>NW_027256896.1:4693630-6008630 GCF_029215685.1 Pituophis catenifer annectens | reverse complement strand
AGTTGTGGAGCCGACTGGCGACAGGGAGCTGCAGCAGAGGGATGAAAGAACCACATGTGGCTCCAGAGCTGTGGATTGCCAACAAATGTTCTAGAACATTAGGCTCTGTGGACTCAGAGTTTTCCAAAACTCAGTCAGGCTCTGATGCTATTCTGTAGTCTTACCCAGTTCCTGAAGAAACATCTGTGTCTGGGGAAAATAGCTGCAGCTTCTGCAGAGCAAAACTATTATTTCCTTTGTCCTCTAAACTCCTTGGTGGTATTTCTGTCACCAAAATGCTCGAGTAAAGTGGGAGAAATAGAAGGAGAAGAAAAGACATACACTGAAGCCAAAAGGGCACATTATGGTATTGTAGAAGGTTAGCACCCAACCCCTCTCCTAGAAGAATGAAATATTTTGAGTTTTTTTTTTTAAAAAAAGGCAGAATATGATATTTCCCTGGATGAGAAATGGAGAAACATGTTTTTTTTTTAAAGCAGCTCCCACCTTTCTTAATAGCCCTCAGCAGATGTCAGCACTTAAGAGATAAAGTGGTTATTGAAAGAAACCAAGTATCTAGGTAGCTCTATTCATATGGAAAAATTCCCTGCAGCAAGGTCGGAACTAATGTAGGATTAGCCCTCAGCCATAAGAGGAATTGCCCAACCCAAGCTCCTTCATTGCCTCATCTCAGTTGCACCACCCCAGCAAACGTCAACAAAACCTGGGAGCTCAGACAACCTACAGACCCAGATATGACCCCAAAACAACCAATAGAATACATGTTCTTGCACAGGAACAGGAAGCTCAAGTGCAAAGCCCAAGAGAAGGTATAAATGCCCCCCACTCTCAACTCCACATGGTCAGCTGCCCAGAATCACACATGTGCTTGCTGGTTCTGCTGCATCCATAAATGGACCCTCTTTCCAATCAGCCTCCAGCCTCCATTTTGTCTCCAGTGCCTTTCTCCCAGTTTAGAACTGAACCAGATGAATATTTCTTCCTATACAGTGGCGGCGGGAGGCTCCGCCCACCTGCCCGGAAATCATCACAGATGCTCTGCGCATGTGCAGAAGGTCCGCATGCAAGCGAAACATGCGCCCGTGCACTCCCAGTTCCAAACCTGTAGCAAAGTCAAGAGGAACCTACTATTGTTCCTATAGTATAATATTAAGGTAGGATTTCACAGCCCACATTTTCCTGTGGTGAAGAGAATATTTCAGTATCAAAGAGAACCATTTGGTAAACAAGTAATTATTTGAACAAGCGGGTCATTTTATTTTTAAAAAAAGTGATCTCTTTGTAATTTAGTTAGTGTACTTTCCTTCTCCTCCTGTTGTGACCCAGGCCCAAGTAGTTAGTATTAAATACAAACAGTTCGAAAACAAACAGACTTGATTAGAACAGCTGAGAATTAACTCATTCTCAGTGTAGTCCAAACTAAATTAAAGCAAATTCTTCAAAACACCATTCTTCAGTTTATAACCGACCTTGGCAATAATTAGCCAAACTGCCAAAGGCTTTTCTTGGCAAAAGTTCAGAAGCAGAAGATGCCAACAAGAAATGAATACAGTGAAACAAGAAGCAATTCTCTCAGTGTTGTTTTCCGGCAAAGAGGCCAAGAGCCGTTGCTGGTCTTTTAAGCCTTATGAGAGGGGCCAACCATCTCTTGGCTCTACTCCCGAGTCGTCCTCTTTGCTTTAGCTGCTCCTGCCTTCTGGCAGCTCTTCTCATACGTGCACTAGGAACAGGCTCCTCCTATTCCTCTGCCTCTCTACTGTCAGCCTCTGGAGTCCACACATCACTCCCCGATGGCCCTGGCCCCATCTCTGCCTCTGACACAGAGCCCTCATCTGGGCCTTCCCCAGCCTCCAGGACTGGCCCATGTTCTTCCTCAGCCTCATCGCTGTCCGACTCCGCTGCCAGCTCCGCAGGCTGCTGGCGGACCACAACACCTCCCTCCCTTCCTCCTCTCTTTTTCTCCCCCTTCCCTTCCCTTGGGAGAAATAGCAAGGAACAGAATGCAACATCCCTGAGATGGAGACATATGGCAGCTATTTTGCACCAAGGAAGGTTCCCCCTACATCCTTGGGTTAAATAAAATGGCTTGTGAAAGAGTTACGCTGAAGGAACCTCATTAAAAGATCCAAGTTGGTCTCATTTAGCCTCCTCATCCCTTCCACTGGGAACTGAATCCAAAGGATGGGAATCGGGTGGGTTCTACTTACCTTTACTACTGGTTCCCAATGGAGCCACGTTGCACAGAAGCTTCCTGATGACGTCTAGGTCAGTGGGCGGAGCCTCCCGCTGGTTTTACTACCGGTTCTTGCAAACCGGTCCAGACCGGGGGCAACCCACCACTGATGGGAATTGGAGTCAAGATAAGCAAATCAAATGGTGAACTCTTTGACATACATGTCTATGGAGATTCTCAGTCATCCAAGTCATGGTTGTACCGAAGGTGCTTTTTTTCAAGAGGCAACTGGACTTTCTGGTTTTTTCTTTGACGACGTTTCACTTCTCATCCAAGAAGCTTCTTCTGAAGCTGAAGAAGCTTCTTGGATGAGAAGTGAAACGTCTTCAAAGAAAAACCAGAAAGTCCAATTGCCTCTTGAAAAAAAAATAAAGCACTTTTGGGTCTTTGACATACAGTTGGAAAGGAAAAGAGAAAGGGGGGAAGAAAGGAAGGGAGAGAGGAGGGAAGGAAAAGAAAAAAGAAAAGAAAAGAGGGAAGGAAGGAAGGAAGGAAGGAAGGAAGGAAGGAAGGAAGGAAGGAAGGAAAAGAAACAAAGAAAGAAAAGGGAGGAAAGAAGGAAGGAGGAAAGAAATAAAATGGAGCGAAGGAAAGGAGGGAGGTAAGAAGGGAGGAAGGGAGGGAGGGAGGGAGGGAGGGAGAGGGAGAGGACACCTTCAAGAACTGCCTATGAGCACATCCAGATTACCTGCTCCAGTTACATATTAAGCACATTATAATGCTCCAATAGATACCCAAAATCTCTGAGCAACTGTCCTGCCTATGCAAATGAGCTGAGATTATTGGAATGGCTTCATATTTCTCTTTGTCGTGGAATTGTTCAACCATCTTTATTAAAGTCTCTTGCTTGGAATCCTCATTTCCCGGTCATTCCTGGAATATCCCTGACAACATGTTCTCCCTTTTTCCCTTTTGAATCTCTCTTTCTGGGACTGGGATGTCAGATCTCAATAAAAGTGTGTACCACTTAACTTGAAGAGATGACACCAGAATGTTTCACCAGAAATTATCTGGTGGGTCTCCTTTAATGATGGGTTGGGGTGAAATTTGCAGGGACCTAATGATGCATGCAGATAAAGAAACAGAAGAAGGCAAGAAAGGGGTGATATTGTAAGGAATCAAATAGCACTTCAATTAAACAAAGACTGTAATTCCCCAACTGTGGCCCTCCGCTCAATCTCATGCCATGCAGAGTCAACGTGTGGGTTACGAGTAACGCACAAACAAATTAATTAATAGCTCTTCTGATCCTGAAGGACTCAATCTCTGTTCTCAGATTCCTGTTTGGTCACAGTGGGAGTTACTGCACTTATGTTTCTCAAGCATTCGCAAGTGTTTATTGCACCTTGGTGGGAAGTGCTAGAGATATTTGTCCTGTTCACATTTGTAAGGGAAAACATGATTCGGTCCTTTCTAGGTGAATTCTGGGTCAGTTGAAGGACATTGATCTTTCCAGATTTTGTGACAATGTGGAACAATATACAATTGAATTTGAAAGTGTTTGTTTATGCAAATATATAGGGGTTTTTTTTAAATGCAGAAAATAGGGCAGAATGGATTAATGATAGAAACATGTGAAATGAATAAATCTCTCCAACTCTGATGCAAAGAAGAATTATTTGCATCCCCCATCCTGCTGCACACATTCCGATCATATTTCTGCAGGATCTTCTGACACAGATAGACTTCTTTCAAATCCTTCAAATCAAAACAATGAGAAGACAAGATCCACTGGAGTTACAAAATGACAAAGGTGTCATAGGCTAATGGTTGCCCTTCGGATTTAAACCTATTTACATTACAATTTTTTTTTCATGCATAGTTTCTCCCTCAACATGGTGGTAAGGTTTCAGGATTCCTGCTGGATATGGCTGTAATTTTTGATTTTCCAGATTCTTAATCTTGGCTCCAGGAATTTGCCTTTCAGCAGGAGACTAAAATGCAAGTCACAGAGACTCAGATCGACCCACTGCAGTGAAATCAAAGCCTATTTAAGTCTTTGTTCCAAGGTTTAAATTCTTTATTCTTCCTCTTATTTTATTTTTGACTTTTTTATTTTGTACTTAGAATAACAGAGTTGGAAGGGACCTTGGAGGTCTTCTAGTCCAACCCCCTGCTTAGGCAGGAAACCCTACACCAGTTCAGACAAATGGTTATCCAATCTCTTCTTTAAAACTTCCAGTGTTGGAGCATTCACAACTTCTAGAGGAAAGTTGTTCCACTGATTAATTGTTCTCACTGTCAGGAAATTTCTTCTTAGTTCTAAGTTGCTTCTCTCCTTGATTTGTTTCCACCCATTGTTTCTTGTCCTGTCCTCAGTTGCTTGGAGGATAGCTTCACTCCCTCTTCTTTGTGGCATGTGGTCATTTCGTTCAAAGCTGTGGTAGGCATTTGGAGTACACTGTTATAATGCTTTTCTCAAAATCCGAGAACTTCTAAGCTCCTAGCTTGCCAACTTTATTTCTGGCAGAAACTGCTCAGTGACAACATGAGGGGACAAGAGAAGTCTTGGGGCATGCCCATCTCTTTTCTAAAGCAATGCACGATTATGTCTTTATTTCAAAAGCAAGAAATTTGCCCAGAAGGTAAGAAGAGCAACAAAGATGATTAAGTACTGGAGGCTAAAATATATGAAGAATGGTTGCAGAAATTAGGTAAGTCTAGACTAATGAAAAAGGGACATGGTGGCTCAGTGGCTAAGGCACTGAGCTTGTCAATCAAAAGGTCAGCAGTTCAGTGGTTTGAATCCCTAGTGCCGCGTAACGGGGTGAGCTCCCGTTACTTGTCCCAGCTTCTGCCAACCTAGCAGTTCGAAAGCACGTAAAAAATGCAAGTAGAAAAATAGGGACCACTTTTGGTGGGAAGGTAACAGCGTTCTGTGCACCTTTGACGTTGAGTCATGCCGGCCACATGACCAAGGAGACGTGCAGGGGATTGGACTAGAAGACCTCCAAGGTCCCTTCCAACTCTGTTATTATCCTGTCATTCAACTTCTTTGAAAGGATGAAAATCCCCCAAAGAAACAAATACAGTTTCCTCCATATTAGAATGCATGCCATGTTTCTTAGCCAGTCCTTCCATGATCTGAGCGCAAAGCAAGCCTGCATTTTGCAGTTCCAGACAAGCCCCATAAGCAGGAAATGTATTAAACCCTCTCTAAATGAGCCGACATAAATGGTTTGTAGGTCAATGAGAAGAGGCAAGATTTAATGGTGAGCCACCCATTTTGCATCATTCTTGGGGTTTACTCTTTGCCAGTTAATAGGTTTGGAAAAATACTCTGTAAATTTCAGCTTCAATTAGGTTTTCATCTTCTGAATTTCAAATTTGTTTCTGTTGTCTTTGGCATCAGTTTGCAAATGTGGCCAAATTAAACAAAATAATAAATTCCACATGTATTTCTCCCAATAGATGCATCTTTATCTCTACTGTTTCCAGTGGGTATTTATTACAAACATCCTTTTCCTTAGCAGATACATTTTTGTTGTTGTTAGTTGCGAAGTCGTGTCCGACCCATCGCGACCCCATGGACAACGTTCCTCCAGGCCTTCCTGTCCTCTACCATCCTCTGGAGTCCATTTAAGCTCATGCCTACTGCTTCAGTGACTCCATCCAGCCACCTCGTTCTCTGTCGTCCCCTCCTTCTTTTGCCCTCAATCGTTCCCAGCATTAGGCTCTTCTCCAGGGAGTCCTTCCTTCTCATTAGGTGGCCAAAGTATCTGAGTTTCATCTTCAGGATCTGGCCTTCTAAAGAGCAGTCAGATACACTTTAGTAGATGCTTTTTCTTAATATACTTATTTTCATGTTTATGTCCCTGAGTATCACATATCAAGGATGGATTTTAGGACAAGGATGATCCAATCCATACTCAGGGGTGAGAAATATCACATGGTTAAATTCCTATAAAAATAGGGACCTGGCAAATTTTTCTTCCTTTCTTGCAGGCTAAAAGAACTAGGAATATACTATATTATCTACCAGAGACCTTGAAAGGCTGCTGGCAGCAGAATAGATCTGAAGTACTCAGTTACTTTCCTGATGTTATGTTGAACACTGTTCAAATCCTGGACTGTTTTTTCCCCCTTTGTGTAAAGACAGATGCAAAAAATGAGTTAAGTAATTCTGCTTTCTCCCTGTTGTTTGTCACTTTCTTGCCACTTTCTCCCATCAATAGACCAATCGTTTCCTTGACTTTTTTTTCCTCTTGTTTTTAACATGTTGAAAGAAGATTTTGTTTGTTGTTTTTGACTTTTGGCACAAGCCTTAGTTCATTATGAGCCTTAGCTTTCCTCACTTTATTTTTGCAGGCTCGGGCTATTTGCTAATATTCTGCCCTGTTATGTGTCCCTCTTTCCACTTTTTATACTTGTCCTTTTTGTCTTTCAATTTATCAGAGAGTTCTTTATGCCACCATGCTGGTTTCTTTTGAGAGCTGTTATTTTTCTTCTTTATTGGTATTGTGCTAGACTGGGTTTTTATAATCTTATTTTTCAAATTTTCCCAAGCTTCTTGAGTTGTTTTTCCCCTTGAGGATTCTCATCCATGGAATCCTTCCCAAGCTCTCTCTAAGTTTATTGAAATTAACTCTCTTAAAATCCAATACTCAAGTTTGACTTTGTTCTATTGTTTGTGCTTGCATAATGTTGCATTCCAATATTGCATGATCACTTCCAACCCCCCAAGGTTCTTGTAGCTTCAAAACCTTCTATCATTTCATCTCTGTTAGTGAGAATTAAATCTAATATCTAAGGGATTATCAAAGAGAACAGGTAATTTAATATTCTTGAAATTACCTGGGAGCAGGACAAGAAGCAATGGATGAAAACTAATTAAGGAGAGAAGCAACCTAGAACTAAGGAGAAATTTCCTGACACTGAGAACAATTAATCAGTGGAACAACTTGCTTCCAGAAGTTGTGAATGCCCCATCACTGGAAGTTTTTAAGAAGAGATTGGACAAGTAGACACCCAATTGTCTGGAATGATATTGGGTCTCCTGCTTGTACAGGGGTTGGACTAGAAGACTTCCAAAGTTCCTTCCAACTCTGTTATTCTGTTATCTTCACCTCTGTCTCTAGCTCCATCTCTATCCAGAAGCAAAGAAATGCAGGGCAGTCATTCTAGATAGTCTTTAGAGAGCAAAGAAATTTACAGAATGGGGGCTCCAAGGTTCCAGTATAAGGCATCTAGAATGCAATACTTGAAAAGGGTAGATAGATAGATAGATAGATAGATAGATAGATAGATAGATAGATAGATAGATAGGACCACTGATGCATCTGTTTATGGAACTTGGTCAGTAGAACGCACACAATAGCTTTGCAGAAAACTGTGCAGAAGCAGTGGTCAGTGACTGATCAGTTTCTGTTTCCAATAGAAAAGCCAGAAATATAGTCTGCCAGTATTTCTACAACACCGAGAAGGGTGAATGCCAACAAAATTGTTTTTCTGGTGTGTGATGTTCTCACAACAAAAAATGACAGCCTGTCAGAGAAGAGAAGCTTATGCAGATGGACAAGTCTAAGTGTATATATAGGAAACCTGGATCAGTTATTTAAGGTGAATGAAATGAAAATGGGTTCGTTGTGCATTTAAATGCAAGTCCAATTTCTGCATTTGGGTCTTTTTTCCACAGAATATAGCTATTGGGGAACCTTCTCTCTCATGCCCATCCCACATCTAATTTCACTCCCCAGCATTGAGAAGGGCTTTCTAATATGTTAAGTTCAGGTGTCAGGAACAGAATGGCAAATCCAGTATTAATAAAACTGAGATAGGACTTTGATGTATTGTCTTATAAAGTGTTAGTATCACTTTATAAGGCCTTGGAAAAAACACACTTGAAATATTTCATTCATTTTTGGTCACCATGTTAGAGTATAAATATTCATAGACTGGAATAGGTCAGCCAATGGGGGCTGTTTGGATAGACATGGTTGTTGTGGTCCACCAGCAGCCTGTGGAGTTAGCAGTGGAGTCAGACAGTGAGGAGGCTGGGAGGAACATGGGCCAGTCCTGGAGTCTGGGGAAGGCTCAGATGAGGGCTCTGCGTCGGAGGCAGAGATGGGGCCAGGGCCATCTGGGAGTGATGTGTGGACTCCGAAGCCTCCAGAGGCTGACAGCAGAGAGGAAGAGGAACATGAGGAACCTGTTCCTAGTGCATGCATGAGAAGAGCTGTCAGAATGCAAGAGCGGCTAAAATAAAGAGGATGACTCGGGAGTAGGGCCAAGAGATGATTGGCCCCTCCCATAAGGCTTAAAAGACCAGCAACAGCTCTTGGGCTCTTTGTCGGAAAACAACGTTGATAGATTTGTTTCTTGTGTTGCTGCATTTATTTCTTGTTGGCGTCTTCTGCTTCTGAACATTTGCCAAGAAAAGTCTTTAGCAGGTTGCCTAATTAGACCAAGGTTGATAAGGCTGAAGAATTGTGTTATGAAGAATTTGTTTTGAATTAGTTTGGACTACACTGAGAATGAGTTAATTCTCAGCTGTTCTAATAAAGTCTGTTTGTTTTGAACTGATTGCATCTGATAATACCTACTTGGGCCTGGGTCACAACAATGGTAACAGGTCAGCCAATGAGGGCTGTTTGGTAACTGAAACATTGTATTTGTTGCATGGGACCATAAGAGACAGTTTGGAGCCTGGGCGTGGCTTAACTGTTCTGTATATAAGCTTGAGGGCACTAGCTTCTCTCTTCTCCATTTTGCTGGCCTCTATTTTGTGCTTCCATTTTGTGCTGTGTTTGTACTTGCGATTTCTCTTCTCTACAACGTGGAAAAATCTACCATGGTATTGTATATAAAAACATTTTTTATGCAGCTGAATCCTGCAGAATTATTTAATTGTGTGTCTGATTGTGTGCTGCAACAAACTCTGACTCACCACAATATTAAAAAAAAATATTGAGACGCTAGAAAGAGTGTAGAGAAGAGCAACAAAGATGATTGAGGGGCTGGAGAGTAAAACACAGGAAGAACGGTTGCAGGATTTGGGTATGTCTAGTCTAGTAAAAAAAAAAGGACGGGGGTGACATGATAGCAGTCTTCCAATATCTAACTGGCTGCAAAAAAGTGGTCAACCTATTCTCCAGAGCCCCTTAAGGCAGGACAAGAACCAATGGATGTAAACTATTCAAGGAGAGAAGCAACCTAGAACTACGGAGAAATGTCCTGTCAGTCAGGAGAATTAATCTGTGTAATGGCTTGCCTCCGGAATTTGTGGATGCTCCAACACTGGAGATTTTTTTAAGAAGAGATTGGACAACCATTTGCCTGAAGTGCTTGTGCAGCAGGTTGAAGACCTCCAGGGTTCCTTCTAACTCTTATTCTGTTATTGTTTTCAAGGTTTAGGTAACTCTAGAAAAGAGGTTTGGAGGGTATCTGAACAGAACAGAACAGAACAGAACAGAACAGAACAGAACAGAATTATTTATTTATTTATTTATTTATTTATTTATTTATTTATTTATTTATTTGTCAAGCATGTAGAAGATAGCAGGTATGAATATGAATATGGACATGAATGAAGGAAATGAATACAAATAAATGGGGACAGTAGGACAGGGACGGTAAGTGCAATTATGCACACCCCCTTTGTGGACCTCCTAGGAATGGGGTGAGGTCCACGGTGGACAGTTTGAGGTCGAAGCTGTGGGGGTTTGAGGATGTAACAGTGGAGTCATGTAGAGCATTCCAGGCGTTGCTAAAGTTATATTTTCTGCAATCAAGTTTGGAGCAGTTTACCTTGAGTTTGTATCGATTGTTTGCCCGTGTATTATTGTGGTTGAAGCTGAAGAAGTCATTGACAGGTAAGACGTTGTAGCAGACAATTTTGTGTACTATACTTAGATTGGACTTCAGGCGGCACAGTTCTAAATTGTCCAAGCCCCAAATTTCAAGCCTGGTGGCATAAGGGATTCTATTGTGAGTTAAAGGAGTGGCATACTCTTCTCGTGAAATACCTCTGGACCCGCTCAATTGTATTAACGTCCGATATACAGTGTGGATTATTGACCAAGTGTGATTGGATACACGAGGAATTTGTCTTTGGTGCATATGCTCTCAGTGTACATAAAGAAAAAATAAAATATATTCATCAAGAATCACAGTACTTAGTGATAGTCTTGTGAAATTTGTTGGCTGTAGGGGCAAAGCTGAGAATTTTTGTTAGGAAAGGATCTATGCATAGGACATGTCCATGTAGTTTTTTTTACATTAAGATGGAAGTGGTGTTGCCATGAAGTTACCAGGAATTGGGGCCCATTTGAACAAAACTTACTCTTAAATGTTTTTTTTTTATTGAAAGGGTTTACTTTACCTCATTAAATTAGAAGTTCAAGAAAAAAAGTTATGTGAAATGTAAAAGAAAACAAAGAAAGGAAAAGGCAAAGAAAGAAGAAGATAGAAAAAGAACAGAAAAGATGAAAAAAAAATAGAAAGAAATGGATTCCAGTGTTCTTCTCAGCAGTTATGGATTCAGTTCTAATCAATCCTCTGTATAATTATATCATGACTTCCTTCTTTCATAACCTATTCTTTCTGATCATCAAAACCATCCATCACAAAATCATTTTCTTTTTGATGCCAAAGTGCATAAGGGTTTTTTTTTTTTCACTCGAATACAAAAGATTTGTGGCTCAGGGTTGAACTGTGAGGTTCTCAATGCTTTCTCTGAGCTTTCTTGCAAAAGTTTCATGACCCAACTAAGTGATATCATCAGTGCTCTTTCTGAGAGCAAACCCCACTTCCTTCTAACCAAGCTCCAAGACCACCAAGAAACGTACAATTCTCCTCCTCCTTCTCCTCCCTCCCTCCTCCTCCTCCTCCTCCTCCTCCTCCTCCTCCTCCTCCTCCTCCTCCTCCTCCTCCTCCTCCTCCTCCTCCTCCAAGAACCCCACATTCAAATGCATGTCATGATGTTTAGCTTCTCCCCCTTCAATGTAGACATCATGATGTTGAACACATATATGAAAGGGGTGGAGCTTGTATGACAATCACACAATGTCCATTTATCATTTTTCAGGAAAGCCCTGGATCCGATAGATATTGGATAGGGAAGGGGGTGTGTGGAGGGGAGGGATACAGTCAAGGTCAATTGAGGTACTAATACCACTATATAAAGCCTTAGTAAGACCACACCTAGAATACTGCATCCAGTTTTGGTCACCACACTATAAAAAAGATGTTGAGACTCTAGAAAAAGTGCAGAGAAGAGCAACCAGGAGGATGAGGGGATTGGAGGCTCAAACATACGATGAATGGTTGCAGGAACTGGGCATGGCTAGTCTACTGAAGAGAAGGACCAGGGGAGACATGATAGAGGTCTTCCAATATTTGAGGGGCTACCACAGAGGGGAGGGGGTCAAGCTATTCTCCAAAGCACCTGAAGGTCAGACAAGGAATAATGGATGCAAACTGAACAAGGAGAGATTCAACCTGGACATAAGGAGAAATTTTCTGACAGTGAGAACAATCAACCCATGGAACAGAAGTTGCCTTCAGAAGTTGTGGGAGCTTCATCACTGGAAGCTTTCAAGAGGAGACTGGACTGCCATCTGTCAGAAATGGTGTAAGGTCTCCGCTTGGATAGGTTGGACTAGATGACGTACAGGTCCCTTCCAACTCTTTTAATCTATTAATCAATATTATGCTGAGAAGCCATATTCCAAAAGAGATTAGGATTTACGTAGTAGGATCAAGGTAGAGCATATTCAACTAATGTGTTTTAAATTAATTTAATGTAAACCATATTGATTTGTCACAGTAAATACCTAGTGTTACCTAGCTCAGATCATTAAATTAAATATAAAAGCATGGTTATTAGAAATGACAACAAATGGGGTAGCCAGGTTTTTGTTATACTTCAATCGTTGAAGTAAAATATAATACTTTAATGGGTTTTATTTAATGAATGTTTTCCATGGTTAATTTAAAATATATATGGTATTCTTATTTATATCCTGAAAATATATTTGGGGATCATATGATGAAATTCACTCCTCATTTTTCACCCAGGAAGCTTTGATTTGAAAATCAAAGAAAGAACCATAGAATAATAGTTCTAGATTGTAAGATTTAGCTTTTTAGATTTAAGCATACCTCCTTAATGGTATACATTCTTCCCATATGTTTATATCTCCCTTCTGTCTATGTATGAAAAATATATATATTGTCAAGAAGTTTTGGAGGAATTTTTGGTTTGGAGTCCCAGTGGTGGGTTTCAAAATTTTTTACTACTGGTTCTGTGGGTGTGGCTTTGTGGGCATGGCAGGGGAAGGATACTACAAAATCCCCATTTCCTCCCGATCAGCTGGGACTTGGGAAGCAGAGATTAGATGGGGGTGGGGCCAGTCAGAATTTTTACTACCGGTTCTCCGAACTACTCAAAATTTCCACTACCGGTTCTACAGAACTGATCAGAACCTGCTGAAACCCACCTCTGATTGGGACCCAAAAGTTTAAGGGAGACATGGAGTTTTGGGCTCTGGAAATATGCTCCTTGTGTTGATCATAGTCCATCTTTTATAGGACAAAGATCAAAGAACTAGATGCTCATCAAACTTTGTGTGATGTCCCTATTTTATTGGTGTAAAAATCAGAGCAAAGCCCAGATATGATCAGTGTTCCCCTAAGCCACATTCTATCCTTGTGAAGGCCCACTGGGACAAGTTAGACCACCTGCTGGGTTTAAGTCTCCATGAAAATTTATCCCAGCCTGGTAAACTCTACATAATCTATTACCCTGTGTTTCCCGGTTATTGTTTCCAAGAAGATTAATGAAATTATACATCTGGAAGGACCCTCAAATCCCATCTGTTCCAGCTCTTGCACTCCATGGGATTTGCTGTACCTATAAAGTATTTTGATTTACACTTTGTAAATTCTTTCCTTGTAAATTCATTTCCTTGGGAAACACATGTTCTGCTCTTCAGCTGTTCGGAAGCCCGTGTTTTCCCCCCAAAATGCACTTACTTTTTGTTTATGTATGACACTTCATCCTTAATCCACTTTCTGTTACCAGTAGGTTTCTTTTTTTCTCCAAATGGATATTTTGATTGTCTTACATAAATATCTTCTTTCAAAGGTTATTTTTATACCATCAACTACAATCTCTCCCCTTATTAGTTACTGATATTCAATATATGAAGTATATCAATTAGAATAGATTAGACTGCTGCTGCTCTTCTTCTTCTTCTTCTTCTTCTTCTTCTTCTTCTTCTTCTTCTTCTTCTTCTTCTTCTTCTTCTTCTTCTTCTCCTTCTCCTTCTCCTTCTTCTTCTTCTTCCTCCTCCTCCTCCTCCTCCTTCTTTTTCCTCCTCCTCCTCCTCTCCTCCTCTCCTTCTCCTTCTCCTTCTCCTTCTCCTTCTCCTTCTCCTTCTCCTTCTCCTTCTCCTTCTCCTTCTCCTTCTCCTTCTCCTTTTCCTTCTTCTTCTTCCTCCTCATCCTCCTCCCATTCTTCTCCTTCTCCTTCTCCTTCTCCTTCTCCTTCTCCTTCTCCTTCTCCTTCTCCTTCTCCTTCTCCTTCTCCTTCTCCTTCTCCTTCTCCTTCTTCTTCTTCTTCTTCTTCTTCTTCCTCCCCCTCCCCCCTCCCCCCCTCCTCCTCCTCTTCTTCTCCTCCTCCTTCCATATCCATCATCGGACGTTGGTGATCATGTTGGCCATCCTATTTTTGTCAACAGCCGCATGAAAAAGTGCTGTTGAGTTTTGTTCAAACCAGTCCCTTAGATTTTGAAGCCATGACGTTCTTCTTCTGCCTGGACCTCATTTGCTTTCAATTTTTCCCTGGAGGATTAAGTGAAGGATGCCATATTTGTCTGGGTGTCGTATCACATGTCCAAAATATTCTAACTTTCACATTTTTATGCTTTATTCCCCCCCACCCCCCGTAAAGCAGTCCAAGTTTGTTTATTCACACAGCCAGGCTTACTGCATAACTTTACCTTTTACGTACAGGATGTTCTAAACTTGCAACCATTCATTTAGCGAGTGTTCAAGGTTACAACAGAAGTGTAAAACAAAAAGTGATATGACATGACTGTTTCTCACCCCTACAACCGTTGCAGCAACCCCGTGATCACATGATCAAAATTCGGATGCTTGGCAACTGGCAGGTATTTATGACAGTTGCAAGGTCCTGGGGTCACCTTTTCTGACCCTCTGACAAGCAAAGTCAATGTGGAAGCCAGACTCACTTAATAGGCATGTTACTAGAATAGAATAGAATGGAACGGAACAGGAACAGAACAGGAATAGAGAATAGAGAGTAGAGAGTAGAGAATAGAGAATAGAGAATAGAGAATAGAGAATAGAGAATAGAGAATAGAGAATAGAGAATAGAGAATTGGGAAGGGGAAAGGAATGGCAATGGAATGGAATGGAATGGAATTGAACGGAACAGAACAGAACAGAACAGAACAGAACAGAACAGGAACAGGAACAGGAACAGGAACAGAATAGTATAGGAATAGAGAAGGGGAAGGGAATGGCAATGGCAATGGCAATGGCAATGGCAATGGCAATGGCAATGGCAATGGCAATGGCAATGGAACAGAATGGAACGGAACGGAACGGAACAGAACAGGAACAGAGAACAGAGAACAGAGAACAGAGAACAGAAACGGAACGGAACAGAACAGAACAGGGAACAGGGAACAGGGAACAGGGAACAGAGAACAGAGAACAGGAACGGGAATAGAGAATAGAGAATAGAGAATAGAGAAGAGAGAAGAGAGAATAGAATAGAATAGAATAGAATAGAATAGAATAGAATAGAATAGAATAGAATAGAATAGAATAGAATAGAATAGAATAGAATAGAATAGTTGTAAGTCAATGACTACCTGTACTATCTTTGGCCTGCTTTAACATTCTTCTTGTATTCTTAAAACATAATAATATTTTCACAAATTTTCACAGCCCATGAGATTATTAAACTTTTTATCTTTCCCTGCCTCTTTCTCCTGATGCATGAGAAGACCTTTGATGGACAGGTTGTGGAACTCTTAATGTACTGTGAGCTCTTTTGGTTCTGCTCCTTTGAAATCGTGCCAATATCTCCCTCAGGTGCTTCTCATTTTGCAGTTAGATCAGTGATTTGCCACATCTGATTATTTTTTGTAATGAAACTTTTTTCTCATTGCTGCACTAATGGATTTGTTTAAAGCTGATTTTAAATCTTTATTTGTAATTGTTGCGTCCCCTGGAGCACTTTTGCAACAGCAGAAAGTCTTCAAAAGATCTTCATAAATAGGTTTACTTTTTCACATTCAAATTCAGAATAGACCTGGAAGGGACCTTGGAGGACTTCTAGTCCAACCCCCAATTGGAGAGCCACTTGTCATTCCAGACAAGTGGCTCACCAATCTCTTCTTAAAAGCCTCCAGTGATGGAGCATCCATAACTTCTGATGGCAAGCTGTTCCACAGTTCTCACTGTTAGGTTGTTTTTTCCTTAATTCCAGGTTGTTTCTCTCAATTAGTTTCCATCCATTGCTTCTCTTCTTGCTTTCAGGTGCATTAGAAATAGCACCTGAGTTGGTTAACCTCAACTAAGATGATCAAAGGCCTGGAGACTAAAATATATGAAGAATGGCTGCAGGTTATGGGTCTGGCTAGTCTAAAGAAAAGAAGAATTAGGGGTAACATAGATAGATAGAAAGAGAGAGAGAGGCAGAGAGAGAGATAGATAGATAGAGATAGATAGATGGATGGATAGATAGATAGATAGATAGATAGATAGATAGATACTGATAGATAGATAGATGGTAGGTAAGTAGGTAGGTAGGTAGGTAGATAGACAGAGATAGATAGATAGATAGATAGATAGATAGATAGATAGATAGATGGATGATAGGTAGGTAGGTAGGTAGGTAGGTAGGTAGGTAGACAGACAGACAGAGATAGATGATAGATAGATAGATAGATAGATAGATAGATAGATAGATAGATAGATAGATAGATAGATAGATAGATAGATAGATAGATAGACAGACAGACAGACAGATAGACAGATAGATAGGCAGGCAGGCAGGCAGATAGACGGACGGACGGACGGATGGATGATAGGTAGGTAGGTAGATAGACAGAGAGATAGATAGATAGATAGATAGATAGATAGATAGATAGATAGATAGGCAGGCAGGCAGGCAGGCAGGCAGGCAGGCAGGCAGGCAGATAGACAGACAGACAGACAGATAGATAGATAGGGATTGATAGGGATAGATAAGAGATGATACATACATAGAGAGAAAGATACACACACACACACACACACACACACACACACACACACATATTGAGGGAATTGCTTATTTGGATTTAGAGTTGAATAAAAAAGAACTTCCTTTCAACACCATCAGAACAATTCCTGGGTCTTTTTCATATGAAATGATTTCAATTTGCCTCTCTGAAAGCGAGTCAGGGGAAGGAGATGGGGTCAGTGAGTTTTGTTTTCCAATGAACCTTTGTGTTAGAACATCATAAAAGTCAGTCGCTACGACCAGGAACATAATAAGGTTGTCTCCTACTTTGGCTTTGAAACTGTATGGCAAACATAAAGCTCTACAAATCTATATTCTGTCATCTGTAATGTTCACTAATGCTTTACAGCCGGTTTCATCAGTGGAACATGAATTAATGATGGATGGCAAATGGAAAAAATAATGAATTCCAAATAAATACTTATTGCATAATTGAAGTTGCAAAGACTCTTCTATGAATAAAATATATTTGTATTTACAATGCATAAATTCACTGGAGACAGAGTGGGCCATAAACAGATTTCTGATGAAAACATTGATGAGATGTGTTAAATTAGTAATAGGTTGAGTACATTTCTTAATTATGCCACCATATATAAGGGAAGCCATGGCACAGTTTAAAACAAATTGGTTTCCATTTTGAAAGGCGTCATGTTACCCTGGATATTATCTAGTGATACTGCAAAACTGGAGTGCTACAGGATGCTCAGAAAAGAACATTTTTCGTTTTATTCCTGAAGCAAACGGGATATTTTGCAATATCTCCCACACACACACACACACAAAATACATTGTGTAGATTGAAACAGTTTCTCATATATTAAAGAAAAAATCCTGCAATTTTGTGTATGTGTGTGTCTTTTGATGACCTCATGATCCTTTGCATCGGGGTGGAGTCGGGGCAACTGAATGGAGCTGAGTGTTTATTGGCTAGATGCCCTTCCTGTCACCAATGCAGAGTTCACAGCAGATATGTTCACACTGTGCCCAGAGAGAGAGAGAGAGAAATATCTGCCGCTACCTAGGATCATATCCTGCAATGATTTTGTAAAAATAAATAAGTAAAGGAACCGAAGCACAAATGATTAGGGTTAATGCTAAAAGCTGAACTTTGAAACCAGTTAAGGTTTCTCTCAAGGATAAAGAAAGCTCATGTTAGAATTACAACCATAGCCCGTTCAACACCTGGTAAATTCTAAAGTGGGGTGTCCAACCTTGGCAACTTTAAGACTTGTGGACTTCAGCTCCCAGAATTCTCTAGCCAATATATGGAATCTATCTATCTATCTCTATCACCTACCTATCTTCTACCTATCTCTATCTCTCATCTGTATCCATTGTCTGCCTGCCTGCCTGTCTGTCGGTTGGTCTTTCTGTCTCTCTGTCTCTGTCTCTGTCTCTCTGTCTCTGTCTCTCTCCCTCTCCCTCTCCCTCTCTCTCTCTCTCTCTCTCTCTCTCTCTCTCTCTCTCTCTGTGTGTGTGTGTGTGTGTGTGTGTATCTATCTATCATCTATCTATCTATCTCTATTATCTATCTCTACCATCTACGTATCTTCTACCTATCTCTCTCATCTGTATCCATTGTCTGTCTGTCTGTCTGTCTGTCTGTCTGTCTGTCTGTCTGTCTGTCAGTCTGTCTGTCTCTCTCTATGTATACCTACCTACCTACCTACCTATCTATTATCTATCTCTATCATCTACCTATCATCTACCTATCTCTATCTCTCATCTGTATCCATTGTCTGCCTGCCTGCCTGCCTGTTAGTTGGTCAGTCAGTATGTCTCTCTATCTATCTATCTATCTATCTATCTATCTATCTATCTATCTATCTCTATCATCTACCTATCTCTATCTCTCATCTGTATCCATTGTCTGCCTGCCTGCCTGCCTGCCTGCCTGTTAGTTGGTCAGTCAGTATGTCTGTCTGTCTGTCTGTCTGTCTGTCTGTCTGTCTGTCTGTCTGTCTCTCTCTCTCTCTCTCTCATCTACCTATCTCTATCTCTCATCTGTATCCATTGTCTGCCTGCCTGCCTGTCTGTCGGTTGGTCTTTCTGTCTCTCTGTCTCTGTCTCTGTCTCTCTGTCTCTGTCTCTCTCCCTCTCCCTCTCCCTCTCTCTCTCTCTCTCTCTCTCTCTCTCTCTCTCTGTGTGTGTGTGTGTGTGTGTGTGTGTATCTATCTATCATCTATCTATCTATCTCTATTATCTATCTCTACCATCTACGTATCTTCTACCTATCTCTCTCATCTGTATCCATTGTCTGTCTGTCTGTCTGTCTGTCTGTCTGTCTGTCTGTCTGTCTGTCAGTCTGTCTGTCTCTCTCTATGTATACCTACCTACCTACCTACCTATCTATTATCTATCTCTATCATCTACCTATCATCTACCTATCTCTATCTCTCATCTGTATCCATTGTCTGCCTGCCTGCCTGCCTGTTAGTTGGTCAGTCAGTATGTCTCTCTATCTATCTATCTATCTATCTATCTATCTATCTATCTATCTATCTATCTATCTCTATCATCTACCTATCTCTATCTCTCATCTGTATCCATTGTCTGCCTGCCTGCCTGCCTGCCTGCCTGTTAGTTGGTCAGTCAGTATGTCTGTCTGTCTGTCTGTCTGTCTGTCTGTCTGTCTGTCTGTCTGTCTCTCTCTCTCTCTCTCTCTCATCTACCTATCTCTATCTCTCATCTGTATCCAATGTCTATCTGCCTGCCTGTTGGTTGGTCTCTCTCTCTCTCTCTCTCTCTCTCTCTCTCTCCCTCCCACCCTCTCTCTCATCTAATTTTTTTCTTTCAAGCAACAGCCAATGCTTGACAAGATGCATCATGATACATTTCTTTTTCAAACTGGGTTTTTAAATGCTTATAACAGTGCTACTTTATTACCATTTTATATTCTAATTATCCTTTAGCGCTACATTTCTTGATTTAATTTTGCATTTTAGCCGCTTTGAGCACCCTTTTCAGGTGGAAAAAGGTGATTTAAAATCCTGTTGATAATGTTATTAATTACTTGGCAATGTAAAAGAATAACAAAATAGCAGAGTTGGAAGGGACCTTGGAGGTCTTCTAGTCCAACCCCCTGCTAAGCAGGAGATCCTCGACCATTTCAGACAAATGGTTGTCCAGTTCCTTCTTAAAAGCCTCCAGTGATGGAGCACCCACGACTTCTAGAGGCAAGTTGTTCCACTGATTAATTGTTCTCACTGTCAGAAAATTTCTCCTTAATTCCAGGTTGATTTCCTTGATTAGTTTCCATCCATTAGTTTTTGTCTTGCTTTCTGATACTTTGGAAAGTAGGTTGATCCCCTTTTCTTTGTGGCAGCTCCTCAAATACTGGAACACTGCTATCATGTCACCCTACTTCTTCTTTTCACTAACCTAGACATACCCAATTCCTGCAATGTATTCCATTTCTAAGAGGAAAAATGTTATATCAAACATGGGTTCTTCTAACTTTCCTTAACCTGGTAAACCTGATAATGCTAGAAGATTCCAATACACAAACACATCCTCCAATCCAGCTCAACTCTTCATAACTTTATTGACATGAGCCATAGTGGCGCAGTGGTTAGAGTGCAGTACTGCAGGCTACTTTTGCTGCCTGCCGGCTGCCTGCAATTTGACAGATCGAACCTCACCAGGCTCAAGGTGACTCAGCCTTCCATCCTTCTGAGGTCGGTAAAATGATGACCCAGATTGTTGGGGGCAAGATTCTGACTCTGTAAACTGCTTAGAGCGGGCTGTAAATCACTGTGAAGTGGTACATAAGTCTAAGTGCTATTGCTATTGCTATGTTCTTGGTCCATCATTGAAGGTTTTCAAGAAGAGGCTGGGCAGCCCTTTGTCTGAAATGGTATAGCGCCGTGATAGTGAACCTATGGCACGCATGCCACAGGTGGCACACATAGCCATATTGGTGGACACACGAGCTCAGCTCCGGCGTGCATGCGTGCACTGGCCAACTGATCTTTGGGCCTTCTGGACCCACCAGAAGTAGGGAAACAGGCTGTTTCCTGCCTCCAGAGGGCCTTGGGGATTGGTGGGGAAGGCCTGTTTTTTGCTGTCCCCAGGCTCCAGAACCTTTCTAGGAGTCTGAGAAGGGCAAAAATGGCCTTCACCACCCCCATCCCCACCCTAGAGGCCCTCCGGAGGCTGGAAACGGCCTGCTTGCCAACTTCCGGCTCTGGAAAGGCTCTGGAAAGGCTTCCGGTGGGACTGGAAGTTGTTAAACGGGCCGTTTTCAGCCTCCGGAGGACCTCCAGGGGCAGGGAAGACCGTTTTCACCCTCCCTAGACTCCTAGAGAGGCCCTGGAGCCAGGTGAGAGAGAAAAACAGGCCTACCGGGCCATCACGTGCAAGGAGCGTGGGGAGCGTGGGGGAGTCACTGCGCATGCATGGGGGTGGGGCACATAGAATTATGGGTGTGGTCATGTGCGTGTGTGACCCCCCCCTTCTGGCATGCGATGGCAAAAAGGTTAGCCATCACTGGTATAGGGTCTCCTGCTTGAACAGGAGGTTGAACTAGAAGACCTCCAAGGTCCTTTCCAACCCCATTATTCAATGTTCTAAGATCTGGAGAGGTTTAGTAGGAGATGCCCTGGGATGGTGACCATTCTAATTTAAAGACCATCCCATATAAGATGGAGCAGAGGTGTGGCCTTGTATTTCAGATGGCAAGAATAGAAAACAGTGAATGGCAATGACAACTAAGACGGCAATAAACTCTCATTTTATTTGCTTTTCCAACTGCACCGTGATGCATTTCTTTATCAAGCTGGGGATTCAAATGCTCAGAACAGTGCTATTTTATTACTATTTTATATTCTAATTACGCTTTCACTCTACGTTTATTGATTAAACTTTGCATTTTGAGCACCCCCTTTTTTTCAGGTGGAAAAGGGTGATTTAAAAATCCCGTTGATTTTGATATTGTTAATAATAAACCAGTTTGTCAATAGGATGTAGGACTGGATAGATTTCTTCTTCTCCCCCCGCCCCCCCGAAGAAGCAAGAGTTTTTATTACATGTTGCATTCAACCTCATTAAAAGAGAATTCATTCTACAAGTGATGCTTACAAGAAGCAAAAGTACCACTTCACAAGCACGCTATTAGACCTATGAAAATCAGGGTCATAAATACTTCGGCAGCCTCACGGCAGCCAATTCTTATTGCCTCTTTCTGGGAAAAAAAAGAACCCAGGCTTCGGTTTTATCAAAAACCACCAAGTATAAATGCTTTTGAGAACCGAAGATTAATTCCTCCTTCCAGAAGGATAAAGATTGTAGTCAAATTCTATCAGACCTGTTTTTGCTTGCGGCGACTCAGTTTTAAGTATAATTTCGAAGCCATTTGCAAAGCAGATGGTATGAAAGGAGTATCAGTAAAATGTTTCGTGTAATTTTGTTGTTAGGTTAAAATTCACAACCTCATAAACCGTGCACAAGTTTTGGTGCTCAATTGTTGCCGGTGCTTTTATCGTTTTCTTTAAATAACCCGAGCTGCGTTTGGTTTTCCCAACTTGAATTAAAACGACGGAATGGAAATAAAACATCTACATAGTCCTGTAAAAGGTCAGAGAGTGGAAGATACTTATAGCATGCATGATTGTTCTTGAACGAGTTAATTTTAATACCACAGATGTTTGTGAGGAGAAGGTTGTTTTAGGAGATTTAGAAAAATGAAAAAAGAAAAAGAAAAGAAACAAAAGGAAGAGGAGAAACTTTAATCAAACATTTTGAAGAATGAACATTGACACCTCTACAGAGTTTGGTAATGAATAAAAAGGTAAAAGGTAAAGGTTCCCCTCGCACATATGTGCTAGTCATTCCCGACTCTAGGGGGTGCTGCTCATCTCCGTTTCAAAGCCAAAGAGCCAGCGCTGTCCGAAGACGTCTCCGTGATCATGTGGCCGGCATGACTCAATGCCAAAGGTGCACGGAATGCTGTTAACCTTCCCACCAAAGGTGGACCCTATTTTTCTACTTGCATTTTTTATGTGCTTTCGAACTGCTAGGTTGGCAGAAGCTGGGACAAGTAATGTGAGCTCATCCCTTTGGTGGCACTAGGGATTCGAACTGCTGAACTGCTGACCTTTCTGATCCACAAGCTCAGCCTCTTAGCCACTGAACCACCATGTCCCTTTTGGTAATGAATAGGATTCTGCTAATATTCCCTTCAAAAACCATATATCATGCGACCTTCAACAACTTTGTAAGGCCTTAGTAAGATCACATGTGGAATACAGCATCTGGTTTTGGTCACTACAATATAAAAAAAAATGTTGAGACTCTGGAAAGAGTACAGAGAAGAGTAACAAAGATGATTAGGGGGCTGGAGGCTAAACCGTACAATCAATTATTAAGGCAATCAGGTATGTCTAGTCTAGTGAAAAGAAGGACCAGGGGTGACATGGTAGAAGTGACCCAATATTTGAGGGGTTGCCACAAAGAAGAGGGGGTCAACCTATTTTCTAAAGCAGGGGTCAGCAACCTTAAACATTCAAAGAGCCACAAGGGTTCTAACCGGAAGCCCCCTCTTCAATTCTGGAGCCAACTGGAAGTTCCAGTTCCCCCACCATAGAGTCTCCTCCTACCGTGGCATCCTTTTTCCTCTGCTGACCGGAAGTCCAGTTCCCCCACCATAGAGTCTCCTCCTAGCACAGTGTCCTTTTTCCTCTGTTGACCGGAAGTCCTATTCCCCCACCATAGAGTCTCCTCCTAACATGGTGTCCTTTTTCCTCTACCTATCCTAACTGAAAGCCCTATCAATTGTGGAGCCAGCTGGTGACAGGGAGCCACAACAGAGGGATGAAAGAGCCACATGTGGCTCCAAAGCCGCAGGTTGCTTACCCCTGTTCTAAAGCAACAGGAGCAATGGTTGGAAACTAGCCAAGGAAAGAAGCAGCCTAGAATTAAGGAAAAACTTTCTAACAGTGAGAACAATTTACCAGTGCAATAACTTGTCTCTTGGAGTTGTGGGAGATCCATCACTGGAGGTTTTTAAGAAGAGATTGGACAGCCATTTATCTGAAATGGTATAGGGTGGGAGTTGGACTAGAAGACCTCTGAAATCCCTTCCAACCCTGTTATTCTGATTAAAACTGTAGCAACGATCTGTAAAATGGTTACATGTCCTTAGATGGATGTTAACAGAATCAAAGTTGCAGACAAAAATTGTAGCTGCAAGGTGGAATAAAACAGGGGACAAGCCAAAAAGTTGCCCAGCCAAACCTTGAGTAGGACAATAACATTGTTTCCCCTCCCCCTCATCATTTCTCAATCTTGTTCCTCACTAATGGAAATGCCACAAAATGGATGTTTAGGACAGCAGATTCTTAGACCCATATTGGCAGTGCAGACATTTGGAATCTAGAGAGAATACTGTCATTGGCTTCAAAAAAATGACTGCTGTGGAAGTTTGCCCTGGCTGACATGTTGAGCATGTTCAATCATAAGCATCCATCTTTCCAGAAGGCAGTCTGTTGATGTTGCTTCTGCCATCATCCTTGTACTTGGAGGTGCTCCTTCTCTCTCTCTCTCTCTCTCTCTGTATGTGTGTGTCTGTCTCTCTCTGTGTGTCTGTGTGTCTCTCTCTTTCTCTGTGTCTGTCTGTCTCTCTTTCTCTGTCTCTCTGTCTCTCTCTCTGTCTGTCTCTCTGTCTCTGTGTCTCTCTGCCTCTTTCTCTCTCTGTCTCTCTCTGTGTGTCTGTCTCTCTTCTCTCTCTGTCTGTCTGTCTTTCTCTGTCTGTCTTTCTCTCTGTCTCTGTCTCTGTCTCTGTCTCTGTCTGTGTGTCCGTCTGTCTGTCTGTCTGTCTCTTTCTCTGTGTCTCTTTGTCTCTGTCTCTGTCTCTCTTTCTTTGTGTCTCTGCCTCTCTCTCTCTGTCTCACTCTCTGTGTCTGTCTCTCTTCTCTCTGTCTCTGTCTCTCTCTCTGTGTGTGTCTCTCTGTGTCTCGCTCTTTGTGTCTGTCTCTCTGTCTTTCTGTCTGCCTTTCTCTCACACTCTTTCTTCTTTCTTTTCCTTTTCCTTTTTTTTTTCCTGACAGGTTGAGGCACGTACAAATGGAAACATCAATCCATGTCAACCTAGTGTATTATTTTTAAGTGCTCTCTCCATACAGCCTTCACTACCAACCAAGAGGGCAGAAGGGATACCTAATACAAAGCAAAACAGGATTCCAGGTGTAAAGTTTTGCTTAGCGCTGGGCACCAATCAACTTAGGTTCTGCTGCAGGTGTACAAAGTCTACAGCAAGCATAGTAAGACCCCGCTTGGAATATTGCATCCTAATTTTGGTTACCACAATATGGTGTGACTCTGGAAATAGTGCAGAAAAGAGCAACAAAATGATTAGAGGGCTGGAGGCTAAGATTTATGAAGAACAGTTGTGGGAAATAGGTATAGCTAGTCTAGAGAAAATGACTAGAGATGACATGATAGCAGTGTTTCAATATTTGAGGGTGTGGAGTTGGGGGGCTGCCACAAAGAAAAGGGGACTAAGCAGTGGTGGGATTCAGCCAGTTCGCACCACTTTGGGAGAACCAGTTGTTAACTTTCTAAGCAGTTTGGCAAAATGATTGTTGGAAGAAATCATTAGGGCAGAGAAACAGTTGATAAATTACTTGAATCCCACCACTGGGTCCAAGCTATTCTCCAAAGCACCTGAGGGCAGGACAAGAAGCAATGGATGGAGACTAATCAATGAAAGAAGCAAACTAGAGGAAGGAAAGAGCCTTGGTAGTACAGTGGTCTAAAGCACCCTGATATTAAGACCAGCTGCCTGCAATTACTGCAGGTTCGAATCTCGCCAGGCTCAAGGTTGACTCAGCCTTCCATCCTTTCTAAGGTAGGTAAATTGAGGACCCAGTTTGTGGGGGCAATAAGCTGACTTTGTATAAATATACAAAAGGATGAAGGCTATTGCTTAGCGCATTGTAAACTGCCCTGAGTCTTCGGAGAAGGGCAGCATATAAATCAAATTAAAAAAAAAATTCCTGACAGTAAGAACAATCAACCAGCGGGACAGCTAGCCTTCAAAAGTTTTGGGTGCCCCATCACTGGAGGCTTTCAAGAAGAGACTGGACAGCCACTTGTCTGGAATGGTATAGACCTGTGATGGTGAACCTATGGCACGGGTGCCACAGGTGGCACACGGAGCCATATCGGTGGGCATGCGAGCTCAGCTCCAGCACGCATGTGTGCTCCAGCCAGCTGATTTTCGGGCCTTCTCGGCCCACCAGAAGTCAGGAAACACACTGTTTCCGGCCTCCAAAGGGCCTCTGGGGGTGGGTGGGGAAGGCCGTTTTTGCCCTCCCCAGGCTCCTAGAAAGGCTCTGGAACCTGGGGAGAGCAAAAAAATGGGCTTACCAGGCCCACTGTGCCATCGCATGCCAAAAGCGGGGGGAGCATGGGGGGGCACGACGCATAGAATTATGGATGTGGGCATGCGTGCATGTGACCCCACCGTGCTCCCCCCGCTTTTGGCACGCGATGGCGGAAAGGTATAGACTCTCCTGCTGATGCAGGGAGTTGGACAAGATGACTTCCAAGGCTCCTTCCAACTCTGTTCTCTGTTCTACTTTAGAAAAAGAAACGGGTTGCCTGAGTGCTCAACTTTTTTCAAGTGAAAAGAAACTTTTCCAACAATTTTGCAGTGACAGAAGCACCATCAATGTAGAATCTCCATGCCACGTTTTCTCCAGAAATAGATTGCACATATGGAAAGGCTACTGAGGTTGTGTCATTGTTTATTCGGGTCAGAATCATCATAATTAAAATAAGGCCTGCTCTATGACATAAAATATACTATAAAAAGATTAAAATATGTACAAGTTAAAAGAGCTCTTGCCCAGAAACTAGCAACATGAATTGCATTCTGTCATGCTTCCATGTAGTCCTTAAAGGGCACAAGGGCAGGTATACATATATGCTGTGTAATAGAGCACAGAAAAATAGGATTGGAACTTGGAGATGGTATAGTCCACGGGTCTCCAACCTTGGCAACTTTAAGACTTGTGGACTTCAATTCCCAGATTTCCTCAATCAACTGGCTGAGGAATTCTGGGAGTTGAAGTCCCCAAGTCTTAAATTTGCCAAGTTTGGAGACCGGTGGACTAGAAAAAAAGGGTCTCCAACCTTGGCAACTTTGCAACTTGTGGACTTCACTTCCCAGAATTCATGTGCTGGCTGAGGAATTCTGGGAGTTGAAGTCCACAAGTCGTAAAGTTGCCAAGGTTGGAGACTCCTGGATATGAAGACCTCCTACTTAAGCAGGAGATTCTATATTATTCTGGACAAACAGCTGTCCAGTCTCTTTCTTAAAAACCTCCAGTTGATGCAGCACCCACAGCTTCCAGAAGTAAGCTGTTACACTGATAAAAAAGCAGGGAATTCACACCCACATCTCTTGGCCACCTTGTTACGCATTAAATTAATTCCCTTTTCATCAAGCTGAAGGAAGACAACTCAGGAAGAAATGTGAAGAAATTTCAACGCCCCCAACCCTAAGCTGTGCATTTCAAAGAAGATTCAGGGTTGTCTTTTTGCCAGTTCCGTGATTTAACTCTGAGGAGCCGGGCAAGGACTCTCAAACATAAAGAATGCATAGATATTTTCTAGCCACTTTTACAGTAGGCATCCCAGTGCAATCTCTCCAAAGAACAAATCAGGGATGATGCTCACACCGAGATGGAGATGCGGTTTGAAATAAGGACTGTTTATGTTGTTTAAACTCGCTTCCTGGAATTTTTTTTATTTTTATTTATTTTCTTTTAATCAGACCTGCCCCTCACTCCCCCCCCCACCCCCGACATTTTGAAGCTTGATGAACTGAAATGGAGTTACTTCTCTCTGTTTGTTTGAAGCTCTGTGTGAGTGATCACAGATCTAGGGATTTTAAGAGTCTCTTTGCTGGAGGGTTGAATTCCTGTAATTTAAGCCCTGCAAAGCAGACAATCAGTATCTTTCAAGTGAACTGTTTCCTTGTCATTAAGGCTTGACATTTTCAGTACATCGTGGCAGCTTTTGCTGCAATAAACCTTCCCTTGGGGACATGCTGGCTCCATTTTCAGACATGAATACCAGGAAGGGAGTGCATATGAAAAAGGAGAGGAGAAATTATTCTCCGTCAAAATAGCCACAGGAAGGGGGGGAGGTATGTGGAGGAAATAAGGAGGCGGAATCTGACAATGGTTTCTGGTTTGCAAGACAACGTGGAGAGGCTGAAATTAAAAACAGGAAAAACCCCGTAGGCTAATTCGCTGTTGTCTATCCAAGCCAGGAACTTATCAGTTTGTTTCAGTTATTTATTTATTTTTCAATATATATATATATATATATATATATATATATATATATATATATATATATATATATATATATATACATATATACATATATATATATATATATATATATATATATATATATATATATATATATAATTTTCTCAGGTTTTCGCGGGTGTTTGTATGTAGGTCTTGGCTGTGTTCTGATTGGGTGGAGGCCAAGTTCCCACCCAATCAGCTCACACCCCCACTAGCAGTTAAAAGGAAGAGACAGCTGCGATCTCACATTGCTCCTGGAAGCACGAAGCTGAGAACACCAGCCTGAAGATGACGAATGAGACTTCGTCGAAACGTCGCCAAGACACTTCCAATTTTACGTGGGAGAAGACCCGAATAACCAAAGACATATATATATATATATATATATATATATATATATATATATATATATATATATGTACAGTGGTGGGTTCCTCCCGGTTCGGCCCGGTTCCACAGAGCCGGTAGCGGTGACGATATGATGTCACCGAACTGGTTCTGCCCCCCCCCCCGCATTATTCTTACCTTTCATTTGGCCCCACCCCCAATCTATTGCTGCCTCCTGAGTCCTAGCTGATCAGCTAGAAGGAAAAAAACTGTTTAAACTCTTGCCACGGGGCTTCAAAGGGCCGCCCTACAGCTGATCAGTGTTAAAAGGCAGTGTGATTGTAGACCAGTGCCTCCAAAAACAAATGAGTAAATCAGTGCCTGAAAAAATAAATGGGTAGATCAGTACAGCTCTGCAAGCAGTTAAAAGCCTGGTAGACCAGTACCTCTGCTAAATCCTAAAGAATTGTCACATGACCATCAAGCCATGCCCACAAAATAAGCCATGCCCACAGAACTGGTAGTAAAAAATAGAACCCATCCCTGTATATGTATATGTGTCTAACTGCAGATGTGTCTGTGTGTACAATGTGTCTGTGTGTTGCTAGGGTATTTATGAACTGAAGTTCAGAAAATGTCTCTTGGATAGGACTTTGATGAGTGCCAGGAGGAGGGAGACTGGAATTAAACTTTAAAAACATCATCAGCATGCAAGAACGATCACAGAGGGACAATTATATTTCCCAAATAATCATCTCAGCATAAAGGTGGCCCTGTTTTCAGAAGAGTCATCTTAAAACCGTGATGGCAGGTGGCACGCAGAGCCATATCTGTGGGCACGCGAGCGTTGCCCTAGCTCAGCTCCAGTGCACATGTGCACACCGGCCAGCTGATTTTCAGTTCTTCCAGGCCCACCGGAAGTTGGGAAACAGGCCATTTCTGGCCTCTGAAGGGCCTCCAAGGGGGTGGGGAAGGCTGTTTTCGCCCTCCCCAGGCTCCAAGAAAGCCTCTGGAGCTTGGGAGGGTGAAAAACGAGCCTACTGGGCCCACCGTGACAAAAGTGGGGGGAGTGTGGGGGGGCGTCATGCACGCATGCGTGGGGGGGGGACATTGAATTATGGGTGTGGGCACACACACGTGCGACACCCTCACGCTCCCCCCGCTTTTGGCACGCGACGGCAAAAAGGTTAGCTATCACTGTCTTAAAAGAATGATGCATCTTGAAAGTGTCATTAGGTTGGGTAGCCCCAATGAGCTCCTCAACCCTTTATCATAGCTGCAGAATACAGAATAACAGGGTTTGGAAGGGGCCTTGGAAGTCTTCCAGTCCAATCTTCTGCTCAAGCAGGAGATTCTATACCATTCTGGACAAATGACTTGTCCACTACTGTAGGTTGATTTTGAGAAGGGAGGCAAGTGAAGGGACTTCCTTAGTGCCAGGATGGGAAACCATCTGGAAATCCAAAGATGGAGACTAGACAAGGGGATCATAAAACATTTTGCAAAGGGAGGTAATGGTAACTCATAGCCATATTGTTGCTATGGAAACTATAGAACTTGTCCATGATGTTGGAGGAGTCAATCCAGTGATGAGCTACAGAGCAGAGCATTTTCACGGGATACCCAATAGTAACACCACAACCTATTTCTCCTGAAAGCTCATCACAACGAGAGCTTTTCTCTTTGGAAATAATCTAGCCCTTGTTTCCTCAAACACGGGGAAAAGAAAAACTTGTCCCATGTAGAAGAAAACTGGTCAAATGTAGAGATTGTAAGCACACGGCTGGCTCATATTTAAGTGATTGTCCACTCGGACTCCTAGATCCCTTCTCAGTTGCTACTGTTGAGACAGGTGCTACCTATCTTCTACCTGTGCATCTGGTTTTAACTGTGCAAGAGTTTCCTGATCTAAACCTTTTCTAAGCATCATGCATGATTCAATGTTTTTACATTTCTTTTCATTGTCGTTGCCTGTTGTGGCCCGTCAGTAGCCTGTGCAGCTAGTAGCTGATTCCGACAGCGAGGAGGCTGGTGTGGTGTTGCGCCAGCAGCCTGTGCAGCTGGCACTCGAGTCAGACAATGAGGAGGCTGGAGAAGATGTGGTGCCAGAGGCAGGAATTCAGCCAGGGCCTTCAGAACCTCCAGAAGCTCCCATCAGTGAAGAGGAAGAAGAGGAGGAGCCTCTTCTTGATGCACAGGCGCGCAGAGCTGCCAAAAGACAGGAGTGGCTCCTCAGGAGGAGGTCTCCTCGAGAGTAAAGGCTTGGGGTTAATTGGCCACTCCCTTAGCTTATTTAAGGAAGGACAACGACTGAGGCAATTTGCAGGGAACAACTTCGTTCACTCTCCTTCGTGTCATGATCTTAGTTCTCTTATCAGTTTCCTGCAAATTGCTTCTGGGCTTTCTGCCAACCATAGTAAGATTACCATTATTTATTCTTTGGATTCTTGTAGGCTGTTAAGAAAGTTAATTAACAGCCTTTATTTGAAAAAGACTGATTTAATTTAGTAAACTAAGGTTTGTACAGACTTTGTGTGTGCTGCATTCTTTGGGGTCCGTAGCTGGGACAGAACATTGCCTTTGCCTACTTAACCATTGCTTTAATTTGCTGTATTCCATCCCTGGACGATGATACTGTATATGGAAAATGGTACAACCATGGATTAAGTCAACATCCAAAGCTTCTGCAGAAGGGGTCAAAAAAACTCAAGATGATGACTAGGACCATATCATCCAAGCATGTTGCACTTTCAAATGTGGTGAATCTACATTTATCTGTGACTGGGAAACCCCGTATAGATTTTTTTTTTTTTTTTACTGAAAAAGAGGAAAAAATGGGCTTGTGATTTATGGGTGTGAAGATTAGAAAGAGTAGCTTATGGAAGGAAGAAGATTATGATGCAACCTTAGAGACAAAAGGGTAAAATATAAATAACCACTGTCAAAAAGATGGAAAGCCACATCTTTATCATCTTTTCTTTTCCTTTCTATTCCTTTTTTCTACAGTTAACCCTCAACTTAACGACTACAATTGAGTCCAAAATTGATGTTGTTAAGTGAGACATTTTTAAGGGAGTCTTGCCCCATTTTATGACCTTTCTTGCTACGGTTGTTAAGTGAATCACTGCTAAATTGTTGTTAACTTAGTAAGTTGTTACCAAATAACATGGTAACTTAGTTAAATTAGTAACATGGTGGTTAAGTGAATCTGGTTTTCCCCCTTGACTTTGCTTGTCAGTAGGTGACAAGGGGATTACATGACCCTGAGATACAGCCATGGTCATAAATATGAGTCAGTTGCCAAGAATATTAATTTTGATCACGTGACTGTGGGGAGGCTGCAATGGTCGTACATGTGAAAAACAGTCATAAGTCACTTTTTTCAGTGCCATTGTATCTTTGAACGGTTACTAAATGAACTAAATTCAAGGACTACCTGTATTTTTTTTCTTACATTCCCTGTTCTTTCTCATTTTCTTTTGTTTCTTTTTCTAATACTTGTATCTTGTTAAAAAAAAAAAACCTCAACAAACTCCATTTTAAAAGTAAATACACAGTGAGGAACCACAAAAAAATAAATTTAAAACAGCAAATGGAATTAACTAAAAATAAATTGAACATCCCTGAAAAAGAACATCTGGTGCAACATATAAAGAGAATGAAACAAAATCTTTTTGAGGATGCAAACCAACCTGGGAGATGGCTAGCCTACAAACTGAAGAAGGAGAAAAGGAAAAAAATGGATAAGTAAATTGCGAGACAAAGATAGAATCTTATGTTACCAAATTGAGGAAAAAAAGAATATCATTCAGGACTTTTATAGGAAACTATATGATGACCAACCTGCCTTCCATTGAGGACCTGTATACTGCACGAGTCAAAAAGAGGGCTGTGAAAATATCTACAGACCCCTCACATCCTGGACATAAATTGTTTCAACTTCTACCCTCAAAACGACGCTATAGAGCACTGCACACCAGAACAACTAGACACAAGGACAGTTTTTTCCTGAACGCCATCAACAAATAATTCCCTCAACACTGTCAAACTATTTATTAAGTCTGCATTGCTATTAATCTTCTCATCGTTCCTATCACCCATTTCCTCCCACTTATGATTGTAACCTTGATGCTGGTATCCTTACGATTTATATTGACTGTTTCCCTATGACTATCATTAAGTGTTGTACCTTATGATTCTTGACGAATGTATCTTTTCTTTTATGTAGTCCGAGAGTGTGTGCACCAAGACAAATTGCTTGTGTGTCCAATCACACTTGGCCAATAAAGAATTCTATTCTATTCTATTCTATGACGATGAACAACACTCAGAAGAAAAAAATATTACAATACCTGGAAAAATCTTAACTTGCCTAAGGTTCCAACAGCAAGGAAATCTATGTTGAATGAGAAGATAACAATGACGGAACTAGCAGAGGTGATTAAAAAAAAATAAAAAAAAATAAAAAAAACACCTGGCCCAGACGGGCTGCTGGCAGAAATATATAAAGAAGTACAAGACATCTTGGGTCAACCATTATTAGAGGTATATAATGCAGTCTTAGAATAGAATAACAGAGTTGGAGGGGACCTTGGAGGTCTTCTAGTCCAACCCCCTGACCAGGCAGGAAACCCTACACCACTTCAGACAAATGGTTATCCAACATTTTCTTAAAAACTTCCAGTGTTGGAGCATTCACAACTTCTGGAGGCAAGTAGTTCCACTGATTAATTGTTCCCACTGTCAGGAAATTTATCCTTAGTTCTAGATTGCTTCTCTCTTTGGTTAGTTTCCACCCATTGCTTCTTGTCCTGCCTTCAGGTGCTTTGGAGAATAGCTTGTCTCCCTCTTCTTTGTGGCAAACCCTGAGATATTGGAACACTGCTAACATGTCACCCCACTCCGTCTTTTCATCAAACCAGACATACCCAGTTCCTGCAACCGTTCTTCCTATGTTTTAGCCTCTAGTCCCCTAATCATCTTTGTTGCTCTTCTCTGCACTCTTTCTAGAGTCTCCGTATCCTTTTGACATCGTGGCGACCAAAACTGAATGCAATATTCCAAGTGTGGCCTTACCAAGGCCTTATAAAGTGGTATTAACACTTCACAGTTAATTCTTAGTCGAAGCGAAGATACCACCATCTTGGGTGGAAGCTAATATCACGTTAATACCAAAGAAGACTCAGACTTAACACAAATTAAAAAGTACAGAGTACAAACCCTTATCTCTACACAGTGACAATCACGTAGGTTCATCCGCCATCTTGTCTTGTTAGACTCCTCACTCCCCCTTCCGCCGCCCCCCCCCCCGTGAGCATTCTTCTGTAAAGACATAACTTCAACCATCAATCTGTTTTATCTCTGCTTCTTGGGATGTGAGATGAAAAGTTGGCGTTTTGTTTTGCTTTTTTAAAAAAAAGAAAAGAAAAGAAAACACATGTAGGAAAGAGAATATATGAGGATTTTCTGGAACAGGTTTGTAATCACTGTGTAGTTAAATTAAGAAATGTGTTATACTCGCTGCCAATTAGCTCAATTAAAGGGAGCATATGAGATGGTCCTTGGGGAAGAGATTTCCCCGGTTGAGCGGAGCCCAGTCTGGGAAAAAAAAATGAAAAAAAGAAAAAGAGCAGTTCCCTAACCATGAAAGATTACAAAAGGCAGCGAAAGGAAGATAGGCAAAGACAAGAATGGACAGATTTGATTTAACAAAATTGGAAGGTGAACTTAAGGAACACAATGATGGCTGCGGAATGAATATTATTAAGATGAAGGCATACCTAGAGATACTTTGACAAAATGAAATATCCGTGGAAGCGGCTTTGCAGTGGATTTAAACCATTTTATTCCTGGTGCGGAAAACAATGTGATGGGGTTGAAATGTTTTCTACAAGGAGGCCAAGCAAAGATTCACACTTTAAAAAAAAAAATTGGTGCTTTTTTTCCCCTCACATTTTGACAAGTTAGCATCCATTTTCCAACTCTTGGTTATGCTGTACTCATTCTGAATATGGGTCGTGATAGAGGATGTCTCTGTGTTTATGCTTATTTCCTGATTTAACCAGAGGAGTTAATTAAACTAATCAGGTGTGAGGTAAAAAAAAAATAGGAAGGTTGAATATCTATGGAGATTCTAAGTTAGGGTTGTCCCAAAGGTGTGTTTTTCAAGAGGCAACTGGACTTTCTTGTTTTTCTTTGAAGACATTTCGCTTCTCATCCAAGAAGCTTCCTCAGCTCTGACTGGATGGTGGGGGATGGAACAGAAGGGGAGGGATACGACATCATCTATCTCCAATCTACAACACAGTTCTTTCAACAGTTCCAAGAAGGCCCCACACCAATTTGCACCACTCCGGTGACCCTGATGACAGAGATAAACCTCCAGGTGGCCTTAACAACTCACTAAAAGAATGCAAATGACCAGCTGTCTGCATGGAATATAGATCCTTCCATTCCCCACCATCCAGTCAGAGCTGAGGAGGCTTCTTGGATGAGAAGCGAAATGTCTTCAAAGAAGAAAAACCAGAAAGTCCAGTTGCCTCTTGAAAAAGACAATTTCAACCATGACTTACTTGTGGAAGAGGGCACCAGCCTGGCATGTATCGCCAAAGCCTGGGGGTGATAGTATTTACTTCTCGGAAATACGACCATCTGGGTTTCAAGTTTTGCATCAGCTAAGACTCTAGGTGAGGGAGGTTGGGTTAGGTAGCTACTGTGTGTTCTGACCTAGGCTTCCTGAGAAATTATACAGCACAAACTTAATCACAGCAAACCTCTTTAATTCATACAGCTGTGAATTATTGTCCTTTCCAGTCCAACAGGCTTATCAAACAGTCTTGCAGGGGAGTGTTTACAAACACTCACCTTATCTCCCTTGGAATGCTGCCAGAGAACTAATTGCCACATGCAGGGCAAGGCCAAACTTAGCACAGAGTCAAACAAGACTTTTCCACAGTTTTTAACCAATCAGATGAACTAATTGCTTCCTGCAAAAGCTCACGTCCCCTTCACTTCTCTTTTATGTCTTATGGGAGGGGCCAATCCTCTCCAAGCCTTACTCCCAAGTCAACCCTGTTTCCTTAATTGTTCCTGTCTCCTCGCAGCTCTGCGCATGCGCACACTGGGAACAGGCTCACACTGTTCTTCTGCCTCGCTGATATCAGACTCCGGAGACTCCGGAAGCAGCAAAGAACTACCAGATGGTCTTGGCCCCCTCTCTGCCTCTGACTCAGAGCCACCATCCGAGCCTTCCCCAGACTCCAGGACTGGCCCACGTTCCTCCCCAACCTCCCCATTGTCTGAATCTGCTGCCAGCTCTGCTGGCCGCTGAGAGGCCACAACACTGTGGCCCATGAGCCATTCAGGGCTTTCAGAGGCTTTGCTCTGCAGATAATTGGATGTGAAACTCTCTGGTTGAATTTTGGGCCTTTTAGAAGAGCTGAGACTATTCTACAGTGAGAATAACCTTGAGGAACAAGAAGAAGAGCTGTAGCGAAGGCGATGGGCAAATAAAAGAAATCTGAATCCAAAGCAAGAACGAAATTAGAGGAATGCATCTCAGGCGTGACCCTCCCTGATTCTCATTAGGATAAAGGCAGGGAGAGGAGATTCTGCTACTGTAATAAAATAATCAAACTAATTTTAGCATTCATAACTTTGATGTTCAAACTTGATCCACCTCAAAGGGCTGACTTCCTCCCTGCTTTACAGCATCATCCTTGCTTGAGTTGATGGACTCAGGGTGATGGGTTGGCAGTGGTGTCACCTGTTCGAGGAAGACCAGATCAACTTCACAGGAGGATAGAAATCATACTTTCTTCTTCTTCTTCTTCTTGTGCCGTATCTGTCATCGGACATTGGCGATCATGCTGGCCATCCTATTTTTATCAACAGCCACACAAAAAAGTACTGCTGAGTTTTATCCAAACCAGCCCCTTAGATTTTGAAGCCATGATGTTCTTCTTCTGCCTGGACCTCATTTGCCTTCAATCTTTCCTTGGAGTATTAAGTGAAAGATGCCCTATTTTTCTGGGTGTCGTAGCACATGTCCAAAATATTCTAACTTTTGCTTTTTTTATGGTTTTGATTATTTCCCTTGGCTTTCCCAGGTGGCTTATCACCTTCTCGTTTCTGATTTTGTCAACCCAACTTATAAGTAATAGCTGCCTGTAAATCCACATTTCAAATGCTTCTAGTCTCTTCAAGTGGCTTTCTGTCAGAGACCAACTCTCCACTCCGTAGAGTGGCAAGCCTGATTTTCAATCTCCGGCTTATGTCGTGAAAGCAGAAGATCTTTTATTTTCCCTTACTTTATTGGGATAGGCCAGGGGTCAGCAACCTTAAACACTCAAAGAGCCACGAAGGTCCTAACCGGAAGCCCCCCATTCAATTCTGGAGCCAACTGGAAGTCCATTTCCCCCACCATTGAGTCTCCTCCTAGCGCGATGTCCTTTTTCTATCCTAACTGAAAGCTCTATCAATTGTGCAGCTGACTAGCGACAGGGAACCGCAGCAGAGGGATGAAAGAGCCACATGCGGCTCCAGAGCTGCGGGTTGCTGATCCCTGGGATAGGCTATAACAAGATCTTACAATCTTGCTGTACCTCCCCTTATTCAGATATCCTACACACTAGACCCCCCTCCATTAAATGTTGTCAGCTTGTGGGACTGAGGAATCTTATCTTTACTTTCATAGGCCCTTCCTCCTAGAGCAACATCCCCACAGAGTATGAGTGCCATTCCTTTTCCAAGTCTCTTAAAGAGATGGCTTTTTTCCAGATCTGGGGTCAAGATGTTTTTGCAGCCCCTGCCAAATCTTATGCTACTTCACAGTGTTTTACAGCCCTCTCCAAGCAGTTCACAGAGTCAGCCTCTTGCCCTCCAACAATCTGGGTCCTCATTTTACCCAACTCGGAAGGATGGAAGGCTGAGTCAACCTTGAGCAGGTCAGGATTGAACTCCTGACAGTGGGCAAAGTCAGCCTGCAATATTCTAATCATTGCACCACCATGGCAAGAAAGGAAGGAAGGAAGGAAGGAAGGAAGGAAGGAAGGAAGGAAGGAAGGAGGGAGGGAGAAAAGGGAGGGAGAGAAAACACAGGAAGGAAGGAAGGGCCCTTAGACTTATATACCGCTTCACAGTGCTTTTACAGCCCTCTCTAAGCGATTTACAGAGTCAGCCTATTGCCCCAACAATCTGGGTCCTCATTTTACCCACCTCGGAAAGATGGAAGTCTGAGTCAACCTTAAGGCTGGTGAGATTTGACCTGCCAAACTGCAGGCAGCCGACAGTCAGCAGGAGTAGCCTGCAGTACCGCACTCTAACCACTGCGCCACCGCGGCTCATTAAAGAGAAAGTGCAAGAACATTACACATGTAACAACTACGATATTTGTTCACCCCCCACTCTAACAAATTTGCCCACAAAATGTAGGAGAACTTTGCCTGGAAATCCTGCAATAGACGAACGTGATGCTCACAGCCTGCTCTTATAAACCATTAGCCCGACATTGTATTTTCTATATTACGCTAGCTAGGCTAACAATGTTATGAATGGATTGTTATCTCCCCATACAGAAGGCATCCGATACTGTTCTCTTTTTTGAGGCTCTGGTTTTGATCTCCCAAGGAGCAGCGATCAGATTACAGGGAGAGTTCAGCAGCATTTAGGCTGGCCCTTATGAACAAATTCAACCAGGTGTTTTTTTCTGTGGCAGCAGGGAACTGGATGTCTTTAGAAATGCTTTGAATTATTTTTCCTTCTCAGCCATGGCAATAAGACTTCTAGAATCAGCATAAAATATCTAATATTCAACACTGCAGCAATTGATGACTTGGGCTCCTCTGGAAATATTTGTGTTTTAAACTTTAAAAAGCAAAGGAGGAGGAAGAGAGAGGAAGGGAGGGAGAGAGAGAGGGAGAGAGAGAGCAAGAGAGAGCAAGAGAGAGAGCAAAAGAGTGAGAGTGAGAGAGGGAGGGAGACAAAGAGAGGGAAAGAAAAAGAGAAGGAGAAAGAGTGCAAGAGAGAGCAAAAAAGAGTGAGTGAGTGAGTGAGTGAGTGAGAGAGAGCCAACGAGAGGGAGAGAGAGCAAGAGAGAGCAAAAATGAGTGAAAAGGAGAGAGAGAGAGAGACAAAGAAAGGGAGAAAGAGAGAGCAAGAGAGAGCAAAAGAGTGAGAGTGAGAGAAAGAGAGGGAGAGGGAGAGAAAAAGAGAGGGAGAAAGAGAGAGCAAGAGAGAGTGAGTGAGTGAGAGAGAGAGAGAGCCAAAGAGAGGGAGAGACAGCAAGAGAGAGCAAAAATGAGTGAGAAGGAGAGAGAGAGAGAGAGACAATGATAGGGAGAAAGAGAGAGCAAGAGAGAACAAAAGAGAGAGAGAGAGAGAGAGAGAAAGCAAAAGAGAGAGCAAGAGAGAGCAAAAAAGAGGGAGAGGGAGAGAGAGAGAGACCCAAAGAGGGAGAGAGAGAGAGAGAGCAAGTGACAGCAAAAAAAGTGTGTGTGTGTGAGAGAGACAGAGCAAAAGAGAGAATGAAGAGTGAGAGAGAAAGAGAGAGAAAGAGATAGAGCAAAAGAGTGAGCAAGTGAGAGAGAGAACATGCAGCTATAGAAAATATTGGCTTCTTATTTCCAAGTTGCTCTAACGCACTGTAAGCCGCACTGAGTCTCCAGAGAAGGGCGGCATATAAATCAAATAAAAAAAAAAGTTACAACTGGTTTTCAAGAAAATTACATCTACTCATTGAGATGTGTTTATGGAGAATGGGGACAAAAGACAACGCATGTGTCATGACAGTAGCATCATTTTCCCTCTATAATATACTATAACAGCACCCTAATTTTTCTATCATAATCCTTATGACACTTTTTGGTTCTAGCTCTGCTGACTTATGCCAGTTATGGGAAAATAGTTTTCTTATAACTAAGCTATAATAGATGCTTAGCCTAACATATCTACATTTTTTACAATTTTCCTACATGGGTAGTCATGGCAAATACAATACAAATATTGAAGATACCTTACCTATGAGAAGTGCATCCAGAAGACACATTTTTTTGCGTTGGTGCTCATTTGGTGGCATAGCGTCCCACCACTGGTTAAACTGATTCCAGAACTGTCTTCCTTTCAGAAAGTCACCAGGACAGTGTTTCTCCTCAGTACCTTGAAATGTGAGATTGTCCAATGTAAACTATTTAAATTGTTGAAAGGAAACAGGCCTAATAAAAGAGGTGGAGTTGCATTGTATGCAAGAAATGACTACATCTCTAACGAAATGTAACAAACCAAATATGAAAACCTTCATGAATGCATTTGGGCTAATATAAAAGGGAAAAAGAATGACATTGTTCTACCCCAGCTACGGACCCAAAGAACGCAGCACACACAAAGTCCGTATAAACCTTAGTCTACTAAATAAACCAGTATTTTACAACTACGGCTGTTAATCAACCGCACTAACAGCTGCCAAGAATTCAAAGAACAATAGCTGAAAGCTTACTATGGTTGGCAGAATGCCCAGAAGCAATTTGCAGGAAGCTGATAAGATAAGCAAGACAAGACATGAAGGTATGTGAACGAAGTTGTTCCCTGCAAATTGCTTCAGTCGGCATTCCTCCTTAAATAGGCTAAGGGAGTGGCCAATTAGGCCCAAGCCTTATTCTCGAGGAGTCCTCCTCCTGAGGAGCCACTCCTGCCTTTTGGCAGCTTTGCGTGCCCGTGCATCTAGGAGAGGCTCCTCCTCTTTGTCCTCTTCACTTAAGGGAGCTTCTGGGGGTTCTGAAGGCCCTGGCTGAATCCCTGCCTCTGGCACCACATCTTCTCCAGCCATTGTCTGACTCGAGTGCCAGCTGCACAGGCTGCTGGCGCAGGACCACACCAGCCTCCTCACTGTCTGAATCAGCTACTAGCTGCACAGGCCACGTACGGGCCACAACAGACATTGCCATAGGTGTATACTACAGAACACCCAACAAAACAGAAGGAATAGATGAACGTTTTACTAATCAGGTAGCTAAGGTGAGTCGGAAGCACAGTACAATAGTAAAGATCTTTAATTATCCTGACATCAATGGAGAGACACACTCTACAACAAAGTGGGAGATCAAACAGGTTCCTGATGAACCTAGAAGAAAACTTCATCACCAAAAGATAGAGGAGCAGGGGTGGGATTCAGTCAAGCAAACCAGATGCTAATTTTACATCTGGTTCGCCAAATTAGTAGTTGCAAGGCATGGCTGGCCCTGCCCACCATGCCCCTCCCCTCCCAGGGGTCTTCACGTGGCCCGTTTTGGATGCGAAGTAAGTGCAGTGCCCATGTGGAGACTCTGGGAGGGCAAAAAATGGGCCTCCTGGAAGTTTCAGAAGTCCAGAAATGGGCCCGTTTCCAGCCTCCGGAGGGCCTCCAGAGCCCTGGGGAGGCCCTTTTTGGCCTCCCGGAAGATTGAGGAAAACCTCCGGAGCCTGGGGAAGACAAAAAGCAATCCCTGCCATGGTGCAGGAGGCCAAGTAGGCCACGCCTCCATGGCCACACCCACCTAGCAACCGCAGAGAACCGGCTGCTAATTTTTTTCAATCCCACCCCTGTAGAGGAGAGAACTAGAGAGTGAGCTACACTGGACTTAATTCTAACTAACAAAGGGGAAATGATAGAAAGGGTTGAAGTCGTGGGAACTTTGGGGAAGGATGACCATGCCATATTGAAATTCAACATAATCGAGGCATTTGGGGGCTTGTACCGTGTTATCGTTGTTATGATTATGATTTTTATGTTCTTTTCGTTCTTGTTTTTTGACGATGCTGACTTTTTAATTGTTTCTGTTTTTAATTTTTTACGAATATAAACTGCCATTGGCTTCGGCAATGAATAATAATAAAAAAAACTATTATCTCTGCCAGCAAAAGGGCAGACATAGTTAAATTCAATTGCAATTTACAATTGCTTCCTTCAGCAGGAAGTGAAGTCAACCATTGTAGGACTTTGAATGTGTTCCATGAATTTATTTCAGTTTATGTATCTCAACATATCAATAAGACAACAGTGCCAAGAATTAACATTTTCTACATGGCCTCCAGAACATGTTCATTTATTAGTTCAATTTGTAAGTTGCCTAAGTGGCTGTGGGTGAGATACACACATTGAAACAAGAAAACAAGTTGAAAACAGTCATTAAAAAATTACTGTATCAGAAAAGGTAAGACCCAGAATCAAAGAATAAAATGTCAGCATCAGAATGAGGTCAGAAAATGCCCCTTTTCCTGGGCTGTTCAAAGAATCATGTTTCAATGCCTATCTAAACACATTCAATAAGATAGCAATAGCACTTAGACTTATATACTGCTTCACAGAGCTTTACAGCCCTCTCTAAGCAGTTTACAGAGTCAGCCTCTTGCCCCCCAACAATCTGGGACCTCCTTTTACCCACCTTGGAAGGATGGAAGGCTGAGTCAACCTTGAGCTGGTCAGGATTGAACTCCTGGCAGTGGGCAAAGTCAGCCTGCAATATTCTAATCATTGCACCACCATGGCAAGGAAGGAAGGAAGGAAGGAAGGAAGGAAGGAAGGAAGGAAGGAAGGAAGGAAGGAAGGAAGGAAGGAGAAAAGGGAGGGAGAGAAAGGAAAGGAAGGAAGGAAGGAAGGAATAGTAGACTTATATATTGCTTCACAGCCCTCTCTAAGTGGTTTACAGAGTCAGCATCTTGCCCCCCAACAATCTGGGTCCTCCTTTTACCCACCTTGGAAGGATGGAAGGCTGAGTCAACCTTCAGTCAGACAGGATCGAGGGAATCAAACTCCTGACACCCACCCATGTTGTGGCTGCTCCATTGTTTGTGGTCTTCAAGAAATCATCATCCACTGCATGAATTCCCAGTTCTCTTTAGGTCATGGTGAGCAGCTCCTTGTTCTTCCAACAGCTTCTGGTGCTACGCAGATGCAACCAGTGACTCCAGCTGACTAGAAAGTGGAAATCTGTTCCTTATTCTTAGGAAATCAAATTGAAAAAGGACAAGTGTCCATAATGTAGATTTAATAAATGTTGTGGTCCGCCAGCAGCCTGCAGAGCTGGCAGCAGAATTGGACAGTAAGGAGGCTGGGGAGGACCATGGGCCAATCTTGGAGTCTGGGGAAGGCTCGGACGATGGCTCTACATTGGAGGCAGAGAAAGGGCCATCTGGGATGTATGTGCTGCCTCCAGAGCCTCCAGAGTCAGACCTCAGCGAGGCAGAAGAACAGGGGGAGCCTGTTCCCAGTGCGCGCATGTGCAGAGCTGCCAGAAGGCATGTACAGCTAAAACCAAAAGGACGACTCGGGAGGAGGGCTGGGAGATGATTGGCCCCTCCTTAAAAGAGGAGCAAAGGCACATGGGCCTTTGCAGGAAGCAACGTTTGTTCATTCGGTTCAGCTTAAAGCCTGAAGCTCTGTTTGATTCTGGCGTCCGTGTGGCTTTGCCAATTAGGTCTTTGGCAGCGTGTCAAGGGAGATAAAGGTCGGTGATTATCCCGAAGGACTTCTCCTGAAGGACTCTTTTTAACTAATTGGGACTCATCTGTGAATGAACAGAATTCACAGCTGTTGCAATAAAAGAGGTTTTTGGACTGCTCGTGTGCTTTAATGACTCAGGAAGCCTAGGTCAGAACAATGAAGAACACAGCTGGCGATCTCTGAGCCATTCTGATTATCAGTTGATTAGATGTAATTTTGTTAGCCAATGCAAGTAATGAATAAGTAGGAAAGTAAGCAAGCAACTAACAACTAACTAACTGAATATGTAAGTAAATATCAATATTATTTATTGTGATCTTATTGTACAGAGGACGCAACTTTGTACTTTCATCACAGTATCTGACACAAGCATGTTAGTCATGTTGTTGTTCTTCCTTGCCTGTGGCCCCTCATGATTGAGGCCCCTTCCCCAACAGCAACCCTCTCTTCCTCCTCCTCCTCCTGTGTTTTCTTCTAACAGCAATCCTGCAGGGTAGGTTGGGCTAAGAGACCAAAGACCATCAGCGCACTCAGGCTGGCTTGCAATCTGATTCACTCTATTATTCAAAACCTCAATTGTGTGGATATCATCCTGGCTTTCATAGATTACATGCAGGGCTAGGCCTGAGGAGACATAAAATAATTATTGTTCCAAATAAAGTATCTTCTAAAATAAAAGACAGGTCCAAAGAGAATTGATATCTCAAATGACAGTGAATAAAGTAAGGGTGAACTCTTTCTCCTTCCCTCCCTCTCTCCCCCCCTCTCCCTCCCTCCCTCCCTCCCTGTCTGTCTGTCTATCTCTCTCTCTCTCTTTCTCTCTCTCTCTCTTTCTTTCCCTCCCTCCCTATCTTTCTGTCTGTCTGTCTGTCTCTGTCTCTGTCTCTGTCTCTTTCTTTCTTTCCCTCCCTCCCTATCTTTCTCTCTCTCTCTCTCTCTCTTTCTTTCCCTCTCTGTCTTTCTCTCTCTCTCTCTCTCTTTCTCTCCCTCCCTCCCTGTCTGTCTGTCTCTCTTTCTCTCTCTCTCTTTCCCTCCCTCCCTATCTTTCTGTCTGTCTGTCTGTCTGTCTCTTTCTCTCCCTTCCTGTCTTTCTGTCTGTCTGTCTGTCTCTGTCTCTGTCTTTTTCTTTCTTTCTTTCCCTCCCTCCCTATCTTTCTGTCTGTCTCTCTGTCTCTGTCTCTGTCTCTCTTTCTTTCCCTCTCTGTCTTTCTGTCTCTCTCTCTCTTTCTCTCCCTCCCTGTCTTTCTGTCTCTCTCTCTCTCTTTCTCTCCCTCCCTGTCTTTCTCTCTCTTTCTCTCCCTCCCTCCCTGTCTGTCTGTCTGTCTCTCTTTCTCTCTCTCTCTTTCCCTCCCTCCCTATCTTTCTGTCTGTCTGTCTCTCTCTCTCTTTCTCTCCCTCCCTGTCTTTCTGTCTGTCTGTCTCTCTGTCTGTCTCTCTCTCCCTGCCTCTCTGTCTCTCTTTCTCTCTCTTTTTCTCTCTCCCTCCCTCCCTATCTGCCTCTCTCGCTCTCTCTCCGTCCCCCCTCTCTTTTCCTCTCTCTCTCCCTCCATCCCTCCCTCTCTCTCTCTCTCTCTCTCTCTCTCTCTCTCACACACACACACACACACACACACACAGAGAATACACATTTTACTAGTAATGAAATTATATCATAGCTGTTCAAATCAGGCTTAGCTGAAGAAAGATACTCAGGTTTCAGAATGGCTATAAAGGCTACTGAACAAATACAAGCCACAGGCGAAATTCAATTGGAAGTGGCAATAGTGTTTGATTATTACTGTTATTACAATTTCACTGCATTTTTAAAAGATCAAGGCCTTTTCAGAACCCCAATTATCCCCGTCAAAAGCAATGCTTTAGTGAAATACCACTGGGGTGAATTTAGAAGTGCATTCACAGAGTCCCGGTTTCTGTGTAGTACTAAAACTAGAATCTCTTCCCCCCACCCTCCCCCCAAAAAAGGTTCTTTGCAGTGGGAAAAGAGGTGCAATATAAAAACCAGATTATCTTTGGAGATCGTGAGCTTTCATGGAATTTTGAAATATGGGCATATTGGGAAAAAAAATCTCTCTCAGGATTCCATCCACTTTTGAGGCTGACTGCCAATTGATTTGCAGCCCATTGCTATCGTCCTGAAGTCTGACTGGTCCTTCTTCAAATTCTTCCCTGTCCAATACAGTTTTGTCTGAGTTGGTCTTCTTGTACAGGTACAACAATCCTTCCAGCTTTTTCAAACAGATATAGAAAGTTAGCACACTCACCCCTCCCTCCTAGAAGAATGAAATATTAAAGAAATATTAAAAATGAGAAATATTAAAAAGGCAGAATATGATACTTCCCTGGATGAGAAATGGAGAAATACATTTTTTTTAAGAGGGAGAAAAAAGCCCCCACCTTTCTTAATGGCCCTCAGCAGATGTCAGCATGTAAGAGATAATGAGATAGACCCAACACAGGAAAAAGCCAGTAAACTATAATAGGAATTGCCCAACGCCCCTTCATTGCATCACTCTAAGATCAAACTCAGCTCAGACAAACTCCTAGGATTGGTACTTTGGCTATAGAGCCAGCTATGACCCCTACATGGCCCCATGGGAGTCTGACAACAGCCAATAGAATACCATGTTCTTGCACAGGAACAGGAAGCTCAAGTGCAAAGCCCAAGAGAAGGTATTAAAACCCCTCACTGTCAACTCCATGTGTTCAGCTGCCCCAGAACTACAAACATGTAGTTTTGCTTCATCAATAAAGAGGAACCAACTTCTTCCCTGGTCCAACACCTCAAAGCCACAGGACATGATATTTTTAAAAAGACCAGAACTATCGCTAAATCTGAACACTTTAACAACAGAATAATCAGAGAAGCCATCAAGATAGAAAAACATCCACACAGCATGAATAAACGAGATGATACCTCCCGCCTACCAGCCATTTGGAAACCCGCCCTTATTGACAAACGAGTCCCTAACACAAAGAATGACACCAGACCCACACTCACGAGAGCCACACAGGATGTAACCACCACACATCCACGCAGAAAGCAGACTCAAACCCACACTGATGATGAGGCACGACCGCGGACCAGAAGCCAGACCACAGCTGCATCATTAGCCCCTTTAAACCCCTCCAATCCATACATGAAGCAGACTGACACCCACCATGAAGAGGTAGCATGGCCACGAACACGAAGCCAAACAACAGCAACACAGCTCACCAGCTCAAATCCCCCTGCTACTCAGACTAACCCGAGCACAACCAAGCCCCCACCTAAACAGAACACACACCCAGCCAATCAGAGCACAGCCAACCCCCCATCCAATCAGAGCACAGCTAAACCCCCAACCAATCAAAACACACCTCCACCCAATCAGAACACAGCCAAGCTCCCACCCAATCAGTTCACACCCCCACTGGCAGTTAAAAGGAAGAAGCAGCTGCGATCACACACATTGCTCCTAGAAGCACGAAGCCGAGAACACCAGCCTAAAGATGACGAATGAGACTTCGTCGAAACGTTGCCAAGAAACCTCCAATTTTACGCGGGAGAAAACCCTAATAACCAAAGACCTACATACAAACACCCGTGAAAACCTCAGAAAACATATATATATATATATATGACTATATAAGTTTTCACGGGTATATATGTGTGTACAGTTAATATTTCGGGTTTCTTCCCGTGTAATTGTGAACAATTTTAGGGATATGTTCACAATTACACGGGAAGAAACCCGAAATATTAACTGTACACACACACACACACACACACACACACACACACACACACACATAAATAATAAGAATAAGAATATTGCAAAATCTCCATTCCCACCCTACTCTGGGACCAGCCAGAGGTGGCATTTTCTGGTTCTCTGAACTACTCAAAATTTCCGCTACCACTTCTTCAGAACCTGTCGGAACCAGCTGGATTTCACCCCTGGGGCAATCACTTAAATATGAGCCAGCAATGTGCTGCAGCTGCCAAAAAAGCCAATGCAATCCTAGGCTGCGTAAAATAGAGGGATAGAATCAAGATCACATGACATTTTAGTATCGCTTTACACAGTCTTAGTAAGGCTACACTTGCATCCAGTTCTGGTCACCACAATAATAAAAAAAAAAAGATGCTGAGACTCTGGAAAGAGTGCAGAGAAGAGCAACAAGAATGATTAGTGGGCTGGAGGTTAAAACATACGTAGAATGGTTACAGGAATTGGGTATGTCTAGTCCAGGGGTCAGCAACCTGTGGCTCTGGTGCCACATGTGGCCCTTTCACCCCTCTGCTGCAACTCCCTGTCACTCAAAATATGCGTCACAACCGCCAATGTGCGGCACCCGCCGGCACACGATTTATTGAGCTTTTCAACCCACGATAGGCCAACCATGGATAAATCCAAGAAACGAAAAGTTTCAGAAGAAAACAGAATGTTTAATTCAACTACATATGCTAGTTTTGTGGCCGCTCAAGAAATAGTCAGGCACGGGAAGGGTTTTGTGGCTCCCAGTGTTTTCTTTTCTGTGGGAAATGAATCCAAATGGCTCTTTGAGTGTTTAAGGTTGCAGAACCCTGATCTAGTCTAATGAAAAGAAGGACCAGGGGAAATAGAATTGCAGCGTTCTAATATTTGAGGGGCTCCTACAAAGACGAGGAGGCCAAACTATTTTCCAAAGGACCAAAAGACAAGACAAGAAACAACGGTTGGAAACTGAGCAAAGAGAGAAGCAACCTAGAACTAAAGAGAAATTTCCTAACAGTGAGAGCAATCAATCAATGGAACAGCTTGTCTTCAAAAGGTGCGGACGCTCCATCACTGGAGGCTTTCAAAGAGAGACTGGACAATCATTTCCCTGAAAATGGTATAGGTCTTCTGATTCTTTTTCATCTTTTTTTTCAGTCTGAAACTGTATTTCTTTGATTAATAGCTGATGGCCTGATTCACACAAGTCATCACCCAGCGGGGTTTTGCAAATCAGCAGAGAACTCCTCCATCTGTTGCCTAAATAAAATGTAAACTATTTGGTTACAGCATTGCCCTTTTTTTTTCTGAAATTGTGCATCTGTCACAGAAAATCATTTTCTAATCATCAGTCCATCAGCTGTTGTCCTGCATCCCTGCAGGTTCCTACTTCATTATTTTCCAACAGTTTTCAGCAGTGGTGAAATGTAAAATTTGTTACTACCGGTTTTGTGGGCGTGGCTTGGTGGCGGTGGGGGTAATGTGACTGGATGGGCACGGCCAACTTTTTAAAAAAAAAAAAACTTTTAAAAGCATTTTTTCTACAACCTCTTTGGGCGAAGAGGTTGTAAACAAATGCTTTTAAAAGGCTCTGCTGATCAGGCAACTCAGCTGGGATTGTCAGAGCCTTTTAAAAGCATTTTTTCGGCTGAAGAGGTTGTAGAAAAAATGCTTTTAAAAGCCTCTGATGATCCCAGCTGAGTTGCCTGATTGGTAGGACCTTTTTTTCTTTTAAAAGCCCCTGAAGATCCCAGATGAGTTGCCTGATCTATTTTTCTTTTAAAAATATTTTTTCTACAACCTCTTCAGCCAAAGAGGTTGTAGAAAAAATGCTTTTAAAAGCCTCTGATTATCCCAGCTGAGCCGCACAATCATCAGAGGCTTTTTTTTTTACTTTTAAAAGCATTTTTTCAGCCAAAGAGGTTGTAGAAAAAAATGCTTTTATAAATTTTAAAAAAAGCCTCTGATGATCGCGCAGCTCAGCTGGGCATGTGGGGTGGGGGGGCAGGGATTTTTGCTACTGGTTCTTCGAACCACCCGCCGCCATCGCTACCGGATCGTGTGATCCGGTCCGAACTGGGAGCATTTCAACCCTGCTTTTCAGCCTTCCAACTTTGAATTGATGTCACCGATGATCACTAGAACATCCTGCTTTGATGTTCAATCTATGACTTGTTATAATCTTCCATAGAATCCAACCAACCTCTTCTTCAGGATCTATTACTGGTGCATACACCTGAATAATTGGGAAACTGATTAGCTGTTCCTGAATTCTGATGGAAATTATTATGTCACTGACAGGGTTGTGTCCCATTACACATGCAGTGATGAGTTTTGAAATGATCTTGCCTCTTTATTCTTTATGTGAGAATATTTTGAATTCATTTTATTGGAAATATCCTGTTCCTGTCCATTTTAGTTTATTCATTCCAAGGAAACTCTATTCCAACAATATCCAGCTTTCCTTATTCCATGTCTCCATCCTAATATTTTTAATGCGTTTTGAGCTTGGTTTCAAGTTCCAGCGACAAAAGCAATCAGATTCTAAAAGGCTTTCATCCAAGTTCAAATAGAAGTGGGGTGAATAATAGCAGCCTTCCAATATTTGAGGGGTTGTCACACCATTTCATAGGGGACGCGGTGGCTCAGTGGCTAATATGCTGAGCTTGTCGATCTAAAGGTCGACAGTTCAGCGGTTTGAGTCCCTAGTACTGCAGAACGGGGTGAGCTCCCATTACTTGTCCCAGCTTCTGCCAACCTAGCAGTTTGAAAGCACGTAAAAAAGGCAAGTAGCAAAATAGGGACCACCTTTCGTGGGAAGGTAACAGCATTCAGTGCACCTTTGGCATTTAGTCATGCTGGCCACATGACCACAGAGATGTCTTCGGACAGCACTGGCTCTTCTTTTCTTTTCTTTTCTTTTCTTTTCTTTTCTTTTCTTTTCTTTTCTTTTCTTTTCTTTTCTTTTCTTCTTTTCTTTTCTTTTCTTTTTCTTTTCTTTTTTTTTTGCTTTAATTTATATGCCACCCTCAGGGCGGCTTACAATGCGTTAAGCAATAGCCTTCATACTTTTGTATATTTATACAAAGTCAGCTTATTGCCCCCACAATCTGGGTCCTCATTTCACCTACCTTAGAAAGGATGGAAGTCTGAGTCAACCTTGAGCCTGGTGAGATTTGAACTTGCAATAATTGCAAGCAGCAGATGTTAATAACAGTGCTTTAGTCCACTGTACTACAGGCTCTGTAGTTTTGAAACGGAGATGAGCACCGCTCCCTAGAGTTAGGAATGATAGCACATATGTGCGAGGGGAACCTTTACTTTTACCTTATACTTCACTAGTGAGGCCACACTTGGAATACTGTGTCCAGTTCTGGTCACCATAAAATAAAAAAGATGCTGGGACTCTAGAAAGAGTGCAGAGAAAACAACGAAGACAATAAGAGTCTGGAAGCTAAACTGTATGAAGGAGGCAATTAGATACTGTATGTCTAGTCTAATAAAGAGAAGGATTAGGGTGACATGATAGCTGTCTTCCAATATTTGAGGGGTTGCCACAAAGAAAAGGGAGTCAATCTATTCTCCAAAGCACCTGAAGATAGAACAAGAAGGAATGGATGGAAACTAATCAAAGAGAGAACCAACCTAGAACTAAGGAGAAATTTATTGACAGTGAGAACAATTAATTAGTGGAATGGTTTGCCTTCAGAAGTTGTGGATGCTCCATCACCAGAGGTTTTTAAGAAGAGATTGGATAGTCATTTATCTGGAATGGTATAGAGTAGCCTGCTCAAGCAGGGGGTTAGACTAGAAGGCCTCCAAGGTCCCATCAGTCCCTGTTATTTTATGCTATTCTCTGTTATAAAAAGTTTCCAATGTTGTATAAATGTATTTATTGTTTTTTCCTTGACCAAACATATCAGGGAAAGCATCTTAGACTTGATCCTAGTTATTCTTAGGATAAAGGCAGGGAGAGGGGAAAACACAATGAGACTGGCAAGATTCTGCTATTATAAACCCTATAATAAAAATAGTTTTAAGCATAAAATAGTTTTATAGAGATAGTCCACAAGTTATGACAATTAATTTAACTGTCCAAATTCAGATCACAAGCAGAGTATAGACACTATGTAAAAATCACCTTCTCTCTACATGCTCTTCATTCTAGAAGAAGACGATTATGCTTGGAACAGGAAGGAAGGAAGGAAGGAAGGGAGGGAGGGAGGGAGGGAGGGAGGGAGGGAATACAGGTATTCCTTGACTTAAGACAAATGAACCCAAAATTTCTGTTCTTAAGTGAGATGTTTGGTAAGTGAGTTTTGCCCTGTTTTACGACCTTTCTTGCCACAGTTGTTAAGTGAATCACTGCCGTTGATAAATTAGTCACCTGGTTGTTAAGTGAATCTGGCTTCCCCAGTGGCCTTGCTTGTGAGAAGGTCGCCAAAGGGGATCACATGACCTTGGGACACAGCAACGGTCGTAAGTATGAGCTGGTTACCAAGCATCTGAATTTTGATCATGCGATCATGGGGATGCTGCAAAGGTCATAACTGTGAAAAACGGTCATAAGTCAGTGTCGTCATAACTTTGAACAGTCACTTAATGAACTGTTTTAAGTCAAGGACTATCTGTACAATTTTCTTCGCTGAAGAAAGAAAAGAGAATACAACAATACCCTTTGGGGTCTCTTTCCTCAACTTTACAAGGCTATATTCTGCTAGTCTAAAGATGAATAACCCCAAATGAATAGAACAGAGTAGAGTAGAGTAGAGTAGAGTAGAGTAGAGTAGAGTAGACTAGACTAGACTAGACTAGACTAGACTAGACTAGACTAGACTAGACTAGAACAGAACAGAACAGAACAGAACAGAACAGAACAGAATAAGGAATAGAATAGGACAGGATAGGACAGGACAGGACAGGGCAGGGCAGGGCAGGGCAGAGCAGAGCAGGGCAGAGCAGAGCAGGGCAGGGCAGGGCAGGGCAGGGCAGGGCAGAGCAGGGTAGGGTAGGGTAGGGTATGGCAGGGTAGGGTAGGGTAGGGTAGGGAGGATAGGATAGGATAGAAAAGAACAGAATAAGGAAAATAGAATAGAATAGAATAGAATAGAATAGAATAGAATAGAATAGAATAGAATAGAATAGAATAGAATAGAATAGAATAGAATAGAATAGAATAGAATAAGAGAGCTGGAAGGGACTTTGGAGGTCATCTATCTAGTCCAACCCCCTGCCACTTCAGACAAATGGTTATCCAACATCTTCTTTATAACTTCCAGTGTTGGAGCATTCAGAACTTCTGGAGGCAAGTTGTTCCACTAATTAATTGTTAATGATACAATTTCATTCACTTTTGTGGACTCCCTTTTGTCCGACGTCTGGAGTATCGGTATCAAAAGGGAGAACTTTATATTTACATCTCTGATATGAAGAGAAGGGAAGGAAAGAAATGGAAAGGACAAACACCAAACACCAGAAAGCCCTGATGAAGACACTGTTGGCGAGTGTCCTTGCATTGGTATTTTTTCTGTGAAAAGGTTGGGTTGAAAAAAGACAGGTTTGGGTAAACTAGACAGAAAAATAAATGCCAATTTTCTTGCATCTCTTTTTTTTAAACGACACCACGAAACTGCAATTTATCAGGATGATTTATCACTAAATATATGCAGAGTAGAGAAAGAGGTGCTATTGATAGATTTATGCATCCTTAGATTAAGAATAAAATGAAATCCCTGATATTTCTTTATAGGGGTGGAAAAAAACCAACAATCAGTAGCCAATTTACGATGTCCTTTGTATACTTTGAATCATCTGAGATCATCTTAATATTTCTGTGGTCTTGCATTTTTGACTGGTTTGTTTTGTCTGCAAATGTCTGAGAGGTAATTACTTCTGGTGTCCAACATATGACAAGATTCATCATGCAACTTTTGATCTATTGACCCTTTTAACAGTAGAGGTTTTTTAGAGCTGGCACATACCATCCGAAGCAATAAATCACTGGACAGGAAGGAAATGTCAAATTACAATAAAAGAACCGAGCACTTTGTGATCCTGAGGAGCTGAAGAGATAGGGGGATCAACCCTTCCTTGACCCAGAAAATTTCATGAAGGAGGAGGAGAAGATACCATGGCACTTGAGATTCTGATGTGGGCAACCTGATCAGGGATACTTCTGTGGAATCCAGCATTCTATCAATACCACCAGGCTAAGAATGCAGACATGCCTTTTTATAGGCAAAATTTGAGGATTGAAATTATCTCTCAACATTTAGCGGCACATATAGATATATAAATGTATGGTTGTGAAAGTTGGGCCATAAGGAAGGCTATGTGCCAAATAATTAAGGCCTTTGAACTCTGGTGCTGGAGAAGACGCCTGCAAGTCCATTGGACTGCAAGGCGATTAAACCGGTCAGTCCTAGAGGAGATCAACCCTGACTGCTCTTTAGAAGGCCAGATCCTGAAGATGAAACTCAAATACTTTGGCCACCTAATGAGAAGGAAGAACTCACTGGAGAAGAGCCTAATGCTGGGAACGATTGAGGGCAAAAGAAGAAGGGGACAGCAGAGAATGAGGTGGCTGGATGGAGTCACTGAAGCAGTTAGTGTGAGCTTAAATGGTCTCCGGGCAGAGGTGGGTTTCTGACAGGTTCTGGAGAACTGGTAGCGGAAATTTTGAGTAGTTCAGAGAACCGGTAAATACCACCTCTGACTGGCCCCGTCCTCATCTATTTTCTGCCTCCCGAGTCCCAGCTGATTGGGAGGAAATGGGGATTTTGCAGTAACCTTCCCCTGCCATGCCCACCAAGCCACACCCACAGAACCGGAAGTAAAAAAATTTTGAAACCCACTACTGTCTTCTAGGAATGGTGGAGGACAGGAAGGCCTGGAGGAATGTTGTCCATGGGGTCGTGATTGGTCAGACATGACTTTGCAACTAACAACAATATAGATATATCAGAATCACTTTGGCATAATAGTTAAAGTATCAAGTTAGTCAATCATAGTTCTGAGAGGGTCTTCAAAGTGACATCTACCAAAGCAACAGAAATACTTTTCAGAGTTTTTAGAAAAGTGCTGAGAAGAGCAACCAAGATGATTAGGGGACTGAAGGCTAAAACATATGAAGAATGGTTATAGGAACTGGGCATGGCTAGCCTAGTGAAGAGAAGGACCAGGGGAGATACAATAGCAGTCTTCCAATATCTGAGGGGCTGCCACAGAGAGGAGGGGGTCAATCTATTCTCCAAAGCAACTGAAGGCCAGACAAGGAATAATGGATGGAAACTGACCAAGGAGAGATTCAACCTGGAAATAAGGAGAAACTTTCTGACAGTGAGAACAATCAACTGATGGAACAGAAGTTGTGGGAGCTTCATCCCTGGAGGCTTTCAAGAAGAGACTAGACTGCCATTTGTCAGAAATGGTGTAGGGTCTCCTGCTTGGGCAGTGAGGGGGTGGACTAGATGAGGTCCCTTCTAACTCTGTTAATCTGTTAAAGATCTATTAAAGAGTTACAATTCAGGCAAATGGAAGGTGGCATTCCTCAGATTTAAAGGCTGCCACTAACTTTGAAAATGTCAAAATGTTGGAATTGCAGGACATAGGAGCCAGTTTGGTGTAGTGGCTAAAACACAAGGTTAGGGCCATGCATGTGAGTCCCACCTTTGGCATAAAGTCAGCTGTGGGATCTTGAACCAGTCATCGTCTCTCAGTCCTCGGAAGGAGGCCATGACAAGCCACTTCTGAAAAACCTTGCCAAGAAAACTTCACAACTAGTACAGGTTGCCTCCCAGAAATTTGAAGGCACAAACTCCTTTTCTCTATTTATAAACCTAAAATCCACCTTTGTTACTTTATAAGTAACTGAAGGCAGCAAATATACCTAATATTCCTTCCTCTTCCTATTTTCTCCACAATAACAACACTGTAGAATGAGTTGGGTTGAGATAGAGTGACTGCCAGGCCTGGAAGCCACCTTTTTCATTGGATCTTCAGGCCTGCCACATTTACAATTGTGGGAAATTGGGAGGGGGGATTGTATGGAGCCAGGGTGATATGTAGTCAAAATAACATTATTTTCTCTGAGAGTCAAGGACATCTTTCCCTGAACCTGGAAGGCCGGAACTGGGAGGCATCTCCAGTTGGGATGGTGCCTTGATTGGACCATGCAATGGACATGTGGGTATAGAGGCAGGGAGTTGGACTTTCTTCTGGGTGGGAAAAACCTGGAAGCTTTCAGATTCGGGTTTTCCCAGATGTGCCAATATGACATCTCTAATAAAATGGAACTTTGAGGAACATCCAGCCTCGGAGGTTTTTTTCGATGGGGGTGTTACTTGGAACCCTGACAGTGATTGGCCCAAAGTCACCCAGCTGGTTTTCATGCCTAAGGTGAGACTAGAAGTTACCAACATTATTATTAATTGATGGATTGATTGATTAGCCTATAGGCCATATCAATGTACAAGGTTCGAACATGTGTTACCGTGTTTCCCTGAAAATAAGACCCTGTCTTATATTTTTTTGAACCCTGAAATAAGCGCTTGGCCTTATTTTCAGGGAGGTCTTATTATTTTGGGGCATGTGGAGCAAGATGGGGTTCCTCTTACTGTCTTATCTGATTTCCAGCTGTGTTTAAATATTTTTGGGGAGGGCTTATTTTCAGGGGGAGGCTTATTTTAGCACACGCGCTCAAAAGCCCGATTCGGCTTATTATCAGGAGATGTCTTATTTTCGGGGAAACAGGGTACCAATATAATCCTATACAGACAATTTAAAATAAGAATAGGGTAAAATACAATAGTTATAGGATAAAATACAATAATTGAATACATAAATATATAAATCAATCAATCAATCAATTTATTACAGTCTTAGACCAGAGACCAGAACAAATAAAAACGCTCAGTAAATATACAATTAAAAATTCTAGTATAAAATAATAAATAACAATTAAAATCTATAATAAAATCTAGTCTGTCAATTATACATGTAAATATATATATTACTTGAGGGCTCCTGGATTGGAGCTGAAAGACGAAAGGGAGCAAAATGCCCCCTCCCACATGTTGGGGTAAACCAGGTGTCTCGATAGAAAAACACTTAATCTTTCCCCTGGCTCAAGCTGATGAAGGGAAGAGAACTTGTTGCTCAGAAGATTAATTCAACTGCCTTAACATGCAGGAAGCCCAAGTTCGAATCCGAGTAAGGGTATGGTTAGCCGATGAGAGCTAAAAAGCTTGAAATAGATGTATACTAGTCTCCCTTCATTTCTTTATCAGCAATATATAGATATAGATATTTGCTCCTAGAAGCACGAAGCCGAAAACACCAGCCTGAAGATGACGAATGAGACTTGGTCGAAACGTCACCAAGACACTTCCAATTTTACGTGGGAGAAAACCCGAATAACCAAAGACCTACATACAAATACCCGCGAAAATCTCAGAAAACAGATATATATATATAGATATATAGATATGTAAAATAGAATAAAGCAACATAACATATTTCTATATCACCCCTGTAATCTACTCCAATCAGGCCCACATATGCTGATCTCAGTCGGATCATTTTAGTCAGAAATTGTGCTGTATTAAATTTCGCTTTCAAACTCTGGCCACACATGAGGTATGTTGTTTTAATATGGGCCTCCCACTGGGCAATACAGTTAATATGTGGATCGAGGTGCTTATCTCTTGCCCGCTTCATTGTATGGCAGAGGTGGGCAACTATGGCCCTTTTATGACTTGTGGACTTCAATTCCCAGAATTCCTGAGCTAACATGGCTGGCTCAGGAATTCTGGGAGTTGAAGTCCACAAGTCATAAAAGGGCCATAGTTGCTCACCCCTGTTGTATGGGATAGAATGGAATCTCCCAAATCTAACTATTGTAAACGCATCATCTCCTGGTGATTGGCTCAAAGCCCCCCAGGCAGCTTTCATGCTTAAAGTAGGACTAGAACTCACAGTCTCCTGTTTTCTAGCCTGGTGCCTTAACCACTAGACCAAACTGGCTCTTAATCGCAATCATAAATCATAGAGATGCTTGAGCCTGAGGACTATGTAAACTCTTAGTAACCAAAGCCTGTTGAATTCATTGATTGATTAATTGTAGAAGGCAAAATACCTGACTAAAGAGTAAACATTACCTATTTTTAATTAATATAAATGAAGTCAAATATATTTTTTTGGGAACATAGAGCCCTGAGCATCATTCAAAAACTAGCTGTAGCCTTCAGCCCAAAACATGGCACTCCCTATTAATCACTGAACTCTATAGGTATGCACAGATGGATAAAAATATTAAAAAGAATATGTTCCTACACAAGAGATTTCACTAAGCAGTCCCCCCCCCCTTTTAATGACCCTGTAATCCAGGGGTGAAATCTAAAATTTGTTAGTACCAGTTCTGTGGGCGTGGCTTGGCGGGTTGGGGGGTGTTAATGTGACTGGGTGGGCATGGCCAACTTTTTCTTTTACTTTTAAAAGCATTTTTTCTACAACCTTAAGAGGTTGAAGGAAAAAATGCTTTTAGAAGCCTCCGATGATCAGGCAACTCAGCTGGGATCGCCAGAGGCTTTTAAAAGCATTTTTTTTCCCCTACAACTTCTTCGGCTGAAGAGGCTGAAAAATGTAGAAAAAATGCTTTTAAAGTAAAAAAAAAGCCTCTGATGATTGCGTGGCTCAGCTGGACATGGGGGGGGTGCACAGGGATTTTTGCTACCGGTTCTCTGAACCACCCGCCACCATCGCTACCGGATCGGGCGATCTGGTCCGAACCGGGAGCATTTCACCCCTGCTGTAATCCCTTAATTTTTTTTTTTTAATTTGATTTATATGCCGCCCTTCTCCGGAGACTCAGGGCGGCTTACAATGCGCTAAGCAATAGCCTTCATCCTTTTGTATATTTATACAAAGTCAGCTTATTGCCCCCACAATCTGGGTCCTCAATTTACCCACCTTAGAAAGGATGGAAGGCTGAGTCGACCTTGAGCCTGGTGAGAATTGAACTCGCAGTAATTGCAGGCAGCTGGATGTTAAATGCTGCCTTAGGAGGCATTAGCCTCCTACGCCACTCAGGCTCCTTTGGGATAGAGATGGTGCAACTGAATGGAACTGAGCGTTTACTGGCCGGATGCCCTTCCTGATGCCTAGGCAGAGTTAGCAGCAGATATCTTTTGTCTTTGCACCCTGAGATAGAGAAAAACTTGTCGCTGCCTAGAATTGAACTCCCAACCTTCAGAGTGAGAGGGAAGCATCTTCACCTCTAGGCTGCCACACACCACTCAGATTTCACAAAAGAGTAAACCAACAACAATACAAATAAGAGCCTTGGTAGTACAAGGGTTTAAGGCACCCTGTTATTAAGCTGGTTATTAAGACCAGCTGCCTGCAATTACTGCAGGGTTCGAATCTCGCCAAGGCTCAAGGTTGACTCAGCCTTCCATCCTTTCTAAGGTAGGTGAAATGAGGACCCAGTTTGTGGGGGCAATAAGCTGACTTTGTATAAATATACAAAAGGATGAAGGCTATTGCTGAGCACATTGTAAGCTGCCCTGAGTCTTCGGAGAAGGGCGGCATATAAATCAAATTTTTTTTAAAAAAAAAAAGGCAATTGAGAATTATGGATTGCAACTGGTGAGAGATGGATTATCACTGGTGTCCTCTCTTTCTCCCTACAGCAAGGCATGTCTCAGAGTTTCAACCATGAAGAGTTAAGATACAAGAGCAGGGACCCAAAGCAGTTCGGCCAGGGGTGGATGGTTGGAACGTGAGCTCACAAATCTTCCATTTGTATATCTTGAACTGCATTGTAGTTTGCACGCTTATTATTTTCATAGGTGTAAATGCTCACTTTGTTCTTTTTCCCTTTGCTGCTGGGGAAAATATAATTTAAATCACTTCTACCTCTGTGCCACTTTTATAAGGCATTAAAGAATACAAGGATCCCCAATGTACTTAATTTTTTTAAAATTCATTTTACTTCTATCCTGGCTGGGGAAGGAGTCAAATTTTTAAATGCAAGATGACATATGGCTGTTCATTATTTATATATTCTGTAGCAGACTATAAATTTTACTTTGGACGGATATCAAAGCTCCGGTGCTATTCCAGTTACAAACACATAAATCATAGTTATGGTTATTAGTCTAAATGCAATGCCACCCAAATTCTAGATCAAAACCCTTAAAAATACTTTAAAATTGATGGCTGCTCTGTAACTTATGCCTGATTTTATTAAATAAGTCCATTATTATGGAGAGCTTTGAACGATTATATTTTTAGCTGGTTATATATATAAAAAAGTTAAGATTGAACAGGAGTAGAAAGTTGTAGCTGGGGACTAGCTTAGAAGGAGAAAAAAATGAGATGGATGCAACAGCTCTGACATTGAGCACAATATTATAAAAATAGAAATGCAAGATAAAACTCCATCATCCGGCAGCAAATACTGTATGGACCATCGACCTCCCACCCCAAGGCACCACAATGGCTGTGGTTGCTCATCACACAGATGATAGCAGGTGTAGCAGGTGTACTTATTACAGGTAGTCCTCAACTTATGACCACAATTGAGCCCGAAATGGATGTTGTTAAGTGAGAAATTTGCCCCATTTTACAACTCTTCATGCCACATTTGTTAACTGAATCACTGGAGTTCTTAAATTAGTAACCTGGTTGTTAAGTGAATCTGGTTTCAAAAGACAACTGGATTATTGTTTTTGTTTTTTTTTTGAAGATGTTTCACTTCTCATCCAAGAAGCTTCATCAGTTCTGGCAGGATGGTGGGAGTAATAAAAAAATTAGTTCTGACAGGATGGGGGGGGAGTTTGGAAGGATCATATTTCTTTGCAGTCATTTGCAAAGTGTCAACTCGCAAAGCATCCCTGGCCTGCTTTCGAGTTTCCATAGGCCAGGGGGGATGGGAAACCAGAGAAATGTCACAACAGCCAAAGACAGATGCACATTCCAGGCTTATCTCTCTCAAGGCTGTATCCCAGGGTAACCTACAGCAGCTGAAGGGGAGTGACCACTACAACCCGTGAAATTGCTCTGGTGGCAAATGTGATTGATGACACACCCTGGAGGGAGGGAGAAACGGGGTCATAATTGGAGCGTAAATTACATAGGGGCAGAGCTGGCTTCACTTGGGAACGTGTTGACATGAAGCTCCTAATAAATAACTGGATTTCTTTTGAAGACTCATGATTTAATTAGGGCATCCGTCGGAACTCTGACACAAAGTCCATAATCAAAAAATTGTTTGTGTTCTTTCTTTCTTTCTTTCTTTCTTTCTTTCTTTCTTTCTTTCTTTCTTTCTTTCTTTCTTTCTTTCTTTCTTTCTTTCTTTCTTTCTTTTTTAATTATGTATTAAGTTAAATTATTGTGAAACAGAGCAGTTTGGTAAGATAATAGCAGTGGTGAAATCTAAAATTTGTTACTACCGGTTCTGTGGGCATGGCTTGGTGGGTGGGGGTAATGTGACTGGGTGGGCGTGGCCATTTTTTTGTTTACTTTTAAAAGCATTTTTTCGGCCAAAGAGGTTGTAGAAAAAATGCTTTTAAAAGTAAAAAAAAAAAAAGCCTCTGATGATTGTGCGACTCAGCTGGGCATGGGGGGGGGGTAGGGATTTTTGCTACCGGTTCTCCGAACCACCCACCGCCATCGCTACCGGATCGGGTGATCCAGTCTGAACTGGGAGCATTTCACCCCTGGATAATAGTCTGAAACGGTTTGCAAGCCGTTCCAACAGTTTCGATTATTTCAGAATTTGTGCAGACTTTGGATCTGATAGATGGCACCTTGAATTTCCCCAGAATCATAACTCTGCAAAGTATTCCGGTTGCTTTTGTAGATTTCTCTTTGAAGAAACTCTCAAAACTGTGACTGACATCCAATCTGGGCTGAAGAAAAATCAGAACTGAACTGGGAAAAAAAAAACACTTCAGGGAGAGAAAAATATTTTCAAGGCGAACCAAAAACCTTGAGGAAAATAAGTGCGTTCTTCAGGAGCTGTTCGAATCAACTCTGGCGGTATGATTTTTGCAGAGTTCGTACTAGGATAGTTTGATTTAATCCAAGCATGATTTGTGATAATGCCTTCGTGTTTTAAAGCAGAGATATTTAGGTTTGTACTTTGTTTGACTTTTGTTGAACTATGAAAGATGATTATGACTGGAATTCAAAAAGGAGGGGAAAGCAAGGCGAGAGAGCGAGAGAGCGAGAAGCATTTGCTCAATATTAAAAGTTTTATGGTTTGATGTTAATTTTGGCTCTTTCAGTTCCAGCTATACAAGATCACGGTAACATTTGCAAGTCTAATTTGACAAGAGAGAAAGCAAAAGGTCTCTGGAGCCCAATCAAGCATCTGAGAAGGAACTTCAAAGGGATCTCCAAGTTAGAGACTTCCAAATTCAGTAGGAAAACTAGGCTTGGTGAGTGGAGAGAAAGCTAACATTAGAAAACTAGGTGTCAACTCGCAAAGCATCCCTGGCCTGATCACGAGTAGGCAAGGGGGGATGGGAAACCGATGAAGCAACATGGCAGCCACAGACAGGAGCACATTCCAGGCATATCTTTCTCAAGGCTGTCTCCCAGGGTTACTGACAGTGGTTGGAGGAGAGTTTGCGAAAGTGATTGATGACACACCCTGGGGGGGAGGGGGGAAACAGGGTCATGATTAGGGCTGTAAATTACATAAAGTTAGAGTTGGCGACATGGAGCTCCTAATAAACAACTGGATTTCTTTTGAAATTATTCTGTTTCCTTTCATGACTTCCACTGATACAATGTGAGAAAAGCAACTCATGGAACCCTGTATGGATGTTTTGCTGAAAGAGAAAGAAATGAATTGATGATTTATGGGTTTCAAGAGTAAGAATTTAAGGACAAACTGAAGGGGTGAAAGGTAAAATACTTACGAGAGAGGAAGGTCAATAAGAAGGTAATTATCAGCTGAAAACAAAGTCAACATCATCTACATATGTTTCTTAACTTTCATCTTCCTTCCTTCCTTCCTTCCTCCCTCCCTCCCTTGTCAAAAACAAATTCCTTCCTTCCTTCCTTCCTTCCTTCCTTCCTTCCTTCCTTCCTTCCTTCCTTCCTTATCAAAAACAAATTGATCCCTCCCTCCCTTTCTTGTTAGGTCTATTAGATATAATAGAACTTTCAATTCTATCTATTCTCAATTTTGATAGTCCAACTGTATTTTCCATGGTTGACTTAGACCCAATACTTTTCAGAGGATCTGATGTGGTCAGATTTTGGCATTTACAGATCATGCAGCCAGCAGTCTCAGAAGGAATCTCTGAGCAGTGCAGGAACCCAAATTTAAGCATCCCTGACAGCCCCAGCTTGCACACACAGCCTGTGAAAGTGTGTTCATCACTCCCCTAAGAAATTGGTTCCGCTGTCAAGCTGTTGTTATTATTAAAAAGTTTTCCCCCCTAATATTCAGCCAGAATCTGCCTTGCTATAACTTACAAATCATTCTTTCCCGTGCCCTGGTGCTCCAAGACAATTGATGTTGTGGTCTTCGGTGTGACACTTTTTCAGCTCCTTGAAAAAAACACATTCTGTATTAGTCTTCAGACCTTTTCTCTCAAGGCTAAACATACCGAGTTCTACTAATGAGCACAAAATGGTGAAGTTGTTTTGTTATCTACAGAGAGAGAGAGAGAGAGAGAGAGAGAGAGGGAGGGAGGGAGGGAGGGAGGGAGGGAGGGAGGGAGAGAGAGAGAGAGAGAGAAATCCCATCCCGCTTGAAATATTCTACTGGAATATTTCAAATTATTTGTCTTGCAGCCAAACAAATACTGTAAGCTTGCTATAATTTAAGAAGCAGGATCTGAGCATTGAAGACAGCTTTGCAAACCCCACTCCACCCAAGAAAGGAAAATAGCAATTGCTCTTAGACTTATATACTGCTTTACAGTGCTTTACAGTATACAAGAAAAGGGGGTCAACCTATTCTCCAAAGTACCTGAGGGCAGGACAAGAAGCAATGGGTGGAAACTAATCAAGGAGAGAAGCAACCTAAAACTAAGGAGAAATTTCCTGACAGTTAGAAAAATTATCCAGTGGAACAACTTTCCTCCAGAAGTTGTGAATGCTCCAACACTGGAAGTTTTTAAGAAGATGTCAGATAACCATTTGTCTGAAGTGGTGTAGGATTTCCTGCCTAAGTAGGGGGTTGGACTAGAAGACCTCCAAGGTCCCTTCCATCTCTGTTATTCTAATTCTAAAATTCACAAGTACGACTAATAGAATTCTTTATTGGCCAAGTGTGATTGGACACACAAGGAATTTGTCTTTGGTGTATATGCTCTCAGTGTACATAAAGGAGAATAAAATACATTCATCAAGAATAAAAAGATACAACACTTAGTGATAGTCAAGGTTACTAATAAGCTATCAAATCGTACTAGGAAACAAATGAAAACAATATAAATTGAAAGATACAAGAAACAGGGTTATAGTAATAAGTGGGAAGAGATAAATATTAGCAAGGAAGAGAAGAAGAAGAGAAGAGAAGAGTAATAGTATTACAGTCTTAATAAACTATTTGACAGTGTTGTGGGAATTAGTTGTTTAGTAGAGTGATGGCATTCGGGAAAAAACTGTTCTTGTGTCTAGTTGTTCTGGTGTGCAGCACTCTATAGCATCATTTTGAGAGTAGGAGTTGAAACAGTTTATGTCCAGGATGTGAGGGGTCTATAGATATTTTCACAGCCGTCTTTTTGACTTGTACAGTATACAGGTCCTCAAAGGAAGGCAGGTTGGTAGCCATGGTTTTTTCTGCAGTTCTAATTATCCTCTGAAGTCTGTGTCTGTCTTGTTGGGTTGCAGAGCCAAACCAAACAGTTATAGAGGTGCAGATGACAGACTCAATAATAGCACTTAGCAATAGCAATAGCACTTAGACTTATATACCGCTTCATAGTGCTTCACAGCCCTCTCTAAGCGCTTTACAGAGTTAGCATATTGCCCCCAACAATCTGGGTCCTCATTTTACCCACCTCGGAAGGATGGAAGGCTGAGTCAACCTTGAGCCGGTGGGATTCGATCTGCTGAACTGCAGCTAGGAGTCAGCTGAAGTAGCCTGCAGTACTGCACTCTAACCACTGCGCCACCTCGGCTCTAATAATTCCTCTGTAGAACTGGATCAGCAGCTCCTTGGGCAGTTTGAGCTTTCTGAGTTGGCACAGAAAGAACATTGTTTGTTGAGCACAGCCTGGAGACTAAATCGCATGATGGACAGTTGAGGGAGCTAGGTATGCCTAGCCTTATCAAAGATAAGGATTAGGGATGACGTGAGAGTCCTGTGTGTCAGCCTTCGCCTTTTTATTGTTTGCTTGCTCGGCTGCCATTGTAACGGGGGGAGGGGGGAACTGTCTGGATGTCTGGAGGGGGGGGGGAATGAGCTGGTGGAGTAAATGAAGAAAGTTTTTCCTCGGCATCTCTCCGCAGCTGGGAAGAGCGCTAATAATCTTCCATTGCTTGAGGGACTGTCACAGAGAAGAGGAGGTTGGTAGGGTTGCCAGGTCTGCTTCCAAAAAATAGCGGACAAGTGGGGGGAGGAGGGTTAAGCAGTAAAAAAAAAAATACAGTTAAATTATATATTTTCTTACAAACATTTTAACACGCCATTTTAGGTCAGTCGACACAAGCTACAATACATTTTAAAAATGTGAACTGTACATAATTTTATAATATATTTTTATTTTAATCTCATCATTAATTTTTTCGGAGAATCGAGTTCAATGGATATTCGATCTTTGTCTCATTCTAACTTATGAAAAAAAAAGACAAAACACGATTCTCCTATCCTTATTCTCTTAGACTGTACAGCTTTAGATTACGTACCATTTCATCATAAAGCTTTTGAATAAAACAAAGTCCACTATTTTGTGAAAAAAAATAGTGAAGATAATGTGAAAAAAGCGGACTGTCCGCTCAATTAGTGGACACCTGGCAACCCTAGGATTGGTCTGTCCTCCAAAGCACCTGTGAGTAGGACAAGAAGCAATGGATGAAAACTTACCAAAGAGAGATCCAGCCAGGAACTAAGGAGAAACTTCCTGAGAGTGAGAATAATTAATCAATGGAATATTTTACCTCTCCAGTTCTCCATCGCTGGAGTTTTTAAAAAGAAAAGATTGGACAACCATTTGACTGAGATGGGGATTGGACTAAAGGTCCCTTCCAGGTTCCTTCCAGCCAGGGGTGAAATGCTCCCGGTTCAGACCAGATCGCCCGATCTGGTAGCGATGGAGGCAGGTGGTTTGGAGAACTGTAGCAAAAATCCCTGCCCCATCCCCCCATGCCCAGCTGAGTAGCACAATCATCAGAGGCTTTTTTTTTTTTTACTTTTAAAAGCATTTTTTCTACAACCCCTTGGGCCAAAAATGCTTTTAAAAGTAAAAAAAAAAAAAAGCCTCTGATGATCACGCGGCTCAGCTGGGATCATCAGAGGCTTTTAAAAGAAAAAACCCCTTTTTTTCTTTTAAATGCCTCTGACGATCCCAGCTGAGTTGCCTTCTGCCGATCAGGCAACTCAGCTGGGATCGTCAGAGCCTTTTGAAAGCATTTTTTTACATGTAAAAAAATGGTTTTAAAAGTAAAAAAAAAAATTGGCCACGCCCACCTAGTCACATTACCCTCCCTACCAAGCCACGCCCACAGAACCGGTAGTAACAAATTTTAGATTTCACCACTGCTTCCAGCCCTATGATTCTATGTTTTAAGCATGAGGAGGAAGGGAGGGAATGGTTCCAGGTCACCAATCTGTTTGTTTGGGGAGGGTCTTTCTTTCAGCTACGCTGTAGATGTGGATGTTTTCTGCAAGGATAATTTCAATCTGATGCATTTTAGCTTGCGTTCACAGGATATATGATTTGAAGTATATGTTTTCTTTGACACCCTGCAGAAGAGAAGACCACATTCATAAAATACAGTCCACCTTACACTCTCTAAACCTGATGTATCCTATTAAATCAATGTGTAACAGCAGCTTATGTTGTACATCAATGTTTCTGAATTTTCTCATAATGTTACCATCTCCAGAAAGACACAGCTGGGAATGATGTGTAGCTCAGTGATGAACATAGGTAAAGGTTCCCCTTACACGTATGTGCTAGTCGTTCCCGACTCTAGGAGGCAGTGCTCATCTCTGTTTCAAAGCCGAAGAGCCGGCGCTGTCCGAAGACATCTCCGTGGTCATGTGACCAGCATGACTCAATGTCAAAGGCACACAGAACACTGTTACCTTCCCACCAAAGGTGGTCCCTATTTTTCTACTTGCATTTTTTACCTGCTTTCGAACTGCTAGGTTGGCAGAAGCTGGGACAAGTAATGGGAGCTCACCCCATTACATGGCACTAGGTATTCGAACCACTGAACTGCCGACCTTTTGATCGACAAGCTCAGTGTCTTAGCCACTGAGCCACCGTGTCCCTTTTGATGAACATAGGAACCCCAAAAAATCATTTTAAAAAAAACTGAGAGGAGTAAAACCTTCTTTGCTTTTGTTTTTCACTGGCCTAATTTTGCTCTCAAACATAAGTGTACCCATTTGAAAATGCATCTTCAAAGTCTACTTGAGTTCTCACTCTTCGGGGGCTGACATATCAAAAGAAACTTGCTGACATAAACTGGTTATGTGGACTTTGATCTATTCTAATATATGATTTTAATGTTTCTCATTTCCCTGGTTTGCGAACTCGCATCTATCATACAGTGTCACATTTAAGTTTCCTAAATTACTGCTTTTAACTTTTCTTTTGTTGCTTTCCACCACAGAGATACATTCTAAAGCTCTGCTCTCCCTCGCCCCCAAACCCCCCCCGCCCCCCATGATTGTATCTTAATATTAATACTTTGAAGAGAAAATGGAAAATTTTGCTCACTTAAAAAGACAGCCATTTTTTTGATAGGGCTTTAGAGATTCAATATTGTCCTGTTTTTCAAATCCAAGGCTTGATTTAATCTCTGGGCACATAAAATGAAATCCAGAATGGCAAATGATGACAAATCAAACATCAGAAAGGGAAGAAGTGGAGTTAAACCTTGAGCATTTTAATTAAGGGACTGAAGTGGAAAAACATACCTGGTTTATCTATGTGCAGATAAAGGGGCGCTATATATATATATATATATATATATATATGAATAACAAGGAGAGAAAATAGTAATAACAATAAAAACAACAACACAGCAGCAACGTGTCCCCGTGAATTCTTCTGTTCTGAAGATTAAAGGAAATGTGGTCTATTATAAAGTCAAATCTTCTCAGAAAACATTGACACCTATTTTCTAGGTATTGTTTTGATCTCCAAATCTCTGAATTTTTTAGTAATTTGGCTTTGATCTCGTTTTTCCATTCTTTCTCTTCTGCCAGATTAGCATCCAGCAATGTACAGAATAAATCTGGTAGAAAGGGCTGTCAAGGATCCATCAAGGTGATTCTGGGTTTAAGGGGAGAAACTGATATCAGGACCTGCCTCGGCTATCTTCTCGGGAAAGCGTGATTCTTGAAACAATTGGCATTTCAAAAGGAACTTTTACTGAGAGAAAGTGATTGCAGAGAAGTCAGGTGGAGTCTGAAGATTCCCACGCGAAGCATTAAACTAATTTCCCCTGTTCAACCCCCACCCAGTGCCCCATGTCCACCAGTAGCCAATATGATGCCGCAAAGGTGCTATGAGAACTTGGAGGTGGGATGGTGATAATAAGTCATCTTTGGAGTGCTGTGGCCTTGGGTAATAGGCTGGAACCAGCTAAGAGGGAGACTCTGTCCAGATGGCACATTCCCCCTCTTTAATTCCCAAGCAGTTACAGCAAAAATGAAAGAATGCAAAGCCTTCAACCCACAAGCCACCCTCCTCCCCTTCAGAATGGCAGCATTCCGACAGGGACCTGACATGCTGCACCCCCCCCCCCCCAAAAAAAGAAGGCATCTATAGGAGAGCAAATAAAAAAGGGGAGAAATTCCTTTAATCTCAAAGTGTTGCACTCCTTCTATCAAGTTCAGGAACTGAAGGGGGTGCACTTGTTTTGAAAAAAGGTCCATTATGACCCCAATTACTGTGTATCTCGTGCTTTTGGGGACTTCCACAATAAAGTCCGTAGAGATCTCTGTCCAGGGTGCTGAAGACTGAGCTAGCTTTGGAGGAGACCTGGTGTTTTTCCTTGCCTTCGCTTTGCCGAAGCGCAAATAGGGCAGCTAGAAACAGAGCTTTCAATGTCTTTTTTAAGGGAAGACCACCAAAATTGTCTTTTTATGAGGTGTAGGGTTTTGAAGAACCCCAAATGTTCTGCCAGTTTTGAGTCGTGGCATGCTTGCATGATTTTTAGTCTTTGACTGGCAGGCACCTATAGCTTGCCCCCCACCCAAGCCAGTCTGTCCTGAACAGAACAAACATTATTATGGCTACTAAACTACTGATTATTCAGGGCATCCTTAAAAACAACCGCTGTAGCCCCCTCCACAGGTGTTTTTTTCTTTTGCCTGTGTTTTTGTGTCACTTGGGCAGCCAGCTGGTGTGATAGGAGCATAGGTTTGACTATTTCTGTTTTACAGCTATTGTACTGGGGCATCCTCAACAAAGAGTCAGCAAGGAATTTTTTTCCTCCTGGCAAGTAGCGTAGGGTAAAGTTGAATCGCTGAAAGTATTGGGACCACAGCTCCTGTTTAGGGGAGAGCTTTCAAGGGCTTTTTAGAGCTTCAAGGTTTTTGTGATCAATCCATACCTGGAAAGGGATTTTACTCCCTTCAAGAAGAGAAGAGAAGAGAAGAGAAGAGAAGAGAAGAGAAGAGAAGAGAAGAGAAGAGAAGAGAAGAGAAGAGAAGAGAAGAGAAGAGAAGAGAAGAATAGAGAATAAAGAAAATAGAATAAAGAATAGAGAATAGAGAATAGAGAATAGAGAAAATAGACTAGATGAGAGGAGAGGAGAGGAGAGGAGAGGAGAGGAGAGGAGAGGAGAGGAGAGGAGAAGAGAAGAGAAGAGAAGAGAAGAGAAGAGAAGAGAAGAGAAGAGAAGAGAAGAGAAGAGAAGAGAAGAGAAGAATAGAGAATAAAGAAAATAGAATAGAGAATAGAGAATAGAGAATAGAGAATAGAGAATAGAGAATAGAGAATAGAGAATAGAGAATAGAGAATAGAGAATAGAGAATAGAGAAAATAGACTAGATGAGAGGAGAGGAGAGGAGAAGAGAAGAGAAGAGAAGAGAAGAGAAGAGAAGAGAAGAGAAGAGAAGAGAAGAGAAGAGAAGAGAAGAGAAGAGAAGAGAAGAGAATGGAAGAGAAGAGAAGAGTTGGAAGGGACCTTGGAGTCTTCTCTCCTGGAGAAATGCCTCCAGGAGAGGAACGTCCACCTAACAGCATAGTCTTCTTTCTCCCATATGGCTCAGCATTGTTCAGTTTCAGTTAGCTTTTTGCACGTGTACACCTATGGGTACAAGCTGCTCATTTTCCTGCATCAGCACGGCCTCTACTGCTACATCACCGGCATCTGCAGGCTGGCGATTGGCTGTTGTTTCCTTTTTCTGCCACGCCTTCGGCTCCTAAGTACCTGATAACCAGCATTCCTATTGACTGACAATGGATTTGTTTCCTAGGCTTCAATCATTTCCCTGGCTGTCTTTGTACCTGCTCGGCCAGCAATCTTAGTAGTAGCTGCAAAATTGAATATATGTCTCTCTTCATTTCAAATGAAGCTACCAATGAGTTTGGATCTTCTCGTCTGACCACTCACTTGTGTTCCTGCAATCTGGTGGTTAGCTTTCTCCCTAATCCTCCCTACATCACAATCAGAGGGGCAATCCATGCAGGGGATCTGGTAGATTACATTAGAAGAATCTCTCACTTCCAAGCAATCTTTGCAACGCATGATTTGTTCTTGTATGGTAGCCTCTGGGTATTTGGTTTTTTTTTCCTGCCCATAAAGAAGAGAGGACTATGGGCTAATAAGCGTACCAAACTCCCAAGAAACTTTAATTTTCCTGAAAATGTTTCTTTTGTTATTCACGAATGCCAAACTTAATGTACTACAGGAAACCTTAATTCGTTTCTCAACACCACAAGGCATGAACGTTAGCCATTCATCTTAACCTTCCATTTGGAGGCCTAACTTAATTCTGACTTAATTAACATGATGTTGTTTACTATTTTTCATGGGAAAATGCAGATAAATATGTTAATCCATCACTGGAAATTTGTCTTAATTAGCATGAAGTTCACTAAGGGATTTCAGGCATCCAAACTACAGTGAGCTCATGAATAGAGGGGCTGAACAGGAAGTAGGGAAACGACTTGAAAACAGTTCGAGCCAGAGGTCCTGAAGTAGATTTCTTAAATTAAAGATAAATTGTGGGATGGGTGGAAGGTAAAGTAAAGGTAAAGGTTCCCCTCGAACATATGTGCTAGTTGTTCCCGACTCTAGGGGGCAGTGCTCATCTCTGTTTCAAAGCTGAAGAGCCAGCGCTTTCCAAAGATATCTCCGTGATCATGTGGCCAGCATGACTCAACACCAAAGGCACATGGAACGCTTTTACCTTCCCACCAAAGGTGGCCCCTATTTTTCTACTTGCATTTTTTTTCGAACTGCTAGGTTGGCAGAAGCTGGGACAAGTAACGGGAGCGCACCCCATTACGTGCACTCGGGATTCAAACCGCTGAACTGCCGACCTTTCGATTGACAAGCTCAGCGTTTTAGCCACTGAGCCACCACATCCCTTTTATGGGTGGAAAGCACAAGCTATATACCTTGCAACTCTTTTCTGCTACTTTTTTAAAAAAAATATTAGCTATTCCCCAGTGCAATTTGTTTCAAGATACAAGGTGCCCTTGATTTATGACCACAATTGACCTGTTGCTGTTTAAGGCAGTTCATAAATGTATTTTGACCAATTTTATGACTTTACTTGCCACAATTGTTAAGGGAATCACTGCAGTTGTTAAGTAAGTAACAAGGTTGTTAAGTGATTCTAGCTCTATCCATTGACTTTGATTGTCAGAAGGTTACCAAAGGGGATCACAAGGCCCTGGGACACTGACCGTCGTAAAGATGGATCAGTTGTCAAGCATCCAAATTTTTATCACATAATCATGGGGATGCTGCAATGGTTGTGTGAAAAGCTGTCCTAAGTCCCTGTTTTCAATGCTGTTGTAGCTTTGAACGGTCATTAATGAATCGTTGTAAGTCAAGGACTACTTGTACATCACACACAGTGGTACTCTGCTTTGGCAAAGCACTTGACCTCAACACAGGGAGACACTTTGAAAGTCCAGTTGCCTCTTGAAGAAGCAACTTTGGGATTGTTGTTATTGTTAGTTGCGAAGTCGTGTCTGACCCATCACGACCCCCTGGACAACGTTCCTCCAGGCCTTCTTGTCCTCTACCAACCCCCAGGAGACCCATTTAAGCTCACACCAACTGCTTCAGTGACTCCATCCAGCCACCTCATTCTCTGCCATCCCCTTCTTCTTTTGCCCTCCATCGTTCCCAGCATTAGGCTCTTCTCCAGTGAGTCCTTCCTTCCCATTAGGTGGCCAAAGTATTTGAGTTTCCTCTTCAGGATCTGGCCTTCTAAAGAGCCATAAGGATTGATCTCCACTGGGGCTGACTGGTTGAATCGCCTTGCAGTCCAAGGGACTCACAGGAGTCTTCTCCAGCACCAGAGATCGAAGGCCTCCATTCTTTGGCGCTCAGCCTTCCTTATGGTCCAACTTTCACAGCCATACATTGCAACTGGGAAAATCATGGCCTTGACTATAGGCACTTTTGTTGGCAGGGTAATGTCTCTGCTTTTTAGTATGCTGTCTAGATTTGCCATGGCTTTCCTCCCCAGGAGCAAGCTTTATTTTATTTAGAACATAGAATAATAGGGGTGGAAGAGATTTTGGAAGTCTTCTAGTCCAACCCCTGCTCAACCAGGGAACCCTATATCATTCCAGACAAATTGCTGTCCAGTCTCTTCTCGAAAACCTCCAGTGATGGAGCACCCAAAATGTCTGGAGGCAAACTGTTCCACTGATGAGTTGTTCTCACTGTCAGGAAATTTCTCCTTAGTTCTAGATTGGATCTCTCTTTAATGATCTGCCTTCAGGTGCTTTGGCAAATAGGTTGACCCTCTCTTCTTGGAGTCTTAGTGGACAACCAGTTAAATATGAGCCAACAGTGTGCAGCTGCAGCCAAAAAAGCCAATGCAATCCTAAACTGCATTAACAGAGGGATATAATCAAGATCTAATGAGGTATTAACAGGGGTGAAATCTAATTTTTTTTGCTACCGGTTCTGTGGGTGTGGCTTAATTAGTGGACGGGGCTTGGTGGTAAGGTGACTGGGTGGGCGTGGCCAAGTCAATGTCACTTCTTTGCCCTTTTTTAACCTAGAAAACACAACACAACACAACTAGCTCACCCACAATGTAAAAGCAGCTGTGCTAGACCCAAAATGGCCCCGCAACAAGCAGGAACCTCACACAGCCACAAAAAGCCCAAAAAAACAACTTTCACACTTTACACACACACAACACAACACACTACAACTGGCTCATCCACAATGTAAAAGCAGCTGTGCTAGAACCAAAATGGCCCCTGCAACAAGCAGGAACCTCACACAGCCACAAAAAGCCCAAAAAACCAACTTTCATACTTTACACGCACAAAATTCCACATACAGCTTTGTGAGATTTTGTGTGTTTGTGTAGTTAGAGTGAAACACTACAGAAACATACTAAATCTCAGAAAGCTGCACAAATATTATTTTATTTTATTTTATTTTATTTTTATATAAAAGCAGCTAAATTTAAAATTTCCTAAACTTTAAATGGCTAGATCTAAAAAAAGAACAACTAAAAAAAACCCCAATTAACTATTTTTTTTAAAGCTCCCAAAGGGGGAAAAAACTTACCCAATAGAACAGGGGACTCCAACCTTGGCAACTTTAAGACTTGTGGACTTCAACTCCCAGAATTCCTCAACAAGCTTTGCTGGGAGTTGAAGTCCACAAGTCTTAAAGGATTGCAGGCAGGGAGATTCAGTTGCTTGCTGATGCAATGGATTGCAGGTATTACAGCGTTGCGACCAGCAGCTAATTAGCAGGCAACTCAGCTGGGATTCAGAGCCATTTAAAAGAAAAAAAGGCTCTGATGATCGCGCGGCTCAGCTGGGCATGAGGAGCGGGAGCAGGGATTTTTGCTACCGGTTCTCCGAACTGCCCGCTGCCATTGCTACCTACTTGCCCGAGCCAGTCCAAACCGGGAGCATTTCACCCCTGGGTATTAATACCACTCTATAAAGCATTAGTAAGACCACACCTAGAGTACTGCATCCAGTTTTGGTCACCACACTATAAAAAAGATGTTGAGACTCCTAAAAAGAATGCAGAGAAGAGCAACCAAGATGACTAGGGGACTGGAGACTAAAACATATGAAGAATGGTTACAGGAACTGGGCATGGCTACTCTAGTGAAAAGAAGGACCAGGGGAGACATGATAGCAGTCTTCCAATATTTGAAGGGCTGCTACAAAGAGGAGGAAGGGGGTCAGGCTATTTTCCAAAACACCTGAAGGCTAGACAAGGAATAATGGATAGCAACTGATCAAGGAGAGATTCAACCTGGAAATAAGGAGGAATTTCCTGATAGTGAAAACAATCAACGCATGGAACAGACGTTGCCTTCAGAAGTTGTGGGAGCTTCATCACTGGAGGCTTTCAAGAAGAGATTGGACTGCCATTTGTCAGAAATGGTGTAGGGTCTCCTGCTCGAGCAGGGGTTTGGACTAGATGACCTATAAGATCCTTTCCAACTCTGTTAATCTGTTTAATCTGTTTCTGTTTAAATTTTCTCTGTAAATGCAAGTACACCATTGCTGCGGTGAATAGATCAGTCTTTCTTGATTGCCTGCCTTATCCAAGTGGATGGAGTTTGTGCATCCACAGCAATTCCACATCTTAGCTGGAACGGAACAAGATGCTAGGTCTACTTTATTGTTTTGAAATGGTACACTGCATTGCGGAATCCTTGTGGGAGGTAGAGCACAGACCCACAATTTTTAGCTAAAGGCAGGCATAAACTTGTTGGCTTTCAAGGGTTTGCAGTTGGCCTAAAGTTAACATTTTAGATGATATAGATTCATAGCAGGAAAGAACGTTGGAAGTTATCTAATAGAAGCACCTGTTCGATGCCAGTTCCACTAAAGCATTTTGATAGAAGAACGTTTAGAAGACCCCCAAGGAAAGATAACTCAACGCCTTATAGAGCAGCTCGTTTCGCTGGCTGACAGCTCATATAACCTAGCCTGAACTTCCCTTCTTGTAAACTCGCTGTCAGGAAATTTCTCCTTTGTTCTAAGTTGGATCTCTCCTTGATCGGTTTCCATCCGTTAACTTCTTGTCCTTCTCTCTGGTGCTTTGGAGAATAGGTCAACTCTTTCACCTCTTAGGTGAAAGGTGGCTTAGGTGGTTTAGGTGGCTTAGGACCTGGTTATTTACGGGACTGCCTACTACCACAAACAGCCTCCCACCGGCCGGTACGCTCTCATAGAGAGGGTCTCTTCGGGGTGCCGTCAGCCAAGCAGTGTCGACTGGCGGCCCCCAGGGGGAGGGCCTTCTCTGTGGGGGCACCCACTATCTGGAACGAGCTCCCCCCGGAGATACGGAGGATCCTGGATCTGCGCACCTTCCGCCGTGCTCTTAAGACCCTCTTATTCCAGCAAGCCGGCCTGGCCTAATTTTTCTCCCCTTTCTTTTAAATTTTAAATTCGGGAGTAGGGCGGTATACAAATCTAATAAAACTAAACTAAACTAAACTAAACTCTGTGACAGCCCTTCAAATATTGGAAGATGACTATCGTGTCACTCCTAATCTTACTTTTTTGTTAGATTAGATCAGGGGTGTCAAACTGGCAGCCCGCAGGCCAGATGTGTCATGTGTAGGCTACGCCCACCCCAGCTCCACGAAGGAGGAAAAGTCACGAAATGTCACATGATGGCAATGTGATGCCACGAATTTGACACCCGTGGCCTAGACATACCTAACTCCCTCAACCATCCATCGTGGACTAACATACCTAACTCCCTCAACCATCCATCGTGGACTAGACATACCTAGCTCCCTCAACCATCCATCATGGACTAGACATACCTAGCTCCCTCAACCATCCATCATGGACTAGACATACCTAGCTCCCTCAACCATCCATCGTGGACTAACATACCTAGCTCCCTCAACCATCCATAATGGACTAGACATACCTAGCTCCCTCAACTATCCATCATACACTTTAACCTTTCAGTCTCCTAATCCACTTTGTTGCTCTTTCTTTTCTAGAATCTCAGCCTCTTTTTACACCATGGTGACCAAAACTGGATGCGAAATGTGGTCTACTAAAGCAGTATAAAGCTTTACTAACACTTCACATGATCTTGATTCTATGACTCTGTTGGTGCAGCCTAGGACTTGTATGAGCCTTTTGGCAGCTGCGGTACACTGCTGGCTCATACCTAAGTCCGCCAGGACCTCTAGATCCCTGTCACAATTACTGCTACCATTTTTCTATACCTGTGCATTTTGTTTTTCTTGCCCAAATGTAAAATCTTACTTTTTTCACCACTGAATTTCATTTTGTTGGATAGTATTCAATAGTGGGACACGGTGGCTCAGCGGCTAAGATGCTGCACTTGTTGATCGAAAGGTCGGCAGTTTAGTGGTTCGAATCCCTAGTGCCACGTAATGGGGTGAGCTCCCGTTACTTGTCCCAGCTTCTGCCAACCTAGCAGTTCGAAAGCATGCAAAAAATGCAAGTAGAAAAATAGGGACCATCTTTGGTGGGAAGGTAACAGCGTTCTGTGAGCTTTTGGCATTTAGTTATGCTGGCCACATGACCAACGAGATGGCTTCGGACAGCGCTGGCTCTTTGGCTTTGAAACAGAGATGAGCACCACCCCCTAGAGTCATGAACGACTAACACATATGTGTGAGGGGAATCTTTACATTTACGTATTCAATAGTATTCAAGTCTAGGAAGATCTTCCTGGCTCTTGGACCTATCTCCAGTTTGGTGTTGTCTGCAAATTGGATGAGTTCCCCTTCCATCCCCTCATCTAAATAATTTATGAAGATATTGAAGGGTACTGAACCTAAGACAGAGTCTTGGGGTACCCCACTGCATACTTCCCACCATATAGATGTGGTTCCATTGAGGACTACACATTGAGTGAGGTTGGTCAGCTAATTGTGAATCCATCTTTTAGTGGTACTGTCTATCCCACATTGTTCTATCTTACCATGAGGTAGGTCTTTTGGTCTATTTTGTCAAATGCCTTATTGAAGTCCAAGTTTACTATGTCCACATCATTTCACTGGTCCATTAATTTAGTTCCTTTGTCAAAGAATGACCTAAGGTTCGTCTGACATGATCCATTTTTGACAAACCCATTGGTTCTCTTCCTTTTTTTTTTTTAAAAAAAGGGGGGGTTAAGGAACCCTTTGGAAACAAATAACTCTAACCAATAAATAAATGAAATAAATAAAAGAGAATATTTGTAGCTCAGGGTTGAAAAGAGGGGTCCTCATTTCAATCCTCATTTGGTTTTTTCCTGAAGATTATTTAATGATTATTTAATGATTGATGATGTTACCTAGTCTTCCTCTCCATTTCTCCTTCTCTCTCTCTCTTACTCTCTCCCTTCCCCTTCTCTCCCTCTCTCTCTCCTTCTCCCTTTCTCTCCCTCTTATTCTCTCCCTTTCCCATCTCTCTCTCTCCCTCCCCCCTCTCTCTCTCCTTCCCCTTTCTCTCCCCCTCTCTCCCTCTCTTCTCTCTCTCTTACTCTCCCTTCCCCCCCTCTCTCTCCTTCTCCCTGTCTCTCCCTCTCTTCTCTGTCTCTCTTTTACTCTCTCCCTTCCCTCTCTCTTTCCCTCTCTCTCCTTCCCCCTTTCTCTCCCCCGCTCTCCATTGCCTCTCTCTCTCACACACACACACTCTCTTTCCCCCTCTCTCCCTCTCTCTCTCCTTCTCCCTTTCTTTCTCTCCCTCTCCTCTCTCTCTCTCTTTTACTCTCTCCCTTCCCCTTTTCTCTCCCTCTCTCTCCCCCTGTACTCTCTCTCTCCCTCCCTCCCCCCTCTCTCTCCCCTGTTACAGTAGCCAGCAGCTCAACAGAGAACAAAACTGCAAACTCAGCACAGGTGTTAGATAAATCTCATTCCAGGCTCTGGCCTGCTCATCCCCTTTCAGTTGTCAGAGAGGCTTCAGAAAGAGATGGGTAATGCAGTCTCCCTTTTGGCAAAATGTCAGGGCTGGCTCTGAATAAGAAACGGGCCTCCATCTCCACCCCCTGCCTGGAAGAAACATTACAGAGAAATAAAATGATGAAGGCAAATTGAAGCCTGGGTAAACAGATGCACAGAGGGAGTTAGAGAATGAAGAGTCTTTCACAGAACCTATTGTCGGCCTTCTTGAAATTTCATTTGCTTCCTTCAGGAGTCTTCCAACAGCCTTAAATCTGTGCTCCAAATCTTCCTTGCAACTTACAGAAGTCCCAGCCACACAAAATCTGCAATCTCTTATTTCCAATCGTATTCTCAGGGAGCTTTAAACTAGCTTTTAGATTTCATTTATATCCTGTCTTCCACTTTCTCTTTCTTATGCCTGCTTTGCCTACCTCTTTATCCTTCTCCCTTCCTTCCTTCCTCCCTTCCTTCCCTCCCTCCCTCCTTCCTTCCTTCTCCCTTCCTCCCTCTCTCCCTTCCTCCCTCCCTTCCTTTTTCCATCCTCTCCATCTTCCTTCTTTTTTTCTTTTTTCCTCATACTCATCCTTCCTTCCATGACTTTTCTTCCTTCCTCCCTTTCTCCCTTCCTTTTTCCATCCTCTCCATCTTCCATCTTTTTTCTTTTTTCCTCATACTCTTCCTTCCATTACTTTTCTCCCTCCCTCCCTCCCTTCCTTTTTCCATCCTCTCCATCTTCCTTCTTTTTTCCTTCATACCCTTCCTTCCTTCCCTTACTTTTCTCCCTTCCTTCCTCTCTTCCTCTCTTCCTTCCTCCCTCCCTTCTTTCCTTTTTCCATCCTCTCCATCTTCCATCCTTTTTCTTTTTTCTCATATCCTTCCTTCCCCCACTTTTCTCCCTTCCTTTCTCTCTTCCCTTCTTTCCTTCCTTCCTCTTACCCTTCCTTCCTTCCTTCTTTCTTTTCCCCTCTTTTCATCCTCTTCCCCTTCCCTCCCTTTTCTCCATTCCTTCCACTCTTCTCCCTTGCTCCCTCCCTTTCTTCCCTTTTCTCTACAAAAGAAAAATAGGATAGAAACAACAATGGCTAAGTATGAATCAAAAGCACTGTGGGAAAACTTTCTAGTAACACATCCTTCCGTTCCATTTGTGTCCCCGTTAACCTCAATTTAGATATTTATTCATTACATTGAATGTTAAGGATTGTTGGTCGCTTCTGTTTAAGTGCTTTCATCCATTATTTTTAATTGGTTTCAGAACTTTTGTCAAACTATATTCCAAATGTCTAGAATTTGCCTCACTGTAGAATACACCATATGCAAAAGAGACATCCTTGCTTAAATTTAGTTAGACTCCCATTATGGAGCTGGAGTTTTGCACACATCTTGCTGAATGTGTAGCTAAATAATTTCAAGACTTTATATTCTTGAAATTATATAATATTCTGCCACCTTCCCCCCCAAAAAAAAATTCCTTTGTGCTTTGAAAGACGTTTCTAATGATTTTTTAAATCACTTCATTTGATTGAATGAGAACTGCTAGGAAAAAAAAACACATGAGTTTTTCTCTGCCTACAACAGTCTTTGCTTTAAATAATTTCCTTATTCCATCTTTCTTTTTTTGATTAAATTAAATGCAAGTTGTTGGGGGAGAGGAGAGTCTGATGAAATTTCCTTCCACTCTGGACTTAACCAATATATTTATTTATTTATTTATTTAAATTTCTATACCGCCCTTCTCCAGAATAGGACTCAGGGCGGTGAACAGCCGGAGTAAAAAACAATACATACAAAATTTAAAAACAATTTAAAATAATTAAATATTATTGGCCGTAAATTAAAATAACCCAATTTAAAATCAATTTAAAATTAACTCAAGCCAGCCCCGCTAGTTGAAATAAATGGGTTTTCAGGGCCCGACGAAAAATCCGGAGGTCTGTTATTGTACGTATCTCTGGGGGGAGGTTGTTCCAGAGGGTGGGCTCTGGAACAGAGAAGGCTCTCCCCCTGGGGGTCGTCAGCCGACATTGTCTGGCGGACGGCACCCTGAGGAGGCCCACTCTGTGCGAGCGTACTGGCCGGTGGGAGGCTATTGGTGGCAGAAGGCGGTCTCGTAAGTACCCCGGCCCTAAGCCATGGAGCGCTTTAAAGGTGGTCACCAACACCTTGAAGCGCACCCGGAAGACCACCGGGAGCCAGTGCAGCTCGCGCAGGAGAGGTGTTACGTGGGAGCGCCTCGTCGCCCCCATAATCCCCCGCGCGGCCGCGTTCTGGACCAGCTGGAGCCTCTGGGTGCACCCCAGGGGGAGCCCCATGTAGAGAGCGTTGCAGTAGTCCAGGTGGGAAGTGATGAGTGCCTGAGTGACTGTGCGTAGGGAGTCCCAATCTAGAAAGGGGCGCAACTGGCGTATCAGGCGGACCTGATAAAAAGCTCCCCTGGCCACGGCCGTCAAATGATCTTCTAATGACAGCCGTGCATCCAGGAGGACGCCCAAGTTACGAGCCCTCTCCGTGGGGGCGAGTGATTCGCCCCCAATAGCCAGCGATGGCGTCAGCTGGCTATATCGGGACGCCGGAAGCCACAGCCACTCGGTCTTGGAGGGGTTGAGTTGGAATATAAATAAAAATTTGTATCCATTCAATAGGGGTCAATTTTTATCATCAAGTTATCAAAGGTATTTCAAATGAATGTTGGAAATACAAATGTAAAGAAGAGAAACTTTATCCAGAGGTGGTATTCAGTCAGTTCTGACAGGTTCCGGAGAACCGTTAGCAGAAAATTTGAGTAGTTCAGAGAACCGTTACCTCTGGCTTGCCCTGCCCCCATCTATTCACTGCCTCCCGAGTCCCAGCTGATCAGAGTCTCAACTGATTGGAGTCCCAGCTGATCAGAGTCTCAACTGATCGGAGTCTCAACTGATCGGAGCCCCAGCTGATCAGAGTCCCAGCTGATCAGAGTCAACTGATCGGAGTCCCAGCTGATCGGAGTCCCAGCTGATTGGAGTCCCAACTGGAGTCCCAGCTGATCAAAGTTCCAGCTGATCGGTGTCCCAATTGATCGGAGTCCCAGCTGATTGGAGTCTCAACTGATCAGAGTCCCAGCTGATCAGAGTCTCAACTAATCAGAGTCCCAGCTGATCGGAGTCCCAGCTGATCGGAGTCCAAGTTGATCGGAGTCCCAGCTGATCAGAGTTCCAGCTGATCGGAGTCTCAACTGATCGGAGTCCAAGTTGATCGAGTCCCAACTGGTCAGAGTCCCAGCTGATCAGAGTCTCAACTGATCGGAGTCCCAGCTGATTGGAGCCCCAGCCGATTGGAGTCCCAGCCAATCGGTGTCCCAGCTGATCGGAGTCTCAACTGATCAGAGTCCCAGCTGATCGGCTGGGTCTTCTTTTTTTGCCCTGCACAGGAAAACGGAGCTGAAAAGCAGGTTAGTGGGGTGGGGAGGGAATGGGGATTTTACAGTATCCTTCTCCTTCGCCATGCCCACCAAGCCATGCCCACCAAGCCACACCACACCCACCAAGCCACACCCACAGAACCGGTAGTAAAAAAATTTGAATACCACCACTGCTTTTATCACTTATGCTGGATATGTGACAAAGAAAAGAATTATGGAATAGGATTCACATCTTAATACAGAAGATGAAATTTTTGGGGGGAACTTTGATGTTACATATGTTGATGGCAGCAAGATTACTTTATGCACAAAATTGGAAGGACTTTAAAAAAAAACACCCCACAATTACTTTTGTTTCTACTTGGAAACCACTTTTGGACTTTATGCTTGAGGTGAAAAAAAAAATGAAACTTTGATCTTGGGTTTTACCGATTAGATAGGTTTGTTGTTATAAAAATGGCTAGTTTATATTATTACATAAAAGTAAAAAGTTGTGTTTTGATGCTATTATCTTATTTTATTGCACCAAAGGGAGTCAGAAGTCAATGCTTTTTCTTCCCTTGTCTCTTCTTTTCTACACCTTCCCCTTTCCTTTTCCCTCCCCTATCTTCCTACTATTTTCTTTTATATTTTTGAATATTATATTATAAACAAATAAAAAAGTTATTCGTCAAAGATCTTCATTTTATATTATGGTATTAGTAAAACATGTTTAGATCGCACAGAGTATTAATGCAACTTTATAAGGCCTTGATAAGACCACACTTGGAATATTGCATCCGTTTTGGTCACCATTTTACAAAAAAGATGTTGAGACAATGGGAAGAGCGCAGAAAAGAGCAACAATGGTGATTAAAGGCCTGGAGACTAAAACATATGAAGAACAGCTGCAGGAATTGGGTATGCCTAAGCTAGTGAAAAGAAGGATGAGGGGTGACATAATAGCAGTATCCCAATATCTGAGGAGTTGCCACAAAGAGGAGGGGGTCAATCTATTTTCCAAAGCACTAGAAGGCAAGACAAGAAGCAACGGATGGAAACTAATCAAGGAAGGAGAGAAGCAACCTAGAACTAAGGAGAAATTTCTTGACAGGGAGAACAATTAACCAGTGGAACAGCTTGCCTCCAGAAGTTGCAGGTGCTCCAACACTGGAGCTTTAAAAAGAGACTGAACAGCTATTTGTCTGGAATGGTATAGGATTTCCTGCTTGAGCAGGAGGTTGGACTAGAAGACCTCCAAAGTCCCTTCCAACACTGATGTTCTGTTATTCTGTCAGTTGCAAATTTCATTTGCCCTTTGCAACAGGTAGGGCTCCACTGAAAGTCAAGACTATCATCAACAAAAGGTGACATACCAGCAAGGGAACTTTTTTTTTTTTTTAATTTGATTTATATGCCGCCCTTCTCCGGAGACTCAGGGCGGCTTACAATGCGTTAAGCAATAGCCTTCATTCTTTTGTATATTTATACAAAGTCAGCTTATTGCCCCCACAAACTGGGTCCTCAATTTACCCACCTTAGAAAGGATGGAAGGCTGAGTCAACCTTGAGCCTTGGAGAGATTCGAACTTGCAGTAATTGCAGGCAGCTGAATGTTAATAACAGGCTATTAGTCTGCTGCGCCACCAGGCTCCTCAACTTTATTGCATGGGCTAATTTATAATTTATTCACAGGACAAAAAGATACTTCTGTCTTAAAGTTAGCAACTAAAAGCTCCCGGAACACCAGCAGAAAACATTTTGGGGTGGGGGATGAATAAATTCCACACTTTATCTCTATCTACTAAGTGGGGTTGTGCTAAACGTAATTTGAAAAAAATACAATATTTTTTTTTACCAGTCTGTGGACTGTGGACATTTAAGTCTTCGTGTATTAAAAAAAAAAAGAATATGTGTGTATGTTTAATATAGGTGTTAATATACAAGGATGCTGATATTGTATAATTAGGAAGTCTTGCTTGCTTAGAAATGAGATGGCAATAAATTTTGGTGGAATTTCATTTTATGACTTCATAGAATGAAGTTAAATTCCACTGATATTTATTGGAATGCACCAAAACTTGGACTCGGGACAAAAAAAGAGAAGAAAAAATAACTTTGATTGGTTCATTCATGGTAGAATCTAAAAAGGTAGGGATTAGACAGATGTATAAATTATGGAATTATCTCTCTACATTTAAGAGGCTTTCTTTAGACTTTCAATGGTATTTGAAACTCTGCTTGTGTGTTGAACTGCTGCTTTTAATTTCCATCCTTTATCTGCTAGCTTCACTGCTTTTAATACCCTTTATTTGTTTATATGGGCAATTTAAGGCCACGTTTCAATGAAAAGGATATTCAAAGTAGGGCACAATTAAAAATAACAGTCCAAAGAAAACCACAGCACTGCAATGGGACAGGACCAACCCAAAAGCTGCCAAATACATTTAAAATATACCTAAAAGCAGCTAAAGATGCTTTAAACTTTTTTTTTTTGTGCCAACATAAAAAATAACAAAGCTTCAGCTCTATGTTTATTGTGAAGCAAGCAGAATTTTGTTCCTGGGCCACAAGTCATCTACAACACACACACACACACACACACACACACACAGAGAGAGAGAGAGAGAGAGAGAGAGAGAGAGAGAGAGAGAGAGAGAGAGAGAGAGAGAGAGAGAACAACACAACACACAACACAACACACAACACAGCACACACACAATCTTTTTGTAATTGTCTAAGCCTCCTCTGACCAAATTGTTGACAATTGACATTTTTTACTGTGTGAAGCTGGGGAACAGATGAAAATGATAGTGTAATCTCTACAATTTTCATCTATTTCATCTATTTTCATCTATTCATGTCTAAAATAAACATAATCACAATTAAATCTTGTACTGAAACTGCCACTAGTTGTGTCCATCCCTGATTTAAAAATAAAGCAGATTCTAACCAAGGACAAATGATAAATGCACCTCTACATATCCAGTTCTTACTGAGAATATTGTTATATTAAATGCGGACATGTTTTTATATATGTAACTATTAAGCACTCTTTGGGCATTCTGAGATGCTTCAACAGCAAGAATGAGGGGCTCCTACAAAGATTGCTACCGATAACCTCCCACCGGCCAATACGCTCTCACAGAGAGGGCCTCCTCGGGGTGCCGTCGGTCAAGCAATGTCGGCTGGTGGCCCCCAGGGGGAGAGCCTTCTCTGTGGGGGCACCCGCCCTGTGGAATGAGCTACCTCCTGGAATACGACTGATCCCGGACCTCTGTACCTTCCGTAAGGCCCTGAAGACTTATTTATTCCAGCAAGCCGGCCTAGCCTAAAGGGTTTTTAATGTGATTTTTTTAATTTTATAGACTTGGGGTTTTAAAATGGGAGGCCGATTGATTTAATCTTTTTTAATTATCTTAACTTTTGTATTGTATGTATTTTAATTTTGGCTGTTCACCGCCCTGAGTCCCTTTGGGAGAAGGGTGGTATACAAAATAAATAAATAAATAAATAAATAAATAAATAAATAAATAAATAAATAAATAAATAAATAAATAAATAAATAAATAAATACGAGGGAGTCATCTTTAGAAAAAGAACCAAAAGGCAGGATGAGAAACGATGGATGGAAACTAATCAAGGAGAGAAGCAACCTAGAACTAAGGAGTAACGGTGAGAGCCATCAACCAATGGAACAGACTGCCTTCTGAAGTTGTGGATGCTCCATCACTGGAGGTTTTCAGAAAGAGACTGGACAACCATTGGTCTGAAATGGAATAGGGTCTCCGGCTCGAGCAGGGAGTTAGCCTGGAAGACCTCCGAGGTCCCTTCCAACTCTAGAATAGAATAACAGAGTTGGAAAGGACCTTGGAAGTCTTCTAGTCCAACCCCCTGCTTAGGCAGGAAACCCTACACCACTTCAGACAAATGGTTATCCAACCTCTTCTTTAAAGCTTCCAGTGTTGGAGCATTTACAACTTCTGGAGGCAGGTTGTTCCATTGATTAATTGTTCCAACTGCCAGGAAATTTCTCCTTAGTTCTAAGTTGCTTCTCTCCTTGGTTAGTTTCCACCCATTGCTTCTTGTCCTACCCTCAGGTGCTTTGGAGAATAGCTTGACCCCCTCTTCTTTGCGGCAACCCCTGAGATATTGGAACTCTGCTATCATGTCTCCCCTAGTCCTTCTTTTCATTAAACTAGACATACCCAGTTCCTACAACCGTTCTTCATATGTTTTAGCCTCTATTATTCTATGTTCTATGATGCAGATGTTTCCAGAGAAAGCCCTGGTGATTATGGATAATTAAACTAAACAACAAATTTCTTCAGACAACGGTCTCCAAAAGTTTCAGTCTGAGGGGCCACATTGGATATTTTGCAAACATTCAAGGGCGGGAAAAATTATTTTGCCAGTTCTCAAATTTTCAATTGTTCCCCCCCTTCCTTCTCCATGCAGGCAAAGGAAGTGACCCTCCACTGGGATTTCTCTTCCTTGTCCAGCCGGCCCTGAGCCAGTTTGGACAGGACTTTCTTTCTGAAGAAAGGTTGCAGGTTGGGTATGTTCAGTCTAGTGAAAAGAAGGACTGGGGTGACATGATAGCTTTGATCCAATATTTGAAGAGCTTCAATAAAGAACGGGGGGGGGGGCTATCTGTTCTCCAAATCACCTGAGGGCAGGACAAGAAGCAATGGGTGGAAACTAATCAAGGAGAGAAGCAACTTAGAACTAAGGAGAAATTTCCTGACAGTTAGAAACAATTAATCAGTGAAACAACTTCCCTTTAGAAGTGTAGGTGCCCCATCGCTTGAGGCTTTTAAGAAGAGACTGGAGAACATTTGTTTGAAATGGTATAGGGCTTCCTGCTTGAGCAGGAGGTTGGACTAGATCAGTGGTGGGTTCCTCCCGGTTCGGCCCAGTTCGGCCAAGCCGGTAGAGGTGACGATATGACGTCACCAAACCGGTTCTGTTTGTTTGGGAGCTGAGCCCTCCTGCCCATCCCCGTGTTATTCTTACCTTTTATTTGGCCCCACCCCCAATCTATTTGCTGCCTCCCCAGTCCCAGCTGATCGGCTAGAAGGAAAAAAACTGTTTAAACTCTTGCCGCGGGGCTTCAAAGGGCCGCCCTACAGCTGATCAGTGTTAAAAGGCAGTGTGGTGGTAGAATTGTCACATGACCATCAAACCATGCCCACAGAACCAGTAGTAAAAAAATTTAGAACCCACCCCTGGACTAGATGACCTTCAAGTCCCTTCCAACTCTGTTATTCTATGTTCTATGTTCTTTGCGTGGGGGGGGGGGTAGAAGGGAATGATCCAAGGGAGCATAGCTCATGGGAGGAACTGTGGGGCCGGAAGGAATCTTCCAGAGAGTGAGATGTAGGCCACGAGCCACACTTTGGAAATCTCTGTTTTAGACCATGGTTGTGTCAAGATATTTATATTTATATGATTTATATTCCTTGCAGACAGGTGTCCTTCCATTCCCCACCATCCTGTCAGAGCTGAAGAAGCTTCTTGGATGAGAAGCAAAAGGTCTTCAAAAGAAAAAAAAAACAAGAAGTCCAGTTGCCTCCTGAAAAAGTCATGACAACCATGACCTGGATGACTGAGAATCTCTACAGACTCTCGGTCTCCAGGTTTCTAGCTTAGTGCCTTAATCACTAGATGAAACTAGCTCTCAAAAATGAAAATATTTCAAAAGTATCCTCAGAACAGAGATGGGTTTCAGAAGGTTCTGACCAGTTCTGGAGAACTGGTAGCGGAAATTTTGAGTAGTTCGGAGAACCGGTAGTAAAATTTATGACTGGCCCCACCCCTATCTATTCTCTGCCTCCCGAGTCCCAGCGGATCAGGAGGAAATGGGGATTTTGCAGTAACCTTCCCCTGGATCAGGGAGGGAATGGAGACTTTACAGTATCCTTTCCCTGCCACGCCCACCAAGCCATGCCACGCCCACCAAGCCACACCCACAGAACTGGTAGTAAAAAATTTTTGAAACCCACCACTGCCTCAGAACAACGTAGGAAAGCAGCTTTTTTTAAAAAAAAAAGCAGAGGAAGATAACTTTTGAAACACAGAGACTGTAAGTTAGCATACTTCAATAACTTTCTATATTGGAATTATAGAATAACTTTCTATATTGGAATTCAGGGGACTGGAAGGAAACTATGAATGTTGCGCTTTAAATAATAAGAAATCCAAGCTTCCTGTTAGTTCGGCAATAGCTTATTTGAATCCCCAGATAATATCTGTTCCCTCCGAGATATAATGTGATCCTGAAACCAAATCATACATCTTTTGCTTGCTTTCTGCAACATCCTCAACTTTTTTTTTCCCCCGGGAAAGTAACTTTTCTTTTCTTTTTTTGGCCCTCTGTAAATCAAAGCTTTTAAGCCTGCAATTCAGCAGAAATTTAGCAGCGTTATTACCTTGCACTTCCAAAACCTTGATACACGGTGATCAAGGAAGGAGATTAAACTGATTCACACTGGGATAAGCTATAGCCTTGGCTTGCGAAATGAAGTGGAGCGTTATCGAAGTTATCACAAGCCCTCTCCATCACACTGCTTTACTTTAATATTTAGATTCTTTGGGCCTCCAAAGAGCCGCTTTGGTTTATCAGATTTATAAGAACGGGGGAGCCGAAAGATTTACGGAGTCAATACAGCTCACTCAACTGCGTTTCTCAGAGCCCAAGTTACTACCACATTGTAAATTCAACCAGGCTGGCATGATAAACGCAGAGGCAAGGCAGCCTGAGTTGTAAACAAGCTAAACTCTGAAATATTTCTTGAAAGGAAGGATACGTGGCAAAGGCACCCGGCAACCACATTGTGTCGGCCGCTTTTTTAGAACATTTTAAACTTTGGGAACCTGGCTAAATTTGGAAATTTGCAACTTCGAACTTGAAAGTCTCCAAATCAGGGGTGAAATCCAGCAGGTTCTGACAGGTTCTGGAGAACCAGTAGCGGAAATTGTGAGTAGTTCGGAGAACCGGCAAATACCACCTCTGGCTAGCCCCAGAATGGGGTGAGAATGGAGATTTTGCAATATCCTTCCCTGGAGTGGCGAGGGTTTGGGGATTTTGCAATATCCTTCCCCCAGGAGTGGGGTGGGAATAGGGATTTTGCAATATCCTTCCCCTGGAGTGAGGAGGGAATGAGGATTTTGCAATATCCTTCCCCTGGAGTGGGGAGGGAATGGAGATTTTGCAATATCCTTCCCCTAGGAGTGTGACTGGTGAAAGTGAGTGATGTCGAGTTGGCCACGCCCACCAAGGTTTTGTGGCTCCCGGTGTTTTCTTTTCTGTGGGAAACGGATCCAAATGGCTCTCTGAATATTTAAGGTTGCAGACTCCTGGTATAGGGTCTCCTGCTTGAACAGTGGGTTGGACTAGAAGGTCTCCAAGATCCCTTCCAACTCTAATAGTTTATGTTTTATTCTCCTCTACAGTTACCAAAGTAGTGTAACACAAAGGATTTTACATTCTTCAGGTTCCTGTTTGCATTGATGAAAGAGAATTTGCCTTGAACATTTTTTTTTTCTCAAAGAAGAACGAAATTCATGGTGTTCTTGCTCTAATGACGAGGTGACCACGGGATTGCGTGAATGTTGTGCTGTTGTTGTACATCTCTTCCACGCTTTTCTGGCTTCCCATACTTTTTTTTTTAATATTTTATTATAACAAAATATGACAAACACATAACATACTGTACAACATATAAATATATCCTCTTTTTAACCAATGTTTCTCAATGGTCTTCTTTCCATTTTGTACGTTTCCCCCCATTTCTCTCTTACTATTTCATTTTCTTCATTGTATTTTCTAACACTAGTAGCCTTAATTTTATACATTTCTATATATTTGTTATATACATATTTTACATTTTTAGATTCTCCCCTGTATTTATTGTTCTTTATTTCTAGTCTCAAGCCATTCATAACATTTGTTTCAAATTATGTAATAATCACATTCTAAAACTTTTTCTATCACTTCTTCATCTGTGGGTGTCTTTTCCTGTTTCTAATTTTCCCATACTCTATTATGGTGTTTCTGAACATTAGCAACTATAAGCATGCTGGCTAAGAAATTCTAGAAGTTGAAGTTCAATACCACTTTATAATGCCTTGGTAAGGCCACACTTGGAATCCTGCATCCAGTTTTGGTTGCCATGATGTAAAAAAAGATGTCGAGACTCTAGAACAGTGTTTCTCAACCTTGGTAGCTTGAAGATGGGTGGACTTCAACTCCCAGAATCCCCCAGCCAGCAATGCTGGCTGGGGGATTCTGGGTGTTGAAGTCCACCCAACTTCAAGCTTCCAAGGTTGAGAAACACTGCTCTAGAAAGAATGCAGAAAGTGAGCAAGAAGTTTAAATAGACCAAATTGTCTTTGAAACTCCTCAGAGTCGTCTGACCTAAACCACATCGGATGATCCCACTCTGAGCTCACCTCGTAACAATGGGTGCCACGCGATGGTAGTCGTAAATATATTCCATAGGAATTGTGTTTTGATAAAAGCAATACGAACAAATCACTCCCACTCATTTTCAAGCCGGAACTTTTAATTTTAGCGGAATGGTGTTTGATTGTTTTGTACCAGCTGCTGCTATCTGAATTAGTAATTTTTATAGCTATATCCAGTCAGGAAACATGAATCATATTCATATTTCTTGATTTATTAGGTTGATATTCTGTCCTCCCTTTCCAGGAACAAAACATATCTCTCCTTTTTCTAATTCCCCCCCCCATAATGACCCTGAGGGACAAATTGGGCTGAAAGAGCATGTTTGACTTTAACCGACCTTGGGAGCTTCTATAGCTGAGTTGGGACTTGACTCTTCTTGGTCTCCAATAAGACTAGCACTGGTGATATTACCAGTGTGACATTCTAATTTTTTCCCCTACCGGTTCTGTGATCCTGGCTTGATGGTGGGTGTTCCTGTGACTGAGCGGGTGTGGCCAACTTGATGTCACTCATGCCCACTCAGTCACATGACTCTCCCACCAAGCCACACCCACAGAACCTGGTATGGAAAAAATGTGTGAATGAGCACGAGAAGGACTCATGGTGAATGCTGTGGCAGAGAGAAGCCTAACTTTTCTCCCTCCATTCACAGTGGAGCTACTGCTCCTTTTATGGTCCCCACCAGCTCCCTCCCTCCCGGGGACTACCTTAAAGGGACAGCCGGCCGGAAGAGCCAAGCAAGCAGCCAGAAGAGGTGAGCAGCAACCAGGCGACTGGGCAGGTGTGGGCAGGGCCAACCAGGGGTGATTTTTACTGGTTTGGCAAACTGATTCAAATTGTCTCTACCAGTTCACCCGAACCGGTCTGAGCCGGTCAAATTTCACCCCTGGATGTTACCTATAATGAAACCTCTGCAAGAAAACAACCAAACTCAGAGGGCACCCAGGACTCCTCTTCTTAGTCTTACTCCAAAATGTTACCCCTTACAAAAATCTTCAAAAGAAAAAACAAGAAAGTCCAGTTGCCTCCTGAAAAAGCACCTTTGACACCCAAGAGCCAAAGTGGCACAGTGGTTAGAGTGCAGAACTGCAGGCTACTTCTCCTGACTGCTAGCTGCAATTCGGCAATTCAAATCTCACCGGCTCAAGGTTGACTCAGCCTTCCATCCTTCCAAGGTGGGTAAAATGAGGACCCCGATTATTGGGGGCAAGAGGCTGACTGTCAGGTATGCTTCCTTCAATATCCAGGAAAGGAAAACCCAAACTCAATCATTTTGAAGAGATTAGTACTTTTACTGAATATGAAATGATCGCAACCCAGGTAAAGCTGGAAGTGAGCAAAACGCGCGATATAGCATCTACTAAGCTTCTCCCCCCCCCCGTGTCCATTGATCATCAGCCAATCCAAAGGTCTCCCAAAGGTCAGGTGGCATCACGTCTGGCAACATCATTCATCAGGAATGTAGGGCAGTTGGTCAGCCAGCTCCTTTTGAAGATTCACTTTCGTTTCTTGGGAAGACACGTCCTACAATGGATAAAACTCCTCCTGCACCTCCCCCCCCCTTTCGCCCCCCTTAACTAATCCCTCCCCCGTTTCTTATGGCAGCTAAAGCAGGCAAAGCTGAGGCTGACACTGACTCTGTAAACCACTTAGGGAGGGCTATAAAGCACTGTAAAGTGGTATATAAGTCTACATGCTATTGCTATTGCTTTGGGACAACCATGACCTGGACGACTGGGAATCTCTACAGACTCTTATTCCTTACACTAGTGGCCCCCAACGTTGTGGGCACTAGGGACTGGTTCCATAGGCTGGTTTTTCTGTGGATCGGAGGGAGCATGGTTTTGCATGCTGCCTGCATCCCACAATTGGGGCTTTGTTTGTTTGTGCAGCCTGGTTGTTGGCATGCCGTGGCCCTGTGTCAGTCCATGGACCAAGGTTTGGGGACTCCTGCTTTACACTACACTGTGTTTTGGTGGTATCAGGTATGTTGTTGCAATAATGCTCTGCTTCGTTTGAAGATGTCACTCAACATCAATCAATAGAAACAAGTCAATGGGCAAAACACATTAGATTTGATTCCAGGATAGTATTGTTGAACGACAGTCAAAGCAATTAACTATAAGTGAGAATAAGTAATGGCAATTTAAAACAAATGTGTTTTTCCTCTGGAAAAGAAAAAAAAAGATGAAGAATGTTAATGAAAACATTGAATAGGTTTTGGCTCAGCCTTCATGTCCCCTTTTCCTTTATACTCCCTAGGTTTTTAAATAATAAAATAAAATAAAAACCCATGTAACACCCTTGATTGATTAGGTTTTGCTATCATTTAGACTGACTTTGTCATCGCGTAGATGGGGAGGAAATTCTCCGTATTGTAGAAAGGTTATATTTCAGATGTCAGAGTGCCTTCTACAAAAACAGGTTGTCAAAAGAAAGAGGGAATGATAAATCAAAAAGCATCTAACACCATGTATGAAATACCTCTAACAATAGCTTCTCATTCCCCTTTGGAGCTACTGATAGAATATGATTTGTAATTCAAGTATGAAAAAGGCATACCTTTCATTTGAAGCCAGCCGAGCAGACGGAGAAAGATAACAAGAGAAAGAATATTCAATTTGAAGATGCCTTCAAGGAAAGCCGTCAAAAGAGCCCACCAAAAGATTTATCCGTGTTGAACTACAGATTCAATAAAATCTTTGACACCTTTAGATAAGAAAAGTAATATTTTATGATTCGGAGAGGGCCAAAGGCTTAGGAGTGCCGCCTAAGCAGGTTTAACTGCGAGGCTCATGCATGGAATATTAAAATGGGAGCCAAACAGCCATCCTAGAATATTTTAGCAGAAGCTACCCCAAGATTTTACAAGTTCTAGCTTCTCCTTGCCCTGTTCACATCTAGGTCTGACATAAAACCGGCATCATGAGCCACAGTGGCGCAGTGGTTAGAGTGCAGTACTGCAGGCTACTTCTGCTGATCACTGGCTGACTGCAATTTGGCAGTTTGAATCTCACCAGGCTCAAGGTTGACTCAGCCTTCCATCCTTCCAAGGTGGGTAAAATGAGGACCCAGATTGTTGGGGGCAAGAGGCTGACTCTGTAAACCGCTTAGAGAGGGCTGTAAAGCAGTATGAAGCAGTATATAAGTCTAAGGGCTATTGCTACTGCCCTTCCTTCCTCCCTCCCTCCCTCCCTCCCTCCCTCCCTCCCTTCTGTTAGAATGAAGTATTGCAGGCTAATTCTGTCAAATGCCAGGAGTTCGATCCTGACTGGCTCAAGGTTGACTCAGCCTTCCATCCTTCCAAGGTGGGTAAAATGAGGACCCAAAATTGTTGGAGAAAATATGTTGATCCTATAAACTGCTTTGAGAGGGATGTAAAGCACTGTGAAGCGGTATATAAGTCTCAGTGCTATTGCTACCATCACAAGTGAGCAAATTGAAGGATGGCGCTGGCATAGAGAGGAGAGAGATAAGCTCTGAACTTTTGCCTGCTAAAACCCTTTGAAGCCAGGTTGTCGTGGAAATGAGGAGGGGGGAGAGATTCCTGGGAAATGATGAGACAAGAAGTCTGGAGAATGATTTGGAAGATAGCCAATGAGAAGCAGAGATTTGGGGATCGGAAAGGGAGGGATTGGGGGGCAAAAGGTCAGTCTTGTCCACATCGAGTCATGATCCGGTTGCTGAGCTCAATTAAAGAAAAGATTTCCTTAAAGATTGGCAGTTTGGAAATTCATTTATTTTGAGATAGCATCGAAGTCTGACAGGCTAGCTAATTTGGATCTGAGTACTCAAAATCTGTGCTTTCCATGTGGGAGGAAATCCATTCTACGTGGGCACAGGTTAATAACAGAGGATAGTATCACGTGAAGGGTTAGTGCTGCTTTATAAAGCCTTAATAAGACCACACATGGAATTCTGCATCCAGTTTTGGTCATCACATTATAAAAAGATGTTGAGGCCCTGGAAAGAGTGCAGAGAAGAGCAACAAAGATGATTTAGGGACTGGAGGCTAAAACATATGAAGAACGGTTGCAGGAATCGGGTTTGGCTAGTCTAGTGAAAAGAAGGACTAGGGGAGACATGATAATTGAGCGGCTGCCACAAAAAAGAGGACTCAACCTATTTTCCAAAGCACCAGAAGACAAGACAAGAAACAATGGGTGAAAACTAATCAAGGAGAGAAGCAACCTGGAACTAAGGAGAAATTTCCTGACAGTGAAAACAATCAACCAGTAGAAATGCTTGCTTTCAGAAGTTGTGATGCTCCGTCACTGGAGGCTTTTAAGAAGAGACTGGACAGTTATTTGTCCGAAATGGTATAGGGTTTCCTGATTAAGCAGGGGATTGACTAGAACGGGGGTCCCCAACCTTTTGGACCTCAGGGACCACTAAATTCATAATTTTAAATCCCATGGACCACTAATAATGACTGAGTGGGTGGGTGTGGCTAGGTGGTCATGTGACTGGGTGGGCATGGCCAACTCGATGGCCAACTCAATGTCACTCACATCGAGGGGCACCTCGTCGGCCTCTACTCACCCCTCCCCTGCCAGTCACTCCTCGCCTCCCTGTCGGGGCTCCTTAGGGCCCCAACAGGAAGCAGTTGTTGGAGGTAAGCAGCCACCACAAGAAAGAGTTGGCAAAGCAGCTCAGTGCAAATTGGATCTGACTGAGAAGGAGGCTCAGCAGAAGCACCTCACTGAGCATAGGCTTTTCAAGCAGAGGGAAGACCTGCAGGAGTGCAAGGCCAGGTACTGGCGCCTGGAGGCTCAGCAGGCTGAGATGGTCAGTCAGTTCCAGGCCATGAGGATGTCCCACTGGAACAAGGCCCTCCAGCTCTTCGCCACCAGTGGCACTTCCCTCCAGCCTTTGCCCAAAGCCCCACACTAGGAGGCTGAAGCAGACCCCAAGTTGGAATTTTTGTCCCCCTCCAACCCACATAAAAAGACCCTGAAGGAGGAGACTCTCTGCAGCAAAACAAACATTCATTGCAGGTATCCGGCCCAGGGGCCCCTGATTTAGTGCAATATTAAAAAAATGCAAATAATTTTTCTGCGGACCACCAAAATTTTCTCATGGACCACCAGTGGTCCACGGACCACCAGTTGGTGACCACTGGACTAGACGACCTTCAAGGTCCCTTCCAACTCTGCTATTCTGTTAACACAGGGAGGTGAGTGAAGGAGTGGTTTTGGATAAGTTTCCGGTTGCAAATGGTGGATAAATCATTTGCTGAAGGATGTTGGAGACCGCCTCACCTCCGCTGTCAGTATTGACACTAACATAGGAGACTTGTCTTCCACTTTTTTCCCCAGAACTCCTTTCTTTCCAGAACTAAACCCTCACAGCTTCAAGCAGGTAGACAGTCTCTCATAAGGGGTACAAATATCTCGTCTGCTGCAAAAAGAATGTCAGAACTTTAGGCACGCACCGAAGCTGCAAAATTTGGCCACTGGAGTAATTTGACTTTGCAAATGGGTGTTGCAAATGGAATTGTCAAAAGAGGGATTATAAATCCCGTCTGTTATTATTTCTATTTCAGCTCCATCTGACCAGTGGTAGGATTAAATTTTTTTACAACCGGTTCTGTGGGCATGGTTTAGTGGGCGTGGTTTGGCTTGGTAGGTGTGGCTTGGCTTGGTGGGCATGGCTTGGTGGGCGTGGAAGGGGAAGGATTCTGCAAAATCCCCATTCCCTCCCAATCAGCTGGGACTCAGGAGGCAGAGAATAGATGGGGGCGGGGCCAGTGGTGAAATCCATTTTTTTTACTACCGATTCTGTGGGCGTGGCTTGGTGGGCATGGTGTGGCTTGGTGGGTGTGGCTTGGTGGGCATGGCAGGGGAAGGATACTGCAAAATCTCCATTCCCACCCCACTCCAGGGGAAGGATATTGCAAAATCTCCATTCTCTCCCTACTCTGGAGCCAGTCAGAGGTGGTATTTGCTGGTTCTCCAAACTACTCAAACTTTCCACTACCAGTTCTCCAGAACCTGTCAGAATCTGCTGGATTTCACCCCTGGGCGGTGCCAGTCAAAGGTGGTATTTACCGGTTCTCCGAACTACTCAAAATTTCCACTACCAGTTCTATAGAACTGGTCAGAACCTGCTGAATACTACCCCTGCATCTGACAAAGTCTTCTTATCCATTTCAATTCTTAAACTTCCATCCTTTTCCTGCCTAGGGGACCTCAGGAGTGGGGAAACTTCTATTTTTTATTCACCTGGAATTGAAGAATTTCCCCTCCTTTCTGGTCTTCTACTCCGTTCTTTTCTTCAGAGAAAAGGAATGCAATGGCCTCTCATCTTCCAAAATCTGAGGATTTGTGTGTGTGTGTGGGGGGGAGGAGATGTATTGACACATCCAGGGAAAAAAGTGAAAGAGGAAATGGAGAGGAAGATCATGTAAATCAGAGGTCCCAAACCTGTGGGCTACAGCCCAATACCAGGCCACAGCCTATTCACAACTGGACCTCACTCACATGAATGGGGTTCGTGGCACCACTCGTGCGAGTAATGGGTGCTCGCCAGGGGTGGGTTCTACTTACCTTTACTACTGGTTCGCAACGGGATCACCGATGACGACATCTGGGGCAGTGGGCGGGGCCTCCCACTGGTTTTACTACCAGTTCTTGCGAACCAGTCTGAACCAGGGGCAACCCACCACTGGTGCTCGCCTGCCTCTCCCACAAAACCGTCCCCTCTTTTTCCCCTCCCCCCCCCCGCTGCTCTGGGCCGCCAACCCTGAAAGGTTGGGGAACTCTGATGTAAAGGCTGAAGCTATCAAGAGAGGAACTTACAGATCTCAAGTCAGGCAAAATCATTAGGTAAATATGACTCTCAAGGTTGAAAAAGGAAAGGCTAAACCTTCTGCATCAAAAAGGCTGGATGAAAAAAAAAACTATGATTGAAGCTCTGGGGCTGATCAAACTATACGGTTTGGTTGCTGTGTTCTATATTAACCAGTTCCTGCATACATGATGTCTTTCTTCTGGACAACAAAGCAGTTATTGTTACCAAGTTCTTCAACCTTGAAAGAATCCCATGCTTTCTACCACAATGGCTAGGCAAGAAACACTATGGTGGTGCCTTCAACTATTATTTCCCCCTTGAAAAAGTCTTGAGCAGAAGACATTTTTAAATTAATAAAAATAAAATAAAATGTAACCCTATCTCCCCAATTTCCATCAGATCTTCCTCTCCCCTTCTCCTTCTCCTTCTCCTTCTCCTTCTCCTTCTCCTTCTCCTTCTCCTTCTCCTTCTCCTTCTCCTTCTTCTTCTTCTTCTTCTTCTTCTTCCTCTTCTTCTTCTTCTTCCTCTTCCTCCTTTTCCTCCTCCTTCTCTTCCTCTTCTTCTTCCTCCTCCTCTTCCTCTTCTTCTTCCTCTTTCTCTTCCTCTTCTTCTTCTGCCATATCCATCATCAGATGTTGGCCATCATGTTGGAGATCCTATTTTTATCAGCAGCCACGTGAAAAAGTGCTGCTGAGTTTTGTCCAAACCAGTCCCTTAGATTTTGAAGCCATGATGTTCTTCTTCTGCCTGGACCTCATTTGTCTTCAATCTTTCCTTGGAGGTTTAAGTGAAGGATGCTGTACTTTTCTGAGTGTCGCATCACATGTCCAAAATATTCTAACTTTCGCTTTTTTATGGTTTGGGGGATTTCCCTTGGCTTTTCCAGGCGGCTTATCCCCTCCTCGTTTCTGATTTTGTCAACCCAACTTATACGTAACAGCCATCTGTAAATCCACATTTCAAATGCTTCTAGTCTCTTCAACTGGCTTTCTGTTTTTCTCCCATTGCATTTTTTTTTTCCTGTATGAGAAAAATCAAGCTTAAGGGAACAGGCAAATAGAGGAACCGGTTCATTTTCCTTGGTTTCTTTGACAACTTCCAACTGGGGTATAAATCACAAGGATGCAGCTGAAGCACCCTGGCACATATTTCTCTGTGGTTGCATTTGGATGGCTGCATGTTTATTATGCACGGCGATTAAAACCTTCCATGCACACACAGATCTCTCTCTTTTTTTCCTTAGACAAATGAGAGCCAAGTGCGTTGGTGAAGCAACTGCCAAGCTTAAAAATCTCACCATGTGAGGCTCCCTGTGATTTCTAATTTTTCCAAGTGACAACAGATGTCAGCTGAGGACAGCTGCTCCGGTTTCCTTCCCAAGTTGGTAATGACTCCATCCACAAGAGGTACATGATGATGATGATGATGTTATCTGTTCAGTTGTGTCTGAATCTTGGTGATTCTATGGGCCAGGTATCTGAAGGAAAGCTATTCTAACTAAGTAAGGATGGAAAAAATGACCTTCCGATGGAGAAGTGGTCCATCAATGTGCAAATCAACGCCCAAGCCACAGATTTTCATAATACGGGCTTAAAGGTCCCAAAGAAAGAGACAGCACAACTGAGCCAGGGTTTAAATCAATTTACCATATTTTTTGGAGTATAAGACGCACCAGAGTATAAGACGCACCTTAGTTTTTGGGGAGGAAAATAAGAAAAAAGCTGATTGGTGGGTGGATTGGCCTCCTGGAATACCACCAATCAGCTGTTCCCAGAGGTGAATTTTAGCAACAGGTTCGTTGGTTGTGAGCTCTGTCCCTTGTTGTTGTTGTTTTTTTCCTGCTTCTGAAAGCCTCTGAAACAGAGCTTCAGAAAAAAAAGCCTCTGAAGCTCTGTTTGGAGGCTTTTTTTCTGAAGCTCTGTTTGGAGGCTTCTTTTCTGAAGCTTTGTTTCTGATGCTTTTTTCAGCCTCTGAAACCTCCATTTGAGAGGCTGGGTGGAGCTACATTTGGAGCATAAGACACACCCAGATTTTTACCCTCTTTTTTTGGGGGGGGGAAAGGTGCGTCTTATACTCCAAAAAATACGGTATCTGTTATCTGGGAGTGCAACTTGGGGACTTCAACACACACACCCCACCCAAAAGAACCCACCATGGGATAAATGCAAGCATAAGCAATGCTTGAGAAGAGATCGTCCTACGCTTAAGAAAAATCGACAATCTGCCAGAGATTCATCTTTATAGGATGGTGATGATGATGATGTAAATTATGATGATGATGATGATATGTAAAATGCTAAGTAAAAAGAATATAAAAAGGGGAAAAGAAAAAGTGCTGAGAAAAAGGAAAGAATAATAAAGCAAATAGGTATATAAAGAAATGACTTCCCCTTCCATCAGGATGAGTAGAAACACCTTCAATAATGTATTACCTTCTCTGATATTTCAGCAAAAGATCTTACTCCCATATTTCATCTCTTATCAATAAACAAAGCTAAATTATTCAATCCCAATAAGCTAAAGTCCGGTAAGAGTTACCGGGAAAGAACACGTATATTTTAACCTTAATCAAATAAATCTCTTTTATATATTTCCTTTGCTTTAAACACAATAACTTATCACTTTCTCTAAAAATATAGCAAAAAATATCTTCTTTCCATATCTTATCTCTTACCTATAAACAAATCTTTAAAGCCTCATCATTCAGTTCTAGTCTTTTTTATCAGTTCATTAAGAGCTACCAGAATCTATCTATCTATCTATCTATCTATCTATCTATCTATCTATCTATCTATCTATCATCCTCAATGAAATAAACTCACTTTGTATTCTGTTTAGTTTTAAGAAATTTGATTTTTAATCCCTTGAAATGGTGTCCAACAATTAGATTGTTCTCATTTTCCCTATGTCGCCTTTCAGAAACTCCTTCAGAAGTTCCACACTTAACTCTCTTTTGTAAGTCCAAGATAAGAAAACTATCCAAGTCACTCTTCTGATTTATTATTTGCATCTCCCCTTTAATTATCAAAATATCAGATGGTTTCATTTGTAAATCCAGTGTAACATCATTCATGTAGCCTGACATTTTAAAATCCATTTTCAGATCCACATTCAAATCAGCTTCAGTCTCTGTTTTATTCAGTAAAATTGCTCTTCTTAAATAACTTCTTTTAAATTCATTTGTTTTACAAAAGCAGACTAATTTCTGAGGCCATTGTCCTCAAACTTCACAGAAACAAAACAGAACTACATCTACATGAAAGGAATGAAGCAGTGGGGGTTAATTTAGTTGCTTTTTGCTGTTTAAAAACATTTTTAATAGTCCTTAAACTTGCCTGAAACTTCTTTCATCAAGAACACAAAGAAAGTACTAAAACATGCCTCTCTGAAGGTTCTTAACATCCCAAAAGCCATTAACAAGCCATTAGTATTGGAGTAAAATCAGATTAAAATTAGAAGAGATAACCAAACAGCATATAGAGATGAAGCCAGAAATATTTTTATTAGGAATACTTCCAGGGACTTATGAAAAAAAAAATGCAATATTTAATTATACATATCATAACAGCAGCAAGAATAACATACGCACAAAATTGGAAAAATAACAATATACCAACGGAAGATAATTTGATTAGAAAAGTTTTAGAATGTGCAGAAATGGACAAACTTACAAAGGAAATACATGAAAAAGAGGAAACAGAATATTATATAGTGTGGGAGAAATGGTATGAATGGTTAGAGGAGAGAGATAAAAGGCAAGGAAAGAGCAAATGAGGAAGATATAGGAGTGGAAAGGTAGTAACAAATAAGAGGAAACAGAAAAGATCCAGATTGTAGAAACAAATTGTGTACATTGTTATTTATATGTATATATGGAAATAAATATTAGAATTATGTGTATAAAGGATAAATTGAAATAAGGGAGAAAAAATGGATAAGTAAGAAATGTCTACCGATGCGAAATTGTTGAAAAGAAAAAATTGTAAAAAATTATTTTTTGTTTTAAAAAAAATGTTTAATAAAAATTATTTAAAAAAGACAAACAACCAAGCTCCAAACTCGATTGCAGAAAATATGACTTCAGTAACAGAGTTGTTAATACCTGGAATGCACTACCAGACTCTGTGGTCGCATTCCAACCCCCCAAAACTTTAACCTAAGACTGTCTACTGTTGACCTCACCCCATTCCTAAGAGGTCTGTAAGGGGCGTGCATAAGAGCACCAGCGTGCCTTCCGTCCCTGTCCTAATGTTTCCTTTAATTGTATTCATTTTATGTATTCAATTCATGCTTAAACTTATATATATTATCTAATATGTACTCGACTAAATAAATAAATTTCCTAAAGTGGTTAAGACAGGAAGCATGCAAAGCCATGAAAGTGTTGCAAAACAACTTGTGAGATGACCTTTTCCCGACTTCCACAGCTCTAAAACCTGACAGAGACCACTATTTTACAGTCTCCCCATGTGGAGCTATTGTATGGAGTGCCTGGGGTAATACTGTTCCTCTCCTTGCTCCAGAGAGGAATTCTGAGGAGTCAATACATTCACTAGATACTCTTTTTCTGCCATGATCTTCCGCTCTGCTCCCACAGAGCCATCTTCAGTCTGTCATTGATTCTACGTTGTGAGCAGTTCTCAAGAACATGTCATTTTGGTTGAAGTGGTTGAAAGGGATCTTCAAGGTCTCAACATCCTTTTTACTAGAGTCTCAACATCTTTTTTACATTGGTCGCCATGAGGTAAAAAAGAAGTTGAGGCTCTAGAAAGAGTGCAGAGAAGAGCAACAAAGATATTTAGGGGACTGGAGGCTAAAACATATGAAGAACGGTTGCAGGAACTGGGTATGTCTAGTTTAATGAAAAGAAGGACTAGGGGAGACATGATAGCAGTGTTCCAATATCTCAGGGGTTGCCACAAAGAAGAGGGGCTCAACTTATTCTCCAAAGCACCTGAAGGCAGGACAAGAAGCAATGGGTGGAAACTAATCAAGGAGAGAAGCAACCTAGAACTAAGGAGAAATTTTCTGACAGTGAGAACAATAAACCAGTGGAACAACTTTCCTCCAGAAGTTGTGACTGCTCCAACAGTGGAAGTTTTTAAGAAGATGTTGGATAACCATTTGTCTGAAGTGGTGTAGGGTCTCCTGCCTGGGCAGGGGGTTGGACTAGAAGACCTCCAATGTCCCTTCCAACTCTGTTATTCTATTCTATTCTAAAGTCTTGTAGTTTAACCCCTGCTGCCCATGGCAGGAGATCCTATCCCATTCCAGACCTTTTTTGGGCTTGATAGGATGGATACATGTGATCATAGAAAGAATAACAGAACAGAATAATAGAGTTGGAAGCAAGACCTTCCAGTCCAACCCCCCTCCACCCAAGCAAGAGATCCTATACCATTTCAGACAAATGGCTGCCCAATCTCTTTTTAAATACCTCCAGTGATGAAGCACCCACAACTTTTGAAAGCAAGCCATTCCACAGGTTAATTGTTCTCACCGTCAGGAAGTTCCTCCTTAGTTCTAGGTTGCTTCTCTCCTTGGTTAGTTTCCATCTACCTTCAAGTGCTTTGGAGAATAGATTGACATTTTCTTTGGGGCATCCCCTCAAATATTGGAACACTGCTATCATGTCTCCCATAGTCCTTCTCTTCACTAGATGAGCCATATCCAATTCCTGCAACGGTTCTTCATATTTTTAGCCTCCAACCCTCTAATCATCATTGTTGATCTTCTCTGCCCTCTTTCCAGAATCTCGGCATCTTTGTTATATCATGGTGACCAAAACTGGGTTGCAGTATTCCAAGTTGGGCCTTACCAAGGCATAAAATGGACAGTCAAGTGTGGTCTTTGCTTGATGGATTGAACCAGTGGTGGATTTCAAAATTTTTTACTACCGGTTCTGTGAGTTTGGCTTGGTGGGCGTGGCATGGCTTGGTGGGTGTGGCTTGGTGGGCGTGGCAGGGGAAGGATACTGTAAAATCTCCATTCCCTTCCCACTCCAGGGGAAGGTTACTGCAAAATCCCCATTTTTTTTTTATTATTATTATTTTATTTGATTTATATGCCGCCCTTCCCCAGAGACTCAGGGCGGCTTACAATGCGTTAAGCAATAGCCTTCATACTTTTGTATATTTATACAAAGTCAGCTTATTGCCCCCATAAACTGGGTTCTCATTTAACCTACCTTAGAAAGGATGGAAGGCTGAGTCAACCTTGAGCCTGGTGAGACTTGAACTTGCAGTAATTGCAGGCAGCTGATGTTAATAACAGTGCTTTAGTCTGCTGCGCTACCAGAGTTCCTTCCATTTCCTTCCAATCAGCTGGGACTCGGGAGGCAGAGAATAGATGGGGGAAGGGCCAGTCAGAATTTTTACTGCCGCTTCTCCAAACTACTCAAAATGTCCTCTACTAGTTCTCCAGAACTGGTCAGAACCTGCTGAAACCCACCTTTGGATTGAACATTGTTGTGTGCCCCAATGGTGAAATCCTCCGTGGATCACCACCGGTTCGTTGCCTCCACAAGCACAGTGCGCGCCAAAAGCGCTCTGTGTGTGCATGCACAACATGTGCCAAACACACACTTCGCACGGAAAAAGATTTCACTAGGTAAGTAGAACAGTGGGGGGGGACGGGGGGACAGCTGTGCCATGTGATTTAGCTTTGCTAGAAAGCAGGATTTCCTGCTTTCTAGCAAATATAAACTGTGTGGCACAGCTGATCGTCGGAAATACCAGTTCAGACGAACCGGTAGTTTTTATCACTATCAGACATGGCTTCAATTTCTCCATCACCATCACCAAAAACATCGTGTTTTTTCTAAGTAAAGTCAAGCTAGCAACTTGTTTGTTTGCTTTTATGGGTTTTGCAGATGTTTGTCACTTTAGCAGAATGCTTGTGGGTAGTAGATTTTACGAAGTTATTTTTGCATGTTCAAGTATAGTAAACCATCTTCAGGCTCCAAAAGTAGGCAGTATACAAGCAATTATAATAAATAAATAAGAGGGGAGACAGATGCACTTCAGTATTGTCAGAGCATTCTCCCATTCTTAAAGCCGGATACCCAAGTACAAAACATAACATCTTTTCAAGGTGAATTCAAACCTTGACATTATTTTTTAAAAAAAAAAATACACAACAAATGTATTGTCTTTGTTTAGTTTTCTTTCCCAACTGCCAGTAAGCAGATGGTTGAAATGTAATTGAGTTCCTCCCAGATAATGAGAACAGTACCTCGCAGGTAATAATTCAGTGAACAAGAGCTGTTAAGAATCTATTTCTTTCAATCTTTAGGGAAGGAACGAGGCATCTTCTGAATTTGAGAGAACCTTCTGTGTCCCAGGGAATACCAGAGTCTGAAACCAAAGTGGGTGATTTTATTTATTAGGGTGGAATTTTGTTTAATGCTGCACTCCAATCCATCATGCTGTCGACAAGTCTTCAAAAACAAAGCTGTTTTCCCAGGCTTGATGGTTTTCTGTTATGACCAGCTTTTTTCAAAACTTATAATCATCAGCAAATCTCTTTTTGCCAGAGAGACAATAATGACACAAAATAAGACAGAAATCCCCATGCTTTATCATTATTGTCGTTATCATTTCTTTCTTTCTTTCTTTTTTAAGTACTGATGTACACCAGAAATTTCCCAAGGCATTATTATTCAAGCCCACAGAATGTGGAATATTCTTCACAAACATCTATTTGAATAGGAGATTCAATCCTATTGAGATATGGAGATTCTATGGAGATTCTCATTCATCCAGGTCATGGTTTCTCAAATATGGGTTGTTGTTTTTTCAATAGACATTTGGACTTTGTTTTTTTTTTTCTTGAAGACATTTCTCTTCTCATCCAAGAACCTTCTTCAGTTCTGACTGAACGATGGAGAATGGAAGGATTTCTATTCCTTGCAGTCATCTGGTCATTAGCACTCTTTCTGAGAGTTGTTGAGGCCACTTGGAGGTTTACCTGTGCCCTCAGGGTCACCTGAATAATGCCAGTGGTCCATCAATGTGCAAATCAACTCCCAAGCTGCAGATTTTCACAGTATGGATTTAAAGGTCTCAAAGAAAGAGATAACACAACTGAGCCGGGGTTTAAATCAACTTATCTCTTATCTGGGAGTGCAACTTGGGGGCTTCAACCCTCCCCGCACCTCTCCAGAAGAGTCCGCTATGGGATAAATACAAGCAATGTTTGAGAAGAGTTTGTCCTATGCTTAAGAAAAATTTGCAACCTGCCAGAGACTTCATCTCTGAAGGATGATGATTGATGATTGATGATGATGATGATGATGATGATGATGATGATGATGATGATGATGGAAATCATGAAGATGATGATGATATACATTTAGCCATATGCAACTCTTGGTGATTTTATTGGCCAGCTCTCTCCACATCTTCCAATCTTGCACTGCTTCAAGGAGTTATTAATATTAAGAGAGTTGAAAAGAGAATTGGAGATACAGGAAGATACTTTTGAAAGGGAGACAGGGACTTGGGCGGAAATTTTGGAAATTAGGCAGTGGAAGAGGGTAGAGATGGGAGAAATACCTAGATTGAAAAGCCAAGAAGCAGATGCAGACAGAGATAAAGATCTAAGAGAAGAATATGGGAGGCAAGTCAAAAGAAAAAAAAAGGCATATCAATTAAAGTATTGAAGCGGGCAAGAGATGATGGCTAGATGATTTCTCTTTTTTGTTGTTCTGATTTGCTTTTCTTAGTAGGTGACATGACTAGAAGTTAGATAGGATAGAAAGAAAATGTCTTTTAATAAAGGGTGATATAATTAAATGTTAGAATAAGAGATAGAAATAAGAGAAAGGGGGAATATTAGTGTATACACTTTTATATAATAAAATAAAAGCAATAACAAGAGAAAACATGGAATAATTGAATAATGACAGACCACAACGTAATACAAATGTGTATTATTATTAGAAATATATGTTGGTTGAATGTAATAACTGTGATTAATTCTACTAGTCTTATTTATATTAGAATGTATGATACCCAGGTGCCACACTGTTCACGCATTGATACATACATACATACATACATACATACATACATACATACACACACACACACACACACACACACACACACACACACACACACAAAATAAAAGGTTGAAACATAAAAAAAGGAGTTGTTTTATGCTCTGGCTGGGGTCAGTTTTTGATGGAGTCCAGCCACCATGTCCTTGGGTGAGCTGCTTTCCTTTTACACTAATTCCCCCCACATGATGTGGCCAAAGTAAGTGAGATGTAGTTGTGATTTTGCCTTACAGTGACCTGTATGGTATTATGTGCTCCACTTACTGCTTGTTGGTCACCTTTTGCTGTCCAAGGACTTTATAGGAAATTATAAAGTTTCTTTAAACCCATCTTTAAAAAAATGGGTTGAAGGGTGTAGTCTAGCTTTCTTTAACCTTTATCTTCACCATTGCCTTATTGTACTTATCATCAGAGGTGGGTTTCAGCAGGTTCTGACCCGTTCTGGAGAACCAGTAGCAGAAATTTTGAGTAGTTCGGAGAACCAGTAGTAAAAATTCTGGCACCGCTCCCATCTATTCTCTGCCTCCTGAGTCCCATCTGATTGGGAGGAAATGGGGATTTTATTTATTTATTGGTTTGATTTATATGCCGCCCTTTTCCGGAGACTCAGGGTGGCTTACAATGTGTTAAGCAATTTTGCAGTAACCTTCCTCTGGATTGGGGAGGGAATGGAGATTTTACAGTATCCTTCCCCTGGAGTGGGGTGTGAATGGATATTACAGTAAGTTTCCCCTGCCATGCCCACCAAGCCACACCCACAGAACCGGTATCAAAAAAATTTGAAACCCCCCACTGGTTATCGTCTTGGCTTTTTTGATCATATCCTGTGGATATCCTTGGCTAAGGAAATATCAAAACAAAGGGAAACTTTTTTTGTGAGTAGTTGGAAGACTGAAAATGCTGAAACCATTGCCCTTCCTCTCAAAATGTGACATTTCTCTGATGCAAGAAAAAAATAGATTTCATTGCATTTTACTTGCATCCTGAAGAAATTAATCCAGAGCACTCTCAGGATATCTATAAAACTTGCCCAGTGAAATAAAATTCCCATTCAAATAGGACAGTCTGGAACAGTTCCAAGAAAGTTCATTTCATGGAAGGTCATTTTTCTATCCTAACGTAGTTTGAAGAACTTTCCTCCAGATATATCTCCTCTTCAGGAAATGCAAAAAACAAATATTATTATCCTGAGCAGCTCTTACTATAGACAAAGAGATTACAAGGTAGGTTGTTATGACCAAGATTTATTTCATCACCTGAAAAACAATGTGATCTCCTTTTGCTACACGTCTTCTAAATTAGATGTCTTCGGAGATTCTAAATTAGATGTACTTTCCCAGGTTGTCACATACATACCTACATACATATTTCCATACACCTACCCATCCAGAATAACATGGCAGTATATCACAGCTTGGTAAAATTAAACCATCCATTTTAAGTATGCAAGGAATTCAAATATGAGTTGCAAAAGATATTCCGTAAATGCAAGCCAATGTCAGCTGGATTCATATTTTTAAAAAGCAATTGTTTTTCCTTTCTCAGTTTATGGGGAGGGTCTAAGTCAGTGATGGCTAACCTTTTTATCACTAAGTGCCAAAACTGGAGTGTGCACACACGCCAAAGTGCCGGAACCCAGAAGAGAGCAGCTGACCGGCGCGCATGTGTGCAACAGAACCTGGAAAATAGCTGGCAATGGTGCATGTGCCCACAGAGAGGGCTCCGTGTGCCACCTCTGGCACACGTACCATAGATTCACTATCATGGGTCTAAGTGATGGACCAAATTACTGTATTTTTCAGAGTATAAGACGCACTGGACTATAAGACGCAACTACCTTTTTTGGTGAGGAAAAGAAGAAAAAGAAATCTGCCTCTGCCTCCCAGCCATTTTGCCTCGTTGCAGCAAACAGCCTGCTCTACTTTCATTTTTGTTTTCAGCATAGCTTGATTAGCACAAGAAAAAAAAAATCTGCTCCAGCAATTTACCTCCTTGCAACAAGCAGCAGAGGCCCGTGCAAAACAGCTGATAGCAAAACAGCTGAGAATCGGGAGGCCGATCCAATCAACTTGTGCTAATTAGGTTGTGCTGAAGCTGAAAGGAGCTGTTTCTTCTTGCTGCTTGCTGCAAGGAAGTAACTAGTGGGAGGCAGAGGCCAAAGGGTGGGCAGGGCTACATTCAGTGTATAAAACGCACCTAAATTTTTACGCCCCCTTTTAGTGGGGGGAAAGGTGCGTCTTATACTCTGAAAAATACGGTACTCGTTTTTTTGTTAATAATATCTTTGGAAATTAGGCTTTTTCCCCCAAAGTTCTTTTCCTGTTTCTTTATAAATATTTTCACTAAGTTCACGCAAACAGGGCATAACTGTTGGTAAAATCAAGCATAATTTTCTGGATCAGTAGGTACGTTTGGGGGATACAAACTAGGAACCTATTTTCTATATACCACTAAAACTCATTGGTTTGTCTGTTTGTAACTTTCAAATCAGTTGAAATGGTGCATCATAGGGGAACATTTTTTTAAAAAAACAATATACCTCAGATGTGCTAATTTAAAGAATGTGCCCAAAACACTTTTGTGCCCAAACACTTTTAAATATTTTTAATTGGTTTGTCATTATTTTTTAATTATGGGGCCAAATTTATATATATCTTTTTAATAGTATTTTAATGTTTGTAGTTTATGTTTTTATTTCGCTGTACACCGCCCTGAGTCCTCAGGGAGAAGGGCGGTATATAAATTTGATATAAAATAAAATTTAAAAAAAATCCAAGACCCATTACTCGCATGGGATTGAAATTTGGCAACCCTGTGGCTATTTCAGAGATGCTATGCTTCTATGTCATCACAAGGCTGTGGTCATCTGCGATCAAATGATCATTATTTCCAAACTCTCTGCCAGATTCCCAGAAGGAAAGGTCAATGGGGAAGACAGCAGGAAGTTGGAAGTTGCTCCCACTCTCACTGCTTTTTCGCTCACCTGTGGTCCTTCTCTGTTTAGGTAAGAAAATATATCTGAAACAAAAACCCATCAGAAGAAACCCCCTCAGGGGAAATATTACTAAATTAACTTTGTGTTTGGAACAATGGAATTTAGGGAAAACACTTGAAACTATATTAAGGTGTGAAAAGGGAGTAAGGGGAAAATATTTGAATAGGATGATTTGGAGTTAGGGTTAGGTGTTAGAAAAAATGACTGATTTTAAATTAAAGGGTTTTGACTTGGAGAAAACAATGAGAGGAGGGGGAAAAAAAGAAAAATTGACTAAGATTAGAGATTAGGGCGAATGGTAATATTGGTTATACATCAGAAGAAACAAGGAAAAGAAAAGAAAAATTAGAGAGAAAGAATATTATGGCAAAAAGTGAAATATATCAATTGTGTTGGAGATAAGTAAAAGCTGTACAATTTTGTGACTCGGCCAATACTCTGTTCAGAAAAAAATGCATTGTTTGTTTGTTTGTTTGTTTGTTTGTTTGTGTATGTTTGTTAAAAAATAAAAAAAGCTTTTATAAAAGAAGAAGAAGAAACCCACTCAAGACCTCCAAGGATCCATTCTGAGCTCAATGAAAGAAAAAAAAAAAACCTTACCCTGTTCAATTCAAGATGGATCATTGTTCCATTCAAACTTGGTCTCCTTCTGGTAAGTGACATCTTTAATTCCCAAAATTCTCAGCAATGATCAAAGTGGATTGGAAATGCTGGGTAATGTCCTCTACAGCTGGAGAGCATCCAGTTTTTACAAAAGCCTATTTGTCATCAATTGTCCAAGATCAGAGCTAAACAAAAAGGAGGAGGAGGAGGAGGAGGAGGAGGAGGAGGAGGAGAAGAAGAACTGGCAATCACAAGTACGGTTGGGTATGTGAAGATCAGATTGATACAGCAAGCACATTCCTAAATTGGACCCAGTTTTAAGTCTACCTTCAGTCATAGTCACAGAAACCTTTCAGATGACTCTCTCTCTTCCCCTCCCTCTCCCTTCCTCCCTCCCTCCCTCTCCCTCCCTCCTTCTCTCCCTCTCTCCCTCTCCTCTCTCCCTCCCCCCCTCCCTTTCTCCCTCCCCCCTCTCTCTCCCTACCTCCCTCTCTCTCTCTTCCTCCCTCTCTCTCTCCCTCCCTTTCTCCCTCCCTCCTTCTCTCTCCCTCCCTCTCTCCCTCCCTCCTTCTCTCTCCCTCCCTCTCTCTCCCTCCTACTCCCTCCCTCCCTCCTTCTCTCCCTCTCTCCCTCTCCCTCTCTCCCTCCCCCTCTCTCCCTTTCTCCCTCCCCCTCTCTCTCCCTACCTCCCTCTCTCTCTTCCTCCCTCTCTCTCTCCCTCCCTCTCTCCCTCCTTCTCTCTCTCTGCCTCCATCCCTCTCCCTCTCTCTCTCCCTCCCTCCCTCCCTCTCTCTCTCTCTCTGTCTAACATACCTTATAAAGTCATTGTTGCAAGGAAATGTTGGAATATGCTACGTATGGCAACTTGAGCCTCTATAGGGAAAAAAACAAATCTATCCGATATTAAAGCAAGGAGGACGGCAATTGAAAAAAACAAGTGAGCAGCTTTTCAAGAAACACAGAAATTACTACTTCATACTCACAAACACACTCACATTCCCACAGAAAGAAAAAAAGAACACAACAAAAAGAGGTGAATAGCTCCAGATCAGAGATCACTTTATATCTGCCTAAAACTTCCAAAGGTTTTGCATTTGATTCTCAGCAATATCGCTGAATTAAACTCTTTGGTGGGAAGAAGGATAAAGCCACCGATAACCTCCTTTTCATGAACTGCTGAGTGTTTAAATACCCTTTCTCTCTCCTTAGTGGCTTTTATGATATAATTTGGGTCTTTGTTGTTCTAGTTTCAATTGACTCCACTTGCTTTTCAACTCCCTTCTGCCTTCCACTCAATTGTATTTATACCAGTCCCAAAGGAGGGCCTGGAAGTTTGAAGACTATCGATTTTGAAATGAAGAGTTGCTGGCTTTTTTTTTTTATTGAGGTGCCTAGAGGAAGAGGAGGAGGAGGAGAAGGATGGTTTCTGCATTATGGAATCCTTTGAGGAAGGATTTCTGCTTTGTGGAAAGTCATTCCGGGCCAAGTGATTTTTACCTGCTGCTTTTAGCATCCTTGTATCTGTTTGGAGTTCTGACTCTTGTGAGTACTGTTGAAAACTAAGAAACGGGAAAACTGTCAGACGTTTCATGCTGTGGGAAGCCACACACACCCTTCCTAGAAGGATGAAATATTTTGAGGAATATTAAAAAAAAAAAGGCAGATTATTATATTTCCCAAAGGGGGAAATGGAGAAACATGTTTTTTTAGAGGCAGAAAGCAACTCCCACTTTCCTTAATAGCCCACAGCAGATGTCAACACTTATTGAAAGGAGCTTATTGAAAGAAGACATTTATGTAGATAGCTCTATTCATAAGCAAATATCCTCACTCAAGAGCTGATGAGGACCCAGTTTGTGGGGGCAATAAGCTGACTTTGTATAAATATACAAAAGTATGAAGGCTATTGCTTAACGCACTGTAAGCCGCCCTGAGTCTCCGGAGAAGGGCGGCATATAAATCAAATTAAAAAAAAAAAAAAAAAAAAAAAAAAACAGGACAAAAGCCATTAAGCCACAATAGGAATTACCCAACACCCTTTCAGCAGTCCAAACGTCAACCAAACCTAGCTCAGGCAAATACCTAGGATTTGTACTTTGCCTAGAGAGCCAGCTATGACTCCTACATAACCCCTACATGGCCCCATGGGAGTCTGACAACAGCCAATAGAATACCTGTTCTTGCACAGGAACAGGAAGCTCAAGTACAAAGCCCAAGAGAAGGTATAAAAACCCACCACTCTCAACTCCATTTTGTCAGCTACCCAGAATCACAAACCTATGTGGTTCTACTTCATCAAAAACCATCTTTCCATCCAGCCTCCATGTTTCCAGTGTCTTTCTCCCAGCTTGGAACTGAACCAGATGGATATTTCCTCCCACAATACTTAGCAAAGATTGCATCTTCTTACTTGCCTAGGATTGAGTTTGTTTCAGTCGTGAAATCCAAATTTTTTTTTACTACCGGTTCTGTGGGTTTGGCTTGGTGGGCGTGGTGTGGCTTGGTGGGTGTGGCTTCGTGGGCATGACAGGGGAAGGATACTACAAAATCCCCATTCTCTCCCCACTCCGGGGAACGATACTGCAAAAATCTCCATCCCCACCCCACTCTGGGACCAGCTAGAGCCGGTATTTACCGGTTCTCCGAACTACTCAAAATTTCCACTACTGGTTCTGCAAACTGCTCAAGATTTCCGCTACCAGTTTTCCAGAACCTGTCAGAACATGTTGGATTTCACCTCTGGTTTGTTTGTTATTTATATGGCTGCCCAACTCACTCATGGTAACTCCAGGTGGCTTGAAAAAGTAAATTCCCAATACAAAAACCAATAAATTCCAACCCACTGATGACAACAATCAGACCAGTCACTTAATGGACTACATATCATTCTGAGGTTCCCAGACCTATTGGCAGATTTTTCATGACCTTTTGAAAAAGTGTCAAAGTGGGGGCTAACTCTGCAGGGATGATGCTCCATAGAGAGGGAGCCACTGTGGAGAAGACCCTTGTGCTCCATCCCATCAGATGGACCTTCTTAGAGAGGGGACTCATAGCATTCCGTGTTCCATTAAACACATCCAATGCCTGTAATTCATGCTTAATTCAGTGTGCCTTGTAAGTATAAGAAATTAGATTGGGTAAAATGGCTTTGCTAACCAGTCATGAAGGATGTCATGAAAAGACAACCAATGAAATTGATTTCTAAGGAAATGTATCTAGGACTTTCATTACTAAAATTGCATATTCATCTGGTAGGGAATATAATGGATTTAATTATGTTCTATTTTCAGGTAGCTCACCATACCTTCTATTGCTGATCTGCGGTTTTTGTTTTTGTTTTGCTCTCGAATTTAGGTTAGCTTTTAAAAAATGGCCCAGATCCGCATTTGGATATAGACTTTATCAAAGATCTGCAATCTCTCTCTTTCTCTCTCCCTCCCTCTCTCTGTCTCTCTCTTATCTGCATTCATCCACAATATTTCCCAAAATAGACAATGGGTTTAGTAAGGATATTGGTAAGGAAATAGGTTTTTGTATCTCCCCCCCTTCCTTCCTTCCTTCCTTCCTTCCTTCCTTCCTTCCTTCCTTCCTTCCTTCCTTCCTTCCTGTCTTTCCTTCTGTCTCCTCTGCCCACCCCCCACTCTGTCTCTCTGTCTTTTAATTACTCATGCTGAGTTTTATTGGTGATGAACAATGAATTTTCCTCTGCAATGGAAGCTTTGCTCTATAAAATGCAACTATTTCTCAAAAATGTAACATTCGTTTTCAGAACCCGTGGAAGGGAAATGCCTTAATGCACAAAGCCAGATCACACCCGAACTGAAAGAAGAGTTTGGAGAAAAATCCCATGCCCCATTGATGCCTAGTTCTATAAATCTTAATGCTTAATGCACTGTAAGCCGCCCTGAGTCTCCGGAGAAGGGCGGCATATAAATCAAATTAAAAAAAAAAAAATCACACCTGAACCGAAATATGCTGGTTTTAAATACGTGACTACTGGCTCTTTTCCCTTTTTAATTAAGCAGATCTAAGAAATGGTGGGGGAAATGGTGCTCAAAACATTTTAATGGAGTTTATTCTCTCCCCCTTCCTTAAAGACATTACAGTATACTCACCGTGTTCATTACTGCCAAATTGATAAAAACCGATAAACCAAACATGGGGAGAAAGGAAGAAATGTCTTTAGATTCATTAAAAGAGGAGAGGAGAAGATAATAAAACGAAATTTTGATACAGGAAAAGATTAGGCCAGCTTAAGGAATCGTTCAATATATGTATTGCAAGATGCATTTCATTACTGTAATATGCAGCTGTTTGATAGCGGGATCCAATACATTTAAAAAAAAAAAAACCTTCACATAGTGGGTTATGCTGACTCTTCAGTTCAATATGTTAATTGACAATAAATCCGGCTTGCCTATAAAAAGCACTTGGCTCGTCATTTTCAAGATGGTCATGACTTTTTATGATGCGGAACTTTTAATTTACAGGGATGATAAAAATAGATTTACTTTCAGCCATTTATATCTGATTTAATTAGCTAATCAGCTATAAATCATCCACTATTGAAAAAGTAATTTAACAAAAAATGATAGTTTGCTGTCAGTTGGTCTTAAGTACGAGAGTCATCTGGATGAAAAATAATAATAATAATAATAATATTTCCATCTCTTTCTTCCAAAAAAGAGAAAGAGACAAAAAAAGAAAGAAATTCTCCAAAGCTCCTTGCTTAATAAGGCAGAAGAAAGTATAAATCCCAAAAGCTGGCAAATGCATGAAGACAATCTTGCATTTCAGGGAAAAAAGGGAGAAATTTTATTTTTAGAAGCCATAAATAACAATAGCATTAGCACTTAAGACTTATATACCGCTTCACAGTATTTATAGCACTCTCTAAGTGATTTACAGAGTCAGCATATTGCCCCCAACAATCTGAGTCCTCATTTTACTAATTATCTATCTATCTATCTATCTATCTATCTATCTATCTATCTATCTATCTATCTATCTATCTGTTGTGGTCCGCCAGCAGCCTGCAGAGCTGGCAGCAGAGTCGGACAATGAGGAGGCTGGGGAGGAACATGGGGCAGTCCTGGAGTCTGGGGAAGGCTCGGACGAGGGCTCTGCGTCGGAGGCAGAGAAAGGGCCATCTGGGAGCTATGTGCTGCCTCCGGAGTCTCCAGAGTTGGACCTCAGTGAGGCAGAGGAACAGGAGGAACCTGTTCCCAGTGCACGCATGCACAAAGCTGCCAGAAGTCAAGAACAGTTAAAACAAAAAGGACGACTCGGGAGTAAGGCTTGGAGATGATTGGCCCCTCCCATAAGACTTAAAAGAGGAACAAAGGTATGTGGGCCTTTGCAGGAAGCAACTTTGTTAATTCTGTACAGTTTAAAGTCTGAAGTTCTGTTTGGTTCTGGACTCCGTGTGGCTTTGCCAATTAGGTCTTTGGCAGTGTATCAAGGGAGATAAAGGTGGGTGATTATCAGCCTTATCCCGAAGGACTCTTTACAACTATTTGGGACTCATCTGTGAATGAACAGAATTCACAGCTATTTGAAATAAGCCTAGGTCAGAACACAACCTATCTATCCATCAGATTTAGAAACTGCCCATCTAAAAATGTACATCCACAGTCACAAACTGCATTATTCTAAAATCTATTTCATTTTCTAGATCTACCTCTATGAATATTTCTAATGAAACTTATTTCTGTCTAGTGTTAGGCAGCAAAATCTCAAATACTAGCACTTACAAGAAGCCACTAAAAGACACAGATTCAGGAAGACCCAAGATCAGGTCCTCAAGTAAAGATAACGTTTCAAATAGAAATATGTGCCCAAGAACTCCTCCAGTATTAACAGTCTTCTCTTCCTCATCCAGGATCAAAGCAACAGCACTCATGCTGTGTCAATAACCTCTTAAATGTTGGATAACCATTTGTCTGAAGTGGTGTAGGGTTTCCTGCCTAGGCAGGGGGTTGGAGTAGAAGACCTCCAAGGTCCCTTCCAACTCTGTTATTCTATTCTATTCCATTCTATTCTATTCTATTCTATTCTATTCTATTCTATTCTATTCTATTCTATTCTATTCTATTCTATTCTATTCTATTCTATTCTCTTTGCAATTCAGTTGCAAAGAGGAGTGAATTAAGACAAAGAATGTCTGAGTTTCTTTTTTAAAGACAAATGAAGTTCTGTGTTGAGGCTCCTGACTGACCAAACAGCTCTCTCTCTCTCTCTCTCTCTCTCTCTCTCTCTCTCTCTCTCTCTCTCTCTCTCTGTGTGTGTGTGTGTGTGTGTGTGTGTGTCTGTGTGTGTGTGTATGTGTGTGTGTTTTCAGTCCTTTCAGTCGATTTAACTTGTTGTATCGAGACTGCACCCTTCTCTCACCCTTATTTTTCTCCAAACTTTAAAACAACATTCAGAATGCAGGCAACATTTGCATATGTTTCTGCTTATGGAGTAAGCAGCTTAACTTCCTATCAAATTCAATATTCTTTTGGAAAGGAGAGAGGAAAAAACCCCACGCAGCTCTTTATTTGCAAAAGAAGAAGAAGAAGACAAAGAATATAGGTATTATTTCCCCGAGAACTTCCTTCCCAATAATTTTAGCTTGAAGAGGCTTGTTTATTTGCTCCTGGTTTTTTCTTTTTTCAACATTTTATCTTAAGTGAACAGAGGGCTTTGCTCCAGTTCATCCTTTCCCCTTCTGATGATTTCGTGACAGCATTTGAACCTCATTTGTAGCTCCTGTTCCTGTAATCCTTGCACAGTTTAATTCCTCTTCTGTGTCTCTTGTTTATCGCATTCCGCTTTTTTTATCCAAACATTTAAATCTTACGGTTCTTCTTGAGCTACCAAGCATGTTTGCTATTATGGCATAATTCATTTTTAATATATAAATATTATATATATTTATATATAATATATAAATATTTATATAATATATAAATATATAATATATATATCTTTAAGACTCTGTCCTAACATTAGAATTGCTGGCAAATGCTACCAGACCAAGACTTGGCCAGATAAGGTCTCCTGAGAAATACAGTCTCACTTTATGACCAATTTGGAACAATTCCCTGGATTACGGCAATGCTGAGCAGAGTGGCTTTGAATTCATGTAATGCTATATCCAAACCTTAATCTTCCATTGCATAGCCAAACGTTCTCTTCCTCCGCAAAAGAAGCTTCTGGTTTTTAACCTCATTCATAGGGAGCTTGAATATTTCTTTCACAATTCTCCATTTTGGTAGCATTTTCCTGATTGTTTTATTATGTGTAGGACAAGGTTCTGCTCTCTTCTGTTACAGAGAAACCGCTCCATCTCTGAGGGAGATTTGGCAGTTCAAGATAAGTAAACAAACAAACAAACAAACAAATAAATAATGTGATAAATAAATACATAAAATGCCAAAATTTTCCTAATTACCTACTGGTATCAAATTTTTAAAAACTGCAGCCTTCTGCCCTCTCAGTAGTGCAATAATACTTTTTGAGGGGGAAGGGCTCTGAGGTAAAAGAAAAAGTACTGAGATAAGAAAATAAATTAAAAAATAGAACAGAACAGAACAGAACAGAACAGAACAGAACAGAACAGAACAGAATTCTTTATTGGCCAAGTGTGATTGGACACACAAGGAATTTGTCTTGATGCATATGCTCTCAGTGTACATAAAAGAAAAGATACATTTGTCAAGAGTCATAAGGTACAACACTTAATGATAGTCATAGGGTACAAATAAGCAATCAGGAAACAATATCAATATAAATCGTAAGGATACAAGCAACAAAATTACAGTCATACAGTCATAAGTGGAAGGAGATGGGTGGTGGGAACGATGAGAAGATTAATAGTAATGAAGACTTAGAAAATAGTTTGACTGTGTTGAGGGAATTCTTTGTTTAGTAGAGTGATGGCATTCGGGAAAAAACTGTTCTTGTGTCTAGTTGTTCTGGTGTGCAGTGCTCTATAGCATCATTTTGAAGGTAGGAGTTGAAACTGTTTATGTCCAGGATGCGAAGGGTCTGTAAATATTCTCCCAGCCCTCTTTTTGACTCATGCAGCATACAATGGAAGGCAGGTTGGTAGCCATTGTTTTTCCTGCAGTTTTAATTATCCTCTGAAGTCTGTGTCTGTCTTGTTGGGTTGCAAGCCAAACCAGACAGTTATAGAGGTGCAGATGACAGACTCAATCATTCCTCTGTAGAACTGTATCAGAAGCTCCTTGGGCAGTTTGAGCTTTCTGAGTTGGCGCAGAAAGAACATTCTTTGTTGTGCTTTTTGGATGAAGTTTTTGATGTTGGGTGTCCATTTTAGATCTTGCGATATGGTAGAACCTAGAAATTTGAAGGTCTCTACTGTTGATACTGTGTTGTCTAGTATTGTGAGAGGTGGAAGTATGGAAGGGTTTCTCCTAAAGTCTACCACCATTTCTACGGTTTTGAGTGTGTTCAGTTCCAGATTGTTCCGGTCACACCATGAGGCTAGTTGTTCAACCTCCCATCTGGGAGAATGAACAGATATATGCCAAATATTCAGACCAGGTGTGTCAAACATAGGGTGCCAGAGACAATTTACTATATAAATTACATGAAATATTTGACCGGTTTTCAGAGAGAGAGAGGGAGGGAGGGAGGGAGAGGGAGGGTGAGGGTGAGGAGGGAGGGTAAACAGGAGGGAGGGAGGGAGGGAGGGGGGAGGGAAAGAGGCAGTATCCTTCCCCTGCCACACCCACCAAGCCATGCCCACAGAACTGGTAGTAAAAAAAAAAATTGGATTTCACCACTGCTCTAAGGTCCCTTCCAACTCTGTTACTCTGTTCCGAATAATGAAGATGTGTTAACAAATAGAATAAAAGGCAGAACTAAAATAAAATGCAAATCATATTTTTATGCCATCACTACAATTTACCCTAATCAGATCCACCTATGCAGTTCTCCGTTGCACTGTTTTGTTCCAACAGAGAGTTCTGTTATAAGGGATATCTGGGTTCTGACTGCAATGAAATATGTTGCTTTAATGCAAAGATCCCAATAGGCCATTCGTCTAATGTGCTGCTGTCCAAGATATTGATCTCTCTCTTTCTTATACAGTTGACATTCAAATAATATATGTGCTATTCTCTCTCTCTCTCTCTCTCTCTCTCTCTCTCTCTCTCTCTCTCTCTCTCTCTCTCTCTCTCTCTCTCTCTCTCTCTCTCTCTCTCTCTCTCTCTCTCTCTGGAGAGTTAGCCTGCAATACTGCATTCTAACCACTGGGTGGGAAGGAAGGAAGGAAGGAAGGAAGGAAGGAAGGAAGGAAGGAAGGAAGGAAGGAAGGAAGGAAGGGCAATAGCACTTAGACTTATATGCCACTTCACAGTGCTTTACAGCCCTCTCTAAGCGGTTTACAGAGTCAGCCTCTTGCCCCTCAATTATCTCCATGTCCTCATTTTACCCATCTCGGAAGGATGGAAGGCTGAGTCAACCTTGAGCCTGGTGAGATTCGACCTGCCAAATTGCAGTCAGCCAGTGATCAGCAGAAGTAGCCTGCAGTACTGCACTCTAACCACTGCGCCACTGCGGCTCTTAGGTGGCACAGGTGGTGGGAGCAGGTGGGCTCCATTTGCGATCACCTTATTGTTTTTCCGCAAACAGCCTTGAGTTGTGAAGAAGTAGAGCACTACAAAAGTGTGGAATGGATAAAGGAGAAGTGTCGTGTTCTATCTGTTAACTGGAAGTTTCATCTGCAAATATTCAGGATATTCATAAAAGCACAGACATCCCTTTGCCCGGGGGGGGGGAGGGAATTATTTGCACAATGCTTCCTGAAGATCCCAGTTTGCAACTCGCCCTTCTTGGACCCACAGAGCTCCTGCTTGAGTTGCTAACAATCCTGCTTAGCTAAGGAATAGGGCTTAGCTCAGTAAAGAGCACAACTTCCTCCCTTTGGGTGAGCAGCGCTGGGTCCTAATTTGAGAGAGTTGGAACCAAGTTATCACCCATTTTTTCTTGGTTGATTTGGAGGTTTACTGACATGAGTAGGAAAATGTGATTTTATGCAACAGGAAGAAAACAAAAAGATGACAAGATAGTGAACTGCTTAGTTTTCTCGCATCGGTGGATGTCACTTTATCAAATTTGCTGTGAATTTCCCGTCTGCAGAAGATGTGAGGCTGGGTCTTAGCAGCAGGGAAGGGGAAATTAAGAATCAATAGGTTCCTTTGAAAAGAGAACCAAGGGAAATGTGTGTTAAACAAATGTTTTGGACTTCTGTCTGTAAACGCAACCTTCCTGGGTATTGGATGCAATGTTCTGCTTTTTTACCTGATCTTTATCAGGTAGGGAAAACAGGGGCGATATCTCTTATTAATAAACTTGAGGTCTCCTGTACAGATCTGCAGATGCTGATAGAGCAGCACAAGGTTGCTGAAAGACGTGAAAATGGTTGTGTGTAAGACTGACTCTCACCTTGATGCTTTCTCATCAAGCCTTGGAGACATGGTTTTGTTAGGGGGCTTGGGGACCCTATCTGGAGCCGTTTAAGTGATTGTGTCTGATTGTGTTAGGGAAGCTTGGAAGTTTAAACTTTGAATTTTTAAAAGGATTTTTAATGTTGTACGCTACCTTGAGTTACTGTATGAGAGATGAGCAGCTATATAAATCTGATGATGATGATGATGATGATGAAGGTAGGTAGGTAGGTAGGTAGGTAGGTAGGTAGATAGATAGATAGATAGATAGATAGATAGATAGATAGATAGATAGATAGATAGATAGATAGGCAGGCAGGCAGGCAGGCAGGCAGGCAGTGGATACAGATGAGAGATAGAGATAGGGAGAAGATAGGGAGATGATAGAGCTAGATGGGACCCTATCTGGAGCCATTTAAGTGATTGTGTCTGATTGTGTTAGGGAAGCTTGGAAGTTTAAAGTTTAAACTTTGAATTTTTAAATGGATTTTTAATGTTGTACGCTACCTGGAGTTACTGTATGAGAGCTGAGCAGCTATATAAATCTGATGATGATGATGAAGGTAGGTAGGTAGGTAGTAGGTAGATAGATAGATAGATAGATAGATAGATAGATAGATAGATAGATAGATGGATGGATGGATGGATGGATGGATGGATGGATGGATGGATGGATAGATAGATAGATAGATAGATAGATAGATAGATAGATAGATAGATAGGCAGGCAGGCAGGCAGGCAGGCAGGCAGGTAGGCAGGCAGTGGATACAGATGAGAGATAGAGATAGGGAGAAGATAGGGAGATGATAGAGCTAGATGGGACCCTATCTGGAGCCATTTAAGTGATTGTGTCTGATTGTGTTAGGAAAGCTTGGAAGTTTAAAGTTTAAACTTTGAATTTTTAAATGGATTTTTAATGTTGTACGCTACCTGGAGTTACTGTATGAGAGATGAGCAGCTATATAAATCTGATGATGATGATGAAGGTAGGTAGGTAGGTAGTAGGTAGGTAGATAGATAGATAGATAGATAGATAGATAGATAGATAGATAGATGGATGGATGGATGGATGGATGGATGGATGGATGGATGGATGGATAGATAGATAGATAGATAGATAGATAGATAGATAGATAGGCAGGCAGGCAGGCAGGCAGGTAGGCAGGCAGTGGATACAGATGAGAGATAGAGATAGGGAGAAGATAGGGAGATGATAGAGCTAGATGGGACCCTATCTGGAGCCATTTAAGTGATTGTGTCTGATTGTGTTAGGGAAGCTTGGAAGTTTAAAGTTTAAACTTTGAATTTTTAAATGGATTTTTAATGTTGTACGCTACCTGGAGTTACTGTATGAGAGATGAGCAGCTATATAAATCTGATGATGATGATGAAGGTAGGTAGGTAGATAGATAGATAGATAGATAGATAGATAGATAGATAGATAGATAGATAGATAGGCAGGCAGGCAGGCAGTGGATACAGATGAGAGATAGAGATAGGGAGAAGATAGGGAGATGATAGAGCTAGATGGATAATAGGTAGACAGAAGATAGATGATAGATGATAGATAGATGATAGATAGATAGATAGATAGATAGATAGATAGATAGATAGATGATAGATAAATAGATAGATAGATAGATAGATAGAGATGATGATAGATAGATAGATAGATAGATAGATAGATAGATAGATAGATGATAGATAAATAGATAGATAGATAGAGATGATGATAGATAGATAGATAGATAGATAGATAGATAGATAGATAGATAGATGATAGATGGATGGATGGATGGATAGATAGATAGGGAGGAAGGGAGGGAGAGAGAGAGAGAGAGATAGGCAGGCAGGCAGGCAGGCAGACAGACAACGGATACAGATGAGAGATAGAGATAGGGAGAAGATAGGGAGATGATAGAGATAGAAGGATAATAGATGTATAGATGATAGACAGACAGACAGACAGACAGACAGACAGACAGACAGACAGACAGACAGAAGCTTAGGGTTAAAATATTAGCCCTAATATTTTTTTTTTTTGCCTTCCACTTTTGGCAGCCCTGGAACCATTTAAGAGGTTTTCAAGATTGGTTAGTAAAAGGAGAAAGATTAACACGGAAGAGAAACTAGAATGTTTCTGTTGCAATATTTTCGGGATCAGACTCAATAAAGATAATAGAAGTTATAGGTTTAAATATAATTCTCTTTAATCATAATAGGCATTCTATATTCGCTGAATATTCAAGATAGAAGCAAGGAAAATGGGGAGGATGGCTCCTTTTATATACAAGGGGCGGAGCCAGGAATGGGAGTGATAAAATATGAATACATTAAAGCTCAAGTAATAAGTTAACCCCTGATGTTCCATATATACATTATTTACACATTAGAGAATAAGGCATTTACATCTGACAAATCCCCCTCTAAATGCCGGTTCGTTATACAACACCAGTTACATTCAGATTCAGGACAATATAATACATATAATTTAGAAGTTAAATATTTGTGTTGTTTAGAAGGTAAGGGTTTTGTTAATATGTCAGCTAATTGTTCAGAAGTATCACAATGTATTGCTTTGATGAATCCGTCTTGAGATAGTTGTCTCACGTGCTTAAATTTTATATCAATATGCCTGGACCTTTGTCCAATTGCATCGGATCTAGAAATTTCAATGGCCGCTTTATTATCTTCATGCATAATAAATGGTAAAGTAGGTTTCTTCCAAACATCTGTGATCAAATCATTGAACCATACAAGGTTATTTGCAGCTTTAGACAAGCAAACATATTCTGCTTCTGTGGTAGAGGTGGCTACCAGTTCTTGTTTACCAGTATACCAGTAAACTGGACAATCGTTCAATAGAAAAACATAACCAGAGGTACTCTTTCTGCATGATGTATCACCAGCCCAATCTGCATCAGCATAACAAGTAATTTTTGGTTCTTTGTCATTATTGGGTTCCAATATTAAACAAAAATCTAATGTACTTTTCAGATATCTTAAAATTCTTTTGACAGCTTCCCAATGATACAAGGTTGGTTTGCTAACATATCTTGACAATAAATTGAGAGGTAATGCAATATCTGGCCTAGTCCAATTAGATATATAAAGGAGTGAACCTATAACTGATCTGTAAAATGTGTTGTCTTTAAACTCAGGGGAAGATTCATCATTGTTTCTAAGAAAATCAGTTTGCATAGGTGTGTCACATGTTTTTGCATTATTTAAGTTACATTTGTTTAGGAGTTCAATGATTTTATCTTTTTGGGTAAGTTTGAATCCCCTTTTTGTTTTGTTAATTTGTACACCAAGGTATTTATTCACTTTACCTAGTGATTTCAATGAGAAGTGTTCGTTTAACTTATTTACAAAGATTTCCCTGCTCTCTTTATGCTTTCCAATATATAAAATATCATCCACATAAATTAATACAAATTCAATATGATCATTACTCTTTTTTACAAAGAAACAGTTATCAGCAGTGGTGGCGTTGAAATCCATGGTCTTTAGTACTTTTACCAAACAATCGTACCATCTTTTGCCAGATTGCTTCAATCCGTACAGACTCTTATTTAGTAACCAAATTTCGTTCTTATTAGTGTATTGACTGTGTGGTGCTCTTACATATATTTCCTTATCTAATTTTGCATGTAAGTATGCAGTCTGTATGTCATATTGAAACACGTCTATATTGAGTGCAGATGCTATTACAAGAGCTGTTTTGACACTCTCTGTTCTCACTGTGGGTGAATATGTGTCAGTATAGTCTTCTGGATATTTTTGTGCATAACCTTGTGCAACTAGTCTGGCCTTGTATAAGGTATTACCTCCTTCTAAATTCTTAATTTTATAAATCCACCTGGTACCTATAATTGATTTATCCTTAGGTGCGATCGCAGGTGTGAATACATTTAATCCTTGTAAACTTTTCATTTCTTTTTCCATAGCTAGTTCCCATTTTTCTCTTTCTTCACGGGGGAGTTTCAATACTTCCTCATATGTATTAGGTGTTATTTGTTCTCCATCCATATGCATAATATAATCTTTGTATTTATTTGGTATTTGGTTTCTATTATTTCTAATATTTCTTTCAGGTTTGCTATGGTTGTCATGCAAATATCTGGCTTCCTTTTTTGTTAATGTGTCTGTCTTTATTTTATGCTGACTATTTGTCCAAGTTTTGGTTTTGTTCTTACTTTTGTTAATATTTTGATTTTCTGTTGTTCCTTCCTCGCAAGATATATTATCTTTGCTTTTATTAGGAAAAATTTCATTAAGGTGCAACTTAGACCAATTGGCCTGCTCATGAAACACAGCTGTTCTGGATACTATAAATTTGTTATTATTATCGATGAATCTGTACCCTTTGGTTCCAGTTTCGTATCCCATGAATCTTAATCTCCTGGATACGTTTTCTCCCTTTCTCCTCAATTGTTTAGGTATGTGCACGTCTGCAGTAACTCCAAATATGTGCATGTGTGCTAATTTAGGTTTTCTATTGTACATCACCTCATATGGTGTCTTATTCACAATACTGGACCATGTCCTATTTTGAGTGTAATTTGAATAATGTAAGGCTTCTGACCAAAATTGTTTGCCTAAACCAGCATCCTCTAATGTGCATCTAATCATGGTTTGTAGTGTGGAGTTCTTTCTCTCTGCAATCCCATTTTGAAAGGCAGAAAATGGATTGGACGTGAAATGTAGCATCCCTCTATCCTTTAACCATTGGGAGAATTCTTTAGACATGAATTCACATCCCCTATCTGTCATAATTTGTTTTATTCTGATATTATGTTGTGTTTCTATGCGTTTGTAGAATTCCTTAAATTTCTGAAAGGTTTCATCCTTGTGCTTTAATGTGTAAACAAAACCATAGCGACTGTAATCATCCACTATTGTTAGGAAGTAACGTTTTCTATAGGTAATTGATGGAGTTAATGGACCAACTAAGTCCATATGTACCAAATCAAAAATATTGTTAGTTGATCTGTTAGATTTTTTTGGTCTAGGACTGGTTTTTAGTTTGGTGGATTTACATACTGAGCATTCTAAATAATTTTCACAATTTTTTATTCTTACACCTTCTGCGTGTTCAGTCATTTTTTGTACTACAGGAAAGCTTGCATGTCCTAACTTCCTATGTAAGATATGAGCACACTCATCATGAATTGGTTTACCTATTTTTGGTTTCTTCTCATTGTGTGTATTTTTGTTATCATGAGTTATTTTACATTCATCATTGTCACTGTTACTGACATTTTCATCATCTGCTTCAATACAATCTTCCATATTTGAATCAATGTTATGTAACCATCTTTCTTTGGTTATCAGATAGGGTAGACCCCCTTTTATCATCACAGTGCCTACATTTGTTTTGTTCTTTTCTATAGTTGCTTTCCCCTTTGAGAAAACTATATTGATGTCAGATTCTCTGCTTAGTTTTATAGCACTTAGTATGTTGTGAGGTATTTCTGGGATTAATAATACCCCCTCTATTTTCCCTAAACCAGGCAAGGTCACATTTCCTCTGCCTAATACTTGAACCTTTTCTTGATTAGCTACCTTTATCACAAACTTATCTTCTGTAAATGAAGATAATATACTTTTGTTATTAGTGGTGTGATTTGTTGCACCAGAATCAATAAGCCAATTATTGTTCTCATCTTGTTGTGTTTTGGTGCTGTCTTGTTTATTTAGCCCATTTAGTGATCCAGATTTTCTCTCTTTTGAATTTTCTCTACCCCCTCTACTTTCTCTGTAGTTTGGTGGACTTCTATATTTGTGTCTATCTGTGGAAGATTGTCTGTAATTGTATTTGCTCCTATATTCTGGCCTATGTCTCTCCCTTGGGACTTTGGGACAGTCTCTTCTACTGTGTTCCCTGGATCCACAATTGTGGCATCTAAAGGCTTCATTATATTTATCTTGAAAGACTACTTTCCTAAAAGATTTGTGTTCTGTTTGGTTACTGGAACGATTTTTTCTTGAATTGTCTTCTGCTATCAATTTGTTAGATAGACTTTCTATTGATAAATATCCCAAATTAATGGTATCTAAGTGTGACATAAAGCTATCCCATGATGGATCAAGTGAATTGATAATAACACTTTTCATAGTTTGATCTGAAATCACTTCCCCCCTCAATTGCAGCTCAGCTCTTATTTTGTTTAGATTTATCAAATGTTCACTTATAGAAACCCCTGGTTTCACTCTAGAAGAAAAGAAATCCTTAGACATTCTTGTGGTTGTGGCTACGCTATCGCTGTGAAATAGATTAAACATGCATTGAATTATTTCTGATACAGTTAGGTTTGGTTTGATGCTATGATACATTGCAGGAGACACGCTAGAAATTATTATGAAAAATGCTCTATGATGTAAACAGTCTATTTTTAAAGTCCAAGGTCTTCTTGGAGGACTAGTTATAAAGAATAGTAAATTTTCTTTCATAAAAATAACCTGAAGCTGTTGGTACCACTCTTGTAAATTAATGCCATCAACTCTAAGTTTTGGGAAGTCACTGGGTAAGTTCCCCACATTATTTTGTCCATTACTTACAACCTGAGGCAGTCCGTGGTCTCTCAAGTGCAGGAAATTACAGAACGGCATTGGGATGCTTGTAACGAGTCTGCGCGGTTCTCTGGCCAGTTCAAGTCTTTCGGGGCCGTCTACGTAGTTTTGCACATGCGCGTTGCTCATTTCTTCTTTGGCGCCGTTGTGGAAGGTTCTCTCCATTTCAGCTCTCTCGATCCGCTCCTCTTCAGATGAGTCGGTCTCTGGCTCGGTTTTTGGGGCTTTGGTGATGGCGGCGGTTCTTCTCTTTCTCTTGTGTGTGCTGGCACTCGATTCTGTCTGCGGTGTAGGACGGAATCGGCATGGCTCTCTGGGCTCGGGTGTCGTCGTTTTCGAAGTCAGGATGGGAGCGTGCAGGTCTTGAGTTGTCGGTTTGATTGCTTGCTTCTTCGTTGATGTCTTAGAAATTTTCAATCTTGGCCCAAAAGCAGCAAAAAGTGTTTTCATTGCTGACTCTACTTGAGACTTTGTTAAATCGTCTTCACTTTCTGATTTTGGTTCATCTGAAGAGTTTGAGACTTCTTTTTCACTTTCTTCGTCTGATAGCGTTTTTCGCGCCAGAAATTTTGAACTGAGCGTTTTGATTGGCTCTGCTTCACTCTCTTTTGAAGTTCGTTGAAACCAAGATGGCTGCCGTTCAAAATTTCGCGCGGGGTCACATCTTTTCTTTTTTACAACTATTTTCTCAGTAGTCATTTCACTCACAGTTTTTTGATCTTTGGGTTTTTCTTTAATGATGTTTTTCTCTCTCGCTGCTCCGCTGTTCCTCAGCATCTCCTGGAGGTCCGCGATGAGGCTTTCATCATTCTTTTGGCTTTTTAGTATTTTTAATATTTCTGACCTGAGTTCGTTATTTTCTATCTCGATTTCTTCCTGGTCGTTATTTTCACTCATCAGTTCTTCTTCTTCAGTGGTGTATTCTTCGGATTCTCTCGAAATCGCATTAGTGGATTCGTTAATCATCTCTTGATCAGTTTCTATTTCTTTGCTGTAGGCCCTGGTGTTGGGCCTATCTTTCTTGGACATTTTTAATTACTTATTGAGTCAATTAACCATCCTCTGCTACCAGCTTGTTGCAATATTTTCGGGATCAGACTCAATAAAGATAATAGAAGTTATAGGTTTAAATATAATTCTCTTTAATCATAATAGGCATTCTATATTCGCTGAATATTCAAGATAGAAGCAAGGAAAATGGGGAGGATGGCTCCTTTTATATACAAGGGGCGGAGCCAGGAATGGGAGTGATAAAATATGAATACATTAAAGCTCAAGTAATAAGTTAACCCCTGATGTTCCATATATACATTATTTACACATTAGAGAATAAGGCATTTACATCTGACAGTTTCTGCTAGCAGATCATTCCATAAAATTATCTAGGACCGGGTTATTAAACTCACGTCATCACGGTGGTGTCACGTGACATATTGGGACTTGGTTTCCCTTCGCTAAACCAGGCGTGGGTGTGGCCAGCACATAACGCATCCTGCCCATTGGCCAGGAGTTTGACAGCCCTGATCTAGGAGGAATGGCATTTTTGTTGTTGTTGTTGTTCAATTTTGTCATAACAGGGCTCGGGGTTTAATTCTGGAACGACTAACTTGGAATATATATTTGGCGCTTGGATCTGCATTGTTATGTATGCCAGTCATTTGATGCTTTTTATTCTTTACAGCATTTTGTTATTTTATTTTATTTATTTTTTTTGTTTAAATTTATTGCATACTGGGGAATTGGTTTTTCTAAAGAAATAAGTAATTTCTTTGCAAAGAAATAAATAATGAATGAGTCGTAACAGGAAAAAAACAGAATAAAGAAATAGGTGCAGCTCTTCTTCATATCTCAAGATATACAGCTAACTTTGGTGAGTTGTATTCACTGCTGCATCTCATCTGGAAAAAGAAAACTATTTCAGTCCAATGAACAGATACATTACTCTACATTCCTTCCAGGGGTGAAATGTTCCTGGTTCGGACCGGATCGCCCGATCCGGTAGCGATGGAGGCGGGTGGTTCGGAGAACCGGTAGCAAAAATCCCTGCCCCCCGTCCCCCATGCCCAGTTGCGCCGCGCGATCGTCGGAAGCTTTTTTTTTTCTTTTAAATGCCTATGACGATCCAAGCTGGGATCGTCAGAGCCTTTTGAAAGCATTTTTTTACAAAATGGTTTTAAAAGTAATAATAATAATAATAATAATAATAATAATAATAATAATAATAATAATAATAAATTGGCCACGCCCACCCAGTCACATTACTCCCCACACCAAGCCACGCCCACAGAACTGGTAGTAACAAATTTTAGATTTCACCACTGATTCCTTCCCTTAAAAAACAATGGTGTGGGTGCGTGTGCAGCACATGGGGAGGAGCCACACATTACCGCATGCAGCGCGCTCAGCGCGTTCTTGTTCGGCACTCGGTAAGTAAAAGGTTCGCCACCACTGCTCTACATCTTTATCACCCAGTTTCTTCTGACCTTCTACCAACACTCTGAGAATTAAGGCTTTCCTCACTCCTTTGATCTCTTTCACGATGATGAGGCCTCAATGCGTCGACCTGACACTTCTCACAACCCCCCCCCCATTCAATTCTACTCAGCGAGAGCATCTCTCGACACCCCAAATTCGAAAGCAGCTGCTTGTCTTCACCCTGGATCGGAAAGGGGAGGTTGCTTTCTGAAGCCCTGTCTTTCCTCATTCCATTCGTAAAGAATTCTGCCACCCCCCACACGAAAGGATGTTGACATCAGCTACAGCAGCCAGGCAAATGCTGAACTGGGAAACAATTCAGCCACTCAGATGAAGGTTTTCCTTTTTTTTACCTCAGAGACTGACAGGATCGGTTTCTGTAGAAATTGCCCATTCAGCACAACTCAAGGGGAAGAAACGCAACTTCCGAATGCCGGACTCCTTTTCCTTAGTGCTGCTTTCAGCCCCCCTTTTCATCCAGCCCAAGAGAGTTTGGCTGCCTAAATTTGTGACAGCGCAAGAAGCGAACACAAATCAACAAAGAAATAAACAAGAATGCCCTCCTCAGTAAGTGGGAAATGATGTGTTGGTGGGTTTATTTTGCCTCTCTAACACTAGACTCTGGTTTCACACAACATATTTAATCAAGCTAAGAACTGGCGGATGTCCCAATTATAAACTAATAAACCCACTTGTTCCTTGCAATGTATGAAACCCCACTAACTTTGGTTAAAACTAACCAAGTGTAGGAAGTTGTTTGAATACAGATGCTAGCTTTGTTAGTGAACTGGTTAAGCATATCATCCAGGGTAGGGTTCCACTTACCTTTACTACTGGTTCGCAACGGGAGCGCACACAGATCACTCATGATGACATCGTGGCGAGTGGGCGGAGCCTCCTACCGGTTTTACTACTGGTTCTATAGAACCGGACCGAACCGGGAGCAACCCACCACTGATATCACCCCAAAGGTGCTTCTTCAAAGGGCAACTAGACTTTGTTTTTCCTTGTAGACATTTCGCTTCTCATCCAAGAAGCTTCTTCAATTCTGAAGAACAGAACAGAACTTAATAGAACTGAAGAAGCTTCTTGGATGAGAAGCAAAACATCTTCAAGGAAAAACAAAGTCCAATTACCTTTTGAAAAAAGCATCTTTGGGACAACCATGACCTTGGATGACTCAGAACCTCCATAGACAACTGGCGGGTGGACTTTCAAAACATGGGAAGTTAAGTTGATTTGAACCTTTGCACCAGTGGTGAAATCCTGCTGGTTCTGTCTGGCTCGGCCGAACCGATAGCGGTGGCGGCACATGGTTCGGTGAACTGGTAGCGGCAGCAGCAGCACGAGGCTCCACCCACCCTCCCGGATGTTGTTACTTTCTGGTTTTAAGCAGGAAGTAACCTGTTTTTGACCCTCTGCGCATGTACAGAAGGCTTTGCGCATGCGCAAGAGGGTCCAAAATCGATGGTGCGTGCCTGTACTTCCGAACCGGTAGGATGGTGCCGAACCGGTAGGATGGTGCGTGCCCGTACTTCCGAACCCTGCTTTGCACATAATATATTGTATGAACCCAGGTTGGCAAATGAGCTTAATGATCTTAATTGAGTGTGATATCAAAGATGTGGGACATCTTTGAAGTTCAGCCAATCATCTCCGAAATCATCACCCACACCACAGTGTGCAGCCCAACAGAAATTGTGTCCGACATGAAATTCCGGTCAGTGCCTATCAGGTTATCCAGGGAAGTAGCTGCAAACCAACGAAGACAAGTCAGAAGTTCACCGTATGCATTTACAAGTTTGGAGGCAAGTTGAAGGCTCATCCCAACCCTTCCTTCACCCTCTCAGATTCCGAGTTTTCCTGCCCAAACCCTCATTTTATCCAGCTCCGCTTTTATGAAATGTGCTCACATGTTCACGTTTGCAGCCAAAATGTTCTGTCACTGTTGACGTCCATTCTTTGATGCGCAGATGAGCATCTGACTAGCCATCTGTCCACCAAAACTGGAGATATACTGGCTGCAATAATGAAAACAGTAGCAAAGTTTACTGCTGGATCTGGCCTTCCAGAATTTTCAATTGGTCTCTAAGCTCTTTTATCTCTGTGTGAATTACATACATTTGCACTACATAGCCAAACAGGTCTTACACCACTATTATAATTTATTATAATTTTAGACCAGGGCACTAAATGGCTAATTATTTTGGTTGGTGTATTTATCTGTTGACTGTAAGGCTAACATTATGCTCTTCATCACTGGCTCCTTCGCCATCTGTGCCTTTTTTTAAAAAAAAAAAAAAAAAAACAACAACCCATATTTCCATTGTCTTGGGGGGCTTAATTAATGCTTGCATGCAAAATACAATTTTATGTGGTATTTACATCTCACACATTATCTTTTCTTTTTCTTTTTTTGAGCTGCTCATGTGCTAGAGCTTGTGAAAAATAAACGAAATATGTCTATATGGGCCAGAGCAGGGATATTCACGTGATAAACTGTTTCGTTCAAGTCAAATAGGGCTTTTCTCAAAGAATTGTGAGAATTGTGGACTAGTGGAAGGATGCTATCTTTTCTCTTTACAGAATCTTTCCTGTTGTACGGTTATTCGTTGTCTTATATTATCTAAGTTGTTCCCAGTTTTTTGCTCCCATTTGTAACCCTTATTTAGGATCGTAACTTCTTATCAAGCTTTTTTACTTGGGTTTTTGAGTACCTATGTTCTTAATTATTTTTAAATTCTGTTATACTCATTGTTTTTCTCTTATACATATATACATGCATACATACGTATATACATGCATATATACTGTTGTGGCCCATCAGTGGCCTGTGCAGCTAGTAGCTGATTCTGACAGCGAGGAGGCTGGTGTGGTGCTGCGCCAGCAGCCTGTGCAGCTGGCACTCGAGTCAGACAATGAAGAGGCTGGAGAAGATATGGTGCCAAAAGGGGGGATTCAGTCAGGGCCTTCAGAACCTCCAGAAGCTCCCATAAGTGAAGAGGAAGAAGAAGAGGAGCCTCTTCTCAATGCATGGGCGCGTAGAGCTGCCAAAAGGCAGGAGTGGTTCCTCAAGAGGAGGTCTCCTCGAGAGTAAGGCTTGGGGCTAATTGGCCATTCCCTTAGCCTATTTAAGGAAGGACGATGACTGAGGCAATTTGCAGGGAACAACTTCATTCACTCTCCTTCGCGTCCTGATCTTAGTTCTCTTATCAGTTTCCTGCAAATTGCTTCTGGGCTTTCTGCGAACCATAGTAAGATTACGATTATTTATTCTTTGGATTCTTGTAGGCTGTTAAGAAAGTTAATTAACAGCCTTTGTTTGAAAAAGACTGATTTAATTTAGTAAACTAACGTTTGTACAGACTTTGTGTGTGCTGGGTTCTTTGGGGTCCGTAGCTGGGGCAGAACATATATATACACACTCACATATAGACATATAGACATATATACTATATATATACATATACATATATATATACACATACATATACATACCCTGTTTCCCTGAAAATAAGACATCCCCTGATAATAAGCCCAATCGGGCTTTTGAGTGCATGTGCTAAAATAAACCTACACGGTAGACATAGACATAGACATAGACATAGACATAGACATAGACATAGACATAGACATAGACATAGACATAGACATAGACATAGACACAGACACAGACACAGACACAGACACACACGCCCACACACACATATATATATTTCTATCGAGACACCTGGTCTACCCCAGCATGTGGGAGGGAGCATACTGCATTTTGCCTTTTGCCTTTCAGCTCCAATCCAGGAGCCCTCAAGCAGTCGCATTCATGACAAACCATTTTTATATCAAATTTATATTTCGCTGATAAAGAAATAAAGGGAGACTACTATAGATCTATTTCAAGCTATTTAGCTCTCATCAGCTAGCCATACCCTTACTTGGATTTGAACTTGGGCTGCCTGCATGTTAGGCAGTTGCATTAGCCTCTGAGCCACAACACTTCACACAACCCTACTTTCTTTTCATCAATGTCTGCTTTTTAAAGGCCCCGCAGAAACAAAAACTAAAGCTAAGCGAATCCCCCTTCTCAATGATCAATAAGAAATAGTCCCGGCAGTTTTTGAAAGAGTAAATTAATCATTAATTGGACCAAGAGGTGCAGCAAAAGAAGTTTGCACCAATCAAGTTCACTCCTTTGGAAATGTAGGGATGACCAGAACCCTTCAATTAATATTTTTGCCATATTTTTTTTTCTTCCTAAACTGAGATTTGCAAAAAAAAGAATAAATGTCCTCTTGACTGGGCCAGAATTCCCATCCTAGGGCAATTTTGCTCAAAAATGCTGACCAGGAGCAATTCTATTTTCTAAGCCTTGATGAGCTTTTTCGACAAAGATTGGCGGCCTGCCCAATGAGAATAAAGATTTCACTGCTTTTTATGTCAGATCTAAAAAAAACAGACCCAATCCAATGGACCAGCCTTTGTTTTAAAAAGAAAAGAATCCGACCAGAAGCCAGTTTATTGTCAAATATATCACACACACACACACACACACACACACAGAGAGAGAGAGAGAGAGAGAGAGAGAGAGAGAGAGAGAGAGAGAGAGAGAGAGAGAGAGAGAGAGAGAGAGAATGAATGCTGGGTTTCTTTTCTTTTTTCTTTTTCTTCTTCTGTCTCATAATTGGGAAATCTCTAAGAGAAGACTGTAGGATCTGGTCTCTTGGTGCCCATTTTCTCCCCCACCCCCCCTGTTTCAAAGGCATTTGTTTATTTGTTTGTTTATGGAGAGCATAATATGGAGAAATGAACTGTGAAACCCAATTAATGAAAGAGCTGAACCGAATGGCAGGAAATGGTTCCGTCACAGCTGCCATTCCTGTAATGGCTGCATCTTCTCTCTCCCTGTAATGTCTGGCTGGAGAGCCATTAGCCAGCCGTCTTTCGCGGAAGGCATCCTGTGCTTGAATTTTGATGAATGGCAGACCAAGGAATAGGCCGGAACGCTGTTTCGTCATGTTCCTTGGAAAACATGATCGGAAGACATGCCTTCTTTCCCTCTGGCCCCCCTCCCTTCCATTGTACGGTGGTGGAGGATTGTACGACGGTGTGACTTGGATGAGAGGATGATGGTAAGCTGGATATTTAACAGAATAAATAACAGAATGACGGAGTTGGAAGGGAGCTTGTAGGCCTTCTACTCAGTGGTGGGATTCACTTACCTTCCCTACCAGTTTGCAAATGTGAGCGTGTGTGTGCAGACACTCGCTTTACTCACACACGCCTCATCTGCGCATGCGCAGTAGGTGTGCATTATGTCCAGGTGGGTGGGCGGAGCCTCCCGCAGTCGCTGCTACCAGTTTGCCCGATCCAGAGAGAACTGGATCGGGCGAACTGGTAGCAGCGACTGCGGGAGGCTCCACCCACCGAGAGAACTGGTTGAATCCCACCACTGCCTCTACTTCAACCCCCTACTCAGGAGACCCTATACCAGGGGGTGTCAAACTCGATTTCATTGAGGGCCGCATCAGGATTGTGTTTGATCTTGGGAGGCCGGGGTGGGTGTGGCTCGATGTCACTCATGTCAGTGCAGCCTGTGGCGGCCCGAGTGCTCTGCCAGCAAAAATGGACTCCCAAGGTACGTTTTTGGCTGTGATGGCCTCCTGCAACCCTCTGCCGATGAAAACAGAGCTCTGTTTTGGCTGGCAGAGGCACCGCGGGGTGGTCCTTCACTGTTTCCAGGGCAGCCCCGTGGGCCAGAGCTAAGCACCCCGTGGGTCGGATCGGGCCCTCGGGCCTTGAGTTTGACATCCCTGCCCCAGGGGTGAAATGCTCCCAGTTTGGACCGGATCGGGTGATCCGGTAGTGATTGTGGCAGGTGGTTCAGAGAACTGGTAGCAATGGCGGTGCTAGGCTCTGCTCACCCGCCCGGGTGTCGTTACTTCCTGATTTTAACCAGGAAGTAATGTGTTTTTTACCATCTGTGCATGCGCAGAAGGTTTTGCGCATGAGCACAGGGTATGCACACGCATGTGGTGCGGTGAGTGCACTTCAAAACCGGTAAGGAAGGTAAGTAGATTTCACCCCTGCCCTGCCCTATACCATTTTAGACTAGTGGCTGTCCAGTCTCTTCTTAAAAGCCTCCAGTGATGGAGCATCCACAACTTCTGGAGGCAAGTTGTTCCACCGATTAATTGTTCTCACTATCATGAAATTTTTCCTTAATTTCAGGTTGCTTCTCTCCTTGATTAGCTTCCACCCATTGCTTTTTGTCCTTCCCTCAGGTGCTTTGGAGAATAGCTTGACTCTCTCTTCTTTGTGGCAGCCCCTGAGATATTGGAACACTGCTATCATGTCTCCCCTGGTCCTTCTTTTCACTAGATTAGAAGTCTGGCACCCCATGAACAAAAGCCAGGACATTGCTACAAGGCTTCATGTGATTACTAGGTTCTTCTTCAAGGGCTAGCTAGGCAGTAAAATGTTGCTATATTATTTAACCATTTAAGCACAATCTCTGCCATTTTAAAAATAATAATTTATGGTTCCTGCAACATTCAGAAGAAGACTCATTAGTTGATCCCTAGTTTAAGTGACGGTCCTCAAAAGCTTTTGATGAGGAAGGAGTGAATTGGAGAAAAGGAAGAACTGAACGCAAGTGATTCAATTGTTTGATTTCTCCTGAATAGCCCTCTGGAACGACTTACTCAAGCTGTAAGGTTCTTCTTACTTGAAAAAAAAAAATCAGAACACCAAATACAAGCTGGACAGATACGACCTAACAGACGGCCCTCACTCTGTGAAAGACCTTGAAGTACTCATCTCAAGTGATCTAACATGTAATATGTAACAGCACTGCTAAAAAAGTACTAAGAGTATCTTGCATAGCTTCTTCTCTGGTAATATTGAACTGCAAACTAGGGCACACAAAACTTTTGCCAGACCAATTCTTGAATACAGCTCATCTGTCTGGAACCCGCACTGCATATTGGACATTAATACAATCAAGAGAGTCCAGAGATATTTCCCGAGAAGAGTTCTCCACTCCTCTGCTCGCAACAAAATACCTTATGCCACCAGACTTGAAATTTTGGACTTAGACAACTTAGAACTATGCCATCTTAGGTCTGATCTAAGCGTAATACATAAAATCATCTGCTACAATGTCCTACCTGTCAATGAATACTTCAGCTTCAACCAAAACAATACAAGAGCATACAATAGATACAAACTGATGGTAAACTGATCCAAACTGGATTGCAGAAAATATGACTTCAGTAACAGAGTTGTCAACACACTACCTGACTCTGTGGTTTCTTCCCCAAACCCCCAAAACTTTAACCTTAGACTGTCTACTGTAGATTTCACCCCTGGGTTCTGACAGGTTCTGAAGAACCGGTAGCAGAAATTTTGAGCAATTGGGAGAACCGGCAAATACCACCTCTGGCTGGCCCCAAAGTGGGAGGGAATGGAGATTTTGCAATATCCTTCCCCTGAAGTGGGGAGGGGATGGGGGTTTGCAGTATCCTTCCCCTGCCACGCCCACCAAGCCACGCCCACCATGCCACACCATGCCACCAAACCACGCCCACAGAACCAGTAGTAAAAAAAAATGGATTTCTCCACTGACTTCACCCCATTCCTAAGAGGTCTGGTAAGTGGTGTGCATAAGCGCACCAGCGTACCTCTCATCCCTGTCCTAATGTTTCCTTTTATTTGTATCCATTTCATGTATTCATAATTATGTTTAAACTTGTATCTGTTATCAAATACATGCTTGACGAAATAAATAAATGAATAAAAACAAAATAAAATGAATGAATGCCACTTGGTTTGCAGGCCTCTTAAAATGCTGCCTTTAGCAAAGCAAGAAATAGTTGGAAAGCTCTGAACAGGAAGCGGGGGAGAAAAAAAAAATCTCTTAACCCCAGAGTGGTGTGAAAAGGTTGGGTGAAGGTGAGGAGGACCTCCTGCTAAGCACTTGCCACCCAGTTGCCCATTCTGAGCTCAACTTACTGTGTCATCGCCAATAGCCCCCCCTTTTTTTTATCAAGATAAATCTTTGTGTTGTTCCAAAGGATATTAATAAATTACATGGTAATGAAAAATGTGAGAAGAACCACACTCCTGCATCAAGGCCCAATGATTACTTTGATAGATGCACTGGCAAGTTTTTCCTGACAGGGCAGAAATGAAAACACACAACATGGAGACCTTTAACGGTGACCTCGGAGGGAAACAGAAGTTACGGAACGAGAGAGAGATGGAATGGGAAAAGAGAAGCTCTCAGGCGATCAGTGTCAACTGCCAGACAGATGGCCCAGCCCAATCAACTGATCATTGAGTTTACTGTCAAAGGGAGGGACAAGGGAAACAGACATTGTGCAGTTGGCAGAAAAGCCAAGATGCTCTGATAGGAAAATATCCCGTCACAGACAAGGCAGCTGCTGCACCTCATTGTACCCTTGGAAATATTCTTTGAAGGAGGGAATACACTTGCAGTGGTGGGTTTCACTTTTTTTTTTAACTACTGTGGGTGTGGCTTGGTGGGTGTGGCGTGGCATGGCGTGGCTTGGTGGGCGTGGCAGGGGAAGGATTCTGTAAAATCTCCATTCCCTCCCCGCTCCAAGGGAAGGATACTGTAAAATCTCCATTCCCACCCCACTCCAGGGGAAGGATACTGTAAAATCTCCATTCCCACCGCACTCCAGGGGAAGATTACTGCAAAATCCCCATTTCCTCCTGATCAGGTGGGACTCGGGAGGCAGAGAATAGATGGGAGCAGGGCCAGTCAGAGACGGTATTTACCAGTTCTCTGAACTACTCAAAATTTCCACTACTAGTTCTCCAGAACTGGTCAGAACCTGCTGAAACCCACCTTTGGAATACAGGCCTCGGGACTCTTCAAGGGGCACATATCGTCAAATGTAGAATAATTGGGTTGGAAGGAACCTTGGTGGTCTTCTAGTCCAACCTTCTCGCTCAAGCAGGGGATCATATACTGTACCTTCCCAACTGTACTAATTGTACTGACTGTACTACCAACTAACCAGCTAAATATGACCCAGCAGTGGCAGCCAAAAAGACAGTGGAATCCTAAACTGCATTAACAGAGGTATACAATCGAGATCAAGTGAGGTACTAATTTCCCTCTATAAAGCCTTAGTAAAACCACACCTAGAGTACTGCATCCAGTTTGGTCACCACACTATAAAAAAGATGTCTAGAAAGAGTGCAGAGAAGAGCAACCAGGATGATTAAAGGACTGGAGGCTAAAACAGACGATGAGCAGTTGCAGGAACTGGGCATGGCTAGTCTAGTGAAGAGAAGGACCAGGGGATAGCAGTCTTCCAATATTTGAGAGGCTGTCACAGAGAGGAGGGGGTCAACCTATTTTCCAAAGTACCCGAAGGCCAGACAAGGAATAATAGATAGAAACTGACCAAGGAGAGATTCAACCTAGAAATAAGGAGGAATTTCCTGACAGTGAGATCAATCAACCGATGGAACAGAAGTTGCCTTTGGAAGTTGTGAGAGCTTCATCACTGGAAGCTTTCAAGAAGAGACTGGACTTCCATCTGTCAGAAATGGTGTAGGGTCTCCTGCTTGAGCGGGGGTTGGACTAGATGACCTACAAGGTCCCTTCCTACTCTGTTACTCTGTTAGTACAAGGCCAAGCCCCACTCTACAGGTAGTCCTTAACTTATGGCTGTGATCTGCAGATTCCATTACGCTCATTGCATCACGGTCATAGGGAGTGGTGAGATTCAAGTAATTTAACAAACAGTTCTCTGCCTTAATGATTTCTTCCAACAACCAGTTCACCAAACTGCTCAGAAAGTTAACAACCGGTTCTCCCTAAGTGGTGCAAACTGGCTGAATCCCATCACTGGTCATAGGTGATGACGGTTGCAAAATGGCAAAATCAATGGGGAAGTTGGATTCACTTCACAAGCAAGTTACTCACTTAAGAACTGCAGTGATTCACTTAACAGCTGTGGCAAGAAAAGTCATAAAATGGGGCAAAACTCACTTAACAAATGCCTCACTTAGCAACAGGGATGTTGGGCTAAATTGTGGTCATAAGGTGAGGACTACCTATATTCCGGAGAAGTGTTTTTGTTCAGGAACACAAAAGCCCTAAATACAGACACCTCCTCCTCCAACACACACACACACACACACACACTTTAGAGAAAATGGGATCAGGGTAAGGGAATATGGGGCTAAAGAACCCCCCCCCCATATTCATCATGCCCCCCCCCCCCGTACCAGGTATGTCTGGGTCTCTACAAACCGTTTTTTGCATCCCGGCAATAAACCGTTGTGCTGGAATGCATGAGCAAGGGCCTCTCCAAGGCTTCTGAAATTCAGGTTCATAAATCATCAAAGGGGTTTTGAGTCAAATTTATTTCAAGTGCGACTAGCAACCATTTCATGAGGGATGCTGTATATCCCCTCACCTTAAAGCAGAGAGAAAATGGCAGAATAAATCAGCTGAAGTGCTTGTTTGAACCTCGATTTGCTATTTACTCTTATGTACAAAGCAAAAGTGAGTCTCTTTGAGGTCCTTCAAAGCTGCGCCCCTCCTGGGACAGTTGTCTTGGTTCCTCTGACTCCTCTGACAAGCCAAAGCCTTCCTTGGTCGAACGGAGCTGGTTGAGTTCACCTGCCCTTCTGGGTCAGGTGGGGAAACCCAGATTATTTAAAACGGTTAATGAAGTTTGTTGCCTCCACTGAAAGTCAACCAATAAATGGTCATCTATTAGAGAGATCAGCTCCATGGGGTCTATCCATCACTAAAAATACCATTCCAAAGGTGTTTTTTTTACTGATACGGCCAAGCCAAAAAAAAAAAAATCATTATCAATAAAGGAATATATTTGTAGCTCAGGGCTGAAATGAAGGGTCTTTGTTGCTCTCTGAGCTTGGTGGTTTTCATGCAGTTGTTTCATTACCAAACTAGGTAATATTATCAGCACTGTAATGAAACATCTGCAATAAAACCACCAAGCTCAAAAAGCACCAAGGACCCCACAGTCCTCCCCCTCCTCCCCCTCCTCCTCCTCCTCCTCCTTTCTGTAACTCCCCCTCCCTTCTAGCACTGGTGATATTACCTAGTTTGGGTAATGAAACATCTACAAGAACACAAGGAAGCTCAGAAAGCACCAAGGACCCCACAGTCGTCCTCCTCCTCCTCCTCCTCCTCCTCCATTCTGTAACTCCCCCTCCCTTCTAGCACTGGTGATATTACCTAGTTTGGTTAATGAAACATCTGGTAGCCACCAAACTCAGAAAGCACCAAGAACCCCACAGTCCTCCTCCTCCTCCTCCTCCTCCTCCTCCTCCTCCTCCTCCTCCTCCTCCTCCTCCTCCTCCTCCTCCTCATTTCTGTAACTCCCCCTCCCTTCTAGCACTGGTGATATTACCTAGTTTGGGTAATGAAACATCTACAAGAACACAAGGAAGCTCAGAAAGCACCAAGGACCCCACAGTCGTCATCCTCCTCCTCCTCCTCCTCCTCCTCCTCCTCCTCCTCCTCCTCCTCCTCCTCCTCCTCCTCCATTCTGTAACTCCCCCTCCCTTCTAGCACTGGTGATATTACCTAGTTTGGTTAATGAAACATCTGGTAGCCACCAAACTCAGAAAGCACCAAGAACCCCACAGTCCTCCTCCTCCTCCTCCTCATTTCTGTAACTCCCCCCTCCCTTCTAGCACTGATGATATTACCTAGTTTGGGTAATGAAACATCTACAAGAACACAAAGAAGCTCAGAAAGCACCAAGGACCCCACAGTTGTCCTCCTCCTCCACCACCACCTCCTCCTCCTCCTCCTCCTCCTCCTCTTCCTCCTCCTCTACCCTGTAACTCCCCCTCCCTTCTAGCACTGGTGATATTACCTAGTTTGGTTAATGAAACATCTGCAAGGAAATGTTGCAGCAAGCTCGGAGAACATCAAGGATCCCTCATCTATTACCAAGTTAGAAGCTCTTTAGTTGACATTTCCCTACATCTTGATGAGATGTTCCTTGGATGTGGAGCATCTCCTTGGAGTTCTGCTTGGAAGTGGAGCATCTCCTTGGAGATCTGCTTGGAAATTATTCCAGGAAGTGAAGAGGTGGGGGGAGGGCTTGCTTCTAATCAAGAGAGCAATGTGGCTGTGCATGTTTAATCACAGCAGCATCTGCACATCACAAACCTTGGGCAAAAGGTCACCCGACAGTGAGCAGATTGTCCAAATGAAGCAGATCAGCTGACCCTGACTCAAATCAAGTCAGATCTTGAGGCAGTCAGTGAGCACAGCTGTGTGCAGCCCCAAAAAGGCAACAGCAACAAATAAATTGAAATATTACGTCTCCACAAGAAATAAAGTGTTGGAAAAATATAAGTAATAAACCTTTTGTTGAGGTAGGGCAATATATAATTCTTCAATGATGACACCAAGTCTTGGTGGGGCATTCTGGGAACATGGATTTAGTGAAACCCTAGCAGAGAAAGTTTTCAAAAGACATTCAAAAAACAGGAAAAGTCAGAGTAGTAAGGGTCATTAGAGCATTTCCCTAAAATACAATTTTCCCCATTCTGACAAGTTTTCTGAGAATTTTTATCGCAGAGGGATGCTTGCTTCTCATCCAAGTTAAGTCAATCAAAATTCAGACTAATTTGTGGATTGTAACAGAATTATCAACTAACATTTGCACTTCCTAATGCTACGATGCATTTCTTGGCTTGCAAACAAGCTAATGGATAAACAAACAGCAAAACTGTATTTTTAAAATGTGTGTTCTCGTGATGATATGTTTAGGAAATAAATGTCTATTTTAGAGGAAATCAGATTCTGTTATTCTATTTACCTCAAGACTCATCTGTGTGTGAATTGGGTGGCTATCTAAATTTATCGAATGAATGAATGAATGAATGAATGAATGAATGAATGAATGAATGAATAAATAAATAATTAATAAATAAATAAATAATAAATAAATATTTTCTGGAACTTCTCTGCTGCTTTTAAAAAGAGGGCAGGCATTTTGGCTAATATAGCTCATTTTAAATTTGAATAGCTTACAATTTTTATAGTTAAACAGTTTAACTGAAGTGTTTTTGATGGTTTTAAGCCAACAAACCATTGTTGTTCCTTCAGCTTTTCTGTATTTCTGTCTAGGAGTGTGTATGTGCGTGTTTGTAAATCAGATGGGCTTCCTTTTAAATGAGGCCTCTAGGAGACAGGTGAAAATGTAAAAGAAAAACACAGCTTCTAAGATAAAGGCTTGTGTTTACGTAACACATCAACAATATCATTTAATGACGCCAATGAAAAATCCAATAACTGCATTCTTGCAAGGCTGGTTAGTTTCCCCCTCCTACAGTTTAGTTTAGCTTTATGCATTCTTTGCTGTGTTTTGAAATCTATCTATCTATCTATCTATCTATCTATCTATCTATCTATCTATCTATCATCTCTCTCTCTCTCTCTCTCTCCCTCCTTCCCTCCCTCCCTCCCTCTATCTAATCTATCTTGAATCAGGTTGACTCAGCTTTCCATCCTTCTGAAGTGGGTAAAATGAGGACCCAGATTGTTGGGGGCAATATGCTTAGGCAATATATAAACTGCTTAGAGAGGGCTGTAAAAGCACTGTGAAGCAGTATATAAGTCTAAGTGCTGTTGCTATTGCTATCTAACTATCTATTTTTCTATCTATTTTTCTGTTTTTCTATCTGTCTGTCTGTCTGTCTGTCTGTCTATCTATCTATCTATCTATCATCTAGCTATCATCTAGCTATCATCCATCCATCCATCCACCCACCCACCCACCCACATCTATCTATCTATCTATCTATCTATCTATCTATCTATCTATCTATCTATCTATCTATCTAAGAAACTTCCTTTTTACAAAACAATCTAATAACATCTAGTAGATGCACCAAAACGCAACATGTAGATATTGAGGGACCATAAAAACTGCAAATCAATGTATCTGGTCCTTGTATCATTTTCTGAATCCCATTCTTGCAAAGAAAAAATAAAAACATCTACCATGGAATAATGAACAAAAATCAAGGCCTGCTTGGATCAATTCAAGCACCTTTTTTCCCAAGAGCTGAGCATTCTTCATAATAGAAAATTATTACTTGAGGAACAATCCTATTAAGCAATAAACAAAAAAAAATGTTTCTGAGATATTGTTTATTTATTTATTTATTATTTCAATTTGTATACCGCCCTACTCCCGAAGGACTCAGGGCGGTGAACAGCCATAGAATAAAACATATGAGTACAAAATTTAAAATAAAGTAAAACAAATTAAATAGTTTGGCTGAAAATTTAAAACCCCAATAATTTAAGACCAAATTTAAAATTTAAAATTTCCATTTAAAAAGGGGAAAAACTTAGGTCAGGCCAGCTTGATGAAATAAGAACGTCTTGAGCGCACGATGGAAGGTACGCAGATCCGGGATCCTCCGTATCTCCGGGGGGAGCTCGTTCCAGAGAGTAGGTGCCCCCACAGAGAAGGCTCTCCCCCTGGGGGCCGCCAGTCGACATTGTTTGGCCGACGGCACCCGGAGGAGCCCCTCTCTATGGGAGCGTACTGGTCGGTGGGAGGCTATTGGTGGTAGCAGGCGGTCCCGCAAATAACCAGGTCCTAAGCCATGGAGAGCTCTAAAGGTGATAACCAAGACCTTGAAGCGCACTCGGAAGACCACCGGGAGCCAGTGCAGCTCGCGCAGGAGAGGTGTTACATGGGAGCGCCACGTCGCTCCCATTACCACCCGCACGGCCGCACTCTGCGCCAGTTGGAGCCTCCGAGTGCTCCTCAAGGGGAGCCCCATGTAGAGAGCATTACAATAGTCCAGACGGGAGGTGACGAGGGCATGAGTGACCGTGCGTAGGGAGTCCCGATCTAGAAAGGGACGCAACTGGCGGATCAGGCGAACCTGATGAAAAATCCTCCCGGTCACGGCCGTCAAGTGCTCTTCTAAAGACAGCCGTGAATCCAGGAGGACGCCCAAGTTGTTGAATGTTGCGCTATGAAGACAGGATGCAACTTAGCCCAATTTTTGTTTCCTTCTCTGACACAAGCTCCCAATTTTGTTTTATTTTACCAATAAAATGAGAGTATATAAGAAACTTTCCATTCTTTGTAATTTCTGTAATTTCTCCATTTGTAAATTAGGATATATTTACATCAGATTATTAATGCATTTATAAGGCTGGATGTTTAAAACTGAAAAGTATAAGCTTGCACAGAATGGAAAGAGGGGAAGTAATCAAGGAATTTTATCACATCTTCTTTCCTTTAATGGCTTTCCTTATGTCGGAAGAAGATGTTAAGTTTTAACTTCACCTTATTAACTCCAATTTTTCCACCCAAACTTCAGATCTGCTAATCAGCTGTTGTTTTTAATGGGGTCCAGATGCTGCTGATTTAAAAATCCAAATGCTCATGAAAGTGTAAGTTTTATTAATTTCAATGATATATTATTTAATATAAATTTTCCATTACTATTAATGCTATTTTACCCTCCTGCCATTACAGAGATAAATAGCTGCTTTATTTATATATAGGGGAGCATGTTCGGTTAATGGAAAGAGGGGAAAAAATTCTAGTTAAACTGGAGGAAAAGAAGAAATGCTCTGGAATTGGGCACCAAAGCTTGTGTTTAAAGCCGGAATGTCCAACCACAGCAACTTCAAGCCCTGGGATTTCAAACCCCAGAATTCTCCAGCCAGCCACAACTCCGATAATTAATTAAATATATATATATATATATATATATATATATATATATATATATGTATGTATGTATGTATGTATGTATGTATGTATGTATGTATGTGTATGTATATCTATCTATCTATATCTATATCTATATCTATATCTATATCTATATCTATATCTATATATATCTTTGGTTATTCGGGTTTTCTCCCGCGTAAAATTGGAAGTGTCTTGGCGACGCACCCCCAGCTAATCAGAGCACAGCCAACCCCCCATCCAATCAGAGCACATCCAAACCCCCAACCAATCAGAACACACCTCCACCCAATCAGAACACAGCCAAGCTCCCACCCAATCAATTCACACACCCACTAGCAGTTAAAAGGAAGAAACAGCTGCGATCTCACATTGCTCCTAGAAGCACGAAGCCGAAAACACCAGCCTGAAGATGATGAATGAGACTTCGTCGAAATGTCGCCAAGACACTTCCAATTTTATGCGCGAGAAAACCCGAATAACCAAAGACCTACATACAAATACCCACGAAAACCTCAGAAAACAAATATATATATATAAAAATGCGAGTTCCAGGTATAGTTGTAGAAGAAGCGATAGACATCACGATCTCCGGAACGTTTAAAAGTTTAAAAATTTTATACTCTGACGAAGTCGGTAGGGGCCGACGAAAGCTTAGCACAAGTTTTAAAATATTTTTTTTTTAAACTTTTAAACGTTCCGGAGATCGTGATGTCTATCGCTTCATATATATATATATAATCTAATACTCAGGAGCCCCTGGATGGTTTGTCGTGAATGCGACTGCTTGAGGGCTCCTGGATTGGAGCTGAAAGGCAAAAGGGATGCAGTACGCTCCCTCCCACATGCTGGGGCAGAGCAGGTGTCTCAATATATATATATAAATAATATATAAATAATTATAAGCATGAATTGAATACATAAAATGAATACAATTAAAGGGAACATTAGGACAGGGGCGGAAGGCACGCTGGTGCTCTTATGCACGCCCCTTCCAGACCTCTTAGGAATGGGGTGAGGTCAACAGTAGCCAGTCTAAGGTTAACATTTTGGGGGTTTGGAGATGAAACCACACAGTCAGGTAGTGCATTACAGGCATTAACAACTCTGTTACTGAAGTCATATTTTCTGCAATCGAGTTTGGAGCGGTTCACTTTAAGTTTGTATCTGTTGTGTGCTCGTGTATTGTTGTGGTTGAAGCTGAAGTAGTCATTGGCAGGTAGGACATTGTAGCAGATGATTTTATGAACTATGCTTAGGTCATACCGAAGGCAGCATAGTTCTAAATTTTCTAAGCCCAAAATTTCAAGACTGGTGGCATAAAGTATTTTGTTGTGAGTGGAGGAGTGGAGGAGTCTTCTTGTGAAATATCTCTCAATAGCAAATGTTTTGTATGCTCTAGTTAGTAGTGTAATATTACCGGAGAATAAACTGCACTGGGAGCTTATTCTATTCTATTCTATTCTATTCTATTCTATTCTATTCTATTCTATTCTATTCTATTCTATTCTATTCTATTCTATTCTACTCTACTCTACTCTACTCTACTCTACTCTACTCTACTCTACTCTACTCAGGAGAAACTTTGTGAAACAGCAAAGTAAATTTCAGTCCAGCATTCAAGGAATCCCAAAATTTTGAAACTCAAGACCTTTGAAATCTGTTGAAGGAAGTCCCAGAGAAGACATCATTTTTCATTAAAAAATAATCAATAATAACTAGGCCACCCCAAAAAGTAATAAAAAGGACAGCTTCCCCAACCTAGCCAAAATTCCTGATCTGGTATTTGCTTGTTTGATTGCTTGGTTTTTATCCTGTCTTTATTACTATATAGATAACTCAAGACAGAGAACATACCTAATACTCCTTCCTCCTCTTATTTTCCCCAAAACAACAACACTGTTGGGCTGAGAGAGAAGTGACAGGTCCAAAGTCTGGCTATGAATGCTAAGGCAAAACTAGAATTCTCGGTCTCCTGGGGATTGGCCAAAGTCATCCAACTAGCTTTCATTCCTAAAGCAGGATTAGAATTCAACATTTCCTAGTGATTGACCCAAAATCACCCAGCCATCTTTCATGCCTAAGGCGGGACTAGAACTCACCGTCTCCTGGTTTCTAATCCTAATCAATAGACCAAAACTGACACTCTGTTTTCTTTTTCCTCTTGGTGTCACCTGCTGTCTATCAGCCTCCTGCTAGAAAATTAAGTCTTGGCCTTGGCATCCAATAGGTTTTCTGGATTGCAGGAAATTGGCACCAACTGCAACTGGAACATGACTACTGGCGTTAGAGGGAGGAACTAAGTTGATATGGATTGCAGAATGTCATAGAAGTGGGTAGATCTTGCCATGTAAGCCAATTTCCAGTTTGCAATGGGAATGCTGGCTTAATAGGTTTCTCACAAGAAACCTCCAACTCTTGGAGACACTGAGAAGAGCAACCAAGATGATTAGGGGACTGGAGCAGTGGTGAAATGTAAAATTTGTTACTACTGGTTCTGTGGGCGTGGCTTGGTTGGGGGGGGGGCTAATGTGACTGGGTGGGCATGGTCAACTTTTTTTTTTACTTTTAAAACCATTTTTTCTATAACCTCTTTGGCCAAAGAGGTTGTAAAAAAATGCTTTTAAAAGCCTCTGATGATCCCAGCTGAGTTGCCTGATCGGCAGAGACTTTTTTTTCTTTTAAAAGCCTCTGACAATCCCAGCTGAGCTGCGCGATCATTGGAGGCTGTTTTTTTTTTTACTTTTAAAAGCATTTTTTTAGCCAAAGAGGTTGTAGAAAAAATGCTTTTAAAAATGAAAAAAAAAAAAGCCTCTGATGATTATGTGGCCCAACTGGGCATCTAAGCAAATGAAAGAGAAAATGGATTGATAATTGGTTAGGATTTAAGATTTAAGTAACGGGTTTTTGGGGATAATGGCATAGTTATATAGATAGATTTGTGGGAAATACTTGTTTTAAAATATTTAGTTGTGTTCATTGAAAAATAAGATTTGTTAATGATTTGTTTTAATATGTGACTGGAACAAAAGCTTCATTTTGAAAAGATGTGTTTTATGTTTTCGTTTTAAAAATAAAAAAAATTATAAAAAAAAATAAAAGCATTTTTTCGGCTGAAGAGGTTGTAGAAAAAATGCTTTTAAAAATGAAAAAAACCCTCTGATGATTGCGTGGCTCACTGGGCATGGGGAGGGGGGCAGGGATTTTTGCTACCGGTTCTCCAAACCACCTGCTGCCATCACTACCGGATTGGCCGATCCGGTCTGAACTGGAAGCATTTCACCCCTGGACTGGAGGCTAAAACATACGATGAACGGTTGCAGGAAGTGGGCATGGCTAGTCTAGTGAAGAGAAGGACCAGGGGAGACACAATAGCAGTGTTCCAATATTGAGGGGCTGCCACACAGAGGAGTGGAGTCAAGTTATTTTCCAAGGCACCTGAAGGCCAGACAAGGAATAATGGATGGTAATTGAACAAGGAGACATTCAATCTAGAAACAAGGAGAAATTTTCTGACAGTGACAGCAATCAACCAATGGAACAGAAGTTGCCTTCAGAGGTGGTGGGAGCTTCATCACTGGAAGCTTTCAAAAAGAGACTGGAGAACTATCTGTCAGAAATGGTATATGGTCTTCTGCTTGAGCAGAGGGTTGGACTAGATGACTTACAAGGTCCCTTCAATTCTATTCTATTCTATTCTATTCTATTCTATTCTATTCTATTCTATTCTATTCTATTCTATTCTATTCTATTCTATTCTATTCTATTCTATTCAGAATCTCTTAATGCTTCTGTGTTACAGCCACTGATCAGACAAGTAAATGGATTTCAGAAAAGTCCAGCTATTTAACTCAGAGCTAATTCTTCTTTCTTCTGCTGCAGCTCAACATTCGATATTTTCACATTGGATCTCCAATAAACGCCAGCTTTTATTAACCCTCCTCTGATCTGCAAACGGCTCTTATTACAGTGGATAAAGATCTTCTTTTGACTCAATCGTTCCTTCCTGCACAGTACAAGAAATTCCCCATTAAAATATTAACAAGATAATGAAAATATTACCACTCATTTGAAGTGCCTAAATTACCACCAAAAACTTGTTTCTAAATGTCAAGCTTTCATTTGTCTTATATTGCAAGCGAAGGCCAGCCATTCTTTGCTCAACTAATTACGCGACTCAAACTCTCCGTTCTGTTAAAGACGAGAAATTTCATACAAGCGCAGCCCGAAGCAGAACGCCATCAGTTCAGTGTGAAGCTAGGTAAGGCGATGTGTTCAGGTGATCCTTCACTTGCTTAACGCATTGTAAGCCGCCCTGAGTCTCCGGAGAAGGGCGGCATATAAATCAAATTAAAAAAAAAAACAAAAACTTACAACCATCAATGATGCAGTCATCAAGAATTGCAAGGAATATAAATCCTTCCATCGTCCACCATTCATTCAGAAGCTGAAGAAGCTTCTTGGATGAGGAGGGAAACATCTTCAAGGAAAAACAAAAAAAGTCCAGTTGCCTTTTGAAAAAGCACCTTTGGGACAACCATGACACAGATGACTGAGATTCTCCATGGACTAATAGTGGCTTGTTCAATAGAACAAACCATAGCTTAGTCCTTCAGGTTTTTTTAGTTCTTCAGTTCTGGTGGAATTATCCACCATTCATTCAGAAGCTGAAGAAGCTTATTGGATAAGAAGCAAAACATCTTCAAGGAAAAACAAAGAAAGTCCAGTTGCCTTTTCAAAAAACACGTTTGGGACAACCAGGACCCAGATCAGGGGTGGGTTCTACTTACCTTTACTACTGGTTTGCAACGGGGCCATGCGCGTGCTCTTCTGTGCATGCGCAGAAACGTTCTGATGATGTCAGGGTTGATGGGCGGAGCCTCCCTCCAGTTTTACTACCGGTTCTATAGAACCGGTCCGAACCGGGGGCAACCCACCACTGACCCTGATGACTGAGAATCTCCACGGACAACCATTTGTTCAGTAACCATTACACTGGCCCTGGAAAAAGTCACTTACAGCCAGTCCACATATTTATGACTGTCACAGTATCCTTACAATCAGGGGATCAAAATTTGTGCCCTTGGCAACTGGGATGTATTTATGATGATTGCAGCATCAGGAGTTCATGTGAGCGCCATTTGCAAGCCAACGTCCCAGCCAACATCCGACAAGCAACAGCAATGGGAAAAGCTGGATTTGCTTAACAACTGCAGGATTCACAACAACTGCTGTGATTCGCTTAACAACCATGGCAATAACATAATGAAATTGGGCACCACTCACTTAACAGCCTCCTTGGTGAGCAATGGAAATTCCCAGTTGTGGTCATAAGTCAAGGGCTACCTGTGGGATGCTGGATCATGAACAGAGAAATACAAATCCTTGTCCATTTAGTCCACTTAATGACTATCATTAAGTGTTGTACCTTATGATTCTTGATGAATGTATCTTTTCTTTTATGTACTCCAAGAGCGTATGCACCAAAGACAAATTCCTTGTGTGTCCAATCACACTTGGCCACTAAATATTATATTCTATATTATTCTATTCTCAGCCATGAAAACCAGCTGGGTGCCTTTGCTGCAGTGATTCAGCCCAATCTACCTTCCAGGGTGTCTGTTCAGGGGTGAAAAAAAAGCCCGATCCAGTAGCGATGGAGGCGGATGGTAAGGAGAACCAGTAGCAAAAATCCCTGCGCCTCCCCCCCCCCCCCCGGATGCTCAGCTGAGCCGCACAATCATCAGAGGCTTTTTTTAAAAAAAAATTAAAAGCATTTTTTCTACAATCTCTTTGGCTGAAAAAATGCTTTTAAAAGTAAAAAAAAAAAAGCCTCTGATGATTGTGCGGCTCAGCTGGGATCGTCAGAGGCTTTTAAATATCTTTTCTACAACCTCTTCGCCGAACCTCTTCTCTCCTTGTGCCCAGTATTCATTGCTGAGTTCTCCGTGTAGAGTTAAGAAGAAGATTGATTGCTTGTCAGGTATTTGCCAACCACGTATATTTCTGTATATATCTTGTATATAAACTACTGTTAAATGTCTAAGTCTCTGTATGTTGTGTTTTGCTCCTGGATTGTCTCCTAATAGTAGTCATGCTGTAAACGCTCTTACATTCGCGTTCTCTGAATTGTTTGTATTTTGGAATTAACTGGACAGTCTGCAGAGATTGGAGGAGGTCTCTAAGATTTCCCATCCTAAGTTTTTAAAAAGTACAAAACAGATGTGGGGCAGATGTAGAAGATTTTATTCCATCTTGCATTTTGGTATGGACTACTTCAAACATTACAGTGAAAAGCAACCCTTAGAGTCTTGGACTGATTTTAAACTTCTCTGCGAAGTCTTAGCAAGATCAATCGATTCATCTAGAAGTCAGTTAGGCAGGGAGAAGATGTATGAGAAAGCAAGATAAAAGGAAAGAAATAGAATTGCTTTTCATTATTGATAGACCCAACAGATTCTCAACATTAGCTGCGATTGTTACACGAATTCCAAGAAGGTGTCAAAGGAATCCTATTCTTCTTTTCGTGGGGTTCTCAGAGTGTAGAAGATTTCTGCAGTACTCCAAACAACAAGTATTTTAAGATGTTTTGCTTCTTTCTTTTGATACAATACCTAAATAAATGTGTAAGAAATGCGTGTACAAAAAAAGAAAAAAGAAAAGGAGAAAAGAGAGGAAAAGAAGCAGAAAAGACCTAACATTCACAGATATCTTCATAAATGGGGAGAAAGAAGTCCCCTTCCACCTTGCAATTTTGATGGTTGGGAGAATGTGACGCTGAGGATTTTATCCAACAGGGAAAGTCTGCTTATAAATCATGTATCTTTGCATACTCAGTCCTGTTGGTGATGACAAATGTTGGTTGCCACCACAACCCTTCTTCCAAAAGGCTTCTTATATTTAAATTTTAATATATAAACTTACATTTAAGTTTTATATTTAATTGGGTAAGTCTAGTCTAGTGAAAAGAAAGATGGGGTGTGTGTGACATGATAGCAGTGTTCCAATATTTGAGGGGCTGTCACAGAGAGGAGGGGGGTCAAGCTATTTTCCAAAGCACCAGAAGGCCAGACAAGGAATCATGGATGGAAACTGAACAAGGAGAGATTCAACCTGGAATGAAGGAGAAACTTCCTAACAGTGAGAACAATTAATCAGTGGAACAATTTGTAACTTTACAGAAGTTGTAAATGCTCCAACACTGGAGGTTTTTAAGAAGAGATTGGATAACCATTTGTCTGAAATGGTATAGGGTTTCCTGCTCAAGCAGGGGGTTGGACTAGAAGACCTCCAAGGTCCCTTCCAACTCTGTTATTCTATGTTCCATTCTCCAACGTATTAAAAAGCTGGCAAGTCAGATGTTATTTCTCCCTTTGCTGGGCACAACATACCCCACTTAATTTGACTTATTGAAAGAGGTCATCGTTTTATTTGGTGCCTTTTTTAGATGTCCATGTTGTATTTTTCCACACCTCTAATGACAAGAATGTGAGACCGGTTGGGATGGTAATTTTGTTGAGGTTCTTCAGAGCTGGTTTCTCTCTTTGAGTGGTGCAGCTTCTCTTCCCTTCGTGTCTGCCCAAACCCCTCACTTCTCAAGATGTCTTCATCCAGTTGGGATTGGAGTGATTTGGCATGACCGGAAATGGAGCCCATAGTATCCTGGGGAGCTGGTACATCCACTGGAGAGTTGTCCAAAGTTATGCAGTTACCTACCAGGCTTCATGTCTCGATTACATAGTTGGGACATTGTTTTGTACTCCAAAAATGAGATTTTGGAAATCTCCCAATCCATAAGAACCTCCCATGGTACATTGCCCCACTATCAAAAGACAACACTCAAGTTATGACCCAGCTATTGGAACCAGGACTTGTTCTGCCCCAGCTACGGACCCCAAAGAACACGGCACACACAAAGTCCGTTCAAACATTAGTTTATTGAATAAACCAGTCTTTTACAACAACGGCTGTTAATTAATTGCATTAACAGCCGCCAAGAATCCAAAGAATAAATAATTGTAATCTTACTATAGTTGGCAGAAAGCCCAGAAGCAATTTGCAGGAAACTGATAAGAGAACTAAGATCAGGACGCGAAGGAGAGTGAACGAAGTTGTTCCCTGCAAATTGCCTCAGTCGTCGTCCTTCCTTAAATAGGCTAAGGGAATGGCCAATTAGCCCCAAGCCTTACCACATCTTCTCCAGCCTCCTCATTGTCTGACTCGAGCGCCAGCTGCACAGGCTGCTGGTGCAGCACCACACCAGCCTCCTCGTTCTCTGAATCAGCTACTAGCTGCACAGGCCGCGTACGGGCCACAACTTCAAATGAAGTGAATGGGTTTGCTTAATGATCACCATGAAAATTATTTCCAGTCATTTTAGGTGCCTTGATTTAATGCCCATAACAACTCATGACTGGATTTCCAGTCCAAATTATGTACATAAATCGAGGACATTTACGTACATATAAAAACAAGAATCAAAAATAACATTAGGTAAGTTTAGGCGACCGTTACAGATTAGTATGTGAAAGACTGTATCAAGATACAAAGTTCTTTAATGTGGAGAACTAGGCGCCCATTAGATCTATGCAGTTTATAGCACAGGTCCTCTTCCAACAAATTTTGAGTACTGCTGCATACAACCTGGCAACATTCTATATGGTAGCAAGGTTGGTATATGAAAGCAGCAGGGTGGTGTAGAATTGTCCTGTCCACTCTGTATTTATCCAGTAGTAGTGTCTGTAGCATAGACACAGGAGAAGAACATGCTCTGCTCTTTCTGTGTGTCCAGAGTCACAAGACATAGTCTCTCTCTGGGTGAGGAAACTTGCTTTAGCCAGTGAGAGCATGTCACAATTTATCCTTCCTTCCTTCCTTCCTTCCTTCCTTCCTTCCTTCCTTCCTTCCTTCCTTCCTTCCTTCCTTCCTTCCTTCCTTCCTTCCTTCCCTCCCTCCCTCCCTCCCTCCCTCCTTCCTTCCTTCCTTCCTTCCTTCCTTCCTTATTCCCTTTCCCCCCCTCCTCCTCCTCCTCCTCCTCCTCCTCCTTCCATATCCATCATCGGACGTTGGCAATCATGTTGGCGATCCTATTTTTATCAACTAATTAAGGACATATAATAGATCTTTTTCTTCCTCTTCCTCTTCCTCTTCTTCTTCTTCTTCTTCTTCCTCCTCCTCCTCCTCCTCCTCCCCTCCCCCTCCCCCTCCCCCCTCTTCTTCTTCTTCCTCTTCCTCTTCCTCTTCCTCTTCCTCTTCCTCTTCCTCTTCCTCTTCCTCTTCCTCTTCCTCTTCCTCTTCCTCTTCCTCTTCTTCTTCTTCTTCTTCTTCTTCTTCTTCTTCTTCTTCTTCTTCTTCTTCTTCTTCTTCTTCTCCTTCTTCTTCTTCTTCCTACTCCTACTCCCATGCCCTCCCACACACATATACCTACATTGTATTTCCCCCCACATTTCCCATATTTTCCTATCCACAATTTCCCTTTGGATCTTTTATGTTGACCATCAGTAAACAATCCCAGCCAATCAGGGATCACATGATGCTCCTGATACTGCCACAACATATGCTGTTATCCCCAAGCATAAACAAAACTAATTTATCATGAAGGCTACCCTTCAGTTCAAGATTAACCGTGCAATCTGATATCCAAAATCAATTTCCTATAGGGCAAAGAAAAGCCAGACTTACAGATCATCCCAATTGGACAGATGACCTTATGTGGTGCCAGCAGTTGCCAGCTTTGCTATGAAAAGGATTCCATCCATGCCCTGTAGTCCGAAGAATGAACCAATTCTGACTTGAAATCCTGTGCAAAGTTTTCATTTTTTTCCTTCCAGTTTGAAAGGTTTTAAAGCAGGCTCAATGTGACTTTAGACTTTCTGCTTGCTTCCTGAGATACCTACAGGGCTCGTTAATTTAATTACTTCTGTTTTATCTTCCCCCCCCCCACACTTTTCTTTCGTTCTTTCTTCCTTTCTTCCCTTAGAGCTGATTTCATACCAAATGCAGAACGATGCCAGTCATAAACTATTGTTCCATTATTAATGGGATTTGTAATTGTTAGTATGAAGCTCTTTTTTTTTTTTCCCTTCTACCTCCAGCAAGCAAGGAAGTTGCCCAGGCTGCATACGAAATGAGAAGGAACCCAAGAAAGGAATAAAAGGGAAAACAATCCAACTAGGTGATTCGGAAGCTAAATAGAGAATTCCTGCCTCGCTATTTTTTGGAACTGAAGCTGCTAGATTATTTACAGTCTCTCGTAAATGAGGGTCCATGCTTTTATTTTTTTTCCCAAGCCGAAGAGTAGACTTACAATGCTTGGGGCTACTCTTCCCCCCAAAAGATTTGCAAAGGATCAAGTCAAAACTAGAGGTAGCTAGCACGGAGTAGCCTGGGGAAGGATAGAACCATAAAACAAAGAAAAATAAAAAGTATGAATAAACTGAAACTCCAGGAGGCAAAGCAAGAGAAGAGAAGTAACAGTAGCGTGTAACTGTCATGGGTCTTAAACGTACTTAAACCTTGATGTAATGATGAATACCTAAGGGCTGATTTTTGAATGCATGGAGTATCTGGAAAAAGATATATATATGTCGAGAGACAGACTTTGTTCATCCTTAGAAGAAGCCACTCTTTTTTGTATGAGACCCTTCAACCATGATGGCTTTTATGAAGAAAGAGAAATTAAAACACAGAGTACAAGTTTGAAGAGGGCAACGTGTCCTCATATGGATCATCTCTTGTGTTGCTGGGCTCCTGCATACAGGCCCTTGCAGGAGACTGAGTGGTTGGCTGCCACTTTAAAGTTCCACAATGTCCTAGATTAGTATTTCATTGGGGACATTGTAGGAAAGGAACACAACCAGTTGCCCCCGGCACAGCCAGACTGAGATGGTCTCTATACTCCTGCCAATCCTTTGGGCCTCATTAAACATCTCGGAGTATGTAAAACTGGCACAGACCTTGGTAAAAAACAAAACAAACCCCATAGAGACATACTATAGAAACTTCAGCACAGGTAATTCTAGGCCGCATCAACAGAGGGATAGAATCAAGATCACGTGAAGTATTAATACCACTTCATAAGGCCTTGGTAAGGCCACACTTGGAATGCTGCATCCAGTTTTGGACACTACGGTATCCAAAAGATGTGGAGACTCTAGAAAGAGTGCAGAGAAGAGCAACAAAGATGGTTAGGGGGCTGGAGGCTAAACATATGAAGAACAGTTGCAGGAACTGGACATGTCTAGTTTAATGAAAAGAAGGACTAGGGGAGACATGATAGCAATGTTCCAATATCTCAGGGGCTGCCAAAAAGAAGAGGGAGTCAAGCTATTCTCCAGAGCACCTGAGGGCAGGACAAGAAGCAATGGGTGGAAACTAATCAAGGAGAGAAGCAACTTAGAACTAAGGAAAAATTTCCTGACAGAATAATTAAATCAGTGGAACAACTTGACTCCAGAAGTTGTGAATGCTCCAACACTGGAAGTTTTAAAGAAGAGATTGGACAACCATTTGTCTAAAATCTTATAGGGTTTTCTGCCTAAGCGGGGGGTTGGACTAGAAGACCTCCAAGGTCCCTTCCAACTCTTCTCTTCTCTTCTCTTCTCTTCTCTTCTCTTCTCTTCTCTTCTCTTCTCTTCTCTTCTCTTCTCTTCTCTTCTCTTCTCTTCTCTTCTCCTCTCCTCTCCTCTCCTCTCCTCTCCTCTCCTCTCCTCTCCTCTCCTCTCTTCTCTTCTCTTCTCTTCTCTTCTCTTCTCTTCTCTTTGAAAAGAAAGCCTTTTGTGGATGTGGAAAAACCTGTCATATTTCATTTGGTTCTTTCTGAATCTGATTGGAGTTATCCAAGTCAATGCTTCAAATCATTGCAGAGATTTGGTGTGGAAAGCCAATTCAGTGTGGCAATTGGAAGGAACCCCCTTCAAACTGAAGCCCCAAACTGTCTCAATCCTCAAAAAATTGATATAAAAATTAAACTTTATTCAAATCCCATCTTTAAAAGGTAAAAGTTCCTCTTGCACATAGTCATTCCCAACTCTGGGGGGGGGAGCAGTGCTCATCTCTGTTTCAAAACTAAAGAGCCAGCGCTGTCCAAAGACGTCTCTGTGGTCATGTGGCCGGCATGACTAAACGCCAAAGCCGCTTGGAATGCTGTATCTTGCCACCAAAGGTGTTCCCTATTTTTCTACTTGCATTTTTTACGTGCTTTCGAACTGCTAGGTTGGCAGAAGCTGGGACAAGTAATGGGAGCTCACCCCGTCACGTGGCACTAGGGATTTGAACCACTGAACTGCCAACCTTTCGCTCGACAAGTTCAGTATGTTAGCCAGTGAGCCACTGCGTCCCATCTTGGGACACTGTAAAATCATAGTGCATATGCTGGAATGCTGAAACAATTGTTGTTGGTTTAAAAGTACTTTTCCATTTATTTCAAGTATCATCAAGTATCAAGACCATCAGTATCCAATAGAAAAAGAATCTTTTTGAGATTGCTCCCTTTTCTAGGGTTTTTTCACCCCCCAAATTCTAAGCAAAAATAAATTAAAATAAAATAGAAAATGGGAATAGGGTCGTTAAAAAATAAATGAGAAGACAAAGCATCTTGGGAAAACATTAAGAAAACATTAAAAAATAATAATATGAGGAATGATAATAAGAATAAAATAACTGAGCTGTATGTTCCCTTTACATAATATTGGCAAAGATGGATGGCATCTCAATAAAATACTTGTTTTCAATAGCTTATCGTAATGAAAAATATTACAGCGTGGGATATCACAGTAAGGATAATTTCCATTTCCTGTATAAATGTTCGGCAATGAATAAACTATTTAATCATATCCTGATAAAGCCGAAAGGAGCTCCTCTTACCCCTATCAAATTGCTGTTTGTCACTTGCCGTTTTCAATGCACTTTCCTAATTTTTCATCATTTACATGAAGAAGAAATTATAGCTGGAGGCCACCGAGGTTTTTATTAATATCTTTTGCATCTTGGCTTTCTGTCAAATGCCTTCTCAGATCATCGTGTGAGAGGAGATACCCAGATGCAGAAAAATTATGTTCCCAATTGCACTAATTATATTCCATAAAGGCAGGGAAAGGCACTTTGGGCTAACTGATCCAAACCAAAAATACTTTTTTTTTCAACAGGCAACTGGGCATTTTTGCTTGAAGATGTTTCCCTTCTCATCCAAGAAGCTTCTTCAGCTCTGAAGTCCAATTGCCTTTTGAAAAAGAATCTTTGGGACAACCATGGCCTGGATGACTGAGAATCTCCATAGACATTGATGGCAAATCAATCTAATGACTTAAAAGGCAGTATTCTTCTTCTAATGACTTGCACCCTGTTTCCCTAAATTGGAGTATTTCCACAGAGGGACTCACCTAGATTTGATTTCCTTTGCATCAGACAACACTCTATATTTGCATCATTTGCCATAAAATAAGCCCTAAGCTTACTCACAGCTGTATCCAATTGTCCTATGCAAGGAAGACAAAACCTGATGTGAATTATCAATTCAGTTTGGTAAGGCAGTCTGAGTCAGTTCAGCGAATCAGATCAGAACAGAACAGAGCAGAATAGAACAGAATCTGGAAGGGACCTTGGAGGTCTTCTAGTATTTTGGGTCTCCTCTTTGGTTCTTCTTCCTGGCCGAGTTCACAGCTTCTACAGGACAGTGTAGGAGAAGAAGAGGCTGAGCTAGAAGGTGGGATTAAAGGTGTCATCAGTTTAGAGTCATTGCATTGTCACAAAAGACCTTTGTCCAGCCTCTTGTGAATTCTGTTGGCCCTTATCTAGCACCAATTTACCTTTGAACATTAGTTGACCAGATACTTGTACTAGAGGTAGCAATCATAAACCCTTCTGTGCTTTGAACTCAATGAATGCTCCTGGTTACTTGTGCCTGACAGACAGTTCTTTGTAATCTTAGAACATAGAATAATAGAATTGGAAGAGACTTTGGAGGTCTTCTAGTCCAATCCCCTTCTCAAGCAGGAGATCCTATACAATTTCAGACAAGTGGCTGTCCAGTGTCTTTTTGAAAGCCTTCAATGATGGAGCACCCACAACTTTTGAAGGCAAGCTGTTCCACTGGTTAATTGTTCTCACTGTAAGGAAGTTTCTCTTTAATTCCAGGTTGCTTCTCTCCTTGATTAATTTCCATCCATTGTTTCTTGTCCTGCCCTTTGGTGCTTTGGAGAATAATTTGACCCCCTCTTCTTTGTGGCAGCTCCTCAAATACTGGAACACTGCTATCATGTCACCCCTAGTCCTTCTTTTCTCTAGACTAGCCAGACCCAAATCCTGCACTTTTTGCAAAATTTGGAAAAATCAATCCACTAAGCTGTTTGGTTCACATTGTCAAATCTAGTACTCCATGTGCAGACTGGCCATGGATCTCTAAGGTTTGACAGAGGAGTGATTCAAATTCTGTGTGGTAATCCATAAGATCCAACTTTTCACTTTGATTTGTCTGATTCTCTATCTAGAACCTTGGAGGATTTGTTTAAATATATTTTTTATTTCTTCTTTATTTCTATGTTTATGCTATTCCTTTTTCAGAAAATTGATGACATCAATACAATGCAGTTATTTTTATAATAAATTAATTAGTCCATTTATAATGATTATAACATAATGAAATCAAGATGGCATCATTTGCCTCTATATATCTATCATGTCAAACCTATTTTGGAAGAGTGCAGATGAAAGTATTACCTTTGTAACTCTAGCAAATTTATAGTCTCCTTCTGATATTGAGGCCAGGAAAGCAAATTAAAGGTGAAGAGGTATTCATAACAAGGCATCAGATCTCTTGTTTCAGGTCAGCTCCTTAGAGTGAGATCTCTCAGTGCCAAAGTATTTTCAGCATTTAATCATTGCCCAGCTCAGTTGTTTCCAAAATACGAAACTGCTATATTTAAAAATTTATATCTACCCTATAAAGTTAGAATATTTTGGACATGTGCTGCGACACCCGGAAAAATACGACATCCTTCACTCAATCCTCCAAGGAAAGATTGAAGGCAAACGAGGTCCAGGCAGAAGAAGAACATTGTGGCTTCAAAATCTAAGGGACCGGTTTGGACAAAACTCAACAGCACTTTTTCATGTGTCAGTTGATAAAAATAGGATCACCAACATGATCGCCAATGTCCTATGATGGATATGGAAGGAGGAGGAGGAGGAGGAGGAGGAGGAGGAGGAGGAGGAGGAGGAGGAGGGGAGAAAAAGAAGAAGAAGAAGAAGAAGAAGAAGAAGAAGAAGAAGAAGAAGAAGAAGAAGAAGAAGAAGAAGAAGAAGAAGAAGAAGAAGAAGAAGGAGATCATCTATCATATTCCCTTAATTAGTTGAATGGGTCATCTGTGCTACCCTTTTATTATTCCTATTCAATCACCGAAGTCATTTGTAGTGGACCCATTTGGGGCCAAGGTCTCCCAGATATTGCTGAACTACAACTCTTCTCAGACCGAAGCTAATGTTACCAATGGTGAGGCATCGTGGAACAAATATAGCTCAGCCATGTGTGAACAACTACATATTCTCCATACTCAGCAACTCTTGTAGTCGTTCCTGTTATTGAGTTCTAGTTCCACCTTGGACACAAAACCAGCTGGTGACCTTAAACCAGTCACTCTCAGTCAGGAGACAGTGATAAAGAACTTCTGAAAAACCTTGCCAAGATCATTGTAGAACTAATGTGTGTCCAATCACACTTGGCCAATAAAGAATTCTATTCTATTCTATTCTATTCTATTCTATTCTATTCTATTCTATTCTATTCTATTCTATTCTATTCTATTCTATTCAGACATAAGGTTGCTTTTGCTTCTTAATACTGATATCCTAAATTCATGCGATTCTTGTACCTTGGAAATTTCAAAAATTAACTCTTTAACTGTGTCAATATAGCATGTATTAGGTTATAAGACTTGCCATCCAGCATGGTTGAAAGTGAAGATACAACATTGTATTTAATCATGATGTAATTTTGCATTTTTCTTACATAATGTTCCCTAATTCATACATTCTTCAATATCAGTAGTTGGGCACAGAATATTTAAGCTCAAATGACATAGTAGAAACCCAAGAAGGTTCTAGCCAACAGGTTATATATATTCCTAGCCATTCAGAATTCTAAGAAAAGTAAATTAGTTCATCTGATACAAAAAAAAAAAAAAAAAAAAAAAAAAACCACCACACAAATTTTAAAAATTCTCCATCATTCATGCTTTCTGGGTATTTTTTTAAAATAAATTCGGCAAAGGCATGCTGAAATGGTACGCATTTTTTCTAAAAGATTTATTTATGTTTCCCTAAAACGCCTTTTTTTAGCTTATAAAATGGCAAAGTTCAGAAAAGTACTTAGCACGAATGGGTTGTTGATGCCCATGTGCAAATCTATAGGGGAGATGTAAATTAAGCAATTAGGTTTAAAAGTGCAAGTAGGAAGATATATTTTTTTAAAAAAAAATTCAGAACACCATCTATTGAACTTAATATTTACTCAGCCAGGGTAATAACTGCAAGAGAATTGGGCTATTCCTTTTAACTATTCCTTCACAGGGGGGGAAAAATTGCTATCTTAAACCTCTGTGTAAAATCGTGGCCTAATTATTTAGTAATTCCTTTGCTATTCATCACCCAAGTTCTAATAATGATGAACTCACTTAATTTTAATGGAGATGTCATAAGCGCTTCAACAGGAGTTCTCTGTACACTTCATCATTCATTAACTTGTCATTATAACAAAAGTTCCTCTCATGTTTAGGATGGCTATAAAATAAAGCCTATATTTATTATTCATTCCATCCCGTTATCTGATCCCTTTCCTTTGTATTCATTTTCTGTTCTATCCTTTGTCCAAGGAAAGGATTTAAGAGACACATGGGCTGATCAAGAAGGTTGACGAATTTTAGTTGTCCTTGTCTCACAAGGATAGCCAAATCTCTCCGATTCTCTTTGGATAACTCTCTACAAATGACAGATTAGCAGAGTTGGAAGGGACCTTGTAGGTCATCTAGTCCAACTCCCTGCCCAAGCAGGAGACCCTACACCATTTCTGACAGATGGCAGTCCAGTCTCTTCCTGAAAGCTTCCAGTGATGAAGCTCCCACAACTTCTGAAGGCAACTTCTGTTCCATGGGTTGATTGTTCTCACTGTCAGAAAATTTCTCCTTATTTCTAAGTTGAATCTCTCCTTGATCAGTTTCCATCCATTCTTCCTTGTCTGGCCTTCGGTGCTTTGGAAAACAGCTTGACCCCCTCCTCTCTGTGGCAGCCGCTCAAATATTGGAAGACTACTATCCTGTCTCCCCTGGTCCTTCTCTTCACTAGATTAGCCAGGCCCAGTTCCTGCAACCGTTCATCATATATTTTAGTCTCCAGTCCTCTAAATCATCCTGGTTGCTCTTTTCTGCACTTTTTCTCATCCCAGAACAGATATTGGTTCCATTCCATTCCATTCCTTAATTTATTAATTTATTAATTTATTAATTTATTAATTTATTAATGTATGTATGTATGTATGTATGTATGTATGTATGTATGTATATATAATAAATAAGTAAATAATAATAATAATAATTTTATTTCTATACCGCCCTTCTCCCGAAGGACTCAGGGCGGTGTACAGCCAATTTAAAAACACAGACAAACAGCAATTTAAAATTTAAAATAATTAAATAAATTGGCTCAGATTTAAAACCCCAAAAAATTTAAATACCCCAATTTAAAACTATTATGTTGATAGTCCAGCCTGGCGGAACAACAGGGTCTTCAGTGCGCAACGAAACACCCAGAGGTCGGAGATCTTACGTATTTCCGGGGGCAGTTCGTTCCACAGGGCTGGGGCTCCCACAGAGAAGGCCCTCCCCCTGGGTGTATATATATATATATATGTATGTATGTATGTATGTATGTCTCTTTCTAGAAAGCTTTTCTTCCTTTTGTTATTTCTTTGTTCTCTTCGAAGTGGCTTTTTTCTAAAAAGCCTATTTTGTGTGCTTTGTTATAACAAGTGAAGAACTGCAAGAAATGCAAAAATGGACAGAAAACATATAAACTAAGGTTCCACCAGTAAAAGAGAAAGAAAAAGTATTATTAGTGTTAGTATTATTTGATATCAGCACCTCTATCCCAACCGACTTTCTGACAAATTTGTCCTGCAAAAAAAGAAAAGAAAAGAAAGGGGAAAAAAAGGAAGAAAGTTCTGGAAACAGGAAGGGATTTTTTTAAAGGTAGACATTTCTGACCAGTGTCTTATATCATCAGAACATTTCCACAAGGGCCTGATTCTAACTTTCAAATCATATCATATTTCAAGATATTAAAAAAAGACAGCTTCAAAGTTTGATGATAATGGGAAAGCATGGCCCTTGTATATGTTTTTGGCAAAACTCATACATGTACCTTGTAAAAAAAATAGTTCACATATCATCTAGATTGCACAAACTAATGGTAAACAAAAAAAATTGTATTGTAATCTTTTAACAGATTAACAGAGTTGGAAAGGACCTTATAGGTCATCTAGTCTAACCCCCCACCTAAGCAGGAGACCCTACACCATTTCTGACAGAGGGCAGTCCAGTCTCTTCTTGAAAGCTTCCAGTGATGAAGCTCCCACAACTTCTGAAGGCAACTTCTGTTCCATGGGTTGATTGCTCTCACTATCAGAAAATTTCTCCTTATTTCCAGGTTGAATCTCTCCTTGATCAGTTTCCATCCATTATTCCTTGTCTGGCCTTGGAAAATAGCTGGACCCCCTCCTCTCTGAGGCAGCCCCTCAAATATTGGAAGACTGCTATCACATCTCCCCTGGTCCTTCTCTTCATTAGACTAGCCATGCCCAGTTCCTGCAACCGTTCATCGTATGTTTTAGCCTCCAGTCCCCTAATCATCCTGGTTGCTCTTCTCTGCACTCTTTCTAGAGTCTCAACATCTTTATTATAGTGTGGTGACCAAAACTGGATGCAGTATTCTAGGCATGGTCTTACTAAGGCTTTGTAGAGAGGTATTAGTACCTCCCTTGATCTTGATTGTATCCCTCTGTTAATGCAATTTAGGATTCCATTGGCTGTTTTGTCTGCTGCTGCACACTGTTGGCTCATATTTAATTGAGTGTCCACTAAGACTACAAGATCCCTTTTACAGTTACTGCTCTTAAGCCTGGTTTCACCCAGTCTATATGTGTACTTTTGGTTTTTCTTGCCTAAGTGTAAGACTTTACTTTTCTCTACACTGAATTTCATGTTCATCTCTTCGACAAACCCAACTCCTCTGTCTTTGGGTTTAATATAGGCACCAAGCGGTCTAATTAAGCATGTTTTATGAAACCACTGTCTCTTGTGATGCTTGGGTATCAGAAATAGAGCTAGTTTGATGTAGTAGTGAAGACATCACAATAGGAACCAGGAGACCGTGAGTTCTAGTTCCACTTTAGGCACAAAACCAGCTGGGTGCCATTCTCAAATCAACTCCAGTACATATTTCCAAATCAGTTTGGAAAATCAGTTTTCTGCACACATATAACAGCTTTTCTTTTGTAATCTGAATCAAAATGATTTTCAATCTAATTTAAAAAAAAAAATTGGATGAAAGTGTTGGATCTACTTTTCCACACTGAATGGATCCAATAAAGATTTGCACGGGTTGATCAGGATGTCTGGGGACAATAGAACGATGGTTTGACACATATGAGAAATGTACCAAAAAGTAATGCTGATTTATTGTCCCCCTCAAATATTTACATGCTTTGCATTCCACAACCCGTTATTGAAAGGCTAAATATCTGTTCTATTTAGGACCTGTTGTTATATGCTTGTACTTGGTGTGTAACTGGTACAAATGCATTCTCACTTTGCTTTTTTTTGTTAAGTGTTCTGGGTTTTTATTACAAATAGCTTGCTGAGCCTATCTGTAACCTTGATAACTCCATTCAGTGTAATGGCCTTCGAACAGTTATAGCATAACAATAACTGCTAGGAGCATCAATATTGCAGAAGGAATCTATTGTTACTTATTTATCATTTATAACACAGACACCAAACGCATCTCCGGATATTTATGAAACATTTATGAATAATTTTATGTTACTACTAGGCCTGTGATATAAATGCATTATTTATTTCCTAGTGAATCATTGATAGGGCCCCCCTTAGATGGAGAGAAGGGGCAACAAGGGGTTTTAAGTCTGAGATGGCTTGAAGAGGTCCAGGCTGAGTCCAGGGTGATCTTCTGTTTCAAAACAATAAGGTTATCTTATATTAAGCCATTTACAATCCTTCTTTTTTTTTCTGGGAATGCAAAGGGCAACACAGAACAATGAAATTGCAGCTGGGATATTCTGATTCACTTGTGGTAACTTCGCCTTGGTTTCTCAATGACGTTCTTAGCAATGGAGTTCTTAGAACTCGACTGCATTAACAGAATCAAGATCACGTGAAGTTGTAGTGCTGCTCTATCATGCTTTGGTAAGACCAGTGGTGGGATTCAACCGGTTCGGGCTGGTTCAGGCCGGTTCAGGCAAACTGGTAGTTAAATTGCTGGCTGGCCCCGCCCCTTCCAGGAGTCTCCACACGCCCCATTTTGGCTCCCAGGTAAATGCAGGGAGGCCTCCTAGGCCCAAAACAGGGCATGGGGTTGGTTGTGTGATGTGCCCCTCCCATGGCCCGTTTTTGCAGGAGGCTGCAGGGAGGCCTCCTAGGTCAAAAATGGGTCGCGGGGAGGTGCGGCAAGGCCCCCTTGTGGCCCGTTTTCACTCCCAGGAGGCTGTAGGGAGGCCTATTAGGCCCAAAACAGGGTGCAGGGGGTGTGGTGTGCCCCCCATGGCCCGTTTTTCCTCACAGGAGGCTTCAGGGAGGCCTCCTAGGCCCAAAACGAGGTGTGGGGGTGTGTGGCACACTCCCCTGTGGCCCATTTTCGCTCTCAGGAGGCTTCAGGGAGGCCCAAAATGGGGCATGTGGGAGGGGAGGGGCATCCCCCCCGTGGCCCACTTTTGCTCCCAGGGGTTGCAGGAGGCCAAGTGCTGCCTGTCACACCCCCTGGCCACGCCCACCATGGTCACGCCCACCCAGCCGGTCATTAGGGCAGAGAACCGGTTGTTAAATTATTTGAATCCCACCACTGGGTAAGACCACACTTAGAATAATGCATTCAGTTTGGGTCACCCCAACACCAAAAAGTAGTTGAGACTTTGGGAAAGAATATAGAGAAGAGCAACAAAAATGGTTCAGGGGCTAGAAGCTAAAACATATGAAGAATGATTGCAGGAACTGGGTATACCTGGTCTAGTGAAAAGAAGGACCAGAGGTATAATCGCAGTCTTCCTATACTTCAATGGTGGGTTTCAAAAATTTTTACTACCGGTTCGGGAAGAGACCAAGAATAAAACAAAAAATAATGCAGGATATACGTGAAAGAGGAGGTCTCAAAATGCCCAATTTAAGATTATATTATGAGGCAGCTGTTCTTTCAGCAATTAGTGACTGGATGAATTCAACAGAAGAAAGAATATTGAATATTGAGGGATATGATTTGGTTTATGGTTGGCATGCTTATTTATTATAAGATAAGAAAGTGGACAAGACTTTTAAAAGTCATATATTAAGAAATGCTTTACTGCATGTCTGGAAAAAGTATCAGTACAAATTAAACGATAAGTTACCAATGTGGGCAATACCAGACACGCGATAGAGAATATAAATGCAGAGCAAAAACAAGATGTGATTACTTATAAAGAGCTTCTTAATAAGGAAGGAGGTATATTACAACTAAAATCTTTGAATCAATTAAAAGAAGAAAGGATAATTCAAACATGGTTTCAGTATGGACAGCTGCAAGCTAGATGGAGAGAAGATCAGAAAATTGGTATCTCGCAAAATGAGAACTTGGTAAAACAAATTAGAGACCAAAGTCAAATGCATATAAAAAGGTTGTATAATGCATTGGTAGAAATAGATTCAGAAACAGAGCTAGTTAAGGATTGTATGATAAAATGGGCACAAAATATTGAAGAACCAATAATGATGGAAATGTGGGAAAAAATATGGGTTAGAAATGTAAAGTTTACGCAAGCCCAAAACTTAAGAGAGAATTTTTATAAAATGTTTTATAGATGGCATCTAGATCCTAAAAAGCTAGCCTGTATGTATCCAAGTGTGCAACCTAAGTGTTGGAGATGTGAATGTGATGATGCCATGTATTATCGTATATGGTGGACATGTAAAAAAATTAAGGCATTTTGGATAAAAATACGGTGGATTATCCAAAACATTCTCAAAAAGAAGGTAAAATTTACTCCACAGTTTTTTTTTGTTGTTGTTGTTGTTGTTAGGTATAATTACAGATTGTACGGTCATAGAGACTAAATTGATTTTAAATTTAATAACAGCAGCCAGACTTTTGGTGGCCCAGTATTGGAAAAAGGAAGACTTACCTACTATTGAAGAATGGACATTAAAAGTATTGAATTTAGCAGAGATGGCAAAAATTTCAGCATACTTGAAGGACCATTCAAATGAAAGATATATATCGGAATGGAGAAGATGGATTAACTATATTCAAAACAAATATCGGACTAAAAAGATTCAAATAGCTTATGAATGAAACCAAAATTTTATTTTTGAACTATGTTTTGTTAGTTTGAAAGGGGAGTTAGAGAGCAAGAGGGAGTTTGGAGCCTACAGAAAGTTAACATATTTTAGTTCATGTTTGTTAAATATTATACCCTGTATTTGCTCTGGGGAGGGGGGTTGGAGGGAGAGGGGGGAGGGAGGGTGGGTGGAGGAGGGAAGGGGGGAGGAGGGATGGGAAAAAATTGTTGTAATACTTGATAAAACTTTTTAATTAAAAAAAAATTACTAACGGTTCTGTGAGTGTGGCTTGGTGGGCGTGGCATGGTGGGCGTGGCAGGGGAAGGATACAGTAAAATCTCCATTTCCTCCCGATCCTCCCAGCTGGGACTCAGGAGGCAGAGAATAGATGGGGGCGGGCCCAGTCAGAATTTTTACTACCAATTCTCCAAACTACACAAAATTTCCACTACCGGTTCTCCAGAACTGGTCAGAACCTGCTGAAACCCACCTCTGCTATACTTGAAGGGCTGCCACAAGGAAGAGGGGATCAACTTATTTACTAGAGACCCTGTAGCTAGGGTAAGAAACAATGTATGGAAACTAACCAAGGAGAGAAGCAACTAGAACTAAGGAGAAAATTCCTAACCAGTGGAACAAATTGCCTTTGGAAGTTGTGGGTGCCCCATCTCTAGAGGCTTTTAAGACGAGACTGGAAGCCATTTATCAGAAATAGTATAGATCTCCTGTGAGAGCAGGAAGTTGGACTACATGCTCTTCAAGCTTCCTTACCACTCTATTACTGTTACTAAGACCTCTCAGCATTCACTTCCAGCCAAAATGCTTTCCCAGTATATTTTCTCGACTGTTCATACAACTGTATTGAAAGTCTGGCCAGATGGGTTAGTCCCTCATGGCGTATGATGAGTTCTGGAGCTGGACGAAGATGCCTCGCCAAAGGTCAGTGGGTAAGGTTGCAACCAAGTGAGATTTGAATCATCTGAAGGAGATGGCATTCATTAATATCTAAGACCGCACAATGACCTGTTCATAGACGGGAGGATGTAAATATTAAGGAACATTTCCACGTGTGCCTATAAACCATTGGGCTTTATCATTATGACAGGACAGAAAGGTTATGATATTTAAAGCTCAGTATCCCAAATGTGTCCATTTTAATACTCCAGGCCTGGATATAACTCTCAAAATCCTTAGCTAGTGGCCTTCCAAAGTTTTCCAGCCTTTTATAAAACTACTTATTACTTTCTGCCTGATCAATATCACTGTTCCTGCAAATCCCAGTACATTCACAATCCATTCCTCCTTTGTGGGTCTTTTATTAATTCTTTATCCCTATAATAGCCTTACTACAATTACCATCTATAAAACAATCTTCCATGAGTCTTTTCTAATTGGCTATCCATAAATATCAAATAATAAAAGTTCTGGTTATATCTGAACATCAATCTTTAACATTCTTTGTATCATTGTTTGCAATTTTCTCTTTTTTTTTTTTCTTTCCCTCAAATTCACCATGCATGGTTAAATGTCCCTTCTTGTTTTTGTCATTTTAAATATTAAGTAGAAGTACCTTTATACATCTTAGATAATTTCTCTTGTGAATCCTATACTTCAGGGCAGTGCTTCTTAAGCCTTTGCTCCATCCCACTTTTAAAAATTATAGAGAACCATCAAAAGGTTTCTGTTTTTATGGGTTATGGTCATCAATATTTACCATCCTAAACATTACAATTGATGCATTTGTATTTATTCATTGAATGATATAAAAATAACATTAAACTCATTAGATAGTAATCTAAGCATCTTTCGTGAAGAAAAACTATTTTAACAAATAAAAAATAATGAGAAGAGTGACACTGTTTTGAACTTTTGCAAATATCTTCAATGTCCGGCAAAGAATTTTGATTTGGCAAGCCAATTGAAGAGAAGGATTGAGGAAACATAGAATAATAAGGTTGGAAGGTACGTTGAAGGTCTTCTAGTCCAATCCCCTTTCTAGACTTTCTTTGAAGGGAAGGATAGACATAATCACAGAAAGAATAACAAAACAACAACAACAACAACAACAACAACAATAACAACAACAACTATTATTATTATTATTATTATTATTATTATTATTATTATTATTATTATTATTATTATTATTATTTTATTTCTATACCGCCCTTCTCCCAAAGGACTCAGGGCGGTGTACAGCCAATTTAAAAACACAAGACAAAACAATGATTAAAAATTAAAATAATTAAATAGATTTGGCCTGGTTTAAAACCCCAAAAATTTAAAATACCCCAATTTAAAATTATTATGTTGATAGCCCAGCTTGGCAGAACAACAATGGAGTTGGAAGGGATGATAGAGGTCCTCCAGTCCTCCAATCCAATCCCACACTCAAGCAGGAGATCCTATATCATTCCAGATAAATGGCTGTACAGTCTCTTCTTAAACACCTCTAGTGTTGGAGTATCTACAACTTCTGGAGGCAAGCCATTCTACTGATGAATTGTTCTCACAGTCAGGAAATTTCTCCTTAGTTCTAGGTTGCTTCTCTCCTTGATGAGTTTCCACCCATTGCTTCTTGTCCTGCCCTCAGGTGCTTTGGAGAATAGCTTGACTCCCTCTTCTTTGGGGCAGTCCCTGAGCTATTGGAACACTGCTATCATATTTCCCCTAGTCCTTCTCTTCATCAAACTAGACATACTCAGTTCCTGCAACTGTTCTTCATATGTTTTAGCCTCCAGTCCACTAATCAGCTTTGTTGCTCTTCTCTGCACTCTTTCCAGAGTCTCGACATCTTTTGTTTTTATTCTGTGGTGATTAAAAGATGAGGGGCTGTCACAGAGAAGAGGGAATTGAGCTATTCTCCAAAGCCCCAGAAGGCAAGACGAGAAGTAATGCATGGAAGTTTGTCAAAGAGACGTCCAATCTAGAAGTAAATAGAAATGTCCTGACAGAACAATTAACCAGTGAAATTGCTTATCTCCAGAAGTTTTGGGTACTCCATCACTGGAGGCGTTCAAAAATAGACCAGACAACCATTTGACCAGGATGATATAAGGCAGTGATGGCAAACCTATGGCACGTGTGCCACAGGTGGCACATGGAGCCATATCAGTGGGCACACGAGCGTTGCCGTAACTAAGCTCCAGCGCGCATGCGTGTGCCGGCCAGCTGATTTTTGAGCCTTCTGGGCTCACTGGAAATCGGGGAAAGAGGCTGTTTCTGGCCTCCAGAGGGCCTCCGTGGGGTTGGGGAAGGCTGTTTTCGCCTTCCCCAGGCTCCTAGAAAGCCTCTGGACCCTGGAGAGAGCGAAAAACGGGCCTATTTTGCCTACTGTGCTATCGCGTGCCAAAAGTGGGGGGGAGTGTGGAGGGGTGGCACGCATGCATGCATAAGGGGTCAGGACACATTGAATTATGGGTGTGGGCACACACGTGCGCGACCCCCCCACACACTCCCTCCACTTTTGGCACGTGACAGCAAAATGGTTAGTCATCACTGATATAAGGTCTCCTGCATGAGCAGGGGTTTGGATTAGAAAACTTTCAAAGTCTCTTTCAGCCCTAGGATTCTATGTTCTAAAACCCTTGGGTGACTTAGAGCAGGGGTCGGCTCTTAAACACTCAAAGAGCCATTTGGACCCATTTCCCACAGAAAAGAAAACACCGGGAGCCACAAAACGCTTCCCGTGCCTGACTATTTCCTGAGCGGCCACAGAACTAAGATATGTAGTTGAATGAAACGTTCTGTTTTCTTCTGAAACTTTTCTTTTCTTGGATTTATCCATGGTTGGCCTACCGGGGGTCGAAAAGCTCAATAAATCGTGTGCCAGCAGGTATCACACATTGACAGTTGTAACGCATATTTTGAGTGACAGGGAGCCACAGCAGAGGGGTGAAAGAGTCACATGCTGCGGGTTGCTGACCCCTGACTTAGCGGATCCCCTCTAGTTCTTAGGAACTGACTACAGGTAGTCCTCAATTTACAACAGTTCATTCAGTGACTGTTCATGGCACTGAAAAAAGTTACTTATGACCGTTTTTCACACTTACGACCATTGCAGCATTCCCATGGTCACCTGATTTACATTCAGATGTTTGACAACGGACTCGCATTTATGACGGTTGCAATGTCCCAGAATCATATGATCTCGTGATGTGATTTTATGACAAGCAAAGTCAATGGAGAAATCAGATTCACTTAACAACCATGTTATTCTTTTTTTTATTAATTTTTTTTTATTATAACACAATATGACAAATACAAAACACACAACATATATATATATATACACACACACACACACATATTCTTTTATACATTTTGTGGTAGTCATCTTCTAATATTCACATTCTCCCCCATTTCCCTTTATACTATTCCATTTTCTTCTTGTCCCCTCTTTTAATTACCTTGTACCAGGGGTGAAATGCTCCCGGTTCAGACCGGATCACCTGATTCAGTAGCAATGGCGGCGGGTGGTTCGGAGAACCGGTAGCAAAAATCCCTGTGCGCCTCCCCCACCATCCCCAGCTGAGCCGCTTTTTTTTTTTTTTTTTTACTTTTAAAAGCATTTTTTCTACAACCTCTTCCGACGAAAAAATGCTTTTAAAAGTTTTTTAAAAAAAAGCCTCTGATGATCGCGCAGCTCAGCTGGGATCGTCAGAGGCTTTTCAAAGCATTTTTTTCTGCAACCTCTTGGCCGAAGAGGTGGTTAAAAAAATGCTTTGAAAAGTCTCTGACGATCCCAGCTGAGTTGCCTGATCGGCAGAGGCTTTTCAAAGCATTAGAAAAAATGCTTTGAAAAGTTTTTTTAAAAAAAAAAAGTTGGCCATGCCCACCCAGTCACATTAAACCCCCCCCCCCCACCAAGCCACACCCACAGAACCGGTAGTAACAAATTTTACATTTCACCCCTGCCTTGTACTTCTTAACAATCATATTGATTCTATACATTCTATACATTGTCATATTCATTCTTTCCATTTTCAAATTTCACCTCTATTTTTATTATCCATTATTTCTAGTCTCTAACCACTTATACCATTTGTACCAGATTATATAATATTCCTTATCTTCCTTTTCTTTTAGCTCTTTTGTTAATTTGTCCATCTTGGCACATTCTAGGATTTTTTTTTTTTAATCAATTCTTCTTTGGTTGGTATATTTTCCCTTTTCCAATTTTGTGCATATGATATACAGTACGTGCAGCTGTTATAATATGTAAAATCAAATATTTCATTTCTTTGGTGTATTTTTCAGTAAATATCCCTAATAAGAATGTCTCTGGTTTTCCGTTCATAGGTTGCTCTATTATTTTCCCTAACTACTTTTTAATCCAGCTGCAAAAAAATTCTCGGCTAAGATTAAGATTATAAGATTAAACAACCATGTTATTCATTCAACAACTCACTTATCGAATTTGGCAAGAAAAGTCATATAACGGGGCAAAACTCTCTTAACAAATTTCCCACTTAGCAATATAAATTTTGAGCTCAATTGTAGTCCTACATTGAGGAGTACCGTGTATCCTTAAGAAACTTTGCTTTAGATATTTGTCTCCAAGCCTTGTCGATCCACATTTACAAGTTTGAGTTGTATATTGCTGTCAAAATTCCCACTCTGAAATAATATTTTTTTCAGACGACTTTGCTTTAAATGTTTGTCTCCAAGTTTTGTCGATCCACATTTACAAGTCTGGGTTTTAATATTGCTGTCAAAATTCCCCTCTGAAATAATACTTTTTCAGACTGCTTTATTTTCTTCTTCAATGCCGTCCATCCATCCATTTACATTTACATTTTCTGTCCACTTTAGAAAGCATGGCCCTGAAAACAAAATCCTTGTATAAGTCTTTCAATATATTGATTCTCAGAATGGGCACGAGGTAAATGATATTACCGGGTCAGAAACCTGTGACAAGTGGCAAAACTCTGACATTTTCAAATATTTATTAGCACAATTGTCTAGACTCAAAAGGAAAGGAGTGGTGCTTAAAAGGAAAAAAAAAATCCTCAAAAGAAGAAAAAAGTCCAAGGATACTTAATATGTAAAGAACAACGGTGTCGTAGCACAAAATTCCCTGCAGGTTACATTTAGGTTCCGCAGCCCTGTCTGGCAATTTTGAAAAGACAGGGAAATGTCAGCAGGTGTAGAGATGTAGTTCAGGCTATGTGGCTTGTGCAAATTCCACAGATGTTGATGTTAGAGATATATGAACTTGGGGTCTGCTTCAGACATCCCCACGTACCCATTTTGCTTGTTAGCCCTGAAGTTTCTCATGGCATAATGTGAATTTTCTTGACAGGCTTCTCTTGTTCTCTCTCACCTCCACTTCTGTTTAGGGGGGGTCTGTGTATAATCTTATGATCTTGCCCTTGTTTATTCAGAACTAAAACTTCCTTCCTTCCTTCCTTCCTTCCTTCCTTCCTTCCTTCCTTCCTTCCTTCCTTCCTTCCTTCCCTCTCTCCCTCCTTCCTTCCTTCCTTCCTTCCTTCCTTCCCTCTCTCCCTCCTTCTTTCCTTCCTTCCTTCCTTCCTTTCTTCCTTCCTTCCCTTTCTTCCTTCCATGAAGGTTACATACAGATTAAACTTTTTACAGTATCACCCTCCCATTCTCCCATACCTTTTTTCATACCTTGGTCCCACGTCTGTCCCAAGGAGAAACAGGTTACAAGATGAGCAAGTATATAGATGTGATAGATGATAGATAGATAGATAGATAGATAGATAGATAGATAGATAGATAGATAGATGATAGATGATGGGTGGGTGGATGGATGGATGGATAGGCAGGCAGGCAGACATAGAGATAGATAGATAGATAGATAGATAGATAGATAGATAGATAGATAGATAGATGATAGATGATAGATGTGTGGGTGGGTGGGTGGGTGGATGGATGGATGGATGGATGGATGGATAGGCAGGCAGGCAGGGCCATTTCCTTAAACCTTTCTGTATTCTGGCACCTTTGTCCTTGCTAGAATGTGGTAGTTCTACAAAACTGGAGTGCTTTCCATCAGCTACTCTTTCTTGCATTCTGCTTATAGGTATCCCTCCACATATGGCCACAAGGAGGAACCAACCAGGAACCATGGTGGCACAGTGGTTAGAACACAGTATTGCAAGCAAACTCTGCCCACTGCCAGGAGTTCAATTCTGACTAGCTGAAGCTTAACTCATCCTTCCATCCTTCCATGGTGGGTCAAATGAGAACCCAGATTGTTGGGAACAATATGCTGACTTCTACAAATTGTCTAGAGAGTGCTAGAAAGCACTATGGAGCAATATATAAGTCTAAGCGATATAGCTATTGCTATCAGGATTAGAACGTCCATTGCTAAGCAGTGCAGTCATTAAATGAGCTGTGCCTTATTTTATGACATTTTTGCCAAGGTCATTAAGTGAAGTATGTCATCATTAAACAAATCCAACTTCTGTACTGACTTTGCTGGTGGGAAGCCATCTGTGAAGATCGTCAATGGTAATCACATGCCCCTGGGAGACTGCAGCCATCATAAATACAAGCTGGTTACCAGGTGATCAAACAGTGATTACATGACCACAGGAACACTGAGATGGTCATCAGTGTGAGGATCGATCCTAAGTTTCTTTTTCCAGCACCATTGTAATTTCAAACAGTCACTAAATGAATGGTTGTAAGTCAAGAACTAGCTGGATCTCCAACTCCAAATTCCTCTTTAATACACCCAGTATCACTACATCACACCATACAAAAACAACTCTAGGAATGCTGAACAATCTTCTCCTTCATTATTTATGCTTCTATGAGTGGTGCAGTGGCCTAGAAGTGGAGCTCTCACCTCACAATCAGGGGGCTGTGAGTTCGATCCTTGGTAGCAATAGATATTTCTCTCCCTGGGCACAATGAGAAATTATCTGCTGAATATAACTCTGCATTGGCAACAGGAAGGGCATCCAGCCAATAAACACTCAGTTCCATTCAATTGCCCCGGCTCCACCCCAATGCAAGGGACTATGGGGTCATTAAAAGACCAAAAAAATCATTTTTGTTACCCTTCTCTGAACCTATTCCAGTGTCTCTGAATCCTTCTGAATTTATGTTACCCAGAACTGGACACTAATCTTCAGATTAAGACCAGAATTGAATAATTTCTTCCTGTTCTATATGGAAATTATACATCTGATGACGGAAGCTGAAATTGCATTAGGTTTCTTTGCAGCCACGCCACGCCACATGAAAAGCTCGTATTTAATTTGCAATCAACTTCTAGTCCAACCTTTTCCCTCCCAAATAGTATTAGCATAATATGTAATGGTTCTGTATCTTTACATTTGATTTTTGTCTTCTAAAGGAAAGACATAGATGAGACTAGACAGCTCTGAGCTGGCAAGTGACATTTCTTGGAGACAAAGTAGATACTTCAGTGGATTTCTTTGCAAGATTGCTACCTGTTTTTGTCAACCACCTTTAGATACACGAAGGTAAGGTTCCTTGGGGTCTTCCAACAGGAAACCAGAATGTTTAATGGGGTTGTCCATGCACAACACCGATCCCTTGGCCACTATCAAGCTGACAGCAATTATGCTAAACAAGGACAAAACTAAGTTTGTACAACTGCACATGCACAATGGTGGAAACCCATTATTAAGGTAATCACCAGATGTCACCTTTCTGAGGCGAGCAGAAGACTCGCTAATCAAATTAACAATTAGGATGCCATTGGCATCTTGCTCCCATTAATGTCATAATTGCAACTCAGTAAGCACCTGTGTTGCTTTCTCTGTTATGTCCTAATTAGCTCCGTTAATGAACGATAATGAAATTAATGGGGGGTGGGGAGAAATGTGGTAGGAAATTGTCCAGCAGAACCATCCAGAAACAACCACATGCCAATGCCATGGTAAAAAGAGAAAAAAGAAAAGATCTAAACATTTGATGAGAATATCTAGGTATTATTTTATTAAGATATTATTTTTGATCAATGGAGAGTTCCAGAATATAGTCTTTGCTTCCTTTTTTTTTTCATCTTGACTCCTGATGGACATGTTGGCTTTGTGACAGCAATATGAAAGACATTGGCCATTACCATCTTCTTCTTGTTGTTAGTTGCGAAGTCGTGTCTGACCCATTGTGACTCCATGGACAACGTTCCTCCAGGCCTTCCTGTCCTCTACCATCCCCCGGAGATCATTTAAGCTCACGCCGACTGCTTCAGTGACTCCATCCAGCCACCTCGTTCTTTGCCATCCCCTTCTTCTTTTGCCCTCAGTCGTTCCCAGCATTAGGCTCTTCTCCAGGGAGTCCTTCCTTCTCATTAGGTGGCCAAAGCATTTGAGTTTCCTCTTCAGGATCTGGCCTTCTAAAGAGCAGTCAGGGTTGATCTCCTCTAGGACTGACCAGTTGGATCGCCTTGCAGTCCAAGGGACTCGCAGGAGTCTTCTCCAGCACCAGAGTTCAAAGGCCTCAAGTCTTTGGCGCTCAGCCTTCCTTATGGTCCAATTTTCACAGCCATACATCTTCTAGTGATACATTTTCTCTGTTCCAGTCTATCCTACAGACATAGCTATCCCTAGTGCTTTCTTATCCAAGTCCTAATGAGGTCCAATCCTTCTTGGATTATTATTTTTTTTTGAGGTCTGTTTAGGTTGGCTTTATTATGAAAAACATCAACCTATGTCAGTGGCAACTTTAAGAGGGGTGGATTTCAACTCCCAGCATTCCCCAGCCAGTTATGATGGCTGGAGAATTCTGGGAGGTGAAGTCCACATGTCTTAAAGTTGCTGAAGTTGAGAATCACTGGTTGATGGGGTTGATAAGAATCCCCACCAAACTTGATGACACACATAACGGACTAGAAACATGGAGGAAGAAAATAGAAGTCAGAGAGAGAAGTAAAGTGCTGGAAGCAATGGGTCAAAAAAGTCAAGAGGGCAGCCATAAGCATGTGATTTATTTTGCATGGCATAACAGAAAAAAAGCACTAGTGCATCTGAAAAGAGCCATGGTCATATCCATGTGGCTTCTTTTTGCTGGGAGATCCTTGTGTGGTCCAGCAGTCAGAACATGTAGACTGTTTACCTAATCAGCATCTTGTGTAATCCAAGATTAGAGGGTTTTTTTCCCCCTTGTTAAACATTAGAAAATTCAAATTTGAAATTCTACTCATTTTAACAAAAACAACCATGTTAATATTTCTGGTTTCCTTTTAATTCAACTGATTTCTCCTCCTCCTCCTCCTCCTCTTCTTCTTCCTCGTCCTCCTCCTCTCTTCCTTCTCCTTTTCTTCCTCTCTCCTCCTCCTCTTCCTTCTCCTCCTCCTCGTCCTCTTCTTTTTCTCTCCTCCTCCTCTTCCCCTTCCCCTTTTCCTCTTCTTTCTTCTTTCTTCTTTCTTCTTTCTTCCTTCTGCTTTCTTCTTTCTTCTTCTGCACATTTTTTTAACACTGACTAACAGACATTAGGGGATTCTACTGCAGTCTCAATTCGACCAAGTTCTGGTGGATCTTGTTCCCATAGAAATCCAACAAGTAGAGATGCCATTTTTTTTAAAACAAAAAGAAAAGTGTTGTGGTTGAAAAGACTTGCGATGTTTACCTTATCTATCAACCCACCTCCCGCCAGCACATCCATTTTCCCACCGCAACTGAATTTGGGTAGTACTGCTTTCTTTCAAATTAAAGTAACATTTTTGTAAAGAAAAAACAAAAACAAAAAGTAATCAGCACTCAAAGGAAAGGGTTTTTTTTCCTGATGGGCAAGCAGCATGTTTTGGGGGGCAGTTTTGTCCTGCTGGCTTAACAACATGCCTGTCACAAAACTGGTGATTCAGAAAATTTACTAGTGCTCGCTTAATGATTAATTAGCCCTCTCCATGTGGATCGAGGTTTCCTCATTATGCATGTTGTTTCAGAGAAATTCATCCTCTTTCTAAAGAATATAGCAGATGGGGTGCAGAGCATTTAATGAAAGCCGGCTCAAGGCCCACCATTCTGTGAACAAAATTAGCAGAGTTCAGATGTTCGGAGCAGGACTGTCTCTAATCCAAAGATGCCCATCTTACGTAGATGTGAGAAGTTACTTTGAAAAGAAAGGATGGCTAGTTAATAAAGTCGGACTTTCATAGAACAGAGTTGGAAGGGACGTTGCAGGTCTTCTAGTCCAACGCTCTGCTCTAGCAGGAGACTCCTATACCATTTCAGACAATCTGTTCTTGAGAGCCTCTTCTTAAAAGCCTCACAACCTCTGAAGGCAAACCGTTCCACTGGTTAATTGTTCTCACCATTAGGAAATTTCTCTTTAGTTCTAGGTTGCTTCTCTCCTTGGTGAGCTTCCATCCATTGTTTCTGGTGCTCTGGAAAATAAGTTGACCCATTCTTCTTTGTGGCAGGCCCTCAAATACAGGAAGACTGTTATCATGCCACCCAGGGGTGAAATCCAGAAGTTCTGACAGGTTCTGGACAACCGGTAGTAGAAATTTTGAGTAGTTTGGAGAACCAGCAAATACCACCTCTGGCTGGTCCCAGAGTGGGGTGGGAATGGAGATTTTTTTTTTTTTAATTTGATTTATATGCCGCCCGTCTCCGGAGACTCAGGGCGGCTTACAATGTGCTAAGCAATAGCCTTCATACTTTTGTATATTTATACAAAGTCAGCTTATTGCCCCCACAACTGGGTCCTCAAGGACCTTAGAAAGGATGGAAGGCTGAGTCAACCTTGAGCCTGGCGAGATTCGAACCTGCAGTAATTGCAGGCAGCTGGTCTTAATAACAGGGTGCTTTAGACCACTGTACTACCAAGGCTCCAAGGATTTTGCAGTATCCTTCCCCTGGAATGGGGAGGGAATGGAGATTTTGCAGTATCCTTCTCCTGCCACGCTCACCAAGCCACACCATGCCCACCAAGCCACACCCACAGAACTGGTAGTAAAAAAATTTGGATTTCACCACTGATGTCGCCCCTAATTCTTCTTTTCTCTAGACTAGCCAAACCCAAATCCTGCAACCGTTCTTCATTTGTTTTAGTCTCCAGGTCTTTGATCATCTTAGTTGCTCTTCTCTGCACACTTTCCAAGTCTCAACATCTTTTTTTTATAGTTGGTGACCAAAATTGAATGCAGTATTCCAAGTGTGGTCTTAACTAAGGCTTTGTAAAGCAGTACTAATACTTCAAGTGATCTCGATTCTATCTGTCAAGAGTGATTCACTCTTTTCACCTAGTTGCTTCTTCGCTCTCAGCTTGACAACAATCGGGAGAGGAGTGGTTGGAATATCGGGGTGGAATGTCAGGGGGTTTGCAGGGGTTCAGGAGAACCTCTACTAAGATTCCATGCAGTTCAGAGAACCACCACACCCACTCCTGGCTGGCCCCACCCTCCCCACCCCTCCCAGGAGTCCCCAAGTGGCCTGTTTTGGATGCAGGTAAGTGCAGGGCATGCACAGAGGCTCGGGGAGAGAAAAATGGGCCTACCGGAAGTTCGGGAAAGCCAGAAATGGGCCCATTTCTGGCTTCCAGAGGGCCTCTGGAGCCTGGGGAGGCCATTTTCGCACTCTCAGAGACTCGAGGAAAGCCTCTGGAGCCCGGAGAGGGCAAAAATGTCCCGTTCCCATCCCCACCGTGGTGCAGGAGGCCAACTAGGCCATGTCCACCATGTCCACGCCCATCCAGCAACCAGGCAGAGAACCCCTTGCTAAAATTTTTGAAGCCCACCCCAGTTCAAACCCATAAAAAAACCTGCACCGAATCAATTATGTTTTGAATTGATTCAGAAATGGATTCACACGCTCCAAGTCCAGGGATGAGAGAGATGGCTTTTGCTGTGACAAGTTTGCAGACCAAGTAAATTTTTATCGCTACGTCTGTTGCTAATTGCCTACCCAAAGACAAAAGAAAATTGGCAAGGATGCTTCTGGTCACCTAATTGGCTGTCTGAGAAGACTGAATGGAGAAGTCCTTTGGAGGTATTCCACTTGAAAGCATCATTATAATGTACATGAATTATTGAACTGGCTTCCCTGGCCATTTGTATTTCCACACCGAGCCTACTTAACTTTTGGAAGTCACCTGTTTTGCTCGGCCTGTGGCTGAATCGAGGCTGCAGCTTGATTGAACTTCTTTTTTACCATGGTCTCCGTCGTCTTTTCACTTTTGCAATTTTGTACGGCTTTATTGGTTTGTTTGGTTATAACCTGCTTGGGGATTACTTTTAATGAAAAACAGACGAAAAGGTATAAACAAACAGACTTCACAAAATGGTCTACTTCCAAAGAGCAGGTTTCCAGTTGCATTAAAAAAAAAAGAAAAAAAAACCCAGTCCCATTGCAAGTGGAAAAAAATACCCCCCCCCAAAGTGCTTCGAAATTTGCTCCCTTTGGGAACCAATGATAGAAATTTGGGTTTGTTACACCCACTTAATGGCAAAAGGTCATTTTCTACTCTGTTGTCTTCCATTTCTTTGACTCTCATCCTGGACATAAACTGTTTCAACCCCTACCCTCAAAATGATGCTATATTCATCTATTCCAAAGTTCTCTAGAAAGATGGGGTATGTTTCTGTTAATGAGCATAAAGGAACATTGTAACAACACAAGGGATTTATTCCATTATTTAAACTATTTACATCATTTACTATTTACCAACAAGACAGACACAGACTTCAGAGGATAATTAGAACTGCAGAGAAAACAATGGCTACCAACCTGCCTTCCATTGAGGGCCTGTATACTGCACGAGTCAAAAAGAGGGCTGTGAAAATATCTACAGACTCCTCGCATCCTGGACATAAACTGTTTCATCTCCTACCCTCAAAACGACGCTATAGAACACTGCACACCAGAACAACTAGACACAAGAACAGTTTTTTTCCCAAACGCCATCACTCCGCTAAACAAATAATTCCCTCAACACTGTCAAACTATTTACTAAGTCTGCACTACTATTAATCTTCTCATCGTTCCTATCACCCATCTCCTCTCACTTATGACTGTTTGACTGTAACTTTGTTGCTGGTATCCTTAAGATTTATATTGACTGTTTCCTAATATGATTTGATTGCTTATTTGTAACCTATGGCTATCATTAAGTGTTGTACCTTATGATTCTTGACGAATGTATTTTTTCTTTCTTGTACTCTGAGAGCGTATGCATCAAGACAAATTCCTTGTGTGTCCAATCAGACTTGGCCAATAAAGAATTCTATTCTATTCTATTCTATTCTATTCTATTCTATTCTATTCTATTCTATTCTATTCTATTCTATTCTATTCTATTCTATTCTATTCTATTCCTAATTCTAATTCTAATTCTAATTCTAATTCTAATTCTAATTCTAATTCTAATTCTAATTCTATTCTAACCGTTTATACACCTAAACAAAATGTACAGCAGCTGCCTCCAAATAATCCCTAACTCTCTATCAATATTTTTAAAATCCTGTGTCATGCCCCCATAGGATTCTGAATTTTCAGGGGAAGACAAGCTGGAACTTGAGCTGACAGAGATTGAGGGGGCGGCTTCGTTGTCTCGGAAGAAAATGGGAACGGCCAGGGACTTTCAGGATTAGGACAGATTTTAGCCAGGGAGGAACAGAGGCAGGATGAACATGAGAGACAGAGCTCAGGCGAGGAGCAAGGACCACCCCCTCTTGCTCCAAGGGCTTGGAGAGTGGAGAGAAGGCATGAACAGTGCAGACTGAGCAGGCTACTCGGGAGAAGAGTGCCTCGCCCATCTTCACAAAGCACACCTAGGAAATGAGACTTAAGGAGATGCTATAGGGAGGAGCATTTGTCAGGAACAAATGCTGAGTTCATGAAGTGTTGAGTGCTGACATTTGAACTTCCCAAGAGTCCATGCATGCTTTCTGGCTTTGTGGACTAATTAACTGGATCCTTTGCTCCCTGAACTCCTTGATTTGCCCTGCTGGATTTATTGCTGTGCAGCCTTGGTGTGGACAGTTCTGGGCTGGACTATTTGCAGCCAGAGGCTGCTTGAGGTGTGTGTGGGGGGTTTGTCATCACTTTGCTCTGGGACTTGCCAGAAACATAGGAGCATTTTGGAAAATTTGGAGCAAAAACGGGGCAGTTTGAACTGCCAGCTACCTGTGTGATCTCTGTGCTGTGCCCTGGGTCATCACATCCTGGCTGTACTTTATAATATGGCAGAAGAGGGAGAAAAAAAAGATCATTTGATATTTACTGTATTTCTTTATTTAGAAATAATTACATCTAAAGGATTCTTAAATATGCATACACTAGCTAGATACCCATACTTTGCTACAAAACTATGTGATTGGGCTTGATAAATCAACACTTACAGCTTGAAAATTAATGAGTAGTTACAATTGGCCTCTCCTCTCCCCTTATCTCCCTCAGCCTTTCCCCACAGAAGCCTCCCGTATCCTATCCCCTTGTTGCTACTGTGAAAGTAAAGCTGAAAATGAAACTCCTGTCCTCTGGTGGTGTTTTGCATTTGGAACAGATTTTTTTTCAGGTGGGGGAGGGGGAGTAGAACTCCTTAGCATCAGAGGGCTGTTTGGAAAGTGAAACAGTATTTGCTGTTTGAGCAAGGAGACAGGAAGGAGCCTGGCTGTGGCTTAGCTCAAGTGTTCTGTATTAAAGCTGCTCCCTACTGTGAAAGTAAAACTGAATGTGAAACTCCTCTCCTCTGCTTGTGTTTTCCATTTGGAACTGATTTTTTTTCAGGTGGGGAGGTAGAGTAAAACTCCTTAGCATCAGAGCATATTAATAATAATATAGGAAATACTAATGCTCTGATGGTCATTTCGAAAAATCCTTTCTCAGTGAGCACTGAGAAGCCAAGAGGAACATAGGTGGCAAATTTCAAGTTTGTAGGCTTTACGGTTCTGGAGATTTTGTGATTATAGCATGAGTGGTTTTATATATATACATAAATACATTTAAATATATAATCATTGCCTCCTTAATAGGGCTGAGAGAGCATGACTGGCTCAAGGTCACTCAGCTGATTTCATGCCTAAGAGTGGATTAAAACTAGGCCTCCAGATTTCTATCTTGGTGCCACTGCACTGCACTGTTCTGCCTCTCATTTTATTTACTTTTTATTGTTATTTTTTATCCTGCCTTTATTATTTGTATAACTAACTCAAGGCAGTGAGCATACCTAAACACTTTCCTCCTCCTATTTTCCCCACAAAAATAACCCTGTGTGGTGGGTTGGGCTGAGAGAGAGAGAGAGAGACAGACTGGCCCAAAGTCACCCAGATGGCTTTCATGCCTAAGGCAGGACTCGAACTCAGCATCTCTTGGTGATTGGTCCAAAATCACCCACCCAGCTTCCCTGCCTTAAAGCCAGGACTATAACTCACAGCCTCCTGGTTTGTAGCTAGGTACTTTACCACTAACCCAAACTGGCTCTCATTAGCTATCTTAAACATGTATAAATGGACATACAAAGGAATTTATCATAGTTACCAAATGTAAGTGATGTATTTGAAATCAGATAAGTTTGATTGAATTCAGTTTCTTCCTGCTGCTACTTACTGTATGTGTATCCAGCCAGATACAAATTTTGACACATGATACAAAAGCATAAGTTGGCATCCATACTAAAAGATGTTACCATACCAATGATTGGAGTAAAAACATGAAATCTGTGTGACCCTAAGATGTAAGTTGCTCTGGGCACCCCTTCATAGCCCATTCAAAGATTTCTGGATGTCTGAATTGTCTTTTCTGCAGCTGACATGCAGACACCTGCAAACATCCACATCACCAGGTCCTTCTCACCTTCTCTGCCCCTCCAGCTGGGCTCCCAGCAGCATTGGCTGGGCTGTGTAGCAATAGCAATAGGCCTTAGACTTATATACCGTTTCACGGTGCTTTACAGCCCTCTCTAAGCGGTTTACAGAGTCAGCATATTACTCCCAACAATCTAGGTCTGTGATGGCAAACCTATGACACGCGTGCCATAGGTGGCACGCGGAGCCATTTCTGTGGGCACGCGAGCCATCCCCGTAAATCAGCTCCACCATGCATGCATGTGCACTTCCCGCCAGCCAGCTGATTTTTGAGTCTCTGCCGCGCATGCGGGAGACGCACGCATATGCCTATGCTGCCCCTCCCCTCCCAGGAGCCTCCATGTGGCCCATTTTGGATGCCAGGTAAGTATAGGGCTCGCGCCGAGGCCCTGGGAGGGCTAAAAAGGGGTATGCCGGAAGTCCGGAAACGGGCTGTTTCCAGCCACCGGAGGGCCAGGGTAGGCCATTTTCGCCCTCCTGGAGGCTCCAGGAAAGCCTTCGGACCAGTGGTGGGTTGCCCCTGGTTCGCACCAGTTCTATAAAACTGGTAGTAAAACTGGTGGGAGGCTCCGCCCACTGACCCCAATGTCATCATTGAGAAACAAGCTCAGACTCAACCCCTCCAAGACCGAGTGGCTGTGGCTTCCGGCGTCCCGGTATAGTCAGCTGGTACCATCACTGACAATAGGGGATGAGATCTTGCTCCCCACAGAGAGGGCCCGCAACTTGGGTGTCCTCCTGGATTCACGGTTATCTTTAAAAGATCATTTGACGGCCGTGGCCAGGGGTGCCTTTTATCAGGTTCGCCTGATCCGCCAGTTGCGTCCCTTTCTGGATCGGGATGCCTTGAGCACGGTCACTCATGCCCTAGTTACCTCCCGTATGGACTACTGTAATGCTCTCTACATGGGGCTCCCCTTGAAAAGCACCCGGAGGCTCCAACTGGTCCAGAACGTAGCCGCGCAGATGATTATGGGCGCAGCTCGTTGCGCCCATGTAACACCTCTTCTACGCGAGCTGCACTGGCTCCCGGTGGTCTTCCGGGTGCAATTCAAGGTGTTAGTTATCACCTTTAAAGCGCTCCATGGCTTAGGACCTGGGTACCTACGAGACCGTCTTTTGCCACCAATAGCCTCCCACCGACCAGTTCGTTCTCACAGGGAGGGACTACTCAGGGTACCGTCAGTCAAATTATGTCGACTGGCGACTCCCAGGGGGAGGGCCTTCTCTGTGGGGGCTCCAACCCTTTGGAATGAACTGCCCCCGGAGATACGGAATATCCCTGATCTCCGTGCTTTCCGCCGTGCCCTCAAGACCCTGATGTTCCAACAGGCGGGGCTAAACATACGAACATGTGAATGATTTTTTTAAATGTTATCTAATTCTGGGTTTTATTTAATTGACCAAACTAAGTAATAATTTTAATTAGCAATTTTATGATGTTTGTGTGTCTATATTTTTCTTGACTGTACACCGCCTTGACTCCTACGGGAGAAAGGCGGTATAGAAATATAATAAATAAATAAATAAATAAATAAATAAATAAATAAATAAATAAATAAATAAATAAATAAATCAAAACGCTTCTGTGCAGAAGAGCGTGTGTGCGCGAGTGAAGCGAGCGCAGGTGCGCAGCCCCACTGCGAACCAGTAGTAAAGGTAAGTAGAACCCACCCCTGCTTCAGACCCTCCGAAACCTCCAGAGGGCGAAAAACGGGCCTACTGGAAGTCTGGAAATGGGACATTTCTGGCTCCCAGAGGCTTCAGGAAGGCCTGCTAGGCCAAAAATGGGGCACGGGGGAGTCACATGTGCATGCATGGGGGGTGGGGGAGTGCGGGGGGTCACATGTGTATTCGCAGGGGGGCAGGGCAGCATGGGGGGATTGTGCATTCATGTGCAGGGGGCGGGGCATGAGTGCATGGGGGTCATTGCATTATGGGAGTGAGCATGCGCGTGCATGGACGCTTTTGGCACCCGAGGAAAAAAAGGTTCACCATCACTGATCTAGGTCCTCATTTGACCCACCTCAGAAGGATGGAAGGCTGAGTCATCCTTGAACCTGGTGAGATTCAAATTGCCAAATTGCAGGCAGCCGGCAGGCAGCAGAAGTAGCCTGCAGTACTGCACTCTAACCACTGTGCCACCGTGGCTCTGTAGGAGAGCAGTGAATTGGTTGGCCCCCTAGAATTACCCCATCCACATGGAAACCTGGCTCTCCTCCTCCTTCTCACCCTCGGCAGTAATCAAAGGCGCCTGCTCTTTCGTCAAAGCTGAACATGTTAACTAAACCACCATGACAAACCGTGAGGCTGAGCCATCCATTGCGAAGAAGTGCTGTGAAGTCATGCAAAACAACTCCTTGATAACATTCTTTTTTCTTCTTCTTTTTTTGAAGAAAGTCACTTCTTCTTTTTTTTTACACTTCTCCATTGTGGTTTACTGCAGTGTTATTTATTCTTTAACATTCTCTTCTGTTCTGCCTTTAGACAGAGACAAGGCTCCCCATTATCTATGGATAGGAGAGGTCTTCTTGGTTCTTTGCAGCAGGGCTAAAATATCCATCAGTGAAAACATTTTGATTTTTTTAAATTTTTTTAAATCTGGCTCCTGCCTGCCTGCCCTCCCTTCTTCCTCCCTCCCTCCCTCCTTCCCTTCTTCCTATCCTCTTACTTCCTTCTTACCTTCCCCCATTCTCTTCCTCCCTTCCTTTCTTCCCTCAACTTTCCTTCCCTCCCTCTTTTCATTCCTTCCTTTTCTCCTTCCCTCCCTTCTTCCTCCCTCCCCTCCCTTCCTCCTATCCTCTTTCTTCCTTCTTACCTTCCCCCATTCCCTTCCTTTCTTCCCTCAACTTTCCTTCCCTCCCTCTTTTCATTCCTTCCTTTTCTCCTTCCCTCCCTTCTTCCTCCCTCCCCTCCCTTCCTCTATCCTCTTTCTTCCTTCTTACCTTCCCCCATTCCCTTCCTTTCTTCCCTCAACCTTCCTTCCCTCCCTCTTTTCATTCCTTCCTTCCCTCCCTCGCTTTTTCATTTCTTCCTTTTCTCTTTCCCCCTTCCTCCTTCCTTCCCTCCCTCCTTCCCTCCCTCCTTCCCTGCCTCCTATTCTCTTCCTTCCTTCTTACCTTCCCCCATTCCCTTCCTTCCTTTCTTCCCTCAACCTTCCTTCCTTCCCTCTTTTCATTCCTTCTTTTTCTCCTTCTCTCCCTCTTTCCTTCCTCCCCTCCCTCCCTCCTATCCCCTTCCTTCCTTCTTACCGTCCCCCCATTCCTCCCTTCCTTTCTTCCCTCCCTCTTTTCCTTCCTTCCTTTTCTCCTCCCCTCCTTCCCTCCGGTCCCTTTGTCTTTCCAGCCATCCATCTATCACAGTGTGCATAGTGGGAAGCTATTGGTTATGCTATGAGTGATCATATTACAAAACATTATCCGAAAATGTTGCTTAACATGCTGCATTGCCGAGATGTTGCTCGCTCTGGCAAGAATAATCAGGCCTCCCTCTCTCTGCGTCTATAAAGATAGATACGGATTCTTTCAGCCATCGAAATTTAAATGAGAAGAAAAGGAAGCAGCAGGGCCGTTTCACTTTCTCCCCCGTGCTGTACAAAACAAAACATATAGCTCTGCATGCATTATTAATACGGGGTTTATTGCTTGCTTTTATTGGCTCCACCGCTGCTGCCCTCTTGGGAAGCCACCGAACGCAGGGTGGATTGCGCAAATGTCCACATTAGCAGGGACAGCCATATACAAGGCAAATAAGATGCCACCAATATCAATCTGTGCTTCTACTCTTCGTGTAAGCATGAATACGGAAACACAGTCTCCTTCACCACTGCTTATTGAAATATTTGTTCATTCGGTTTTGGAAAGGCAATCGTGTGGCTATTGGAATAACCTATCACACACTTATTTCAGAGGAGGGAGGGAGGGAGGGAAGGAGGAAGGAAGGAAGATGATAATGAAAGAAGAAAGGGAGGGAGGGAGGGAGGGAGGGAGGGAGGGAGGGAGGAAGGAAGGAAGGAAGGAAGGAAGGAAGGAAGGAAGGAAGGAAGGAAGATGACAATGATAGAAGAAAGGGAGGGAGGGAGGGAATGGGAGGGAGGAAAGGAAGAAAGAAAGATGACAATGATAGAAGAAAGGGAGGGAGGGAAGGAAGGAAGGAAGATTACAATGAGAGAAGAAAGGAAGGAAAGGAAGGAGGGAGGGAGGGAATGGGAGGGAGGGAGCGAGGGAGGGGGAGGAAGGAAGGACAGAAGGAAGGAAGGGAGGAAGGGAGGAAGGAAGGAAGGAAGGAGGAAAAGTGGGGGAGGGAGAAAGAAAATGGAGGGAGGGAGGGATATACCTAGATACTGCAACTGTTCATTGTATGTTTTATCATGCAATTCCCTAATCAACTTTGTTGCTCTTCTCTGCACTTTTTCTAGGGTCTCAACTTCTTTTTTTGTTTTTGTAGTGTGGGGACTGAAACTGGGCTTAATATTTCAAATGTGGTCCCACCAATGCATTATAAAGCAATGCTAACACTTTGTTTGATCTTGATGCTATCCCTCTGGTGATGCAAGTATTTTATATCTGTTGATGTTTTTTTCTTGCCTCAGTGTAAAACCTTACTTTCCTCACTGTTGAATTGCATTTTGTTGGATAGGGCCCAGTACTCAAATCTGTCAACATTGTTCAGGATCTTGAGCCTATCTTCTAAAGTGTTGGCTACTCCCTCTAAGTTGGTGTTGTCTGCAAATTTGATGAGTTCCCCTTCTACCCTCACATCTAAATCATTTAAGAAATACCCTAGTGCAAGAGTCCCTCCATGTAAATGTTGGATGTAGTTCAGGGATGGGCTTCAAAACTTTTAGCAAGGGATTCTCTGCCTGGTTGCTGGTGGGCGTGGCCATGATCGGCGTGTCCTAGTCATCCTCCTGCACCATGGGGGGGCATTTTTGCCTTCCCCAGGCTCCAGAGGCTTTCCTTGAGCATCTGAGAGGGCAAAAACAACCTCCCCAGGCTCCAGAGACCCTCTGGAGGCCAGAAACAGGCCCGTTTCCAGCCTTCCCGAACTTCCAGTAGGCCCGTTTTTCACCCTCCCCGAGCCTCTGTGTGAGCCCTGCACTTATCTGCATCCAAAATCGGCTGCGTAGGGACTCCTGGGAGGGGAGGGGCTGGGTGGGCGGGGAGTGGCCAGCCAGGAGTGGAATTTGGTAGGTCTCTGAACTGCACAGAATCTTAGCTAGAGGTTCTCCTGAACCTCTGCGAACCCCCAGCAGCCCACCCCTGATGTAGTTGGTCAAACAGTTACGAATCCATCTGGTGATGATACTGTCTATTCCACCTTTTTTAAAAAAGAAATTGGCTGCGGTCTAGTTTGTCTACTTCTCTATTTCTCACATATTTTCCCAGAGGACAACACTGAATTTCTTTACAAATAAGGGTGATAGCTCGATCTGTTTTAATTCATATTGATAGCATGAATTAAATAAGATTGCCCTTCACATACTGACAATGTTCCTTTGGGGCCTCATCAAATAGGATTATTTGGCCAGGACTTTTGGGCAGGTCTCTGGTTTGGGCAGAATTGGATGCAGCCCTGATTATCCTGTCTCTGAATTGCTAATCGATGTGTTCTACATTCCAGTTGTCAACTGTCCAGTTGGCAAATCCAGAAAAAGGGACATTATTTTACCAAGAGTATAAAACTTTACTGAATAAACCACATTGGCACAGAAGAAGCAAAATCAGCTCTGGGTTTCCTGCCCAAAAGCAGGCATAGTTAATTCCCCTCTTCCCTACGGGCTACTTGCAGTCCAAAACATCCACCAATCACTCCTGTTCATTTTGTTATGGGAAACAGCCAGCCACACTGGGACATCTGCTCTGTGTGTCCATGGGATCAGTGGTGGGATTCAACCAGTGTAACAACTGGTTCACTGAATGCCTGCGGTGCGTTTGAAAACAGCTCTAAAACTGCAGCTCCGGTGAGATACGACAATCCGCTCTGCTGCGCCAATCAGCTGGGTTTCAAACAAAGGAAATATAGGTCAGTATAGTGCAGGGGAGGGCGGGAGGGCCCACCTGATCATCAGAGCAAACCGGTTCTCTCTCAGCTGATCATCAGGCCTACTGATTTGGGCGAACCGGTCCTAACCGGCTGAATACCACCTCTGCTTGGGATGCTAGCAATGTCCCATGGAAGCCGATAGATGCTTGAATACCGTTCTGTTGTGACCCAGGCCCAAGTAGGTAGTAATCGACGCAAACAGTTCCAAAACAAACAGACTTTATTAGAACAGCTGAGAATTAACTCATTCTCAGCGTAGTCCAAACTAAATTAAAACAAACTCTTCATAACACAAATTCTTCAATCACCAACTTTGGTATAATTAGGCACACTGCCAAAGGCTTCTCTTGACAAAAGTTCAAAACCAGAAGACGCCAACAAGAGATAAGTGCAGCAAGATTATCAATGTTGTTTTCCAAAGAGGCCAAGAGCCATTGCTGGTCTTTTAAGCCTTATGGGAGGGGCCAATCATCTCTTGGCCTTACTCCCGAGTTGTCCTCTTTGCTGTAGCTGCTCTTGCCTTCTGGCAGCTCTTCTCATACGTGCACTAGGAACAGGCTCCTCCTGTTCCTCTGCCTCTCTACTGTCAGCCTCTGAAGGCTCTGGTGTCCGCACATCACTCCCCGATGGCCCTGGCCCCATCTCTGCCTCCGACGCAGAGCCCTCATCCGGGCCTTCCCCAGCCTCATTGCTGTCTGACTCGGCTGCCATCTTCAAAGGCTGCTGGCGGACCACAACAATTTGTGTCTTCTGAGGGTAAGCAAACCATATGAGCCAATCAACTCTTCCTATCACGTCATACTCCTCAAATACACTTTCACCATCTACCTTAGTTCACTCAGATATTTAAATGGTGATGTAGCATCTCTTCATTTCATTTCATTTTTATTGTTGCTTTATTCTAGATGTTCACCACTTACCTATGCTAACGTGGGGACTTTAAGTGCAAAATGATCCGATAAGGATTTTCGGTACCATCAGGTAAGACTGGGAAATATCTCTGTTGGAAATCCCAGACACCATTCTTGAATAAAAAAGATGTCGAGACTCTAGAAAGAGTGCAGAGAAGAGCAACAAAGATGATTAGGGGCACTGGAGGCTAAAACATATAAAGAACAGTTCCTGGAATTGATAAGAGCCTTGGTGGCACAGCAGACTAAAGTGCTGTTAAGTAGCACCAGCTGCCTGCAATTATTGCAAGTTCAAATCTCACCAGGCTCAAGGTTGACTCAACCTTCCATCCTTTCGAGGTAGGTAAAATGAGGACCCGGATTGTGAAGGCAATAAGCTGACTTTGTATAAAAAGAACACCGCTTTGGGGGGGGGGGGCGAAAGCCCTACTAAGCAGGTATATACAAAAGTATGAAGGCTATTGCTCAATGCATTGTAAGCCGCCCTGAGTCTCCGGAGAAGGGCAGCATATAAATCGAACAAATAAATAAATAAATAAATAAATAAATAAATAAATAAATAAATAAATAAATAAATAAATAAATAAATAAATAAATAAATAAATAAATAAATATGGCTAATCTATTGAAAAGAATGACTAGGAGTGACTATTCTCCAAAGCAGGACAAGAAGCAATGGGTGGAAACTAATCAAGGAGAGAAGCAACTTAGAACTAAGGAGAAACTTCCTGACAATGAGAACAATTAATCACTGGAACAACTTGCCTCCAGAAGTTGTGAATGCTCCAACACTGGAAATTTTTAAGAAGATATTTATCTGAAATGGTATAGGGATTCCTGCCTAGGCAGAGGGTTGGACTAGAAGACATCTAATGTCTCTTCCAACTCTGTTATTCTACTAAATACTCCCATTCTACTGTCCTCCAAATGCACTGGGTCCACATCATCCAACTGTTACAGTTACAATTGCCAATAACTAAATAGTGAAATAAGGGATATGGTGGCTCAGTGGCTACGACGCTGAGCTTGTCGATCGAAAGGTCAGCAGTTCAGTGGTTCAAATCCCTAGTGCCGCGTAACAGAGTGAGCTCCTGTTACTTGTCCCAGCTTCTGCTAACCTAGCAATTTGAAAGCACGTAAAAAATGCAAGTAGAAAAATAGGGACCACCTTTGATGGGAAGGTAACAGCGTTCCGTGCGCCTTTGGCATTGAGTCATGCCGGCCACATGACCACGGAGACGTCTTCGGACAGCGCTGGCACTTCGGCTTTGAAACACAGATGAGCACCGCCCCCTAGAGTCGGGAACGACTAGCACATATGTGCGCGGGGAACCTTTACCTTAAATAGTGAAATGATATGACTCAATACATGCTTTTTTTTTTTTTTTTTTTTTTTTTAGTACTGTGGTGTGCTGTTCTATTTTATGATTTTGCTAATGCTTTTAGGGGCCTTTAATGAATGTGTTATAAACTGCCTGGAGGCTCTTTTGAAAATCAAAAGGCAAAGCTTGGATCTCTTAAGGAAGAGATCAATAAATATTAACCAACTTCCCCGTTTTGAGATGCTGCTTTGGAATAAGGGTGCTGGAACGGCAGTGACCCTTTAATTTCATGTCTGTTCCAACTATTTTCCCAAAGATCTCATCTTAAGTAAAACACGCTGCGGACAAAATGGCTTTTCTCTCTTTCTCGCAAAATCTTATTCATGTACCCAGAAGAAGCAAAGGAGGTGACTCATTTCAAGCAACCTCTGTTCCACCTAGAATTCGCTAATTTTCTCTCTTTATCTTCAAAGTCTATTTGCTTTTCGATTCCCAGACTTGAGTCTGTCCCTTCCTTGAAATTGATAGCACCGTTTCTTCGTTTTCCCACCCCCTCCCCATTCTGAGCCTTCTACAACTTTCTTTCCTTGAAAGAAGCACGCTCTTTACATATTTCCCTGGGATATTCTTCGCGATATTAGCAAACGCATACAGGAAAAGCCCGAGGTGTGTTCTTTTCTCAGCAGTTTTGAATTTTAGATTTCCAGAAATATCCTTAAGCTCTCATAAGCGAAGGCACTCATGCGCCTATAAAAGTTTTGGTGGTTTTTTTTCTTTTTCTTTTTTTTTTAAAAAAATCAGGATCCAATGAAATGTATTGGGTGCTTTCCAGCTCCTTTTTCTTAACTCTCTTCTAAAAGGCCATAGAAGAAGAAGAAGGTTAGAAGAGATCTATTGAGTTTGACCTCAAGAACATGGAAATAAATTTTTAAAAGGAACAATTTTTAAACAGATCATAACATAGAAAAGACCAACTCGGCAGAGGTGGGTTCTACTTACCTTTACTACCGGTTCGCATCATACTCATGCTTCTGCGCATGCACAGATCACTTATGATGATGTCCGGGTCAGTGGGCGGAGCCTCCCGCCAGTTTTACTACCGATTCTTGAGAACCGGTCCGAACCGGGGGCAACCCACCACTGCAACTCAGTTAGAAAAAACTGTCCTACCACCATGAAGAACGCATTTACAGGTAGTCCTTGATTTACAACTTTTCATTTAGTGACCGTTCCAAGTTACAAGAGCACTGGAAAAGTGACGTAGGACAAATTTTTCACACTTATAACCGTTGCAGACTCCCCATGTGGCCACAAGATCAAAATTTAGATGCTGGAGAGTTGCAGGGTTTTTCAGGATCATGTGATTTCCCCTTTTGCAATCTTCGGATAAGCAAAATCAATGGGAAGACAAATGGTTGTCCAGGGAGAGGGAGAGGGAGAGGGAGAGGGAGAGGGAGAGGGAGAGGGAGGGGGAGGAGGAGGGGAGAGGGAGCTGGAGCAGGAGAGGGAGAGGGGGGGGAGAGAGAGAGAGAGGGAGAGAGAAGGAGAGGGAGTGGGAGTGGGAGAGGGAGAGGGAGAGGGAGGGAGAGGGAGAGGGAGAGGGAGAGGGAGAGGGAGAGGGAGAGGGAGAGGGAGAGGGAGAGGGAGAGGGAGAGGGAGAAATGATGCTATTGAGAGCTCCACTATTAGAGAATAGTGGCCCTTAAATTGGCATTTGTCCATCCCATCCTTGGCAAACGGAAGGCCTCCTCATCTTTTGCAACCTGTTCAGAGCTGCATTAAATCACCCACTTTATTTCATAAATATATTATGGACATCTGGCTAGTCAAAGATGTGCCAACCTTTCCGAATCATATCTGCTGCTTCAGCTCAGGAGACGTTTCCCGCAATATGCCATTTTCCCTCCGTTGGGCTTTTTTGCAATGAGGTGATTTCACCACCCAGACTCATCTTCATTGAATGCTGCCCACAGGGCATCCCTACTTCTGCTGTGAGTTAAAAAGAGGCCATTTTGCATGCCAGGTTTTCTCACAAGTCATCGCCGAAGACGAGACACTCATAATTGATGTCGCTAAACTGCACTACATTGAATGGGAAGAGGATTCAAAAATGTCCATCCTTTTCTTCCTCCTAAAGCTCACCCAGGGTCTGAATTCACAAACCTATTCAGACGTGCTATTCAGCAGGTTCTGACAGGTTCTGGAGAACCGGTAGGGGAAATTTTGAGTAGTTTGGAGAACCGGCAAATACCACCTTTGGCTGGCCCCAGAGTGGGGTGGGAATGGAAATTTTGCAATATCCTTTCCCCAGGAATGGGAAGAGAATGGGGATTTTGCAGTATCCTTCCCCTGGAGTGGGGTGGGAATGGAGATTTTGCAGTATCCTTCCCCCAGGAGTGGGGAGGGAATGGGGATTTTGCATTATCCTGCCCCTGCCACGCCCACCAAACCACACCACACCCACCAAGCCACGTCCACAAAACCGGTAGTAAAAAAATTTGAATTCCAACACTGAACCTATTGATGTATGAACTTTAACAAGTGGATTAATAATAATAATAATAATAATAATAATAATAATAATAATAATAATAATAATAATAATAATGTTTTTCCTTTCATAATTATAATATTTTTGTCCTGCCTTTCCAGCTTCTAGAACATAGAAGATCTTGCACCCTACCGGATAAATGGCTGTGCAATTTTTTTCTTGAAAACCTTCAGTGATGGAGCACCCACCATTCTGAGAGGCAAGTGGTTCCATTCATTAATTGTTCTCACTGGAACAGGAAATTTCTCTAGGTTGGATCTCTCTTTTATGACCTTCCACCCCGTTACTTCTTGTCCTGCCATCAGGTGCTTTAGAGAATAGGTTGACCCCCTTCTTCTCTGTGATATGGAAAACTGCTATCATGTCACCCCAAATCATTCCTTTCATTAGACTAGGCATACCTAGTTCCTTGAACTGTTCATCATACAATTTAGCTTCCAGACCCACCCCAAAGGTAAAACACCCAGACAAAAACTAAGCAATGTGGTATATGCAATACAATGCAGTGAGCCATGTGCAGATCTATACATTGGGGAAACAAAACAACCACTTTACAAACAAATGGCACAACATAGCAGACAAATACATCAGGACTAGATGCAGCAGTCCACCTGTATTTAAAAGACACAGACCACTCTTTTGAAGACAACAAAATCCATATTTTGGACAGACAGGACTTCTGGTTTGAAAGAAGGGTCAAAGAGGCCATCTATGTCAAAATTGAACAGCCCTCTCTTAACAGAGGGAGGGGGGATACAACAGCATCTATCTCCAATCTACAACACAGTCCTTTCAGCAGTTCCAAGAAGGCTCCACACCCATTTGCACCACTCAGGTGACCCTGAGGACACAGATAAACCTCCAAGTGGCCTCAATGACTCTCTAAAAGGATGCAAATGACCAGTTGTCTGCAAGGAGTATAAATCCTTCCATTCCCCACCATCCTGTCAAGAGCTGAAGAAGCTTCTTGGATGAGAAGTGAAATGTCTTCAAAAGAAGTCCAGTTGCCTCTTGAAAAAAGCACCTTTGGGACAACCATGACCTGGATGACTGAGAATCTCCATAGGTATAACCATAAGACCCAACTTCGGCAGATATCCATTCCCACTTGCTTTTTTTGTGCGTGCATCTCTTTTTTGTTGCTCTTCTCTGCACTCCTTCTAGGATCTCAACATCTTTTTTGTCCTCGTGACCAGAACTGAACTCGGTATTCCAAGTGTGGTCTCTCTACTGCAGTATAAAGCTGTAGTATCTCTTCTTGTGATCTTGAAACTATCGATGCAGCCCAGGACTGCATTGGCTTTTCTTTTTTCTTCTTTTTCCCCCTCCCTCTCTTTTTATCTCTCTTTTCATCTTCCTTTCTTAGAAGACTTTCAGATCCCGAATTGCTTCTCCAATGTACAATTAAATAGGTTTGCATTGAGACTTAATTAACAGTAGCTGAAAGCACCAAAAAAGAAAAAAAAAAACCCCGAGTTCTTCAAACATTCCCACAGAAGGAGGCTGAAAGGAGCGGAACAAAGCCTCCGAACCCCCCTAGCTCATAATATTGCAGAGCTGTCTGCTAATGATAAACGATGTACTTTGCTTTACATTTCCTTTCTCCTCTCTAGTAGATATTGGCCCATTTGGATGTGTGCTCGTTGTGAATAAATGACTTTGGCAAGTTGTTGCACTTTGCAACGGTACGTTTGTTTCTCCGTCGCACAGCTTGCTTCTACCTGAAGCCGTTTCTTTGGGAAAAATAATGACAGGCTGCTTCTTTGCCTTCAATTTTTTTTTTTTTTTTAGACACACTCACACATAGGCTCTCTTTCAGACCGTTGTGGATGTGAACTTTTGTCTCCGCTGAAATGTTCCATTCTTGCGATGGCAAAGGGCAGGAATAGAACAAAAGAACCACTCGGCTGTTAAAGATAGTCATTACTGGGCATTGATCCTTTTCTCCAAGAGGGGTGGTGTAGCTGGGTGATCCTTTATGGGGCTTTTATGCTTACACAAATGTGAACAAGGTCCTTTGTTTCTTAATGAGATTTCTTATTGACTATCTAGGTAAACTGAGATATTGGGGGGGGAAGAAAGAAAGAAAGAAAGAAAGAAAGAAAGAAAGAAAGAAAGAAAGAAAGAAAGAAAGAAAGAAAGAAAGAAAGAAAGAAAGAAAGAAAGAAAGAAAGAGTCATGATAGATGGATCATAAAAACTTCCGAAGGAAGGAAGGAAGGAAGGGAGGGAGGGAGGGAGGGAGGGAGGGAGGGAGGGAGAGAGCATGGGGAAGAGAGGGAAGAAAGGGAGGGAGGGAGGAAAGGAGGAAGAACAAAGGAACACAGGAAGGAAAAAAGGAAGGAGGGAGGGAGGGAGGAAAGTAACAAAGGAAGGAAAGAAGGAAGGAAGGAAAAATGAAGGAAGGAAGGAGAAGAGAGTAGGAGAGAAGAAGGAAAGGAAAGGAGGAAGGAAGTAGGGAACAAAGGAACAAAGGAAGGGAAGAAGGAAGGAAGGAAGGAAGGAAGGAAGGAAGGAAGGAAGGAAGGAAGGAAGGAAGGAAGGAAGGAAGGAAGGAAGGATTTTTGAAAGTTCATTAAATTTGGCAGTAATGGCAGTAATGGAAAATTTTCACTTTTAAGGAATGCAACAAAAAGGAAATTCATCCAGCTATGGATCAGACTGCCAGCTTCTGAGCTAGGTAAACAGACCTGAAGTCTTCTGAACAGCATTTCCACTAGGTTTTGTAACTTTGAATCTGGTGGCTCACGATCAAAGGATCACCCAAATAAAAGGCCACCTTGCTTTGCTTCTCCCCCCCCCCCCATGATGGAAGCAGGTGTCCATGTTGATGAGGAGAAATGGGTGGGATGCAAGGCGGAAGGGGGTCACATTGTAACCCCAGGGCCATTTCTAATCCCTGAACCAAAACTCCAATCTATGCAGACTAATTTGTGGAGATACTGTATTTTTCGGAGTATAAGACGGTGAAAATCTGGGTGCCTCTTATACTCCGAATGTAGACCCACCCGGCCTCCCACGGAGATTTCAGAGGCTGAAAGAAGCCTCTGAAAGAAGCTTCAGAAGAAAAGCCTCTGCAACAAAAGAAGAATTAGTAAAGGTTCTAACCAAACTATACTAACAAATCTGGAAAATGACACAATAACCAACAGATTGGAAGAGATTAATCTATATACCAACACCAAAGAAAGGAGATTGAACAGAGTGCAGATAGTCCTTCAGAAAAAAAAAGCCTCTGAAAGAAGCTTCAGAAAAAAAGCCTTTTTTTTCTGAAACTCTGTTTCGGAGACTTTCAGAGGCAGAATTTTTTTTTTTCCTGAAGCAGAATTTCAGAAGTTTCAGAGGCAGAAAAAAAAAAAGCAAGACACAGAGCTCACAACCAACGAGTCTGTTGCTAAAATTCACCTCTGGGGACAGCTGATTGGGGGTATTCCGGGAGGCCGATCCACCCACCAATCAGCTTTTTTCTTATTTCTCTCTACATGAGGCTCCCCTTGAGGAGTACCCGGAGGCTCCAACTGGTGCAGAATGCTGCCGCGCGGGGGATTATGGGAGCGAGGGGTCGCTCCCATGTGACACCTCTCCTGCGTGAGCTGCATTGGCTTCCAGTGGTCTTCCAGGTGCGCTTCAAGGTGTTAGTTACCACCTTTAAAGCGCTCCATGGCATAGGACCTGGGTATTTGCAGGACTGCCTTCTGCCGCCGATAGCCTCCCACCGACCAGTACGCTCCCACAGAGAGGGACTCCTCAGGGTGCCGTCGGCCAGGCAATGTCGGCTGGCGACCCCCAGGGGGAGGGCCTTCTCTGTGGCAGCTCCTGCCCTCTGGAACGATTTGCCCCCGGAGATAAGAAGGATATCGGATCTCCGGGTCTTTCGCCGTGCCCTGAAAACTCTTTTTTTCCAGCAAGCAGGGCTGGCGTGAACCCCGCCCCCCCTTTTTAGTTTTTAAATGGTTATTAATTGTTTAGTTTTAATTTGTTAATGGGTTTTAATTCGCACTGTTTTAATTCGGGCCAAAGTATATAATTCTTTTAATTAATTTTAAATTTTGTATTGTTATGTATTTTAGTTTTGGCTGTGCACCGCCCTGAGTCCACTAGGAGAAGGGCGGTATATAAACTGAATAAATAAATAAATAAATAAAATACATTTTTCTCCCCAAAAACTAAGGTCCGTCTTATACTCCAAAAAATACGGTAAATGTTGATGCAGATGTACAAATACTCACCTTAACTGATCATAAACCAAGAGGTAAATTCCAAAGAAAGTAGGTGCCTTTTCAAATTAAGCACCAGAATTTAAAAAACAAAGAAATGAACAGGGGATATACAGTATACCCTTTCAAAGAATTTCGTGTGGAAACCTCTTTCCATTATAAGTTGTCTGCCTGATGCTTCATAGCATAATGCAATGATGGCGAACCTTTTCAGCACCGAGTGCCCAAACCGGAACATACGTCCATGCATGTGCATGTGCATGCGCCGGAGCTCCAGAACCCCAAAGACCAGCTGGCCCGTGAGCATGCCAGTTTTTTGGCCATTTTTGGCTGTTTTGGGGGCTGTTTTCAGGCCATTTTGGGGGACATTTTCAGGCCATTTGGGGCTGTTTTCAGGCAGTTTTAGACCATTTGTTGGGTTGTTTTTGGCCCAAAAAACGGCCTGAAAAACGGCCCGAAAACCAGCTTGAAAAAAGCCCAAAAACCAGCCTGAACATGGCCCTGAAAATGGCCCAAAAACAGCACAGAAAATGGCCCAAAAATGACACAGAAAATGGTCCTGAAAACAGCACAGAAAATGCCCCTGAAAACAACCCTGAAAATGGTGTTGTGGCTCCGTCCTCCGAGCCCGTCTTATCGGAGGAAGAAGACTCCGAACATGAAGGAGAGGAGACGGCCAGGCCTCCCTCTCCAGGACCCTCCTCTCTGGCAATGCCTCAGGTGTCTCCCGAAGGGGAAGAGATTGGCCAGGAGCCAGGTGTTTCTGAGCCGTTGGATAGTGACGAAGAAACATTGTGGTTGGACCCACGCCAGCGTCGGAGAGACAAGCGGGCGCAGCAGAAAAGGAGGCGTGCCAGAGATTAAGCTGAGTCACTGGATCACACCCCACAGGGTATAAAAGGGAGTGTGGTGGCCATTTGGACTCTGTGACGGACAAAGCTAATCTCTGGCGAGGCACTTTGCACCTTCAGACACAACACCTATTTGCCGTAGATTTAATTACAAACTGGACTATTCAAACTGTGTGTATTTTTGTCTGTGTTATCGGAGTAAAAGCTCTTGGCAGGCAGCCACGGAGTTGCTGCCAAGTTCCTTATCACTGACATTGAGTGTTTGAAGAGTTTATTTAACCCTCGGCTGGCTGGTTGGGAATGTGCGTGGTACAGGGACAGAACAAATGGCCAGAAAATGGCACAGAATATGGGCCTGGAAACGGCATGAAAATGGCCTAGAAAACAGTCTTGGTTTTGGCCATTTTTGGCCATTTTCCAGTCCTCCGGCACCCATGAAGACCAGCTGGCGATGGTGTGCATGCCCACAGAGTGGGCTCTGCGTGCCATAAGTTTGCCATCATGAGCATAATGTACCTCAACCTTTTGAAGTCCCAAGAGCCGTCTCCAAAATCCATTACAAAGGTCACTTTTCCTACATTTTGTCTCAACGAGCACCATACCTGGATCCCAGGTTAAACAGAGGCAGGCCTGGTTAATGCCTGAATGGGAGACTATGAAGAAAGGCTAGAACTGGAGACTGAAATGGGACATTGAAAAATATCTTTGAAAATCCAGCTGTTGCTAAGAAAACTGCACAGGTACAGTCCCCGGGAGTCTATTTTCTGTTCCTACATTATTTTGTGTTCACACGTTCCATTCTCTCGCTCTGCCTCCATTGGCATAAAATAAAAAGAGTTGGAAGGGACCTTGGAGGTCTTCTACTCCAACCCGCTGCTTGAGCAGGTGACCCTATGCCTATACCCTATACCCATGATGACGAACCTATGGCACGCATGCCAGAGGTAGCACGCAGAGCCCTCTCTGTGGGCACGTGCACCGTCACCAGCTGCTCTTCTCATTTCCAGTGGACATGTGTGCACCAGCCAGCTGGTCTTCACGGGCACTGGAGTGCCGGAAAATGGCCAGAAAACGGCCAAAAAAATGCCCCCAAAACAGACCATTTGGGGCTGTTTTCTGGCTGTTTTAGCCTGTTTTCAGCCCATTTTTTGGGCTGTTTTTGGCCTGAAAAATGCCCCCAAAACAGCCGAAAAATGCCCTGAAAACAGGCCAAGAAATGGCCCAAAACCAGGCATATGCAAGCCAGCCAGCTGATTTTCGGGTTTAAGGTGCTCCTGTCCTCCTATATGCACATGTGTTCTGGTTTGGGCACTTGATGCCGAAAAGGTTCACCATCACTGCCCTATACCATTTCAGGGAAATGGTTATTCAATCTCTTCTTAAGAATCTCCAGTGATGGAGCACGCACCCACAATTTCTGAAGGCAAGTTATTCCATTGGTTAATTGCTCTCACCATTTGGAAATTTCTTCTTAGTTCTAGGTTGCTTCTCTCCTTGGCTAGTTTTCAACTATTGTTTCTTGTCTTGCCTTTGGAAAATGGGTCAAACCCCTCTCCAGTGGCAGCCCCTCAAATATTGGAAAACTGCTATCATGTCATCTTTGGTCCTTCTTTTCACTAGACTAGACAGACCTAATTCCTACAACCATTCATCATATGTTTTACTCTTCAGCCCCCTAATCACCTTTGTTGCTATTCTCTGCATTCTTTCCAGAGTCTCAACATCTTTTTTATAATATGGTGACCAAAACTGGATGCAGTATTCTTAGTGTGGTTTTACTAAAGCTTTGTAAAGCGGTATTGGAACTTCACAGTATCTTGATTCTATCCCTCTACTAATCATCATCTTTTAATGATCCCATAATCCCTTGTGGGGTGGAGTGTAGGCAACTGAATGGAGCTGAGTGTTTATTGGCCGGATGCCCTTCCTGTCGCCAATGTGGAGTTATATTCAGCAGATATAATCCCAACTTGCTGAGAGAGAGAAATCAGCCTCTACCTAGGATTGAACTCACAGCCTCTTGATTGTGAGGCGAGAGCTTCACCTCTAGGCCACCGCACCACTCATTCTATCCCTCTATTAATGCAGCCTAGGATTGCACTGGCTTTTTTGCACACTGATTACTTTAAGTGATTATCCACTAGGACTCCAAGATCCCACTTGCAGTTACTGGCATTAAGCCAAGTTTCACCTCATCTACACCTGTATAGACCTGTATTTCTCTCTCTTTTTCTCCACAGCTAGGAAAACATGGAGGATATCTTTGGGATTGGTTTTGCAATTATAGATACCAAAAGCATCTCAGTATTGTCAGTGAGCTCAGGTTATGTCTGCTTGGGATCACCTCCTGCTTTTTTAAGAGAGAGAGAGGGGGGGGGGAGAAAGACAGAGACCAAGAGAGATACAGAGATGCAGAGAGACAGAGAGAGAGAGACAGAGAGAGACAGAGAGAGACACAGAGAGAGAGAGAGAGAGACAGAGACAGAGACAGAGAGACAGAGAGACAGAGAGAGACCAAGAGAGACACATAGAGAGACAGAGACAGAGAGACACATGGAGAGAAAGACAGAGGGAGAGGGAGAGACACAGAAACAAAGACAGAGACAGAGACAGAGAGAGACAAAGAGAGAGAGAGAGACAGAGAGAGACAAAGAGAGAGAGAGAGACAGACAGAGACAGAGAGAGACAGAGAGACAGAGACAGAGACAGAGAGGCAGAGAGAGACAAAGAGAGAGACAAAGAGAGAGAGAGAGAGAGAGACAGACAGACAGACAGAGACAGAGACAGAGAGAGACAGAGAGAGACAGAGAGAGAGAGACAGAGAGAGAGACAGAGAGACAGAGAGGCAGAGAGAAAGAGACAGAGACAGAGAGAGACAGAGAAAGAAAGAGAGAGAGAGACAGAGACAGAAACAGAGACAGAGACAGAGACAGAGACAGAGAGAGAAAGACTATTTATATTCTTTTTTGTGCACTTTCACACATTATTTCCCAAAGAAATGGAAAGGGAGTTAATGAAGGCATCTTCATATGCTGTAAACAAACCAAGAAATAAATGGATGAATCCATCGTATAAACAAAAGGTATTCACATTTGCTTGCCCTGTACACGCCAGGCAAAGATGTTCCTGGAAAAAAACAGAAACGGAAAGAAATATTTGCCAATAAATTGGGGGCAGAAATAACTCCGATGTGAAAAGCCCCTTGGTATTACTTCTGCTTTCAGTCCATTCCTTTCCTCTCCTCTAACATTCCTTTAAATATTACATACAATTACAGAGAAAAGCGCCATTAAGCATCTTTTCTTCCTGGAAGAAATATGTTTTGTGCTGTAAGATTCCCTTCTTTTTCTGTCCCTCTTACCCTACCGGCATGTGAAGGAGGTTTTCTGCTGAAATCATAAATCGGAAATACGACTAATTCTTTCCTCTCTCTCTCTCTCCCCCCCCCACCAGCTCTTTCTCTCTCCCCTCCTAATCACCATCTTGTAAATAAATGGTGCATCTAAAGAATGGAGGTGGTTTGTAATATTAAAAAACAGGAGCTGGCAAAACAACTCCATAATAAAGGCTCTATCAGGGAGAACCAGTTTCGAAGGCTTTGCCTTCACGAGCTTTTGCTGGTCTGTGAATTATTGCCGTAGTCAATAGATCTCTTTTCTGTAGCACTCTGCTTATGTAGGTGATAAATCTTCCAGCCTTATGGGGAAAAAGGGTCAGGCATCTGTTACTTTGCCCCATTATTTTTCTCCTACATCATTTAGAAAACTGCTGGACTGGACCGATTTTTGATGCATACACTTTTTTTTTCTCCTTCAGCTACATTACGTTCTAAATTTTATTGTGCATATTAATTTTTTTTTCTCCCCTTTAACTCTGTTTTTTTTAATCTCCATGGTAGAAGCTGCTGCTGGATGGGAGACAGAAGAGGAGAGGAATATATAATTCTTATTTGTGTTTACGTTGGGGGAACCAGGTTAGGCACAAAGAGGTCAAAAACCAAAATGGCTGTCTTGGGCAGGCAATGACTTTAAAGACTGGGGTTTTTTCCTCCTGGTATTTGGAGAGATGGAAGGGGGGAGGATTGAAGGAAAGTCCCAGTTCTAATTCCCTGAAGCCCATACATTTAGACTAGACTAGACTAGACTAGACTAGACTAGACTAGACTAGACTAGACTAGACTAGACTAATAGACTAATAGAATAAAATAAAATAACAGAGTTGGAAGGGACCTTGGAGGTCTTCTAGTTCAACCCCCTGCTTAGGCAGGAAACCCTACTCTACTTCAGACAAAGGTGGTCCCTATTTTTCTACTTGCATTTTTTATGTGCTTTCGAACTAGGTTGGCAAAAGCTGGGGCAAGTAATGGGAGCTCACCCTGTTACGTGGTGCTAGGGATTTGACCCGCCGAACTGCTGACCTTTTGATTGACATGCTCAGCATCTTAGCCACTGAGGAAACAGCAAAATAGAAGAGAAAGCTCTGGAGAAGATAACAAAATACAAAAACTTGCAAACAGAAGTAAAAATACTGTGGGAAAAGAAAGCAAAGGTAGTAATATCACCTTGGGTGCAATCCCAAAACACCTGGAATGCTATTTGAACACCATCAGCATTGACAAAATCACCATCAGTCAATTGCAAAAGGCAGCTTTACTTGGGACAGCTTACATCCGGCAACAATACCTTTAATGCCACCAAAGATCAACATCTTATCCCAGATCCTTGAGAAGGTCTTGATAGGCGGAGAAAAATGACAAATCTAGTCGAAACATCTGGCTGACTGTGTGACAAACCCTAATTTATTCAGAGAATAAATAAAATTACCTACCTACTTCTACTGGATGGAATTAAAACTGATAGGAGGGAAATGCAGGATTTTTTTTTTCCAACTCAAAAACTCAAAATATCACAAGGTAACAGATACAATTATCAGCAATTCAATGGATAGTTAGCAAATAAATATTCAGTATGCAAAAAAAAAAAAAATCCAGATAGGAGACAATGTTACTGCGTTTTTTAAATGGAAGACAAACCAATATTTCTCCATCACTTTGTTTGCCCAATATTCTTTCTGGTTGTATGGAAGAAAAAGCAGAAGAGGAGGAGGAGGAGGAGGAGGAGGAGGAGGAGGAGGAGGAGGAGGAGGAGGAGGAGGAGGAGGAGGAGGAGGAGGAGGAGGAGGAAAGAAAGAAAGAAAGAAGGAAGGAAGGAAGGAAGGAAGGAAGGAAGGAAGGAAGGAAGGAAAGAAGGAAGGAAGGAAGGAAGGAAAGGAGGAAAGAAAGAACATGGAAAAGGGGAAGGGGAAAGATTAACATGTGGCTGTCTTTTGAGAATCCCAAGAAGATCAAACATGTCACTAACCTTCTTCCTGATAGATTTGGAATTTAATGGTTTTAGAAACTTTCTCTTAGATCTTGATTGGCAGGCAAATATATGTTTTAACAGATGTTCCCCAATCGCTCATGCATTGTATTACAATGCAGTTCGCTTCCAAATCTATAAAGGAGGAAGCTGAGTTTAGGAGTCCTTCACTGTTTCAGGCGAGTTGATCTTGTTGTTATTGAAGCTGAGAAAGCTGCATTGCAAAATGGAACGTTTCAGGTTGAAGGTTCAATTCGCAGCTGATTCAGCTGAAATCTCTGACTGGAATGGATTTTCTAAACTGGATCGGAGAGTGGAACTGAATTGTTCAATCCAATTAGATGTCTCTGAATCAAAGCAAATCAAATGTTTTAAGAAATGGATTCAATTCGCCTTTTTCCCCCTTGTCTTCCAGCCACTGGGCTTGTCTTAATCTGGAAAAATATCTCGTATTATGATGTAACAGATGGTATCACTAGACCAGGGATCTGCAACCTTCAAAGAGCCATTTGGACCTGTTTCCCACAGAAAAGAAAACACCAGGAGCCACAAAACCTAGGTGGGCATGGCCAACTCACTTCCACCAGTCACATGACCGCCTAACCACGCCTACCCAACCAGTCATTAGAACAGAGAACCAGTTAAAAAACACCTGGAACCACAAAACACTTTTGACATCTCTCTTTTTCTCCCTCTCTCCCTCCCTGCTCCCTCCCCCTCTCTCCCTTTCTCTCCCCACCTCTCTGTCTCTGCCCTGGCCGCTTCTCCATCGCCCTTACCTTCTCAGGCCAGGTGAGGAGTGACTGGGAGGAGAAAGTGAGGGGCGGGCCCAGCCAGTGGTGGGATCACCCGACAGAAAGCCACAGCAGAGGGCCAAAAGAGCCACATGTGGCTCCAGAGCTGCAGGTTGCTGACACCCACACTAGACCAACCTATAAAGGGCTTGGAAGCTAAGCAAGGTCGCGGCTGATTAGTGATTGGATGGGAAAGTTCCAGGAAATGGCACAGCCGGACATTAAACTGGGAGGTTTTGTAAAAAGCAGAGGGGAACAACTTATGTATTGCCAATGCCCATGAAGCCACCAGAATATGATCTCAACTTGAAGGATGATACATTTACAGCAATCGCACTTAGATTTGACCACCTCATAGTGGTGGATCTTTACAGCACTCTCTAGGTAGTTTACGGAGTCAGCATATTGCCCCCTCCCCCCAACAAACTGGGTCCTCATTTTACTGACCTTGAAATGATGGAAGGCTGAGTCAACTTTGAGCTGGTCAGGATTGATCGAACTCCTTGCTTTAGGCAGAGTAAGCCTGCAACGCTGCATTCTAACCACTAATTTATCATTAGAACGTATCCTCCAGTTCCTATAGAACACAATATCTTTAGTGTGGTGGGCTTACTTGAGCTGGTAAAGTTGCCCAGAGAAACAGGATGTGAGAAGTGTTTAGTATTGACACAATCCGAAGTTGATTAAGACCTCATTTCACTTTTCTTGCTATCAGTGCATGTTTCAGCAACTAAGTTATCAGATCTCACTGGCTGGATTTGATGGCCTCCACCATAATGCTAACCCAGTGTTGGTGTGGAAAAAAATGATACAGGTCACAGAAAATTATCAATCAAGACCAGGGGTGGGCTTCAAAAATTTTAGCAAGGGGTTCTCCGCCCAGTTGCTGGGTGGGCATGGCCTAGTCGGCCTCCTGCACTGTGGCGGGGGAGGGGCATTTTTTCCCTCCCCAGGCTCTGGAGGCTTTCCTTGAAAACATCCTCTCCAGACTCTGGAGGCCCTCTGGAGGCCGCCAAACTTCCGTTAGGCCCGTTTTTTGCCCTCCCCGAGCCTCCTCATGCACCCTACACTTACTTGCATCCAAACTGGGCCGCGTGGGGACTCCTGGGAAAGGCGGGGTGGGGTGGGCGGGGCCAGCTAGAAGTGGGATTTGGGGGTTCTCTGAACTGCATAGAATCTTAACTGGAGGTTCTCCCTGCGAACCTCTGCAAACTCCCAGCAGCCCACCCCCGATCAAGACATTTGATGCAATTCTGCTCCCTCTAAAGTTAACAGAAATCTCACTTTGATGATTTAGAATGTGATTTTTCACTGTTAAACCAACATGATCCAGTCAAAGTTGTGTTCGACTCCTTGTTTCTTTGTTCCACGCCGCACAGTAATCTCATTTCAGATTCAGATTCTGAGCATCAAACACAACCCATTGGCCGAATATTCCACAATAATATTCTTCAGGATTGTAGTCACAACCCTTTAGAACAAGGGTGTCCAATCTTGTAATCAAGCTGGTTGGGGATTTGAAGTCCGTAAGTCTTTAAGTTTGGACTTAACTCTGCTTCAGAAGTTCAGTTATTACCTTCAATTACAACTGTCACCTTGAAACCATTGTTGCCTCTCCACCTTATAAAAGCCGAGTGGAGAGGTAGCAATAAAATGTAGCACAGATATTGTGCAGATGGGCTAATAAACAGTTTTATTATTAAAAGAGGGGAAAGTCACCTCCAAAGACGTTGCTGAGCTCTTGATAACACAGAATCTAAAGTGGGTGTCTTTTGATGGGTCACCATGCTGATTAGTTTTTTTTTTTCCTCCCCTCTTACATTAAGGAAAAAGCTTGTCTGGAAGCCATTTCTGAGCTCCGAACTACCATCTGCTAGTTTTCTTTATTGTTATCGTTATGTGGAGCTTTAGAAGTCAACATGCCTCCTCGTTCAGGATCCTACAAATGAACGTCACGAAGAGCGTATCTGTCAAATTCCAACGTTCTAGCTATTCTCGAGGCACTACAGCATTCTTGGATTATATTTTATATCCCCTTAAGTAGTAAGACTCGGCTTCTTTTGCAGACAGGATGTTTTGGGTTGCATAGATATCAAAGTCCAATTTCTAGGCAAGACAAGAGAGGAAGCTTATTTCTAAGCGGCATATCTCTTATTTTTTAGGAGAGCTGTTTTTCTTTAAAAAAAAAACCTCAGTTTTGCAGGAAGCAAATGAGGTTATTTTGCTTCTGGCTGATCTATGGTGGGTGAGCACCAGATATTAGGTATTTGGGAGAATCTCTAGCTAATATTCTGTGCAATTCAGAGAACCCCCAAATTCCTTTTTTTTTAAAAAAAAAACAAGTTTTATTGGGTTTTTTTCTTTTCTCCTCTCCCACCTTCACCCATATCTTTCTTTCTTTCTTTCTTTCTTTTTTTTTTTTTGAACAGAGTGTTGGTCGTTTCTTATCTTATACAATTGGTCAAATACATTTTACTCAATTACAATTTTTGTCAATATTGTCTTTCCTTTTTTTTTTTTTGAATATACCTCAGTATTTCTATACTTGCATACATAAATACCTTCTTCATTTATCCCTAAATTCTAACTTTACTATTTGTACATATTTATCCTCTTTTATTCTTAAACAATTCATTCTTTTTCTTAATATATTTATATTTGTTTGTTCAGAGCTGCCTTTCTTCCACTTCATCTTTTTTTTATTGTACAGCAATTTTTCTCCTCAAACCTAGCCTCTCCCTCTTCTCTTTCCAACTTTCTTTCCCCACCTTCTTCTTCTCTTCTCTACTTCCCCTTCCCTTCTCCTTCTCCTCCTCTTTTCCCTCCTGTCTTACCTTCTCTCCTACTCTATTTTCCCTTCCCTTCCTTCCTCCCTACTCTTCTGTCCCTCTCTCTCCTTCCTCCTCCCTTCCAATTCCTTCATCTCTCTCTATTGCTGTATTCATTTTCAATTTAATGGGAGAACCCCCAAATTCCATTCCTGGCTGGCCCTGCCTACCTAACCCCGCCCCTCCCAGGAGTCCCCACATGGCTCGTTTTGGATGCAAGGTAAATGCAAGGCATGCGCGGAGGCTCAGAGAGGGTGAAAAATGGGCCTACCGGAAATTTGGGAAGGCTGGAAACGGGCCCTCCAGAGGGCCTCTAGAGCCTGCAGAGGACCTCTGGAGCCTTGGGCTGTTTTCACCCTCCCGGAGGTTCAAAGAAAACCTCTGGAGCCCGGGGAGGGCAACCCCCCCCATCAAGGTGCAGGAGGCCAACTAGGCCACGCCCACCATGGCCGTGTCCACCCAGCAGAGAACCCCTTGCTAAATTTTTTGAAGCCCACCCCTACATGGAAGCTACTTCATTTGCAGCACTTCTTGGAATGACATGGAATCATGGAATATAATGTAGTCTTGTGACTATTCTGAGACCTTCCTCTCCAAAGAAGCACCGGCTGGTAAACCTTTTCAAACGTCAAGTGACCTCACTTGACTTGACTTTTGAAAATGTGAAAAGAAGGACGAGGGGTGACATGATAAGCATTGTTCCAATATTTGAAGGGCTGCCACAAAGAAGAGGGGGTCAACCTATTCTCCAAACCACCTGAAGACTGATAGAATAACATTATTGTCACTTTAAATGCACGCTAAATAGGCATACATTAAAATGAAGTTTCACTGCATACAGCTCTCAAAGGGTCACCATCTCCAATATACACTACATAAATATGACTAAAAAAGGGCAGAACAAGAAGCAATGGATGGAAACTAATCAATGAGAGAAGCAACCGTAGAACTAAGGAGACATTTCCTAACAGTGAGAACAATTAACCAATTGAACAGTTTGCCTTTAGAAGTTTTGAGTGCTCCATCAGTTGAGGTTTTTAAGAAGAAACTGAACAGTCACTTGTCTAGAATGGTATAGCAATAGCATTTAGACTTATATACCGCTTCACAGTGCTTTACAGCCCTCTCTAAGCAGTTTATAGAGTCAGCCTATTGCCCCCAACAATCTGGGTCCTCATTTGACCCACCTCAGAAAGATGGAAGGCTGAGTTAGCCTGCAATACTGCATTTTAACCACTGGGAGGGAGGGAGGGAGGGAGGGAGGGCACTAGCAATAGTCCTTAGACTTATATACTGCTTCACAGTGATTTACAGCCCTCTCTAGGCAGTTTACAGAGTCGGCCTATTTGCCTCCAACGATCTGGGTCCTCATTTTACCCACCTCAGAAAGATGGAAGGCTGAGTCAACCTTGAGCTTGGTGAGATTTGAACTGCCAAATTGTAGCTGGCAGTCAGCAGAAGTAGCCTGCAGTACTTCACTCTAACCACTGTGCCACCGCAGCTCATAGGGTTTCCTACTTGAGCAGGGGGTTGGATTAGAAGACCTCCAATGTCCCTTCCAACTCTTTTATTCTGTTATTCTTTTAGGCAGGAAAGTCGGCTGAGTAACTTTGAGCAAATCATTCATTCTCACTTGCTTCCAAACCAGAGTTTCTCAGGTGCTCCTGTAACCAAGCTGTGTGGACTTCAGTACCTAGAATGCCCCCAGCCAGCCAGCCAGCCTATTGGCTGGGAGAACTCTGGGAGTTGATGTCCGCACAATTTAGTTCAGATGTTGAGGAAAACGTCTCTAAACACTTCTCAAAACCAGCCAGCCAATATACTGTATACCCCTATAGAACAGTTTGCGGAATCTTTTGGAGCATAAATCCACTTTCAGAGATATTAGTAAAATCACTTAGCATAAGGAGTGAAATGCTACCGGTTCAGTCCGGTTTGCCTGAACCGATAGTAAAAAAGGCTACTGATTCGCTGAACTGGTAGTAAAAATGTAAAAAAAAAAAAAAAAAAGTTCCAATGATCAGCTGAGCGATGCCTGATCATTGGAATTTTTTTCTTTTTTTTACTTTTTAACATTTTCTTTCTACCAGTTCTTCAGAACCGATAGTTAAAAATGCTTTAACTACCGGTTCTGCGCCGGTTGGAGGGGTTAGGGGTGGGGGGGCACCGTGTTGCGGTGGTTATCCTCCTTCCTCTCTGACCGGTCGCAGTTTGTGTTGACGGGGGGGGCAGAGGTCGACCCCGAGGCGCCTTGTATGTGGGGTGCCGCAGGGGTCGGTCCTCTCGCCCCTTCTGTTCAACATTTATGTGAAGCCACTGGGTGAGATCATCCATGGTTTCGGGGTGAAGTACCATCAGTACGCTGATGACACTCAGCTGTACATCTCCACCCCGGACCACCCCAATGATGCCCTTGACGTGATGTCCCGGGGTCTGGAGGCTGTACGGATCTGGATGGGGAGAAACAGGCTCAAGCTCAACCCATCCAAGACCGAGTGGCTGTGGTTTCCGGCGTCCCGATATAGTCAGTTGGTGCCATCTCTGACTATTGGAGGCAAGTCGTTGGCCCCCACAGAGAGGGCTCGCAACTTGGGTGTCCTCCTGGATGCCCGGCTGTCCTTAGAAGAGCATGTGATGGCCGTGGCCAGGGGGGGCTTTTTATCAGGTTCGCCTGATTCGCCAGTTGCGTCCCTTTCTGGATCGGGACTCCTTACGCACGGTCACTCATGCCCTCGTCACTTCCCGCCTGGACTACTGCAATGCTCTCTACATGGGGCTCCCCTTGAAGAGCACCCGGAGGCTCCAACTGGTCCAGAATGCGGCCGCGCGGGTGAGTATGGGAGCGTCATGGCGCTCCCATGTAACACCTCTCCTGCATGAGCTGCACTGGCTCCTGGTGGTCCTCCGGGTGCGATTCAAGGTGTTGGTGACCACCTTTAGAGCACTTCATGGCTTAGGGCCTGGATATTTACGGGACCGCCTTCTGCCACCGAGAGCCTCCCACCGGCCAGTACGCTCCCACAGAGAGGGGCTCCTCCGGGTACCATCAGCCAAACAATGCCGACTGGCGGCCCCCAGGGGGAGAGCTTTCTCTCTGGGAGCACCTGCCCTCCGGAACGAGGTCCCCCCGGAGATACGGACGATTCCGGACTTACGTACTTTCTGTTGGGCCCTCAAAACCTTTTTATTCCATCAAGTCAGGCTGGCCTAATCTCTCCAACTGTGTATTTTAATTTAGATTTTTAATGGGGAATTTTAACTGTCAGGCCAAAATGTTTAATTTATTTTTAGATTGTTTTTAAATTTTGTATTTGATGTTTTTTTACTTCTGGCTGTTCACCGCCTTGAGTCCTTTGGGAGAAGGGTGGTATATAAATTTAAATATTAAATTAAATTAAAAGTAAAAAGTAAAAAAAAAGAAAGTTTCGAAGATTGCGCGTCGCTCAGCTGATCGTCGGAACTTTTTTTAAAAAAAATTAGGCATTTTTTTACTAAGAGTAAAAAAAAAAGGCTCCGACAATCACAGCTGTGCTGCGCGATCCTCAGAGCCTTTTTTTTACCTTTTAAAAGCCTTTTTTTACAACTTATTTGGCAAATAGGTTGTAAAAAAATGCTTTTAAAAGGTTAAAAAAGGCTCTAAAGATCGCGTGCCACAGCTGATCACCTCCCCCCCTCCGCACGCTTTTCTACTTAACCCCATGCCTCCTTTTGGTGTGCCCTGTGTGCACGCACCTCACATTTGGTGTGTGGTGCAAACTGCGCATGCACACGTATAGCACAGATTTGACATGCGGCGTGCACACGCAGCCACCGAACCGGTACTAAACCGGTTCAGATTTCACCACTGCTTAGCATCTATTCCAATGTTTCTCAACCTTGGTAGCTTGAAGATGGATGGACTTCAACTCCCAGAATCCCCCAGCCAGCGGTGCTGGCTGGGGGAGTCTGGGAGTTGAAGTCCACCCATCTTCAAGCTTCCAAGGTTGAGAAACACTGATCTATTCTAATCCACCGCACCCATTGGAGATTATTCCTTCCCTACTTTCAATTACCTTGTCAGTAAATGAACCTGGTTAATGTCAAAGCATCTTTCTAAATATAATATGACCCCCTCCCCACCCATCCCCATGACTTTGATGTCCAACCAAAAAGCAATTAAACAGGGCAGAAGGAGAACAATGCTGGCCTTACTCCATCTTATTACTCCTCTGTATCTTACCTTTTATTAAAATATTAATGATAATTCCGCTAAGCTTTTTTTTTTCCGTTTTGATTTTGCCCTTGGCATTTAAGCAGCTCGGAGGGTATGCCTCTTTGTGCTTCAAAAACTCAATTTATTCCTTCAATAACCTTATATAATTTTCAGACTTTCAGTTAATCTCCCAAGATCATCCATCACTTCCCTATTACACCCACATTCCTGCAAAAGCCACATCAATATTATTATCACTTTTGTTCTACCCCATAGATAGGGCTGGGAAGCAAATGGCAAAACCTTTTTTATTTTTTATTTATTTATTTATTTTTAATTTGATTTATATGCCGCCCTTCTCTGGAGACTCAGGGCGGCTTACAATGTGTTAAGCAATAGCCTTCATACTTTTGTATATTTATACAAAGTCAGTTTATTGCCCCCACAAACTAGGTCCTCAATTTACCTACGTTAGAAAGGATGGAAGGCTGAGTCAACCTTGAGCCTGGTGAGATTTGAACTTGCAGTAATTGCAGACAACTGCTGCACTCTAACAGTTCTTAATCAGCTACGCCACCAGGCTCCTCAACATGGACCTTTTCTAGGTCGATATGTGGATTCCCCTGTGAGTGACCCTTTTGTGTGTGAGACCCTAAGAGGAGAGCTTCCTGAGATGCTTTTCAAATAAATGTGGGAATATGTGTAAGGATTGGGCAAAAGTTTTGGACATTTCTTTGATCTAGAATAGAATAGAATAACAATACTTGGAAGGGACCTTGGAAGTCTTCTAGTCCAACCCCCTGCCTTGGCAGGAAACCCTACACCACTTCAGACAAATGGTTATCCAACATCTTCTTAAACACATCCAGTGTTGGAGCATTCACAACTTCTGGAGGCAAGTTAAAACCAGAAATATTTTTGCTGGGGATTTTACGTGAAACTTATAATAAAGAGAATACCTATTTAATTATTCATGTACTAACTGCAGCTAGAATTGTATTTGCACAACATTGGAAAAGCAAAGAGATTCCTGTCGATGAGAAGGTGATCAGGAAAATATTAGAATGTGCAGAAATGAATCGATTAACACTAGCAATTAAGGAGAAAGAACAAATGGAATATTATATGATATGGGAAGTGTTTTATCAATGGTTAGAGAATAAAAAGCGGTACTGGAAATAAAAGAAGTTTAAAGAAGAATAGAAAATATGTCGAGATAGAGGTATAAATAGAATGATAAGTGTTAGTATTAGGATGGTGAGGATAATAAGTGTTATTATTGGATTTTTATTAGAAGATATGTTAAGAGGAAAATGAATAGGTTTATAATGTTTAATTGTTTAACATATTGTAATTTTGATTAGAGAATTAATGTGAACGATGTTGTAATTCCTGAAGGTGGTTGCAAAGAGATATGTGTACCCAGATGACACACTGTTTAAGGAAAGATGGAGTGTTTATATTTTGAAAATTAAAAAATAAAAAACTTTTTAAAAAAAAGAAAGGGAAAGGGGAAAGGAGGTTTGGAATGCTTTCCTAGACAAAACAGAAAGCTTTCTCATGAGAACCAAGGTCATCTTTACTGTCAACAGATAAGTTTGGGGAAGGACTGCCTGGAGAGCCCGCCAATTAACCCAATTGGCCAATGTGACCTGTGACAATTGGGGATGGAGTTGTCTCCTAGTTTAATTACACTGAAACTACGGGAAAGATTTACAATTGGTTTTCCTTTGAAGCTGTGCCAATATGATGTACTCAATAAAGAGGACCTTTGAAGAGGAGTTAAATCTCAGAGTTCTGATTTGCTTGGGTTCATTACTCGGAGCCTTGACATAGTGTTCATTTTTTTTGTTGTTGTTGTTGTTGTTGTTTTGTTGCTTCAGCAGTTGCATCTCAGTCTGCATGTTTTTAACAGCCCCGTTCCAGAATATGCATCATTCAGAATCTTCAGACCTCTTACGAAAAATGGGTTTCTTGTAGTCTTGGTTTTTTTCCTTCTGTGGCCAGGTTGGCACTTATTATCAAACAATTTTTTGGAAAGAATATAACAACCTCCATGTCAGGGATAGCTACAGAATTGCTGTTTTCTGCTGAATTTTCAAGCACTGAATTGTCTAGAGTCCATGTATCTCCAAATCTCAGCTGGTGCACATCAGAATAGGGGAATATAGCTCAGTGGTGAAATGTAAAATTTGTTACTACAGGCTCTGTGGGGGTGGCTTGGTGGTGGTGGGTAATGTGACTGGGTGGGCGTGGCCAACTTTTTTTTTTTAACTTTTAAAGCCATTTTTTCTACAACCTCTTGCCGAAGAGGTTGTTAAAAAATGCTTTTAAAAGCCTCTGCTGATCAGGCAACTCAGCTGGGATCGTCAGAGGCTTTTAAAAGCATTTTTTCGAAGAGGTTGTAGAAAAAATGCTTTTAAAAGCCTCTGACGATTCCAGCTGAGCCGCATGATCATCAGAGGCTTTTTTTTTTTACTTTTAAAAGCATTTTTTCCACCGAAGAGGTTGTAGAAAAAAATGCTTTTAAAAATTAAAAAAAAAGCCTCTGATGATTGCGCGGCTCAGCTGGGCATGGGGGGAGGGGCAGGGATTTTTGCTACCGGTTTTCCGAATCACCCGCCTCCATCGCTACCGGATCAGGTGATCCGGTCCGAACCAGGAGCATTTCACCCCTGATATAGCTTCATTTTCAGTAATAACCATCTATCGTTTTAACAGGATCTGTGCAATAGCGTAGAAGGTATGATTACATAGTTGAACATCGGTACTTCAGATGTATAAGTTCTGGTGCACACTTTGGAAAGGTAATGTTATGTGTAGCATTCATGCAGAATACATATCGCTCTCCACCATAAACATCTCAGAGACTCCTTGAGCTTAAAATCAAAATCAAACTTATCAAAAACTCAAAATTTGACAACTGCAGCTAAAGGTGAATTGAAAGATTATTGGCAATAGAGAACTATTCAAGATAGATTCTGCTAAACAACACAAGAAAAGAAGAACAAAGAATCAGAGTTTAGGAAATAATTATAAGTTCAGGACAGACTTAGGAAGAGAAGAAGAAAAAAAACGATGGATGTGATTGGAATAAGGGAAAATATATATATATATATAGGGATGTTTGTGCTGCAAAGAAACAGAATTCTTAAACCCCGTCATAATTCTTCAAAGTTCCTGCTCAGAACTACAAAGAGTATACAGAACATACTAGAAGCAGTTGATCTATTACTTTAATATTCCTCCTCTAAAACCTGTAGTTGGAGAGCTATTATTTAAGGGAGACCTGCCAGTTATGAAACTTTTGAATCAGGTCAATTCAGCCAGGATTTATGCCAAGTGCATCAAAAGTAAAGTAAAGTTAGGCTTCAACTTGGTGACACCATGGACACCAGGTGGTTTTGATTTGGAAACAGCGAAGGAGACAACAGTTTGCTCTTCCCATTTTCCCAGAAATTTTGGGGAAAGTTTCTCTCCCCCCCCGCCTCATTTCCCAACCAAGATATCCTCTTCTTCAATTGTCTGTAGAAAATTGATCTTGCTTAGCTTCTAACCAGAGGTGGCCTTCAAAAATTTTAGCAAGGGGTTCTCTGCCTGGTTGCTGGGTGGGCGTGGCCATGGTGGGTGTGATCTAGTCGGTCTCCTGCACCACGGTGGGGGGAGGTCGTTTTTGCCCTCCCCGGGCTCTGGAGGCTTTTCTTGAGCCTTTGGGAGGGCGAAAATGGCCTCCCCAGGCTCGGAGGCCCTCTGGAGGCTGGAAACAGGCCCATTTCCAGCCTTCCTGAACTTCTGGTAGGCCTCCCTGAGCCTCTGTGCGTACCCGGCACTTACCTGCATCCAAAATGGATTGTGTGGTAACTCCTGGGGTGGGAGTGGGTGGGGCGGGGCCAGCCAGGAGTGGGATTTGTGGGTTCTCCGAACTGCACAGAATCTTAGCTACAGGTTCTCCTGAACCCCTGAGAACCCCCAGCAGCCCACCCCTGCTTCCAACCCCATGGAGACCAGCTCAATCTCTTTCAAGAGTTTCCTTGAACCATAATTATGATTTCATCTGTAGGAAGTTAGCACCCACCCCTTTCCTGGAAGAGTGAAATATTTTAGGAAATATGAAAAAGGCAGAATATTATATTTCCCTGGATGAGAAATATGAGAAGCATATTTTACAGACAAAGCAGCTCCCACCTTCCTGCCCCCCACCCTTTGTCAATGGGCCATTAAGGCCTGGGCCAGTCTATTCTACATAACAAAGATCTGCCTCCTTCAGGCAGAGCCATAGTAGGAATTGCCAAAGATAGGATTAGTCCTCTACACAATAGCAGCAGAAACTCACCACATGTGACCTGGGAAGCACATGTGACCATCAGCCAGCAAGGCCCCCACCCCCTGGGAGTCTGACAACCAATCAGGAAACTCTTTCTGGGCCCCAAGAAATGCAGAGCCAGAGAGCATAAAAACCCGAAGATTTACTGTATCAGCCCTTTTCTGTTCAGGAACTCAAGCCATGTGATCCTGTCCACCATTAAACCATCTTTCCAAGCAGTCTCCATGTTTCCAGTGTCTGTTTTCCCCACTTGGAGCAGAACCCAGAAGTATGTTTCTTCCAACAATTGGCGAGCCAGTGGGACTCCAAGCTAACCTAACCAATGGACCAGGCCCAGGTAAGCCTCCCTTGCTAGCAGCAGACCCATTGAGTCTGTGGGTATGTTTTCCTGGACCTTGGCCATTTGGAACTAGGTTTTAAAGGGGTTTTGAGTTTGAGCTCAAAGGCTGCTTGGAAAGAAGGTGAGTACCTCTAAATTTTAATTTTAAAGTATGGAAAAGCATGGGAAATTTGTTTATGCCTGCATGTGTGTGAGTGAAGGCCCTTCTCCCAATCACAGTTGGATCTTGCTTTCTCTGTGCATTTCCTAGCCGCAGAAAGACTAACAGTCTGGAGAGCATGGGGGTTTTGCCAGAGCACAGGGCCTTCTGTAAGGGAAGGAGGAAGTGTGTGTGTGGGATTCCACCTGGAAAACAGTCTGATTTCACCTCTTTGAGCGACCTCTAGCCGCACCTCTGCCTACTGCTAGCTCCACTGAGCCATGACCGGTAGGATAGAGAAAGCAAGGGGGGGTTGCCAAATGTGGAACTTTGTGTTTAAAGGGAATGGAAGCCGAGCGAAAGCCAAGCGTGTGAAGGGGGGGTAATAAAATTGTGAAAGGAAAACCCGGTTTTGTCCAGCCCAGACACGGGGCGAGCGTGTGTGTGTGAGAGGAGGTGCCAGTACCACCTGCTGGGGTCAGCAGGTCCTCCTGGATCCCCTTTTTGGATCCGAAAAACTACGGCGATTCCCTAAGAGGAAGGGGCCCATACTTCGTAAGGGAATCGAAGTCCTTCCCAGAACTTTTTCTCTGCAAACTTGAGGCGGGCCACCCGGCTAAGCTGAAGTGATCCTTCAGGTGAAAAGACAGGGTCATGGGTAGCGGTAGTTCGCGGGTGGCAGGAACCCCGATTGGAAAAAGTGCTCGAGGCCTGGGACGCCAGGCGGATGCCATTTTAAATGGCATGGATCAGAAACGAGCGGAAAAAAATTGTGTCAAAAGTGGGCTTTGCTAAGAGATAACACCGAAAGACAAATTTGGCTAAATAAAGGTACTTAAAAGAAAAGGGAAATATATAAATAGGAATGTTGGGGTTTTTTGTTTTGTTTGTTTGTTTTGTTTGTTTGTTTGTCTCTCTGTCTTCTATGCAACCACGTGGTATGTTTAAGATTTGTGCCTTCCCTAATTTAACTGAGATTTATGGCGGGAATGATCAGTGTATGTGTGAAATCTCAGAGTTCTGTTTTCTTCTCTTTGTCTTCCTTGTTTTATGTGTGTATGTCTAAGTCTTTGTGCGCCCTCGAGGTAATTGTAACTGTAAAATGTATCTGATCTCTAGAGACAAGAATTTTAAATTGTTAGAAAAGAAAAGAAAAAAGGTTGAAACAAGGAAAAATGGGAGAGAGAGGGGAAAAAAGAAAGAAAGAGCCTTTGCCCTGTGTTTGTCTGGCCAACAAACACAGATTAAAAAGAGCATTTCATTTCATTTCTGTTTTTTCTCTCCTCCTCTCTCTGTATCTTAAAGTAACAACTCAAGTTTATGAGGAAACGTTTTAAGTTTGTTTACAAGGAAAAAAATCAGTCTTGCATTTACTGTATGTGTTTAAATGGGTTTACCTGTTCATCTCTTTCCTGAAGCATGTGAATCCAGTTTTTTCTTATTTGTTGTGTCTCCATTTTGTTGAAACTGCATTATCTGTTTAGTAACTGCAATACTGTTGTATTGTTTCTTTTCAAACTCTGCCTGCAAGCCATCTAACCCCCCCATCTCTAATCCTGTTACAATGCCTTTCCTGTGAAGATTACCCACAAAAAGGGGGAGGGGACCCTGTTCTCATGTCTTTCAGCCCTGCACAGATGACTCTGCAACTGTGGAAGCAGAGCACATGGATCCAGATGCTGCCTCCAGAGGAGACCTTCCATCTGATCGAACCAGGAATTGGATTTGAATCCAGCCTCCACTGAAAGTCAGCACAGCAACCAGAGTGGAGCAGACCTTCCCAAACCTGACTGACCAGCCTTACCACCAAGCATGCCACCCAGCAGACATGAAAGAAATGACTTTGAGATGTATAAGTAAAGACCAAAAGACTCTTTTCAATTCCCAGAAGACAGCTGCAAAGACTATGGGGAGGGTGGAAATTCATTGTAAGGTTTTCTTTCTTGTCTCATTTATATTGTAATCAGTTTATTGTAAGAATTGTATTTGAGAGTGGTTGCCACAGCAAGTTATGTACACTCTAGATTTCTGTCTGGTGGGGAGGAGAAATATGTCCAAAATGTTTGTATTGTCTGTATTGTAAAAGTAGCTGCATACACATGCACACACAGAGAGACACACTATTCAGAATTAGATTGAAACTATTTCCTTCACTTACCTCCACACAAAGCTTCTCCTAGGTTGATTTTTGCTCTGTGGCACTAAAAGCCCAAGTAGTCTTACCTCCCTGCTAATTCCATGAGGAAGGAAGCAATACCCCTCAGGCAATTCCCTCACTTGAAGAGATAGCAGAAAAGTGATCTCCAAAACCCAAGCCCTGACTGTGACTCACAAATGATGCTGCCCAGTTGCCCAGTAAAGGAAGATATATTGCACTGGTGGTCTCATGAGTAGAAATCCCAGGGCTCATTATGTGTAACACCCAAAAAAAAAAAAAAAAAAAAAGAATGGATATTGTACACTGGCTAATCTCAATTTGGACTCACAAATCCTGGATGCACCAAAGTAAGAGCTAGGGCAGGTTCAGTAACCAACCCTTGGAAATGGGCAGCTTGCAATTTAAAGGAAAATCATGGCTGTGAAAAATTTTGGGACATGTGTTTGCTTGAAACCTGACTGGAAGCTCACAGAAAGTAATATCTGAAGTCTGAAATTAATTGGCATGGAAAATTGGATACTGTAAAATTCTTACCAGAAATTTTTTCCTGGCTGCTAGACCTTCATGGTTGAAAGCTTTTGGAAGCCACTGAAGGAATCCTTTTCTGTTGCCTCTATCAATGCCTCCCCTTTGCATTAGAAAATTAAAAGCACCCATTAAGCCTCCCTGATGTGATCAATTTTAATCTTTTGCCAAGAACTTGTTTCAAAACTCACGTTTTGAAAAAAAAAAGAGTAGGGATTGTAGGAAGTTAGCACCCACCCCTTTCCTGGAAGAGTGAAATATTTTAGGAAATATGAAAAAGGCAGAATATTATATTTCCCTGGATGAGAAATATGAGAAGCATATTTTACAGACAAAGCAGCTCCCACCTTCCTGCCCCCCACCCTTTGTCAATGGGCCATTAAGGCCTGGGCCAGTCTATTCTACATAACAAAGATCTGCCTCCTTCAGGCAGAGCCATAGTAGGAATTGCCAAAGATAGGATTAGTCCTCTACACAATAGCAGCAGAAACTCACCACATGTGACCTGGGAAGCACATGTGACCATCAGCCAGCAAGGCCCCCACCCCCTGGGAGTCTGACAACCAATCAGGAAACTCTTTCTGGGCCCCAAGAAATGCAGAGCCAGAGAGCATAAAAACCCGAAGATTTACTGTATCAGCCCTTTTCTGTTCAGGAACTCAAGCCATGTGATCCTGTCCACCATTAAACCATCTTTCCAAGCAGTCTCCATGTTTCCAGTGTCTGTTTTCCCCACTTGGAGCAGAACCCAGAAGTATGTTTCTTCCAACACATCGACCTAGGAATCATTTCTGAATTGCTAAGACTTCAGGAAGAACCTGTTTAATCTCAGAAAGTCTCTCCATTTGGTCTTTTTGAAAGGAAAAAAAAACCCACAAAGTCAGCCCCCACCCCATCCTTTAAACAATTCTCTCTCTTTATTTGTTTCCTTCAACTTGATTCATATTTTTAAAAAAATGCTTCAATTCCAGAGTTACGCGAAGAGAAGCTGTTGTAAACTCCGAGGAGAGCAGGAATCATGGGCTGTTTGTTTTAGCAAGTTAATGAAAGGAAAAAAATCTGTTTTTTTTTTTTTTTTTTTTGAGCAAAAACAAGTTAAGCCTCGTGTGTATGCAGCCATGCCCCAGCCTAAGTCTAAAGTTTACTCTTTGGAGCTTACGAGAAAAAAAAAAAAAACCCAAAACCTTCCTTTTATCCAGAATGTTCTTTTCTCCTTGAGAGCACAAAAAAAAAGTGGGGGGGGAGGGAGAAAGTGATTCATTTAAACCATAGGTGGTGCTTCTTTTTGTTTTCAACAATATAGATTTTTTAAGGGATGAGAAACTGGAAGTTCTACTTGTTTTCCCACTTGAACAAGAGAGAACGGTTGAAGCATCAATGCAAGGAAAATGTTTTTTTCTCCCCTCCCTCTTATTTAAAGTACATTGTAGTGGAAGATCTAAGAAACTGGGAGCAACGTGTCTTCCTATCCCATGACTACTTTCCATAAATTTGAATACAGGTGGGAAGGAAATTAAATTGGGGATGGGATGCTGAGAGTGATGCGTGAGAAAGTCATTTTTGTAAGATTTGAGACGCTCTTTATTGCATAATGGGCACCATAAAAGGTCATCCAGTAGACGCTTTTAGTGACATTTCTGCCTTTTTTCTCAAGAGCCTTGCTGGGTTGGTGTATGCATTTAAATTAAAGAGTAATTAGATCCAGGAGGAGTCATTATATAATGCACGCTACTCCAACTCATCAGCGAAAAAGAAAAGCACCGAGTTGAAGAAAGTGAGCAAAGTCAAATGTGACTCTAGAAGAGGACTGACTTTGGATGTCAGCTTAGCCAGAACATTTGTAAGGACAGCTGAGCTGAATGTTCATTTTATGCATATCTTTCTGCCATTATTGTGGACCTACAGTATCATGATGTCATCTACATCAATCCATCAATTAATCAGCATAGAGCTGGAAGGGACCTTGGAGGTCTTCTAGTCCAACCCCCTGCTCAAGTAGGAGACCCTATTCCACTTCAGACAAATGGCTGTCTAGTCTCTTCTTTAAAACTTCCACTGATGGAGCACCCACAACCTCTGAAGGCAAGTTGTTCCACTGATTATTTGTTTTAATTGTTAGGAAATTTCTCCTTAATTCCAGGATGCTTCTCTCCTTAATTGCATCCATCCATTGGGGATGTGTGTGTGTGTGTGTGTGTGTGTGTCTTGCTTTCTGGTGCTTTGGAAAATAAGTGAACGTCCTCTTCAGGGGTGAAATGCTCCCTGATCAGACCGGATCGCCCGATCCGGTAGCGATTTTTCTCTGTGGTTCGGCAATCCAGTAGCGATTGCCGCCCGGGTGTCATTACTTCCTGGTTTTAACCAGGAAGTAATGTTTTTTTTTAACCTTCTGCACATGCACAGAAGATTTTGCACATGCGCAGGTTTGTGCATGCGCAGAAGGTGTGCATGTGCACGTGACATGCACAGCGCATGTGCTTCCAAATAGGTAAGGAAGATAAGTAGATTTCACCCCTGCCCCTCTTCTATGGCAGCCTCTCAAATAAAAGATGTCATCACCAAAGAGCCTTGGTGGCACAGCAGACTAAAGTGCTGTTAAATAGCACCAGCTGCCTGCAATTACTGCAAGTTCAAATCTCACCAGGCTCAAGGTTGACTCAGCCTTCCATCCTTTCGAGGTAGGTAAAATGAGGCCCCGGATTGTGGGGGCAATAAGCTGACTTTGTATAAAATAGAACACCGCTTAGGGGGGGGGCGAAAGCCCTACTAAGCAGGTATATACAAAAGTATGAAGGCTATTGCTTAACGCATTGTAAGCCACCCTGAGTCTCCAGAGAAGGGTGGCATATAAATCAAACCAATGAATGAATGAATGAATGAATGAATGAATGAATGAATGAATGAATGAATGAATGAATGAATGAATAAATAAATAAATAAATAAATAAATAAATAAATAAATAGACTGGGGATCTCTAGTTTGATGAAGGCAAGGAATAGAGATGACATGAAAGCAGTTTTCCAATAGTTGAGGTGCTTTCAGAAAGAAGTGAGGCTGGGGGGGGTAGACAACCCAAATTCACATCCAAAGCACCTGAAGAGAATGGATGGAAGCTTAACAAAGAAAGCTCTGACCTAGAACTAAGGAGAAATTTTCTGACAGTAGAAAAATTAACCTGTGGAATGAGTTGCCTTCAGAAGTTGTGGGTGCTCCATCACTGGAGGTTTCAAAGAAGAGATTGGACAGCCATTTGTCCAGATTACTATAGGATCTCCGTCTTGAGCAGGGGGTGGAACTGGAAGGCTTCCAAAGTCCTTTCCACTCTGTTATTCTATGTTCAGCATAACATGACCATCTCCAGCCATCAATGATGTTGCTCATGTATTCTTTATCAACTGTATGTCTCTAAGGAGATTCTCAGTCATCCAAGTCATGGTTGCCCCAAAAGTGCTTTTTCAGTTGCTTCTTGAAAAAGCATCTTTAGGACAACTGTATGTCCCTCTTAGACTTTAGAGACTTACCATTTTTCCTTGAAAGAACAGGCCCTTTGAATCTGCATCACAGGCAGGGGTGCTATTCGGCAGGTTCTGACAGGTTCCAGAGAACCAGTAGCGGAAATTTTGAGCAGTTCGGAGAACCGGCAAATACCACCTCTGGCTGGCCCCAGAGTGGGGTGGGAATGGAGATTTTGCAATATCCTTCCCCTGGAGTGGGGTGGGAATGGGGATTTTGCAATATCCTTCCCCTGCCATGCCCACCAAGCCACGCCCACAGAACCGGTAGTAAAAAAAATTGAATTCCACCACTGATCACAGGAAGTTCTCTTTCTTCCTGGGTTCAAATTATACATCAGTGTTTCTCAACCTTGGAAGCTTGAAGATGGGTGAACTTCAACTTTCAGAATCCCCCAGACAGCAGCGCCCATCTTCAAGCTACCAAGGTTGAGAAACACTGTTATATGTGGTCAGCAGAACTGCGATGTTTATAACTAAGGCAGTTGATCTAAGAATCTGTTAACTCGAACATATTGGGGCTTTCTGCAGAGGCAATATATTTACCTGAGTGTTGATTCTTTGTGTTCAACACATGTGTACATAACTACTGTGTTTTCCTTTGATCTATTGTACCCTGGATTTATATCCTGTATTTTATTTTTGTTTTGTATTTTTTTTTTATTGCAAAAGTTTTACAATTACATTTTCACCCCTTTTTTCACCCCCCCACCACCCTCCCCAAACTTCCCATCCTCCCTAACCCTCCCTAACCCTCCCCCCCCCAGACTTCCCTATTACATACTCATAACTAATAACACTAATAAATAAACCTGAACCCATCCCTCCCCCTATATAATTTTTCCTCTTTGTCTCTTTACATTAAAATATTTCTAATACATTATTTTCAAATAAAAGCTATTTGATACTTTCTAGTTTGGTATTTGTTCTGAACATATTCTATCCACCTTTTCCATTCCCATTCATAAGTCTCTTGTGAACAATCTTTTAAATACGCTGAAATCTTCGCCATCTCTGCAAAACTGGCCATCTTCAAAGTCCATTCCTCGATAGTAGGCAAAGCTTCATTCTTCCAGTATTTACCTATCAACAATCTTGCTGCTGTTATCATATACAATATTAGTTTTATTTCACCCCGTGTAAAACCCTTAACTATACCCAATAAAAACAATTGTGGAGAAAATTGAATTTTTTTCTTCAAAACATTCTGCATGACCCACCAAATTTTTATCCAAAAAGCCTTAACTTTCCTACAGGTCCACCATACATGATAATACGTAGCATCCAAACATTCGCATCTCCAACATTTTGGCTGAACATTAGGGTACATACATGACAACTTTTTAGGATCTAAATGCCATCTATAAAACATTTTATAAAAATTTTCTCTCAGGTTTTGCGACTGTGTAAATTTAACATTCTGAACCCAAATTTTTTCCCAAGTTTCCAGCATCACTGGTTCTTCAAAATTCTGTGCCCACTTAATCATACAATCTTTAACTAATTCCGTTTCTGAATCTCTTTCTAACAAAACATTATAAAGCCTTTTAATATGCATTGGACCTTTCTCTCTTATATGTCTAACCAATTCTTCCTCATGCAACATAATACCAGTTTTTTGGTCCTCTTTCCATCTCATTTGTAATTGATTATATTGTAACCAGGTTAAATTAATCCCTTCGTCCAACAGTGTCTGCAATCTCTTCAGCTGCCATCTGCCCGCATCTGTAAAAAGAACCTCTTTATATAAAAACCCCCCGAGTGACATTATATTTGTATTCCACAAGGTATGACCAAGATCCAGCCATAGCGGTATTTTATAATCCCATTTGAGTCGGTGCTTCTTCCAAACTTTCATCAGGGAGTCTCTAAGTATATGACTTTTAAATACTTTATCCACTTTATTTTCATAGAATAAGTAAGCATGCCATCCAAATTCAAGATCAAAACTTTCTGCATTCAATATTCCAGCCTTTTTATTTCCAAACCAGTCACTTGTTAAAGTTAAAGCTGCTGCATCATAATATAACTGTAGGTTTGGGAGTTTAAGGCCTCCTCTTTCTGGAACATCTTGCATAATTTTCAATTTCACTCTCGGCTTTTTCTCGTTCCAGACAAACTTATTCACACCAGACTGCCAGACTTTCAGTTGTTTATCACTTTTAAGCACCGGAATCATTTGGAACAAAAACAGAAATCTTGGCAAAATATTCATCTTAACTGCTGCTATTCTTCCAAGTAAAGACAGTTGCAGCTTTTTCCAAGTCTCCATGTCTTTCTGAACCTCTCGCCACAACACCTCATAATTATTTTGAAACAATTTCATATTTGATTCTGCAACCTGAATTCCAAGATATTTTACCTTAGGTACAATTTCAAAACCTGCCCTCCTTTCAAGCTCGTGTTTACGATCTTGTGTCATATTCTTAACTATCATTTTAGTCTTTTTTGAGTTCAGTTTAAAACCTGAAACTCTACCATAGTCTTGTATAATGTCGTTCATCAGGATTATTGATTCCATTGGTTGTGATAGGGTAACAACCAGATCATCTGCAAATGCCTTTATTCTATAATCCTCTTGCCTTATCACTATACCTTTCAAAATTTTTGAGTCCCGTATTGTATTTAGCAAGACTTCCAATGTTAATATAAATAAAAGTGGGGACAACGGACATCCCTGTCTTGTTCCTTTTTCAATTTTAAACTCTGTCGTCAAACTTCCATTAATAATAATCTGTGCTTTTTGCTCTTGATAAATTGCTGAAATCGACTGTATAAATTGGTCCCCAAAGCCCATCTTTTTTAAAGTCTTTAGTAGAAAGTTCCAATCCACTCTATCAAAGGCTTTCTCCGCATCCAAAAAAACCAGCACTGCAGAAATCTGTTTATTCTTATCAAGATATTCCAATAAGTCTATTACTTGCCTTACATTATCCTTCATATATCTGCCCTCAATAAATCCCGCTTGGTCCTCATGAATTACTTTTTGGATTACTGGCATCAACCTGTTGGCTAATACCTTCGCATAAATTTTATAGTCTGTGTTCAAAAGAGATATTGGTCTGTAGTTCTCTGGTTTTTTAGGACCAACTTGTTCCTTTGGTATCAGAGATATATAAGCAGTTGTCCAAGATGGGGGTATTTTACCCCCTTGTTGAATATTGCAAAATAAATCTCTAAGTTGTTCCACCATTTCAGCTTGTAAAGTTTTGTAATACACTGCAGTCAAACCATCCGTGCCAGGAGCTTTGGCTGTTTTTAGCTGCTTAATTGCTGCTATTATCTCCTCCTCTGTTATAGGATAATTCATTCTTTCCTTTTGTTGATCAGTAATTTTTGTAACTCTCTTATCCTTTAAATATTTTTCTATAAGTCCATTCTGCACCTCTTCTTTGGCATATAATTTAGTATAATAATCCACAAAAGCTTCTTTAATTAATTTTTGTTGAAAAATTTCTTTCCCTCCAATGTTAATACTATCAATAGTCCGTATACTTTGTTTTTTCCTCAGTGTGTAAGCCAACCATCTGCCCGGTTTATTGGCATTGCAAAATGTATTATGCTTCGCGTATTGTAAACTTGTTGCAACTTGTTCCGCCATAAGCATTTGAAATTGGTCTTTCAAAAGTTTTATAGCACTTCGTATTCTTTCATCTGTTGGGTTTTTAATAAGTAATTGTTCCTTATTCTTTATTTCCATTTCCAACTCAGATCTTTTCTTTTGTCGGAACAGTCTATGTTTAGAATTCATGTAGATAAGTACCCCTCTCATATAAGCTTTACTAGCGTCCCAAACAATTTCAATTGGGGTACCTTTATTCAAATTTATCTCAAAAAATTCTTTCAAATGCTTTTTAAGTTCTATTGTATTTTTTCCATATCTAAACAAATTCTCATTTAATCTCCAAGAACGTCTCTCAACCTTATCCATCTCAATTTCTATCCATACAGGGCTATGGTCAGTCAAAGTTCTTGGAAAAATCTTTGTTCTTTTTGTCTTAATAAGTAGATCATTTGACAACAGGATAAAATCAATCCTAGAAAAGGATCTATGTCTATCGGAAAAGAAAGTGTAATCCAATTCATTTGGATTATGTATTCTCCAAACATCTTTTAGTTCCATATCTTCTTTCAAATCAAAAAAAGTCTGCGGTAGTCTAATTCTAGACTTTGCCAAGCTCTTTTTGTCTAATTTAGAATCAATTACTCCATTCCAATCTCCCATAAATAAAATAGATCTATAGTCCCATTGCACTATTTTAGTATGTAACATCTTGTAAAAACAATCCTGTTGTTGGTTGGGAGCATAAATTCCAATCAAAAGAATTTGACCATTTGCTGTAAGCAATTCAATTGCTACAAACCTACCATCTTGATCTACTTCTATAACTTTTGCTGTTAATTTTTTATTTACATAAATAACCACACCATTCTTTTTCTGCGAAGTTGAAGATATATAATGTACTCCTAATTTTGAATTTATCAGATATTTCTGATCTTGAGTTGTAATATGCGTTTCTTGTAAACATATTATATCATTATTAAATTGTTTCAAATATGTAAATAGTTTCTTCCTTTTCTGTGCTGAATTCAACCCATTAACATTCCAAGATAAACACTTAAGGGTCATCGGCCTGTTTCTGGAGCGCAGAGCAAAATATTTGAAGTTCATCCAAGAGCTTCGATCTTGCTCCTCCCATAGCTCCACTCTCTTGTGGGGTACTCTTTGCTGCCTTCTTGTCTTGTCTTTCCTGTTGTTGTTGTTGCTTTTGTTTAAGTAATTTGGATTGAGCTCTAGTTATACGTTGATCTTTAACTTCAGTCAACTGAATCAAATCCAAAATTGGAGAAGAATCCAGCAAGGGCTCACTCAGAAAACCTCCTTCTGCACCTTGCACATTTTCTAATTCCTGCTTAGACTGTTCTTCCAATTGCCTCTCTTCACTCTCCTTAATCTCCAAAACTGTAGATGTACGTGGAGATGGTGTTCTTTCCTTAAGAATAGTACTATAAAAATGTTGTGCCTTCTCCACAGTATTCAATCGATATCCTTCTCCCTTATATCTAAAAATTATCCCAGCTGGCGCATCCCACCGGAAGGGTATCTGTAAGTCTTTCAATTCCTTAACAAGAAAACCAAATTCTTTTCTAGCTTTCAGCATTTTAGGAGGTAATTCTTTAAAAATTACAAGTCGTGAGCCCCCCACTTGTACAGAGGTGTGAAAAGATTTTTGGAGGATTTCATTTCTAATTTCTCTCTCAGTAAAATATATGACCACATCTCTAGGCAGTTGTCTTTGTCTGGCCACCCAAGAGTTCACTCTGTAAATTTTATCTATTTTGTGAAATACCAGATCAGGGTTAACTTGTAAGATCTTAGCCAGGGCTTCAGAGCAAACTTGTCTCAAGTCCTGTCTCTCCTCCTCTCGAATTCCCCGAAGCCGTATGGCAAATTCCATCGCCCGGAATTGTATCATGACAATCTCATCTTCAATTCTCTGCATTTTATTATCAGCTTCTTCAATTTTATAGTCATTATCTTTCATCCTAACATTAACTTCTAATTTGAGTTCTTCAACTTTAAAATCAACTTTCCCAATAAAATTTGCCAGGCCAGACGCCACTTCTGATATTTTTTTGGTCACCATATTTTGATTCTGCTTCACCATATCTTTAACTTCATTAATTTCCTGCAGAAATTCCTCATGTGATTTTTGAAGTTTATGATCTATTTCCTGTTGAGATTCTTGAAATTTTTCATCCAAAGTTTTAGAAATAAAGTCTTTTAAATCTCCCACATCAAGTTCTTTTTTCTGAGTTTGTAACTGTTGAGCAGGGGGAAGTTGCGTTTGATGTTTATGTGTGGGGGATCCCCCCCCTGATGCCTTCCCTTCCTGCTTCTTTGAAGCCATTGTGCCACGTAAGCTAATTTTTCTAAAGAGGGAAGTTCTTTTTCCTTTCCCTCTTCCACAAAAGCTTCTAAAAAAGTCCCCCAGATTTAATCAAGTGAAGCAGAAGTAAAACAAAGTCAAATTTTAGAAAAAGAAATTTTTTCTTTAGATAGAGCAACTTTGTAGCAGCTTTATAACTTTGTAACAAAGCAGGAAGGCTTCACAAATCCACTTTCATTAGCTCGTTAACTCAAATGCTGGGCGCCATTTTTTTTCAAATCACTTTCACTCACTCACTTTCTCTTTTAAATTAGAAAGTCAACAAAGCACTGATACTTGCAGTTTTCAAGTTTCTGGATTCAAGTTGATATTTCCGTTGTTTGTTAAAATTAGTTCCTTTCGCTTTAAGAGTTTGCTGCTGCCGGCTTGTTCTGCTAATTAGCAGAAACGTCCCACGCCGCCCGGAGTTTCAGCAGGTTGGAAGGGAGCCACGCCTGTTTCCTCCCCAGAAACAGTTCCCTGGGGGGTTACAGGGGCTCAACCTGTACCCTGCTATCTCTTCTCCTTCAATCTTCAAGATTTTGGAGTTTTCGAGCCGCTCCTCGATCGCGGGGCGGCTCTACAGGCGGCGGGGCTGGCGGTCTTTAAAGAAACACCGCCGTCGCCGAGGCTCGCAAACCGGAAGTCGACCTTTGTTTTGTATTTTTGATATGGTCATAAGCAGTGGTGGAATCCAATTTTTTTTTACTACCAGTTCTGTGGGCGTGGCTTGGTGGGCGTGGCATGGCTTGGTGGGCATGGCGTGGCTTGGTGGGCGTGGCAGAAGGATACTGCAAAATCTCCATTCCCACCCCACTCCAGGGGAAGGATATTGCAAAATCCCCATTTCTTCCCCACTCCAGGGGAAGGATATTGCAAAATCCCCATTCCCTCCCCACTCTGGGGCCAGCCAGAGGTGGCATTTGCCGGTTCTCCAGAACTTGTCAGAACCTGGTGAATAGCACCCCTGGTCATAAGACTAATTAATCAACAATCTGTCTGTCTCATAATATAACCATACAAACAATGCCGTATGCATGCTGAGTTTGTGATAGTGTCATGTGCATGGTGTAATTATCATACAAATAATGGCAATTGTATAATTTGTATTATTTATGTGATGACATCGTGACTAGCGTAAAGTCTCTTTCCTTCCCTTATCCCACCCTCCATAGGCCTGAAGCTAACTAAATGCCATCAACTTAATATGAGCCGAGGTGGCGCAGTGGTTAGAGTGCAGTACTGCAGCTACTTCAGCTGACTGCTAGTTCAGCAGATCAGCGGATCAAATCTCACCGGCTCAAGGTTGACTCAGCCTTCCATCCTTCCGAGGTGGGTAAAATGAGGACCCAGATTGTTGGAGCAATATGCTATTTAGTATACTGTCTTTGGTGTAAGCCACCCAGAGTCCTTGTTCATAGAAATATGAATAATAAATAAATAAATAAATAAATAAATAAATAAATAAATAAATAAATAATCTAATGATTGAAGTAACTCATTGCTTCTTTGCACAATAGTTTGAATTGTAAAAGTAATAAACCCACTTGGTTCTTGCACCATATGAAACCCCACTAACTTTGGTTAAAACTAACCAAGTTTAGAAAGCTGTTTAATACAGATGCTAACTTTGTTAGTGAACCGGTTAAGCGTATCATCCCAAAGGTGCTTTTTCAAAAGGCAACTGGACTTCGTTTTTCCTTGAAGATGTTTTGCTTCTCATCCAAGAAGCTTCTCCAGAATGAATGAATGAAGAAGCTTCTTGGATGAGAAGCGAAACATCTTCAAGGAAAAACAAAGTCCAATTGCCTTTTGAAAAAACACCTTTGGGACAACCATGACCTGGATGACTGAGAATCTCCACAGACGGTTAAACATATTGCCTTTCAATCAAATTCCTATCACATTACAGCTTTTTCCTTCTTCCTTGATTATGTGAAATGATTAATTGCACACTGTTAAGGATTATTCAGTGGATGAGATGACATCACAACATAAGACAGCCAATCAAATTAGGAACAGCAATGGGAAACGGGAAAAAACTCAGTACATACAATTTGTATAGGGAAAGTTAAGTTTATTGAAAACAGTCCACACAAGGTAGAATTAGTTTCAGCAAAATCGAAGGATTAGACATACCGTTTAGTTCTGCTAAAGCAACTTCAAGACACCTTTTCGTTTAGCTTTTAAAAAGTTAGGGGAACAAATGTCTAAGTAAAAGAATGAAGTCTATGGAGATTCTCAGTCATCCAGGTCAGGGTTGTCAGGTGCTTTTTCAAGAGGCAACTGAACTTTCTTGGTTTTTCTTTGAAGACGTATCTCTTCTCATCCAAGAAGCTTCTTCAGCTCTAGTGAAGCTTCTTGGATGAGAAGTGAAACATCTTCAAAGAAAAACCAAGGAAGTCCAGTTGCCTCTTGAAAAAGCATCTTTAAGATAGAAGAAAAAAGGCAGAATTGAAATAGATGACCTTCAGCCAAGTACCGTATTTTTCGGAGTATAAGATGCATCTTTCCCCCCACTAAAAGGGGGTGAAAATTTAGGTGCATCTTATACACCGAATGTAGCCCCACCCACCCACTGACCCCCACCCTTTGGCCTCTGCCTCCCAGCAGTTACCTCCTTGCAGCAAGCAGCAAGAAGAAACAGCTCATTTCAGCTTCAGCACAGCCTAATTAGCACAAGTTGATTGGATCGGCCTCCCGACTCTCAGCTGTTTTGCTCTCACAGCATGGGCCTCTGCTGCTTGCTGCAAGTAAGTAAATTGCTGGAGTAGTTTTCTTTTTTTCCCTTGTGCTAATCAAGCTATGCTGAAAACGAAAATGAAAGTAAAGCAAGCTGTTTGCTGTTTGCTGTTTGCTGCAACGAGGCAAAATTGCTGGGAGGCAGATTTCTTTTTCTTGTTTTCCTCACCAAAAAAGGTAGGTGCGTCTTATAGTCCGGTGTGTCTTATACTCCGAAAAATACAGTAGTTAATAGAATTTCTGGTGCACATCAGCTTATTTTTGTTTATAATTAGTTTTTTCCCCATCTTTAATTTGGTCAACACAAGATGATCTATAATCTAGTACTCTTGTCTATTTTCCCCACAACAACCCTGTGGGTTGGACTAAGAAAAAGGGACTGACCCCAAGCCACCCAGATGGTCTTCATCTCCAAGGAAGGACTAGAACTCACAAGTCTCCTGTTTTTTGGGCCAATACCTTCATCATTACACTATACTGACAATCCGTACCGCTAAACTGTGATCTTTTTGTTCTGCCATTATTCTGATATACAGCGGACGGCAATGCAAAAATTAAAAATGGGAAGAACACACAAAGATAAATGTCTCCAAATGTCAGACCATCCTGCACATTAACTTTGGGAGTATGATGTCCCTTTGCTCATAAAATGGCTGACATGGAGAAGGACTTTTAATCACCAAGTATCTCCAGGGAGATGGACAGTAAGGAATATGCTAGTTTAGCCCCATAGGTCCCCTGGATGTGAGCTTCTGCTCCCATCTTACTTCTGTATAGTTGTGAGTGTGTTTTCTGTGTGTTTCTAGGTAGAGAAGTAACCTTCCCAATAATGCATACTGCATTGCAGCTCCTGATCACTTTTACTTTTTCATCCACCCTATCTGACCATTGTGGAGCTGAATGGCATTCTTATGAATAAAGATGATGCTGGAGGCTACTGTTCTGTTTCATTTTGCAGTGGCCAACTTCTCATTTAAAAGGTTAAAACAAATTTCTATACAAACATCTATCAAAAAAATGGGACTGAATGGTTCCAGGGCAAGAAATCGTCCTGCGTGTTTTCTTCCAGGTTTATTTCAATTTGACGCAAGGACAGAAACTTCTCTCAAAGGAGAAGGCTTCGGAGAACTTCTCATGAACTTCTGTGGTGGTCTTGCATTTAGTTAATGAGGAAACTTTGGTCATCTAATGAGAAGGAAGGACTCCCTGGAGAAGAGCCTAATGCTGGGAACGATTGAGGGCAAAATAAGAAGGGGACGACAGGGAACGAGGTGGCTGGATGGAGTCACTGAAGCAGTCGGCGTGAGCTTAAATGGACCCTCCTCCAGAGTCCATTTAAGCTCACGCCGACTGCTTCAGTGACTCCATCCAGCCACCTCGTTCCCTGTCGTCCCCTTCTTATCCCTATGGGGTCACGATGGGTCAGACATGACTTCGCAACTAACAACAGCAAACAAGGAAACAGAATGTCTTCTATTCCTCAACCCTCTCACTGATCATCTGCAGCTTCCTTGGCTTTCCAAGCTTCTATTCCATTCTAAGGGAAGACCTTAGAGAGTGTCCTCCCTTCAGGTCTACCTTTTTTGAGCCTGTCATTTCTACTTCTATAACTGTCTGGTTTGGTACAGCAACCAAACAGGGCAGGTACGGACTCCAACAGATAGTGAAGACTGCAAAAAGAACAATTGCAACCAGCTTGCCTCTCAGAGAAGACTTGTATACTGTGTGAGTCAGAAAGAGGGCTGAGAAAATATTTACACACCCCTCACATCCTGGTCATAAACGGTTTCAACTCCTTTCCTCCTGACAACGCTATAGGCAGTGGTAGTATTCAGCTGGTTCAGACTGGTTCAGGTGAATCAGTAGTGGCAACCTGGGGGTGGCCCACCAGCCCCTGATGCTATGCCGTCCTATTTAGCCACGTTTTCTAAGCCACACATATGCGTGTAAGCTGTGCACGTTCACATTTTCAGTACACGGCAAACTGGTGGTAGAATTCTGTGAAACCCCCTTCTGGCTATAGGACATTGCAGGCCAAAGTAGCTACAAGCACTGCTTTTTCCCACCTCTCATCACTCTCTGCTGAACAGCTAATTCTCACAGTGTTGTCTAATGTCTATGTACATTTACCCATGTACTAGGTCTGTCTAGTCACACACAACCAAATAAAGTATTCAACTCAACTCAACTCAACTCAATACCTAGTTTCCTATAAGCAGGTAGGAATTTCAATTAGCATTATCATTTATCCTTCTTATTATCTTATTAACTCCTTTCTCTTATTGGCATGATGATGAGGATGAGGAGGATAGTGGTAGGGGTGATGGTGATGATCATTCTGTTGCTTTGCATGTACACTGTGAGCTTCCGCACTGAAGACAAATTCCTTGTGTGTCTAATCACACTCGGCCAAATAAAGTATTCAATTCAACTCAACTCAACCCAACCCAACCCAACCCAACCCAACCCAACTCAACTCAACTCAACTCAACTCAACTCAACTCAACTCAACTCAACTCAACTCAATACCTAGCTTCCTACAAACAGGTAGGAATTTTAATTCAATTTTTTTTAAAAAAGGCCCTGTGGGTCCAGCATGTAGGGCAGCATCCATACATACCTCTTTGAGTTCTGGAAGATTTCAGACCCTATTAAGAAACCTTGATGCCTAAACCCCCCCTTGAGAGTTTTCTTAGAAACCTTTAAGACTCTTTTCAAGTGAGCAATTGAGGATTACCTCTGCTTAACTGCATGTTCTGAATTGCAAGTTGACAAAGCTTGTGTTTTAATCACGAGCACTTAAAGAAATGTTTTTCCCCCACCCCCATCCCCATTGTTTCTCTTTTTGCTTCGTACAAACCATCAAGTCACAGCCTCTGTAGATATTGTGAGTACAAAACACTCCACAGTACTATAAATCACACAGAAAGCAGCAGAGAAAGGGGAAGGACACGGGTCACTTAATTCAGCCAATATTTTTACAGTTTAGACATTGAGGGTGTTGGGGGAGGGTGCGTGCTGGGGAAGGAGAGAGAGAGAGAGAGAGAGAAAGAGAGGGAGAGGGAGAGAGAGAGAACTATAACAAATGGGAACATCAAAATCCAACACCCCTGCCATTACTAAACACTTTGTCATTGACTCTGCAAGCTTGCCATGAATTAGGCTACCCTGCGCTCTAGCAGTTGATAGCAATTTCTTGCCCTCATTTTTGAAAATACAAGGATGGAATTGAAATTGGAAATCACCAAAGGCTGTGTTATCTTGTCAAACAACTTCAGAATGATAATCCCTGTAAGCACATCATTGAGGGTGCTGAATTAAACCCGTTTTCTGGGTTTGTGCATATCACCGAGTAAATTAAACATCTGGCTAAACCACACACATCTAACCAAGGTTAATGCACATAGTCCTCATCTTATGACCGGTCACTTAGATCTCTCTCTCAAAGTTATGATCAATGAGAGGGCTGGAAAGCACTATGGAGCGGTACATAAGTTTACCATATTTTTCGGAGTATAAGATGCACCTTAGTTTTTGGGGAGGGAAATAAGAAAAAAGCTGATTGGTGGGTGGATTGGCCTCCCGGAATACCCCCAATCATCTGTTTCCAGAGGTGAATTTTAGCAACAGGTTCATTGGTTGTGAGCTCTGTGCCTTGATTTTTTTTTTTTTGCTTTTTTTTCTGCCTCTGAAACTTCTAAAACTCCTTTTCAGAAAAAACTTTTTTCCCTGCCTCTGAAAGCCTCCGAAGCAGAGCTTTTTTTCTGAAGCTTCTTTCAGAGGCTTTTTTTCTGAAGGCCTATCTGTACTCTGTTCAATCTCCTTTCTTTGGTATTGGTATATAGATTAACCTCTTCCGATCTGTTGGTTATTGTGCCACTCTTCAGATTTGTTAGCATAGTTTGGTTAGAACCTTTACTGATTCTTCTTTTGTTGCTTGCCATATTATTTTTAAAAAAAGCCTTTCAGAGGCTTTTTTTCTGAAGCTTCTTTCAGAGGCTTCTTTCAGCCTCTGAAATCTCCATGCAAGGCTGGGCGGGGCTACATTCGGAGTATAAGAGGCACCCAGATTTTCACCCTCTTTTTGGGGGGAAAAAGGTGTGTCTTATACTCCAAAAAAAGTGCTGTTGCTCTTGCTATTTAATGATGGCAATGAAAATAAAAAATAGAAGCTGTAATAGGGCACTTCATGATGATTTATGATACCAAACCTGGAAATATCTCATGCAAAGGATCATAGAATTTAAGTTGGAAGACTTGGTTTAGGCTATCTAGTCCACTCCGGGATCAGTTCCAGAATTTGGTTTACTCTCGAATTGATGGTGTTCTCCTTGACCTCATCCAACAAACACCTCCCTCAGTCCTTGATTCTGTTGTCAAATCATCCGTTTCATTTCTAGGTGCTGTCAGTCCATGACTTTTATTCATGAAACACAGCTGTCATAAGTGAAATGTAGAAGAAAGGAAATTGTCAACTGATGATAAAGGAGCAAGAATTGGGCATCAGCTGGGAAGCATGTTTAAAGGCTAAAACTGGGGCTGAAGATGCTTTGGCCTTCCAGATGTTATTAAACTATTGCTTGCAAGAACTCAACCAGAACAGCAAATGTTGACAGATGTTGAGCTCTTTTGTTTAACGACAGCAGAGTGGCTATCATATCTCCATTCCTGGACTGGAAGATGGATTCCTTTAATGCTTGGTTGAGTGCTGGAAATTGAGTAGACCCCATTTTCAACTTCCTCGTCTCCTGAAATATAAGCAACTTGTTAAGCTAAGAGCGCTTTTCTTCCTAAAAAAGCTTGCAGAGAATCTCCAATTCTGTTGTAGTCCGCCAGCAGCCTGCGGAGCTGGCAGCAGAGTCAGACAGTGAGGAGGCTGGGGAGGAACATGAGCCAGTCCTGGAGTCTGGGGAAGGCTTGGATGAGGGCTCTGCATCAGAGGCAGAGATGGGGCCAGGGCCATCTGGGAGTTATGCATGGACTCCAGAGCCTTCAGAGTCAGACTTCAGAAAGGCAGAGGAACAGGAGGAGCCTGTTCCTAGTGCGCGCATGCGCAGAGTTGCCAGAAGGCAAGAACAGTTAAAACAAAAAGGACGACTCAGGAGTAAGGCCTGGAGATGATTGGCCCCTCCCATAAGGCTTAAAAGAGGAGCAAAGGCATGTGGGCCCTTGCAGGAAAGCAACATTGTTAATTCTGTTCCCAGTTGGCATCGCTGTTTGATTCTGGACTCCGTGGTGCTTTGCCAAGTAGATCTTGGCAGAGTGTCAAGAGAGATAAAGGTTGGTGATTATCTCAAAGGCCTTCTCCCAAAGGACTTTTTGCAACTAATTGGGACTCAGCTGTGAATGAACGTAATTCACAGCTGTTGCAATAAAAGAGGTTTTGGGGACTACTCGTGTGTTTTAATGACTCGGGAAGCCGAGGTCACAACAAATTCTGCATTGCAGATGATTGGACCAGTTCACAAAAAGGCTTTGACTCCATGAGCCATATTGCACAATGTAGCTGATATGATTCTCCTCCTTTGTTTGTAAAACTGGTTCTGACCCTTTTGGGAGTAGTGGACCAGAATATCTCCTAGGTCCCTTCCAGCCCTATAATTCTATGTTCTAAGTTTATTGCAGTGATGGCGAACCTTTTCGGCACCGAGTCCTGAAAAGGGAGCGCGTGTGCATTTGTCTGGGCCGCAATCCGAAAGAGGAGCTGCTCAAAGCGCATACACATGCCTGAAAATGAGCTTGCAGTTTCCGGTGAGCATGGCAGATAGTCTTTCGGGTTTCTGGCGTGCATGCACGGGTAATGATCAGCTGGCTGGCGCACATGTTCACACAGGAAAACGGAAGACCAGTTCTTCCAGTTTATGGCACTGCCTCATGCAAAAAGGCCATCTGATCTGCATGTGCATATGCACCAGAAACCCAGAAGAGGAATGGGTGACACCACGCATGCCATGCAACATGGCTCCATGTGCCACTTTGGGCACGTGTGCCATAGATTCACCATCATGGGTCTATTGCATAAAGGTGTCATTAAGGTTGGGTGGAGCATATCCAGATGTCATTCACTTGCTTGTATTTGAAGCTTTTGGTCCATAAAAAACTGACTCATCATGGAGAAATCTAGGATGAATCTACCTCCAGGTGTCCTTTTCAGAACACAGTAGAGCTTCAATGGTTGGCTCTTAAGGCACCTGGGTTCAGTCCCCCCTCAGATGATTTTGGACTATCTCATCCTTTTCAACCTACACTACTTCAAAGACTTATTAGGAGTGAGAGACATAGACATAGCCTTGAGCTCTTGGGATGGCAGAAACAAAGTAAATAAGTAGGAGCAGTGGTGGCACAGTGGTTAGAATGCAGTATTAAAGGCTAACTCTGCCCACTGTCAGCAGTTCGATTTTGACCGGCTCAAGGTAGACTCAGCCTTCCATCCTTCTGAGGTCAGTAAAATGAGGACCTAGATTGTTGGGAGCAATATACTGACTCTGTAAACCACTTAGAGAGAGCTATACCTGTATGACTGTAACTTTGTTGCTGGTATCCTTAAGATTTATATTGACTGTTTCCCTATGACTATCATTAAGGGTTGTACGTTATGATTCTTGACGAATGTATCTTTTCTTTTATGTAGTCTGAGAGCGTATGCATCAAGACAAATTCCTTGTGTGTCCAATCACACTTGGCCAATAAAGAATTGTATTGTATTGTATTGTATTGTATTGTATTGTATTGTATTGTATTGTATTGTATTGTATTGTATTGTATTGTATTGTATTGTATTCTATTCTATTCTATTCTATTCTATTCTATTCTATTCTATTCTATTCTATTCTATTCAACAGTATATAAGTCTAAGTGCTATTGCTTTTGCTATTGCTATTGCTAAATACTAATCATTTACATTTAGGATGGCTTTCCTTTCCCATTTATCTTCTCACCAGAAAAAAAAATACAATAAAATACTTCTCACTTTGTCCTTTTAATTGCATAAATCTCGTCCTCCCCCCCCCTCTCCTTTTTACTGTTTCATGATCTAACATTAGGTAAGGCGGAAATGTAAAAGAGAGGTGAGCATAGTTAAAGACTCTTCTGGAATAGAAGGGAGACATTTGATCTGAAAGATGCTCGCTTCAATGTCTCATATTTATCGGCTGTTTTTTTTTAAAAAAAAAAAAATCTCAGCCAACCACAAAGAAAAATCTGAAAAGGGTATCCTATGTTTTGTTAAATTAACAGATGTTTAGTTAAATTATCTGTTGAAGTCGGCAGATCTCTGACTCTGTTGAAAATAGCCTTGCCAATTAATCAGCTAATTGAAGGATGAAACAAGAAGGGCAAGAACAAAATCCTGAGAGATTTAGACACATCTGAAAACGATTGTCAGGGTTTTGTCATTCGCGTAAATCAAATGTCTTTACACAAAAGGATAATCCCAGGTTTCTGAGAGATATCAGCTGCCACCATTTTGCCTCTTAGAGAGAGAAATTTGAAAAAGATGTGCTGTCTCTGTTTTTTTTCGGGAGGGAGGAGATAAATGTTGTTTCAAAGAATTGCTGATTAATCTTCAATTTTGTGTATATAAATATTCCAGTGTACATACAGAATGTCAATCAATCATTCCATTCAATGCCCAAATATATATATTTTTTTCTAAACAAGAAAACTGGAGAACAGAGTTGAGTTGAGTTGCCATTCTCCAATCTGGTGGAACCCTAAATGTCCTGAGATGAAACACCCCATTAAATGTTTTCAAGAATTAAAGCCAATTAAAAATACTTCCTACTCGAGAAGGTAACGCAGGTCAGATTTTCTGATCAATCCAGATCAGTTTGGATGAAATCAGACTGTATCGGAATTAGTAAAAATGAAATGCCTCCAGCATTTTTCCTTCTAATTATGGAGGAGTTAACAAAAGAGTAAACTTTTTCCCAAACTCTTATCTGCTACGATGAGACAAGACAATGTTTGCTCGTTTGTGTTTTCTTTGAAAGCCCTGGAATTTTGAACTACCGTACTTTTCAGAGTATCAGACACACTCCCCCCCCAAAAAGGAGGGTGGAAATGTTGGTGTGTCTTATACGCTGAATACAGCCATTTTTGGCCTCCCGAAACCCTGCCCCGCATGTCCCCTTTTTGCCAAAACAGGCCTGTTTTTCACAAAAACAGGATAGACAGAGGGTTTGGCAGGCCTGCAAAGTGCTCCTGGGGACTGGGGAGGCCAAAAATGTGATGTGTACGGGGTTTTGGAGGCCAAAAATGGGCCTATTTTTGCAAAAACAGGATGCACAGAGGGTTTGGCAGGCCTGCAGAGTAATCCTGGGAGCTCGGGAGGACAAAAATGTGATGCGTACGGGGTTTTAGAGGCCAAAAATGGGCCTATTTTCGCAAAAACAGGATGTGCAGAGGGTTTGGGAGGCCTGCAGAGTGCTCCTGGGGGCAGGGGAGGCCAAAAACTTTTTTTTCTTCTTTTCCTCTTCGAAATCTTGATGCGTCTTATACTCCGGTGCATCTTATAGTCTGAAAAAAATATGGTATATTTGAAATGTCCCTGTGATTAGGTCCCCTGGTTCTGAAGATGTGGTTTTTTTTTTGTCAGGGGTCTGGAGAAGAAGCTGACCAAGTGGTTGATTTCATTGTGTAGTTGCTGCTGTGGGAAGGAGAGGTGGGGTTTTTAGGGGGTTTTATGCTGTGGATTTTTAAGCTGTTGTAAGCCACTCTAAATCACCTGTGTGTGAGTTGGTTGGCCATATAAATTTGTGTGAATGAATGAATGAATGAATGAATGAATGAATGAATGAATGACCTATTTATTTTGGCAGCAGCCAAAAAAACCAATGCAATCCTAGGTTGCATTAATAGAGGGATAGAATCAAGATCGTAAGAAGTATTAGTAGCACTTTACGAAACCTTAGCATGACCACACTTGAAATACGGCATCCAATTTTGGTCAGCATAATATAAAAAAGACGTTGAGACACTAGAAAGAACGCAGAGAAAAGCAACAAGGATGATTAAGGGACTGGAGGCTAAAACTGTATGGAGAACAATTGCAGGAATTGGGTATGTCTAATCTAGTGACAAGAAGGACCAGGGTTGACATAATAGCAGTGTTCCAATAGTTGAGGGCCTGCTACAAAGAAGGAGTCAACCTATTCTCCAAAGTACCAGAAGGCAAGACAAGAAAGAATGGATGGAAACTACTCAAGAGAGAAGCAACCTGGAATTAAGGAGAAACTTCCTAACAGTAAGAATGATAAACCAGTGGAATGACCTGCCTTCAGAAGTTGTGGGTGCTCCATCACTGGAGGTTTACAGGAAGGGACTGGACAGCCACTTGTCTCATACGATATAGGTCTCCTGCTTAAGCAGTGGGTTGAACTAGAAGACCTCCAGGGTCCCTTCCAACTCTGTTATTCTATGTTCTGTTTTCAAATGGATCCCTACTATTAGTTAACATGGAATAAGAAATCAGGTAGCAATATTTGAAATCCTTTCTAGCAAAAAAATATTAAAGATATAATATCTTTTGGAAGAAAGGACCTGACAAAGATAGATAGATAGATGGATGGATGGAAAGATGGAAGGAAGGATGGATGGACAGACGGAAGGATGGATAGAGGGATAGATGGATGGATGGATGGATGGATGGATGGATGGATGGATGGATAGAAAGACAGAAGAATGGATGGACAGACGGAAGGATGGATAGAGGGATAGATGGATGGATGGATGGATGGATAGATGGATGGATGATGGATGGACAGACAGATAAATAAATAAATAAATAAATAAATAAATAAATAAATAAATAAATAAATAAATAAAATCCCTAGATAGATATGAGATACATCTCCTTTTTAGATTTTTAAAATCAAAGTTAATTTGCAAGCGAGGACTTTTAGGCAAATGTACCACTACTTCTTTTTCTTTCTCCCCCTCCTCCTCTTCTTCTTCTTCTTCTTCTTCTTCTTCTTCTTCTTCTTCTTCTTCTTCTTCTTCTTCTTCTTCTTCTTCTTCTTCTTCTTCTTCTTCTTCTTCTTCTTCTTCTTCTTCTTCTCCTCCTCCTCCTCCTCCTCCTCCTCCTCCTCCTCCTCCTCCTCCTCCTCCTCCTCCTTCTCCTGCTTCTTTTTACAAATCCTGCTACTATATAAGGAAGGGCTGATAGATTTACCTTCTTTGCCATTACGGCTTAAGAAAGTTCAATAAGTCAGCTGTCAGAGTTCAAGTCCCCTTGCAGGCTAAAGAATTTCAATTTCAAAGTACATGAGGCTGAAATCTTGAAACAGGAGCTCATCAAATGCTAATCATTTCTGACTCTTGAGCTGCAAAAAAAAAAAAAAAGGAGAGGGAAACTGGAGGGTCTGCAGAGAGGGCACCAAGCATCCCAGCAAAACTCTCGCACTCAATTAATTCTGCAGGGTGCAATAAGGATGATATGAAAGAACTTTGATGTGAATGAACAGACCGTTTAAGGGCAGGGAAAAGAGCCAAATGACCACCAAATTGCTTTCTGAGTAACTGGAGAATGGGCTGGTAGGCTTTCAATCTCATTTAGGTGACATCTCAAAAAAAAAAAAAACGGGGACTTTTTTTTGCTCAGCTGCAGCCTTTGTGAGAAAAATAATCAGCGGGCCCCAAACTTCCAGAGATCTTGTAGAAAAGATTGGATGCAGGAGAGAACGGAATAATAAGAACTGAAAGCGACCAGGGAGGACTTCTAGTCCATCTCCTGCTCAAGCAGGAGACCCTATTCTGTTCCAGGCAAATGGAATGTCCAGTCTCTTCTTGAAAGCCTCCAGTGATGGCACACCCACTCTTTTTCATGATCTTCCACCCGTTGCTTCTTGGCCTGTCCTCAGGTGTTTGGAGAATCCACTCTTTTGGTAATCTTTGCCTTGTCTTTCTCCCATACTGCAGTGGTGCAGTGGTTAGAGTGCAGTACTGCAGGCTACTTCTGCTGATCACCAGCTGCCGACAGTTTGGCAGATCGAATCTCAACAGGCTCAAGATTGACTTGGCCTTCCATCCTTCCGAGGTGGATAAAATGAGGACCCAGATCGTTGGGGGCATATAGGCTGACTCTGTAAACTGCCTAGAGAGGGCTGTAAATCACTGTGAAGCAGTATATAAGTCTAAGGGCTATTGCTAGTGCCCTCCCTCCCTCTCTCCCTCCCTCCCTTCCTTCCTTCCTTCCTTTCCTCCCAGTGGTTAAAATGCAGTATTGCAGGCTAACTCTGCCCACTGCCAGCAGTTTGATCCTGACCAGCTCAAGGTTGACTCAGCCTCCCATCCTTCCGAGGTCGGTAAAATGAGGACCCAGATTGTTGGGGGCGAGAGGCTCACTCTGTAAACCACTTAGAGAGGGCTGTAAAAGCACTGTGAAGTGGTATATAAGTCTAAGTGCTATTGCTATCTGTCTGTCTGTCTGTCTGTCTGTCTGTCTGTCTGTCTGTCTGTCTGTCTGTCTGTCTGTTCGTCTGTCTGTCTGTCTGTCTGTCTGTCTGTCTGTCCTATCTATCTATCTATCTATCTATCTATCTATCTATCTATCTATCTATCTATCTATCTATGAGCTGTGGTGGCGCAGTGCAGGCTAACTCTGCCAGCAATTCAATCCTGACTGGCTCAAGGTTGACTCAGCCTCCCATCCTTCTGAGATGGGTCAGATGAGGACCCAGACTGTTGCGGGTCCTCATCTGAGGATGAGGGCTTAGAGAGGGCTGTAAAAGCACTGTGAAGAGGTATATAAGTCTAAGTGCTATTGCTATCTGGCTATAAGAATATCTACTCCTTGTCAGGAGTGAAAGAAGGTCTGCTGCTCGAACAGGGAGTTGGACTAGAAGACATCCAAGATCCCTTCCCAACCTATTACTCTATGTTAGGTGTTCCATCATCTCAAAGTGGAAGAAGGTCCTAGTCCTTTTCATCTTTCCACACCATTTCCTACTACCATTCTCACCAGTGATAAAGCACAGATGTTGAGATATATGACTTTGTTTCCCTGTTTCCAAAGGCTAAATGCAAAATAATCTCCACAGTCCCGACACACCTACCTAAAAGGGGGTGAAAATTTAAGTGCATCTTATACACCGAATGTAGCCCCACCCACCCACTGGCCCCCACCCTTTGGCCTCTGCCTCCCAGCAGTTACCTCCTCGCAGCAAGCAGCAAGAAGAAACAGCTCGTTTCAGCTTCAGCACAGCCTAATTAGCACAAGTTGATTGGATCAGCCTCCCAACTCTCAGCTGTTTTGCTCTCAGTTGTTTTGCCTGGCTGCTTGCTGCAAGGAGGTAAATTGCTGGGAGCAGATTTTTTTTTTTTCTTGTGCTAATCAAGCTATGCTGAAAACGAAAATGAAAGTAAAGCAGGCTGTTTGCTGCAAGGAGGCAATATTGCTGGGAGGCAGAGGCAGATTTCCTTTTCTTGTTTTCCTCACCAAAAAAGGTAGGTGCGTCTTATAGTCCAGTGCGTCTTGTACTCCGAAAAATACGGTATTTACTTTTGTAAAGACCTACCTCTCATCCAAAGGTCTCCCCCCCCCCAAATTTCATCCTGCCCCTTACCTCCTGACCCCAAGAATTTGGAAGCTGAACTATGCCACCCAGGGGTAATAGTATGCTACTCCTTGTCTTCTCCTTTCTATGTACCGACACCCGTATTGTATCTTTCATGCAGCGTTCCATATGCGACTGGGAAGTAAGCTGTTTAATTCCATTTAATTACATTACCAAGTTACCTCACCATCCATTTTTCTGCTTTCCAGCTGAGACCGGGAGATAGGCCTCAAGGTGGCCAGCGAGAGATTGACTTGCTTCAATAATTTCTTCCTCATTCTCTAGAGCCTTTCACAGCCCTACTTATAAGGGGAATGCATGAGAAGATCAGAAGGACAGCTAGTCTAATCAAATAGCAAAGCTTGCTTGGATTAAAAGGAAAACATAATAAAACAAAACAAAGCCAGATTGGTTCCAGGGCATCCACTGGGAGCAGTCAAAAGAGTCAAGATGGCAGCCCTGGCCTTGTTTATTTTTTAATGGGCGATGCAGAATAAAAACGCCTTCTTTAATTTTTTTTTTTTTCCCCTACCAGGCTCTGCGGAAAGCTCTGCTCGCTTCATTTTCTCTCTTGTTCTTGGCTCCAGCGTTTGTTTGTGTCAGGGCTTCGATTTGCATTTATGGGTCCTGCTGCACCTCGAGGCAGCTGCACTCTGCTCTCAGCTCAGTGGTGTCAAAAATAGACATCGGGAATTTTAATTTGATTCAAATGCAATTTTTGGCACAGCAGAAAGGGGGCAGGTGTTGAAACCGTGGAATAATGAAAGCAAAGCCTTGGACCAACAGGCCCTTTGATGGACAGCGCCGCTAATATATGAAAGGGGTTGTCAGGTCCCATAGTTCCCTATTGGGAATGTTGCCATTCTGGTGGGGGCAGAGGTGGGATTCCCATACTGGAGCAACCAGTTCGCCCAGCACCGGAAATGTGAGTGTGCGCACATGCGGGCGACATCAAACAACACAGCAATTCGCTCGTGCGTGCCATCCACACATGTGTGTGGCAGGAATGGGTTCTAAAATTTTTTACTACCGGTTCTGTGGGCATGGCTTATTTTGTGGATGTGGCTTGATGGTCATGTGACAATTATTTAGGATTTAGCAGAGGTACTGGTCTACCAGGCTTTTAACTGCTTGCAGAGCTGTACCGATCTATTCATGCATTTTTGCAGGCACTGGTCTACCCAATTATTTTTGCAGGCACTGGTCTACTCATTTGTTTTCTTTTAACACTGATCAGCTGTAGGGCGGCCCTTTGAAGCCCCGCGGCAAGAGTTTAAACAGTTTCTTTCCCTCTAGCCATCAGCTGGGACTCAGGAGGCAGCAATAGATTGGGGGTGGGGCCAAAAACAATGTAGGCTGGTGACCCCCAGGGGGAGGGCCTTCTCTGTGGGGGCACCTACCCTCTGGAATCAGCTGCCCCCAGAGATAAGGATAATCCAAGATCTCGGTGCCTTCCGCCGTGCCCTTAAAACTTTCCTTTTCCAGCAAGCCAGGCTGGCTTAAAATTTTTTTAAATGTTTTTAATTGGTTTGTCACTTTTTAAATTATGGGGCCAAATAGATATATATTCTTTTAATTGTTTTTAATGTTTGTATTTTATGTTTCTTATTTGTGGCTGTACACCGCCCTGAGTCTTCTGGGAGAAGGGCGGTATATAAATTTTAAATAAATAAATAAATAAATAAATAAATAAATAAATAAATAAATAAATAAATAAATAAATAAATAAATAAAATAAAAGGTAAGAATAACGCGGGGAGTGAGTGCAGGGGGGGGCAGAACTGGTTTGGTGACGTCATATCGTCACCACTACCGGCTCGGGAGAACCGGGCCGAACCGGGAGGAACCCATCACTGGTGTGTGGCATCAAAAACACAGCAATATAGGATGGGATTGCACCCGGGCCCACCCACAGGTCTCCATTACCGGTTCACTCAAACTGGTGCGAACCAGCTGAATACCACCTCTGGGTGGTGGGGGGGGGGCTGGATGCATCCCTCACTTTATAACTGTCAGGTTCTGGCATGTTCCAAGAAAGAGCCTTGATAGTACAGGGGTTTAAGGCACCCTGTTATTAAGCTGGTTATTAAGACCAGCTGCCTGCAATTACTGCAGGTTCAAATCTCACCAGGCTCAAGGTTGACTCAGCCTTCCATCCTTTCTAAGGTAGGTGAAATGAGGACCCAGTTTGTGGGGGCAATAAGCTGACTTTGTATAAATATACAAAAGGATGAAGGCTATTGCTGAGCACATTGTAAGCCGCCCTGAGTCTTCGGAGAAGGGCGGCATATAAATCAAATAAAAAAAAAATAAAAAAAATAAAAATAAAAAAATAAAAAAAAAATTAAAAAAAATAAAAAAAAAGAAAGAAAGCACTTCAAACAGGCTTGCTGTGATGATTCTTTATATAGCGATCCGGCACTGCTCCGACAAACACCCATGAAGATGAAAACATTGTCAGCTCTATTTGCTCTGTGCTCCCCATCACCTTTTAAAGGTACCCGCTTCCCTTCTCAGCTCCACCCCCTGGCCCCACCCTCGAGCCACCCCCTGCTCTCAGCCCCCTCCAGTCAGCCATCAATTGTAGTTTGCCATCTTCAATTTCCTGTGGCCGCGTCATCAGTGTCATTTGCATATTGCACCGAACGCCGGCTGGCCGCCTCTCAGCTGTGAAGTGGCAGAAGAAATGGCTGTGTTCCGTTTCAGCATGGGTCTGCGGCATTTCACAGCCTAGCGAGATGGTATTGGGGTCTCAGGGATGACTCCGTTCTCATCTGTGGCTGGAATGCATCAACCACATCGGTGTCAGGCTCTGAATGGCTTTTCTTGCGTTTGGTTCTCTCCCCATCCCCCGAATGGCAGCCCGGCGGGATGGAGTTCACAATAACCTTTTTCCTGTTGCCTATTTATCCTGTACTTTGATTTATCTTCCTGGGAATGTAAAGGGGGAAAGAATGAATTGAGGGCCACCTGTTTTGTCTCGGCACCGGAGCCTCCAGCAAGCGACACCTGGGAACAACATCTTATCACCTTCTTTGCCTTCAGGTTCTCAAAACAACTTCGCACCTGCTTTCCACAGGACTGAGGGGAGGGGTTTCTATCTGTTTTAACCTCATGGAATTGTGCAGGAATCCTCAGATCCTGCTTTCTTTGTCTTGCTATCACTGTCTCTCAATAAAAGTTTCCTTTTGAAATGCCAATTGTTTCAAGAGTTCTACTTTCTTGAGCTGAAAGAAGAGGCAAGTCTTTACAGGGCTAGAGGCAGTGGTGAAATCCTACCGGTTCGCATCAGTTCGGGCGAACCGGTAGTGATAAAATCTACCGGTTCGGCAAACCAGCAGTAAAAAAAGTCCCTCCCCTCACTGTTCTACTTGCCTCCAAATGGCTCTTTCTTCCATCTGAAGTGTGTGTCTGGCATGCACCGCACATGCGTAGGAACTGTACCAGTAGTAAAACGTGGAGGATTTCATCACTGGCTGGAGATAAATTGTATTTTTGCCCATTTATCTTGTCTTTATCAATGTATTATTTTGTCCTTTGGAATGATCATTATATTTGAGGGGGGGCGTTATTTAAGAACAAGCAAACTTACCTTGGGCAATTAGTGAGCTGAGCAATGACACTGTGAGTGGTAAATCTGGCAGGAAGGGCAGGTCAAACTTTCTAATCATTCCTTCCTTTTACTTCCTGGCCTTTTGACTAACATCAAGTGTATAGCAAATCTCATTTCTTTCTGAAATAAAATGAAAAAAAACCTACAATGCATTAACGTTCTAAATATGGGAAAGTGAAACGCAGAATGGATTGATACATTAAACTAAATTAAAATTAGCTGGCTTGCTTGATCCCATCCTTTCAGTTTTAATTTGAAATTGGTTTTAACTGGGTTGTTTTAAATTGTGGGCCAAAATTATTTAATATCTTTTAAACTGTTTTGTTTGTTTATTTGTTTTATGCTATGTTTTATCTCTTTATCTATGTTTTATATGTTCACTGCCCTGAGTCCTGCTGGAGAAGGGCAGTATAAAAATCAAATAAATAATAAAATAATAAATAAATAAAAATGTGATTTGTTTCTCATTGATTCTGTCCTGTCCTGTCCTGTCCTATTCTATTGTATTCTATTCATTCCCATTCCCATTCCCATTCTCTGTTCTGTTCTGTTCTGTTCTGTTCTGTTCTGTTGTTCTGTTCTGTTCTGTTCTATTCTATGCCCTAAGAGCTGTCCGAATACAACCATTGTGGTCGTGCACCAAAGCTGATGGCTTGGCCCCTGGACTAGTTGTGTCTTTCAGTCCCTTTTTTGTAGACTTTTCTAAGCATGATTATGGAAAACAATTCATTGTGCATACGAAAGACTTTCTTGGTTTTTCCTTGAAGATGTTTCGCTTCTCATCCACAAGAAGCTTCTTCCATTTTTATTCAGTGAGACCTGAAGAAGCTTCTTGGATGAGAAGCAAAACATCCAGTGGCCTTTTGGAAAAACACCTTTAGGACAACCATCACATGGACGATTGAGAATCTCCATAGAGATTCATTGTGAGGCACGTGAGAGGTGAAGATTATGCTGTCAACCCCCAAAGAGCTTGCTTGTTTTCTTGTAGGCATTTCATTATCCAACTAGGTAACATCATCAGTGCTACTAAGGAGTGCTGTTTGCTGTCAGTTTACCTTCTGGTGTCTTGCCTGTCTGTGTGAGTGGGGGGCGGTCTTAGAGATTCATTTGTTGGGCTGTTTACCGATGGCTCTTTGGCAGTTTCTTAACTGCAGTGCGGCTTAGTTTTGTTGGTCTGAAGTTAACTATGCTGATCTGGTTGCTGATTCCCGGTGAAGAGGTGCTGGAGTCTTTGTTCTCTTTTGGGCTGGTTGATTGTCTCTTTTGCATAGTCTATATACCTTGATAATGTCTATGTGCAGTAGTGGGTTTCAATTTTGGTCACTACTGGTTTGCTCGCGGGCGCGCGGGGGCGCACGACGCTTCTGCACATGCACAGAGATGTCTGGGAGGGTGGGAGGAGCCTCCTGCAGCTGCCGCTGCTACCAGTTCACCTGATCCGGGGCAAACCAGTAGCAACCCACCACTGTCTACTGTATCTGTCTATTGGTAGCTGATTTATCAGAGTGCCAGGCTTCTAGAAATTCCCTGGCGTTTTTGAACTTGGCTTTGTCCACGAATGTCACATTTTCCCAATTGAAATTAGGGTTAAATCTGCCTATATGTTATGAAATTTAATGAATTTTCATCATGTCTTCTGACTGCTCTTAGCCAAGAAAAGCTTCCCCATTCTTACCATAGAATCTTGTAGGAACTTGACAATTTTAATTACCAAATTTGGACGTTTACAGTAGGGGTGGGTTCTAAAAAATTTTACTACCAGTTCTGTGGGTGTAGCTTATTTTATGGGTGTGGTTTGATGGTCATGTGACAATTCTTTAGGATTTAGCAGAGGTACTGGTCTACCAGGCTTTGAACTGCTTGCAGAGTTGTACCGGTCTACCCATTTGTTCTTGGAGCGTTCCAGTCTACCCATTTGTTTTTGGAGGCACCGGTCTACCCATTTGTTTTTGGAGCATTCCAGTCTACCCATTTGTTTTTGGAGGCACCGGTCTACCCATTTGTTCTTGGAGCATTCCAGTCTACCCATTTATTTTTGGAGGCACCGGTCTACCCATTTGTTCTTGGAGCATTCCAGTCTACCCATTTGTTTTTGGAGGCACCGGTCTACCCATTTGTTCTTGGAGCATTCCAGTCTACCCATTTGTTTTTGGAGGCACCGGTCTACCCATTTGTTTTTGGAGCATTCCAGTCTACCCATTTGTTTTTGGAGGCACCGGTCTACCCATTTGTTCTTGGAGCATTCCAGTCTACCCATTTGTTTTTGGAGGCACCGGTCTACCCATTTGTTCTTGGAGCATTCCAGTCTACCCATTTGTTTTTGGAGGCACCGGTCTACCCATTTGTTCTTGGAGCATTCCAGTCTACCCATTTGTTTTTGGAGGCACCGGTCTACCCATTTGTTCTTGGAGCATTCCAGTCTACCCATTTGTTTTTTGAGTGCACTGGTCTACCACCACACTGCCTTTTAACACTGATCAGCTGAAGGGCAGCCCTTTGAAGCCTCGTGGCAAGAGTTTAAACAGTTTTTTTCCTTCTAGCCATCAGCTGGGACTCGGGAGGCAGCGAATAGATTGGGGGTGGGGCCAAATAAAAGGTAAGAATAACGCAGCGGGGTGGTGGGAGGGCCCAGCTCCTGAACAAAGAGAACCGGTTCGGTGATGTCATATCGTCACCACTACCGGCTCGGCCGAACCGGGCCGAACCAGGAGGAACCCACCACTGATTTACAGTTTATGGAAATTCAACCTACACCAAAAAACCAGAGATCTATTTTAATGTCCCAAATGTGCTTTTTCATAAGTTCCGAAGAAGCTTCTTGGGTGAGAAATGAAACGTCTTCCAGGAAAACAAAGAAAGTCCAGTTGCCTTTTGAAAAAGCACCTTTGGGACAACCAGGATCTGGATGGCTCTCCATAGACATCTGTTTTTAATGCTGCAGCAAAGCTAGATAATCGTAAACACGGAGTTCCCGTAACCCTCTTGTCTCTCTCTTGTCTATCCTAAATTCTTGAATTATGCTGGTTCCATCTCACAGTGGCTCTGCATGGCAATTCAGAGACCCCATGATAGACTTTTCCTGCTTTTGTTGTTAGTAACAACTGTTCTAATGAATAGGTAGATACTCTTTGCAGCTCTGTGCAATGATAAGACAAAGAAATCAGCTGCAAGCGAACCAAATTGAGCACTGGGCCCTTTCTAACAAAATGAAGTTCAACGTAGAGAAAAATAAAGTCCTACACTTAGGCAAGAAAAACCAAAAGTACACATATAAGCTGGGTGAAACAAGGCTTAATAGCAGTAACTGTGAGAGGGATCTTGGAGTCTTAGTGGACAACCAGCTAAATATGAGTCAGTTATGTGCGGCGGCAGCCAAAAAATTCAATGCAATCCTAAAATGCATTAACAGATGGATACAATCAATATCAAGTGAGGTACTAATACCACTTTATAAAGCCTTAGTAAGGCCACACCTAGAATACTGCATCCAGTTTTGGTCATCACACTATAAAAAAGATGTTGAGAGTCTAGAAAAAGTGCAGAGAAGAGCAACCAGGATGATTAGGGGACTACAGGCTAAAACATTTGAAGAATGGTTGCAGGAACTGGGCATGACTAGTCTAGTGAAGAGAAGGACCAGGGGAGAAAGAATAGCAAGTCTTCCAATATTTGAGAGGTTGCCACAGAGAGGAGGGGGGTCAAGTTATTTTCCAAGGCACCTGAAGGCCAGACAAAGAACAATGGATTAAAACTGATCAAGGAGAGATTCAACTTGGAAATAAGGAGAAATGTTCTGACCGAGAGAACAATCAACCCATGGAACAGAAGTTGCCTCTGAAGTTGTGGGCGCTTCATCACTGGTGGCTTTCAAGAAGAGATTGGACAGCCATTTGTCAGAAATGGTGTAGGCTCTCCACTTGGGCAGGGGGGTTGGACTAGATGACCTACAAGGTCCCTTCAAACTCTGTTAATCAAATGCCATGTATGACCCCAAAGTGCCAGATCTGGCTTAGCAACATTGAAGAACATAACTCAGCAGCAACTACATTGGTGGTGGTATTTGGTCGGTTCTATCCAGTTTGGGCGAACTGATAGCGGCGGTTGCGGAAGGCTCTGCCCACCTGGCCAGATGTCATCACATCCTGTTTTTGACGCTCTGTGCATTTGTGGAAGGGGGGGGGAGCAAAATAAACAAAATATCAGAATTGTACTTGAAGGACTGCCCTTTGTACATTCACGTGAAAATGTTAGGGCCTTTGATTGTACTGATACAACTGCCATCTTATCTGTTTTAGAATGTAGAAGAATACGGCTGGACAAGACCTTGGAGATCTTCTAGTCCAATCCCCTGTTCAAGCAGGAGACCCTATACCAGGGGCCGGCAACCTTAAATACTCAAAGAGCCACAAAGGTCCTAACCGGAAGTCCCCCATTCAATTTTGGAGCTGACCGGAAGTCCAGTTCCCCCACCATAGAGTCTCCTCCTAGCACGGTGTCCTTTTTCCTCTACCTGTCCTAACCAAAGGCTCCATCAATTGTGGAGCTGACTGATGACAGGGAGCCTCAGCAAAGGGATGAAAGAGCCACATGCGGCTCCAGAGCCACGAGTTGCTGACCCCTGCCCTATACCATAATGGACAAGTAGCTCTCCTATTTCTTTTGGAAAACCTCCAATGATGGATGTCCCGAAAGTCCTTTTTCAAAAGGCAACTCTGGGCATATTAACTCCTATTTTTTAACATGTTAAGTCCTACCCACACTTGTCAGCTTGAATGGAATCATTGACATCATTAAGGTGTCCGATTGGAAAAGAATTTGATTTTGAACATCAGATTACAAATTACAAAAAAAATATATACCTGGGTGGAAAAATTTCTCCACCCTTGAAAGATTCCTGAGTCAATCGATCAGAATAGAGCTGGAAGGGGCCTTGGAGGTCTTCTAGTCCTATCCCCTCCTCAAGCAGGAGACCCCATACCATTCCAGACAGGTGACTATCCAGCCATTACCTCCGGTAATGAAGCACCCACAAATTCTGAAGGCCAGCCGTTCCAATGGTTAATTGTCCTCACTGTTAGGAAGTTTCTCCTTAATTCCACGTTGCTGCTCTCCTTGATTCACGCCTTGAGTGAAGCTAATGGCTGGACTGCAGGCAAAACCCTTAGTCAGAATCTAGTCAAAGGCTGGGCTCGAAAAGCTGACAATGAATTTCATTGCAAATAGCATTTCAAAGTGAATTTGGAAGCACCTCCTGGGGAAAGAAACAGCCCAAACTGCTAAAGGATGCCAAAAGAACTTCTGTGCGGCAAACAGAATTTCTCAGCGTAGAGGCATCTATTGGAGAAAATAGAAAGTAGCTTAGATTCTTTAGATTCAAGAGACTATGAAGGTCAAGCTGTTGCAGTTGAACCTCAAAGTGAAATGCTACAAGACAGACGATCCTCTTAAACTAAGACAAGATAGTTACAAGGGTTAAGTTACAATGCTGTAATATCCCCCACCCCCATAATCATAAGGTAAAGGATCCCCTCCCGTGTATGTGCTAGCTGTTCCTGACTCTAGGGGACGGTGCTCATCTCCGTTTCAAAGCCGAAGAGCCAGCGCTGTCCGAAGACGTCTCCGTGGTTATGTGGCCAGCATGACTCAACGCCAAAGGTGCACGGAACGCTGTTACCTTCCCACCAAAGGTGGTCCCTGTTTTTTCTACTTGCATTTCTAACGTGCTTTCGAACTGCTTGGTTGGCAGAAGCTGGGACAAGTCACGGGTGCTCACCCCGTTACGCGACATTAGGGATTCGAACCGCTGAACTGCCGACCTTCTGATCGACAAGCTTAGCGTCTTAGCCACTGAGCCACTGCATCCCTTAATATAGGAAATGGCCAAAACAAGGATAAACAAATCTTAAGAAAGAAATCCTGGTCCTAATTTTTTTTAAAGAAGAGGACAGGTCAACCTATTTTCCAAAGCACCAGAGGGAAAAATAGTTCAAATGCAGCTGAAAACGGAGCACACTTTAATGTACAGAAGAGCAACAAACATGATTAAACATATGAGGAACAGTTGCAGGATTTGGATATGGCTAGTCTAGTGAAAAGAAGGACTAGGGCTGACTTGATAGCAGTTTTCCAATATTTGAGGGGTGCCTCAAGGAAGAGGGGGGTCAACTTATTTTCCAAAGCACCAGAAGGCAAGAGAAGAAGCAACAGATGGAAACTAACCAAGGAGAGAAGCAACCTCGAACTAAGGAGAAACTTCCTAACAGTGAGGACAATTAACCAGTGGAACAACGGGTTGCCTTCAAAAGTTGTGGGTGCTCCATCACTGAAGGTTTTTAAGAAGAGATTAGACAGCCACTTGTTTGGAATGGTAGAGGGCAGAGGTCTTCAAACTTGGCAGCTTTGAAACTTGTGGACTTCAACTCCCAGAATTCATAGCATAGCTGGCTGGAGAATTCTGGGAGTTGAAGTCCACAAGTCTTAAAGCTTAAAGTCTTAAAGCTGCCAAGTTTGAAGACCTCTGGTATAGAGTCTCCTGCTTGAGCAGGAGATTTGATTAGAAGACCTCCAAGGTCCCTTCCGATTCTATTATTCTATGTGTTCGAGGCTGGGAATGAGGTGGATATGTTATGCGCTAGAATTCCTGACCCACTAGAAATCTTTGGGGACAGCTTCTAAGCCAGTGTTTCTCAACCTTGGAAGCTTGAAGATGGGTGGACTTCAACTCCCAGAATCCCCCATCCAGCAGCGCTGGCTGGGGGAGTCTGGGAGTTGAAGTCCACCCATCTTCAAGCTACCAAGGTTGAGAAACACTGCTCTAAGCTTTCCCAGCATCTGAAATAGTGATAGTTTTACTAACGCCAATTGATGCCAGTTGGATTAAGCCAGTGGAATATCTTGCCTTCAGAAATTGTAGGTGCCCCATCACTGGAGGTTTTTAAGAAGAGATTGAACAGCCCCTTGTCTCGAATGGTTTAGGGTCTCCTGCTTGAGCAGAGGGTTGGACTAGAAGTCCACCAAGGTTCCTTCCAGCTCTATTCTGATTGATTGATTGATTGATTGATTGATTGATTGATTGATTGATGTAGATGACATCATGATTTCTTGATCGGGATTCCCTGTGCACAGTCACTCACGCCCTCGTCATCTCTCGCCTGGACTACTGCAACGCTCTCTACATGAGGCTCCCCTTGAAGAGCACCCAGAGGCTCCAACTGGTCCAGAAGGTGGCCGCGCGGGTAGTTACGGGAGCTGCATGGCGCTCCCATACAACACCTCTCCTGTGTGAGCTGCACTGGCTCCCAGTGGTCTTCTGGGTGCACTTCAAGGTTTTGGTTACCACCTTTAAAGCGCTTCATGGCACAGGACCTAGTTATCTTCGAGACCGCCTGCTGCTACTGACGGCCTCCCATCGACCTGTGCGCTCCCACAGAGAGGGCCTCCTTGGGGTGCCATCAGCCAAACAATGTAGGCTGGTGACCCCCAGGGGGAGGGCCTTCTCTGTGGGGCACCTATCCTCTGGAATCAGCTGCCCCCAGAGATAAGGAGAATCCAAGACCTCGGTGCCTTCCGCCGTGCCCTTAAAACCTTCCTTTTCCAGCAAGCCGGGCTGGCTTAAAATTTTTTTAAATGTTTTTAATTGGTTTGTCACTTTTTAAATTATGGGGCCAAATAGATATATATTCTTTTAATTGTTTTTAATATTTGTATTTTATGTTTCTTATTTGTGGCTGTACACTGCCCTGAGCCCTCCGGGAGAAGGGCGGTATATAAATTCGAAATAAATAAAAAAATAAAAAAATAAATGATACTGTAGGTCCACAGTAACGGCAGAAAGATATGCCTAAAATGAACATTCAGCTGAGCTGTCCTTACAAATGTTCAGGCCAAGCTGACATGCAAAGTCACTCTTCTTCCAGAGTCCCATTGGACTTTCTTTGACTAGACAGTGGGGTTGGACTAGAAGGTCTCCAAGGTCCTTTCCAATGCTATTATTCTGTTATTCTCTTAAACTCAGCCTGGTCTGTCCTTGGATGATTCATAACCAGCTATAACCAACTCCACCAGGTTGTTGTGCTAGGGGTAGAATTGGAAGAGTCAGGAGTTTGTAGGACACCTGGATCTCCTAAAGCCATGATGGCTAATTTTTTCTGGACTGAGTGCCCAAAGCACCCATGCGCGAATGCACGTGCATGCGCCTAAACCCCCAAAATGCAATGCGTGTGTGGCCCCTGCGCATGCACCTCCTGCATGCACCCCATCCCCTGCATGCACCCCGTGCCCTTCCCCCTGTGCATGCACACGCAGCCCCCCAGACATGCCCCGTACCTCAAGTATGTGCGCGGCCCTCCCGCACCCATGCATGGCCCCCCTGCACGTGCCCCACCTCCCACGCATGTGTGGAAGAGACCTGAAGACCAGCTGGCCGGCGGGAGGTGCACCGCATGCGCAGCAGAGCTGAACTGGGGCGACGGCTCATGTGCCCACAGAGAAGACGTTGCATGCCACCTCTGGCATGCGTGCCATAAGTTCGCCATCACGTTCCTAAAGGAAAACAAGAGAGACAAAACTCTAAGGAACAAATAAATAGAAATGATGATGATGATGATGATGATGATGATGATGATGATGATGATGATGATGATGATAGTATACACAGCAAACGAGATGACCATGCTTGGTTTCGTATCCCAAATCACTAGTCGAACATTTCCCAAGCGTTTAGGACTGCGTGATGTATCGGCAGATTATGCGAGCAGATCCCAGGAAGGTAGCTTTCTGCAGCTGACCAGTGGTGATCTTGTCAGCGCCAATTGTTTTTAAGTGCTTGCCTAAGGTCTTTTGGCACAGCACCCAGCGTGCCGAGTACCACTGGGACCACCTGCACTGGTTTATGCCAGAGTCTCTGCAGTTCAATTCTCAAGTCCTGATATCTGGTGACTTTTTCAAGTTGTTTCTCGTCGATTCTGCTGTCACCAGGTATGGCAATGTTGACGATCCACACTTTTTTCTTCTCCACAATCGTGATATCCGGGGTATTGTGTTCCAAAACTTTGTCAGTCTGTATTCGGAAGTCCTACAGTAGTTTTGCATGCTCATTTTCGACCACTTTTTCAGGCTTATGATCCTACCAGTTCTTTGCTACAGGCAAATAATAATAATAATAATAATAATAATAATAATAATAATAATAATAATAATAGTAGTAGTAGTAGTAGTAGTAGTAGTAGTAGTAGTAGTTGATGCATCTCGGTGCCTCCTATAAAGCTGAGATGAGAGAGAAATGAAAGAATGCAGTAAACCTTAACTCATTTCTAATGTAATTTTTGTATTGATTTCCCTTAGTATTTTTTAGCAGGCTTATCTCATCGGAATAAGTTATTGTCCATGGAATTCAGCAACATAACAGCAAAGGAATGATGGATCGACCGTTCCTTTTTATAATATTCACTTTGTGGCTTACCTACCGGTCCACTTGCAAAAAATGATTTTGGATGAGCTTGCGGGGAGTTTGATGTTGAGCAGGTTAATGGCTGCACCATTATTATTATTATTTCTTTTATTTATTAAACATGAAACTCAGTCAACTGGACATTCAAAATGCATCACAAATATCATTGACTGATGCTAATGGTTGATACGGGTTGCTGCCAGCCTCCTAGGTATTAACCAAGTACCTTCTTAAGATGTATGATATTCCGAGTAGCGCAGTTTTTTCTGCTGGTGTTATTGCAGGAAGCTGCAATTTCTTGATGTATTTTATAAAATTCTTGGACATGGTATCAAGTGCCTCGATGACAATGGGTATCACTGTTACATGTTTCATCCATAGCCGTGTAGGTTCGATAGCCAGGTCGCAATATTTCATGATTTTTTTCCAGTTCTTTTTCTTCTCTGGCATCTCCTGGTACCCGCGATGTCAATAAATTGTACGTTTCGGTTTTCGACAACTGTGATATCTGGCATGTTGTGTTCCAAGTGACGATCCGTCTGTATTCGAAAGTCCCACAAGATCTTCACCTTCTCATTTTCTATAACTTTTTCCACTTTATGTTCCCATGACTTTTTGGATAAAGGAAAGTTGTATTTTTTACATAATGACCAGTGGATTAATTTAGCAACTCGGTCGTGTCTAGCTTTGTAATCAGTTTGTGTGATTTTGCTGCATTTGCATATTAAATGTGAAACAGTTTCAACTTTGTTGTTGCAAAGTCGGCAGTTTGGACTGTCGGTGGATTTTTGTATCTTTGCTTTCATGGCATTAGTTTGTAGTGCTTGTTCTTGAGCAGCGAGTATTAAACCTTCCGTTTCTTTCTTGATGGTTCCCATCTTAAACCATGCCCATGTAAAGTTGTTATCACATTTTCCTTGTTTCCAATGTTGTTCAAAGCTTTAGTTTTCCATTATGATTGTGATTGTGATGATGATGATGATGATGATGATGATGATGATGATGATGATTAAAAAATACACCCTCCTATAAGTAGCAATATCATTGGTGCGTGAAACAGACAGACAGAAACTTATTAATCTTTCTTTCTTAAGATTTTGATAACATACATCGGGTTACAATAAATACAGGCAAGAAAGGAATGGCAGAGAACAGGATACATATAAGCAATAACAGGCTTCTACCAGGTCAGATAAATTGGCCACTCTCATGATTTCTTCCTCCCCCAAATATTATCTTCTAATGGGAGCTAGGATGGGTGCCTTTTCTGGGGCAGCCCATACTATATGGAATTTCAGCAGGCCTCCCATCCTTTTAGCCTCCTGTAAAGTTATTAAAGGGACGTGGTGGCTCAGTGACTAAGTCACTGAGCTTGTCGATTAGAAGGTCAGCAGTTCAGTGGTTCGAATCCCTAGTGCCACGTAACGAGGTGAGCTCCTGTTACTTGTCCCAGCTTCTGCCAACCTAGCAGTTCGAAAGCAGGTAAAAAATGCAAGTGGAAAAATAGGGACCACCTTAGGTGGGAAGGTAACAGCGTTCCGTGCACCTTTGGCATTGAGTCATGCCGGCCACATGACCACGGAGATGTCTTCAGACAGTGCTGGCTCTTCAGCTTTGAAATGGAGACAAGCACCGCCAGTGGTGGGTTCCTCCCAGTTCGGCCCGTTTCTCCCAAGCCGGTAGCGGTGATGATATGATGTCACCGAACCGGTTCTGCCCTTCCACCCACCCCCCGCGTTATTCTTACCTTTTATTTGGCCCCACCCCCAATCTATTGCTGCCTCCTGAGTCCCAGCTGATGGCTAGAGGGAAAAAAACTGTTTAAACTCTTGCCGTGGACCAATGCCTGCAAAAATACATGAGTAGATCAGTGCCTGCAAAAATAAATGGATAGACCAGTGCCTGCAAAAAATAAATGGGTAGATCAGTACAGCTCTGCAAGCAGTTAAAAGACTGGTAGACCAGTACCTCTGCTAAATCCTAAATAATTATCACATGACCATCAAGCCACACCCACAAAATAAGCCACGCCAACAGAACCAGTAGTAAAAAAATTTAGAACCCACCCCTGAGCACCGCCCCCTAGAGTCAGGAACAACTAGCTCATATGTGCAAGGGGAACCTTTATCTTTACCTTTAAGGTTATTAAAGAGCTGACTTTTTCTCCAAACATTGGGAAATTAGATGATCACACATTACAACTGATCATTGGCACCCGGTTTCTGTTTTTTTTAATGCTTTATGTTCTAACAGTGTGTGTTTATAGTTTTAAAAATGACTTTATGTCTTTTAATGTCTTGTTGTTCTATGTTCTCCTCTTCCTCCTCCAAATATTAATGTAGTGTTTTAATTCAAGCTGGGGGAAAAGTAAGTCATTTCCTGCCAGAGAGCACTTAATTCTTTCGCAGAGTTGCTTATTATGTATTTGCAAAACAGCCATTTGGTATGACCAAGGGTGGGCTGCTGGGGGTTTGCAGGGGTTCGGGAGAAACTCTAGCTAAGATTCTGAGCAGTTCAGAGAACCCCCAAATCTCACTCCTGGCTGGTCCTGCCCACCCTGCCCATCCCAGGAGTCCCCATGCAGGTAAGTGCAGGGCAGTGGTGGGTTCCTCCCGGTTCGGCCGAGCCAGTAGCGGTGACGATATGACATCACTGAACCAGTTCTCCCCCCCTCCCACCCCTCACCCCCCCCACGTTATTCTTACCTTTTATTTGGTCCCACCCCCAATCTATTGCTGCCTCCTGAGTCCCAGTTGATGACTAGAGGGAAAAAAACTGTTTAAACTCTTGCCGCGGGGCTTCAAAGGGCCGTCCTACAGCTGATCACTGTTAAAAGAAAACAAATGAGTCAGGTCATAAGTGCAATGACTGGTCGTAAGTGCGAGGACCTTCCAGAAATGACTCTGACCAGCTAGCCATGCCCACCTAGTCCCATGACCTCCAAGCCACACCCACAAAATAAGCCACACCCACAGAACCGGTAGTAAAAAAAAATTAGAATCCACCCCTGGTGCAGGGTGTGCATGGAGGCTCGGGGAGGGTGAAAAACGGGCCTACCGGAAGTTTGGAAAAGCTGGAAATGGGCCCGTTTTCAGCCTCCAGAGGGCCTCTGGAGCCTGGGGAGGCCGTTTTCGCCCTCCCAAAGGCGTGAGGAAAGCCTCCAGAGCCCGGAAAGGGCAAAAACGCCCCCCTCCCATGGGGCAGGAGGCCGACTAGGCCACGCCCACGATGGCCACGCCCACCCAGCAACCGGGCAGAGAATCCCTTGCTAAAATTTTTGAAGCCCACCCCTGGGTATGACAGCAAAGGGAACTCTGTAAGAAAATTCATTGATCATTTTCCTGTTATTTTTACCCTTGCCAGGTATCCACTATTTGAGCGGACAATCCGCTTTTTTCACATTATGTCCACTATTTTTTTTCACAAAATAGTGGACATTTTTTTTATTCAAAAGCTTTATGATGAAATGGTACGTAAGTTTTGTGAGTCAGAATTCCATGAAGTTTTGCGCCATGTTCCAACACGTTGGTTAAGTTTGTTTAAAGCGGTCGAAAGACTTCTTTTAAACTGGATACCTCTAAAATCGTATTTTAGTTCTCTGGGATCTGATGAGTGCCATAAGGTTATCTGGAACCTTATTTCGGATCAGGAAAATGAACTCGCAAAGGACGATGAACCAACAATTTTAGAATTGTATTTATATTTCACGCACTTCTTCATGTCAATAATGCAAGACACCCTACTGAAGCTGGAAAGCAAGAAAATTCTTGCATGTGATCTTCACATTATCATGTGTAAGCTGCGTGATTCTTTGCAAAAAAAATATGATGAGCAGTTTTTTGGAATGAAAGTTTTATTTGCCTTACATAAAAAACATTTGCCTGAGAATGCCGTGCAAAAGTTCAAGAAAGAAGCCATCAACGTGTATCAAAGAGCCATTGTGTACCTAGAAAAGTGGTATAATTTCACCGATTCAGTATATGAGACGCTAAATTGTTTCAATCTAATTGATCGCAATAATCCTCCAACTTTAGAAGAAATGATGAACATCTGATTATTATCACCATGGCGAGAAGAACTTCCACCTAACACTCTCTTCGATGAAATTTCTGCCTTAGAAGAAGTTTATGTTCATCTGCAGGGCTTATCATCCCTTGATAAGTGGACGTACTTTTTCAAGAAAGAGCCAGCTCCGAGTTTACTGAAACTGTTCCAGTATTGTGCAACAATTCCGGTATCAAATGCAAACTGTTGAACGAATTTTCAGCGTCATGGGAAATTTGTGGACTGATATTTGACTTGACTGCGCAGTCAAATAAAAAATACACACGACAGCAAAGTAAAATGTAGTTTAATATTTTACATATTATTATAATATATTTGATGTTTTGAATTTTAAGTAAAGTTTTGAAGTGATTATTTTAATACGTGTTAAAATGTTTGTAAGAAAATATATAATTTAATTGTAAAATTTTTTTTATTTTTTTACTACTTAACCCCGCCCCCCGCCCCCCGCCCCCCGCCCCCCCCCGCTTGTCCGCTATTTTTTGGAAGCAGACCTGGCAACCCTAGTTATTTTGATGGTTTGATAGTAATCGGTTGAGTTTCATTCTGATTGACTTTGGATTGAGTGTTGTTATTTTATAGATTTAATTGAAATGGGTGTAGGTGTTCCAGGAACAGGGGTTGGACTAGAAGACCTCTAAGGTCCGTTCCAACTCTATTATTCCAACTCTGTTATTCTGCTAGATTCAGAACTGCGAGCAATATATTCAATCAATTGCCTTTTCTAAACTTTGCACCAAATATGCAAAACATGGCAAGGCCGCTGAGTACACAGGGACATGAGGGAGCAGGCTTTTTTTGACCCCTTAACCCAATTATTCAGGCTTGTATGCCCCTAGGGTGTTGGGAAATTACTAGCTGAACAGCTGTGGGTAAAAACATGAAATTTTAGATAATGCCTAAAACTCACTGGGGAGAAACCCCCTTCAAGGTACCTTCTAAATTAACCAAATGCAAATATTGTCTCTCGGCATTTATCTGTAATTAGAAAACTGTCTTCAAGAAAGAAAAGAGATATATATGAAATGTCAGAGACACCAATGATTTTTTTAAAAAAAAAAAAAAAACTCAGCATTTTTTGCAACCCAAAAAAAAAAAAGGAAACGCTAAATTTAAAGAGAAGGGATGGGAATAGTATGGCAAATTACTTCAAATATTTATGCAAGCTATTTGTTGCAAAGTCATACAGATCAGAAACTATTAATTCATCTATAGATAAGTTCCTTCTATCCAGTTGTGTGCAGAAGAACAAGGAAATTAGAAAATGAATTAATAGGGGAAAATAAACTCACGCGGAAGCATTTGAAGGATGTAGCACTTTCAATCCAAATGAGCAAACCAGATTCCTCTGTCGGGATGCAAACTCCAATACTTTAAAATGTCTTTGTCATCCAGGTCCTGGTTGTCCTAAAGGTGCTTTTTCAAAAGGCAGCTGGACTTTCTTTGTTTTTCCTTGAAGGTGTTTCGCTTCTCATCCAAGAAGCTTCTTCAGTTCTTCATCCTCCTGCTCAAGCAGGACAGCTGGAGAGCTGAGTCCCAAAGGCGCATTTTCAAAAGGCAGCTGGACTTTCTTCAGAACTGAAAAAAGCTTCTTAGAGGAGAAATGAAATGTCTTCAAGAAAAACAAAACCCAGTTGCCTCTTGAAAAAGTACCTTTGGGACTCAACTCTTCGGGTCTCTTGCTCAACTGAAGAAGCTTCTTGGATGAGAAGTGATTAATCTTCTGTTGTGATCTAGGCTTCCTGAGTCATTAAAACACACGAGTAGTCCCAAAAACCTCTTTTATTGCAACAGCTATGAATTACATTCATTCACAGCTGAGTCCCAATTAGTTGCAAAAAGTCCTTCGGGATAATCACCAACCTTTATCTCCCTTGACACGCTGCCAAAGACCTACTTGGCAAAGCCACTCCAGAATCAAACAGATGCCGACTGGGAACAGAATTAACAACATTGCTTTCCTGCAAAGGGCCCATGTGCCTTTGCTCCTCTTTTAAACCTTATGGGAGGGGCCAATCATCTCCAGGCCTTACTCCTGAGTCATCCCTTTTGTTTTAACTGTTCGTGCCTTCTGGCAGCTCTGTGCATTTTATCCAATTTTGCAACATTCTGCCGTGGTTGTAAAGTGACTCATACCATCATTAAGTGAATCCAGCTTCCCCCATTGACTTTGCTTGTGGGAAACCAGCTGATCCCAGGAGACTGCAACCATCACAAATACTTGCTGGTTGCCAAGCACCCAAATTTTGATCACATGACCACAGAGTGCTGTAACAGACATAAATGTGAAGGTGAGTCTTAAGTCACATTTTTTCTGTGCTATCATGACTTTGAACAGTCATTAAGCAAATGGTCATAAGTCAAGGACTACTGTTCAATGTTGCTTTCACCATTTGCTTTTCCCCACCCGTTCCCTTCAGCCGGTGTTGTGTTGTCCTGGCCTCAGTATTCTCCATCTGTAAAATGGGAGCACCTATTGGTCATTTTTGACTAGGTCTTTGCCCAGGTCGCGGGTGCCCAGGGACACAGTGGCTCAGTGGCTAAGATGCTGAGCTTGTCAATCGAAAGGTCGGCAGTTCAGCGGTTTGAATCCCTAGTGCCGTGTAACGGGGTGAGCTCCCGTGACTTGTCCCAGCTTCTGCCAACCTAGCAGTTCGAAAGCAGGTAAAAAATGCAAGTAGAAAATTAGGGGCCACTTTTGGTGGTAAGGGAACAGCGTTCCGTGCGCCTTTGGCGTTGAGTCATGCAGGCCACATGACCACGGAGACGTCTTCGGAAAGCGCTGGCTCTTCGGCTTTGAAACGGAGATGAGCACCGCCCCTTAGAGTCGGGAACGACTAGCACATATGTGCGAGAGGAACCTTTACCTTTACCTTTACCTTGCCCAGGTCTACAGACCACTTGGTAAGTTGCGCATTAGATGCCTTGCCAGTGTAACATTTGCAGAGGAAATTACGCGCGGATTCTGGTGCTTGTACAAACGTTCGCACCTGTTTTTTGTTTAATGACTTTTCTTTTTTCCCCTGAACGCTTTCAAATAGACTGCAGAAAAATCCAGCCCCTGCCCAGTTTAATTTGTGCATTCATTCGTGCCTTTTAAATGCTTGGGAACAATTTTCCAGCCCAAAGGGATCTGGAGGGATCAATATGTTCGTTTCTCCAGCTGGCACCCGGATCTGCAAGGTTTTGTTTTCAAGGTTTTGTTTTGCTAAATAAAGGAGGCCAATTAAGCACCAGGTGCCTTAAAACCCTTCCGAGACAAATCTTTGACCCACGTTTGATATGTACCTGGGTGGGTCTCAGTACCGGGAAGGACACTTTTGAAGTTTTCAAAGCCAATTCCTGAACTTCAATGGGTTATATTCAATGGGCGACCTAATGGCCATCTTGCACAAGAAGCACAGAAAATCAAAAGTTAAGGCAAGGAGGCTGACGTTAAATTCCTGGCCGAGACCCCAGTTTTTCCCCTCAGGTCTCCTTCCACTAATAATGGCTGATGATTTTCCATCCAGTTGGAATAATGTCATAGAAGGAAAAAAGTAATGACATTATCAGCCAGCTTCATAATGTCCTTGGGGGAGGAGCGTGCCAAACATTTTCTTCTGCAAAGATTAAATGATCTTGAATTCCAGATGGAAGTTCAGAGAGGAAAGCAGAATTTGGAAGGAAAAGGGGGTTTGGGGAAATGTCTGTCTGTCGGTCGATATCTATCTATCTATCTATCTATCTATCTATCTATCTATCTATCTATCTATCTATCTATTTCTCTACCCTGTTTTCCCCAAAATAATACATCCCCTGATAATAAGTCCAATCGGGCTTTTGAGTACATGGCAATAAGGCCAAGCGCTTATTTCAGGGTTCAAAAAAATAGAAGACAGGGTCTTATTTTCGGGAAAACACAGTATCTTTATCTCTATATTTCTATTTCTATTGATCTATCTATCTATCTTTCAAACATCTCAATCTATCTCTCTATCATTATCTATCCATCCATCCATCCACCCACCCACCCACCCACCCACCATCTGTCTGTCTGTCTGTCTATTTCTCTACCCTGTTTCCCCCAAAATAAGACATCCCCTGATAATAAGCCCAATCGGGCTTTTGAGTGCATGGCAATAAGGCCAAGCGCTTATTTCAGGATTCAAAAAAATAGAAGACAGGGTCTTATTTTTGGGAAAACATGGTATCTTTATCTCTATATTTCTATATCTATCTATCTATCTATCTATCTATCTATCTATCTATCTATCTTTCAAATATCTCAATCTCTCTATCATTATCTATACATCTATCTATCTATCTATCTATCTATCTATCTATCTATCTATCTATCTATCTATCTTCTATCAAATTTATGTGGCTGCCCATCCCATACACATGGCTCTAGGCTTCTGACAGAACAGGATAAGAACAGAAACCCCCCCCCCCACAACCAATAATTCTAAACATAAGTAACAAACTAAAATAGCAACCAAAAAGCTTTTTTTCTTGGGCTAAATGTCATGTTTTGCCTTCTGGATTATTGCCAGGGAGATTTTCTTAGATCCAATAAGTGGAACATGTTTGCTCACATGGAAACCATCCAGTGATTTTACTGTAGTATCTAACACTTATCTCTTACCTCTGCAGCATCAGTGCCCTGGAAGATCGGGCAACTTTTATATGACTTCTTTCAGATTTCACATCGTCTACAATTTGGTTTGTGGCAAAATATATTCACGCAACAGCTGTGAAAACAGGGCACCCACCAGTAGAGGGTTTCCCATGGTTATAACTCAGTTAACTGACTACTTTGATGTTTTATTAAATGTTTTGCTTTCTAGAATTGTATTCCACAGTATTCTCTGTTACTAGGCTACGTAAAGGATATGTCTGCCTGTATACAAAGTACGTGTGTGTGAATGTGTGTGAGTGTGTGTGTCTGTGTTTGTGTGTATGTGTGTGTACATACAAACCAGTGGTGGGTTGCTACCGGTTGGCCCCGGATCAGGTGAACCAGTAACGGTGGCAGCGGGAGGCTCCCCCACCTGCCCAGACGCTCCTGCGCATGCACAGAAGCGGCACGCGTGCGCACCCACAAGCAAACCAGTAGCGACGGGATTTGCAACCCACTACTGATACAAACACTGACATGACTTTGGAAATAAATTTTTCTTTTTTTTCCTACCAAAACGTCAATACTACATTGTCATATCTGATGACAAATATGAAATGAACATAATTTGCGTTATATGCTGAGATTTATTTTACTTACTGCTTACTATACATTTTATGTTGCCCAATTATTTATTTATTATTTATTTATTTATTTATTTATTTATTTATTTATTTATTTATTTATTTATTTATTTATTTATTTATCGAATTTCTATACCTTCCTACTACCGGAGGACTCAGGGTGGTGAACAGCCAAGATAAAATACAGATAATACAAACATTAAAAGTCCATTAAAATTATTAAATATTTTGGCCAAAAACAAATTTAAAACACCCAATTTATAAAGCAGATTAAAATGATTTAAAAATTTAAAAGGGAGAGTTAGGCCAGGCCAGCCTGCTGAAATAAAAATGTTTTGAGAGCACGACGAAACGTGCTCTCAAAAGCACGTTTCTTATTTTTATTTCTTATTATTCAATTTGCATGTTACTGACTTCCTCAATACCAACCACTACTGACCTCAAATGCAAACTAATAAACGCAAGAAGTATCGTAAACAAAATGCCCGAACTCCTCCTCTTATTAAATACTGCTACATTTGACATCATATTTGTCTGTGAAACATGACTAAACGCATCCCTCCCTGATTCCATTATCACAGTAAGAGACTATCACATTTACCGCTAACTTTAAAAGCCGCTACAAAAATATATGCCCACCAAATAAAGACTGAAAGCACCAATTACCACACCAAACAAGAAGAGAACCTCCTGTGTGCGAAATCCAACCGCGCCTTCTATAATTTTGTAAACAACAAATTTAAAGACTCAAGATCCATCCCACCCCTAAAAGGACCTAACGGTAAAGAATGCAATGATGAAGCAGTTAAAGCAAACCTCTTCAACACATTCTTCGGCTCAGTCTTTGTAAACAGCAATGGCTCATGCCCAACATTCCCTAGTCCTTCAAGATGTATGGACTTCAACTCCCCAAATCCCACAGCCAGCCATGCTGGATGGGGAATTCTGGGAGTTGAAGTCCACACTTCTTAAAGTTCCCAAGTTTGGGAAACACTTCCCTAGTCGTACCACAAATAACTACAACTATCTAACACAAATAGATTTCACAGAAGATAACATTGAAAAGGCACTACACAGACTAAAACCATCTCTATCTATCGGAAAAGTCTTATTATTTTGGGGCGTGTGAAGCAAGACGGGGCTTCTCTTGCCGTCTTACCTGATTTCCAGCTCTGTCTCCCTAACCCTAACCAGAGGAAATGGTGGGGACTGGCTGTGCATGCGTTTAAATATTTTTGGGAAAGGCTTATTTGGGGAGGGTTTATTTTTTGGGGAGGGGTTATTTTAGCACATAAGCTCAAAAGCTTGATTGGGCTTATTATCCAGGGAGGTCTTATTTTGGGAGAAATGTGGTAACAATGTCCAGAGCACCTTCTCTTATAATCGTTTAGGCTGCCTGTGGGACAAAGACAACAGAACAGTTAAAAAGAAGAAGTCATCAGAAATAGAGGGCAGAGATTATATCTCTCTTCTGCATCACTGAACCTTTGTTCTGGAGAAGGAGCTGAGTAGTCCTCCATCAGTGAAACTGTTTTGATGCTTTTCAGCAGAATTTTAAAACCACCCATATCATGCAGATGGGAAGAACCGAAGGTCAAAAGTTGACTCAGGCTTGATTTAATATACAGAGATCAATAGCTCCATGAATTACTAACCGACTCTGTTCATCCATGGCATACCTATTAATGATGAACTGAAAGGCAGGAAGAAATATATGTGAATATTCTTCTTCTTTTGGGATGTAGAATATTACTTTTTCATGGTGGACACATGCCTTAGAGATTGCTATTCCAAGTGCTGGTCTATAATGAATGGCAAGACAGCAAGCAGCAAAGTAATATGATCCACGCTACATTTTGCAGATTTAACTTTGCCACAATGGTGCTGAGGGATAGGGATGGAGGGATAGAGAACACTGGCATTTCATAAGCAAAACAAAATAGTTTCCCCTGAGAACGAAGGACATTCCCACAGGTGGCTGAAGAGAGGAGTAGTGAAGTTTCCAAGCAACCATAAAGCACCTTGATTGGACCATGTGACTGATTGTTGAGAAAGGGGGAAAAACTTTTACTTTTGATTAGGTGAAAACTGTGGGAACCTTCAGAGTTGGTTTTCACCAGTCTGTGCCAATATGATATATCCAATAAACTGGTTTTTTGAGGAAGCTGCTTGCCTTGGAGTTCTGTTTGCTATGGGTGTATTACTTGGAACCCTGACAATATCTTTTGTTTGACTAATTATTAAATATTTTGCAATAATAATGGAAGCCGTGGAAAATCTAAGGGATGAGTTTGGATAAACAAGAGATGGACAAAAGGAGGATTTCTACAGACAGTTTAAGTCTATGGAGATTCTGTCTGTGGAGATCCAGGTCATGCTTATGCCAAAGGTGCTTTTCAAAATGTAACTGGACTGAGAGAAACCAGAAGCATTGCGGCGAGACTGGCTGGAAAGTAGCAGGCTCTGATGAGCCTCGTGAAAATCCAGCCAGACAAACTGCTGTCAGGACTGGAACTGTCCTTTAGGGATGGTGAAGAAGGAGAGGTGCCTCAGATGACTAAGAGGAACAGACAAGTTCCTCGAAAGGTCAGAGGCAGCTCTTTGAACCGGCGGCGGGGGTGGCGGCCATTAAAAACGACCGCTTTGAAGCTGGGGCAACCAGAATAAGATTTTGTGCAGGAGTGGTGTCTGAATGGAGTACTGATACCGGGTGAGTGATTGGCCAACTCAGAGGTAAAAAAAGGAAATTAAAAAAAAAAAAAAACTTTAAAAGGTGTCCCGGCGAGGAATCGAGCAGCTAATTGGCACTTGGGAATTTTAATGGAAGGAGAAGAACAAAGAGGAAGTTAAAGTTCTAAAGCCCAAAAAATAAAACTTTATATTTGGACTTAAAATTGGATTTGGAGAAATTAAAACTAATACAAGAAAAAGAAACCCGAGGGAAAGCATTTTTTAATGAGAATTTGAAATATTTTTGACAGTTTTGACATTTGAAGGAAGAATAAAGAGGAGGTCAAAATATTAAAGCCCAAGAAAGGAAATTTCACAATTGGATCTAAAACTGAATTTGGATAAATTAAAAATAATAAAAGGAAAAGAAATCTGAGAGAAAATAATTTTTATGTAGATTTAAAATACTTTTGTAAGCTTGATACTTTGTTGTTCTGAGAATTGTGGATTGGAGAGAGACATTTGCTGGTGGAAGGAAAGCACTACAACCGTGATGGCAAACCTATGGCATGCATGCCACAGGTGGCACGCAGAGCCCTTTCTGCCAGCACGCCAGCCGTCGCCCCAGCCCAGATCCACCACACATGCGCGCACCTCCCATCAGCCAGCTGGTCTTCCGGTCTCTGCCGCGCATGCACAGAGGCAAAGCGTTCCCGATCTCTGCAGGTTCTACCCTCTGCAGATGCCTCTGCAGGAAAGCAGGAGAAAGCTAACACGATGGGGGGAGAAACTGCAAAGATCTGAGGAGTACTGGAAGACAGGAGGCACTCAATGGGGGAAGAACTTTGGAGATCGTGGAAGGCAGAAGAAAAGTAGGATTCGATGGGGGAGGAACTTTGGAGATCGTGGAAGGCAGAAGAAAAGTAGGATTCGATGGGGGAGGAACTTTGGAGATCGTGGAAGGCAGAAGAAAAGTAGGATTCCATGGGGGAGGAACTTTGGAGATCATGGAAGGCAGGAGAAAAGTAGGATTCAATGGGGGAGGAACTTTGGAGATCATGGAAGGCAGGAGAAAGCTATGATTCCATGGGGGAGGAACTTTGGAGATCATGGAAGGCAGGAGGCAGCTCTTTAGCACAGCTAAAGTACAGCTCTTTAGTCAGATCTCTCCCCCCTACATGTGCGGCTCTTTTAAACAAGGAAAGAAGACAGGCAAGAGAATGAACACGTGTAGCAGGAAGCTCTGATGTTGGCCGATCATCAGCCAAGCTCATCAGAATTTCGGCTCTAGAGCCATCCCAAACCCCACAGCCCACGAGCGAGGCGGAAGAAGGGAAAAGCCTCTCTCTTTTCAGTTTCCCATCGGGCTGGCTCCGCCAAAGGCTGCCTCCCAATCTCGGAGCCAGTTCCCTCCTAAAGTTTCAAGGGCCACCACATGATTTCCATGAACTTGAGCTGAGCAGAATTGTGGGGCAGAGCGAATGTGGCGGCTCCTGTTTTTCCCAGCTGTCGAGTGCTCATTTAGAGAAGAGGAGCTGGGGAAACAGGCAAGGCGCAGTGGTGGCGGCAGGCAGGTAGGTGTCAGGGAAGCGCTGAGGGCAGCATATGCATCTTTGGGCTTTCCATTTAGGTGGCGATAGGTGCAGCCTGTCTCCCGTCCACCATCTGCTCGACCTGCAGCTCCCAGTGGGAAGGAGCCCAGGCAAGCCTCGCGTCCGGAGCTTCCTCGGGGGCAGTCTCGGCTCCGCCATCTTGGCAGCGCCATGCGCCAGGTGGGGAACAGCTGTCTCACCAGGGAAGGGCCGGTACCTAGTTGTCCTCTGGTAAAAGGTATGCCGGCCCACTTGGAAAAAGGGGGGGGGCGCATTGGGGGGCACGCATGCTCAGTGTGGGCGCATGTGTAGAGGGAGTGTGGGGGGTGTCGTGCATGCATGCGTAAATGGGAGCGTGCATTGTATTATGGGTTCTGGCACACGGGAGCGCAACAGCGCTCGCCCGCTCAGATTTTTGGCACGCAATGCCAAAAAGGTTCGCCATCACTGCACTACAATGATGGGCCTGAAAATTGAAAACAGCAGTGACCTTGACCACTAAAAGAACTGTGAGAAACTTTAAGGAGTATTTGTTTCTTTTTAAACTGCTTGGTCTCGACTTTTAAAGGTGGTGAAAAACAACAAAGCTTCAAATTGGAGTGGATTGGACAAAATTTGAATTGGATATTATTTGGAAATAAAAAAAGAAACTATATGGACTTAAATCTTAATTAAATATAAGTTAAAATATCAATAATTTTGTAAATTGACAATAGGGAGTCTTTGTGTGAGGAATTAATTGAGATGCTTAAAAACATGCGTGAATCATTAAAGGGCAATAAAAAGTCAGAAACTTTGTTAGAACACACAAATCAGGAAAAAGAGAATATAAATGAGAAGCAAAAAAATAATATTGAAGGAAAAGGAATTGAAGGTAAAACATTAGATGATTACACTGGGATTTACAGTGGCAAAAAAGAAATGGCTAGGGGGAATATTCCCCAAAAAAGAATCAAGCAAAGGGAAGAGAAGGAAATGGAAAAAGATTAGGTAAAAGCTTGGTGAGAATTATGCAAGTAATAGATTCAAAAATTAGAGAAAGGATTCAGGAGAAAAGATACAATAAATATAAAAATAAAAAAGGAGAAGACAAGAGAATGGGATGAAGGGAGAAAAGTATTAAGAAGTGGAATTTTGGAGAGACCAAGAGAAAATGGGAAGAATAGTGGAAAGGAGGAAGGGAAATAAGGTATATATTAGTAGATCTAAGGAAACTGTATTAACATTAGTAATTTTGAATGTAAGAAGCAAATATAATGATGTATATTGTTTATTGTAAAATGGAACAGCAGATGAATATGAAGTGGTAATTTGGTTCAATTATGAAAATAACTGAAATTAAGAGAAAAAATTGAAAAGTTAAGAAGTGTGATGGGGATTTTGAAAAAAATATGTTGTAAATGATGAAACAAAATAATTAATTGACGCTATAATAAGAAACTAGGAATTAAGGACGGATAGTGATATTGCTTATTATGTACTAAGAAGAGATTAAGATAAGATGTGGAAGGTCAATTAAGTTAAAGGGTTTCAATGTAAGAATTGAAGTACATTGTTTATAGCCAAAAAGTGTGATGGGGATTTTGAGAAACATACTTTATAAATGGAGAAATAAGATAATTATTTAATTATAATTATTGCTTAACGCATAATTATTGCTTAACGCACTGTAAGCTGCCCTGAGTCTCCGGAGAAGGGCGGCATATAAATCAAATTAAAAAAAAAATAATAATAATTAATTGAAGCAATGTTAAGAAATTGGGATTTGAAGGGCGGATGGTGATATTGTTTATATATTATGTATTAAGAAGAGATTAAGATAAGGTAAAAGAGTAGGGAAAAAGAATATTATGGCAGAAATTGAAATACGTAAATTGTAGTTGGAAAAAACAAAAAAGAAGATTGGAATAGAGTATAAAAATCAATATTTAACTATGTTATAAGTTGTATAAGATGTGACCCGGTCAATACTCTGTTCATAAAATGTTAAAGAAAAATTTAATAAAACTTTTTTTTTTAAAATGTAACTGGACTTTGTTTTTCATTGAAGACATTTCGTTTCTCATCCAAGAAGCTTCTTCAGTTCTGCACTACGGATGCTTCTTGGATGCTTCTGCTTCTTGAATGAGAAGTGAAATGACTTCAAAGAAAAATGCAAAAAGTCCAGTTGCCTTTTGAAAAAGCATCTTTGGGGCTCCTTCATAAAATCCCCTCCAAAGAAAGTCCCATCATGCCTCAGATGAAGTCGTTGTAGCTCATGGAATCTTTGGCTTTGTAATAAAACAAGTTCATTTGAAAAGGGGCTAACACAGTGGTGAAATGTAAAATTTGTTACTACCAGTTCTGTGGGCATGGCTTGGTGGGGGAGGTCAACTTTTTTTTTTTTTTTACTTTTAAAAGCATTTTTTCGGCCGAAGAGGTTGTAGAAAAAATGCTTTTAAAAATAATAATAATAAAAAAGCCTCTGATGATTGCACGGCTCAGATGGGCATGGGGGGGGGGCAGGGATGTTTGCTACCGGTTCTCCGAACCACCCACCGCTCCTAGAAGCACAAAGCCAAAAACACCAGCCTGAAGATGATGAATGAGACTTCGTCGAAACGTTGCCAAGACACCTCCAATTTTACGTGGGAGAAAACCCGAATAACCAAAGACCTACATACAAACACCTGCTTTTCCAAAGCTTTTACTGACCAGATGAACTAATTGCTTCTCTTTTATGTCTTATGGGAGGGGCCAATCATCTCCAAAGCTCCGGAGACTCCGGAGGCAGCAAAGAACTACCAGATGGACTTGGCCCCCTCTCTGCCTCCAATGCAGAGCCCTCGTCCGAGTCTTCCCCAGACTCCAGGACTGGCCCAAGTTCCTCCCCAACCTCCTCACTGTCCGAATCTGCTGCCAGCTCTGCTGACCACTGGCAGGCCACAACAGAGCAATCCCACGGATCCTTCGTCCATCTTTTAATGCTTCCACTCCTTCCATGGAAAACCCTCCTCTTTTTCGAAAGACGTTTCGGAAACAAATTCTATGGCATCAAATTGAATGAATTGAATTGGTGAAACAGGAAAAAAAAAAGTGGAGGAGTGTTTGTCTGTTCAGTGTGGAAAAAATAAAAGCCCTAAATTTCAACCACAGCCTGCTGCCCTTGCTTGTTATTTATGCAAACTAATTTGGCTATAGGTGAAAAGGCTTTTGATGTTGGAGCTTATCTGGTCTTTGCCCTCAATGCATTTGTCACTCCCGACAACACTGGGAGGCTCCATTGTGATATTTAATCTGGTATTCCAAAAGGAAATGTCATCTAGACCGACATGGAAAATTTAACTGCCAAAGAGCCTTAGGGATTCTGTTTTAGCATCCAGTCGTTAAAAAATGTGGAATGGATTTGTTTGTCTTTCGACTCAGGTTTTGAGTAACTGGCTTATTTTAATGTTAGTCCTCCTTCTCGATCTGATGGTGCATTTTCCAACCCACTTATTGGCTTTGGCTTTCCAGTTTTCAAAGGAGGAATGGAATGTAGTGCCAGAGATCCTAGGCGCTTGGAGTATTGTTGACCTTGCAAGAACTTCAGATTCAGACACAAACATATGAAGAACAGGTTGCAGGAATTGGGTATGGCCAGTCTGGAGAAAAGAAGGTATAGGGATGACATGATAGCTGTGTTTCCAATATTTGAGGAGGCGTGGTGACTCAGTGGCTAAGACGCTGAGCTTGTCGATCGAAAGGTCGGCAGTTCAGTGGTTCAAATCCCTAGTACCGCATAATTGCTATTTGCTTCTGCTGGAGAAAATATTATACCCCATGAAATGAATGGAAGATAAGAAGCCAGAGAAACTGTGGACTGATGGTGAGAGATGCTATGATGAAAGCAGTGGGGGGATCCTACTGGTTTAACAACCGGTTCGGTGATCGCGTGCTTCGCTACGCGCCCATGTGTAATTGAACAAAAATCACCTTCCGCGTTAGTGCTAGGGAAATAAAACTGTTGAGGCATGACAATCTGCTCTGCCATGCTAATCAGCTGCAAAGATATAGGTAAGTAAAGCACAGGGGTGGGGGGGGCGGGCCCAGCTGATCATCGGAGTGAACCGGTTCGCTCTCAGCTGATCGTCGGAGCTACCGGTTCGCCCGAACCAGTCTGAACCAGTAGAATCCCACCCCTGGATGAAAGGCAGGGCAATTCCTCCTTGTCCAGAGATGCTCCATCAAAGACATGAATAACCAAATTCATAGGACTTTAGGCTCAACTGGAAAAGAACAGAAAAAGAGCTTTGGATGAAGGTCTTAGAAGTTTGCCTCCATTCAGGAGTTCATTTCTGAGTTGGGTTGGGCAGCCTTCTCCACGATTGCTTTCCTAGCCTTGTAAAGCCCATTCTATCTGCAACCTGTGTTACCCATTGGAAAAACCCAGTCTTTTCTTCTTCTTCTAATATTGTAATTGGCCTCATTAGCAGCCTAATATTGCTTCTGCTCTCTTATTGGCTAGATTGTCCTGATTTATTTGGCAGAAAAAAGGGCTGGAGAATTAAGAAGAGATGCTATGGGCGAAAAAGAACAAATAAGCCAAACCCTGGGATTCCTACGAAAGCTTTAATCTATTTTCATTCAGGAGCAGACAGTTCTTTCTTGAGGCATTGGTTTTCTGCAAGGCTACTGTATGATTTATTAGCTTAGCGCACAGTTTTAATGTAATTTTCTTCCATGGTATCGCACGGACCCTTGAGCTACCTACAAAGTCCTTTGTCCTGGAACTGCTGACTAGAGAATACGCTACTTCCACTGCAGTCAAATCTAGGTATGATTTGTTCATCTGTTCCCAGTCTGCCCCACGGGATTTGATGAAGCTTGTCTTCTTGCTGAGCACAGTAGAATCGAGAGAGGCTTCTTTTGAGTTTGCTGAAAATTTGCCTGTCCATGCTAGGAGAAGGTACACAGGAGAACTATTGAACTCTGTTGCCTCGGAGACAACGCTGGAAGCCAAGGAGCCCCTGGCTGAAAAATCCACCTTTGTCACAAATTCACAGGGTGGCTTCAGGCAAGTCTCTCTCTCTGTGTGTGTGTGTCTCTCAAGGAATCTCAGAACGGAAATGCAACAACTTTATTTTAAAGTTTGTTGTGTTTTATTGTAAAGGAGTAAAGTAGGAACAGAAGGGGAAGCATTTAGCAGATGGTGAAAGCATCCTGTCAAACTGGTCCTGGGAATATTTGCTTAATTTCCAGTGCCTTTCTAAGCACAAGCCAAAATGCTGGTGCTTACACTTCAAAAAGGTGGCTCAGTGGCTAAGATGCTGAGCTTGTCAATCGAAAGGTCGGCAGTTCAGCGGTTCGAATCCCTAGCGCTGCGTAACGGGGTGAGCTCCCGTTACTGGTCCCTAGCAGCTTCTGCCAACCTAGCAGTTCGAAAGCACGTAAAAAAAATGCAAGTAGAAAAATAGGGACCACCTTTGGTGGGAAGGTAACAGTGTTCCGTGCGCCTTCAGTGTTTAGTCATGCTGGCCACATGACCATGGAGACGTCTTCATACAGCACTAGCTCTTCAGCTTTGAAACGGAGATGAGTACCACCCCCTAAAGTCGGGAACGACTAGCACATATGTGCGAGGGGAACCTTTACGTCTACCCTTCAAAAGGATGGAATGTAAGGAGGTAAGAAATGAGATTGCTTTCAAGGGTCACCCATAAGACCTCGGCTATGCAAAAGAATTGGTGTTCTTTGGGTTGGATCTATCATAAAGCAAAGTGAAGGAGCTGGAATGGTGCCAAACATCTGGAACAATTCATTTGGGGAAGGGTAAGCTCTTGCTATTTCCTTATGCTGGAGAAAATATTATACCGCATGAAATGAATGGAACATAAGAAGCCAGAGAAACTGTGGACTGATGGAGGAGGGGTGCTATGATGAAAGGCAGGGTAGTCCCCCCTTGTCCACCTTCTAATACCTCCAGGAGATACTCCATCAGAGGCCTTCTGAAGAACCAAATTCATATGACTTTAGGCTCAATTGGAAAAGAATGGGAAAAAGAACTTTGAATGAAGATCTTATAAGTGGTCTGAAAGCTAGATTGTATAGTCAACAATTGAGGGAGCTAGGTATATATAACATATCAAAGAGAAGGTTTGGGATGACACAATAACTGTCTTCCAGTGCATGAAGGACTATTCCAGGGAAGTTCCAGTCAATTTATTCTCCATAGCACCCAAGGGCAGGACAAGAAGAAATAGGTGGAAGCTCATCATAAGGAAATCCAACCTGGGAACAAATGAAAATAATTAAAAATGGAGCAGCTTTCCTCCCAGAGTTGTGAGTGCTCCATCGCTGGAGGTTTTTCAAGAAAAGATTGTTCAACCACTTGTCCAGGATGGAAAAAGGACTCCTGCCTTAGGCAAGAGGTTGGGCTAGAAGACAGTTACAGGAACTGGTCTTGGCTAGTCTAGTGAAGAGAAGGACCAGGGGAGACATGATACCAGTCTTCCAATATTTGAGGGGTACTACAGAGAGGAGGGGGTCAAGTTATTTTTCCAAGACACTTGGAGGCCAGACAAGAAACAATGGATGGAAACTGATCAAGGGAGATACTAATACCATTCTATAAAGTCTTAGTAAGACTTTACTAAGTTAATAGAATATTGCATCCAGGTTTGGTCACCACACTATAAAAAAGACGTTGAGACTCTAGAGAAAGGGCAGAAAAGAGCAACCAGGATGATTAGGGGAAATGGAGGCCAAAACATACGATGAACGGTTGCAGGAACTGGGCATGGTTAGTCTAGAGAAGAGAAGGACCAGGGGAGACATGATAGCAGTCTTCCAATATTTGAGGGGCTGCCACAGAGAGGAGGGGGTCAAGCTATTCTCCAAAGCACAAGAAAAAGAGAAAGAAAGAAAGAAAGAAAGAAAGAAAGAAAGAAAGAAAGAAAGAAAGAAAGAAAGAAAGAAGGGAGGGAGGGAGGGAGGGAGGGAGGGAGGGAGGGAGGGAGGGAAAGAACGAAAGAAAGAAAGAAAGAAAGAAAGAAGAAAGAAAGAAGAAAGAAAGAAAGAAAGAAAGAAAGAAAGAAAGAAAGAAAGAAAGAAAGAAAGAAGACATCTGAGTGAACCATGGATGGATGGACGGACAGAAGACATGGCTAGTCTAGTGAAGAGAAGGACCAGGGGAGACAGGATAGCAGTCTTCCAATATTTGAGGGGCTGCCACAGAGAGGAGGGGGTCAAGCTATTTTCCAAGACATCTGAAGGCCAGACAAGGAATAATGGATGGAAGCTGATCAAGGAGAAATTCAACCTACTGTAGAAGTAAGGAGAAATTTTCTGACAATGAGAACCATCAACCAATGGAACGGAAGTTGCCTTCAGAAGTTGTAGGAGATTCATCACTGGAGGCTTTCAAGAAGAGTCTGGACTGCCATCTGTCAGAAATGGTGTAGGGTCTCCTGCTTGGGCAGGGGGTTGGACTAGAAGACCTCCAAGGTTTCTTCCAGTCCTATGACTCTATGATTCTAATAATGGATTGAGCTGCTTAACAAAGCTGTGACTAATAATGTCTATTATTAGATTGTTTTAAAAACTAAGCTCAGTTTTCTTACTGAGCTTATCAGCTTTCATTTTGTCACGGGTCCAGACAAAACTTGCAACACTTTTTCACCCATTACATTTAACAGCTAAAAACTTCTATATAGTAAAACTTCTCCAGTTTGAGGATATGTTACTTGGCAATGATTATCTCAGCTAAAAGCAGACTGTCTCCCCTTAAGGAAATGTCACCAATGATTTGAGGGTTTTTTAAAGACTCACCACTCAAGCTTTTTTCACTTTCACAATGGAACAATGACTATATAAAGTACAAATATACAGTACAAAAATTGCTGATGTAGCAATTGCTAATAATGATCACTAGGGGAGCTTACAACATAAAGGTTCAATAGATCTCAGAAGTAAATTATCACTCTTCAAAGTTAGCAGCAGATGGAGAGAAGAGGGCAACTCAAGAAATTCTTGGGATAATTTCTTCCCGTTCATTCCTCAGCCAAACTAAAGCGAGATCACTGCAAGGAGTTAGTTCTGTGTCTGAAGAGCATCAACAAAAAGAGCAAATTCCTGTGAAGAGGACTATCAAAACCAGAAGTAGTTAGAGCTGCCAGGTAGATTGACCACTTCATTCTATAAAGTTCAAACACAATTCAATTAAAATAAATAATGGTTGAAAGTGTGTGACTTTCCACCATTCTCGCCTCTTTTACATATGCACATCTTTTACATGAACAAGAATTATCTTAATGAAAACGGAAGCTTTCACTATGCTCAGTAAGGTTAACAGATTTAACAGATTAACAGAGTTAGAAGGGATCTTGTAGGTCATCTAGTCCAACCCCCCCACACCCCACACCCCTGCCAAAGCAGGAGACCCTACACTATTTCTGACAAATTGTAGTCCAATCTCTTCTTGAAAGCCTCCAGCGATGAAGTGCCCACAACTTCCAAAGGCAACTTCTGTTCCATGGGTTGATTGCTCTCACTGTCAGAAAATTTCTCCTTATTTCTAGGTTGAATCTCTCCTTGTTCAGCTTCCATCCATGATTCCTTGTCTGGCCTTCAGGTGCTTTGGAAAATATCTTGATCCCATCCTCTCTGTGGCAGCCCCCACAAGTATTGGAAGATGCTATCCTGTCTCCCCTGGTCCTTCTCTTCACTAGACTAGCCAGGCCCAGTTCCTGCAACCATTTATCGTATGTTTTAGCCTCCAGTCCCCTAATCATCCTGGTTGCTCTTCTCTGCACTCTTTCTAGAGTCTCAACATCTTTTTTATAGTGTGGTGACCAAAACTGGATGTAATATTCTAGGTGTGGTCTTACTAAGGCTTTATAGAGTGGTATTAGTACCTCACTTGATCTTGATTGTATCCCTCTGTTCGTGCAACCTAGGATTGTGTTGGCTTTTTTTGGTTGCCGCTGCACACGGCTGGCTCATATTTAGCTGGTTGTCCACTAAAACTCCAAGATCCTTCTCACAGTCACTACTAGGTTAAACCTACCCCTTCTAATATAACAACATTAAAAGGACTATTGCAAAAGAAAAGGGGGAGTTTTCTAAGACCTGAAACTGCTTGTCTTTCGGCAATTGAAAGACACTCTTCAAAACAACAAAAGTTATAGGTTGTGAAGTTTGGGGGGTAGGATACAGTGTTCATGGTTTTCCAAATCTTCTTTGGTTTCTTTTGTTTTTTTCAAATAGGAATGTGGGTTTTTTGGAAACTAGGTACTGCTTTATACCTACTGTTCTCAACCTTTTTGTTTATGAAGAGAGCAGAGCAGAGTAACACAGTTGGCAGGGACCTTGGAGGTCTTCTAGTCCAACCCTCTGCTCAAGCAGGAGACCCTACACCATTCCAGTCAAATGGTTGTCCGGCCTCTTCTTAAAAGCCTCCAGTGTTGGAGCACTCACAACTTCTGGAGGCAAGTTGTTCCACTGACGAATTGTTCTCACTGTCAGGAAATTTCTCCTTAGTTCTAAGTTGCTTCTCTCCTTGATGAGTTTCCACCCATTGCTTCTTTTCCTGCCCTCAGGTGCCTTGGAGAATAGCTTGTCTTCCTCTTCTTTGTGGCAGCCCCTGAGATATTGGAATATTGCTATCATATCAACCCTGGTCCTTCTTTTCATTAAACTAGACATACCCAGTTCCCGCAACCATTCTTCATATGTTTTAGCTTCCAGCCCCCTAAATCATCTTTGTTGCTCTTCTCTGCACTCTTTCTAGAATCTCAGCTTGAAATTCTTGAAGGTCACTATATTAGCCAAGGGTGACAATATGGCATTTCGAAATAGCATGGCAGACATATCCCTCCATCCAAATAATATCCTTGGGGCATGCACAAATGAAATAACAATAGTTCACGTTTTAAAATTAAAATGTCTAAAATATCAGAAGATTGGCAATTCTCACAAAATATTAGTTGTTTTCATTAGTTTTTCTGAGATCTGGCACCAACAATAATTTGGTAACTGAGGATATAATGACTCTTTTGAATTATAAACCATCTCTGGACTATTGACTAAATAGAACATTGAATAATGTTCTTGGAGATCTTCTAGTCCAATGCCCTGATGGAGCAGGAGACCCTATACCCGTGATGGTGAACCTATGGCACGCTGAGAAATTGTACTTAGAAAAGGTATTTTATCAGGGATATATCCTCTCCCATCATTACAATCCAAGGAGACTGTTTTATAATTAGTCAAAACTTTGCTCTGCCTGCCCAACTCAACCTGTATTATTTACCAACTTTTACAGTGTATGTCTGGATTTCAATTACGAGAACTCTCCAGCCAGCAGGCTCACACAGCTTAAAATTCTGGCATTTGAAATACATATATTTGAAGGTTGCCACAATTAGGAAACCTTGCACGAGCTTGTCAGAGGTTGAGACAAGAATCTACCCAGACGATGCCTAGGGAAGACTGGAAAAGAAGGCCCATGACGGAAGAGCTTTAGCTGAGTTGAGATTTGGAGTGAACTATCCAGAGCCTGGATAGGTCTGCAGACAAAGGCACTGTAATTTAACACCAGCTGTCTGCAATTAAAGCAAGTTCGAATCTTGCCAGGCTCAAGGTTGACTCAGCCTTCCATCCTTTCTAAGGTAGGTAAATTGAGGACCCAGTTTGTGGGGGCAATAAGCTGGGGGTTGGACTAGAAGACTTCCAAGGTCCCTTCCAAGTATTGTTATTCTATTCTATTCTAGATCAAAGAAATGTCCAAAACTTTTGCCCAATCCTTACACATATTCCCACATTTATTTGAAAAGCATCTCAGGAAGCTCTCCTCTTAGGGTCTCACATACAAAAGGGTCACTCACAGGGGAATCCACACATGGACCTAGAAAAGGTCCATGTTGAGGAGCCTGGTGGCGTAGCTGATTAAGCACTGTTAGAGTGCACCAGCTGTCTGCAATTACTGCGAGTTCAATTCTTGCCAGGCTCAAGGTTGACTCAGCCTTCCATCCTTTCTAAGGTAGGTAAATTGAGGACCCAGTTTGTGGGGGCAATAAGCTGACTTTGTATAAATATACAAAAGTATGAAGGCTATTGCTTAACGCACTGTAAGCCGCCCTGAGTCTCCGGAGAAGGGCGGCATATAAATCAAATTAAAAAAAAAAACTTCTTGTCCGATCTTAACTAGGTACAGCAGCACCATCGCTGTCAGATAAGTGGCAGTGTTCTTTATTGCTTAATGTAATGCGCTGTGAGAATATCCTTGAGAGCAGGTGGAAGAGCCGTAGTCTAGATAATGGTCAGAGATATTTCAGTCTGCAGAAGGAGTGGGGCGGGGGGTGAAGAAAGCATCTCAGAAGAGACACTCCCCTAATACTCTGAAAAGTAAAGACAAGGGAGGCTTGTTATCAAATTAACAGAATAATAGAGTTGGAAGGGACCCTGGAGATCTTCTAGTTCAACCCCCTTCTCAAGCAGGAGATCCTATCTATCCCATTCCAGGCAAATGGCTGTCCAGTCTCTTCTTAAAAGCTTCCAGTGATGAAGCTCCCACAACTTCTGAAGGCCAACTGTTCCATTGATTAATTGTTCTCACTGTTAGGAAGTTTCTTCTTAATTTGCTTCTCTCCTTGATTAATTTCCATCCGTTGTTTCTTGTCTTGCCTTCAGGTGCTTTGGAGAATAGGTGGACCCCCGTCTTCTTTGTGGCAGCCCCTCAGATACTGCAAGACTGCTATCATGTCTCCTCTAGTCCTTCTTTTCTCTAGACTAGACGGACCCAATTCCTGCAAGTTCCACAGTTTTGCTTGTTTGCTGTTTGCCGTCCGTTCCTTTTTCTTGCTTCACTCTTTCCATCCCAGGATCTTGCCACGGGAGGGAGAACAGATCACTCTCGCCAGAGGTTTCAACTGATCACTAAGTAGCCCAATGATCTTTCGAACAAGGGGTTGTGCGTTGCTGAGCCCTCTTCTGGGATGAGGAACACCCAGGGCTGGGCTGCTGGGGGTTTGCAGGGGTTCGGGAGAACCTCTAGCTAAGATTCTGTGCAGTTCGGAGAACCCCCAAATCCCACTTCTGGCTGGCCCTGCCCGCCCCACCCTCCCCTCCCAGGGGTCCCCACACAGCCTGTTTTGGATGCAGGTAAATGCAGGGCACGCGTGGAGGCTCGGGGATGGCAAAAAACGGGCCTACCAGAAATTCAGAAAGGCCAGAAACAGGCCCATTTCCGGCCTCCGTAGGGCCTCCGGAGCCTGAGGAGGCAGTTTTCACCCGCCTTGATGCTCGAGGAAAGCCTCCAGAGCCCGGGGAAGGCAAAAATGCCCCCCCCACCGCCATGGTGCAGGGGGCCAACTAGGTCACGCCCACACAGCAACCAGGCAGAGACCCCACTTGCTAAAAATTTTGAAGCCCACCCCTGGGAACACCATTCAGATCTGCTACTTTCTTCGCTCACAACTCCATCGCCCAGAAAAGCAGAAGGGGTTGTTTTTAGTCATCTTTAAGCCAGACTTTGATTATGGCAATATTACATGAGGTCATTGCTCAGTCAACTGTTAAACAAATTGCAAATTCTCCCCAAACAGCAGTGAGAGGCAGTCATTACTAACTGTAATGTAACAACTCTGAGCAGAATTACATCTGGCTGCATATGGACATCAGAGGCGTAAATTAGACAGCCTCTGATTATCTTAAAGAAAACCCTGTCATTAAACTTATTTTATAGGCGCCAAACAAGGAGAACTGCCGAGAGGAAGCTGTACATTCCAGAAAGCCATGAGAAGAAAAGTAATTGACAGCACTGTTCCCCTCCCTTGCCTGCCGTTTTCGTATCCCACTTCCCTCCTGACGTTCTGTCAGCCTCCGTTGCAGGCATTTTTCAAAGGAGGAGACTGTGGAGGAGGGGGAGGATGGCCAGGAGGAAACTATTGTGGCTTTGCTACTTCACATGGGCAAGGCAGTCCAAGGACATCTCCCATCTCTTCTCCAAAGGGGCAATTCCTTTGAATAGCAATAGCAATAGCACTTATATACTGCTTTACAGTGCTTTACAGCCCTTTCTAAGAAATTTACAGAGTCAGCCTTTTGCCCCCAACAATCTGGGTCCTCATTTTACCCACCTCGGAAGGTTGGAAGGCTGAGTCAACCTTGAGCCTGGTGAGATTCGAACTGCTGGGCAGTGGACAGAATTAGCCTGCAATACTGCATTCTAACCACTGGGAAGGAAGGAAGGAAGGAAGGAAGGAAGGAAGGAAGGAAGGAAGGAAGGAAGGAAGATAGCAACAGCACTTAGACATATACAGCTTCATAGTGCTTTTACAGCTTTCTCTAAGCGGTTTACAGAGTCAGCCTTTTGCCCCCAACAATCAAACTTCTCATTTTACCCACCTCGGAAGGATGGGAGGCTGAGTCAACCCTGAGCCTGGTGAGATTCGATCTGCCAAACTGCTGGCAGCCGGCAGTCAGCAGAAGTAGCCTGTAGTACTGCACTCTAACCACTGTGTCACCACGGCTCATAGATTTGTTGTTCATGAAGGTTTGTTGTTAGTTGCAAAGTCGTGTCCAACCCATTGTGACCCCATGGATAATGTTCCTCCAGGCCTTCCTGTCCTCTACCATCCTTTGGAGTCCATTTAAGCTCACACTGACTACTTCAGTGACTCCATCCAGCCACCTCGTTCTCTGCCGTCCCCTTCTTCTTTTGCCCTCAATCGTTCCCAGCATTAGGCTCTTCTCCAGGGAGTCCTTCCTTCTCATTAGGTGGCTCAAGTATTTGAGTTTCTTCTTCAGGATCTGGCCTTCTAAAGAGCAGTCAGGGTTGATCTCCTCTAAGACTGACCGGTTTGATGGCCTTGCAGTCCAAGGGACTCGCAGGAGTCTTCTCCAGCACCAGAGTTCAAAGGCCTTTAAAGGTAGGCTTCCACTGATTATGATGTTTTGCTGCTAACATCTCTTCTCTGATGTTTGCTTGGAAGAATGGAAATTCCAGGGTGCCAACACAGGGGAGACATGGTAGCTATCTTCCAGCGACTTGAGGGGCTGTCACAGAGAAGAGGGGGATTGACTTATTCTCCAAAGCACCAGAGAGCAGCACGAAACGTAACAGGTGGATGATCATTAAAGAGAGCTCCAACCTAGAACTAAGGAGAAATTTCCTGACAGTGAGAACAATCAATCCATGGGACAGTTTGTCCCTTCGGTTGTGAGTACTCCAGCACTGAAGGTTTTCAAAAATAGTCTGGACTGTTCAACAATAGTCTGTGTTGCCTCCATTAAACCGGGGTTTGGAACGAATCCTCCTTTTCATGTGTGCATGGTCGTTTGCGCCCGGTGAAGCACTGGCGGCTCCAGAGGGGCTGAGATGGACAACCATTTGACTGAGATGGCATAAGGCTCCTGCCTTAAGCAGTGGTTAGACTAGAAGGCCTCCAAGGCTCCTTCCAGCCTTATGGTTCCTTTGATTATAAAGAGCCTGGTGGCGCAGTGGATTAAACTGCTGCTGTTAAAGTAGCACTTAGCTGCCAGCTGCCTGCAATTACTGCGAGTTCAATTCTCACCAGGCTCAAGGTTGACTCAGCCTTCCATCCTTTCGAGGTAGGAAAAATGAGGACCCGGTTTGTGGGGGCAATAAGCTGACTTTGTATAAAATAGAACACCGCTGGGGGGGGGGGGCCAAAAAGCCCTACTAAGCAGGTATATACGAAAGTATGAAGGCTGTTGCTTAATGCATTGTAAGCTGCCCTGAGTCTCCGGAGAAGGGCGGCATATATAAATCGAACTAATAAATAAATAAAATAAATTCTATGTTCCTCAACACAGCTTTTCTTTCTGTAGCTGGTCACCGTTCACCCTAAGATATCATATTAATATGAAGAGAAAAACCCAGCAAGGAATTGCCTGAAAAAGCCACACATAATTTAGGTATCTGGGATTCATTCAATAAACCATCTTTAAAACTGTCAGTGTAATGATGATTTAAAACTGACCAGCCCTTTAAGACTGAGGATGAGTCAACAGAGTTATAGGTTACCCTGTATAAAGGTAAAGGTTCCCCTCGCACATATGTGCTAGTTGTTCCCAACTCTAGGGGGCAGTGCTCATCTCTGTTTCAAAGCTGAAGAGCCAGCATTGTCCAAAGACATCTCTGTGGTCATGTAGCCGGCATGACTAAATGCACAGAACGCTGTTACCTTCCCACCAAAGATGGTCCCTATTTTTCTCCTTGCATTTTTACGTGCTTTCGAATTGCTAGTTTGGCAGAAGCTGGGACAAGTAACGGGAGCTCACCCCATTACGCGGCACTAGGGTTTCGAACCGCTGAACTGCCAATCTTTCGATCAACAAGCTCAGCGTCTTAGCCATTGAACCGCCGCATCTCACCTATATAAGGGAGACCATTAGAGGGCGTCTCCCTCTCCTCATGTATCACTCTCCTCATCGCGTGTATCTGTGCAGAGTTGAAGAATGATTGCTTGCCTACCTACCACGTGTATATCTGAACTGGGAGTTCAGCTCGGTTCTCCCGAGCCGGTAGCGGTGACGATATGACCGCTACTTATGATTTTATATGCACCAAGATGGAAGGATTTCCAAATACCTACAGTGGAAGAACGGAAGGTGAAGCTGGCAGAAATGATGAAATTGACAAACCTGATGAAAGAAAAGTAATTGACAAATTTTATTTCTACTTGGAAATCATTTTTGGACTTTTTGCAGAAAACTGAAAGAAATGAAAAGTTTATTTCGGGATTTGCTGATTAGAATTATATGGGATTCTGAAAAAAATATAGAAAAATATTAAACTTAGAGTAAGAATTCATTGCATCTTGTAGTTATATCTGCATCAATGAAAGTCAGAAGTCATTCTTTTTCTATTTGTTTTTCTTTTCCTTTTGTTGTTTCAAGTCATTATTTTCTGTTTAACTTTTAACTTTGTATTTAAAAGAAAATCAATAAAGCTATATATCAAAAAAGAAAGTTTCTTGATATAAACAGAAGTACAACCTAATGAGATTCCCTCTTATCCCCTGCTGACAACATATGCATGCACACATATACACCCACACAAGCAGTCTTTGTATTCACACAAGGTGCAAAATGATGAGGGGACTGGAGGCTAAAACATACAATGAACGGTTGCAGGAACTGGGCCTGGCTAGTCTAGTGAAGAGAAGGACCAGGAGAGAAAGGATAGCAAGTCTTCCAATATTTGAGAGGTTGCCAAAGAGACGAGGGGATGAAGCTATTTTCCAAAGCATTGGAAGGTCAGACAAGGAATAATGGATGGAAGCTGAACAAGGAGAGATTCAACCTAAAAATAAGGAGAAATTTTCTGACAGTGAGAGCAATCAACCCATGGAACAGAAGTTGCCTTCAGAAGTTGTGGGAGCTTCATCACTGGAAGCTTTCAAGAAGAGACTGGGCTGCCATTTGTCAAAAATGGTGTAGGGTCTCCTGCTTGGGTGGGAGGTTGGACTAGATGACCTACAAGGTCCCTTCCAACTCTGTTAATCTCTTAATAAGTCTTCCAGTACACAGGCAGCTGCTATAGAGAAGATGGGCTTGACCTATTCTCCAAAGCGCCTGAAGGCAGGACAAGAAGCAATGGGTGGAAGCCCATTAAAGAGAGATCCAACCTGGAATTTCCTGATAGTGAGAACAATTAATCAGTTTGCCTCCAAGAGTTGTGAGTGCTCCATCAGTGGAGGTTTTCAAGAAAAGATTGAACAACCATTTGTCCAAGATGATATGAGGTCTTTTGTCATAGGCAGAGGTTTGAACTAGAAGACCTCTGAGTTCCCTTCCAACGCTATGATTCTATTCTATGAGCCACAGTGGCGCAGTGGTTAGAGTGCAGTACTGCAGGCTACTTTTGTTGACTGCCGGCTGCCTGCAATTTGGCAGTTCGAATCTCACCAGACTCAAGGTTGACTCAGCCTTCCATCCTTCCGAGGTGGGTAAAATGAAGACCCAGATTGTTGGGGGGCAATAGGCTGACTCAATAGGTAAACTGCTTAGAGAGGGCTGTAAAGCACAGTGAAGCGGTATATAAGTCTAAGTGCTATTGCTATTATATTCTAATTAAATATGTACAACTGCCCCCCAAAAATTATAGTTTGTAATTTTAACATAATCAAGAAATTGGTCTCCCTTAGCACATGTAGGACCTCAGGCATGTAGTCAGGTCAAAGAATTTCTGAAAGATCAACAGGGTTGAGGCCATTTTAATCTCTTCCAGAATATTAATTGCAGATTGATTTGATGAGGGTGCAGGGTTCCTTAGGATGCTGGAAACATAAGGGGGGGGGGGTGTCTCAACTGAAAGATGCTTACTGGGTCACCAGCCCAATCACTGCTGCCCAATCAGACCTATCTAACAAGGCTGTAGTTGGAAAATTTTTTGCTCCTGCATAAAAAGTGGAGTGATAGAGGAATCGGTTTCTTCAAAATCTTGATTGCCCCCATGAAAAAGCTCATGCAGGAAACCCTATACCAATGATGGCTAACCTTTTTGCCATCACATGCCAAAAGTGGGGGGGGGGAGTGCGGGGGGAGAGTGCGGATGCATGTCCACACCCATAATTCTATGCACCTCACACCCCTGCGCATGCACGCACGACCCCCTCCCGTGCTCTCCCCCCCCCCACTTTCGGCACGCGATGGCACGGTGGGCCCGGTAGGCCCGTTTTTTGCCTTCCCCAGGCTCCAGAGGCTTTCTAGGAGCCTGGGGAGGGCAAAAATGGCCTTTCCCATCCCTCTGGAGGCCCTCCAGAGGCCGGAAATGGCCTGTTTGCTGACTTCCAGTGGGACAGGAAGGCCCGGTTTTTGCTGAGTTGAGCTTGTATGCCCACCGATATGCCACAGGTGGCACGCGTGCCATAGGATGGCCATCATGGCCCTATCAGAGAAATAGTTATCCAATCTCTTCTTAAAAACCTCTGGTATTGGAGCATTTACAACTTCTGGAGGCAAGTCGTTCCATTAGTTAATTTTTTTTTTTTTATTTGCTTTATATGCCGCCCTTCTCCGGAGACTCAGGACGGCTTACAATGCGTTAAGCAATAGCCTTCATACTTTTGTATATTCATACAAAGTCAGCTTATTGCCCCCACAAACTGGGTCCTGAATTTACCTACCTTACAAAGGATGGAAGGCTGAGTCAACCTTGAGCCTGGTGAGATTCGAATTTACAGTAATTGCAGACAGCTGGTGTTAATCACAATGCTATCAGTCTGCTGAGCCACCAGGCCCCATTGTTCTGACAGTCAGGAAATTTCTCCTTAGTTCTAACTTGCTTCTCTCCTTGGTTAGTCTTCATCCATTGCTTCATGTCCTGCCTTCAGGTGCTTTGGAGAATAGGTTGACCCCCTCTTCTTTGTGGCAGCCCCTTTTTAAGTTATATGGATTGTCTTTGTTTTAATTGAAATGAGCCAAATTATTTAATTCCTTTTAAACTGTTTTAAATTTTATATGTGTTAGTTTTTATTTTTGGCTGTGCACCGCTCTGAGTCCTTCGGGAGAAGGGCAGTATAAAAATTAGATAGATAGATAGATAGATAGATAGATAGATAGATAGATAGATAGATAGATAGATAGATAGATAGATAGATATTGGAACAGTGCTCTTATGTCACCCCCGGTCATTCTCTTCACTAGATTAGCCATATCCAAATCCTGCAACTGTTCTTCATATGTTTAATCATCTTTGTTGCTCTTCTCTACATTAAAGTGTGCTCAGCTTTCAGCTGCATTTGAACTATTTTTCCTTCTTCTGGCTGGTGGAAATTCTTTTGGTCACTTCCTTGGTTTGAATTCATTTAAACTGTCCAGTTACACAAAATCCCGACATTATGGTGACAGAATGGATGTGGTGTTCTTTCACAATAGATTTCCTTTTGCAAATATTACTTATCCTTAAACAGACAGAACGAGCCCTTCAAATTAAAGCAATTAAAGTTAAACATCTAGCAGACTGGGAAAGTTTCTCCCAAAGAGCCAACATGGTGCTCACCTAAAAGAAGGGCTCTGCTTAGATTTCTAGCTAAATTTCTGCTTAGTTCTAGCTTGCTTCTCTCCTTGATCAGTTTCCATCTATCGCTTCTTGTCTTGCCTTCTCATTTTCAACTATTAGTAATCAAGAAAACTTTGGGCACAAAAAGAGTACATATATGTGTTTTGGTATAAAGAAAGTTCTGAAAAAATATAGCTCCATTTTTATGCAACCATCTACCGTGTTTCCCCTAAAATAAGATCCTGTCTTATATTTTTTTGAAGCCTGAAATAAGCGCTTGGCCTTATTGCCATGCACTCAAAAGCCCGATTGGGCTTATTATCAGGGGATCTTATTTGGGAGGAAAAAGGGTAGATGATAGATAGATAGATAGATAGATAGATAGATAGATAGATAGATAGACAGAGAGAGAGGGGGGGAGGGAGAGATAGATAGATAGATAGATAGATAGATAGATAGATAGATAGATAGATAGATAGATAGATAGATAAGAGAGGGGGAGGGAGAGATAGATAGATAGATAGATAGATAGATAGATAGATAGATAGATAGATAGATAGATAGATGGATGGAGAGATAGAGAGATTGATAAGAGAGAGGGGGAGAGATAGATAGATAGATAGACAGATGATAAAGAGAGAGATTGAAAGATTGAGAGATTGATAAAAGAGGGGAGGGGGAAAAGATTTATAAGAGAGAGGGGGGGATAGATAGATAGATAGATAGATAGATAGATAGATAGATAGATAGATAGATAGATAGATAGATGATAAAGAGAGAGATTGAAAGATTGGGAGATTGATAAAAGAGGGGAGGGGGAAAAGATTGATAAGAGAGAGAGGGGGAGATAGATAGATAGATAGATAGATAGATAGATAGATAGATAGATAGATAGATAGATAGATAGATACCATGTTTCCCCTAAAATAAGATCCTGTCTTATATTTTTTTTGAACCCTGAAATAAGCATTTGGCCTTATTGCCATACGCTCAAAAACCTGATTGGGCTTATTATCAGGGGATGTCTTATTTTTGGGGAAGAAACAGGGTATTCACATAATATTTAACTCATTCCTGCCTGTGACATTCACATTTCTGTAGCATGGAGAGCAATCCTATACATAGAGGCTGGGAAACAAGCATTGCAAATTGTGCCTTCACAATACAGGAATAGAGAAGGATGCCTTTTTAATCTTTTTTTTATGAGAGGGTGGAGGTTTCACGCTCATTCCATCTTTAATATATTCCCTACCAGTTTGAATGTTTGTCCACATCTCTCCAGGATGCAAGAGGAGTGCAATTTAAACTCAATAAATCCCATGAAGCAGTTTTACCAAATTGTGTTCCTCTTGGTTCAACATGGCCATTAAACTATTCAGCAGAAATCGTATCTCATAAACGCCAAAGTCGTCTTCATCTCCACTGCTAAGCTTCCACTTCTTCACTTCTAATCTCTAGAATACGGTTGTTTTGGTAAGGAAAGGAAACCGGAAGGGAGCGTTTTCTTGGTGGGGGATTAGGAAAAATAGATCTCTCCAGTTCTGGGTGAAATGGATTATAGGAGATCAGATTGTCCTCTCTTCTTTCCCTTGCTCTTCCTGTCTCGCTCCCTCGCTCTGTCTCTCCCTCCTTTCTCTTCCTCCCCTTCTCCCTCTCTTCTCTCTCTCCCTTCTCTCTTCCCCCTCTTTCCCTCTCTCTCCCCTTCTCTCCCCTTCTCTACTCTCTCTCCCTCTCTCTTCATCTTTCTCTCCCTGTCTTCTCTCTCCCTCTCCCCCCTATCCCTCTCTTCTCTTCCCCTTTCTCTCTCTTCCCCCTTTCCCCCTCTCTCTTCCCTTCCCTTCTCTCCCCCTCTCTACTTTCTCTCCCCCGCTCCCTCTCTCTTCCCCCTTTCTCCCCACTCTTCTCTCTCTTTTTTCCTTCTTCTCTCTTTCCCTCTCTCCCTCTCTTCTCTCCCCCTCTATTCTCTCTCTCCCTCTCTCTTCCACCTTTCTCTCCCTGTCTTCTCTCTCCCTCTCTCCCCCTCTTCTCTCTCTCCCCCCCACTTCTTTTTTCCCCTTCCTCTCTTCTCTCTCTCCCTTCTCTCTTCCCCCTCTTTCCCTCTCTCTCCCCTTCTCTCCCCTTCTCTACTCTCTCTCCCTCTCTCTTCATCTTTCTCTCCCTGTCTTCTCTCTCCCTCTCCCCCTATCCCTCTCTTCTCTTCCCCTTTCTCTCTCTTCCCCCTTTCCCCCTCTCTCTTCCCTTCCCTTCTCTCCCCCTCTCTACTTTCTCTCCCCCGCTCCCTCTCTCTTCCCCCTTTCTCCCCCACTCTTCTCTCTCTTTTTTCCTTCTTCTCTCTTTCCCTCTCTCCCTCTCTTCTCTCCCCCTCTATTCTCTCTCTCCCTCTCTCTTTCCACCTTTCTCTCCCTGTCTTCTCTCTCCCTCTCCCCCTCTTCTCTCTCTCCCCCCCCACTTCTCTTTTTTTCCCTCCTTTTCTTCTCTCTCTCCCTCTTCCCCCTCTTCCCCCCCTCTCTCTCCCCCCCCTCTACTCTCTCTTCCCCCTTTCTCCCGCTCTCTCTCCGTCTCTCACTCTTTGGGAAAACACACACCCAATTCTGCTTTTAAGGAACAAGGTTGGAGAACTCTGACTGTCAATTTGTTAGCTGAAAACACTTTTTAAATTCTATCTTGGAGCATGAAATGTGCCAGTCTTGGAGCATGTAATTTCATTTTGAATCCCCTATTGCAAACATCACTCAAACTAACAATATAACAATTTTCCATCGGGGAAAAAAAAAGGCGCCTCCTTATATTGTATGTTTTCACCCGGGTGTGTTGGTAAAAGCAAGAGCTAAAGCTGGGCTACAGAAAAGCAGAATCATGGGACATGAAGAGCTTCCAGCAAGAACGTCAAGAACATCATCATCATTCCGCTAGAAAGACTTAATCATGATGCAGCCACACTTTGATAGGGAATATTTAAAAGAAAAAAAGATTGTCCTTTCTACCATTTGTCACTCAATTATGATAATTCTCAACTTATTAATTTCTCAACTTATTAATTAGAACAATTAATCATTGGAACAACTTGCCTCCAGAAGTTGTAAATGCTCCAACCGTGGAAGTCTTTAAGAAGAGATTGGATAACCATTTGTCTGAAATGATAATAGGGTTTCCGGCTGAAGCAGAGGGTTGGACTAGAAGACCTCCAAGGTCCCTTCCAACTGTTATTCTATTCTATTCTATTCTATTCTATTCTATTCTATTCTATTCTATTCTATTCTATTCTATTCTATTCTATTCTATTCTATTCTATTCTATTCTTCATTTCCAATATTCTATTCTATTCTATTCTATTCTATTCTATTCTATTCTATTCTATTCTATATTCCACTATTCTATTCTTCATTTCCAATATTCTATTCTATTCTATTCTATTCTATTCTATTCTATTCTATTCTATTCTATATTACACTATTCTATTCTTCATTTCCAATATTCTATTCTATTCTATTCTATTCTATTCTATTCTATTCTATTCTATTCTATATTACACTATTCTATTCTTCATTTCCAATATTCTATTCTATTCTATTCTATTCTATTCTATTCTATTCTATTCTATTCTATTCTATTCTATTCTATTCTATTCTATTCTATTCTATTCTATTCTACTGGGACTTGAATTTCCATGGCTAAGCAAGCAATTGTTAAGTGAGACACACCAGATTTTATGACTTTTTTTTCTGCCATGGTTCTTAAGTGAATCACTGCAGTTGTTAAGTAAGACATGTTAGTCGTTAAATGAATTCCCATTGATTTTGCTTGTTGGGGGCCAACTGGGAAGGTCACAGATGGCGATCTGTTGTAAAGACATGGCTGGGTTGCCAAGCATCCCAATTTTGATCACATGACTGCAAGAATCCTCCTGCTACGGTTGCAAGACACCTTTTTCAGTGCTGTTGTTAACTTCAGACAATAGCTGAATGAATGGTTGTAAGTCAAGAAATACCTGTTCATAAAATATATATTCTCTTGAATGGAATGTGGTGGGGTTGGATTTATTTAGTGAGGAATGACCAAGGATTGCATGGTGGAAATACTGACTTCTTTGTTTAACTTTCTCTTTGGTGGTCCACAGTCACCCTGGCTTCCCACATTTTGATTAAATCCCCCAAAAATCCCTCCTGCTTATGTAGGGCTGCTCCTCCTCTCCTCCTCTTCTCCTTCTTCTTTTTCTCCTCCTTCTCCTTCTCCTCTCCTTCTCCTCCTCCATCTCCTCCTCCTCCACCACGTCCTCCTCCTTCTCCTCCTCTCCTCCTCCTCCTCTTCTTCTCCTGCTCTTCCTCTTCTTCTTCTCCTGCTCCTCCTGCTCTTCTTCTCCTCCTCCTCCTCCTCCTTCTTCTCCTTCTTCCTCCTCCTCCTCCTCCGCTTCCTCCTCCTCCTCTTCTTCTTCTCCTCCTCTCCTTCTCCTCCTCCCTCTCCTCTTCTTCTCCTCCTCCTCCACCTCCTCCTCCTGTTCTCCTCCTCCTGTTCTCCTCCTCCTTCTCTCCTCCTCCTCTCCTTCTCCTCCTCCCTCTCCTCTTCTTCTCCTCCTCCTCCACCTCCTCCTCCTCTTCTCCTCCTCCTCTTCTCCTCCTCCTTCTCTCCTCCTCCTCTCCTTCTCCTCCCTCTCTTCTTCTCCTCCTCCTCCACCTCCACCTCCTCCTCCTGTTCTCTTACTCCTTCTCTCCTCCTCCTCTTCTTCTCCTCCTACTCCTGCACCTCCTGTTCCTCCTCCTCTTTCTCCAGCACTTGCTCCTGTTCGTGCTCCTGCTCCTTCTGCCCATCCTCCTGCTCTTCCTCCTCTTCCTCCTCCTGCTCCTTGTCTTCCTCTTCCTCCTGTTTGTGCTCCTGTTCATCCTGCTCTTTTTCCTCCTCTTGTTTCTCTTGCTCCTTCTCCTGCTCTTCTTCTCCCTTCTCCATTTTAGGAAGAATAGTCAGGGAGGTTCAGGAGGATGAGAAGATGTTCCTCAAAACAACAAAAAAAAAAAAACGAAAAAAAAACACCAGCGAAAGAAATTGGGAATGAGCTTCTTCAAGGATCTTCAGGTTATAGAAGAAAAACCTTAGCCTCTTTTCAACAGGAAAAAAAATACCTTTGAAAAACTACCAGGTGCGTTTTAGCACAGCGTTAGAAATAAATACTGTTCCAAAGTAAAAGTAACATGTCACTCAACAGGAATCATGCTCTTCAAAGTCAATGGATCACCTTACTGGATTTATTTCAAAATAAACAGGAAAGACGGGGGAATATATCAGGCAAAGCTATTAGTAGGGTCCCTGGAACAAATCACACCTTCTTGGAGGAGAAATCAAATAAATACCTTGGATATTGTCACAAGTGAGACATCACTTGCATTGCCTTATGAAGCAGTTGTTGCTAAAACAAGAGAAATTAGCCAACATCCCCATGTGTGTTGTAATAGTTTTCTCTGTGGAGTCCAGATCTGGTGATCTGTAGTATAATTAACAGAAGTAAGGCATAAGATTTCATCAAGTTGATGCTTTCCTTCCTTCCTTCCTTCCTTCCTTCCTTCCTTCCTTCCTTCCTTCCTTCCTTCCTTCCTTCCTTCCTTTCTTTCTTCAGAGTTGAAGGAACCTTGGAGGTCTTCTACTCCAACCTGCTCAGGCAGGAGACCCTTACCATTTTAGACACGTGGCTGTCCAGTCTCTTCTTAAAAGCCTCCAGTGATGGATAACCCACAATTTCAAAAGGCAAACTATTCCACTAGAGCTTTCTCTCTTTCTCTCTGTCTATCCATCTATCTTTCTATCTTCTATCTTTTTTTCTTTTTAATTCAGAAGTCGCACAACATACATATAAAATGGTTTGTCGTGAATGTGACTGCTTGAGGGCTCCTGGATTGGAGCTGAAAGGTGAAAGGGAGCAGAATGCCCCCTCCCACATGTGGGGGTAGACCATCTATTTCAAGCTATTTAGCTCTCATCAGCTAGCCATACCCTTACTTGGATTGGGGTAAACCAGGTGCTTCGATAGAAACACACACACACACACACACACACACACACACACACACACACACACACACACACACACATATTCATAGCTATAAGCTTTTATACTACTCTTCCATCCAAGTACTAACCTAGCCCAACTCTATGTACATCATACTGCAGAAGATACATTTGACAAAGTAGACCACAACCTACTTCTTGGTAAGCTAGAAAAATGTGGGATAGATAACTTTTTGCACGTTTTTAGTATCTTTTCTTTGACAATAAAGAGGAATAAAAGAAAATGAAGGCTCTGCATGGATAACTCTGACATTGACTGAACAAATCTTGATCTCCAAGAGAACAGACAACTCTAACATGGCATAGGGTTAAGGGGTTGGACTGGGATCATCAAGACCTAAGTCCAAGTCTACTATCAGCCAGAGAAAGTCACTAGCGACTTTCGGTCAGTCAAGCCCTCAGCCCAACGGATGATGAAAGCTTGTTGTTGTGGGAAGACATTGGGGGAGAAAGTTCTATGGGGACTGCAAGAGAGAACCTGGATCTGAATCCAATGAATAATAGTAAGAGAAGAACGCTATATCCTCTGTGTTTAGTGAAGCTTCTTCTATGTTTACTGAGGCTTCTTCTAAATAAATACAGATTATAGCTTTAAAGCAAGAGTCTACACAACTGTCTTCAGATTGATCTTAATCCAGTATTTTTTTTGTGACCCAGACAGGGCAGAATTTTCCTTGTATTTTTCTGAAATCTGGTAACAAGGTTCACTCTCTCAGTAATGATCTTGCTCATCTCTGAGCAAATCCTTAAAACCTTTGCCCAGGAAAGCATCATATCTTGGAAGAGTCTCTTAGCTTTCTATGATTGGTATTTCCTTCATCATCTCTTTGTGAAATTGTTTTTAGAGAGCCAGCAGATGAAGCTGAAAGATAAGTGGGAGAATGGATTATCTTTCCCAAGAACATCAAGTGCCCAAGCATCGGGTTGACACTATACAGACTCTAATTATTGTTCTAATTCATGTTTTGTGTTATGGTGGTGAGGCAAAAACGGTCCTTATACAAGAAGAGAATACTTCCTAAGCAATAACTCTACAACATTTTAGAGCTGTGTACTTCAGTCTTCGAGAAAGTTTCAGGGTCAGTAGAGAGAGGGAAAAGCCAAATCCAAGGAGCAATAGTTAAAATCAGAAATAAATGCTCTATTTGAGTTCATTTCAACATTGGCTTCAGATTAAATTTAGTTCATCGATTACTCTCCTGAAATATAGTTAATCGTTTTTCTCTCCTGCCATTTGAAAAATTGTATTTTGGTAACAATATTTGGATGTCCCTGGATTTTTGAGAATCAGGTTGGCCCAGGGACTCAGTTGGTGAATCTCTGTCCCAGAATCATAGAACATAGAACATCATCAGAGTTGGAAAAGGGACCTTGGAGGTCTTCTATCCAAGGTCCTGCTCAAACAGGAGACCTTATACCATTTCAGGCAAATGGGTGTCCAATCTCTTCTTAAAAACATCCAGTGTAGGAGTATCCACAACTTCAGGAGGCAAGCCATTCCACTGATTAATTTTTCCCACTATCAGGAAATTTCTCCTCAGTTCTAGGTTGCTTTTCTCCTTGATTAGTTTCCACCCATTGCTTCTTGTCCTGCCCTCAGGTGCTTTGGAGAATAGCTTGACTCCCTCTTCTTTCTGGCAGCCCCTCAAATATTGGAACATGTCTATCATGTCACCCCTAGTCCTTTTTTCTTTATTCTTTTTTAAAATATTTTTTATTAAACAGTTTTTTTTAAAAAAAAACAAAAACAGATATTTACATCCTCTTCTTTTCAACATCTTCACATCAGTAATCCATATTTATACATTTTCTCTTTCTTATCTTAATATATCTTTTAGGCATATATTTCTAGTACATCATATATATATACTGTTATAATATATTCTATTAATCTAAATATTATATTTACATTTAACATAAACAGGTACCTGATTTCCTTTCCATAATTTTTATATCTTCCCATTTATTTCCATATTCCTCCACCTAATTTAACCATTGTTTAGTTTTCCTTTGTCCCTTTTTTTTTCTCCCCTTCTCCTCCAATCATTTATACCATTTATACCAGAATAAGTAATATTCTGTTTCATCAATTCCAGGCAAGGATAGATGTACTGTATAGGTACCGGTGTATGTGCCTATGATCCTGGTTATTATCCAGCATCCCATAGATCTCACATTCTTCTGTAGTTATGAAGTGGGCATGTCAGGCCTGGAAGCCATCTTTTGCATTGGGTCTTCAGGCCTGCCACCTTTACTACTGTGGGAAACTGGGAGGGGGGAGTTGTATGGAGCCAGGGTGATATGTAGTCAAAATAACATTCTTTTCTCAGAGAGTCATCTTGCCCTGCACCTAGAGGGCTGGAACTGGGAGGCATCTCCAGTTGGGACGGTACTTTGACTGGACCTTGTGATGGACATGTGGGCGCTGGGCAGGGACTTGGATTTTTCTTTGGGTGGGGAAAACCTGGAAGCTTTCAGATTTGGGTTTCCCCAGATGTGCCAATATGACATCTCTAATAAAATGGGACTTTGAGGAAACTCAAGCCTCGGAGTGTTATTTCGTTGGGGATGTTACTTGGAACCCTGACAACATAGACATATGGGAATGAGGAGTCCTTGGTACTCCCTGAGTTTGATTGTTTTCTTGCAGAAGTTTCATTACCCAAACTAGGTAGCATCCTGCTAGGAACATCATGGATTAGCACTGATGTTCCTACCAGGGATGGGTTCTATTTACCTTTACCACTGGTTCGCAATGGGATCGCCGATGATGACATCCGGGGCAGTGGGCGGGGCCTTCCGCCGGTTTTACTACTGGTTCTTGCGAACCGGTCTGAACTGGGGGCAACCCACCACTGGTTCCTACCTAGTTTGGGTAGCTTTCTGTTTGGGCTACCTACCAACCTAGAGATGCATGACATGCAGAGGTGGGTTTCAGCAGGTTCTGACCAGTTCTGGAGAGCCAGTAGTGGAAATTTTGAGTAGTTCGGAGAACCGGTAAATACCACCTCTGACTGGCCCTGCCCCCATCTATTCTCTGCCTCCCGAGTCCCAGCTGATCGGGAGGAAATGGGGATTTTGCAGTAACCTTCCCCTGGAGTGGTATGGGAATGGAGATTTTACAGTATCCCTCCCCTACCGCACCCACCAAGCCACGCCACGCCCACCAAGCCACGCCCACAGAACTGGTAGTAAAAAAAATTGAATCCCACCACTGATGACATGTAATTCTAGAAAGCCAAAATAGATCACAAATGTACACTTTAATAATGTAATAACAATGGCCAATCCGTTGATAGCTCCCATAGAAAATCACAACTTCTCAAGCTTCCTGATTATCTTCATTTCAATATCAGTGCATTTTGTTTTTCCCCTACCAAAGTAGAAAGGCCGACTATAATTTATCAAGGGACAAATCTTTTTTTTTTTCCCCCTTGGCAGTGAAGTCTGCAAAATCCCCATTTTAAGACACTAAATCTCCCTGTTTTGACAAGGGTAAGAAAGCATTAAAAGCTTTGATTTAGCTGGATCATACAAAATAGTTTCTCATAATTATCCATTTGGATGATATATGCTTCTCTGCCTCTCTCTCTCTTTTTTTTTTCCCTCTTCCCTCCTCCCTTGCTTTCTTATTGAACCTTGGACCTTCATTTTTCATCCATCTGCACTACTAAATTAAATTGCTTTTTCTTGTATTCACATTGAACTGTTTGCCAAAAGCTTTTTTTCCCCCTTTTTGCTTGATAAAATAACATTTACCCAATGCGTTTTCCAGTTCAAATTTACTGCTTGCAATTGTTTGGCTTTCCAAGCAAATGAAAGCCTTTGTTTGTTTTTAATAGGAATAATGAATCATTTTGGTCTTGAGCTAAATGCTCAAAGCGGGATATAGATGTGCCTGTGTGGAGGGCCAGGGAAGTAGTGGTCATTACAAATATTTCGCTCCAGGAAATATCTCCCCATCCCTAATTAACGTGTGGAATTGGGCCAATGTCGGGGTAATCCAACATCCAAGTTCCTTTTTTAAAAAATCAGCTTCCCTTCAACAGGGAAGGCAAAGATCTGAGTGAGCCCTGAGTAAGCTTTTCTCAAGATGGATAGATGGATCAATGGATGGATGGATGGATAGATAGATAGATAGATAGATACTGTAGATGGATCTTAGTTTGTTCCACATTTCTTTCAGATTCAAGGATCTAAGCAGGAATGGTGTCCAGAATCTCCTGGTATGGATCATACTATTTTCAAAACTCTGGACTGAACCTCACAATCCATTCAGGCAATCCTATATACCCTTAATTTTTATGCTTATGATCTGGCCCTAACATTACATAGAGTGATGTTAGTAGCGGTTTTCAGCCTTGGTGGAGATGGTTATTACGCCCCCAGAATTTTATCAACATTGGCTGCTGCCAGTTCCTTCTGCTATCATAACTGTACATGGAACAGAAGTTATGCCCATATTTTCATTCACCTTCTGAAGCCAAATATATTCACCTGGCCCTGACTGTAAACCTACATTGTGTTGATTTCCCCAAGGTAGGTTTATAGTAAAACCTAAAGTAAGATGGATCCAAAATATTGGAACAATGTGGCTGTCAGCCCTGGAGGCCATCTTTTCTTTTGGATCTTCAGGGCTGCCACACTTAGTGCTGTGGGAAAGTGGGAGAGGGGGTTGCATGGAGTTGGTAGAGTTATTTAGCTGTAATAACATTCCTTTCTCAGAGAGTCAAGGACATCCTGCCCTGCACCTGGAGGGCTGGAACTGGGAGGCATCTCCAGTTGGGATGGTGCTTGATTGGACCATGTGATGGACATGTGGGTGCAGGGAAAGAGACTTTGACTTTCTTTTGGGTGGGGAAAACACGGGAGGTTTCAGATTCAGGTTTTTCCAGATGTGCCAATATGACACCTCCAATAAAATGGATCTTTGAGGAATTGATTGCCTCGGTGTCTTACTTGGTTGGGGTGTTACTTGGAACCCTGACATTAACTCAAATCTCCATTAAAACCTCAACCCAGCTCCCCACTTAGTGGGGTACTGTCTAGGGTCTTGAGCCCCGAGCCAATAGTTCGTACTCAGATGAAAAGCTGAGCTAAGCCCCTGGGTTGATCCAACTTATTTCAGGAACTCCCTCGAGAACTTATCTCTCATCAAAGTTCTTTTCAACTTTCCCTTACGGTACTTGTCGACTATTGGATTGTGGCTTTCTTGATAATGCATCAGCTAGTAGATTCCCCCACCCCCACCCCAAGATGTACTTTCGTTCGAAGTTAAACCGTCGGAAATGCTGTGCTCAGAGGACTTGCTTGGGGGAGAGTTTCTGAGGGGTCTTTAGGCCTTCGAGGTTTTTGTGATCAGTCAGACCTTGAATGGCACCTTTCTCCCCTCCAGGAAATTCACTAGGCACAGTATTTCCAGCGGTTTAACTTCGAACTATAATTATTGGCAGACATCTCTTCCAGGGGTGGGTTCTAAATTTTTTTACTACCGGTTCTGTGGGCGTGGCTTATTTTGTGGGTGTGGCTTGGAGGTCATGTGACTAGGTTGGAGTGGCTAGCTGGTCAGAGTCATTTCTGGAAGGTCCTCACACTTACGACCAGTCATCGCACTTACGACCCGACTCATTTGTTTGCTTTTAACACTGATCAGCTGTAGGACGGCCCTTTGAAGCCCCGCGGCAAGAGTTTAAACAGTTTTTTTCCCTCTAATCATCAGCTGGGACTCAGGAGGCAGCAATAGATTGGGGGTGGGACCAAATAAAAGGTAAGAATAATGTGGGTGGTGGGGAAGAACCAGTTCGGTGACGTCATATTGTCACCGCTACCGGCTCGGCCGAACCGGACCGAACTGGGAGGAACCCACCACTGATCTCTTCCCAAAACAGGATTCTGGTCTTTATATCACTTTTGTGTTGTTTGCCATCAATTCAACCCCTTCACAATGTTCCAGAAGACACCAAGGGCACTGTAAAGATAGAAAAATGCTGACCATGTTATCAAGTGCTTTTTAAAAAAACAGAGAGAAAACAAGAGAACTCTTAAAAGCTACAGGAATTGGGTATCTCTAGTCTAATGAAAAGAAGGGCTAGTGGGGATATGATAGCAGCGTTCCAATATTTGAGGGGCTCCTACAAAGACAAGGGGGTCAAACTATTTTTCAAAGCTCCAATAGGCAAGAAAAGAAACAATGGTTGGAAGCTAAGCAAGATGAGGACAACTTAGAACTAAGGAGAAATTTCGTAACGGTGAGAACTTATCAACCAATGGAACAGCTTGTCTTCAGAAGTTGTGGGTGCTCCATCACTGGAGTCTTTCAGAAAGAGACTGGACAACCTTTTGTCTGCAATGATATAAGGTCTCCTTGCTCGAGCAGGGGTTTGGACTAGAAGACCTCCAAGGTCCCTTCCAACAGTGTTATTCTATGTTCTATGTAGAGTAGTTCTATTCTATATAGAATAGTTGTTACCACTATTTGATTCTGAGCTTTTCTGTCCAAAAAATGTTTAGACAACTTCTCCTCCTCCAGAGGATAAAGCTGGCAAGAGATTCCTTCCCTGTTTCTTTGCTTCACTAGGTTGGAGAACATTGCTGGCCACTGATGCTCTGGTTTGCTCTTCTTCTTGAGTTTGACCACTGAGCTGAGAAGTACAGTCTTTAAGGAACTAATGGTCCCTTCCATCCCATAAAGGTGTAATGCACATCACAATGGGGAATGTGGTTTGGCGGCTTCCATGGAAGCTTCATTTCTTTCTTTGTTTGATAACAAATGAAGGAAGGTTTTGCAAGAATACGGGGAAATTGTTTAGCCACTGGTTTTGGCAGGCTCCAGCAGGTACATCTGTCAAGAATGTCTTTTTATGAGCCAACACCCCCCCTCCCTTTTCCCATCATTTCTTATAGCTGCTCAACAAAAATCCTTCATCCATATACTGCTAAAACTCTAATTTCTATAACATTTAACAGGGTGAAACAGTGCATCTCTCAGCACTGTTGTTGCACATCTCAGGGCAACAATTTCTGAGTCAAGGAAAACGGAAAGCACAAATAAATGTAGGGTTGGTGCAAGTTACCCCCTTTAATCATAAGGGAGGGAGGGAGGGAAGGAGGGAATTAATTCGTTTTTGACAAGGGAACGAAAGAAGGAATTTGTTTTTGAAAAGGAAAGAAGGGAGGGGAAGGGATTGAGAAAGGAAGGAAGGGGAAGGGGAAGGGGAGGTGAGGGAGGAAGGAATTAATTTGTTTTTGACAAGGAAAGAAAGAAGGAAGGAAGGAAGAGGAAGGAAGGAAGGAAGGAAGGAAGGAAGGAAGGAAGGAAGGAAGGAAGGAAGGAAGGAAGGAGGAATTTGTTTTTGACAAGGGGGAGGGATGGAAGGAGGGACGGAGGGAGGAAGGGGAGTGGGAGGGAGGGAGGGAGGAATTAATTTGTTTTTGACAAGGGAGGGAGGGAAGGAATTTGTTTTTGACAAGGAAAGAAGGAAGGAAGGAAGGAAGGAAGGAAGGAAGGAAGGAAGGAAGGAAGGAAGGAAGGAATTAATTTGTTTTTGACAAGGGAGGGAGGGATGGAAGAAGGGAGGGAGGGAAGGAAGGAAGGAATTGATGTGTTTTTGACAAGGAAAGAAGGGAGGGAGGGAGGAATTAATTTGTTTTTGACAAAGAAAGAAGGAAGGGAGGGACAGAGGAAGGAAGGGAGGGACGGAGGAAGGAAGGGAGGGACGGAGGAAGGAAAGAAGGGAGGGAGGAAGGAAGGGAGGGAGGGAGGGGGAGGGAGGAATTAATTTGTTTTTGACAAGGAAAGAAGGAAGGGAGGGAGGGAGGGAGGGAGGAAGGGAGGGAGGGAGGGAGAGGGATGAATTAATTTGTTTTTGACAAGGAAAGAAGGAAGGGAGGGAGGGAGGAAGGGAGGGAGGGAGGAAGGGAGGGAGGGAGGGGGAGGGAGGAATTAATTTGTTTTTGACAAGGAAAGAAGGGAGGGAGGGAGGGAGGGAGGGGAGGGAGGAATGTTGTTTTTGACAAGGAAAGAAGGGAGGGAGGGAGGGAGGGAGGGAGGGAGGAAGGAAGGTTGTACATGTCTTTTTGGATGCTCCAATCTCTCTGCCTTTAATGAAACAACATTCCTTCTACATGGCTGAGGAGGAAAAAGATAAAAATGTATCTGCTCACACATTAGATCTCTTCCCCACCAGATCTCTCATTACTTTAAGGAAAACCAGAACAAGAGAACATACACCTTTCTCCGCCCTGGCCTGTCCTTTACTACGCCAAGGCCTTTCCTATATCTGAAGGTGAGCCTGTCTTTCCTTTACTCCCGTGGTTGTTCATTGAGTCTCTAACATGCTTTTAGGAATCCCCGAATAAACCTTCAATTTGCTTTTTGGAAACGTACACATTTTCGGCTGCCCTTCGTCGGCTGAATAATTCCTCATGCCGCTTTTCAATGCCAGCCATGCACAAAAGATCCGCGGATAGATTGTTCTCCGGGTCTTATCCCTGGATTTGCCTTAATGCAACATAAAGCACTTTCGGTGTCTGTTTTGGTTTATAAAAGAGGCATTAGAAAAGTCCTTTGAAATGCTGAACTGATCTCCATTCTTTTATTTTTCCAGGGCCGGTGCCCCCATCTCTCTGCTTTTTTCTCAACGCAGAATTTCCATTTCCTGCCTGCATACATTTGCCCTCCTGCATAAAAGTTATCAAAATATTCATGGCAGAAATAAAGCCCGAGCCGAACTTGGAGTAAGCTCATGCCAAAGGGAGAAGCAAAAATGCCATGAGGGCACATGGCAGAGGTGGGTTCTACTTACCTTTACTACCTGTTTGCAACGGGGCCGCACGCATGTGCAGAAGCTTCCTGACGACGTCGGGGTTGGTGGGCGGAGCCTCCCGTCGGTTTTACTACTGGTTCTTGCGAACCGGTCCAAACCAGTTCAGAAAATTTCTCCTTATTTCTAGGTTGAATCTCTCCTTGATCAGTTTCCATCCATTATTCCTTGTCTGGTCTTCACGTGCTTTGGAAAATAGCTTGACCCCCCTCCTCTCTGGGGCAGCCCCTCAAATATTAGAAGACTGCTATCCTGTCTCCCCTGGTCCTTCTCTTCACTAGACTAACCAGGCCCAGTTCCTGCAACCGTTCATCGTATGTTTTAGCCTCAAGTCCCTTAATCATCCTGGTTGCTCTTCTCTGCACTCTTTCTAGAGTCTCCACATCTTTTTTTATAGTGTGGGGACTGTTAAGGATATTGTTGTGTTACCAATCAGCAGAGTAAGTGTACAGAGAAACGGTACTGAGAGCAATGAATACAATACATATAAACTTGTTTAACAAAGCTTTTACTTTGTAGTGAAAAACAATTGCATAGTCTTTCAGTCAATCCAAGTCTTTAGCCATTCAAATCAATCCGAAGTTACAGATATCTTCTTACCAAACAGCAGTAGGTAATAAACATCAATTCAACGCTGGTAACAAATCACGATGGTTACAGTTACAGAATACATTTAAAGTGATAGAACACATATATTGCCTGAACAACTTGTTAAGTTTACACCATATCCTAACAGTGACCAAAACTGGATGTAGTACTCTAGGTGTGGTCTTACTAAGGCTTTATAGAATGGTATTAGTACCTTCCTTGATCTTGACTGTCCAGACTCCTGTCTCTTCTTAAAAGTCTCCAGTGATGTAGCACCCACAATATCTGAAGGCTTCTTGACCTCAAAGAGTTAGTGTTCAGGGATACAGAAAAGAGAAAAACAGAGTTGGAAGGGACCTTGGAGGTCTTCTAATCCAACCCTGTGCTTAGGCAGGAAACCCTACTCCATTTCAGACAAATGGTTATCCAATATCTTCTTAAAAACTTCCAGTGTTGTCACAACTTCTGGAGGCAAGTCACTTAGGCATGTTTCCATATGATCAAAAATTCACCCTCAACATGCAACAGGGATTTTACAAAATTATTTTCAGTGATACCATTTAGAGCCTTAGTGAGTTAATGAAATTAACTCTCAAAAGAAGGGGGGGAAATGCACCAAGAAAGCATAGATCCTTAGAAATGTCAGGGTGTCACTGGGATTAATGGCACTTTAGACTAAATTGTCTTTGCAGTTTATCAACGTTATTGTTCTCGTTGGGTTGTAAATTTCTCCCTTCACTTTGATATTATTGGGGGGGAGGGAAAAAAGGGCCATAAAATTAATTAGAATCTTAATTACACAAATTTCTTTGTTGCTGTTTGGCTGGCAAGTAAAGACTGGTATCATTTGAGTTGTCTTTTTCAAAGGAAAGACAAATAAAACAAGAAGAAAAACCATCAAGTTGTGTAGGAGCAGGAGAAACCTTGTGGAGCAAGATACTGTTAACAACCTGAGACAGTGAGAACCATCTTTGTCAAGAGTCTAAAATCCAGGTCTCTTGTGGCAGTGAATCTATTGCTGTTTATTGTTTGTGTAGAACGCTGGTTTGGATGAGTTGTTTATTTGCGGACTAAGCAGGTGGCAGCCCATTCGTGCAAAGGAGCAGAAAATAATCCAATTGAGTGGGCTTCAAAGTAGCACCGTGTTGTAAATTGCATCCTTATATTTCCCTTAATAATCTTTTTTCCAAGTACAAATAGACTGGCCATATTGCACTTTAGGCTTCTAAAAAGTAAAGGTAAATGTTCCCCTCGCAGATATGTGCCGACTAGCATAGTTCTTGACACTAGGGGGCGGTGCTCATCTCCATTTCAAAGCCGAAGAGCCAGCGCTGTCTGAAGACGTCTCCGTAGTCATGTGGCCAGCATGATTCAACGCCAAAGGCACAGGGAACGCTGTTGCCTTCCCACCAAAGATGGTCCCTATTTTTCTACTTGCATTTTTGACGTGCTTTCGAACTGCTAGGTTGGCAGAAGCTGGGACAAGTCATGGGAGCTCACCCCGTTATGCGGCACTAGGGATTCGAACCGCTGAACTGCCAGCCTTTCAATCAACAAGCTCAGCATCTTAGCCACTGAGCCACTGCATCCCTTCACTAGACTAGTGTAGTCTAGTGACTTCACTAGACTAGACATACCCAATTCCTTCAATCATTCTAGACATATTTTAGCCTCCAGCCCTCTAAGGATTTTTGCTACTCTTCTCTACACTCTTTCCAGAGTCTGAACATCTTTTTTATACTGTGGAGATGAAAACTGGATGCAGTATTCCAAGTGTTGCCTTATAAAGGGGCTGGGGAACCCAGAGTGGGATGGAGCCCATTAAATGGCTTACCTGATGTGTTGTCACCGGGGTGGGGGTGAGGGGATATTATTTTACTAATTTATTAATTGATTATTTTCTTTTATTAATTTTAATATATATGTGTGTGTGTGTGTGTGTCTTTGGTTATATATATACACACATACAGTGTACAGTGCGTTTGACACCCACCATGAAGAGGTGGCATGACCACGAACACGAAGCCAAACAACAGCAACGCAGCTCACCAGCTCAAATCCCCCTGCAACTCAGACTAACCCGAGCACAACCAAGCCCCCACCCAAACAGAACACACACCCAGCCAATCAGAGCACAGCCAAGCCCCCAACCAATCAGAACACACCTCCACCCAATCAGAACACAGCCAAGCTCCCACCCAATCAGTTCACACCCCCGCTCGCAGTTAAAAGGAAGAAACAGTTGCGATCACACATTGCTCCTAGAAGCACGAAGCCGAAAACACCAGCTTGAAGATGACAAATGAGACTTCGTCGAAACGTCGCCAAGACACTTCCAATTTTACGCGGGAGAAAACCCGAATAACCAAAGACCTACATATATATATAAATATATATATATTTTATATTCATGTAAGCCTCCTTGAGTTGCCATGTGCGAATAGGCGGCATTATAAATTTTCTAAAATGAATAAATAAGCAAACAAAAAAACAATTAATTAAGTGGTACCTGTGTTTCCCCAAAAATAAGACCCTGTCTTATATTTTTTTGAACCCCAAAATAAGCACTTGCCCTTATTTTTGGGGAGGCCTTATTATTTTGGGATGTGTGGAGCAAGACGGGGCTCCTCAGCCGTCTTACCTGATTTTCAGCTCCATCGTGTTTCTCGCCATTGTGTGCAGGGAAACAAGTTATACCCAGTGGTGGATTGCCCCTGGTTCGCACCGGTTCGCAAGAACAGGTAGTAAAACCGGTAGGAGGCTCCGCCCACCACCCTGGATGTCATCTGCATGTGCAGAAGTTTGGTGCGCATGCAAGCGAAGTGTTGGCGCATGTGTGATCCCGTTGTGAATCTGTAGTAAAGGTAAGTAGAACCCACCCCTTGTTGTACCGTAAAAAAACACTTCTCACGAATTCAATCAATTAATTCCAACTTCTCGAATGCCCACCCCTTCACTAGGTCTTATTTTGGGGGGAGGGCTTATTTTCAAGGGGGGCTTTAGTGCATGCACTCAAAAGCCCAATTGGGCTTATTATCCAGGGAGGTCTTATTTTTGGAAAAACAGGGTAGTAACACTGTACATGATCCTGATTCTATCTCTCTGTTAATGCAACCTAGGACTGCTTCTTGCCCCATCCATTTTCCTGTTGCAGGCTCAAATGCCTATTATCTGATTATTCCTTTGGATCATTGCCCTGCCTCCCAAGGTCATTCTCACATATCATTTTATAAGCGGCATGAAATTCTTCAAATAATTTAGGAGACACACAACCAGTTGTGATTTCATTGTCTTGCTATCTCCAGGAAGCCTCTAATCTCTAGCATCTTTGTAATGGAGTATTTTTATTTTTATTTTATTTTTCCCGACAAACTGATATTTTGCAGGAAAGAACAGTTGGCTCTTCCCATATCTCTGCATTTATTACTAGAATATATACTGTAATAATGATACATCCGGGGAATTCTGAGGGGAAAGGGCCACATCATCCGAGACAAAGACACTAAAATTAAGTTCTACCAGGAAAGGAAGTGCCCACAAATTTGTCATTAGCTTTAAATTAAAGCGTCTGTTCCCCTTGAAAAATCACCCACCCTATTTCCACACTGACATTTAAAAGCAATGAGTTTTTAATTCAGATTTCCCATTCACACGGCAGTAAATTTTTAGCTTTCCCGACCCTTAAACCTATATTCAAGGACTTGCAGGGATATTACCAAAGGGAGTTGAAAAAAAGTTAAAATGATCAAAATCCCAGACCCTTTTTACATGCATTGCACACATGTTGCACATAAAAAGGCATTCCCAAAGGTGTTTTTTTCAGGAGGCAACTGGACTTTCTTGTTTTTTTTCTTTGAAGACGTTTCGCTTCTCATCCAAGAAGCTTCTTCAGCTCCGACAGAATAGTGGGGATAGGCAGATAGTCAGAGCTGAAGAAGCTGCTTGGATAAGAAGCAAAATATCTTCAAAGAAAAAACAAGAAAGTCCAGTTGCCTCCTGAAAAAGCACCTTTGGGACAACCGTGACCTGGAGGACTGAGAATCTCTACAGACTTATAAAAAAGGCATTGATATCATTTCATTTCATTTCATTTTATTAAATTTGTATACCGCCCTACTCCCGAAGGACTCAGGGCGGTGAACAGCCATAAAATAAAACATATAAATACAAAATTTAAAATAGAGATAAAACAAATTAAATAAATTTGGCTGAACCATTTTAAAACCCCAATAATTTAAAACCAAATTTAAAATTCCCATTTAAAAGAGGAGAAGTTTAGGTCAGGCCGGCTTGCTGGAATAGGAACGTCTTAAGCGTGCGACGGAAAGTACGCAGATTCGTAATCCTCCGTATCTCGGGGGGGAGCTCGTTCCAGATAGTAGGTGCCCCCACAGAGAAGGCTCTCCCCCTGGGGGCCGCCAGTCGACATTGTTTGGCCGACGGCACCCGGAGGAGCCCCTCTCTATGGGAGCGTACTGATCATTTTGCATTTTGGCAAAAGGCTAACCAACATAACACCACTAGATCAAATGATTAAGATAAGTGTAAAGCCATCTTCACTCTTAGAGCCATGGTGGTACAGTAGTCAGAATACAATATTGCAGGTTAACTCTGCCCAGAGCCTTGAGTTCGATCCTGACTGGCTCAAGGCCTTCCATCAGGGGTGAAATGCTCCCAGATCAGACTGGATCGCCCAATCCGGTAGTGATCTTGACTGGTGGTTCAGTGATCTGGTAGTGATGGCAGAGCAAAGCTCCGCCCACCCGCCTGGGTGTCTTTACTTCCTGGTTTTAACCAGGAAGTAATGTGTTTTTTACCTTCTGCACATGCGCGGCTCATGCGCTTCTGAACCGGTAAGGAAGGTAAGTAGATTTCACCCCTGCCTTCCATCCTTCCGAAGTCAGTAAACGAGGACCCAGATTGTTGAGGGAAAGATGCTGATTCTGTAAACCTCTCAGAGAAGGCTGTATAGCACTGTGGGGATAAACAGTTGAAAGCAAAGTCCTTTTGCGCCTCTCCATAATATAAACACGTATTTCAGCCTAGCTTCCGTTACTCAGGCAGGAGTGGGAAAATATCCTGAAATCTTGATCCAAAATCTTGTCTGTAGCAATCAATAGAAAGCAGCTGAGCCATCAAGAATGTTAAAGACTTTTTTTTCTTTTATCCTTTCCAAAGGTTTAAAAGCTTTGTGCCGCTTCTCCTTTTCTTTCCATCAGGCCAGCTCTTAAATCTTTTATCACATTAATGCCAGGAGGGCTCAATACTCAGCTGTTTGTAGGCTGCCACTCCAGCTACTTAAGAAAATTAGCAGAAGGCCGGGCTTTCAGGTGCATTTTTGTGCTTGAACAGAACAAATCACCTCCTTTTAGGTAGACTGCTCTGATTGTGGCTCCTGTGTTCTTTCCACTCTTCCTTTTACTAGGTATGGAAGATGATCTTCTTCTTCTTCTTCTTCTTCTTCTTCTTCTTCTTCTTCTTCTTCTTCTTCTTCTTCTTCTTCTTCTTCTTCTTCTTCTTCTTCTCCTCCTCCTCCTCCTCCCCCCCCTCCCCCTCCCTCTCCCTCTCCCTCTCCCTCTTCTTCCTCTTCTTCTTCTTCTTCTTCCATTTTCAGGTTAAATGGAGCAAAAGAGTAACATAAGAAAATGTAAACTCTTCCTTTTGTTGAGATAAACTTGGGAGTTGAATATGTCCATGCTAGTTTTTCTGGCAACAGGGGAAAAAAAGGTAATTTGCCATTTCTGGGATTTTAAAAAAAATCTCTGCTTAGTATAACTTTATAATTCACAAACAGATCAAGGCATCCCTTTGGACAAGTGTAATAATGTGTATATATATATATATAGGGATGAGGTGGCTCAGTGGCTAAGACACTGAGCTTGTCGAGCAAAAGGTCGGCAGTTCAGCAGTTCAACTCCCTAGTGCCCCATAGCGGGGTGAGCTCCCATTAGTTGTCCCAGCTTCTGCCAACCTAGCAGTTCGAAACACGGAAAAAAGGCAAGTAGAAAAATAGGGACCACCTTGGTGAGAAGGTAACAGCGTTCCCTGTGCCTTTGGCATTTAGTCATGCTGGTCACATGACCACGGAGACGTCTTCGGACAGCGCTGGCTCTTCATCTTTGAAAGGGAGATGAGCACCGCCTCCTAGAGTCCGGAATGACTAGCACGCATGTACGGGGAAACTTTTACCTTTACCTTTAATAATGTATAATCATGTTTACTTATAGCCATGTTTTTCTCTTCCTCTTCATTCATATTCCTTACATCTCAACTCCCTTACTTAAAAAATCTTCAGGAAAGATACCTGAGACTAAAACATATTGATTCTATTTAATTTTATAAACCAGTTTTACTTTATCCTCTGATTTTGCTCACTTCCTGCTTACTTTGGGGAGTGCCGAATATGGCACTCACTCCCATTCAGAACCTACGGACAGCGTTTTAGCCAAGAGCCACATTTTGCAATCTTTCCATGTTAAATTAAAATTCACATTTCTGGAGTACATCTCCTGCCACATTATATAATGTCTGATTGTGGCCTTTACACCTGGCACACGCCTATTTTACCAACTAAAGCAAACTTTCCATCTGAATTACAGTTAGTTATTTATGCTGATTGTCTTTTTGTCATATGTGACTAGAAGAGAGAGAGAGAGAGGGGAAGAGTTGATGAAGGAAGGAAGGAAGGAAGAGATAGATAGATAGATAGATAGATAGATAGATAGATAGATAGATGATAGATAGATAGATAGATAGATAGATAGATAGATAGATAGATAGGAGATAGACACGAGAGAGCTTAGATAGAAGATAGATAGATAGATAGATAGATAGATAGATAGATAGATAGATGATAGATAAATAGATAGATAGATGATAGATAGATAGATAGATAGATAGATAGATAGATAGATAGATGATAGATAAATAGATAGATAGATGATAGATAGATAGATAGATAGATAGATAGATAGATAGATAGATGATAGATAGATAGATAGATAGATGATAGATAGATAAATAGATAAATAGATAAATAGATAGATGATAGATAGATAGATAGATAGATAGATAGATAGATAGATAGATAGATAGATGATAGATAGATAGATAGATGATAGATAAATAGATAGATAGATAGATAGATAGATAGATAGATAGATAGATGATAGATAAATAGATAGATAGATAGATAGATAGATAGATAGATAGATAGATACATAGATAAATAGATAGATAGATAGATAGACAGACAGACATTCACTTAGTTGTTAAATAAATCAACTGTTTGACATTTCAATATTTTATTCACATTTTAAGTATTTAAACATAATAATGTATTGGGTTTATTTAGAGTGTATTTTAACACAATATACGTATCTCAAGTTGAAGTCCTTGGTGCTCTCTGAAGTTGATTGTTTCCTGGTAGGCATTTCATTACCTGGCTAGGTAACATCATCAGAGAGAAAACCTCAAACTCACTAGCACTGATGATGTTACTTTTGTCAGGCAATGAAACCTCTGCAGGCCAACAACCAAGCTCGGACAGGACCAAGGACTCCAGAGTGTATTTTAGTTTGAGCCATCTCATTTCTGATAATAACCACAAAAGTATTTATGTATATTAACCTGAGCTCTGTAACTCTCTTACAAAGTAATAAAAGTAATGGGAAGCGAAGTTAGATGCACCATCTATCATTCCGTCTGAATTGTGTTGTCTGTGAAGTTCACACCTCGATTGCATTCAATCTGCTCAACTCCACACTCCTCCATCCCATCATGTTTTTCTTGCGAAATGACTCCGGGTCAATGTTCTGTGACAGCCGTCCGTCCATGTGGCCTTTAAAGTTCTTTATAGCTTCTCCTCGTCTTCCCTTTCTTCAAATTGCCAGTTCGGAAGCATGGAAACCTCCTCCCCAAATCTGAACAGGGGAGGGATTTTCACCCAACCTGAGCTTCCCTCTTACGGATGCTGGGTGCGTGGAAATGGAAGCGAGGGACAGAAAAAGGGCCAGCATTGCAAATTCCAAGCCAAGTGCGTTTGCTGAGCATTAAAGAAAATAAAGGCATTAATTGAAATTTCCCTCCTCCAAGTTTTCTCCTAGACAGGCTGCCGACTTGCAAAGAAGTGGAAGTAAATAAATCACAAATGACAATGATCAATGATCAGCATGCAGTGTGTCAAAGGGGGGAGCTACCTTGAATAGGACATTATGTTGAAATGCACCCAACTTCCAAATGTTAGTGACAGGGAAAAGCTGTCCAGAAGAAGAAGGGGGGGAAAAAAACAATGAGCCAGGAAGAACACAATTTTCATAGTGAACAGAGGTAGCTGTTTGTTTTTCCTTGATGTTGTCCAACTCCAGGGACCTGAGACCATAGGAGAGGAGATAGGTGTCAACCAGTGGTGAGTTGCTCCTGGTGCTGTCCGGTTCTTGCGAACCGGAAGTAAAAGCAGTGGGAAGCTCTGCCCACCTGCCCGGACGTCATAATGTATGATCTGCGCATGCGCAGAAGCGCACACATGTGAGTGAAGTGCATGCACGTGCTCCCGTTGCAAACCAGTAGTAAAGGTAAGTAATACCCACCTCTGGTGTCAACCCTGAAGCTGACCTGACCGAAGCCATTTTTGACCACTTCAGTGTTGCCACACTGGAGCTGAGGGATAGGGAGGGGGAATTTGAGATAGAGGGGATTCTGTAGCCAAAACAAAATCTTTTTCTCTTGAGAACCAAGGACATTCTCACACCTGATTCGGAGGAAGGCAGAATGATGCTACCCGGTTGCCAGACCGCACCGTGATTGGACCATGTGACTGATTGCTTTGAGAAAATAGAAAAAACTTTTACTTTTAATTAGGTGAAAACCGCGGGAACCTTCAGAGTCGGTTTTCACCAGATCTGTGCCAATATGATATATCCAATAAAGCTATTCTTTGAGGAATTTACCTGCCTCGGGGTTTTGCTTGATATGGGATGATTAATTGGAACTGTACAATAGGAACAAGAGGAAAAACAAAGATGCACCATTTGGTCCCATGACTGACCAGTTTGATGACCTTGCAGTCCAAGGGACTCGCAGGAGTCTTCTCCAGCACCAGAGTTCAAAGGCCTCCATTCTTTGACCCTCAGCCTTCCTTATGGTCCAACTTTCACAGCCATACATTGCAACTGGGAAACCCATAGCCATGACTTATTAAGCACTAAGAAATGTAAATTAATAGAAAATCAATAAAAACATTGAAATAATAATAATAATCTTAGTCCACCTCTTGGGCAGTTTTCCGAGTGGCCCGCACATACGGGAAGCACCTTTGAATTTTTAAAATACGTTGCAGGAAGAAGAGCGATTGCCAATGTTAGTAATATCATGATAACAATAACAACATATAATAACAACATATAATAACAACATATAATAACAACATATAATAACAATGCCACCCACCGGCAGATCAGAGGAGGAGAAAAGAAAAGAACAACCATTAAAGGTTCCAACTCTTCATATCAGTCATTCAGATGCACAAATGATTATCCCCTGAAGGATCCCGAAATCTCCTTTCTTATGTCAACTGGGAGAAAATGCCATTAGTAGAGGAAAACATAACATCTTTTCAACCTGACAGCTCTCCATTTCGCACACCCGAGAAGTGCACTTCCAGGGAGCAGAAATGCGTTCTGGAGGAGCTGGCTGGCTAGCTGAGGTCAGGGTTAATTGGTGCATCTCAAAAATAGACAGTAAATATAGCCATAAATTAGCCAGGGAGCTTATTTATGTCTATTGCCCTGAATGCTGTCCTTCCAGACAGGATATACTTCATCACAGAAGGCAAAGGGAGTGGAAAACATGAGGGCTGAAAATGGCAGCGCTTTCAAGATTCATTTTTACCCAAAATCCCTCTCTCTCTCTCTCTCTTTCTTTCTCTACCCAGAAAAAAAAATCGGTATCGGGCTCCATTGAAGTATAGTTGCAATTTTCTCGGCGTGGCATCTATCAAGCGATGTTGACAAGGCAGCTTTTAAAGAGAGACTGCCTTTGTTCTTGAGTTGTTTAGAAAGGATAAAAGGCATTGTTTCTTCGAACGTTGCAAGAGGATGGGGAATTGTAGAATTATAGAATTGGAAGGAGCCCTGGAGGCCACCGAGTCCGAGCCATCACTCAGTGTAAGCATCAAATTAAAGCATCTCTGATAGATGACCATCTAGCTTCTGCCTGAACCACATGTAGGGAAGGAGAGTTGAACCATGCCTCCGCGTAATTAGCTCCTCCGCTGTTGAACTACTGGGAAGTTTTTCTAACTTCCCGTCAGAAGCTCATCAGTACATCTTCGAGCTATTGTTCCATCTCCTGAATATGGAACAATGGAGAAGGAGTCTTGGTCTGTCAGATGAACTTGCCGGGTATTTGAAGAGGAAGATCACACATGTTCTCGGTCTTCTCTTCCCAAGATGAAAATGTTCCTGGCTTCTTCTGAGTCTCAACACAAAACTCAGTTTCTAACCCCAGATCTTCTCCACAGCTTTTCTAATTTCTGCAGGTCCTTCTTAAAAGGTAATGTCCAGAATCGGACCCAAAACTTGGAATAGAATAGAATAGAATAGAATAGAATAGAATAGAATAGAATAGAATAGAATAGAATAGAATAGAATAGAATAGAATAGAATAGAATAGAATAGAATTTTTTTATTGGCCAAGTGTGATTGGACACACAAGGAATTTGTTTTTGATACATACGCTCTCAGTGTACATAAAAGAAAAGATACACTCATCAAGAATCATAAGGTACAACACTTAATGATAGTCATAGGGTACAAATAAGCAATCAGGAAACAATATCAATATAAACCATAAGGATACAAGCAACAAAATTACAGTCATACAGTCGTAAGTGGAAGGAGATGGGTGGTGGGAACGATAAGAAGATTAATAGTAGTGGAGACTTAGTGAATAGTTTGACACTGTTGAGGGAATTATTTGTTTAGCAGAATGATGGCGTTCAGGAAAAACTGTCCTTGTGTCTAGTTGTTCTGGTGTGCAGTGCTCTATAGCGTCATTCTGAGGGTAGGAGATGAAACAGTTTATGTCCAGGATGCGAGGGGTCTGTAGATATTTTCACAGTCCTCTTTTTGACTCGTGCAGTATACAGGTCCTACATGGAAGGTAGGTTGATAGCAATTGTTTTTTCTGCACTTCTGAACTGATCCATGTACAATAAAGTAGAATGACTGTATTTCTGCCCTGTGATATGGAAACTATATTTTTGTTGATATAGTCTAAAGTGGCATTTATCTTCCCTCCTTCCCTCCTTGCTTTCTTTCTTTCTTTTTTTCTCCTTCTTTCCTTTTCTTCCCCCCTCCCTCTCTCCTTCCTTCCTTCCTCCTCCTCCTCCCTTCTTTCTTTCTTCTTTCTTCTTTCTTCGGTGACTTGTCCTTTTGCCCATTGACTCTATATGGACTTTGAAAGGTTGAAGTTACAGTGTCAGGATAAAAAAGCAAAGTTAGCTCTGTAGGCCAAGAGAAAACTCCACAGTCTGTCATGACCATATTATATCCATTGAAGGGTGACAAAATTGGAGTATTTCAGGTAAGATGGCACACAATAAAAAAAAAAAAACAAGAGATGAGGGAACAAAAGGGAAGAAAGAGATTTCAGAGAAGTGGTTGGTGTACCAAGGTTGGTACTTAATGAAAGTCTGAAGATGTAAGAAAAGAGATGCTTCCGATTTAAATTAGCCTCTAATTGGGTTTAGGTTGCAACTGGGAATTCTCTGAAAGACTGATGAATAAGGTTGATGAATAAGAAAATTATGCTTCTCCTCCCATTTTCCTCCCATTTCAGTCACTCTTTTCTATGGGCGAACATTTTCTTGGACTTTTATTACATTGTTTAATGATGGCAGCTGCAATGAATAACACACTCCCTTAAAAAGCCCAAATGCATCACACATCTGAATGGAGGACTGAAATTCTTGTGATTTCCATGGGTCTTAACACACACACAAGAGAGAGAGAGAGGAAGGAAAGAAGGAAGGAAGGAAGGAAGGAAGGAAGGAAGGAAGGAAGGAAGGAAGGAAGGGAGGGAGGGAGGAGAAGAGAGAGAAGAGAGAGAGGAAGGAAGGAAGGAAGGAAGGAAGGAAGGAAGGAAGGAAGGAAGGAAGGAAGGAAGGAAGGAGAAAAGAGAGAAGAGAGAGAGAGAGGAAGGAAGGAAGGAAGGAAGGAAGGAAGGAAGGAAGGAAGGAAGGAAGGAAGGAAGGAGAAGAGAGAGAAGGGAGAGAGAGAGGAAGGAAGGAAGGAAGAATGAAAGGAATGAAGGAAGGAAGGAAGGAAGGAAGAAAGAAAGAAAGAAAGAAAGAAAGAAAGAAAGAAAGAAAGAAAGAAAGAAAGAAAGAAAGAAAGAAAGAAAGAAAGAAAGTTATGCTTGTTTGGGAGGTTACCATTTTTTAATGAATACCCTTCCTCAAAAATAATGGAAAAGCTACCGCATTGATTTTTGGCAAGTCTACTGCTAGAACTCAGCTACTCAGTGTGAGATATACGGAGGAAAGGGGGGTGGCAAGGCCCAGTCTGAACTTCACCATTCGGTAGGAGAATTTGTGATTTAGCAGTATGCCCCTCTCCCTCCCGTTTCCTCGTCCTCTGAATTCTCTTCCGCTGGGTGAAATAAATCTTTCGTCCCTTCCAGCTTCACCAGGAAGCCGACAACAACAACAACAACAACAACAACAACAACAACAACAACAACAATAATAATAATATAATTTAATATAATAATAATATAATATAATATAATATAATATAATATAATATAATATAATAATATAATATAATATAATATAATATAATATAATATAATATAATATAATATAATATAATATAATATAATATAATATAATATAATATAATATAATATAATATAATATAATATAATATAATATAATATAATATAATATAATAATAATAATATAATAATAATGAAGAACTGGAGTGCACCTGGACTGGATGAGCTGCATGGCTTCTGGTTAAAGGCACTTACAAGTGTGCACAAAAGATTGGCAACCCAGATGAACCAGATCCTAAAAACACCTGAAAATGATGAATGGATGACAATTGGAAGGACATTTTTGATCCAAAAAGATAAAGAAAAAGGAAAGAGCCCTGGAAACTATAGGACAATCACCTGTTTGCCAACAATATACAAGCTTCTTACTGGCATCATTGCAAACCAAATCTATGGATACCTGGAAAGAAATAACTTGCTTCCTGTAGAACAGAAAGGATGCTGCAAAAACTCAAGAGGAACAAAGGATCAATTGCTGATTGACAAGCTAATCCTAAAGAACTCAAAGAAAAGACGAACCAACCTGTTCATGGCTTGGATAGATTATAAGAAAGCGTTTGATTCAGTTCCCCATAGCTGGATCAAGAAATGCCTGGAAATATTAGGCATCAGCAGCAACATACAAAAATTCATGGAATCTTCAATGAACCTCTGGAAAATGAAACTTATGGCTAATGAAGAAGAATTGGGTGAAGTTGAAATTAAATGAGGCATTTTTCAGGGCGATTCCCTTTCACCCCTACTTTTTATACTCTCAATGCTACCACTGACAATCATTTTGAAGAAGATGAACTGTGGATACGAACTTGCAAAGAAAGGACTGAAAATCTCACACTTGATGTACATGGATCATTTGAAGCTGTTTGGTAAAACAAAAGCTGAACTGAATTTATTAATTGAAAACACAAAAGAATTCAGCCAAGACATCAGTATGCAGTTTGGAATTGACAAATGTGCAACAATAGCAACCAAAGCAGGCAAGATCATAGAAGAGGATGGAATAGAACTAGAGAATGAAGAAATGATAAAGGCAGTAAAATCAGAAGAAGGCTACAAGTACTTGGGAATTTTAGAAGCCTCTGATTTAATGCGTAATAAAGTCAAGGAATTAACTTCAGCCAAGTACATTCGGCGAATTCGTAAGATATTAATGTCCAAATTGAGTGGAGGAAACATCATAAAAGCCATAAATACCTGGGCTATACCTGTGATTAGATACTCTGCAGGAATAATTGACTGGACCCAGATGGAGTTAGACAATTTGGACAGAAAAACAAGGAAGCTTATGACAATGAATCATGCCTTGCACCCTAAAAGTAATGTTGACCGATTATATTTACCAAGAGCAGAGGGTGGTCGAGGACTCCTACAAGTAAAGCAGACTGTGGAAGAAGAAAAATGTAGCTTGAATGATTACATCCAGAAAAGTGAAGAACCAATGATTAAGGAAGTAAATAAAGGAGGCCTTTTAAAGACAACTAAAACAAAAGCAGAATATAAGAAAGAAGTCATTAAGCAGCAAGCTGAAAATTGGAAAAGCAAAGCTCTGCATGACCAATACTTGAAAATCGTTGAAGGCAAAGCTGACCAGAAACTAACTTGGAACTGGTTAAGATCAGGAGTACTGAAAAAAGAAACAGAAAGCTTTATTTTGGCAGCTCAAGAACAAGCCCTAGCCACAAACTGCATGAAGGCAAAAATTCAACATGTTACCACCAACAGCAAATGCCGCCTCTGCAATGAGAAAGATGAGATAGTCAACCACCTGATCAGTGGGTGCAGCAAAATTTCACAAACTGACTACCTACAACGCCATGACTGCATTGCTAAGATCGTTCACTGGAAATTGTGCCAGAAGTTTGGATTTGAGTACAGCAAAAACCACTGGGAACATCAGGTTGAGAAAGTTTGAGAGAATGAGAAACTCAAGATCTTGTGGGACTTTAGGATTCAGACTGACAGGCACTTGGTCCACAACACACCTGACATAACAATAGTTGAAAAGAAAAAAATATGGTTCATTGACATTGCAATACCTGGTGATGCACGGATTGAAGATAAGCAGCAGGAAAAAATCACAAAGTACCGGGACTTGCAAATTGAAGTTGAGCGACTGTGGAAAAAGAAATTGTGTGTTGTCCCGATTGTAATTGGAGCCCTTGGAGCAATAACCAAAGGGCTACCCCGCTATTTAGAAATTCTAAATATACCGGACTTGAACATTTTGACTCTACAAAAAACCACCTTACTCGGAACAGCTTACATCCTCCGACAATACCTTAACAGTTCCTAGGTCCTTGGTTAGGACTCAAGCTGCTGAGCTATTAACCAGTCTCAAAGGCTGTGAATCTCACTAAAAATTAAATAATAATAATAATAATAATAATAATAATAATAATAATAATAATAATAGTAGTAGTAGTAGTAGTAGTAGTAGTAGTAGTAGTAGCAGCAGCAGCAATAATGGAAAAAGTGGCCTGTTTAGCGGGAAATAAATGCCTGAGCACTGCATGGTAGCCTAAAGATAATATGAATGATCAATCAAGGTGCCCCAGCTAAAGCAGTCCTTAAGGGTGGCAAATAGATTAAAAGAGATTAAGAGGGAAATTGACAAGAAGATAGCAGGGAGATTCCCTTAAGCTTGCGCTAGACTCGACGATAAGCCAAAGGGTCACATTTGAGCATTCAATCTAGCAGTAAGGATATTTCTGCTGGACATTTGCACTCTCAGCTGCACACCGTTTTGCCAGAACCACCTTAGTTTAGAGGTTAATAAACCCACTTTGCTAATAGAAGAAAATACAGGTAGTTCTTGATTTCTGACCACAATTGAGCCTGAATGTTGGTTAAGTGAGTTTTGTCCCATTTTTACAGCCTTTTCTTGTCCCGGTTGTTAAGTGAACCACTGCAGTTGTTGTTGAATGAATCAAATTGGTTTTTTTTTTTCAATAGTCTGCATTACTATTAATCTTCTCATCATTCCTATCACTCATCTCCTCCCACTTATGACTGTATTAATGTAACCTTGTTGCTGGTATCCTTACGATTTATACTGACTGTTTCCTAATATGATTTGATTGCTTATTTGTTCCCTATGACTATCTTTAAGTGTTGTACCTTATGATTCTTGACAAATGTATCTTTTCTTTTATGTACACTGAGAGCGTATGCACCAAGACAAATTCTGTGTGTTTCCAATCACATTTGGCCAATAAAGAAGTCTGTTCTGTTCTTTTCTGTTCTGTTAAGTTTTTTATTTTTAAATGTGTATGAATATTAAATACATGAACAGTGTGGCTTCTGGGTATTGGTTTTGATACCCAAAATAATAAGAGAATTAACAATTTTGATCACCTACATTAATTGTACTCACATCTTCCTAATCAAAATGCAATCTTTCAACGTCTTATCCTTTCATCTATCTGCTGATTTTAGCATGTCATATAACAACATTCATTGTATTATTTCCCCCCTTTCTAATTTCTGCCTCTATTTCCTATCTTGATAACACCAATCTTATGTTAATAAGTATTCTTTTTCTATCCTTCATCTCTTGTCCACTGTAGTTATATTTCTTACATTAGTCATACTCACATCATTATAACATTATAAGTATGCAATTAAAAGTGTTAACATTATAATATTTACACCACCTTATACATAATGTGTTAATAAACCCATTTTGCTAATAGAAGACAATACAGGTAGTTCTTGACTTCTGACCGCAATTGAGCCCGAACATTGGTTACGTGAGTTTTGTCCTATTTTTATGGCCTTTTCATGTCCCGGTTGTTAAGTGAAACACTTTCAGTTGTTGAATGAGTCAAATTGTTGTTAAGTGAATCGGGCTTCCCCATTGACTTTGCTCATCAGAAGGTGACAAAAGAGGATTATGCGACCCAGGGACACTGCAACTGTGCACGTCATAAGTATGAGTCAGTTGCCAGGTGTTGAAATTTTGATCATGTGACCGTGGGGATGCTGTAGTGGTTGTAAGTGTGAAAAATGGTCATAAATCACTTGATTCAGTGCCACTCTAACTTTGAACGGTCACTAAACGGACATTGTAAGTCGAAAACTATTTGTATTTGTAGCTCAGGGTTACAAGTTGTTACCCACTAAGCTTGGTTGTTTCTTGCAAATGTTTCATGACCCAACTAGGGAACATCATCAATACCCTAGTTGGGTCATGAAATGTCCACACGAAAACAACCAAGCTCAGAGAGCACCAAGGATCCCACCAAACTCATGTTGTGAAAACCACAAGATGCTTGGGCTAAATTGTCTTCTGCAAATTAATTCTCCAGGGTCCATCAACTGTTTGCCCCCCCCTGCCGCCCCCAAGCAAACTATGAAGTATCTTAAGTGAGGCTGGTTATTTGAGTTCAGTTTTGCAAGACAAGGTCCATGAAAGACAGTGTCACCATTGTGAGCGAAGACAAAGTTGTTGATTTTAGTGTTGTTGAGAAGAGGGGAGGGGAGAGAGGAGAGGAGAGGAGAGGAGAGGAGAGGAGAGGAGAGGAGAGGAGAGAAAAGAGAAGGGAAGGGGAGGGGAGGGGAGGGGAGGGGGAGGGCAGAAGAGAAGAGAAGAGAAGAGAAGAGAAGAGGAGAGAAGAGGAGAGGAGAGGAGAGGAGAGGAGGGGAGGGGAGGGGAGGGGAGGGGAGGGGAGGGGAGAGGAGAGGAGAGGAGAGGAGAGGAGAGGAGAGGAGAGGAGAGGAGAGGAGAGGAGAGGAGAGAAGAGAAGAGAAGAGAAGAGAAGAGAAGAGAAGAGAAGAGAAGAGAAGAGAAGAGAAGAGAAGAGAAGAGAAGAGAAGAGAAAAACAGAGTTGGAAGAGATCTTGGAGGTTCAATCTCCTCATAATAACTTCCAGTGATGGAGCAAACCGTTCCACTGATTAATTGTTCTCACTGTTGTTCTCACAAATTTCTGCTTAGTTCTACGTTGGATCTCTCCTTAATAAGTTTCTATCTGTTGCTTTTTGTCCTGCCTTCGGATGCTTTGAAGAATAGCCTGTTAAATGTATTTTAAAGTTGGGGGAATCAGTCCATTATTTATATGCACATCGTGATTTTTTTTTTTTTTTTTTTTAGGAATTCTGCATTTTTAGATATTTTTGGTGAGCTTCTCCATTACAGCCGTATTAGGATTTCCCCAATATGCACATTGCTAGGGGTAATTATTTCATACTTTCTGGGAGGAGGAATACATTCCTCTAATTATGTATATTTCAGGAATACCACCAAAGAAAGAGGATATGAATGCCAGGAAAGATTATCTTGGAGATGTGTGTGAAATACATGTCTCGATTATTTATTGCTAAAGAGCCTCTTCTCCAGTCTGTTCCCTTTCCATGAAAATTTGAGTCCATTTTGAATGATGGCCTTGGCGACCCATGAGAAATGGTAACCTCTGCCTTCAGTCTTGGGAAGTCTCCATCTTTTGTTTCCTTAGCTCACTCAGGTGGCATCAGCCAGGCAGATTTCTGTGTACTACATCACTAAATGCTTTCTTGATCAGGATGTACAGTGAAAGTCATTACATATATCAAGCATGATGACAGCAGAAGTGAGAGATTTGTTCTCTATTCTGTGCAGTGGACCATGCTCAAACAGTTGTTATAGATTTTGGAATCCATTTATGATTGCCGTTAAAGAAGGTAGAGGTATGGGCATTGAGTGAGGCCATCTCGTTCACTAGAGGGAGGGAGGGAGGGAGGGAGGGAAGAAGGGGAGGGAAGGAAAAATAAATAAGGAAGAATGGAAGAGAGGGAGGGAAGAAGGAAAGGGAGGGAGGGAGGGAAGAGGTAAGGGAGGAAGGGAAGAGGTAAGTAAGAGAGGGAAGAAGGGAAGGAAGAAATAAACAAGGGAGGGAGGGAAGAAGGGAAGGAAAAAGGGGAGGGAAGGAAAATATTAATAAGGGAAGGAGGGAAGAAGGGAAGAGAGGGAGAGAAGAAGTATGTAAGGGAGGGAGGGAAGAAGGGAAGGGAGGGAGGGAGGGAAGAAGTAAGGGAGGGAGGGAAGGAAGAAGGGGAAGGAGGGAAGAAGTAAGTAAGGGAGGGAGGGAGGGAAGAAGGGGAGGGAAGGAAAAAATAAATAAGGGAGAGAGGGAAGAAAGAAGTAAATAAGGGAGGGAGGGAAGAAGGGAAGGGAGGGAGGGAAGAAGTAAGGGAAGGAGGGAAGAAGGGAAGGGAGGGAGGGAAGAAGTAAGTAAGGGAGGGAAGAAGGGAAGGAAGAAGTAAATAAGGGAGGGAGGGAAGAAGGGAAGGAAGGAAGGAGGGAAGGAAGGAAGGAAGGAGAGAGAAGAGGATTTTTTTTATATAAAAAAAAGATAAGCTAGAATTCACCTCTTGACCCATCCAATCTCCAAATTAATAATTTAAGCGTGGTTTCCCTCCAAATGTTTCCATTATTTTTGTCCCCTGATAGTTCAGTCCACTTTTGTGCCTGCAAGTCCCAGTACAATTTTGTTCCCTTTTATTCTCGCTGGCCCACTCCCGTTCACCTTGATGGGATGAAATGAATTTATCGGTGACATCCACTCAAACGTTTTGCCTGGACGTAATGTTGCCTGGGTTGCTACAGGCAATCCGATTCAATAGAAAGCAGGGCAGGAAGGAAAGGGGCATTTGGGGGCCGAGTGGGGTAATCAAAGTGGGTTGCTTAAAGAAATAAAGCTAAGCCTGAGGAAGCCCCCAACCACATTGTCTTCTAGAATAAAAATCAATGGCTTCCTACCTTAAACCCAAGCCAGCTTGGTGACCTCTCTCTCAACCCCAGGAAGATTTGTCCAAGCAGCCTCCAAGATATGATTGCATTTTTGTTTTTGCTTTTTTAAAAAATAGGGGCAGACTATTTTGGGGCTCAAGGGTGGCTAAGACGCTGAGCTTGTCGATCGAAAGGTCGGCAGTTTAACGGTTCGAATCCCTAGTGCCGCGTAACGAGATGAGCTCCCGTTCCTTGTCCCAGCTTCTGCCAACCTAGCCGTTCGAAAGCAGGTAAAAAATGCAAGCAGAAAAATAGGGACCACCTTTGGTGGGAAGGGAACAGCGTCCTGTGCGCCTTTGGCGTTGAGTCATGCAGGCCACATGACCACGGAGACATCTTTAGACAGCACTGGCTCTTTGGCTTTGAAACGGAGATGAGCACCGCCCCCTGGAGTCGGGAACAACTAGCACGTATGTGCGAGGGGAACCTTTACCTTTATTTATTTGGGGGCTGAAACTGAGGTGGTGAAGAAGATGTTTAGCTGACATTTTTCTCTTCCTGCATTCTCTCAGATGCACCTTTAAGAATTCTGAAGAATGAGTTTAGTTGGTGCAGCTTTTTCAACAGATTGTGCAAATTCAGTAAATAACTTGATTCGGTTGGCAAATTAAGCATGCTATGGAAAAGCCCAGGGTCAATATTTTCTCCTAGAAACTTTGACAAAAAAAGGGCACAGGTCTTCGATAGATATCTTGCTGGCCAACTTTGCAAATCTATAATGGGGGCAGGGAATATCTTTGCTGCCAGCATTGATTCAAATGATCAATAGGGTCCTTCCTTCCTTCCTTCCTTCCTTCCTTCCTTCCTTCCTTCCTTCCTTCCTTCCTTCCTTCCTTCCTTCTTACCTTCCTCCCTCCAACCAACCCTTTCTCTCTTTCCTCCTTCCCTCTTTCTTTCTCTTTCTTCCTTCCTTCCTTCCCTGCCTCCCACTCCCTTCCTTTTCCTTCCTTCCCTCCTCCCTCCCTCCTTTCTCTTTCCTCCCTCCCTCCCTCCCTCCCTCTCTTTCTTCTTTCTTTCTTCTTTTTTCCTTTGTCCTTCCTTCCTTCCTTTCTCTCCTTCCTCCCTCCCTTTCTATTTCTTTCTTTCTTTCCTTCCTCCCTTACCCTTCCTTCCTCTCTCCCTCCTTTCCTTCTCTCCTCCCTTCCTTTTCTTCTCTTCTTTTCTTCCTTTCTTCTTTCCCTTCCTTCCTCTCTCCTCTCCTTCTCTCCTTCATTATCTCTTTCTCTTCCTTCCTTCCTTCCTTCCTTTCTTTCCCAGAAAAAAGAAAAGATCAACTAAAACATTTTAATAAGTGACTTAATATAAAAATGAATTTTGAGTACAATTAGAACACTCTGGAAAATTTGGAGCAAGCTTTCTGTTCTCTGCTCTAAATGGGTTGTGTGTGGGGGGGGGAAGAAGTTTTAGGAATGGGCTGCAAACAACTGGTATTTAAAGCTGAGATTTATGAGTTTGTTTTTCAACATAGTTGTACTTTTTTTTTTCCGTCAGTGAAAAATACGTTAGCGTCAAAATGCAACATCTCAGCAGATACTTTAATAATGGAAATGGCCAGCAGTCAAAAGCAAAGGAAGAACTTTCAGCTAAAGAGTTTGCCTTGCAGTTTTGTGTTTCTGCTTAAGATCCAACTTTGCTGTTGTTTCCTCTTTCTCCTGATCAAATATTCATCCCTTTGCTCCTTTCGTGTACTTTGTTGGAATCTGTCCACTCAACAGAGAAGGTCATTCCATCTACCTCCTCTTTCCTGCCCTTCCTTCCTTCCTTCCTTCTTTTCCCATGTTTGAAATGATTTATTGGGTGGCAGGGTGCTTTGTGTTTATGGCGGGGGGGGAGGGGGAACGGTGACTTTTTAATCAGGTCATCTTTTTATTCTCTACATATTTGCTGCAAAATAACAGTGGATTGTGTGTCATCTGCTCAACGTATGGAACAAGTGCAAGCAAAAAAGAAATAATGTTTGGGAAAGTTATTTTAGTCCATTTGTCCTCCCTCCCTCCCTTTGTCCCTCTCTCTGTCCCCCTCTCTTTCCTTCTCTCCTTGTTTCCCTGTTTCCTTCCCTCACCTTCCTTCCTTCCTTCCTTCCTTCCTTCCTTCCTTCCTTCCTTCCTTCCTTCCTTCCTTCCTTCCTTCCTTCCTGTCTCTTCCTTCCTTCTGTAGGAAGCCCCCCTCCCAGATTAAAACATTCTTTATTCTTAATGTTAAAAAGAGGCAGGATAGAATATTTCCCCAAAGGAGAAGAGGAGGGGGGGAAAAAATCAACAAAGGCAAAAAGTAGACACAGTCTTCCTGCCATAGGAAAATAGACTCAAGGAGAAGTTTGAAGAGACTGGTCTTTTGAAAAGGAGATTTTGTACCTATTAAGAAAGACTGGGCCAATCTATTCATGAACAAAACACCTTCAGCCACAGCTCCCACAGAAGGGTGCAGTTGATGGGATTAAGAATTTACATTCCCCCATCTAAATTCTAAGGACAGGACATGACCTTTAGGACATAATAGAATTTATCCGCCACCATTAGAATAGCAAAAGATGCAAGGCTCATTACATTGCAGAACCCCCTGGAGCATCTCAATCACCAAACCTCAGAATCCAATAAAAACCCATCCACTCACTCAGCCATTTTGTCAGCCACCCCAGAAAATGCTGCTGTTACTGAAGTTTCTGGAAAACCAAATAAACAGAGACTTTCTTTCCTTGTAGCCAGCTTCCATTTTATTTTCAATGTTCTTTTTCTCCCAGCTTAGACTGGATTTTTCTTCCAACACTCGCTTCCTTTCCTTTCCTTCTTCCTTTCCTTCCTTTCATCTCTTCTTCCTTTTATTTCCTTCCCTTCCCCTCTTCTTCCTTTCCTTTCCTTTCCTTTCCTTTCCTTCCCTCTCCTCTCTTTCTTTCCTCTCCTCTCCTCTCCTCTCCTTTCCTTTCCTTTCCTTTCCTTCCTTCCCTCTCCTCTCTTTCTTTCCTTTCCTCTCCTTTCCTCTCCTCTCCTTTCCTTTCCTTTTTCTTTTCTTTTCCTTTCCTTCCTTCCATTTCTATCTCTTTCTTTCTTTCTCTCTCTCTCTCTTTCTCTCTCTCTCTCTATTTCTCACTTTCTCTCTCTCTCTCTCTCTTTCTTTCATTGGAGAATTTAAGTCCCTTTAGACTTGCAATATATTACTGTATTCATCAGGTGTGTTTCTCCTTAACTTTAAAATTTTTTTAAATAACTTTTTTTTTTTTTTTGGACAATGCACTAAAAAGGTGCGTAGTACATGGATCATGGAAATTTAACAATGGATTAAAGGCCAGAAGAATTGGGAATTATAATTTGAGTTAGTTGGAAGATATTTTCTCTTGGGGAAGTGGAGGTTGGTCTGGGGGTGTGTGTGTGTGTGTGTGTGTGTGTGTGTGTGTGTGTGTGTGTGTATGCGTGTGTTTTACAATGAGACATTGAAGGCTGGACACTCGAGCGGGGGGGGGTAAAGAATATGGAGTAGAAATTCTTAGTGCAAACTTCTGAGAACCTCTCAGCCGAGCTTTGTGACAAAATGGATCAGATGCTTGATAAAATTGGCAGCTCGTGTTCTAATAAAGTTGTAAAACAAGAACGAGCTGCAATGGATGTCAATGAAAGTAATTTGAAAGGGGATTTAAATGTAATACAAACGGATCTGATGGATGATTTATTCCCTAAAGGAGACAAACATATATTAAACGGATTTGGATTTCTTTTTATTTTTTTTACTTCAGGACATATAAAACAAAAACTCTGCTAAGATTTGGAAAGCCTGTTTAGAAGTGACAAACAAAAAGGATAAATTTTAATTACTGCTACAAAAAAAAAATCTGTTATTTTGAAAGGATTTTTGCCTTGGAATACAGCTGATTGGGAGACATTTTACAATATTCACTGCTAAACAAGACAGCACCTAATGTCACGTCTACGTTTTGCCATGGTTGTTAAGCCAATCACTGTGGTTGCTAGATCAGATTTAACTGGGGTTAATCGCCAAGGCTCAAGGTTGACTCAGCCTTCCATCCTTTCTAAGGTAGGTGAAATGAGGACCCAGTTTGTGGGGGCAATAAGCTGATTTTGTATAAAATATACAAATGTATGAAGGCTATTGCTGAGCACATTGTAAGCCGCCCTGAGTCTTCGGAGAAGGGCGGCATATAAATCAAATTAAAAAAAAGAGAGAGAGAGAATAGCAACCTGGAATTTAGGAGAAACTTCCTAGCAGTGAGGACAATTAACCAGTGGAAGTTGTGGGAGCTTCATCACTGGAGGTTTTTAAGGAGACTGGACAGTCACCTGTCTGAGATCGTATAGGTTCTCCTGCTTGAGCAGGGGGCTGGACTAGAAGACCTCCAAGGTCCCTTCCAGCTTCTATTCTATTCTATTCTAAATTCGGCTGGTCAAAAAAATGTGCTGAAATTAGTTTCTAATACTGTATTTCATGTCACAGATTACTGCAATTGCTATATGGTTCAAAAGACATCCTTCTGGAGTTTTGAGAGACTCAAGAGTTGGGAAACATTTAACAGAACAGAATAACAGAGTTGGAAGGGACCTTGGAGGTCTTCTAGTCCAACCCCCTGCTCGAGAAGGAGACCCTAGACCATTACAGACAAACAGTTGTCCAATCTCTTCTTAAAAACCTCCAGTGATGGAGCACCCACAACTTCTGAAGGCAAGCCATTCCATTGATTGATTGTTGGATCTCTTTGCTGGAAATTTCAGCTCTGCCTTTTAAGAATTCAGCACACAAACATTTCACAGCAAACAGCGTTCCTTCCTTGGTAGCACCTTCATTTACAAAACATATTCATCAAGTCTTTTCTAAGAATAATGCAGGGATATGGTTTGCTATCATTCTTGTTAATGGGATTGTCTTCAGGTTATGGTAAACAGCCATAACTCTCGAGGTTTGAGCCGCTATAATGCTTGTAGCATCCAATTATTGCTTTTTTTAAAATAATAATAATAATAATCAAGTCCATAAATAAATGTGCATACAGTTAGTCCTCAACTTATGTCTGCGATTGGAACTGGAAATTTCAGCATTAAATGGAGGTGTCATTAAGCGAGGCATCACGTGACCCCATCCAATTTTATGTGGGTTTTTTAAAAATATTTTGACATGGTTGTTCAGTGAGACACAAGGTTCCCCGTTGATTTTACCTGTCAGAAAACTGGCTGGGAAGGTTGCAAACAGCAATGACATGAACTCAGGAGGTTGCAGGTGTCACAAATACAAGTCACATTTTGCCGTGTCAGTGTAAATTTGAACTGTCGCTAAAATGAATGGTCCTTAGTTGAGAACCCCTTGTAGTTTGAGTCACTGAAGTGATGAGAGTCTGCAGAGATTGGTGGGGAATGGAAGGATTGATATTCCTTTAAAAAAAAAAAATAATAATTTATATGCCGCCCTTCTCCGGAGACTCAGGGCGGCTTACAATGCGTTAAGCAATAGCCTTCATACTTTTGTATATTTATACAAAGTCAGCTTATTGCCCCCACAAACTGGGTCCTCATTTTACTTACCTTAAAAAGGATGGAAGGCTGAGTCAACCTTGAGCCTGGTGAGATTCGAACTTACAATAATTGCAGACAGCTGGTGTTAATCACAATGCTTTTAGTCTGCTGAGCCACCAGGCCCCTTGCAGACAGCTGGTCATTTGCATCCTTTTAGAGGGTTGTTGAAGCACTTGGAGGTTTATCTGTGTCCTCAGGATCACCTGAGTGGTGCAAATGGTTCCTGTAGTCTGTATTTTTTTTCCTCTGGAAATCCATTCCTACTCCCACACCATTCAAAGGGTCTTCATCCCAAATTGCATAGCTAAAAGTCTGTAGAGATTCTCCATCATCCAGATCATGATTGTCCCAAAGGTGCTTTTTCAGGAGGCAACTGGACTTTTTTGGTTGTTGTTTTTTTTTTTTTTTGAAGACATTTCATTTTTCATCCAAGAAGCTTCTTCAGCTCTGACAGGATGGTGGGGAATGGAAGGATTGATATTCCTTGCAGACAGCTGGTCATTTGCATCCTTTTAGAGAGTTGTTGAGGCCACTTTGAAGTTTACCTGTGTCCTCAGGGTCACCTGAGTAGTGCTCCTTGTTCCCGTAGTCTGCAATTTCCCCCCCCCTGGAAATCCTTTCCTACTCCCACACCCTTCAAAGGTGTTCATCCCAAATTGTGTAGCTAAAAGTCTGAAGAGATTCTCAATCATCCATGTCATGGTTGTCCCAAGAGTGCTTATTTCAGGAGGCAACTGGACTTTCTTGTTTTTTCTTTTGAAGACGTTTCGCTTCTCATCTAAGAAGCTTCTTTGCTCTGACTGGATGGTGGGGAATGGAAGGATTTTTAGTCCTTGCAGACAGCTGGTCATTTGCATCCTTTTAGAGGGTCATTGAAGTGACGAGAAAGTTTCCTATAATTTAACATACTTTCCTCCCTACAAAATGTAGGATATTTGGGAAACAATCTCAACACTCCTTTCTTGCTTTCCATGAGACCTTGTACCCCACATTATTTTTGTTTTACACTTGCTTAAAAGGTTTTAATTTTTTTAAAAAAACTGGGAAGCATACCTGTTTTAAAACAAGAGGCTAATTTCCAAGCCAGTCTTTGTTTCTAAAAATGGTGGGAACTGCAGCACTAATGCTCTGTTGAGCACCTGTGTCAGGCCTGGAAGCCATCTTTTTCATTGGATCTTCAGGCCTGCCACATTTACTACTGTGGGAAACTGGGAGAGGGGATTGTATGGAGCAAGGGTGATATATAGTCATAATAACATTCCTTTCTCAGAGAGTCAAGGACATCTTGCCCTGCACCTAGATGGCTGGAACTGGGAGGCATCTCCAGTTGGGACAGTACTTTGATTGGACCATGTGATGGACATGTGAGTGTTGGGCAAGGACCTGGACTTTCTTTTGAGTGGGGAAAACCTGGAAGCTTTCAGATTTGGGTTTTCCCAGATGTGCCAATATGACATCTCTAATAAAGTGGAACTTTGAGGAGACTCAAGCCTCGGAGTCTTCTTTCATTGGGGGTGTTACTTGGAACCCTTGCCTATCTGGAGGAAGGCAAGCAATGAGGACATCCTGTTAAAAGGAGAGTTGTCAGCCCTTTGAGGTTGTCCAGGTGAAGAAGCAACAGAAAACAGATTGAAGGATGCAATCTGGGTCAGCCACCTGGATCAGAGGTTTAGTCTTCTGAGCATTTGGACTCATGCTGGAGCCCATCCTCAGGAAACTATCAGAATGTGTGCTTTGGACTACTCTATGTGTAGCAGAGGTGGGTTTCAGCAGGTTCTGACCAGTTCTGGAGAACCGGTAGCAGAAATTTTGAGTAGTTTGGAGAACCAGTAGTAAAAATTCTGACTGGCCCCACCCTATCTATTCTCTGCTTCCCAAGTCCCAGCTGATCAGGAGGAAATGGGGATTTTGCAGTAACCTTCTCCTGGATTGGGGTGGGAATGGAGATTTTACAGTATCCTTTCCCTGCCATGCCCACCAAGCCACGCCCACCAAGCCATGCTATGCCCACCAAGCCCCACCCACAGAACCGGTAGTAAAAAAATTTGAAACCCACCACTGATGTGTAGTATTTATGTGGTGCCTGGTTGTGCGTGGCCTTTTAGTTGTTGATTGGGGTATTGATGGCCGGCTATTAAGTCATTGGCTGTTATTTGTTGTGCTACCAAGTCTTTGGCTCGTAAGTATTTGATAAGCTAGTGGTAAATCAGCACTCCTGTTGACTGACAAGGGGCCCATTTTCCAGGCTTCAATCATTTCCCTGGCTGTTTTTGTACCTGCTCAATCAACAATCTTAGTAGCTTCAGAATTGAAGGTGTCTCCTTATTCATTGCAATGTGAGCTGACTAAAAAGCCTCACACAAGAGGCAGTGCTGGAAAATAATGGTGGCCACAAAAAATATTGACACTTTGGGCCCCATTTGGACATTATCACTTAAGGGTGTACTCACTTTTGTTGCCACCAGTTTAGACATGAATGGCTGTGTGTTGTGTTACTTTGAGGAGGCAGCATATTTACACTTTTATACAAACTGTATAACTCACTACTTTACACTGTAGCCAAGTGTCATTTCTTCAGTGTTGTCACAGGAAAAAATATACTTAAATATTTACAAAATGTGAGGGGGTGTACTCATTTCTGTGACATACGGTAAGTACTATAGAATAGGCCAAAACACACATTCCGTTAGAGAGACGTTCCTTGAAGATGGGCTCCAGCACGAGTCCGAAAGCTCGGAAGAGCGAAACCTCTGACCCCGTGACCAACCCTGATTGGATCCTGCAACAACATTATCCTGGAACATGTATATATTGCCTTGATTTGTGAGAAACCATATTGTAGCAGGAGATCCTAAAAGAATCTTGAAAGCAGTTCCAAAGCCTTCGGTGCTCCTTTTTGAAGGAACAACAGAAACATGGTGGGTTGTTTTGAGTTTCTTTCTCACGATTCCGACAACCATTTCTTCTTCCCCACTTCCAGGTGGGCTTCAAAAATGTTAGCAAGGGGTTCTCTGCCCAGTTGCTGAGTGGGCGTGGCCATGATGGGGGTGGCCTAGTCAGCCTCCTGCACCGTGGGGGGGGCATTTTTGCCCTCCCCAGGCTCCGGAGGCTTTCCTCGAGCCTCTGGGAAGGCGAAAACAGCCTCCCTGCCATGGTGCATGTTGCAATATTTTCAGGATCAGACTCAATAAAGATAATAAGAATTAGAGATTTAAATATATCTCTCTTTAATAATAATAGGCATTCTATATTCGCTGAATATTCAAGATAGAAGCAAAGAAAATGGTGAGGGTGGCTCCTTATATATACAAGGGGTGGAGCCAGGAATGGGAGTGGTAAATTATGAATACATTAAAATCCAAAGAATAAGTTAACCCCTGATGTCCCATATATACATTATTTACACAATAGAGAATAAGGCATTTACATCTGACAAATCCCCCTCTAAATGCCGGTTCGCTATACAACACCAATTACATTCAGATTCAGGACAATATAATACATACAATTTAGAAGTTAAATATTTGTGCTGTTTAGAAGGTAAAGGCTTCGTTAATATGTCAGCTAATTGTTCAGAAGTATCACAATGTATTGCTTTGATGAATCCATCTTGAGACAATTGTCTCACGTGCTTAAATTTTATATCAATATGCCTGGACCTTTGTCCAATGGCATCGGATCTGGATATTTCAATGGCTGCTTTATTATCTTCATGCACAACAAAAGGTAATGCAGGTTTTTTCCAAACATCTGAGATCAAGTCATTGAACCATACAAGGTTATTTGCAGCTTTGGATAAACAAACATATTCCGCTTCTGTGGTTGAAGTGGCTACCAGTTCTTGTTTACCAGTGTACCAGTAAACTGGACAATCATTCAATAGAAAAATATAACCAGAAGTACTCTTTCTGCATGATGTATCACCAGCCCAATCTGCATCCGCATAACAGGTAATTTTTGGTTCTTTGTCATTATTAGGTTCTAATACTAAACAAAAATCTAATGTACTTTTCAAATATCTTAGAATTCTTTTGACAGCTTCCCAATGATACATGGTTGGTTTGCTAACATATCTTGACAATAAATTGAGAGGTAATGCAATATCTGGTCTGGTCCAATTAGATATATAAAGGAGTGAGCCTATAACTGATCTGTAAAATGTATTATCTTTAAATTCAGGGGAAGACTCATCAGTGTTTCTAAGGAAATCAGTTTGCATAGGAGTGTCACAGGTTTTGGCATTGTTTAAATTACATTTGTTTAGAAGTTCAATGATCTTATCTTTCTGAGTAAGTTTGAATCCCCTTCTAGTTTTGTTAATTTGTACACCAAGGTATTTATTCACTTTACCTAGAGATTTCAACGAGAAATGTTCGTTTAACTTATTTACAAAGATTTCTCTGCTCTCTTTGTGTTTTCCTATATATAAAATATCATCCACATAAATTAATACAAATTCAATGTGATCATCACTCTTTTTTACAAAGAAACAGTTATCAGCAGTGGTAGCGTTGAAATCCATGGTCTTTAGTACTTTTACCAAGCAATCGTACCATCTCTTGCCAGATTGCTTTAATCCGTATAGACTCTTGTTTAATAACCAAATTTCATTCTTATTAGTGTATTGACTATGTGGTGCTCTTACATATATTTCCTTATCTAGTTTTGCGTGTAAATACGCAGTCTGTATGTCATATTGAAATACGTCCAGATTGAGTGCAGATGCTACTACTAGAGCTGTTTTAACACTCTCTGTCCTCACCGTGGGGGAGTATGTGTCAGTATAGTCTTCTGGATATTTTTGTGCATAACCTTGTGCAACTAGTCTAGCCTTGTATAAAGTATTGCCTCCTTCTAGGTTCTTAATTTTATAAATCCACCTGGTACCTATAATTGTTTTATCCTTAGGTGCGATCGCAGGAGTGAATACATTTAATCCTTGCAAACTTTCCATCTCTTTTTTCATAGCTAGTTCCCATTTTTCTCTTTCTTCACGAGGGAGTTTTAATACTTCCTCATATGTATTAGGTGTTATTTGTTCTCCATTCATATGCATTATGTAATCTTTGTATTTACTTGGTATTTGATTTCTATTGTTTCTAATAGCTCTTTCAGGTTTGCTATGGTTGTCGTGCAAATATCTAGCTTCCTTTTTTGTTAATGTGTCTGTCTTTATTTTATGCTGACTATTTGTCCAAGTTTTGGTTTTGTTCTTATTTTTGTTAATGTTTTGATTTTCTATTGTCCCTTCCTCGCAAGATATCGCATCTTTGCATTTATTTGGAAATATTTCATTAAGGTGCAGTTTAGACCAATTGGCCTGCTCATGGAACACAGCTGTTCTGGAGACTATAAATTTGTTATTATTATCAATGAATCTGTACCCTTTGGTTCCAGTTTCATATCCCATAAATCTTAATCTTCTGGATACGTTTTCTCCCTTTCTCCTCAACTGCTTAGGTATGTGCACATCTGCAGTGACTCCAAATATGTGCATGTGTGCTAATTTAGGTTTCCTATTGTACATCACCTCATACGGTGTCTTATTCACAATACTGGACCAGGTTCTATTTTGAGTGTAATTTGAATAATGTAGGGCTTCTGACCAGAATTGTTTGCCTAAACCAGCATCCTCTAATGTGCATCTAATCATGGTTTGTAGTGTGGAATTCTTTCTCTCTGCAATCCCGTTTTGAAACGCAGAAAATGGATTGGACGTGAAATGTAGCATTCCCCTATCCTTTAACCATTGGGAGAATTCTTTAGACATGAATTCACATCCCCTATCTGTCATAATTTGTTTTATTCTGATATTATGTTGTGTTTCTATGCGTTTGTAGAATTCCTTAAATTTCTGAAAGGTTTCATCCTTGTGCTTTAATGTGTAAACAAAACCATAGCGACTATAATCATCCACTATTGTTAGAAAGTAACGTTTTCTATAGGTAATTGATGGAGTTAATGGACCAACTAAATCCATATGTACTAAGTCAAAAATATTGTTAGTTGATCTGTTAGATTTTTTTGGTCTGGGACTGGTTTTTAGTTTGGTGGATTTACATACTGAGCATTCCAAATAATTTTCACAATTTTTTATTTTGACACCTTCTGCGTGTTCAGTCATTTTTTGAACTACAGGAAAGCTTGCATGTCCTAACTTCCTATGTAAGATGTGAGCACACTCATCATGAATTGGTTTACCTATTTTTGGTTTCTTCTCATTGTGTGTATTTTTGTGATCATGAGGTATTTTACATTCATCATTGTCACTGTTACTAACATTTTCATCATCTGCTTCAATACAATCTTCCATATTTGAATCAATGTTATGTAACCATCTTTCTTTTGTTATCAGATAGGGTAGACCTCCTTTTATCATCACAGTGCCTATATTTGTCTTGTCCTTCTCTAAAGTTGCTTTCCCCTTTGAGAAAACTATATTGATGTCAGAATCTCTGCTTAGTTTTATAGCACTTAGTATGTTATGAGGTATTTCTGGGATTAATAATACCCCCTCTATTTTACCTAAACCAGGCAAGGTCACATTTCCTCTGCCTAATACTTGAACCTTTTCTTGATTAGCTACCTTTATCACAAACTTATCTTCTGTAAATGAAGATAATATACTTTTGTTGTTAGTGGTGTGATTGGTTGCACCAGAATCAATAAGCCAATTATTGTTCTCATTTTGTTGTGTTTTGGTGCTTTCTTGTTTGTTTAGTCCATTTAGTGACCCAGATTTTCTCTCTTTTGAATTTTCTCTACCCCCTCTACTTTCTCTGTAATTTGGTGGGCTTCTATATTTGTGTCTATCTGTGGAAGACTGTCTATAATTGTATTTGCTCCTATATTCTGGCCTATGTCTCTCCCTTGAGACTTTGGGACAGTCTCTTCTACTGTGTTCCCTGGACCCACAATTGTGGCATCTAAAGGCTTCATTATATTTTTCTTGGAAAGCTACTTTCCTAAAAGATTTGTGTTCTGTTTGATTACTGGAACGATTTTTTCTTGAATTGTCTTCTGCTATCAATTTGTTAGATAGACTTTCTATGGTTAAATATCCTAAATTAATAGTATCTAAGTGTGACATAAAGCTATCCCATGATGAATCAAGTGAATTGATAATAACACTTTTCATTGTTTGATCTGAAATCACTTCCCCCCTCAATTGCAGCTCAGCTCTTATTTTGTTTAGAGATATCAAATGCTCACTTATAGAAACCCCTGGTTTCACTCTAGAAGAAAAGAAATCCTTAGACATTCTTGTAGTTGTAGCTACGCTATCGCTGTGAAATAGATTAAACATGCATTGAATTATTTCTGACACAGTTAGGTTTGATTTGATGCTATGATACATTGCAGGAGACACGCTAGATATTATTATGAAAAATGCTCTATGATGTAAACAATCTATTTTTAAAGTCCAAGGTCTTCTTGGAGGACTAGTTATAAAGAATAGTAAATTTTCTTTCATAAAGACAACCTGAAGTTGTTGATACCACTCTTGTAAATTAATGCCATCAATTCTAAGTTTTGGGAAGTCACTGGGTAAGTTCCCCACATTATTTTGTCCATTACTTACAACCTGAGGCAGTCCGTGGTCTCGCAAGTGCAGGAAATTACAGAACGGCATGGGGATGCTCGCAACGAGTCTGCGCGGTTCTCTGGCCAGTTCAAGTCTTTCGGGGCCGTCTACGTAGCTTTGCACATGCGCGTTGCTCATTTCTTCCTTGGCGTCGTCGTGGAAGGTTCTCTCCATTTCAGCTCTCTCGTTCCGCTCCTCTTCAGATGAGTCGGTCTCTGGTTCGGTTTTGGGGGTTCTGGTGGTGGCGACAGCTCTTCTCTTTCTTTCGTGTGCGTTGGCACTTGATCCGGTCTGCGGTGTAGGACGGAATCGGCATGGCTCTCTGGGCTCAGGTGTCGTCGCCTTCGAAGTCAGGATGGGAGCGTGCAGGTCTCGAGTTGTCGGTTTGATCTCTTGCTTCTTCGTTGGTGCCTTGGAAATTTTCAATCTTGGCCCAAAAGCAGCAAAAAGCGTTTTCATTGCTGACTTTACTTGAGACTTTGTTAAATCGTCTTCACTTTCTGATTCTGGTTCTTCTGAAGAGTTTGATTCTTCTTTTTCACTTTCGTCGTCTGATAGCGTTTTTCGCGCCAGAAATTTTGAACTGAGCGTTTTGATTGGCTCTGCTTCACTCTCTTTTGAAGTTCGTTGAAACCAAGATGGCTGCCATTCAAAATTTCGCGCGGGATCACATCTTTTCTTTTTCACAACGACTTTCTCAGTATTCATTTCACTCACAGTTTTTTGATCTTTGGGTTTTTCTTTAACGACGTTTTTCTCTCTCGCTGCTCCGTTGTTCTTCAGCATTTCTTGGAGGTTCGCGATGAGGCTTTCATCGTTCTTCTGGCTTTTTAGTATCTTCAATATCTCTGACCTGAGTTCGTTATTTTCTATTTCGATTTCTTCCTGGTCATTATTTTCATTTATCAGTTCTTCTTCTTCAGTGGTGTATTCTTCGGATTCTCTCGAAATCGCGTTAGTGGATTCGTTGATCATCTCTTGTTCAGTTTCTATTTCCTTGCTGTAGGCCCTGGTGTTGGGCCTATCTTTCTTAGACATTTTTAATTATTTATTGAGTCAATTAACCATCCTCTGCTACCAGCTTGTTGCAATATTTTCAGGATCAGACTCAATAAAGATAATAAGAATTAGAGATTTAAATATATCTCTCTTTAATAATAATAGGCATTCTATATTCGCTGAATATTCAAGATAGAAGCAAAGAAAATGGTGAGGGTGGCTCCTTATATATACAAGGGGTGGAGCCAGGAATGGGAGTGGTAAATTATGAATACATTAAAATCCAAAGAATAAGTTAACCCCTGATGTCCCATATATACATTATTTACACAATAGAGAATAAGGCATTTACATCTGACAGTGCAGGAGGCTGACGGCCCATTTCCAGCCTTCCCAAACTTCTGGTAGGCCCATTTTTTGCCCTTCCCGAGCCTCCACGTGCACCCTGCACTTACCTGCATCCAAAATGGGCCATGTGGGGACTCCTGGGAGGGGAGGGGCAAGGTAGGCAGGGCCAGCCAGGAGTGGGATTTGGGGATTCTCCGAACTGCACAGAATCTTAGCTAGAGGTTCTCCCGAACCCCTGCAAACCCCCAGCAGCCCACCCCTGCCCACTTCCTTCTCAAAGCTAGAACTTTTTGCATCTGTTTGACTTTGCATGATATGCACTTCTAAATAAAGATGAGGGGGGACTCAGTACCCACCGTGTGATTGGTAAATGTTGGTCTTATGCTGAACAGCCACACACTCCCAGATGAAAAGTGCCATAGATTCTTTTACTCTGGTTGAAAAAGGAGGTGGCAAGAAAGGAGGAGGGGGGAGAGAAAGAAAAGAATATTGAAAGAGTTTTAATTGTAGAATGATGCTGTTGCCTCCAGCAAGATTTCTGAATCTATTATAAATTTTTAGATCCCAGGAGATGAAAAGCTGGAAACTTTACCCTCTTAAGTAAAAGTCAATGAACCTCATGCCAGCCTCGTATCCCGGAAGCTTTGCACTCAGCAATATTCCTTTAATTAAGGTGCTTGTAATATATTCAGCTGGGGAGCGTTCTTGAAACACAAGATCGCTTGCTAGGTTTTGATGAAACCACTTCAACGTTTTCACTTCTTATTTAAACATGAACCCTTCCTTGAATGATAGTTGTATCATTCAAGGTGCTCCTGAAGAAGGGAGGGAAGGAAGGAAAGGAGAGGGAGAGAGAGAAGGGAGGGAGGAAGAGAGAGAGAGAGAAAGAAAGAAGGGAGGGAGGGAGAGAGGAAGGAAGGGAGAGAGAGAGAGTAAGGAGGGAGGGAGAGAGGGAGGAAAATGAAAGGGTGGGAGGAAAGGAGGGTGGAGGAAAGGAAATCTGTGAAATACATAAACATTTTAAATCATTTCTCAATTTTAGGTGATCCAAATCTTTCTTCATTTAGTTTAAATATTTGATTGGCAACAAGCTGATCTATACACCCAAATCAAACACAATAGGGAACAAACAGCTTCCGTAAAAAACAACCCTACATATGTACCGAAAGAGCAAGACCAATGGAAGCAAGTGACTCTTAAAAGAAAACAACCAAGAGCAAATCCCTGACTATCTACCCCAGCCCACTCCAATGAAGCCCCTCTGGAACTGAACAATTGCTTTCATAGCCGCCCCCTGGAAGAAAATATAGAGACACTCACAAAAGAGCATTCATCAATAGTTTCTTAAAAAAGAGAAATCATGGGTGCTCTCCATCATTGGAGTCTGGACAGTCACTTGTCTGGAATGGTATAGGTTCTCCTGCTTGAGTAGGGGGCTGGACTAGAAGACCTCCAAGGCCCCTTCCAGTCCTATTCTGATTCTGAAATATACTGTTGATACCCTTAAGTAGCCATAGCTCCCTCCCCTCAAGAAAAAAAAAAAACCTCTTATTTTCAAATTTGAACCATCATGCAAATTAGGGTGAAAATAATACTTCCATCACAGCAATAAATTCAACAAAGGTATACAGGAATTAAAACATAGCAAAACCTCTGCCAAGAAGATAATAAATTAATAAATGATAAAATGATAACTCTCTAATTGTGCACCTTGGAAACCTTAAGAATGAAATAAAAATATATGCCAGTGGTAAAAGTAAAAACCAGGAAAATAAAAACCCAATCATTATATTATAAGTCTTTCTAATAATCTCTCCCTTGAGGAAGAGATGCCCAACCTTATTTCATCATCTCCTTTAAAGACCCCATAATCCCTTGCGGGGTGAAGTCTAGACAACTGAATGGAGCTGAGCGTTTGCTGGCCGGATGCCCTTCCTGTTGCCAATGCGGAGCTTTGTTCAGCGGATATATTCTCATTGTGCCCAGAGAGAAATATCTGCCTCTACTTAGGATTGAACACACAGCCTCCTGATTGTTGAGGCGAGAGCTCCACCTCTAGGCCACCGCACTCCCCCCCACACACACACATATGTATGTGTATATGTATATGTATGATACACACACAAACACACAAACACACACACAAACAAACAAACACACATATATTCCTCTCTTTTGCATTTGTCTCAGTATTGTAGAGAGGATTTTTAAAGTTGATTCACTGAGCCAGAAACAAACATAGTTTACCCGTAATGTTGTTGCTAATACTACAAAAAAAAATTGTTTCAGCTGAGAGGCAAATAATCTATCAAGTGTTCATCTCTCTCAAATATGTTTGCTCTGTATGATCTAATTAATATTCTCTTTCAAATGCATAGAGGGAATTAAATCTCTGTTGGGCACTCATAAAAGTGTTACATAATTCTGGGAGAGGTCATGTTGCCTAGGTGCTCCAATTTCTTAACTTCACTTTTCTTTTAAATGTATTATTTAAATGTTGGGTGTTTGTTTTCCCATGAAGCACTGGCAATCATACATTGGCATAAGTATGCCTTATAGGCAGAGGTGGGTTTCAGCAGGTTCTGACCAGTTCTGGAGAACCGGTAGCAGAAATTTTGAGTAGTTCGGAGAACCGGTAATAAAAATTCTGACTGGCCCCACCCCCATCTATTCTCTGCCTCCCAAGTCCCAGCTGATCGGAAGGAAATGGGGATTTTGCAGTAACCTTCCCCTGGAGTGGGGAGGGAATGGAGACTTTACAGTATCCTTCTCCTGGAGTGGGGTGGGAATGGAGATTTTACAGTATCCTTCCCCTGCCACGCCCACCAAGCCACACCCACAGAACCGGTAGTAAAAAAAGTTGAAACCCACCACAGCTTATAGGGATTCCAAGCAATCTACACATTTGCAGAACAAACATCTAGTTTTAAGTCAAAAATTCTTCAAACTGCTGTTGCATTGGGTTATCTTTTACAGTGAATCCTTGAAATAAAACATATTTCAATACCATCTAGAAACAAACACTCGAGTGGCTGTTTCCATGCAAATGATTATACCGTTTCCCCCGAAAATAAGACCCAACCAGAAAATAAGCCCTAGCATGATTTTTCAGGATGCTTGTAATATAAGCCCTACCCCCAAAATAAGCCCCAGTCAAGATTGTCAGCCAGATGGGTGCATTTAGTATGATATTTCCCCCCAAAATAAGACCTAGCCAGAAAATAAGCCCTAATGTGTCTTTTGGAGCAAAAGTTAATATAAGACCCAGTCTTATTTTCGGGGAAACACGGTAGTAGAGTACAAGCTGATATAAATGTAGTATTAATATGTCAATGGAGATTCTTTTTTCATTCAGGTTGTTCCAAATGTGCTTTTTCAAAGGGCGACTGGACTTTCCTTGTTTTTCTTTGAAGAAGCTTCCTTTCTCATCCAAAAAAGCTTCTTCAGTTCTGACTGAATGGTGGAGAAGGGAAGGATTTATATTCCTTTAAAAATCATCTGGTCATTAACACTCTCTCTGAGAGTCATTGAGGCCAGTTCAAGGATTATCTGTGCCCTCAGGGTCGCCTGAATATTGCAAATGGGTGTGGAACCTTCTTGGAACTGCTGAAAGGACTGTGGTGTAAACAAGAGATAAGTGGTGTTGTATCTCTCCCCCTCTGCTGAGAGAGGGCTGTTCACTCATAATATAGATGGCTTCTTTTACCCCACTTTCAAACCTCTCTGTCCAGAATGTGGACTTCACTGTATCATATTAATACTATACAGCATAATTAATCCTCCAAGACAAATTCTCTTCATCATGGATCAAGGCTGTCAAGTCCAACCTTGCCAAATTAGGTTTCTCCCCAGCTTTAATACTCAAGATGGACTATGATCTAGCAAGACAAATCTTGCGACCAAGGGTGGAGGACATCGAGAGGCAGGCGGACTTAGGGAAAGCTCTGCTGTTTCTGGCTCCAGATGCCACTAGATGTGTTGCTACTCCTGCCAGATATTTTAGTCAGTTGGAATCAGCAAACCGGAAAGCATTTGCACTCGCACGGTGCCATGTGCTTCCATCGGCCATTTTGTATGGCAAGTATAAAAGGATACCATTCACGGAAAGACTCTGTCCCTGCAGCTCAGGAGAGGTGGAGACTGTGGGTCACATGCTCCTTAGATGTTCCTTTTATACGGAGATTAGGCAAAAACATATTCTGCCAATAACTGCTAGGTATCCTGGCCATTCTGACACTACCTATCTTCAGTGGCTGCCTAAGGATGAACCGTCCATAACTACAGAACAGGTGGCCAGATTCTGTGCAGCAACACTGGAGAATTCATCGCAAATATGTGTCTTCTCCACCATAGCAATGTTGTGTAACAATTGTGGCAAACCCTTGGCACTGCTTAGTCCTTTCCCTTTTAGCGTTGAACCTACAACGGGCCACACAGTTTAGGGATTGCAACTATCGTATTGTCCAGGGGTCAGCAACCTGTGGCTCTGGAGCCACATGTGGCTCTTTCACCCCTCTGCTGCGGCTCCCTGTCACTCAAAATATGCATCACAACCGCCAATGTGTGACACCCGCTGGCATGCAATTTATTGATCTTTTCAACCCCCGGTAGGCCAACCATGGATAAATCTAAGAAAAGAAAAGTTTCAGAAGAAAACAGAGCATTTAATTCAAGTACATATGCTAGTTTTGTGGCCACTCAAGAAATAGTCAGGCACAGGAAGGGTTTTGTGGCTCCCGGTGTTTTCTTTTCTGTGGGAAATGGGTCCAAATGGCTCTTTGAGTGTTTAAGGTTGCAGACCCCTGGTATAATCAGACCATGTATAATGGACACTGGATTTTATGATAGATATAGTTGCCATTTATTATTTTATACTAGAATTCTTAAGTGTATATATACTGAGTGCTTTTATTTGTTCTAGTCTAAGACTGTAATAATAAATTGATATACAATATACATTACAGAATATAGGATTAATACTCTCTAGTTACGGATCAGGATATCAGAACAATAATCGAAGCAAAAGCAGTGTTTAAAAAATGTGCCACAAACTGTTTGGGTTTTTTTTTTAATGCACTAGAACAGACAGGGAGGTTGTGAATATAAAGTATTAAAAAGAAACCCTACAAGGGAAGAAAATAGGCAATTATATTTAACACCGAGTGAAATTGGATATGGTTCTTTTCTTTGTATTCTCTCCCTCCCCTCTCTCTCTCTCTTTTTTTTTTTTTTTTTTTTTGCTCCTTAGTCTATCTTCCCATCTGCCCTTTACTAAATGGCACAGTTCACTAAGATGCATAGGTTGGTGTTGATTGCGGGCAATGCTCAGACCTTAACAACGGAATCTGCTCCTCGGATTCCTCCAGGAATTATTTCCAAAAGGGCAACAGAACCAAACATGATATTTCAGCTCCTATTCCCGTCGAAGCAAAACAAACTCGGCAGTATACATAATAATCATGCAAAGTGACCTGCAGCTATGTCTGACTCATTTAATGAAAGCTCTTGTTCGCCGAGCCTGACAGTGTGGCTGTAAGGTAGTTGACATAGTCTTGCAGAGTTGGCCCCACCGTTGGGCAGAATGGGGCAGCTGCTTCTAGAGTCTGCAAGGAGTGTAGATCCTTCCAGTCCCCACTATCCTGTCAGAGCTGAAGAAGCTTCTTGGATGAGAAGCGAAACGTCTTCGAAAGAAAAAAAAAACAAGAATGTCCAGTTGCCTCCTGAAAAAGCACCTTTGGGACAACCGTGATCTGGATGACTGAGAATCTCTACAGACTTTTAGCTATGCAATTTGGGATGAACACCCTTGGAGTGGTGTGAGAGTAGGGATGGATTTCCAGAGGGAAAATTGCAGACTACAGGAACCAGGAGCACTAACTCAAGTGATCCTGAGGACTCAGATAAACCTCTAAGTAGCCTCAACGACCCTCTAAAAGGATGCAAATGACCAGCCGTCTGCAAGGAACATAAATCCTTCCATTCCCCACTATCCTGTCAAGAGGTGAAGAAGCTTCTTGGAGGAGAAGCGAAATGTCTTCAAAAGAAAAAACAAGAAAGTCCAGTTGCCTCCGGAAAAAGCACCTTTGGGACTACTTCTAGAGTACCATGAGGATATTTGTAGTTCAGGGTTGAACTGTGCAGCTCTCTGAACTTGGTGGTTTTCTGAGGATGCTTTTTTACTCTAGGTTTACAACATAGAATAATAGGGTTGGAAGGACCTTGGACGCTTTCTAGTCCAACCCTTGGCTCAAGCAGGAGACCCTATACCAGTGATGGCTAACCTTTTTGCCGTCGCATGCCAAAAGCGGGGGGAGCGTGGGGGGGTCGCGGGTGCGTGTGCCCACATCCATAATTCAATGCGCCCCGCCCTTCTGCACATGCACATGTGACCCCCCCCGCTCCCCTCTGCTTTTGGCACACGATGGCCCGGTGGGCCCGGTAGGCCTGTTTTTTGCCCTCCCCAGGCTCCAGAGGCTTTCTAGGAGCCTGGGGAGGGCAAAAACAGCCTTCCCCATCCCCCCGGAGGCCCTCCAGAAGCTGGAAACAGCCAGTTTCTCAACTTCCGTTGGGACCAGAAGGCCTGAAAATCAGTTGGCCGGTGTGTGTATGCACGCTGGAGCTGAGCTAGGGCAACACTTGCGTGCCCACCAATATGGCTCCGCGTGCCACCTGTGGCACACATGCCATAGATTCACCATCACGGCCCTATACCATTTCAGGCAAATGGGTGTCCAGTCTCTTCTTAAAAGCCTCCAGTGATGGAGCATTTACAATATCTAGAGGCAAGTTGTTCCACTGATTAACTGTTTTCTCTGTTAGGAAATTTCTCCTTAGTTCTAGGTTGGTTCTCTCCTTGATTAGTTTCCATTGTTCCTTGTCTTCATGTTACATCTTTACAATATAATACCCAAACAAAGAGTGCAGAGAAGAGCAACCAAGATGATTAGGGAACTGGAGGATAAATCATACTATGAACAGCTGCAGGAACTGGTATGTCTAGTTTAGCGAAGAAAAGGGCTAGAAGTGAATTGATAGCAGTCTTCCAGTATTGGAGGGGCTGCCACAAAGAAGAAGGAGTTGACCTATTCTCCAAAGCACCTGAGGGCAGGAGAAGAAGTAATGGTTGGAAGCTTTTCAGAGATCCAACCTAGAACCCAGGAGAAATGTTTTGACAGAATAATGAATCAGGCTTGCCTCCAGAAGTTGGATGCTCCATTATTGGAGATTTTTAAGAAGAGATTTGTCTAGAATGGTGTAAGGTCTCCTGTTTGAGCAAGAGGTTGGACTAGAAGACCTCCAAGATCCCTTCCAATTCTGATGGTGTTCTGTTTTCTATGATTTAGGACAGAGGCTCACCAACTGTCCCCCTGGGCCAACTTGATTCTCCAAAATCCAGAGAGTTCCAAATATTGTTACCAAAATATAGTTTTTAAAGTGGCAGAAAGGAAAATTATTAAATATATTTTAAGAGAGTAATCAATTCTTCTTCTTCTTGTGCCCTATCCGTCATCGGACATTGGCAATCATGTTGGCAATCCTATTTTTATCAACAGGCGCATGAAAAAGTGCTAGTGAGTTTTGTCCAAACCGGTCCCTTAGATTTTGAAGCCATGATGTTCTTCTACTGCCTGGACCTCGTTTGCCTTCAATCTTTTCTTGGAGGATTAAGTGAAGGATGCCGTATTTTTCCGGGTTACATGCCCAAAATATTCTAACTTTCGCTTTTTTTATGGTTTTGATCATTTCCCTTGGCTTTCCCAGGCGGCTTATCCCCTCCTCATTTCTGATTTTGTCAACCCAGCTTATACGTAACAGTAAATCCACGTTTCAATTGCGTCTAGTCTCTTCAAGCGGCTTTCTGTCAGAGACCAACTCTCCCCTCCGTATTACATTTAGTAGTAATCAATTAACTAAATGCAATCTGAAGCCAAGGTTGAAATGAACTCAAATAGAGCACTTAGTTCTGATTTTATCTACTGCTCTTTGGATTTGGCTTTTTCCTCTGTCGACCCTGCAGCCTTCTTCCCCCCCTTCCAGCTCTATTATACCATTACCGTCTTTCCCGATTTTTGTCCTCTTCTGACAATCTCACTGGAAGCTTTGAGAACCGAGACCGCAGGTATGCAAAACAAGTGTTACAAATGGTATTGCTCTCTCTCTTTTTTTTCCTAAGGCTCCTGGTTGCAGACAGAGGCTCTGAAATGCTCCTGGGATGATCGTAAATGTGTTGGCTTCACCTTTCAACAGGACTCAAAACAATTTAAAGGAAGATATGAAAGAGTTCCCCAAGGTCCTGAAGCTCATATCAGCTAATAGATTGATTTTGGTCAGAGGAACTGATCTTATTATAGAGGCTCGCTGAAAGTCTCTCTCTTGGTGTGTATGCTTGTCTGCGTCCGTGAGTTGCAAAGGTTTGCTGATTCAGCTCTTTCAGAGACAAATAAATATAGCACTTTTTCAACCCTTCTCATAAATCTGTGTCGGGTGACAGGTATTCGTTTGTTTGTTTTTTAACCTCTCCCCCATCCTTTTTAAATTGCACAGGCAAGTTCCTGCAGGTAACTTTAGAACTCCAGATCCACGGCAGAGATGGAACTCAGGGACTTGCACCGATATTTTTAGGTCATGCAAATTATTGACTAGTCCGTTTTGTTTTGTTTAGAATCCATAAACGATGAGAATAATGGCGGAACAGATTATTTCTCTCCTGGGCAATTCGTTTTTTTAAAGAGAAATGCAGGGTAGACGTTTTGTATACCTGCTTTTGCTTCAAGGTAGAAGACGAGGCCTCGTTTGGGTTCAGAACCTAAGCAGGGTTGAGCTTACGTATTGTACGATAGGATACCTCCTGCAAAAGTGAAAAAGAATCCTAAAAGAATTGTGGATGCTCCATCATTGGATGTATTTAAGAAGAGATTGGACACCCATTTGTCCAGACTGGTGTAGGGTCTCCTGCTTGTGCAGTAAGACCTCCAAGGTCCCTTTCAACTCTGTTATTCAGTAGCATAGGTATCCTGGAGTTGAAGGGAACTTTGGAGCAGGGGTGAAATCCAAAATTTTTCCCTACTGATTCTGTGGGCGTGGCTTGGTGGGCGTGGCAGGGGAAGGATACTGCAAAATCTCCATTCCCACCCCACTCCAGGGGAAGGATATTGCAAAATCTCCATTCCCTCCCCTCCTGGAGGAAGGATATTGCAAAATCTCCATCCCCACCTCACTCTGGGGCCAAACAGAGGTGATATTTGCCGGTCCTCCAAACTACTCAAAATTTCCACTACCGGTTCTCCAGAACCTATTAAACTTGCTTGATTTCACCCCTGGTTTGGAGGTGTTCTCATCCAATCCCTTGCCTCTCATGGCTCAGGCCCAGGACCCAGATTCTGATTCTGAAGATGCTGCTTCAGCTGAATCCATGGAATGTTCAGTCTCAGCAGATATAAACCCAGGAATGATATGAGGCTGATCAAACACAGGCATCATCAGAGAGCAAATCTCTTGATAAGTGATAGCTGGCTGCAATCCAACTGAAGAGGCAACCCTGACCCATGTTCCTTTGCAAGAAATGACTTCTGATTTCTGACCCTTGCATGAAATTCATGTGGATTCTGCCTGTAAAATTCTGACCTCTGGACTGGGTAAACAGCCCTGATCTGGCTCTTGGAACCCAGGATTGAATTTGGACTATTGTTCTGTATGTGCCTATTAAAAGCGAACTCTCCGGGCAAGCATCTGTGAAAGATTCTATGTTGGCTTGCATGTTTTATTTGTTGTTATCTCTTTGAACTTGAGTAAACTCTGAAATACCATAACATATGTGCATGAGTCAATATTTGAAATCGGAAGCAAGAATCCTCATATCATCTCTAACCAATAGCTCTCCAACTGTAGGAGATGACACGGCTGAGCCCAAAGGAGGGGTCAAGCATGCCATCAATTTGGCATCCCTTTGCACCCACAAGAAAACTAAATCCAACCCTTCTTGAATTCTGCTGACTCTTATCCATTGCCAATTTGTTTTGACTGTTAGTAGTTCAGATTCTTATAGACAGATAGCATGGAATAAACTTGTGCTCAAAACTCTGATAATCAAGAAATCTCTCCTTGCTTTTAATTTGGATTTCCCTCTGTCAAAACTCATTGGTACTTCTATCTATGGCAGCTCTGGCGAATACAACCACTCCTTCTTCCCTGGGTCAGCATTCAAGTATTGGAAAAAGCATTTCGATGTTGCCGCTAAGAAATTGCTGGGGAGTGAAGGATAATGGCCATTTTTATCTTGAAGGTACACTTTCTTTTCCTCCCTTTTAACTAGCCTTTAAGTAATTGCAGGAGAATTATAGAACTGTGAAAATGAAATATTGGAAGGAACCATGAAAATTATCTGGTCCAACTCTCTGCAATATGCTAGGACACCAATTAAGCCATCCAGTAACAGAATAAAAGAGTTGAAGGGGACCTTGGAAGTCTACTACTCCAACCCCCTTCTCAAGCAGGAGACCCTATACAATTTGAGACAAGTGATTGTCCAGTCTCTTCTTGACAACTTCTGGAGGCAAGCCATTCCACTGCTTAATTGTTCTCGTTCATAGGAAACTTATTAGTTCTTTGTTGCTTCAGAGGTGGGTTTCAGCAGGTTCTGACCAGTTCTGGAGAACCTGGAGCAGAAATTTTAAGTAGTTCGGAGAACTGGTAGTAAAAACTCTGACTGGCCCCACCACCATCTATTCTCTGCCTCCCGAGTCCCAGCTGATCGGGAGGAAATGGGGATTTTGCAGTAACCTTCCCCTGGATTGGGGAGGGAATGGAGTATCCTTCCCCTGAAGTGGCGTGGGAATGGAGATTTTACAGTATCCTTCCCCTGCCACACCCACCAAGCCATGCCATGCCATGCCATGCCCACCAAACCACGCCCACAGAACCGGTAGTAAAAAATTTTGAAACCCACCACCATGTTGCTTCTGTTTCATTAGGTTCCATCTATTGGTTTTTGTCATCCTCAAGAGATAACTGCCAAGTTTTAAAAATTTCCACAGATGAAGAACTCACAACTGTCAGGCCTGGAAGCCATCTTTTTCATTGCATCTTCAGGCCTGCCACATTTACTACTGTGGGAAACTGGGAGGGGAGATTGTGTGGAACCAGGGTGATATATAGTCATAATAACATTCCTTTCTCAGAGAGTCAAGGACATCTTGCCCTGCATCTGGGCGGCTGGAACTGGGAGGCATCTCCAGTTGGGATGGTGCTTGGATTGGACTATGTGATGGACATGTGGTGCTGGGCAGGGACTTGGACTTTCCTTTGGGTGGGGAAAACCTGGAAGCTTTCAGATTTGGGTTTCCCCAGATGTGCCAATATGACATCTCTAATAAAATGGAACTTTGTGGAAACTCAAGCCTCCGAGTTTTCTTTCATTGGGGGTGTTACTTGGAGCCCTGACAACAACATCTGTTCTGCTGTTGAAAAGACCATACCACCAGGAAATATTTCCTCATATTTTAAGTAAAATGAGGTAACTGCTACTTATGCTAGTATTTCTGGTCATAGTTTCCATTGACACGAAAAACATCTCATCCTTTTCCTCCTGTATATCCAAGCATAGAATCATGTTTTCTCTCCATTTTGATTTCTTCAGACCAAACATCTCAAGTTCTTTCACATGTTTTCATAGGATACCTGCCATGACAGTCTGTGATCGTAATAAAATTGATTGAATGGATATATTTTTTTTAATTTGATTTATATGCCGCCCTTCTCCGAAGACTCAGGGCAGCTTACAATGTGCTCAGCAATAGCCTTCATCCTTTTGTATATTTATACAAAGTCAGCTTATTGCCCCCACAAACTGGGTCCTCATTTCACCTACCTTAGAAAGGATGGAAGGCTGAGTCAACCTTGAGCCTTGGCGAGATTCGAACCCTGCAGTAATTGCAGGCAGCTGGTCTTAAGCAGCTTAATAACAGGGTGCCTTAAACCCTTGTACTACCAAGGCTCTCATTGCTATAGGGCATGCCCAGTGTTTTGAGGTAACACATTTTATCCCTTTTAAAGTTGACTAGCTGATAACCCAGCATTGCCCGGGCATTTATTTATCCCAATCCTGTATTAGACAGGAAGAGCAACTTCACCTGAACCCTGATTTCGGCGAGAATTAAATTAGTTAAAAATGTTTTCCCTGTGCCCCCAGAAGCATCAAGTAAAATGATACCACCTTGTTGTTTTGCTAGCTGATCCCTGATCATTTGGTGTGCTTTTTTCTGATCTTGATTTAGAAGTGGCTTCTTGGTCGCGATATATGCGCTAAGCTGTTCGATGTTGTAGTCCTTTTCTCGCATGTAATCTGTGTGAAGTATGTCGTGTCGAACTCGTAGTGGAGCATGGAAGGCCGAGTTGCAGTAATGTTTTATTGATCATGGCCACACATTTGTGCTCAAGAATAATCAAAGCCTTGTTGAAAATGTCCGGACCAAATGTAATTTCTAATGTTGGATTTTCCCCCTTACCAGAGGGAGCCCCCTTGTGGAGTACTGTGAAGCCGTAACCATGGCAACTCCACTGTGCTCTACAGTAGAAGCCATTTTAAGGCACAACAGGCTGTATCTTAACAGAAAACACACCCCAAGGGATGTTAGGGGAGTCTTACCCCCACAGTATTTCTTTCCAGAGAGTAAGTCATCTGTGTACCAGGTTTGGCTGAAATTGCTCAAGGCATTCCCGAGTTTCACCACTGGAGGTGGTACAAATGTTGAAAATAGATGTGCTAGGCCTTGGACAGCTTTTTTTTTTTAAAAAAAAAAAAATCCAGTATGCAAAACAGAGGTAAAGTCTTGGAACTGTGATCTTGAGAAACTCTGGAGCCGCAAACTGGTATGTGCCACCTCACGTGGCCTGCGAATTGCTTACCCTTCCGATTTTTTTTATTAGGTGAAAGCCATTTTTTCCTCAGAAAATGAATTGGAAAAGCCATCTCAGGTTCTGCCGTGCCTTGGGCATTGTGGTACCCAGGTTGTGCGGCATGGAACAAAATCGCTCTTATTTAAGCAGTCATGAATCATTTCAGACTGGGGCCGATCATTTTCTCTTCAAGCCTTCAGGCGATTTTTTTTTAATGGCACAAGTCAAATCAGCTTGGAATCCTAAGATTCCATTGGAACCAATTTGGCCCTTCGAATCGAACGGATGTTCTCAATCCATTTGAATGTTCAGACACAACCCCGTTCCCCCACCCTGATTCTCATGTTTCAATCATACTTGCAGCCTTTTTACTGAGTAAAAAAAAATATTCCTCACTCCTTGCGTTCGGTTTGAAGCTCCTGCGAGCCTTTTAAAACTTGGAAACCTATTTTAGTTATATTTCACTGTACAGCGTTATATAATTTGAAAGTTAACATGGGTCACTGCCCTAGTTTTGTGGGTAGATTTTGCTGTCGCGTAAAATAAAATGCCTTGAAATCCAAAGTGTGCTGAATTATGAAGCTAAAATAAAATTACGCCTAACCTCTTGAACAGTTGGTGCACTTAAGAAATTATTTCTCCATGAGTGGAAATTCCCTTTTTTTCCTCTCTTTGCTTCCTCTACTTTAACCACATTAAAAAAAAAAAAAGATTTGCTATCTTTTTTTCCCCTTTACAAGTCCTGGATTTCTCCAAGCGAGGTACAAAAAAAAAAAAAGCAGATTCTTGAAATGAAGAGCCGCCAGTTGCCAAGAATAATCATAATGCCTCAGTAAATATGATAAAATATTTACACGTTCAAAACTTATTTTAAAAAGCAAGACAGCCATTAAGGTCTAAAGCCTTTTTTTTTTTTTTTTTTTTAGGGAAAGCTAAAATGGATCAGAATAACTTCAGCATTGTGGTGCTCAACGTAGTGGTGAAATTAATCTGGTTTACTGGTCACAGGGCATTGTCAAATCTTAACCCACAGGGCACAGTCAAGATGCACAACAATCACAGGTAAAACACAAAATCTTGGGAACTACAATATTAACCACCATCTATCCCCCTTTTATGGGTTTATAAAGGTCACATTTCTTTGAAAGTTTTTAATTGATTGTTTCCTTGGGCTTTTTTTGCAAGCTACACTTAGCTGCTGTTTGTGAGATAAGCTAGTCACAAACTCGATTCCTGAGATGATTCAAGAGACAGCAACCAAAACTGATATGAGGTCCTACAAATAAGGAATGAAGAGCAAATAAGGTCCAAATGCTGAAGCTGAAATGAGGGAGGAAGCTGGAATTTGAGCCTGACATGTTGTGTGTTTTCACTTGAGCAACTTACCATATTTTATTTTATGAAATAATTTAGGGAAACATCTTCTTCTTCCTAGCATATTTCCACAGGTGCAGAGTCTGCTTTTCGGATCATTGAATGCCACTTTGCATGGTCAGCTGTGTCTCCAAGGTGCAGGCCCGCAGCTTGCATAACTTTGTTGAAGGTGTCTTGCCATCTCTGTTTTGGGCACCCGTGAGGACACCAGCCATTGACTTCTAGTTGGTAGGCAGTCTTGGCCACGGTGGAAGGTGCTGCTCTCTGGACATGTCCATACCAGAGGAGTCGGCCTTCTCTCATCTTCTCTGTAATTGGTGCCAAAATGTTGTCAAATGGTGTCATTTGTGATGTGGTCAAGAAGGGAGATGCCCGATAGCCAATGGAGCTAGGTGGCGCAGTTGTTAGAGTGCAGTACTACAGGCTATTTCAGCTGACTGCTAGCTGCAGTTCGGCAGTTCAAATCTCACCAGCTCAAGATTGACTCAGCCTTCCATCCTTCCGAAGTGGGTAAAATGAGGAGCCAGATTGTTGGGGGTAATATGTTGACTCTGTAAACCATTTACAGAGGGCTGTAAAAGCTCTATGAAGTGATATATAAGTCTAAGTGCTATTGCTATTGCTATTCATATTTCCATGGCACAGAGAGAGCTTTTGGTCCCTGTTGTTGCTGCCCAGCATTCAGTGCCATACAGTGCAACAGCGTGGATGGTTGTCTTGTAAATCTTAGATTTAAGACAGGTTGGCATTTGTCTGCAACATAACACACCAGTGAATTCTCACCAGTGCATCCAGGCTGCGTTCACCCTTGCTCGCACCTCACCCTTGATGTCACCATTGCCTTGGAGATGGGATTCCAGATATCGGGGGGAAAAAATAGGGAAATATAGGGAAATTAAAGTTCTACAGTAATTTTTTTCCCCAGAAAAAAATCTTTGAATAAAACAAGGATTTTCAAACAATCCTGCTTGAAGGGGGGGGGTCTCAAATTTAAGAAACAGAGGCAGGAAAATGATAGTAAGCAGCTCGGAGTTGTAAAAGATGTAGACCCAGATTTCTCTCTACTTCATTAAACTACCTTTGACTGTCTGTACTCCTAATACAAGAGAGAAAGGATGATGGTCTATAGACCAGAAGTGAAATCTATTTTTTTTTACTACCGGTTCTGTGGGCGTGGCTTGGTGGGCATGGCAGGGGAAGGATACTGCAAAATCTCCATTCCCTCCCCACTCCTGGGGGAAGGATACTGCAAAATCTCCATTCCCACCCCACTCTGGGGCCAGCCAGAGGTGGTATTTGCTGGTTCTCTGAACTACTCAAAATTTCCGCTACCAGTTCTGCAGAACCTGTCAGAACCTGCTGGATTTCACCCCTGCTATAGACCCTGGTATGATTCATATCACCATATTTTTCTCTTCTCTCTTCCCATTTTCAGCACATTTTAACCAACATTTGTGAGCTGATTGCATTTACTGGGGGTCCATGTTTTATGTTCAACTAAACACATTTCTGACCTGTGTGAACTTGAACGGAGATTATCAAGAATTTCTAGGGAAGTAGCAAGCATTTTTTTTTTCTTTTTACAACCCTGTAGTCAGGGCGGCTGGGTGGAGCTGAGCATTTAACTGGCCGCATGCCCTTTCTGATGCCTATGCGGAGTTTACAGCAGATATTTTCTCATTGGGCCTAAAAGAGAAACATCTGCCTCTAACCTAAGATTGAACTCTCAACCTTCGAAGTGGAAGGCTAGTGTCTTTACCTCTAGGCCACGACGCCACCCAGAAAAGTAGCAAGCATAACATTTCGAAAACAAATTTCAAAAATAAACTTTCATGGTTCTCCCCAAGCCGTGTGCTTCATACAACATCAGTTTCTTTGTTTCTCCACTTCACTTAATAAAATACCTGGGAAATACTGATAACTTTTATGTACAACTACTGTTGTACAGTAGTTCAGCACAAAGTACAAAGTTTGTGGTACAAAGTACAAAGGTTTTGTTATATTGCATGCAAAATTAGGCAGACTCTGTCTGTTGATAATGCACCACTAATCATAATATATTATTCATCTGTTTATTGTTGTCGTTTTTAATACTTTTATTTGTAATGCTGGTCTGAGACTGTAATAAAAATTGATTGTTTCTTGTTTCTTGTAATGATGAATATAGAAATAATGAAAAAAATCATGGTTCTTTTTATATGTTTGTCTATGGTTCAAGGATGACCCTCCTACCAATGGCTGGAATGGAATGGAATGGAATGGAATAGAATAGAATAGAATAGAATAGAATAGAATAGAATAGAATAGAATAGAATAGAATAACAGAGTTGGAAGGGACATTGGAGGTCTTCTAGTCCAACCCCCTGCCCAGGCAGGAAACCCTACACCACTTCAGACAAATGGTTATCCAACATCTTCTTAAAAACTTTCAGTGTTGAAGCATCCACAACTTCTGGAGGCAAGTTGTTCCACTGATTAATTGTTCTAACTGTCAGGAAATTTCTCCTTAGTTCTAAATTGCTTCTCTCCTTGATTAGTTTCCATCCGTTGCTTCTTGTCCTGCATTCAGGTGCTTTGGAGAATAGCTTGACTCCCTCTTCTTTGGGGCAGCCCCTGAGATATTGGAACACTGCTATCATGTCTCCCCTAGTCCTTCTTTTCATTAAACTAGACATACCCAGTTCCTTCATATGTTTTAGCCTCAAGTCCCCTAATCATCTTTGTTGCTCGTCAGTAAATTCAGCTAAATTCAGTATTTCCTCAAAGCAGACCACCCATACTATTAGCCATTGTGGCTAACTTATTTTTTTTTTTAATTTGATTTATATGCCGCCCTTCTCCGAAGACTCAGGGCGGCTTACAATGTGCTCAGCAATAGCCTTCATCCTTTTGTATATTTATACAAAGTCAGCTTATTGCCCCCACAACTGGGTCCTCAATTTACCTACCTTAGAAAGGATGGAAGGCTGAGTCAACCTTGAGCCTTGGCGAGATTTGAATCCTGCAGTAATTGCAGGCAGCTGGTCTTAATAACCAGCTTAATAACAGGGGTGCCTTAAACCCCTGTACTACCAAGGCTCTGAGTACTAGTTCTGTACTACCAAACTTATGTTTCCTGCTTAGCATTCGTGTAATTTTAATTGATCTCAATCTCATTTCCTCAATCTGGATTTACTAAGACTAGGTCTTTGGCTCTCCCGTGAAATATACACCACAGGTTTTTTTCTAGAAAGAAAGAAACCCAGCCTAAGCAAAAAGAGGAATTTCAACCCTTCCGTTCTGCCGTCCTGAGAGACAGAGAGATGCAAAGAGCCTCTTTTTTTGGCTATAATTAGAACTTGGCCCTTCTTTTTTTTTTTTTTCCTGAGCTGGAATTTGGACTGACCCCGAGCTTGTGAAATAATTAGTCTAATAGTGCAAAACCAGCCATTTTTTGAAAAGACTAATCCACTCCATATGCAGTGTCTCAGCAGGCGCTCTCATTAATCAAAGAAGGCCACGTACATCAAAGTGTTCAGTCGTGGCCGCCACGGCATCCATCATGCTGCTATTAAATGTGTTATGGCAGCACTTGATAAATATAATGTCTTTGATCTGCTGATAATTTGGGGCCTGGGTGGGTTGCTGCTAGGAATTCCCTGGGTAGAGAGAGAGAAAGAAATCTGAGGCAGACGTTCTTTCTGTTCTAAATTGTGGTGTAAACAAGCTTTTTGCTGCCTCAGAAAGGAAGCCGTGAGCTGAGGGAAGGGAAATCTTCTTACTAGTTCAACTCACATACAAAATAAATTCCAGGCAGGGTCTATGTGGGGGGTTAGGCTGTAGGGAGAAGACCAATTATACAGTGTATGATTGGGAGGTTGAAGGCTAAAACATAGGAAGAACGATTGCAGGAATTGAGTCTGTCTAGTTTAGTGAAAAGAAGAACTAGGGGTGGCATGATAGCAGTGTTCCAATATTTGAGGGGCTACCACAAAGAAGAAAAGGTCAACCTATTTTCCAAAGGATCAGAAGGCCAGATAAGAAACAATGGATGGAAGCTAATCAAGCAACCTAGAACTAAGGAGAAACTTCCTGGCAGTAAGAACAATGAAACAGTGGAACAACTTGCCTTCAGAAGTTGTGAGTGCTCCAACACTGAAGGCTTTTAAGAAGGGCCTGGACTATTTGTCCAAAATGGTATAATGACCCCTGCTTGAGCAGGGGGTTGGACTAGAAGATCTCTAAGGTCCCTTCCAACTCTGTTATTCTGTTGTTATTATTATTCTGTATATAGTTAAGCTGTTGACTTGGACCACTAAGATTCAAGTCCTGATCTCCACTCATCCAAGGGAGTGCCTTGGTGACTTGGAGAAATCCTTTTCTTTTAGATGTCCAGCAGAAGGGGAGATCATGTTCTCTGTCCTCAAGTCCTTTGTCTAGCAGGCATAGCCTTAAAATCAATTGTTATCCAGCTTTTTGAGTGTTTGCATTGTTGTTGTTGTAGTTGTTTTTATTATATCTTTTATTCATTAAATATGAAACTCAGTCAACTGAACATTTAAAAATGTATCACAAATATTATTGACTGGCGCTGATGGTTGATACAGGTTGCTGCCAGCATCCTAGGTATCAATCAAGTATCTTCCTAAAATGTATGATGTTCCAAGTAGCACAGTTTTTTTCAGTTCCACTGGTGTTATTGCAGGAAACTGTAATTTCTTGATGTATTCTGTAAAATTCTTGGACATGGTGCCAAGTGCCCCGTTGACAATGGGTATCACTGTCACATGTTTCATCCATAATCGCGTAGTTTTGATGGCCAGGTCGCGATATTTTGTGATTTTTTTCCAGTTCGTTTTCTTCGACTCTGGTGTCTCCTTGTACAGCAATATAAATAAATTGTATGCTTCGGTTTTCGACGACTGTGACATCTGGCGTGTTGTGTTCCAAATGATGATCCATGTGTATTAGAAAGTCCCACAAGATCTTCACCTTCTCGTTTTTGATAACTTTTTCCACTTTATCTACCCAAGACCTTTTGGATACAGGTAAGTCATTGTTGTTCATTGCTTAGTCAGCCAGATGTTTAGATTGGATATGGCATTTTTATCCACCTATCGAGTCCTTTCCAAGGACTTGGCATAGGCAGATGTTGTAGTTTGGAGGTATTAAAGATCTCATTGCAGGATGCAAGCTGTTTTAAGTTTTTTGCAATTGATCAATGGGGATTTTATCAGTGCTGATGGCGTTCAAGTGGTACTCCAGATGTTTTGGGATTACACAAACCCAAGAAACTAGAGAGGGTCTCTTTTGAGCCTATTGCTCTACTAACAGTCCAGCTGTGGACTTTTACCGGACCGTTCCCTTGACAGCATCTTTTTTGCTGAAACTCACAGGACTTTTCCCCACATACTATTATACAAGGTTATTCTGGAGATAACATACGAGGCCAGGCAGAACATTTCCACATGTGTAGATTAAGTATGCGTGTGTGTATACACATACATATATACAAACACACATATGTATATTTGTATATACTTATTTCTTCCCTGATTTCTAGCCTAACAACACACCCATCAATTGAACAGATTAGGTCAAGAGTTGACGTCAAAGTACACACAACACACAAGAATTGGATTGAGTGTTGTGCATTTTCTCAGCAGATTGGGACCATCATTTGAAGCTATGAGAGTTGTTTGGCACTTTTTTTAGAACTCAGTTATTACATATCATCAGTGGTGGGATCCTCCCGGTTTAACAATCGATTCGGTAATTGCATGATTTGCGCACGGCTGACGTGTGCTGCACGCAAGTGCACAGTTTGAAGAAATCTTCCTCCTTCTTCGGAGGAGTAACAGAGCTGATTCATGCGGCAATCTGCTCTACTGCACGAATCAGCTGAGAAGTTAAAGGAGGAAAATAGTGTAGGAGGTCGGGTGGGCCCTTCTGCTCATCGGGATGAACCGGTTCACTCCCAGCTGATCGTCGGGGCTACTGGTTCTCCCAAACCAGTCCGAACCGGTCTGAACCGGTAGAATCCCACCCCTGCTTATCATTCATGTTAGTGCATCAACAGAGGGAAAGCACCTAGCTCACAAGAAGTGATAGTATTGCTTTGAACTGCACTAGTGAGGCCACACTTGGAATATTCCATCCAGGTCTGGGCACCACAATACAAAACAGATGCTGAGACTCTAGAAAGAGTTCAGAGAAGAGCAACAAATATGATAAAGAGTTTGGAGGTTAAACATCATGAAGAACAATTGAGGTCACTAGGTATGTCTTGTCTAACAAAGAGAAGAACTAAGGGTGATATGATAACAGTCTTCCAATACTGAGGGGCTGTAACAGAGAAGAAGGGGTCAATCTAGTCTCCAAAACTCCTAAGGGCAAGGAGAAGAAGAAATGGCTGGAAGATCATTCAAGAGAGATCCTGACAGTGCAAATAATTAATCAGTGGAACAACTTGCCTCCAGAAGTTATGGATGCTCCATCACTGGAGGTTTCCAAGAAGAGATTGAGCAGCTATTTATCCAGAATGGTATAGGCTCTCTTGCTTGAGCAGGGCATTGGACTAGAAGACCTCCAAAGTCCCTTCCAGCTCTATTCTGATTTGAAAAAGTTGATTAAACATGGGTTTGCATTAAAAAAAAACCCATATTCACATTACTATTACTATTAATCTTCTCATTGTTCCTATCACCCATCTCCTCCCACTTATGACTGTATGACTGTAACTTGTTGCTGTATCCTTACGATTTATATTGATTATTTCCTAGTATGATTCGATTGCTTATTTGTATCCTATGGCTACCATTAAGTGTTGTACCTTATGATTCTTGACAAATGTATCTTTTCTTTTTATGTACACTGAGAGCATATGCACCAAAGACAAATTCCTTGTGTGTCCAATCACACTTGGCCAATAAAGAATATTATTCTATTCTATTCTATTCTATTCTATTCTATTCTATTCTATTCTATTCTATTCTATTCTATTCATTGATTCAGTACATTGTTTTGTGCTGTATGATACCTATTACCATAAAGATAATACAGAGAAATGCCAAACGCTTTCAAATGGGTTGGGTTCTGTACCAGCCTCCCTGGATTGGACTCAAAAGGCCTGGAGTTTTTGCAAAGACATCGTTAGATTTATGTTGACTTTAATAGATGAAAAATAATTGGTCTTTACAGTTTGCGAAAAGAATATTGGCTTAAACTTTCACCTATGATTAAATCATTGATTTGGAACTTCAATGGATCATTCTTTTTACTATTAAATTTATTGCATTTATAAAAGGGTATTTGGGGGAGGGAAGCAAATTATAAGTTACATTGGATCAAACATCGCAACAGTAATAATAATAATAAGAAAAAAAACAGGACTGTGAGTACTGATAGGTATAAAACCGCACTTTGTAATATTATTAAATATTACAGAAAGAATATTTCTGTAACTCAACTTCTGAAAGAAACTCAAATTATTGAGTTTCTTTCATAACTTTTAGTATCATGAGCAGTATAATGAGCCGTGGTGGTCCAGTGGTTAGAGTTAAATACTGTAAGCTACTTCTGCCGACTGCCGGTTGACTGCAATTTGGCAGTTCAAACCTCACCAGGCTCAAAGTTGACTCAGCCTTCCATCCTTCCAAAGTGGGAAAAATGAGGACCCAGATTGTTGGGGGGCAAGAGGCTGACACTGTAAACTGCTTAGAGAGGGCTGTAAAGCACTGTGAAACAGTATATAAGTCTAAGTGCTAGTGCTATTACTATCAAGTTCAAGTGAGTGGTGGGTTGCCCCTGGTTCGGACCGGTTCACAAGAACCGGTAATAAAACCAGCATGAGGCCCCGCCCACCACCCCGGATTATCAGCGATCTGCGCATGCGCAGAAGCAAGGTGCGCATGTAAGCAAAGCGAGCACATGCGCACGATCTCGTTGCAAACCGGTAGTAAAGGTTAAGTAACTTAAGTAAGTTAAGTTCAAGTGTCAATAAAACACACATACTTATGAACCTCTAAATCAGATTGTTCCCTCCATTGTTTCTGAAAATTCTAAACAGAGAAATTTGGAATCTTTTAAAATCCATCTGTCCATCTGCAGTGTGTCATCTGGTTACAAACATCTCTGTGCAACATCATTCACCATTTTCCATCTCATTCACATTGTCATAACATTATTTCGCTAAGCTTAATATTATAGTATATTAAAAATTTAAGTATTATAATGCTCTCCATTTTCTTCTTAATATCTCATAATAATAATACTGTCAGCGTCCCAGCACTGACATATAAATAAAGGGAGGAGAAGCCTGAACTTTTGTCTGCTAAATCTTTGAAGATCTGTCTCCTCGGAGATGGGGAGGGGGGAGACATTCCTGTGATCTGACGAAGAAGGAATCAGGAAAGTGACTTGGAAGATAGCCAATGAGAAGCAGAGAATTGGGGATCGGAAAGGGAGGGATTGGGGGACAAAGGTCAGTACTGACCGCGAAAAGAGTCAGGATCAGATTGTTGTGCTCGAATAAAGAGAACATTTCCTTAAAGATTGGCAGTTTGGAAGTTCATTTATTTTGAGATAGCATCGAAACCTGACAAATACATTTTAACATTAAATATCCTTATTCTCATATTCTCTCTCTCTCTCTGTATATATTTACAGGGGGAATATCTGAGAAGTGGGTGTGGCTCACTGACGACGCCTTAAAAGGCAGAAATAGCTATCTGAGTCTCCCAGAGAGCAACACAGAGTTGCAGTTTGTCAACAGAAAAAAAAAAAAGAAAAAGAAAAAAAAAGCCCTGAAGCTTGTGAATGAGATTTCACAGAACCAGAGCTGCAGAACAACTTAGTTTACGTAGGTAAAACCTGGCTAGAAAGAATATGCATATATATATATATATATATATATATATATATATAGAGAGAGAGAGAGAGAGAGAGAGAGAGAGAGAGAGAGAGAGAGAGAGAGAGAGAGAGAGAGGGGGAGGGAGGGAGAGAGGGAGGGAGGGAGCAATTTCCTTTTTATTTACATCTCACATAATATTCAGTTTGTTCTTTCTCTTTAATTGCTGATGTTAATCTGTTCCTTTCTGCACATTCTAATATTTTCCTGATCACCTTCTCACCAACGGGAATCTCTCCACTTTTCCAATGTTGTGCAAATACAATTCTAGCTTCTCTTTGTTATAAATTTCAGGTAAAATTCCTAGCAGAAACATTTCAATACATTGCTCATCTCTTCCAACCATGCCTTGATTTTTGTCCAATACTCCTTTGCTTCTCCACATGTCCACCACCAGGTATTTTCTGTCTTTGTACAATATCTACAACTTCTCTGATTTCCTATAAAATCCCAACCTTCGAAAAGAGTTGTTCCCCAAAGTTTTTTTTCCCCTGATTGCCCCAATTTTGTCCTCATCAACCTGCCCATGAGAAATGGTTACAGCATTTCTCCTTTTCTTCATGTGCCCTGCTATCATGTTGGATAATTCCCCTTTGGCTGGTAGGTCTACAATTGAGGAGCAGCCAATGATAATGTTAATTCCATTTTTTTTATTTTTTTATTTTAATTTTGATTTATATGCCGCCCTTCTCCGCAGACTCAGGAGACTCAATTTCACTTCCAAAGTAAAGTATTGCTAGAAGAGACTCCTGCATAGATCACAACTATTGAAAAACATGACTGGTAGGTAGCAATTGATTCTAGGTCAGGGATGAAATTTGACTTCCTCAGCCCAGCTCGGCCATGGCGGCAGGGACGATTTGAATCGGTTCACTGAACCGAACCGATTCAGATCTCCCTCCCTGCAAGCTGCAAGCCTTCCCATGTTGCCGACTGGATTTTACCCAGGAGTGAAATGATCCCGGTTCGGACCGGATCACCTGATCTGGTAACGATGGTGGCGGGTGGTTCGGAGAACCAGTAGCAAAAATTTCTGCGCCCCCCCCCATGCCCAGCTGAGCCATGCAATCATCAGAGGCTTTTTTTTTTTATTTTATTTTTAAAAGCATTTTTTCTACAACCTCTTCGGCTGAAATGGTCAGCCGGGGTGGGCCCAGGAAACGCATGCCCAGAGAAAGAGCCAATGCCGCTGGAGCAACCGCACCACAGCAAAAGCCACTCGACTCGCTTGAAGAGATAAGATGAGCTGATGCTTTCCCGCTCGGCTCCCTGCCGGACATCATCATGTCCCATGCGCTGATCCTCTGTGCATGCCGGTAGCGAAGGTAAGTGCATTTTATCCTCTGTTCTAGATATTAGATAGGTAGCTATCTAATTCTTTTAAGGGTAAAAAAAATTACTTGCTATCCTGCAAATTACTTTTTTTAATAATAATTTTGTTAAAGGTTAAAAAAATACCCAATACAAACCAAAGGTGGGTTTCCGCAGGTTCTGACCAGTTCTGGAGAACCAGTAGTGGAAATATTGAGTAGTTCGGAGAACCCGTGGTAAAATATCTGACTGGCCTGGGCCCCATCTATTCTCTGCCTCCCGAGTCTCAGCAGATCGGGAGGAAATGGGAATTTGGCAGTAACCTTCCCCTGGAGTTGGGTGGGAATGGAGATTTTACAGTATCCTTCCCCTGAATAGGATGGGAATGGAGATTTTACGGTATCCTTCCCCTGGATTGGGGTGGGAATGGAGATTTTACAATATCTTTCCCATGCCACATCCACCAAGCCATGCCCAACAAGCCATGCCACACCCACAGAACCGGTAGAAAAAAATTTTGAAACCCACCACTGATACAAACTAAGAAAAAATGCAGAGAGAAAAAAGGGCAGGTTTAAATATGCAGAAAAAATGGAAAAAAAAAACCATACAAAGAAAGTACTTCCTCCTCCCTCAAGACAAGTCAAAACAATGTTAGTAGATACCCGAAAATATTTAGATATTGATCCAGTTACCTTCCGCCAGCTTACCCGCTGCCAATGAGTTGTTCCAAGCATCCTATTGTCTATATTTTTATTTTATTTTTATTTGGTTCAAAGAAAAGGCTAAATCCAGAAAAATCCTATAGCGTGACTATTCTCCATTGCTGAGACTCAAAATTACATCCAAACCATTCCTAAACCACCAAATTTTCATGGATAAAATGATGGATTTGAAATGAGGGAAATCCCAAATGCTGAGATTAATGAGGTCATTAAAGTTCCATTTTAGGAAGCTCATATTGAATTTTTTTTAAACAAAATGAATAAAAAGGCAATCATTACATTTATAGTGAAATGCAGTAAATTATTGAATGGAAACTGGAAGAATGCAGGAGAATTTCTCAAGAGAATAGAAGGGAAGGGAAGGGAAGGGAAGGGAAGGGAAGGGAGGGGAAGGGAAGGGAAGGAAAGAGAAAAGAGAAGAGAAGAGAAGAGAAGAGAAGAGAAGAGAAGAGAAGAGAAGAGAAGAGAAGAGAAGAGAAGAGAAGAGAAGAGAAGAGAAGAGAAGAGAAGAGAAGAGAAGAGAAGAGAAGAGAAGAGGATTCATGCTTTGGAGAATAGGTTGATCCCCTCTTCTTTGTGGCAGCCCCTTAGATATTGAGGAAAGGAGAGGAGAGGAGAGGAGAGGAGAGGAGAGGAGAGGAGAGGAGAGGAGAGGAAAGGAACTCAAGTAACACTTCTCAAATCTGCACACCCTTTGTCCAGACCTTTCCATATCCAGCCCCAACCTTGTCCTAAAAACCTTTCAGAACCTACATCAGTAGTGAAAGGCAGTAAATTATTGAGTGGAAACTGGAAGAATTCAGGAGAATGTCGAAAGAGAAGAGAAGCAAAGAGAAGAGAAGCAAAGAGAAGAGAAGAGAAGAGAAGAGAAGAGAAGAGAAGAGAAGAGAAGAGAAGAGAAGAGAAGAGCTCAAGGAAAACTTCTCAAATCTGCATACCTTTTGTCTAGACTTTTCCATATCCAGCCCCAACTATCATAAAAACCTTCCAGAACCTTCTCCTCTAATCTTTATTTGGGCATGTGTGATTCTTTCTTAACAGTCCTGCAAACCCATCTTTTCCTGAAAATATGAATCATTCCGGCATATCGAGTCCACACAGCCTTTGGATAATGAACTGCATCAACACATTTCCACTAAGACCAGCTTTGGTTAAATAACGTTGCCATACCCCATTGGCTCCCCGGTGATGGTCCACTGATGATGTATTGAAACAAGATAAGAGCAGAACACGGCCGTGGCATTAAAAATGCAGAATGTGGAATTGCAGGGAAAGTGAAGGGTCACAGAAGATTAAGCTGTATCACAATATGGATGATGGAAATGTTCATTCAAGGAAGCTACACTCAAAAGGTCTGCTAAAGAGGGAGGGTGAGAAATGCTGAGATTGTAATTCTCCAATTTTTTTTCCTTCGGGTTCTCTTCTCTAGTTTAAAGCCGTAAGCTCTGTCAAGGAGGTAAGCGGAACAATATAGGAATATATCAAAGGTAGGTTTCACATAATTTTTCCAGCGGTTTGCCGTGCACCGACAATGTGAGCGCATGTGGCTTGCGGCATGTGCGTGGCTTAGAAAACGTGGCTGAATACGATGGCATAGCACCGGGGCAGCTGGGCTGGCCCATTGGAATATATAGAACAATACAAGCAGTTCTCAACGTCTGATTCCCAACTGAGCCCAACATTTCTGTTGTTAAACAACTCACTGCCAGCAGTTCGATTCTGACTGACTTAAGGTTGACTCGGCCTTCTGTCCTTCCAAGACTGGTAAAATGAAGACCCAGATTATTGGGGGCAATAAATTGACTCTGTAAACCGCTTAGGGAGGGCTGCAAAAAAATATAAAGCAATAGCACTTAGACTTATATACCAATTTACAGTGCTTTACAGCCCTCTCTAAGCAGATTACAGAGTCAGTTTATTGCCCCCAAACAATCTGGCTCCTCATTGTATCCACATCAGAAGGATGGAAGGAGTCAACCTTGAGCCTGATGACATTTGAACTGCCAAATTGCAGGCAGCCAGCAGTCAGCAGAAGTAGCCTGCAGTACTGCACTCTAACCACTGTGCCACCATGGCTCATAAAGAGGTATATACTGTGTTTCACTGAAAATAAGACCAGGTCTTATATTAATTTTTGCTCCAAAAGACGCATCATGGCTTATTTTCTGGTTAGGTCTTATTTTGGGGAAAATACGGTACTAAATGCATCGATCTGGCTGACAATCTTAACTGGGGCTTATTTTTTGGGTAGGGCTTATATTATGAGCATCCTGAAAAATCATGCTAGGACTTATTTTCTGGTTAGGTCTTATTTTGGGGGAAACAGGGTAAGTCTAAGTGTCCAATTTAATCCTCATAGACAACTTTCCCTCTCCCTGGAAACAGGCAATAAAGTATAAGCTAAAGTTCTATGGACTTCCTCACTGTTTTTAATATCCCTCATCAAATTTGCAGATGACACTAAGCTGGCAGGAATAGCCAACATCCCAAAAGAAAAGCTCGGGATCCAAAAAGATCTTCGCAGACTTGAACAATGGGCCCCATCCAACACAATAAAATTTAATATGGAGGAAAGCAAGGTTTTACACACAGGCAGGAAAAATCCATTGTCTGGGATGGAATAAGAACTCCTGCCTTAAGCAGGGTGTTGGACTACAAGACCTCCAAGATCCCTTCCAGCCCAATGATTCTATTGTCAAGGTTCCAAGTAATAGCAGAACTCCGAAGGAGACAGAATCCTCAAAGAACAGTTTTATTGGAGATATCATATTGGCACAAACTGATGAAAACCGACTCTGAACGTTCCCACGGTTTTCACCCATGATTAAAAGTGAAAGTTTTTCCCTTCCCCCAAACAATCAGTCACATGGTCCAATCAAGCTGCAGGCCGGTTGCCTGGTTACTTCACCCCTCCTTTCCTCCTTCCTCCAGCCACCTGTGGGAATGTTCTTGGTTCCCACAAGAAACTATTTTGTTTTGGCTACAAGCCACACACCCCCAATCTAACTATATTCCCCCTCTTTTCTCTTCTTCGCATTGTGGAAACCCTGAAGCGTCCAAAATGGCCCCAGCCAGGTTCGCTTCAGAGGTGACATCTATGACTTCTACTAGGGGCGAGTTCCAAATCCCGTCGCTACTGGTTTGTGCGCGCATGTGCACATGCGCAGAAATGTCCTGACGGGTGGGCGGAGCCTCCCGCTACCACTGCTATGGTTTCAGCCAATCCAGTGCGAACCGGTAGCAACCCACTGACTTCTACAAATGGTTGCAGATTCCTGACTTTGAACATCATAATCGCAATCTAGATCAAATCTCCTGCCCTATTATTCTGCAACCTCAAATTAAATTCACAGTTTGTCCTCACTTCAGTTTGAATATTACAAGGGTTTTGTATGTACCGTGTTTCCCTGAAAATAAGATCCTGTCTTATATATATATATATTTTTTTTGAACCCTGAAATAAGCGCTTGGCCTTATTGCCATGCACTCAAAAGCCCAATTGGGTTTATTATCGGGGATGTCTTATTTGGAGGGGAAACAGGTTATGTCTTTCTCCTCTTTAGACAATTTTAATTGGCTATCAAGGTTGTATAATGTGTGGCACGTCTTTTAGTATTTAAATATAGCTATGGCACACCCGTAAAAAGGAAAGGGGAAATATATTGGATATATATTTCAGAATACCTTCAGTGAAAGTTGAATTAAATTATCTCCCTTCACTGTAAAGCAATGAAAGTTGATAGAAGAAGAAAGGGGTGTCATTTCAAATCAAGCTTCTCTTTGTTCTCTGATTAAAGTTATGCCTAAAAAGAATGGCAAGGAGTTTCACAGGACAATGGTGTGGCTCCAAGAAATGGACTCTTCAAATTTCTTTTTAAGGCGGGCTACTTTTCTCTCTCTCTCTCTCTCTCTCTCTCCTCATGGAGTAGAGACATTGACGTGACAAAGGCTTAAGATGCCAACTGTAAAGAAGTTGTGAATTTAAAGCAAAGGATTAGGTTAGAATTGCCAGATTTTTCTTTCCCCTATCCCTTTTTTTTAAAAAAAAATAATTACTATTTTATTAATGATTTCTCAGAGGTAATGTAGATCTTTCACATGACAGAAGGCAGGGTCAATTTTTATTAACCCATAAATGGTTGTGTTGCAAAATTTATCTGTGGCAAAATAGTCTCTATAGAATAAGACTTGGAGTTCAGAATGAAAAAGAGCAATTTTGCAGTTTAGAATACATTTAGAATAGAATAGAGCTGGAAGGGACCTTGGAGGTCTTCTAGTCCAGCCCCCTGCTCAAGCACAGTATACTATTTCAGATAAGTGACTGTCCAGTCTCTAAAAACCTCCAGTCAGTGATGGAGAGTCCACAAATTCTGGCGGCAAGCTCTTCCACTAGTTAACTGTCCTCACTGTTAGTTTATCCTTAATTCCAGGTTGCTTCTCTCTCTTTTTTTTTTTTTTTAATTTGATTTATATGCCGCCCTTCTCCGAAGACTCAGGACGGCTTACAATGTGCTCAGCAATAGCCTTCATCCTTTTGTATATTTATACAAAGTCAGCTTATTGCCCCCACAAACTGGGTCCTCATTTCACCTACCTTAGAAAGGATGGAAGGCTGAGTCAACCTTGAGCCTTGGCGAGATTCGAACCCTGCAGTAATTGCAGGCAGCTGGTCTTAATAACCAGCTTAATAACAGGGTGCCTTTGGTCAGTTTCCATCCATTGTTTCTTGTCCTGCTCTCTGGTGCTTTGGAGAATAATTTGACCCCCTCATCTTTGTGGCAGCCCCTCAAATACTGGAATACTGCTACCATGTCCCCCCAGTCCTCCTTTTCTCTAGACTAGCCAAACCCAAATCCTGCAACTGTTCTTCATGTGTTTTAGTCTCCAGGCCCTTGATCGTCTTAGTTGCTCTTCTCTGAACTGTTGGAAGAAACATCCTTCTGGGTTCTGCTCCAAGTGGGGAAACAGAAATTGAAAACATGGAGACTGCTTGGAAAGATGGTTTAATGGTGGACAGGATCACATGGCTTGAGTTCCTGAACAGAAAAGGGCAGATACAGTAAATCCTCGGGTTTTTATGCTCTCTCTGGCTCTGCATTTCTTGGGGCCCCGAAAGAGTATCCTGATTGGTTGTCAGACTCCCAGGGGTGGGGGTCTTAGCTAGCCTTGCTGGCTGATGGTCACATGTGCTTCCCAGGTCACGTGTGGGTGAGTTTCTGCTGCTATTGTGTAGAGGGCTAATCCTATCTTTGTTGGATCTTTGGCAATTCCTACTATGGCTCTGCCTGAAGGAGGCAGATCTTTGTTATGTAGAATAGACTGGCCCAGGCCTTAATGGCCCATTGACAAAGGGTGGGGGGCAGGAAGGTGGGAGCTGCTTTGTCTGTAAAATATGTTTCTCCATTTCTCATCCAGGGAAATATAATATTCTGCCTTTTTCATATTTCCTAAAATATTTCACTCTTCCAGGAAAGGGGTGGGTGCTAACTTCCTACAGTATCTACCCCTTTTCTGTTCAGGAACTCAAGCCATGTGATCCTGTCCACCATTAAACCATCTTTCCAAGCAGTCTCCATGTTTCCAGTGTGTTTTCCCCCACTTGGAGCAGAACCTAGAAGGATGTTTCTTCCAACACCTTCTACAGAACTTTTTCCAAAATCTCAACATCTTTTTTTGTAATATAGTGATAAAAGTTGGTTGCAGTATTCCAGATATGGCCTTACTAGGGTTTTGTAAAGCAACACTAATACTTCAGGTGATCTTGATTCTATGCCTTCATTTATACAACCCAGGATTTTATTAGCTTTTTTGGCTGCTGGCTCATATTCATATTCAGCTAAAAGGTAAGTGTTTGCTTCAGCAACCAGTCCAATTTTAGAGCCAGCCCAGGATAATTTTGCAGCAATCCTAGATAAGTAGCCTCCTATGCCAGAGGTCCCCTACCCTTGCCCACTACCAAGCCAGGGCTATTCAGAATTGAGCCGTGTGAGTGGCAGGCCAGAGCGCATCTGTGTGTGCACACCTCCACTTATGCAAGTGGTGGGCCGGTGGGCATGTGGGCATGCATGCATTGGTCTGCCACTCACACAAGCACTTGCATATGTGCTCAAACCAGCCTGCTGCTCACATGGCCCAGTTTCCCTTCCCCCACAGCCAGCCCACCAAGCTGCAAAATATGGGGACCGCTGTCATGTGTTACAGGTGGCAATAAAAATATAGATACTTTTCTTCTCTATAAGTCCTGACTTCTCAGCAGTAAAGATACTAGAGCAAGGTGGAGAAACTGCAGTTACACTGAAAACGGTGCCTTAAGACAATCTTAATTATTACCATCTCTAAAGACAATATAATCTCTGTCCCCCTCCAGCAAATCTATTAAGTAAAAAAGCAAAATCCAAATGCTTCATCAATCATTCTTTGTCACCAAAAGTCTTGCAACAGGAACCAAATGTAACTTTCTTTTTCTTTTAGCTGTGGTCAGATAAGCCAACCTTGTATTTCTCCCCTGAGTTTTTAAAAATATATTTAACCTCCCTCAAATAGAGTCCCAGAGCTAATTTTCAGTTCATCTATGTCAAGTCAAAAATCTTTCAGAGCTTTAACAGATTTTTTAAAATATATCCAATAAGTAAAGTTTATCCTTTTGTTTGTCACTTCTAATAAAGTCCTTCAAAACACAGTTCTTATGTACATTCAGTTATAAAAAAAAATCAAAGTCAATTTCCTGGTTCATTATTTGTACATCTCCTTTAGGGAATCTAGATAGTTCTCAATCTATGACTGCAATTAAGACCAGAATTTCCATCAGAAGTTACTGTAGTTGTAAGTTGAGTCAGCCCCACTTTTACAACAATTTTGATGGCAGTGTTGTGACCCAGGCCCAAGTAGGTAGTAATTGACACAAACAGTTCCAAGACTAACAGGCTTTATTAGAACAGCTGAGAATTAACTCATTCTCAGCATAGTCCAAACTAAATTAAAACAAACTCTTCATAACACAAATTCTTCAGTCTAATCACCAACCTTAGTATTGTTGGAAGATATGAGAAACTCAAAAAAATATTAAAAGAGCAGGGAAATTCCCCTAAAAGAAAATAGAAGCAGAAACTCAGGCAGAGTTTCAGCCCCCACCTTTATCAATGGGCCATTAAGAAGCTGAAGCCACCCTATTTTCCACAACAAAGGAAGGACAAAATTAGAGGGGCCTGCAACATCCAAACAGGTATGGGACACAGAAAAAAGCAAGCACCCAAAAAAAAAAGGAAAAAAAATCAAGCCAAAGTAATTAGAATTTTTAACACATGAGAAAAGGAGATATTCACTAAAACACAGTAATAGCAAACTGATTAATTATAGGGAACGAACAACTACAAAGGGCTAGGAAAAACAAAGATTGGACTATAAAACAATTACTTATTTGCCAGATCCAGGACGGAAGAACCCAATCACAAAAAGCAGGATTTAATCACCATAAAACAATCACGCACACAAATCAAAGGATTCACATGCCAAATCAAAAGAATTTCAAAAGACTTTAAAGGGTCACATAGAAAAATCAAAAGACCTTTTAGGATATAAAAAATGGGTTTTTCTTACAGCTCAAACAGGCTAGCCTCGGAACTCTGTGCTTGTATTTGTTTCTTGCCTGCTTTCCTATAAACAATCAACTAATTCTGCTCTCAAGCAGCTGACTCCAATCATTTCAAAGTAATCTCCCAGCCAGGAGTTTTGAATTCAAGAAGGGGAAGCTCTGCCTTCCAACAATCCTTAAAGGGAAAGGCTTCTTTTTCCTTCCAACAGTATAATTAGGCAAACTGCCAAAGGCTTCTCTTGGCAAAAGTTCAAAAGCAGAAGTCCCCGACAAGAGATAAGTGCAGCAAGACTATCAACGTTGTTTTCCGACAAAGAGCCCAAGAGCCGTTGCTGGTCTTTTAAGCCTTATGGGAGGGGTCAATCATCTCTTGGCCTTACTCCCGAGTCGTCCCCTTTGCTTTAGCAGCTTTTGCCTTCTGGAAGCTCTTCTCATATGTGCACTAGGAACAGGCTCCTCCTGTTCCTCTGCCTCTCTACTGTCAGCCTCTGGAGGCTCCAGAGTCCGCACATCACTCGCCGATGGCCCTGGCCCCATCTTTGCCTCCAACACAGAACCCTCATCCAGGCCTTCCCCAGCCTCCAGGACTGGCCCATGTTCTTCCTCAGCCTCATCGCTGTCCGACTCCGCTGCCAGCTCCGCAGGCTGCTGGCGAACCACAACAGGCAGTCACTAAATGAAACAAATGGTTGTGAAGCATATTCAGTTTCCCCAATGGGGTTTTTTTTTTGCCATTTTTGCCAGAAATCAGCCAAAAAAATAATCACAAATCAGGATCACATGATTGCAAGATGCTGCAATCAGCTATAAATGAACACCAGTCGCAACACACCCTATTTGCAAATACTTTGACTGCAAGAGTGCTGCAACAGTCATAAGTGTGAGTACAGGACATAGGTCAATTTTGTTCAAAACCATCATAACTTTGAACCACCATTAAATGAATGGTCATAAGTCAAGGACTACTTATAAGTCATCCATCAGTTCCATTTCCTTCTTTGCCTATTACGTTTAAGTTCTCCTTCAAAATAATTTTCAAACCATCCACTACTGCTTGTTCATATTCTGTAACTTCAGTGCAACATGCTCTGTCCATGTTATCAAAGAGTTTATCTATCTTCCCAAGATGCTTGGCAGAGTAATGTTCAAAAGTTTCTGCTAGAGATTTCTGCTCCATTGTCTGTGCTCTAGTTCCCTCTAGTTTCCAACCTTCAAAGTCTCCTCACCATATAAAGACCCAAAACAATCGCCATTTTTACCATTTGCATTCATTTGCCAATTTGGTTGTATTTACGTATGCATAAGCATGGCTTTTGCTGAACTATATGGATCCTTTAATAAAAATTGATTTTTATTGTTCAGCGCACTCCTAGGTCAGTGCTTTATTTTATTTTATTATATTTTATGTTTTGATATTTTCATTGTTCTATAGGGATACTGTATTTTCAAAAACAGTATGTTTCAGCTATTAATTCAAAATATATTATAATAGCAATATGAAAAGGAAAAAGTGTGGGAGGAAATTTCCTGAAAATTTATATCATAAACAAAACAACTCTAGACAATTTTACTAGATTATTCAATTCTTATCTATCTATCTATCTATCTATCTATCTATCATCTATCTATTTTTCTATCTGTATCTAGCTAGCTATCTAGCTATCTAGCTATCTGAATCTATCTGTCTGACTGACTGTCTGTCTGTCTGTCTATCTATCTATCTATCTATCTATCTATCTATCTATCTATCTATCTATCTAATCTGATTATGTCAGCAATCCACTATTTCAAGCCACGTTGGGATATTGGGCCATTTTCTAACAATGCCTTAAGATCCTTTAATAGCAAGGTCAACATAACATAACATAACACAACACAACATAACACAATAGCATAACAGTCAGAACAATTAATCAGTGGAACAACTTGCCTCCAGAAGTTGTGAATGCTCCAACACTGGAAGTTTTTAAGAAGAGGTTGGATAACCATTTGTCTGAAATGATTTAGGGTTTCCTGCCTGAGCAGGGGGTTGGACTAGAAGACCTCCAAGGTCCCTTCCAACTCTGTTATTCTATTCTATTCTATTCTATTCTATTCTATTCTATTCTATTCTATTCTATTCTATTCTATTCTATTCTATTCTATTCTAAATACATGACATGACAGGACAGGACATGACATGACATGACATGACATGACAGGACATGACATGACATGACAGGACATGACATGACATGACATGACATTACATTACATTACATTACATTACATTAACATAGTATTAAAAGATAGCTCTCCACTAAGGTCATTTTCAATCATAGCTGAAAGTTGTTAGAAAGGATATTCTTTGCTGGTGCTAGTCTTTTTTAAACTGAAATGTTTTCATATGATGAGCAGGCTATTTGAAACAATACATGGAGTAATATATTTAAGATATATTGATATATACTGCGAGTTCAATTCTCACCAGGCTCAAGGTCGACTCAGCCTTCCATCCTTTCTAAGGTAGGTAAATTGAGGACCCAGTTTGTGGGGGCAATAAGCTGACTTTGTATAAAATATACAAAAGTATGAAGGCTATTGCTTAGCGCATTGTAAGCTGCCCTGAGTCTCCGGAGAATAAATAAATAAATAAATAAATAAATAAATAAATAAATAAATAAATAAATAAATAAATAAAAAAAAAAAAGAGCTGGAGTGGCCGTACCAGAATCCCTATAACAGACTTCCATTATTTTAGCAAACTGTAAATAATTGTTTAGGTATGTGCTTTACCCTAACATTTTTGAACACAAAGAAAGAGAGAAGCAGGAGAAGGATGGGGGGGGGGAAACCAGATCTTAACATTCTATAACAGAGAACAAAAGACGCTGAACAACTGATAGCAGGGGGGAAAAAAAAAACATTGTAATGTTGAGAGCGATTTGGGCCAAACCTTATTAAAATCACCAGCGGAGAATAATGGCTCAATCGTTGATTTGAAGTGCCGTTCAGAAGAAAACAGGAATGCAAACATAGCGTGAACATTTTTCCTGCTTTCTACAGACTTCGTCTCTTTAGACAACCAAGCATCCCTTTTGGCAGGAAAACAAGCTTTTCGCAGAATCTTTAGAAAAACACTCTCTACGGACACAGAACAACCAGCACAATTTTGAGGCCCAGGGAACAAGGAGAGGAGAGGGGAGAAGTGAACAATTCAAAAAAAAACCCCAGAAACTGCCAACATCTGTTTTGTCTTTGTTCTCTTGGCTCTCCTCGGCCCCACCACTAATTCTATCAAAGTCTGCAGTGTTTGGTTAAGCGGTTTAAATTTCACTTCTATTAAGACTGGGGTTAAGATGTCAGTTGAAATGCTCCCCTCTTTAGGAGCTGCCAAGGGAACTGGGCGTTTGCCAATAAAGCGTTGCCTGGGCTGAATGAAAAAGCCTTTCCGTGCATTTCTCTCTTGTTTTTTTCAATCCAAAAATCAGTGAGGTTGCAAGGCCAATTCTGATGCATCAACTGGCATGCAGATTCAGCTAGCCAGCTTCACATGTAGAGATTGGACAATCACTTGTCTTTAACAAATTAACAGATTGACAGAGTTGGAAGGGACTTTGTAGGTCATCTAGTCCAACCCCCCGCCCAAGCAGGAGACCCTACACCATTTCTGACAAATGGCAGTCCAATCTCTTCTTGAAAGCCTCCAGGGATGAAGCTCCCACAACTTCCGAAGGCAACTTCTGTTCCATCGGTTGATTGTTTTCACTGTCAGAAAATTCCTCCTTATTTCTAGGTTGAATCTCTCCTTGTTCAGTTTCCATCCATTATTCCTTGTATGGCCTTCTGGTGCTTTGGAAAATAGCTTGAACCCCCACCCCCTCTGTGGGTCAAATATTGGAAGACTGCTATCCTGTCTCCCCTGGTCCTTCTCTTCACTAGACCAGCCATGCCCAGTTCCTGCAACCGTTCATCGCATGTTTTAGCCTCCAGTCCCCCAATCATCCTGGTTGTTCTTCTCTGCACTCTTTTCAGAGTCTCCACATCTTTTTTTATAGTGTGGTGACCAAAACTGGATGCAGTATTCTAGGTGTGGTTTTACTAAGGCTTTATAGAGTGGTATTAGTACCTCGCTTGATCTTGATCTTGTCTGAAATGGTATATAGGATTTATTGCTTGAGCAGGAGGGGTGGACTAGAAGATCTCCAAGGTCCCTTCCAGTTCTGTTATTCTGTGCAGCAAAATGAAAGGATCTCTTGAGACGAGTGTCAGGATTACATCAGGATAGAGTCCTAATTTATCACTCTTGTTATTTAGCACTCTTTCCTGCTACACAAAGTATTTGCAAAGTCATTAAGTGCTCGGGGTTGAAATTAACAAAACTACCCACAATTCAACTAAATATCCAAACTTTTTGCAGCCTAAGTACAAGTTATGTTCCTCATCAACAGTCACAGAAATATCTGAGAAATATGGCTTGAAGCTTAACACCTCAAAAATCAAGATCATGGTCGTCAGCAAACAACCCATCAATTTACCACCGATAACTTCGGAAGGAAGACTACTAGAAAAAGTTGAAAGGATCACGTACCTCAGTTCTAATATACATGAAAGCTGGAACCTGACCACTGAAGTAAAAACAAAGCTAGAGAAAACTGGAAAAGCATTCTTCAAAATGAAAAAGGTCTTCTGCAGTCATGACAAAAGCCTAAGATTGAAAATCAGACTTGTCAGATGTGACATCTTTTCTATCCTGCTCTCCAGAGTGGAGAGTTGGTCTCTGACAGAAAGCCACTTGAAGAAAGAGACTAGAAGCATTTGAAATGTGGATTTACAGGCGTTACGCATTTATGTTACGTATAAGTTGAGTTGACAAAATCAGAAATGAGGAGGTGATAAGACGCTTGGGAAAGCCAAGGGAAATCATCAAAACCATAAAAAAGCAAAAGTTAGAATATTTTGGACATGTGATGCGACACCCAGAAAAATACAGCATCCTTCACTTAATCCTCTGAGGAAAGATTGAAGGCAAATGAGGTCCAGGCAGAAGAAGAACATCATGGCTTCAAAATCTAAGGGGCTGGTTTGGACAAAAATCAACAGCATTTTTCGTGCGGCTGTTGATAAAAATAGGATCTCCAACATGATCGCCAACGTCCGATGACGAATATGGCACAAGAAGAAGAAGAAAAAGAAGTACAAGTTGTTTTAAGGTTGTCCTCGGCTTATGGCCACAATTGAGACTAGAATTTCCATTACTAATCAAGGCAGATGTTAAGTAAGTCACACCCAATTTTGTGACCTTTTTGTCACAATTGTTACTGGAATCACTCGTGTTGCTAAATGAATCATGCTGTTGAAAAACGAATCCAGCTTCCTCCATTGACTTGGTTTGGAAAATTCACAAATGGGGATCACATTGTCAGCCCTGGAGGATATCTTTTCTTCTGGATCTTCAGGGCTGCCACACTTAGTGCTGTGGGAAAGTGGGAGGGGGGTTGTATGGAGTTGGTAGAGTTATTTAGCCATAACAACATTCTTTTCTCTGAGAGTCAAGGACATTCAGCCTGCACCTGGAGTGGCGTGACTGGGAGGTACCTCCAGTTGGGACGGTGGATTGATTGGACCATGTGATAGACATGTAGGTGCAGGGAAAGACACCTGGACTTTCTTTTGGGTGGGGAAAACCCAGGAGCTTTCAGATTTGGGTTTTCCCAGATGTGCCAATATGACATCTCTAATAGAATGGATCTTTGAGGAAATCCTTCCCTCAGAGTCTTAATTGGTTGGATGCTGCAACTGTCAAAAATTCATATTCATTGCCAGGCAACCGAATTTCGATCATGTGACCATCAGTGACTTTACTGATCGACTTATCTGTAAAGTTACCCAGGGAATAATCCTGAGTAATCCAGGGCCGATCCTTCTTTGAGTCCAATCTACCTTACAGTTTATGGTTCTGGGTAAAAAATAAAAAAAATTGGGAGGAGAGGGTGTTGACCTTTTGGAGAAAATACAGTAGTGGCCAAAATTGTGGAAACCTTTTGGGAAAAGTATATTTTCTAAAACTAGCTAATAACACCACTTTGTTTTGTTTTTTTGGAGTAGTACTATAAAATTATATATCAATGGAAAGATAGTTTAATCAAGAATGTAATGCAATAACTTTTAGGAAGGATTTGCTATTAGAATAGCAGGTACAGTATAACGAAGAAAAGTGAAACACGTAGAAAAAAACGATATATACAAAAATGAAAAAACGAGATATACAAAAATTATCACCATGTCAGATAATCCTTAGTTGGGTAACCTTTAGCATGAATTACGGCCTTACAAGTCTTCCCATGACTGAACCAAGTCTTTTGGTTCTGCAGCTGTTATAATGTGAAACCAAGATTGAAGGATTGTTTCTATTAACTGGGTTTTATTGCTGGGTCGCTTCTGACTAACAAGTTTCTTTAGTCGGCTCCATAGATTTTCAATTGGGTTAAGATCTGGGCTTTTCCCAGGCCATTCCAGCAGTGGAATAGGATTATCTTGAAACTCCCCCCCAAAAAAGTGGTGTTATTAGCCATCAAACCTCAAAAATACACTTTTCCCAAAAAGGTTTCCACAATTTTGGCCGCTACTGTACAGGTTGTTCAACCAGCCCAAAAAGAAGAAGCAAAAAAGGAGAAAAGGCAGCCTTTGTTAGAGAAGAAATACCTCAGGGTTGTAAACTTGGAAGAACAGCTCATTCCCATATTCCTGTGGAAGATGTTTTATTTAAATCAAACCCGGGATTGGCGGTTTGAATTTCCCCACTATGCTCAGATCTAAAAAAAGCTACGCAGAGTTGCTTTAGCCCAACTTTGCACATGACATGGAACAGCAGACCGCATTAGTAGAAACATTCATCAATATGGCTAGCTGGAAGATGATGGATTTTGCTGAATCCCCCAAGGCAATAATTTTCAAACACAGAAGGATGTTGGCTTTCTGTGCGCTCTGAACGGGGTTGAAAAATTTCCCTTCTAATTCTCCGAGCTGGAATCGGTGCCGCTTCGATAACGGCAGTCAGAGCAAGCCAGTTAGGCAGAGGTTCGTTGGAATGTACCAACTCCTGCCACGCCAACCTCAGAGGGTTTCTACCACAAAATGCGTTGCAATATGTCGATGAAGGTTGGCGTGGCAGGAGCTGGTACACTCCAACGAATCCCTGCCTAACTGGCTTACTCTGATTGAGGACAACCTTCAGACAACTCTAAGAATCTTCATTGACCTATTGCAACACATTTTGGGGTGGAAAACCCCTGAGGTTGATGTGGCAGGAGTTGGTACATTCCAACGATTCCCTGCCTAACTGGCTTACTCTGATTGAGGACAACCTTCAGACAACTCTACCTGGATGACTGAGAATCTTCGTTGACCTATTGCAACAGATTTTGGGGTGGAAAACTCCTGAGGTTGGTGTGGCAGGAGTTGGTACATTCCAATGAATCTCTGCCTAACTGGCTTGCTCTGATTGAGGACAACCTTCAGACAACTCTACCTGGATGATGAGAATCTTCGTTGACCTATTGCAACACATTTTGGGATGGAAACCCCCTGAGGTTGGTGTGGCAGGAATTGATACATTCCAACAAATCTCTGCCTGGCTTACTCTGATTGAGGACAACCTTCAGACAACTCCATCTGGATAGCTGAGAATCTTCTTTGACCTATTGCAACACATTTTGGGGTGGAAACCCCCTGAGGTTGATATGGCAGGACTTGGTACATTCCAACGATTCCCTGCCTAACTGCCTTGCTCTGACTAAGGAAGCTGCCAGGAATTCTCCCAGGATGCTTAATAGTCATGCAGCACAAAGTCATTCTCCCCAGCACACATGCCCCAGAATGAAGATTTTATAGTATCCTTCCCCTGCCATGCCCACCAAGCCATGCCATGCCTACCAAGCCACACCCACAGAACCGGTAGTAAATAATTTTGAAACCCACCACTGGCTGAGGGTATGATGTAGTTAAGCCAGTGGTGAAATTCATTTTTTTTACTTCCGGTTCTGTGGGCGTGGCTTGGTGTGCATGGTATGGCTTGGTGGGTGTGGCTTGGTGGGTGTGGCTTGGTGGGCATGGCAGGGGAAGGATATTGCAAAATCCCCATTCCCATCCCACTCTGGGGCCAGCCAGAGGTGGTATTTGCTAGTTCTCTGAACTACTCAAAATTTCCGCTACCAGTTCTCCAGAACCTGTCAGAACCTTCTGGATTTCACCCCTGATCCTGTCAGGTACCAGATATTTCTGCAGGGACGCTGGAATTTTGGTTGGAGGAAGGGGGGAGGAATGGAATGATCTGTATATGAAGTTTCTGTTTCTGTTTCTTGCATTACTGTGTTAATCTCTATATTATGAGCCTTGGTGGTGCAGTGGTCAGAATGCTGTACTGCAGGCTACTTCTGCTGCCTGCCGGCTGCCTGCAATTTGGAATATCGAATCTCACCAGTCTCAAGGTTGACTCAGCCTTCCATCCTTCCGAGGTGGGTAAAATGAGGACCCAGATTGTTGGGGGCAATAGGCTGACTCTGTAAACTGCTTAGAGAGGGATGTGAAACGGTATAGAAGTCTAAGTGCTATTGCTATATGAAGTTTCTGTTTCCCTGCAGTGATGTAGTGTGGGAGGGGTTTGGTTAGCATTGCTTTAAATAGCTGGTTTTAAGTGAGAAGCTTCAGTTCTTGCCTAGATCTCTTGTTATCACAAACCTTTCAATAAAAGCTCCTTTTGGAACAATGCAGTTTCAAGAGTCCTGCTTTCTTGGGAAGATTGGAGAGGCAAGACCTTACAGACTGCAGTCCTTCTCATGATCTCTCACTTTCCCTGGTACCCAATCTTCACTTTCACAGAAGTGGGAATAAGCTTTCATTTGGGCAATAGATCACTTCTTTAGTCCTTCAGTTTTCCTGAGTGGTCGAAGGTTAGCAATCCTCACTCTGTTTCAGCTGTGCAGGAACAAGGAGTTTATTTGTTTGTTTGTTTGTTTGTTTGTTTGTTTGTTTGTTATTTTATTTATTTATTTATTTATTTATTTATTTATTTATTTATTTATTACTCCAATTTATATGCCGCCCTTCTCCGTAGATTCAGGATGGCTTACAATGCATTATAGCAATAGCCTGCATACTTTTATGTATATACCTGCTTATTAGGGCTTTCGCCACCCCCCCCCCAAGCAGTGTTGTTCTATACAAAGCTGGCTTATTGCCCCCACAATCCGGGTTCTCAATTTACCTACCTCGAAAGGATGGAAGGCTGAGTTCAATCTTGAGCCTGATGAGATTTGAACTCGCACTAATTGCAGGCAGCTGGCAGCTAAGTGCTAGCACTTAACAGCACTTAGTCCGCTGCATCACCGAGGCTTATTGCCACCACACCGTTTCCAATGTTTTTAAAACAATTTTAAAAACAATTTTAAACAATGACTGAAGTGCTACAAAGTTAGAGAGGGGATATATGAATTGAAAAGATCCAAGATTTCACTATTGATGCAGGAGAAGCCTAAGAGGTTGACTCAACTCAACACTCATTGATGATTTGGTGATTATGACGCTGCCCTATATTTCAGGGCTATCACAAGAAAACATGGGTCCCGAAAGATTTAGTTTTCTAGGCCCATTCTTACGTACTATAGATCTCTGGATGTTGGCAACATCCAAAGTCTTGCTAGATGGCTTTCCTTCCAGCTGTGCCCAAGATGTGTGACTTTTAGAATTACGAGTTGACTCTCCAGAGGTGGGAATTTTTTTTAAAAAAAAAGTCTTACAAGCAGTCTCAGCCAAATTATTTAATTTGTTTTTATTCTATTTTAAATTTTTGTATTTATGTGTTTTATTCTGTGGCTGTTCACCACCCTGAGTCCTTCGGGAGTAGGGCGGTATAGAAATCCAATAAAAATAAAAAATAAAAATAAAATAAATAAAATGGGGACCAGAGGTGCAACAACATCTCTCCTCACCAATGAATAGGTAATGAATGGAAGCTTATCGAGGAGAGAACCAATCTAGAACGAACGAGAAATTTCCTGACAGTGAGAATAATTAATCGTTGGAATGGTTTACCTCCAAAAGTTGTGAGTGTTCCATCACTGAAGGTTTTTAAGAAGAGAATGGACAGCTATTTGTCCAGAATGGTATGGGATCTCCTCCATAAACAGAGGATTGGTCTAGAACTGTGATGGTGAACCTATGGCACGCGTGCCCGAAGTGGCATGCGTAGCCATGTCGCCTGGCACGCACAGTGTTGCCCGTTCCTCTTCCAGGTTTCTGGCTCCCATGCACACGTGACGATCAGTTGGCCTTTGTGCATGTGGCAGTGCTGGAAACCAGAAGAGCTGGTCTGTGAGCCAGGAATGAGGCTCCCTCGAACTTCAGAATTGGGAGTGTCCAGAAAGAAGGAGGACCAATGGGAGTTCTCCCTTCTGCATCAGTCTCTGGGCACAGTCTCCCTTAACTTCACCCACTGGAGGAGAGAGTTCCATGCAGAGAAGAAACCCAAATTGGTTATTCAGGCCAAGTTCCTCCCCTCCCACTTTCTCCGCTTCTCTCCTCCTTCAGTTGAAGTCCCAAAGCACTCTGCCTGGAGACCGATGACGCTCAAGCAGGGAGAATTCTCATTAGTGCTGCCCCTCGTTCTGGCCCCTCCCATCTCAAAAGTCCAAGATAAACACTTCTTCCCCCAATGCAGAACTGCGGATTCCTCCTCTGGGGCTGGAAGCATCTGGCCCAACACACATGTGGGCCACCAGCTAATCGGTGCATGCACAGCAGTAACTGGAAGACTTGCTGGCTGGCATGCATGCGTGCACCGGAAACCAGAAGTAGCTTACCCGGCGTGTGCATGCCCCCTGGGCAGCTCCTCTTCCTGGTTGCGGTGCTGATGAGCGCGCGCGAAGTGCTCCCTTTTTGGCACTTGGTGCTGAAAAGGTTCACCATCACTGGTCTAAAAGATCTCCAAGATCTCTCCCAACTCTGTTGTTCTGTAGTCTGTAACTTTGATAGTTGTTTTGATTTCATTGAGTCCTCTCCAGTATATTATCTCTTAAAATAGCTCTGCAAGTGTCAATCCAGGTTGTTACATTTTGTACTTAATTCTGTTTGTGATTCTAGTTCTTGCTTTGTTCCCACTAAGGTGCCTCCAGAGGCCTTCTGACAATTGCTGATGAAGAAGCTTTTTCTCAATGAATAAAGCTCACTTCGTTGTTGGCAGTTCCACTTCTTTGACATCCTCTAAAGTACCTTCTGACTTGGTTATCGGCCAGGCCTAACTTCATGCAAGACAATATCTTCCCACAGAGTGATTCTAGGAATCATTGCAAAAATATAAGCTTGTCCTGAATAAAACATAACTGCATGTGGAAACTGAAGAAACTAAGAAAAAGAATAAAGGCATATGAGTGATAGAGATGGATTCAGAAAGTGAGATTCCTCCAATGGGCACCAGGAAGGATGAAGTACCATATTTTTCGGACTATAAGATGCACTTTTTTGTCTCCTAAAAGGCATGAAAATGTCTGTGCATCTTATAGACCAAATATTGCCAAAGCCCCACCCACTCACAGGCCATTTTTTGGGCTCCACATGCCCTATTTTCAGGCCTTTTTTGGCCTTTTTCAGGGCTTTTTTTAGCCTGTTTTCGAGGCTTTTTTTGGCCTGTTTTAAAAAGCCTCAAAAACAGGCCCAAAAAACCCCCAAAAACAGGCCGAAAAAAGACTGGAAAAGGGCCCCAAAAGGCACCAAAAAAAGGGAAGCCAAAAACTTCTTTTTCCCCTCTTCTAAATTTAGGTGTGTCTTATAGTCAGGTGCGTCTTGTAGTCTGAAAAATACGGTATGTTGTTTCACTTGATAGCTGGCAGACATGTGCTTATTCCCAGAAAAGCAACTGTAGTCATTGTGATTCCTTGCACCTGCTGATCACCATCTACAGCAGTGGGTGGGAACTATGGCCCTTTTATGTCCTGTGGACTTCAACTCCCAGAATTCCTGAGCCAGCATGACTAGTTCAGGAATTCTGGGAGTTGAACTCCACGGATCAAATAGGGGCCATTGTTCCCTACCTCTGATCTACGGCACGGGTGTCCAACCTTGGTAACTTTAAAACTTGTGGACTGGGAGTTGAAGAAACGGTGGTGTTTCCAGCCAGTTGGGTCTCCCCTTGGCCCCTTTCTCAAAATACATTATTTCCTTGGTCCAGATCAAATGAACCCCTTACTGCTCCCATTTTTAACATTTTTAAAGTTCCAGAGAATTCATGTCACCGACACCAAGTTCACCTGATGGGCCAAAAAGTGAACCAAACTTGGCGTGTTCACCTGGGAAAGTGCCCTACACACCACCCTTCCTGCTAATTAGGAATTGCATTCCCTTTATGCAGGGTACATAAGATAGTGCTGAATGTGCACCTTTTTTCCACCTGGAGGGGGGAATTGGATTCATAAGGAAAGGAAATGCATAAAGAATTGTGGAAAGAATTAGGCAACATTTGTTTCAACTGTCAGTCCACACTATGAATCATACAAAACCTTTGCCAGACCAATTCTCAAATACAGCACATCTGCCTGGAATCCACACTGTATATTGGACATTAATACAATTGAGCGAGTCCAGAGGTATTTCACGAGAAGAGTCCTCCGCTCCTCTGCTTACTGTTGTGATCCGACCCCTGAGCCTGTCTTATCAGAGGGAGAAGACTCCGAAAGTGAAGGAGAGGAGTTGGCAAGGCCTCCCTCTCCAGGACCCTCCTCTCTGGCAATGACTCAGGTGTCCTCCGAAGGCCAAGTGATAGGCCAGGGGCCAGGCACTTCGGAGCAGCCACAGTTGGACAGCAATGGAGATGAGTCTTGGCTGGACCCCCGACAGTGTCGCAGAGATAAGCACGCGCAGCAGAGGAAGAGGCGTGCCACAGATTAAGCTGAGTCACTGGACCACACCCCACAGGGGATAAAAGGGGGTGTGGTGGCCAGTCAAGCCTTGTGATGAACAAAACTGAAAGCTAGCAAGTCATTCTGCATTTTTGGAACTTGGTTATATGCTCTGCTTGGATTGATTTTTGGACTGGACTTGACTATTCTTTGGCTTTTGTGGACTTACTTTGATGTTTCAAACGGAGGAGAAAAACCTCCCTTTGTAAGTAAAAACTTTTGGCAAGCAGCTACTGAGTTGCTGCCAATTCTGTTATCAAAGGAAATTCTTGTCTGCTGGTTTATTTTAACTCTTGGTCGACTGCTGGTGTACGTGTGTGAGACGGGGACAGAACACTCACAATAGAATCCCTTATGCCACCAGGCTTGAAATTTTGGGCCTGGACAACCTAGAACTACGCTGCCTACGGTCTGACCTAAGCTTAGTATACAAAATTGTCTGCTACAATATCCTACCTGTCAATGACTACTTCAGCTTCAACCGCAGTAATACACGGGCAAACAATAGATACAAACTCAAGGTAAATCACTCCAAAATCAATTGCAGAAAATACGACTTCAGCAACAGAGTGGTCAATGCCTGGAATGCAATACCTGACTCTGTGGTTTCATCCCCAAACCCTCAAAACTTTAACCTTAAACTGTCTACTGTTGACCTCACCCCATTCCTAAGAGGTCCGTAAAGAAGGGCGTGCATAAGCGCACCAGCGTGCCTACCGTCCCTGTCCTACTGTCCCCATTTATTTGTACTCATTTCCTGTGTTCATGTCCATGTTTATACTTATACCTGTTTTCTCGTACATGTTTGACAAACTAAATAAAATAAATAAATAAACACGATTGCCTATGACTCATGTGGCTCTAGTCTGATCACTATAACCTCATTTCCTGGGTCCACATCATACATTTAAGGAAACAAAATGGCTTGGGTTTGCATGGCTGCGACAAGCAGGTGTGTGCAAGTTGTGCCCTACACAAAGGTGCTCCTACATGGAGGGGGGAGGTGATGGGAAAGATGGTAGCGCAAGGTCTCACTGCAGGGGGCTGATTTGGGGGAAGGAGCTCATTCGCTTGCTACTCCATGTTTCTGCGCATGTGCTGTAAGGAGAACGAAGTGCCAGGAAGCCACGACTGTCACAAAACATGACTTGCACAAACTTTTTGCACATGGGGGCGGTGGCCCTCTGGGTTTGCATGACATACTAAGAGTTTGGCTATGTTTGGATGGCTTGTCTTTAAGATTGCCTTCGCAAGTTGTGGGAGCTTCATCACTGGAGGCTTTCAAGAAGAGATTGGACTGCCATTTGTCAGGAATGGTGTAGGGCAGTGATGGCTAACCTTTTTGCCATCACATGCCAGGAGGGGGGGGGCGGGGGAGGTTCACATGCACACGTGCTCACACCCATAGTTCTATGCCCCCTGCCCTGCGCATGCACTTGCAACCCCCTCCCCTGCCCCGCTCCTGGCACGCGATGGCCCGGTAGGCCCTTTTTTCTTTCTCACCTGGCTCCAGATCCTCTCTATGCATCTGGGGAGGGCAAAAACAGCCTTCCCCACCCCCTCAGAGGCCCTCCGGAGGCCTGAAAGAGCCCATTTCCCAACTCCCAGTGACTTTTTTTGCTGTCCCCAGCTTCCAGAGACTCCTAGAGAGGCTATCATCTCCTGCTTGGGCAGGGGGTTGGACTAGATGACCTACAAGGTCCCTTCCAACTCTGTTAATCTGTTAAAATCGTGTTGCCAAACATGCCTACAGAAATCAACTAATCCTAACTCTCAAGCCAGGTGGCTATTTGCCATTTCGGATGACTAAAGATGCTGGGAAATTTTCATCGATCTCAAGAAGAGGAACGGTCTTGTCTTGTCCTCTTCCACCTAGAAAGTTTGCTGTTTTCCTACAAAGTTTGGAACCTGCAAGAATCCCTGTCTGGTTGGATTTATTTCAGTTTTGAAACCGCAGCATCCTTTGCAAGAGTTCACTCATTGGAATGTGTCCGAGTCACACTGAGTCCATTGAACTTATGATAATGACGGCCCTGGGAATTTCCTTCTGGCAGTGCCAACATCGCCCCTTGCATTTCAATGCTAGAGAAGGGCAAATGTGTCTTCCTTCAGCCTGTTCCACTCACAAATGGGCAAGTTCAATGCATCCCATTGCTGCTTATATTTGCAAACACTAAGGCACATTTTTTCTGTAGAGTTTTATATACAGTAAACTAATTTGGATAAGTTGTTTTTTTTAAAATTTATTGATTAGACTACAGACCATATCAACATACAGGTTCAAACACATATTACCAATAAAATTCTAAACAAACAATTTAAAATGAGAGTAGGGTAAAATACCACAGTTTATTTTATTTATTTATTTATTTATTTATTTATTTATTTATTTATTTATTTATTTATTTATTTATTTATTTATTTATTTATTAAATTTGTATACCGCCCTTCTCCTTTCGGACTCAGGGTGGTGAACAGCCAAAATAAAAACATTTGTACACAAAAGTTAAAATAATTATTAAAACTAATTAAATGAAATTTGGCCCATAATTTAAAACATATCAATTAAAATCAGTATCAAATGTTAAAATGACATAATATTATATTTCTGTATCACCCCTGCAATCTACCCCAATCAGGCCCACATATGCCAATCTTAGTCAGACCATTTTAGTCAGAAAACTATATCAAAAAATGGCAGCTTTTCTATATTTGTTTGATAGCACTCTGATGTTTTAAACAAAGATTTCAGTTTTCCTATCTCTATAGCTCTAATATGGTTAAGTGTATATACAGGTAGTCCTCGATTTACGGACACAATTGAGCCCAAAATTTCTGTTGCTAAGCAAGACAGTTGTTAAGTGAGTTTCGCTTCATTTTGCGGCCTTTTCTTGCCACAATTGTTACATGAACCACTGCAGTTGTTAAATTAGCGACAGGGGTGAAATCCAGCAGGTTCTGACAGGTTCTGGAGAACCGGTAGTGGAAATTTTGAGTAGTTCAGAGAACCGGCAAATACCACCTCTGGCTGGTCCCAGAGTGAGATGGGAATAGAGGTTTTGCAATATCCTTCCCCCAGGAGTGGGGAGGGAATGGGGATTTTGCAGTATCCTTCCCCTGGAGTGGGATGGGAATGGAGATTTTGCAGTATCCTTCCCTGCCATGCCCACCAAGCCACGCCCACCAAGCCACACCCACAGAACCAGTAGTAAAAAAATTTGAATTTCACCACTGGTTAGCAACCTAACTTGTTCAATGAATTTGGCTTCTCCATTGACTTTGCTTCTGAGAAGGCCACAAAAGGGGATCACAAATGCCCAGGGCAGCGAAACTGTCATAAATGTGAGTCAGTTCTCAAGCACCCAAATTTTGATCTTGAAATGCTAGAATGATTGTAAGTGTGAAAATCGGTCCTCTCACTTATTTTTAGTGCTATTGTAACTTCTAACAGTCACTAAACAAATTATTGTTAAGTCAAGGACTACCTGTAGCGTGATTTATTGTTAACCATCAAAACAAGTTTTTGCCATGCGCTCCCAACTCAGGTTATCGTTGACATTTTATAAAACCCATCACAATATTATGTTCAGCCGGGCTATAAATTTTCTATTGTTCAAATTTAATTGTTCCTTGTTTGATCTCGGGTGGGTTTTTTTATATATATATGATTTATTCATTCGAGTTTTAATTTTTTATTGTAAACTGCCATAAGGCTCTGGCAGTTGGCAGTATTAAAAACATTAATAATGAATAAAAAGATGCTGAGGAATATCATCAAGACTGAAGCGTTTCGTTTTTCAAATCCTTGAAAAAGGGTAAAAAGTTCCATATGTTTAAAGTCTGCTCGTTCAGATTCCCAATTAGTCTATCTTTTGGAACACCTTGCCTTACCGTAATCTTGAGCAAATAGGAATTCATTGGCCAGACGTTATCCATGGTAAACAGCTGGACTAATAGGAAATCTTAAAAAATATATATAGGGAATTCTTTAAATGGCTAATACTTTCTGCGGAAGAGAACTGCTGGTGGGAAGGATTCCGAAATCAGTCACTTCTGCAACTTCTCCTGCATCTGTTTGTTTCAATAGATAAATGCTGGTGGAATTGTGTACTGTAACATCAGCTCTGCCTTCGTATAGAATAGAATAGAATAGAATAGAATAGAATAGAATAGAATAGAATAGAATAGAATAGAATAGAATAGAATTCTTTATTGGCCAAGTGTGATTGGACACACAAGGAATTTGTCTTGGTGCATATGCTCTCAGTGTACATAAAAGAAAAGATACATTTGTCAAGAATCATAAGGTACAACACTTAATGATAGTCATAGGGTACAAATAAGCAATCAGGAAACAATATCAATATAAATCGTAAGAATACAAGCAACAAGGTTACAGTCATACTGTCGTAAGTGGAAGGAGATGGGTGGTGGGAACGATGAGAAGATTAATAGTAGTGCAGACTTAGTAAATAGTTTGACAGTGTTGAGGGAATTATTTGTTTAGAAGAATGATGGCGTTCGGAAAAAAACTGTCCTTGTGTCTAGTTGTTCTGGTGTGCAGTGCTCTATAGAGTCGTTTTGAGGGTAGGAGATGAAACAGTTTATGTCCAGGATGTGAGGGGTCTGTAAATATTTTCAGAGCCCTCTTTTTGACTCGTGCCGTATACAGGTCCTACATGGAAGGCAGGTTGGTAGCCATTGTTTTTTCTGAAGTTCTAATTATCCTCTGAAGTCTGTGTCTGTCTTGTTGGATTGCAGAACCAAACCAGACAGTTATAGAGGTGCAGATGACAGACTCCATAATTCCTCTGTAGAACTGGATCAGCAGCTCCTTGGGCAGTTTGAGCTTTCTGAGTTGGCGCAGGAAGAACATTCTTTGTTGTGCTTTTTGGATGACGTTTTTGATGTTGGGTGTCCATTTTAGGTCTTGCGATATGGTAGAATCTAGAAATTTGAAGGTCTCTACTGTTGATACTGTGTTGTCCAGTATTGTGAGAGGTGGAAGTATGGAAGGGTTTATAATGAAGTTCGTGCTTTTAGCAAACTTTAGCGATATTCGCCCTCCCTTTTGCAAATCTGAACTCCTCAGAGCTCAGTTATTGCGTTTATTCGCAAGGTGAATATAAGAAATGAAAAACAAGTCGCAAGTGCCAGAAAGCTTATTAATTTCTTCCCCCACCCCCCCACCCCCTGGAGGTGGTGGATAGGGACCTGGTGTTATTCAATAATTCCTTTCTTTCAACTGCTCCAAGGATGGTGCTGGGATCCTTGGATCTTGCTGGGAGGCAATAGAATTGTGTGCATTGGGAGGAGACATTATTTTTATGAAAAATTATGGATGCAAATGGCAAGGATGTCATTGCCTGACCGAGAAAGCCAAACTGATCCACGGACGGAGCCCCTGACTGTACATCAGACGTGCTGAGGGTTGCTGCATCAGAGCAGCTGGGAGAATTTAGCATGGCTGACATCCAAAGCAAAGCTGTAAATATTCACAACTTTCCCCACTTTCCAAATTATACATTTACGGTGATATAACCAACATCCCGCTCAATCGTCATTTGCTGTCAAATTATTTAGGGATTCGCTATCCATATTTCATGCTTTTGGGTCCAGGAAAGGCTACATTCTCAGCATTTATATCTCGAAGGACCTCTCATGGACTATGAATGTTAACATGCTTGCGAAGAAGGCACAGAAGAGGCTGTACTTCCTGAGAATGCTCAGGAAGATAAATCTATCTCAGCATCTACTTCTGTCCTATTATCGCAGCACCATTGAGAGTGTCCGGACATACGGCATTCTTGCATGGTATGGGAACAGCTCTATAGTGGGCAGAAAAGTTCTACAGAGAATCATTAAAACTGCCCAGAATATCATCGGACTCCAGCTACCAGCCCTGGATGATATCTTCGAATCTTGCTGTTTGAGGAAGTTGCATAACATTCTCAGAGACTCTTCCCATCCTGCTTACAATCTTTTTGGACTGTTGCCTTCTGGCAGAAGATACAGAACAATTAAAACTCAGACCACACATCTTCTGAATAGTTTTTAACCCAGAGCTATAATTGTACTCAACAATGAACTAAAGGGCCACCATCAGTGAGCTATTGGACAGCATTACTTAGTCTGTTGTGTGGATGTTTGGGTGGTTTAGGGGTGGGGAATTTGTGGTGGGTGGGGGGGGGGTGTTTGGGGATTGTTATGTGTGTTGGACCTGGTCTTTGGGTGTTAAGTAAATTTGGTTGTATGGATATACTGTGTATACACATACAAAGACAGTAAAGTATTACTATTATTATTATTATTATTATTATTATTATTATTATTATTATTATTTTATTTTATTTTATTTTATTTTATTTTTATTACTGGAAGATTCATTTAGAAGCATTGGGGCAAGGCTGATCTTTTGGGAGTAGATGTACAAAGATATTTGGATTTAAGTGAAGGCAATTGAGGCTGTCATCACCTTTAAAGCCTTACAAGGCATAGGGTCTGATTATCTGCAAGACCATCTTTCCCTAAGAACAACTATCCATGCTCCTAGTCAGGGGTGGGCTTCAAAAATTTTAGCAAGGGGTTCTCTACTCAGTTGCTGAGAGGGTGTAGCCACGGTGGGCATGGCCTAGTCGGCCTCATGCACCATGGCAGGGTTTGTTTTGTTTTTGGTTTTTTTTTGCCCTCCCTGGGCTCTGGAGGCTTTCCTTAAGCCTCTGGGAGGGCGAAAATGGCCTCCCCAGGCTCTGGAGGCCAGAAACAGGCCTTTCTGAACTTCCGGTAGGCCTGCTTTTCACCCTCCCTGAGCCTCCGCATGCACCCTGCACTTACCTGCATCCAAAACAGGCCGCATGGGGACTCCTGGTCAGGGTGGGCAGGGCCAGCCCTGAATGGGATTTGGAGGTTCTCTGAACTGCACAGAATCTTAGCTAAAGGTTCTCCTGAACCCCTGAGAACCCCCAACGGCCCACCCCTGCTCCTAGCCCCTACCCCTAAATATTGCATCTGATGGGAGCTAGGAAGCAGTGGTGGGTTGCTACCGGTTCTCCCCGGTGGAAATTTTGAGTAGTTTGGAGAACTGGTAAATACCACCTCTACCTGGCCCCGCCCCCAATCTATTCTCTGCCTCCCGAGTTCCAGCTGATTAGCTGGAAGGAAAAAATCAGGGCTCACTTGACAAAGAAAAGAAAAAAAAAAGACACCATAGCTTTAAATTGAGAAGCCAAGAAGCCTCCCAACTGATCGGCTAGAACTGATCTGCTCCTTGTAAACTGCTCGGTGGTGGTAGGTTGGCAATTGAGGCCAAGCTGCCTGAAAGTGGTTTCCGATGCTCTCGGTGGTGGCAGAGCAGCAAAAAACTGTTTAAACTCTTGCCGGGGCGCTTCAAAAGGCTGCCCTACAGCTGATCAGTGGTAAAAGGCAGTGTGGTGGTAGACCAGTGCGCTCCAAAAACAAATGGGTAGACCGGTACAGCTCTGCAAGCAGTTAAAAGCCTGGTAGACCAGTACCTCTGCTAAATCCTAAAGAATTGTTTGTCACATGACCATCAAGCCACGCCCACGAAATAAGCCACGCCCACAGAACCAGTAGTAAAAAAATTTAGAACCCACCCCCGCTAGGAAGCATGCTTTTTCCGTGACAACCACTGCCCTATGGATCCCCTGCCCCCTGATGTTCATCAGGCCTCCATCCTTTTAGTCTTCCACCAGACTTCGGAGGCTTACTTGAGTTTTTTCCCCAAGCGTTGGGAGATGATTAGATGATGGCACATTAGAAAGTTGACTTGGTGCCAGGTGTTCATTGTTTTAAATTGTTCTCATCTGTTTAAGTTTTGGAGTTTTAATAGGATGTGGTTTTAACTTTTGCCTGAGAGCCGCCCAGAATTGGTTGGAAGATGGACATCCGTATAAATCTTTAAATAAATATATAAGCAAGCAAACAAAAGAATGGTGTTTCTCTTCAATTTACAGGCAGATGGATAAAAACCTTTCTTGAAGTATGTCACTCCCTTCCAAGCTCACAGAACCCTAAGAGAGTGCCATACCATCTCTCTTCTCAGGGGAATCTACCTTAACCCACTTCTTTTGCAGAAGATTGAGGCGCGGTGGCTCAGTGGCTTAATGACACTGGAGATTATCTTTGCTCCAGCAGCTCGAGTCCTAGCATCATGTGGCGAGGTGACCTCAAGCTAGCAGTTTGAAAGTAAGTTATCTGCACGAAGATAAATAGGTGCCACTTTGGTGGGAAGAGGAGCCGGTGCTTGGTGTGAATGGTCAGAAATCTGACAGTGCTGGACATTCCCGGATGTGATGCCCAATTGCAACGCAACCTTGATGGAGGGAAAAGGCCCCAGATGACCCTTCAGGGAGGAGGCAGGAAAGGCTCTTGTCTTTCTTTCTGGTGTAGAGCTACTTCACCCCTGTGATGCTCCTTGAAAAGCACACGACTGGGAATCAAACTCTGTATTGGCATTGTAGTCCCTTCCCTAATGTAATATCAATATACGATAGGATAGATAGATAGATAGATAGATAGATAGATAGATAGATAGATAGATACAGATAGACAGACAGACAGACAGGATGGATGGATGGATGGATATGATAGAGATGATACATAGAGATGATACATAGATGATAAAGATGAGAGAGATAAGAGATAGAGATATGATGGATGGATGGATGGATGGATGGATGGATGGATGGATGGATGGATATGATAGAGATGTTAGATAGAGATGATACATAGAGAGATGATACATAGATGATAAAGATGAGAGAGATGAGATGGATGGATGGATGGATGGATGGATGGATGGATGGATGGACAAACGGACAGACTGGATGGATGGATGGATATGATAGAGATGATAGATAGAGATGATACATAGAGAGATGATACATAGATGATAAAGATGATAGAGATAGAGATAGAGATAGAGATAGAGATAGAGATAGAGATAGAGATAGAGATAGAGATAGAGATAGAGATAGAGATAGAGATAGAGATAGAGATAGAGATATGATGGATGGATGGATGGATGGATGGATGGATGGATGGATGGATGGATATGATAGAGATGTTAGATAGATACATAGAGAGATGATACATATGATAAAGATAAGAGAGATGAGAGAGATGAGAGAGATGAGAGAGATGGATGGATGGACGGATGGACGGACGAACAGACAGACTGGATGGATGGATGAATATGAAAGAGATGTTAGATAGAGATGATACATAGATGATAAAGATGAGGGATGAGAGAGAGAGATAGGATGGATGGATGGATGGATGGATGGATGGATGGATGGATGGAGATGAGAGAGACAATAGATAGATAGTAGATCGATCGATCGATCGATAGATGAGAGATAGACAGACAGACAATTCAGAAGATCTAAGTGACTCTGTCCTCATCATCTTTTTTGCTCTTACTGTGAAGCACAAAATGGTCAAAGGCCGGTTAGCCAAATACAGTATGGAAACCTAAACTGTACGCTCTGTTTTATTTTGTCATAGGTGCCCACGTAGTTTCGTGAAAGAATGAGTGTTCCTGTTGTGCATACAGAGCGCCCTAAGCAATCCCATGGGTACTCCATGTAATTCATATGCCGCCTACTCCACCAGCTTCCTTCTTTCCCACCTCCAGGCCCCATGCTTATGTGTATCAAATAATTAGGCTAATCCCAGCTGGGGGAAAAAAATTCTCCTGCGTTTTTCTGCCTACTGGTTATTATTAATTTGAGGATGGAATGAAGAGGATTTTGAAGAAAACTTTGGGAGCAGAATGCACCCTTCTTCTGATTTAGTGAGGAGGCAGCCAGGGATGTAAATACAGGTAGTTCTCGATTTAGGACCACAGTTGAGCCCAAAATTTATGTTGCTAAGTGAGACAGTGGCTAAGTGAATTTTGCCCCATTGTACGACCTTTCTTGCCACAGTTGTTAAGTGAAATCACAGCAGCTGTTAAATAGTAATATAGTTGTTAAGTGAATCTGTCTTCCCCATTGACTTTCCTTCTCTCTCTCTCTCTGTCTCTCTGTCTCTCTGTCTCTCTCTCTCTCTCTCTCTCTCTCTGTAATCATTTGCCATGTTTTGCTAAACTAGAATTAACAGCTGCCTTTTGATAAAAAAAAAACATTTCCATATTATTCAGACAACCCATCCCATGCTTCCCTGCTGAATGAGAGTGATTTGGGGTCTTTCTCCTCACTTTAGCAATTCCAAAATATCTGAGCAATATCACTGAATCATTCCAGAAAGTGCTACAATGAAGAAGTCATTCATAAAAAGCTTTCTGTTCTGTAAATTCGCAGGTCGTTTTTCTTAATAAAAAGTCAAAAGTCAAGAGCTTCGTTATCTTTTTTTTTTTTTTTCAAAAGTGAAACAACTCTGAGCCACTAAGACCACACTTGGAATACTGCAACTGATTTTGGTCACCACACTACAAAAAAGATGTTGAGACTTGGGTAAGGGGGAAATTAAAGAACTGCACCTAAGATGATCAAAGGCCTGGAGACTAAAACACACGAAAAACGGCTGCAGGATTTGGGCTTGGCTAGTTTAGAGAGAAGAAGAATTAGGGGTGCCATGATAGCAGTATTCCAGTACTTGAGGGGCTGCCACGAAGAAGAGGGGGGTCAAATTATTTTCCAAAGCATCAGAAGGCAGGACAAGAAACAATAGTTGGAAACTAACCAAAGAGAGAAGCAACCTGGAATTAAAGAGAAACTTCCTAACAGTGAGGACAATTAACCAGTGGAACAGAAGTTGCCTTCAGAAATCGTTGGTGCTCCAGATTTATGTAATATTTCTTCCAACCATTTCTGTATTCTAGACCAATAATTTTTTGCTTCTAAACATGACCACCTCCCAGTTCTTTCCCCCGGCACATAACGTCACCTAGGTGATGGGAGGAGGGGGGAAATTCCTGTGACTTGAAGTAACTGAGATGAAAGATGGACTTGGAAGATGGCCAATGAGACACTGAGATTTGAGGAATGGAAAGGGTGCGGTTTGGGATCCGAGGATCAGTTTCGGCTGCAAATGAGTTCAGGACTAGATCGTTATTCTTCAATAAATAAGAGATTTCATCAAAGACTTTGTGTTTGAGAATGAAATTTATTTGAGATAACATTGGAACCTGACAGTATGATCCTGGCAAATGCAAACATTTCCAACATTTGTCTGAAAAAAAGGCTTTCAAGAAGAGACTGGACAGTCACTTATCTGAAATAGTATAGGTACTCCTGCTTGAATAGGGGGCTGGACTAGAAGACCTCCAAGATCCCTTCCAGCTCATTCATTCTATTTTTTTTTTTAAAAAAAAAAAATTTTCAAGGTGTGTTAGATGCCACTAAAATAAAAAGTGTGTTTTAGCCCTGAGAAAGTCTCTTACAATCGCTCACCTTTAAAAAAAAAAAAAAATGTCTGCATGAAACTACATTTTAACTCAACCTTTGCAAGGTTCAGGAATGAACCTGGCACCTTTGGTCTGAGCTGACCCGGTGCTACGGCCCTTTTTGCTGAACACGGAGCAAGTCAGAGATTGCTGCAATCACTCCTTAATGAAGAAAAGTTCCAAGCCGATAGTGATGGTTCAAGCAGGATTAGTCAGCGGGGAAAACAATCAGCAGTTGGATGGAGGTTGCCTATACAGACTCACCTAGTTGGTCAAGCAGTCAAAATTCTTATTTTGCAAAAAGGATTGGCTTCGTAACCTTGCTCACTCGGGCATGGCTGGCCATGTGTCAGGCGGTTGAATCTCCTGAACTCGCTCAGCAAGGGTGAAATGGGAGAGCAGAGTTTTTTTCACTCCTGGATAACAGCAGAAAGAAACGTGTGCGAATCAGTTAGAAACTGGAGACTCGACAAATTCTACCCCTGGCATCATGTCACCCAGGAAGTGACCTATGCATGTACTGTAGATTTGCATCTGATGTTAGCCAGTGCAGAGAAGAGCAAACTAAGATGATGACAGGCCTGGAGATTAAAACATATGAAGAACGGTTGCAGGATTTAGGTTTGACTAGTCTAGAGAAATGAAGGACTAGGGGTGACATCAATTCAGGGGTGAAATGCTCCTAGTTTAGACCGGATCGGGCAATCCGGTAGTGATTGTGGCAGGTGGTTCGGAGAACCGGTAGCAATGGTGGCGCGAGGCTCCACCCACCCACCCGGTGTCGTTATTTCCTGGTTTTAACCAGGAAATAATGTGTTTTTTACCCTCTGCACATGCGCAGAAGGTTTTGCGCATGTGCAGGGGTCTGCACGAGCATTTGATGCACGTGTGAGAGCAATGCTAAGAGCCTTGGTAGTACAAGGGTTTAAGGCACCCTGTTATTAAGCTGGTTATTAAGACCAGCTGCCTGCAATTACTGCAGGGTTCGAATCTCGCCAAGGCTCAAGGTTGACTCAGCCTTCCATCCTTTCTAAGGTAGGTGAAATGAGGACCCAGTTTGTGGGGGCAATAAGCTGACTTTGTATAAATATACAAAAGGATGAAGGCTATTGCTGAGCACATTGTAAGCCGCCCTGAGTCTTCGGAGAAGGGCGGCATATAAATCAAATTAAAAAAAAAATGCGAGTGCGCACGTGTGGCGCATGCACTTCCGAACCAGTAAGGAAGGTAAGTAGATTTCACCGCTACATCAATTCAATTCAAACCTTTATTGTCATGTGTACCATGAGATTGGCTGAGCCTCCCGGTTGAGACTGAACAGTCACTTAAGTGGAATGATTAAGGGTCTCCTGCTTGAACAGGGGATTGACTAGAAGACCAGCCAGCTCTATTCTGATTGATTAGCTTATTGCTCATGGATCAAGTTTGAGATACAGGGGGAACCTCCTGTTCAAGCAGTGGGTTGGACTAGAAGACCTCCTAGGTCCCTTCCAACTCTGTTATTCTGCATACTGGAAAGTTTCCTCTCTTGTAAAGAGAGATCTTTTGGTAATCCTCAAGTGGCCAACTTTCTCTGGGCTCTGAAGCTAAGCAGGGTTAGCTACTCAAAAACATCCCCAAAAGAAAGAGGTACGAAGCGAGTGGTGAAATGTTACCGGTTCCCACCGGTTCGGGCGAACCAGTAGTGATAAAAACATTTTAAAAAAAGCTACCGATTCCTCTGAACCGGTATTTCCAACGATCAGCTGTGCCGCGCGATTTATAATCGCTAGAAAGCAGGAAATTTCACAAGGAAGTATTGGTGTCAAATTCAAAAATGGTTGCAAGAAATTACAAAGCAAAAAATAGTTTTGAAACCTGAATTGTTTTTATTAGGAATACTGGACCGAAAATGAATAAAAACCTTCAATACATTATATTGCACGTACTTACCGCAGCAAGAATCACATTCGTAAAAAATTGGAAACAAAAAAATATACCGTCAGATGAAACTGTAATTAGGAAAATTCTAGAATGCGCAGAGATGGATAAAATGATTATGGAGTTGAAAGAGAGAGAGGATTCGGACTATTATGAAATATGGAATAAATAAAATATACAGTTGGTTTAAAAATAGAAATCAGAACAAGAAATGTTTAACTTAATATTGATGAAACTTAAAGTAACTGAACAACATTAAATAAAGAGAGGTAAATATAAACGAATATAAATATGTAGATAAGAACAAATGAATATTATAATGTATGTGTGTGTGTGTGTGTGTGTGTGTGTGTGTGTGTATATATGTCAGAGTAATGTGATTATTCTACTATTGAGTAGTAAATAGAAATAATAGAATAGAGGACTACAAAAGCAAAGTACGTAAATTGATACGAAATGCTGTAAAATTACCATTAATGTTATGTAATGTTCAATACATTATGTTTCGACATGTTTTGTTTTTATATATGTGTGATTGTTTTTTGTGTAGTTTTTAAAGGCAAACTGTTTAACAAAAATTATTTTTTAAAAAATAAAATAAAATAAAATCGTTAGAAAGCAGGAAACTTCTTGCTTTCTAGTGAATCTAAATCGCGCGGCACAGCTGTTCCTCAGGGGTGGGTTCTAAATTTTTTTACTCCCGGTTTTGTGGGCATGGCTTATTTTGTGGATGTGGCTTGATGGTCATGTGACAATTATTTAGGATTTAGCAGAGGTACTGGTCTATCAGGCTTTTAACTGCTTGCAGAGCTATATCGATCTACCCATTTATTTTTGCAGGCACTGGTCTACCCATTTATTTTTGCAGCCACCGGTCTACTCATTTGTTTTCTTTTACAACCGATCAGCTGTAGGGCGGCCCTTTGAAGCCCCGCAGCAAGAGTTTAAATAGTTTTTTTTCCTTCTAGCCATCAGCTGGGACTCAGGAGGTAGCAATAGATTGGGGGTGGGGCCAAATAAAAGGTAAGAATAACACGGAGGGTGGGGGCAGGGGGCGGGGCAGAACTGGTTCGGTGATGTCATATCATCATCGCTACCAGCTCGGCAGAACTGGGCGGAACCGGGAGGAACACACCACTGCTGTTTCCCCCACCTCGCTGTTCTACTTACCTTCCCAAGCCTCCTTTTTCTGTGCAAAATATGCATTTGGGGCTCACTGCGCATGTGCAGCCAGCGAACCGGTGGCAAACCAGTTCAGATTTCACCCCTGTAGGAAGCTACTTCTACGGACGCGTTCATTAAATTGTAGGAATGGCGTTTGGCTTCAAAGAGACTTTGCTTTTTAATTTTGCAAAAGCAGCCCCATCGTCTAAGCCAGTGTTTCTCAACCTTGGAAGCTTGAAGATGGGTGGACTTCAACTCTCAGAATCTCCCAGCCAGCAGCGGGAGTTGAAGTCCACCCATCTTCAAGCTTCCAAGGTTGAGAAACACTGGTCTAAGCAGCCGTAGGGAAGAGCCACGAAAGCACCACTCCGCTGCAAAAATACCATTTTATGTTCAGCTGCATATAAGCTAATCATGGCTTACATAATCCGTGCATCTTGTAATATCCCACTTTGAAGTTTAAAAAAAACAACAACGTTCTCTGCCATCATGAAAGGCACAGAAAAGAGGATGACAGAGAGGCATTCCTATGCTGAGACGCAAGGGAAAAGGAATAAAAGACTGGCTTTTGTTCGCAGAGTCCATTCATAGGACTCCAGGCATATTTGTACACCCTTGTAATTGATTCTAGCTGTTTGCAAATTATCCATGTGTTTTTTGGAGGGTTTTTTTTTTAGAAAGAAAGCTACAGAGTCCGTTTCTCTTTTGAAAACACATAATAAGCTTGTTTTGACCTACAGACAGTCCTCAACTTAAGACCGCAATCAAACCCAAAATCTCTGTTGCTAAGTGAGACAGTTGTTGAGTGAATTTTGCCCCCAATTTACGACCTTTCTTGTCATTAAGTGAATTGCCGCAGTTGTTACATTAGTGACACGTCGTTAAGTGAAAATCTGGCTTCCCCATCGACATTGCTGGTCAGCAGGTCACAAAAGATGAGCACATGATAGTGGGGAATATCCTATCAGATCTGAAGAAGCTTCTTAGATGAGAAACGAAATATCTTCAAAAGAAGAAACAAGAAAGTCCAGTTGCCTCCTGAAAAAGCACCTTTAGGACAACCCTGACCTGGAAGACTGGAATTTTCTACAGACAGATTCACTTCATGGAGATAGGCGGCCATAGATGATGATGATGATGATGATGATGATGATGATGATGATGATGCTGATAATAATAATAATAATAATAATAATAATTTAATTTAATTTAATTTAATTTAATTTAATTTAATTTCCAATTTATATACCGCCCTTCTCCCTGAGGACTCAGGGTGGTGTACAGCCAAGATAAGAACATAGAATACAAATATTAAAAACAGTTAAAATATATATATAAATTTGGCCTGAAAGTTAAGAAATCACAAACTGATTAAAAGAATTTAAAAATTTCTTCTTAAGCCAGCCCGGCTTGCTGGAAAAGATGGGTTTTAAGGGCACAACGGAAGGCATTGAGGTCATGGATTCTCCTTATCTCAGGGGGCAACTGATTCCAGAGGGTAGGTGCCCCCACAGAGAAGGCCCTTCCCCTGGGGGTCACCAGCCTACATTGTTTGGCTGATGGCATCCTGAGGAGGCCCTCTCTGTGGGAGTGCACGGGTCGATGGGAGGTCGTCGGTAGCAGCAGGCGGTCTCGCAGAAAATAATAATAATAATAATAATAATAATAATAATAATAATAATAAGTGCAGCAAAATCACACAAACTAATTACAAAGCTAGACATGATCGAGTTGCTAAATTAGTCTACTGGTGTTGTGGCCCGTCAGCAGCCTGTGCGGATTGTAGCTGATTCTGACAGCGAGGAGGCTGGTGTGGTGCTGCGTCAGCAGCCTATGCAGCTGGCATTCGAGTCAGACAATGAGGAGGCTGGAGAAGATGTGGTGCCAGAGGCAGGGATTCAGCCAGGGCCTTCAGAACCTCCAGAAGCTCCTTTAAGTGAAGAGGAAGAAGAGGAGGAGCCTCTTCTCAATGCATGGGCGCACAGAGCTGCCAAAAGGCAGGAGTGGCTCCTCAGGAGGAGGTCTCTTTGAGAGTAAGGCTTGGAGCTAATTGGCCAATCCCTTAGCCTATTTAAGGAGGAACGCCGACTGAAGCAAGTTGTAGGGAACAACTTTAGTTCACCCTACTTCGTGTCTGGATTCTTTGCAAATTGCTTTTGGGCTTTCTGCCAACCTTAGTAAGATTATGATTACTTTATCTTTGGTTTCTTGTAGGCTGTTAAAAATGTTTATTAACAGCCTTTGTTTTGAAAAAGACTGAGTTATTTTAGTAAATTAAGTTTTGTACAAACTTTGTGTGTGCTGTGTGCTATGTGCTGTGTGCTGTGTGCTGTGTTCTTTGGGATCCATAGCTGGGGCAGAACAAATAGTGAGTGCAGCAAAATCACACAAACTGATTACAAAGCTAGACATGATTGAGTTGCTAAATTAGTCTACTGGTCATTATGTAAAAAGTATGACATACCTGTATCCGAAAAGTCATGGGAGCACAAAGTGGAAAAAGTTATCGAAAATGAGATAGTGAAGATCTTGTGGGACTTTCAAATCCAGATGAATCATCATTTGGAAAAACAACACACCAGATATCACGGTTGTTGAGGGCCGAAGCGTACAGTTTATTGATATCACTGTACCAGGAGACATCAGAGTCGAAGAAAAAGAACTGGAAAAAAAAATATTTTATTTATTTTTATTTTATTAAATTTCTATACCGCCCTTCTCCCGAAGGACTCAGGGCGGTGAACAGCCAGAAGATAAAACACAGGAAATACAAAATCTAAAATAAATTAAAACAGATTAAATAATTTAGGCTGAATTTTAAAATACCCCATAATTAAACAGATTAAAAATTTATGTTTAAAATTTAAATTTAAAAGAGGAGATGATTTAGGCCAGGCCAGCTTGATGAAATAAAAATGTTTTAAGTGCGCGACGGAAGGTGCGAAGATCCGGGATCCTCCGTATCTCCGGGGGGGAGCTCGTTCCAGATCGTAGGTGCCCCCACAGAGAAGGCTCTCCCCCTGGGGGCTGCCAGCCGACATTGTTTGGCCGACAGCACCCGGAGGAGCCCCTCTCTATGGCAGCGTACTGGCCGGTGGGAGGCTATTGGTGGTAGCAGGCGGTCCCGTAGATAACCAGGTCCTAAGCCATGGAGCGCTTTAAAGGTAGTAACCAAAACCTTGAAGCGCACTCGGAAGACCACCGGGAGCCAGTGAAATTATCGCAACTTGGCCATCGAAACTACATGGCTATCGATGAAACATGTGACAGTGATACCCATTGTCATCGGGGCGCTTGGTACCATGTCCAAGAATTTTACAAAACACATCAAGAAATTGCAGCTTCCTGCAACAACACCAGCGGAACTGCAAAAAACTGTGCTGCTCGGAATATTGTATATTTTAAGAAGATACTTGGTTGATACCTAGGACGCTGGCAGCAACCCATATCAACCAGTAGCACCAATCAATTGTATTTGTGATGCATTTTTGAATGTTCAGCTTCATGTTTAATGAATAAAGTATATAATAAGAATAATAATATGAAATAAGTCAATTTGGTGATAACTTATTGTTCAGAGTCGGAATGACTTGAGGGAATAAAGCAGGCCCAACCCACCGGCCCGATATGAAAAACAACCACTTAAGGCTTTTAAGAAGAGATTAGACAGCCACTTATCTGAAATAGTATATTTAGTATATTCTCCTGCTTGAGCAGGGGGCTGGACTAGAAGACCTCCAAGGTCCCTTCCAGCTCTATTCTATTCTATTCTATTCTATTCTATTCTATTCTATTCTATTCTATTCTATTCTATTCTATTCTATTCTATTCAGTACTGCAGAGGGAGTATTGTGGGCAATAAAAAGCAGAAGTGGTGTAGAAGTATCCTTTTTGTACTCTTTGAGTGAAATCTATTGTGTTTTAAGACCCATTGTGGCATATGAAAAAGAGATGACTGAATATAGCACACACAAAAAATCAGAATAACGTATTTTAAATTTCCACATACATTGTACCATAAAATATGAAAAATGCAAAACAGAATAATAGGGAAAACAAGAAATCACAGATGAACAAGTGTTAAAGAACTAAATCTACAAATAAACACATGCAAATAACACACAAGCATTTACAAACACACGGACTCGTGTTTAGTCACTGAGTATTTAACTTGCAGCCTAAGTGGAACGCACCAATCGCTGAAGTGAGTCGTTGTAAGGCTTGGCAGTCAGAGCGGTAACGTTTTAAATAGATTTGCACAGCCGACCGCAAGAAGAATCAATAGTGCGAGGCTTTTCACAGAAGTCCAGTCACAAGCTTCTTGGAGTTAACCTCGCCGCTATCCCAAGACCCACATGTGTGAGGCTAAGGGTCAAACTTGATGTTGCTTTAATTGAGTGATTAGCAACCCTGCCTGCTTTTTCAAAAGAATTAAGCCCTGGAAGGGGGGGGGGCATTTTCATTAAAACCACAGTGTGTTAGAAGTGTCCTCCATTCCCTACACAGCAACAGTCCAAATGAAAATGCCTACCGCCACTGCACAAAAACTCGTCCTCTAAAAAAAAAATTGAAAGAAAAGTTCTGATGTTTACCGAAAGAAACTTCTCTCTCTCTCTCTCTCTCTCCATCTCCCACTCCCACTCCCACTCCCTATTCCTCTCCCTCTCCCTCTCCCTCCCTCCCTCTCTCCTTCTCCCTCCCTCTCTCCCTCTCCCTCTTCTGTCTCCCTCCCTCTCCCTCTCCCTCTCCCTCTATCCACGTCTCCCACTCCCACTCCCACTTCCTATTCCTCTCACTCTCCCTCCCTCCCTCTCTCCTTCTCCCTCACTCTCTCCCTCTCCCTCTTCTGTCTCCCTCCCTCTCCCTCTCCCTCTCCCTCTCCCTCTATCCACGTCTCCCACTCCCACTCCCACTTCCTATTCCTCTCACTCTCCCTCCCTCCCACCCTCTCTCCCATTCCCTCTTTGGTCTCGCTCCCTCTCCCTCTCCCTCCCTCCCCCTCCCTCTCCCTCTCCCTCCCTCCCTCTCTCCATCTTCTTCTCCCTTTCTCTCTCCCTCCTTCCCCCCCTCCCCGTCTCTCCCTCCCTCTCTCTCTCTCTCTCTTATCTGCTGCACTGGGCACAAAAAAAAAAAATTGGTGAGCCTAAACTGCAAAGAACCAAGATAAAACTCCTCAAAGCATTTTCTTGCTTGCTAAAAAAGTGCAGACAGTCCTCAACCAATCGGAATACAGCTCGGAGGGACCTTGGAGGTCCTCTAGTCCAGTGGTCACCAACTGGTGATCTGTGGACCACTAGTGGTCTGCGAGAAAATTTTGGTGGTCCGCAAAAAAAGTATTTGCATTTTTTATATTGCACTAAATCAGGGGTCCTCAAAATACAGACCCTGGGCCGAATATGTGCAATGAACGTTTGTGTTGCTGCAGAGACTCTCCCCCTTCGGGGTCTTTTTGTGTGGGTCGGGACAGAAATTCCGACTGGGGGTCTGCTTCGGCCTCCTGGTGTGGGACTTTGGGCAAAGGCTGGAGGGAAGTGCTACTGGTGGTGAAGAGCTGGAGGGCCTCGTTCCAGTGGGACTGCCTCATGGCCTGGAACTGACTGACCATCTCAGCCCGCTGTGCCTCCAGGCACCAGTATCTGGCCTTACACTCCCTCAGGTCTTCCCTCTGCTTGGAAAGCATATGTTTCTAGTCCTCAGTGAGATGCTTCTGCTGAGCTTCCTTATCAGTCAGACTCAATTTGAACTGAGCCAGCTGTTTTGCCAACTCTTTCTCGTGATGGCTGCTTAGCTCCAACAACTTCTTCCACTTGGGGCCCTAAGGAGCCTGGATGGGGAGGTGAGGAGTGGCTGGGAGGGGAGGGGCAAATAGAGGCCGGTGAGGCACCCCTTGATGTGAGTGACATCAAGTTGGCCACGCCCACCCATTCACATAACCACCTAGCCACGCCCACCCAGCCAGTCATTAGGCAGGTCATATTAGTGGTCCGCAGGATTTAAAATTATGAATTTAGTAGTCCCTGAAGTCAGAAAGGTTGGTAACCCCTGCTCTAGTCCAACCCCTGCTCAAGCAGGAGATCCTATACCATTTCAGACAGGTGGCTGTCCAGTCTCTTTTTAAAAGCCTCCAGTGATGAAGCACCTACAACTTCTGATGGCAAGTTGTTCCATTTAGTGATAATAACATAGAATGATTTTATTGTCACTTTGAATGTACACTAATCAGCATACATTAAAATTAAATTTAATTGCATACAGGTCTCAAAGGTTCTCCACCTCCAATATGCTTTACATAAATATGATTAAATAAATAAATACAACGCAGTCTAGTTTGGAGATATACATGTACATGGTGAGAGAAATGAATCTTGGGAGTTTACCAGACGGATGGCCTAGGGAACAAAGCTGTTACAGAGTCTGGTAGTCCTGCTAGAAATACTTCCCAGTGGAGAAAACAGAAACAGATCATGAAGTGGGTGTGTGGGGTCTCTAACAATGCTTTGAGCTCTAAGCAAATAGTGCTTATAAGCAGCATCCTGAATAACGGGAAGCAAGCTTCTTATAGTATTCTCGGCTGTCTTTACCACTCTCTGTAGGGACTTTCTATCTGAGGCACTGCAGCCACCAAACCAAACAGTGATGCAGTTTGTTAAAACACTCTCAAAACGCTCTCAGAAGTTGGATTCCAGGATGGTTGTAGAAATCAAACTGTCAGCTGCCACTTTACGCTGGCTTGTGCTTCACTGCTATGCAGTGACAGACTGCCATGACCATGCTTGAGAAAATGAAACTAAGTGCTGAATCTCCTTGAGACGCTGCCTCAAGGTCACCCAGCTGGATGAAGGAGTGAACCAAATACCACACTGTACTTGCACTGACTGTTATGAAAACATCTTGCCTGAACTTAATTGATGAAACTGAGATGGGCAATGAGAGACACTGAAGGGAGATAAAAAGTAGAACTTAGGGATTTTGGCGTGCGATTCTCAGTTCTGGCCTTTGCAATCTTCCATACACTTGATCTCTACTAAACTCTACCTTTTTCAACAAATGGAGCAAGTATCATTTCTAATTAGAGATTTGAGTTGTGGCTGGTTCAACACAAACTCCAAAGAAGAAGGATCACAGACAAACTCTTCTGTCCCGAACAAGGAATTGTTTCTAACAGAAAATGGCCTTTCAAGGGAAGTTAGATATCCTGTGTGGGTAGAAGGGAGAGACCGGTAATTCTCCAAGCTCCCTGCTTATTTAATTATAATATATTAATTAGATGAAAATGATAGTTGCTCCACATGGCAATTAACCTCTGGGCCTGTAATTTTAGGGCCATAAATACTAATCAAGGAATACTGCAGGATGGCATTTTGTAACTTTTTCATTTTCTACCATTCTGAGAAAGCTGTCGTCAGTCAAGTAAAGATGAATGGTGTAATTAATAGCACCAGTGATATGCCAGGGACCTCGATACATCGTTCTTGATTTTCAGAGAATCACTCCAAGCTCAACGATTAGGAGCTTTGCATTTTTGAAAAGAAGAAGGAATTGTTCCTTTGTATGATTAAATAATGCATACATTATTCCTATAGGACACGGACAATTTGGGTGGGAAATGAGAAGACATTATGTTGCCGCCTTCTACTTAACTGCTGGCATAATAAAATTTAGAAGACCAGGAAGAAATCCATCTTGTTTCAACTCAAAACAGAGAAGATGGGGGAGTTTCCAATGCTTCTCCTCTTCCTTTGAGGCTGGTTCCAGTTGGCATTAGTGTAAGGGAAGAGATTCAGCCCTAGATCCTTGCATTGCAAGGTACCTCAAGGCTCAGACTCTTCCATTCTTATTTAACATCAATCTGAAGCCATTGGGTGACACTATTCATTGGCACAAGATCAAGAATAATCAGTATGCTGATGATACTCAGTTATAGATACAGATTAACAGAGTTGGAAGGGATCTTGTAGGTCATTTAGTCCAACCCACCTACCACCGCCCAAGCAGGAGACCCTACAACATTTCTGACAGATGGCAGTCCAGTCTCTTCTTGTAAGCTTCCAGGGATGAAGCTCCCGCAACTTCCGAAGGCAACTTCTGTTCCATCGGTTGATTGTTCTCACTGTCAGGAAATTGCTCCTTGTTTCCAGGTTAAATCTCTCCTTGGTCAGTTTCCATCCATGATTCCTTGTCTGGCCTTCAGGTGCTTTGGAAAACAGCTTGACCCCCTCCTCTCTGTGGCAGCGCCTCAAATATTGGAAGACTGCTATCATGTCTCCCTGGTCCTTTTCTTCACTAGACTAGCCATGCCCAGTTCCTGCAACCATTCATTGTATGCTGAGCTTGTCGATCGAAAGGTCGGCAGTTCAGCGGTTCGAATCCCTAGTGCCGCGTAACGGGGTGAGTTCATCATATGTTTTAGTCTCCCTTAATCATCCTGGTTGCTCTTCTCTGCACTCTTTCTAGAGTCTCAACACCATTTTTATAGTGTGGTGACCAAAACTGGATGCAGTACCCTAGGTGTGGTTTTACTAAGGCTTTATAGAGTGGTATTAGTACCTCACCTCTGCTCTTGACTGTTCACGTAATAACACTGAGATTCTTCTCCAATGCACTGAGACAGTGCCATTGTGGACAGAAGAACAGGTTTCAACTCGTATTAGCAAGACCTAGCTGTGAGTTTAGAAATTCCAAGATCTGGATATATTTCATCCTTATCTCTGGATGGAGTAGTACTCCACCAGACAGATTTGATCTGTCATTTGGGGTTCTTCCTGGATTCATAGTTGGAGGACCTTGGCACAAATCCAACAACAATTGCTGTTGTTCCTGGATTGGGGGGCTCCGATCATGGTCATTCTAAGTTGGGCTACTGCAGTGTACAGGAAGCTGTTCTTGAAAAGCATTTGAAATCTGCAGCTGGTCTAGAATGCAATGGCACAGCAATTTTGGGTGTATCACAGTGCAGATACATAATGCTGCATGAGCTGCATTGGATTCCAGTGTGATTCTGCATATAGTTCAAGATGCTGATTGTCATCTTTGAGGCCCTGCATGGCAGAATGTCAGGTGCTTGCAGGGTTGCCTGACTCCAAATGTTTCTGTCCATCCCAAGAGATCTGCGGTGGATTCTTTCTGTGACACAGAGTCCAAGAGACAGGCCCGCTTTGCCAAAACACTTGCTCTTTGGAACAGTCTCTCCTGTTGGCCTTGCAGAATAGAAATGAACAGAAAGAGAGTAAGGTAGAAGCAATGCCTCGTCAAGGTATCAAGGGGTGAAATATTGATTCTAGAACCTGTAGGTCAGAACTGGCTCTGATGGACACCTTCCTAATTCACTGGAGAGAATAAGGGGGTGGGGGGAGACAAGAAGGAGGAGGAGGAGGAGGAGAGAAACAAGAAGGGGGAGACAAAAAGGAGGAGACAAGAAGGAGGAGAAGAGAGAGGAGAGGGGGAAGAGGAGGAGAAGGAAGAAGAGGCAAGAAGGAGGAGAAGAGAGAGAAGAGAGGGGGAAGAGGAGGAGAAGGAAGAGGAGAGGAGGAGGAGGAGGAGAGAGAGATGAGAGGGGGAAGAGGAGGAGAAGGAAGAGGAGACAAAAAGGAGGAGACAAGAAGGAGGAGAAGGAGAAGAAGAGAGACAAGGAGGGGGAGACAAGGAGGAGGAGGAGAGAGAGAGAGAAGGAGGAGACAAGAAGGAGAAGAAGGAGAAGAGGAGAGACAAGGAGGGGGAGACAAGGAGGAGGAGGAGAGAGAGAAGAGAGGGGGAAGAGGAGGAGAAGGAAGAGGAGACAAGGAGGAGGAGACAAGGAGGAGGCATAGCACTATCAGACTTACAAGTTTTTCCTTGTTCTAGCCCATCTCAATCAAAATAATTTTAGCTTCCTGCAAAGCTAATTTCTTGGTCTGGTCTACCTATAGCTTGCTGACCTGCTTTCCCCCTCAGGCAATGGGGTCAGGATGTTATTGGAGACTGGTATATGTGTTTGTTACATGCTATGAGGCAGTTCTATCAGGAGTCTTATTTTTTTTTTTTAATTATGTGTTGCCTTCTGGCTTTTATGCCGGGTTATTTTATGCCTAGTTTTGTTGGGCGTCCAGAGTTATTAGGTTAAGATGGGCAGCCATATAAATTCTTTAAATAAATCAATACATTCCAGGGAAATTGCAATCAGGAGGAAACCTTTGCAAAGGACCTTTTACTGCTGCAGGACATTTTTGCTGATAACTAAACAAAAACAGTAACCAACATTAGATGCACTGGCTCCGTTGTACATTTTTTTCCAAAAGTAATTATCCTTAATCCCTTAACTAAAACCAGATTTAAAAAAAAAAAAATTAAAAATGCATCAATCCATCAGAGTGGAATTTATTCCCTGCCTGATGCTGGGTAGTCCGAAAGTATTGCAAAACAAGTACTCAAAAGTCAATAAGGACGACAGACAGAGTGAAGGAAAAACCAGAGTCAGGAGAAACAGGCGAAAACAAGCCCCAGGTCATAAATTAGATCTGCAAATATAAAAACAAACTGAGATTTGGAAGAACAAAAAAAGGAGAAAGATTTCTAGCTCCTGAATTCAGCAGCGATCACCTGACCTGCAGCCTTCGTAAATAGGTACATGCCAGTTGCCAAGTGTCTGAACTTTAGTCATGTGACCGTGGGCAGGCTGCGTCATGTGAAAAATGGCCATAAGTTACTCTTTTTCATTACTGTTGTAACTTCAAATGGTTGCTAAACAAATGGTGATAAATTGAGGACTACCTATATCAGGGGTCAGCAACCTGTGGCTCTGGAGCCACATGCGGCTCTTTGGGCCCTCTGTTGTGGATCCCTGTCAGGTGATCCCACCACTGGCTGGCCCTCCCCTCCCAGTCACTCCTCGCCTGGCCTGAGAAGGTGACGGTGGGGGATGGAGAAGTGGCCAGGGCAGAGACAGAGGGGGAGAGAGAGAGAGAGAGAGAGAGAGAGAGAGAGAGAGAGAGAGAGATACAGAGAGGGGGGAGGGGGAGGGAGGGAGGGAGGGGAAAGAGATACGTCAAAAGGATTTTGTGGTTCCCGGTGTTTTTTAACAACTGGTTCTCTGCCCTAACGATCAGCTGGGTAGGCGTGGCTACGGGGGTCATGTGACTGGTGGAAGTGAGTCACATCAAGTTGGCCATGCCCAACCAGGTTTTGTGACTCCTGGTGTTTTCTTTTCTGTGAGAAATGGATCCAAATGGCTCTTTGAATATTTAAGGTTGCAGACCCCTGACCTATATCTATAACTGGGCAGGTAACTGTTTAGTTGGGCAAGATTCTGTCTATAGGTGAACAGTAAAGAAAATTACTCCATGTGTAATTTTGGTTCTTGGGGGTCATACAGTCACTATTGTTTTTAGACAAGATAGATATTTAGCTCCATTCCTGCCAAAATCTGACATTCCCCTTTTCTTCTGTATTTTGTATTTTGAAATGAAGGCTTTATAGAATGGCTGTGTTGTGGTCTGCCCACAGCCTGCGGATCTGGCAGCGGAGTTGGACAGCGATGAGGCTGAGGAAGAACATGGGCCAGTCCTGGAGGCTGGAGAAGGCCCAGATGAGGGCTCTGTGTCAGAGGCAGAGATGGGGCCAGGGCTATCGGGGAGTGATGCGTGGATTTCGGAGCCTCTAGAGGCTGACAGTAGAGAGGCAGAGGAACAGGAGGAGTCTGTTCCTAGTGCACGTATGAGAAGAGTTGCCAGAAGGCAAGAGCAGCTAAAGCAGAGAGGACGACTCGGGAGTAGGGCCAAGAGATGATTGGCCCCTCCCATAAGGCTTAAAAGACCAGCAACGGCTCTTGGGCTCTTTGCCGGAAAACAACGTTGAAAGACTTGTTCTTGTCTTGCTGCACTTATTTCTGGTCGGCATCTTCTGCTTCTGAACTTTTGTCAAGAGAAGCCTTTGGCAGTTTGCCTAATCATCCCAAGGTCAGTGATAAACTGAGGAATGGTGTTTTGAAGAATTTGCTTTAATTTAGTTTGGACTACACTGAGAATGAGTTAATTCTCAGATGTTCTAATTTGTATTTAATGCTAACTACTTGGGCCTGGGCCACAACAGGCTGCCTCTATGTCCAGTTCATGTAAATCTCATTGATTGATATAACAGAATAGACTGCATGTGCACTAATTTGTACAGCCTGAACCATCAGTTTCTTGGCTTATTTATTGCAAAGTTGGTATTGCAAAGTCTACATCAACTGCTTGCTTGGGTTACAAAAATTGTATCTAACTCAGGTACGCCTTTCCATGTTCTTCTACTGTACATTTATATTCATCTCTATAGATGGGTTATTGGGAGAAGGTATCTAATAGAACGACAGAGTTGGAAGTAGGGGTGAAATGCTCCCGGTTCAGACCGGTTCGGCCAATCCGGTAGCGATCGTGGCGGGTGGTTTGGAGAACAGGTAGCAATCGCGGCACGAAGCTCCGCCCATCTGCCCGGTTGTCGTTACTTTCAGGTTTTAACCAGGAAGTAATGTGTTTTTTACCCTCTGCATATGCGCAGAAGGTTTTGCACATGCACAGAGGGTCTGTGCTCATGTGACGTGCACAAGCCAAGCGTGTACTTTTCCAAACCATTAAGGAAAGTAAGTAGATTAGGTCTACTTAAGGAAAGTCTTCCAGTCCAACCCCCTGCTCAAATAGGAGACCCTATACCATTCCAGACAAATGGCTGTCCATCTCTTCTTCAAAACCTCCAGTGATGGGACACCAACATCTGAAGGGACTAGCTGATTGTTCTCACTGTCAGGAAATTTCTCCTTAGTTCTAGGCTGCTTCTCTCCTTTAATATTTTCCATCCTTTGTTTTTTTTGTTTTTTTGGTTTTTTTTTGTCTTGCCTTCTGATGCTTTGGAAAATAGTTTAGCCCTGACTTCTTCGTGGCAACCCCTCAAATATTGGAACACTGCTGTCATGTCACCTCTAGTCCTTCTTTTCACTAGACTAGCCATACCCAATTCCTGCAACCATTTGTTGTAGCCTCAAGTCCCTTAATCATCTTTGTTGTTCTTTTCTGCACTTTTTCCAGAATCTCTCCATCTTTTTTATGATATACTGACCAAAACTGGATGCAGTATTACAAGTGTGGTCTTACTAAGGCTTTATAAATGAGTACTAATACTTCACATGATCTTGATTCTATCCCTCTGTTAATGCAACCTAGGATTGCGTTGGCTTTTTTGGCTGCTTCCGCACACTGTTGGTGCATATTTGATTGTCCACTAGGAGTCCAAGATCCCTCTCACAGTTACTGCTATTGAGCCAGGTTCCATCAATTCTATATCTTGTGTGTTTGGTTTTTCTTGCCTAAATATAAAATCTTACTCTTCTCACCCTTGAATTTCATTTTGTTGGATAGGGTTCAGATTACCCACTGCTTTTATTGCTTTTACAGATTACAGATGACCAGAGTTGGAAGGGACCTTGTAGGTCATCTAGTCCAATCCCCCACCCAAGCAGACCCTACACCATTTTTGACAAATGGCAGTCCAGTCTCTTCTTGAAAACTTCCAGTGATGAAGCTCCCACAACTTCTGAAGGCAATTTCTGTTCCATGGGTTGATTGTCCTCACTGTCAGGAAATTCCTCCTTATTTCCAGGTTGAATCTCTCCTTGTTCAGTTTCCATCCATTATTCTTTGTCTGGCTTTCAGGTGCTTTGGAAAATAGCTTGACCCACTCCTTTCTGTGACAGCCCCTCAAATATTGGAAGATTGCTATTCTGTCTCCCCTACTCCTTCTCTTCACTAGACTAGCCATGCCCAGTTCCTGCAACCATTCCTTCAACCATTCATCGTATGCTGAGCTCGTTGATCGAAAGGTCAGCAGTTCAGCGGTTCGAATCCTGAGTGCTGCTTAACAGGGTGAGCTCCCGTTCCTTATCCCAGCTTCTGCCAACCTAGCAGTTCGAAAGCACGTAAAAAATGCAAGTAGAAAAATAGGGGCCACCTTTGGTGGGAAGGTAACAGTGTTCCGTGCGCCTTTGGCATTTAGTCCTGCTGGCCACATGACCACGGAGACGTCTTCAGACAGTGCTGACTCTTCGGCTTTGAAACGGAGATGAGCACCGCCTCCTAGAGTCGGGAACGACTAGCACATATGTGCGAGGGGAACCTTTACTGTTACGTTTACCCCTTATAATCTCTTAAGAATAATCTAATCCTCACCTCTACCCATAATTTTTTTTTCAAACACTATTACTGGCACTGGGTTTCTTTTTGGGGGGCTGGGATGGGGTGAGCCCTTTGGATTAAGGAAAAATCTACTTGACACCAGGGGTGAAATGTAAAATCTGTTACTACCGGTTCTGTGGGCGTGGCTTGGTGGGGGTGGGGGTAATGTGACTGGGTGGGCGTGGCCAACTTTTTTTTTTTTTTTTTTTACTTTTCAAAGCATTTTTTCTAATGCTTTGAAAAGCCTCTGCCGATCAGGCAACTCAGCTGGGATCGTCAGAGACTTTTCAAAGCATTCGGCCAAGAGGTTGAAGAAAAAAATATTTGAAAAGCCTCTGATGATCCCAGCTGAGCCGCGCGATCATCAGAGGCTTTTTTTTTTTACTTTTAAAAGCATTTTTTCATCAGAAGAGGTTGTAAAAAAATGCTTTTAAAAGTAAAAAAAAAAAAGCCTCTGATGATTGTGCAGCTCAGCTGAGCATGGGGGGGGGGGGGCGCAGAGATTTTTGCTACCGATTCTCCGAACCACCCGCCGCCATCGCTACCAGATCAGGGGATCCCATCTGAACCAGGAGCATGTCACCTCTGCTTGACACTGTTTAAACATTATTTACTGCGTGCCTGACTAAGAATCCTGTGATTTCTTTTGCTTAATGAGGGGGAAAAATGTGCTGATATATTGCAAATCTAATTAAATTATGAACTAAAAAGGTACACTTGTGTTTTGCCTTGGTATCACACAAGGTTAGGTCTTGTAAATTAGATGAAAAACTCCATTAATAATCAAGCAAAATACCGTCATCTGCATTATACTTTGCGTTCCTTCCATTCATATTATCATAATTTTACACTTCTGGTGCTTCACAATTTGAGCAATGATTACTTTTCTAAATACTTAACATGAGTTTTGATAAAACAGCCCCCTGAGGAATTGAAGGGGGAAAAAGTCATTTCTATTCAGCAAAGGGGAGGGGGGAAAAAAGAATATTTTTTCACATTAGGCTGCATAAGGTATTATGAACTCAATTATTGCTGTATGAAGGCACGTATAATAAAGTAACAACAATTAAACAGGAACCAAATTAAACAGGCGCAATTGATAAAAATGCCTCTCTAAACTGCTAAGAAGAAAAAACCAGAGGGAGAATAACATTACAGAATCGCTTCACAAGTAACAGATTTAATTCTTCTTATCTTGTGCAAATGCTAACCCTCGAGAGGTATTAATGTGATAAACTATAGGCTCAGATTTGGAGTGATCACACTGGCCTATTTCAAGTCCTTGTCAGTTCTACAGACTTCCATATTATAAATCCTGCCCAGTTTCTGCACGAATCTGATTTTATTTCTCAAAAAAATAAAAGCTGCGTTTTTAAACATATGCTCCTGTTTTCTCTCCTAACTTTACATTTATGCGTTGACTTTGTCCTAAAATATACATGACCGTTTCCCTTTTAGCTGATTATTTTTGCATTTTGCCCATCAACATTCGCAGCAGAGAATGCGAGTTCGCTGCATTTCTAATACATCCATTGTTTATTATTGTTTTTTATACCCTCGATCTAATCTGCTCATTACAAAATTCTATGGAGAAATTAATCCCCTAAGTGTAAACAAAATTAGTCTGCTTTCAAATAATGAAGAAATAAATACCATGAATACAGCTATTCGGCACTAAATTCTGGAAACCGTTGTAAGGGCAATTTTTTACAATTTCAGCACAATTCTGTTCAATTCTGCATTGATTCCTTCTCATCGACATATAGCACGCATGAAGTCTGACATTATTAATGCACATTAATTAATGAAATAATCACAATAACAGCCATCTAGGACTGCATCTAATGGCAGAAAGTAAAGAGGAATTAAAGAGCCTCATGATGCGGGTGAAGAAGGAGAGTGCAAAAGTTGGCTTGAAACTCAACATTAAGAAAACTAAGATCATGGCATCCAGCCCTCTCAATTCCTGGCAAATAGATGGGGAAGAAATGGAGGTAGAGACCAATTTTATTTTCCTGGGCTTCAAGATCACCATAGATGGGGACTGCAGCCAAGAAATTAAAAGACGCTTGCTCCTGGGGAGGAAAGCTATGGCAAATCTTGATAGCATACTAAAAAGCAGAGACATCACTCGGCCAACAAAAGTGCATATAGTCAAGGCTATGGTTTTCCCAGTTGCAATGTATGGTTGTGAAAGTTGGACCATAAGGAAGGCTGAGGACCAAAGAATGAAGGCCTTTGAACTCTGGTGCTGGAGAAGACTCCTGCGAGTCCCTTGGACTGCAAGGCGATCCAACCGGTCAGTCCTAGAGGAGATCAACCCTGACTGCTCTTTAGAAGGCCAGATCCTGAAGATGAAACTCAAATACTTTGGCCACCTAATGAAAAGGAAGGACTCCCTGGAGAAGAGCCTAATGCTGGGAACGATGGAGGGCAAAAGAAGAAGGGGATGACAGAGAACAAGGTGGCTGGATGGAGTCACTGAAGCAGTTGGCATGAGCTTAAATGGTCTCTGGGGAAAGGTAGAGGACAGGGAGGCCTGGAGGAACATTGTCCATGGGATCGTGATGGGTCAGACATGATTTCGCAACTAACAACAACAATCTTGTGGGAACCAAGGTCATCCCCACGTGTGTCAGGTGAAGATGAAGAGGAGTGCCTGAGGAGCCTGCCAATTAACCCAACTGGGCAATGTGACACTTGAGGAGGGGATCATTTACTACTTTAATTATACTGAAAGTGTGGGGAATATTTAGAGTTGGTTTTACAATTGATTGTGCCAATATGATGTACCCAACAAAGTCTTGGAGTTCTGATTTGCTTGGGTTTGTTGACACGTTGAACCTTGACACAATCATGATCTGGATGACTGAGAATCTCCATAGACATTTAGACTCAATGGATCAATAAAAATTCCAAATCCTGACTAAACATCTGGCTGATTGTGCAATCAACCACAATAATACTAATATAATTGCTGTTCTTATTCTTCTTTGGTTGTGCTTTTGAGCTGCCCTTATTGTTAGATGTTGGGGAAGGTAAAACTGGAATTATTACCTTCTGATACCAATTTTTCCATTCTTTATAGCTTCTCTATCTGCTCATACTTCCTAATTTGGAAAACATCTATTGAATAGAACAGAACGGAACAGAACGGAACAGAACGGAACGGAACGGAACGGAACGGAATGGAATAAGATAGGATAGGATAGGATAGGATAGGATAGGATAGGATAGGATAGGATAGAATAGAATAGAATAGAATAGAATAGAATAGAATAGAATAGAATAGAATAGAATAGAATAGAATTATTTATTGGCCAAGTGTGATTGGACACACAAGGAATTTGTCTTGGTGCATACGCTCTCAGTGTACATAAAAGAAAAGATACATTCGACAAGAATTATAAGGTACAACACTTAATGATAGTCATAGGGCACAAATAAGCAATCAGGAAACAATATCAATATTGTTTACAAACAATTGTAAGGATACAAGCAACAAAATTACAGTCATACAGTCATAAGTGGAAGGAGTTGGGAACGATGAGAAAATTAATAGTAGTGCATACTTACTAAATAGTTTGAAATTTAAAGGGAAATGAAGCAGTGGTGGGTTACAGTGGCGGGAGGCTCCGCCCACCCACCCGGATGTCATCAAATACACTCTGCGCATGCATGAGTGAACCAGTAGCAAAGGTAAGTGAAACCTACCACTGAATTGGAGGAGACAAGGTTGCAGAGGAAAGACCGAGAAGCAAATCCTTGGGCACATTTGTACACAGGCCTGTGCCGTTGTACCACTAAATAAGGGCAAGAACATCAAATTCCACTCCTGAGAATTTGCCTCCAAACTCTTTTATCCCATAAAAGAAAACCTAGAAACAAATCTGTTGAATTGAGTTAAGAGAGAATGCAAAAGAGATTTTCCTGCGCTACATTTTGCCGTACGGTGTTGGGTTGTTGTTTTTTTTTCTCTCTCTCTCTCTCCTTATGCCCTGGTTCTAACCTGATTTTATAACCAAGCCTAAGGGAGGAAAAAATCCATTTCCAGTCATTTGAGAGCCTAGCGAAGTGAGCTTAGAATCCTAAATCGCATTATAATGTGGGGATTTTCTCTCCTTGTGTGTGTGTTTCAAATGCCTTCTAATCTGACTTTGGAAAAAAGAAAAGACCTTTGGCTCATTCCCCAGCCATTCCCGCTTTCCATTCAAAGATGCAAATGCTTTGCAAGAAAGAGGAGGAGGAGGAGGAGGAGGAGGAGGAGGAGGAGGAGGAGGAGGAGGAGGAGGAGGAGGAGGAGGAGGAGGAGGGAATGACACTTCAGAGTGTCAGACAAATTAAACATTCCTCTTTCTACTTGTTCCGGTGGTTGTGCACTTGCAAAAGATTTTCCAAGCATCTCCGTGATCGCATCACCAGAAAAGTACCTGGAGAAATGTCTTGATTGACCCGTTCAATCTATATGCAGATGAGGGTTGAACTGGCTGATCATTTGGAGCCAGCTGAATGAGCCTAGAACTTCACTGTCCAGGTCCATAATCATTTGTAAATAGTGTATATTCACTGTGACTTGCAGATCAAGCCTAAGAAGATAGCTAATAAAAAAAAGGTAATAAAATAAGACAATAAGAATATTCAGCAAAGGATTCTGTCCCTTCTTTTTTTACTACTATAAAGGATTCTCCCCATCTTTTCTCCTGTTAGCAAAACTTGACCCAAAACACAATGTATTCCTTTGGAATAGATAACTGGGGAACATCAAAGTACACATATAGACTGCGGGAAACCAGGCTTAATAGCAGTCACTGTGAGAGGGATCTTGGAGTCTTAGTGGACAACCAATTAAACATGAGCCAACAGTGTGTGGCGGCAGCCAAAAAAGCCAATGTAATCCTAAATTGCATTAACAGAGGGATACAATCAAGATCAAGGGAGGTACTAATACCACTCTATAAAGCCTTAGTAAGACCACACCTAGAGTACTGTATCCAGTTTTGGTCACCACACTATAAAAAAGATGTTGAGACTCTAGAAAGAGTGCAGAGAAGAGCAACCAGGATGATGAGGGGATTGGAGGCTAAAACGTACGATGAACGGTTGCAGGAACTGGGCCTGGCTAGTCTAGTGAAGAGAAGGACCAGTGGAGACAGGATAGCCATCTTCCAATATTTGAGGGGCTACCCCAGAGAGGAGGGGGTCAAGCTATTTTCCAAAGCACCTGAAGGCCAGACAAGGAATAATGGATGGAAACAACAAGGAGAGATTCAACCTGGAAATAAGAAGAACTTTTCTGACAGTGAGAACAATCAACCCATGGAACAGAAGTTGCCTTCGGAAGTTGTGGGAGCTTCATCACTGGAAACTTTAAAGAAGAGATTAGACCGTCATTTATCAGATATGATGTAGGGTCTCCTGCTTGGGTGGGGGGGTTGGACTAGATGACCTACAAGGTCCCTTCCAACTCTGTTAATCTGTTATCTGTAATCTTTGCTGCAAAAATATTTCCTAGTGTGATGTTTCTCTCCTCTCTGTCTCCTATAATACAATCCTTGAGCATACAGTCTACCATTTTGGCATGATGACAGCCATAATCCTGGATCCTCTTCAGGTCTTGACTGATTGCTTCCCAAATGACTTCATTGTCAGGTCCTGAAAAGGCTTCCCAGATTAGCAGTAACTGGAAGAACTTCAAGAACATTTCAAAGCCTACAATTCTACAATCCAAAGATATCCAGCTGGGGGGAAAAAGAGGCCATTCCATAAAGAGTTATGGAGAATCTCCTTGGCTTATTTTACAAATCTAGAGCATATGATGTACCTCTCTCTCTTTATCATTGGTGGACAAGCAGGGATGACTGAAATCACTGTAGGAACGGGGACAAAATGTTCAGCACATCCAAAGAAGATTACAGCTGTTGCATTATTATGTTTTGTGAAGATTTGAGGACTTATTTCATTCTTAGAAAGGAAAACTTGTCCTTCCTCAATTCACTATACTGATGATACTGTCAGCCCTGGAAGCCATCTTTTTCATTGGATCTTCAGGCCTGCCACATTTAGTGCTGTGGGAAATTGGGAGGGGGGGTTGTATGGAGCAGGGGAGATATATAGCCATAATAACATTCCTTTCTCTGAGAGTCAAGGACATCTTGCCCTGCACCTGGAGGGGTTTGACTGGGAGGCATCTCCAGTTGGGATGGTGCATTGATTGGACCATGTGATGGACATGTGGGTGCTGGGCAGGGACTTGGACTTTCCTATGGGTGGGTAAAACCTGATGTCAACTTGCAAAGCATCCCTTGCCTGCTCTCAAGTTGCCATAGGCCAGGGGGGATGGGAAACCAGAGAAACGGCAGCCAAAGACAGATGCACATTCCATACTTATCTCTCTCAAGGCTGTATCCCAGGGTTACCTACAGCAGCCAGAGGGGAGTGACCTCTACAACCCGCAAAATTGCTCCGTTGGTTAATGTGATTGATGACACACCCTAGGGGGAGGAGGGAAACAGGGTCATAATTGGGGCGTAAATTATGTAGGGTCAGAGTTGGCTTCACTTGGGAAGCTCCTAATAAATAACTGCATTTCTTTTGAAGTGTGGCTCGAGGCTCATGTTTTAATTAGGGCATCCGTCGGAACCCTGACACCTGGAAGCTTTCAGATTCGAGTTTCCCCAGATGTGCCAATAGGACATCTCTAATAAAATGGAACTTTGAGGAATTTCTAGCCTCAGAGTCTTCTCTCGTTTGGGGGTGTTACTTGGAACCGCGACGGATACATTTTGGTGGAGCAATACGGGGGACTCCAGAGGTGGGACTCAGAAGTGCATACGGCATATGGGGGATTGCCTTATGATCATACAATACACAGATTAAAATGAATTCCCATAAGGAAACCTGCTCAGAGATAATTGTGTGTTTTCGTTGCCATCAGGATAGCAACACTTTTTTGCCTAGACAAAAAAAAATATCTTAATGGAGATTCTTGGGTGATGCTTATAATTCATTTCTAAAATGTATGAGATGATCAAGGTTTGTTTTGGGGGGGTAGTTGTTTGTTTGTTTGTTTGTTTTCATTTGGTTTTTTTTATTTGTAATGTTTAAAAAAGCCAGGAGCACAGGTATCTATTGTACGCCAACCATAGTTTTTAAAATGGGAAATATTTCCCCAAATTCCATTGTTTCCTCATATATATATATTTTAAGAATTGTGCCATTACAATCCACCCAACTGGATTATTCTTTTTATATATATTTTTAATTTTTTTAAAAAATGCCAATACATTTTGTTCAATGCGAGACAGTTTCCTAAGGTCATATGGTTACGATGACTTGCAGAATATATTTGTAGCTCTCTAAGAAACCCCCATTCTAAGATTCTAGTCCTTGTGTTTAAGAAACTGAAGGGATATTGGAAATGCCAGATGAAAACTTAGAAGCCAGAGGAAAAATTACATAAGGTTCCAAGTTTCATTCATTGTTGTGATGTGAATTATTTACTCCTATGTCTATGTGAAAAGGGACACGGTGGCTCAGTGGCTAAGTTGCTGAGCTTGTAGATCGAAAGGTCGGCAGTTCAGCGGTTCGAAACCCTAGTGCCACGTAACAGGGTGAACTCCCATTACTTGTCCCAGCTTCTGCCCCCTAGAGTCGGGAACAACTAGCACGTATGTGCGAGGGGAACCTTTACATATGTGTGAGGGGAACCTTTATGTCTATGTGATCTTAGGAGTTAACTAAACTCAAGGAAGTCCCTAGTTTTTCAGCGTATGACTATCATAACTTTCTGTGCTTTTTCTTCTATTTACTAAATATATAATTACAATATGTGGTTTCATTAAACTATTATATGAGCTATCTTCAGAGAGGAATCACAGCTCTTAAATCCAAGGGGAGGAACAATGTTGGTGATGATGATACCCATAAATAATGAGAAAATTATCATCCCATATAGGTTGTTATTTGTCCTGCTCCAAGTAGAAAGAAATTTTTTTGCTTCAAAACAGTCTGTCCTAAGCAAAGGATACCACAATCTACTCTGGAGAAACTCCTGGCCCTCAAAAGTTACCTTTTCTTCTCCAATACCAAATAGGTACTTCTTCCTATTGTCTACATTCCTCAACTATCGGGCAACGGATTGTCCTTGCTGGCTTGAGTCCCATCAAAATGGGTTTCAAAATCTGGTACTGAGATTTCAGGTTCACCAAACGTGGGAAGCGTTCACTTCACCCCAGGGGTGAAATTCACTTATCTGCGCATGCACAAAGTCTTCTGCACATGCACAGAGGCTTAAAATCGTCACAAAAAAGCAACATTATGACATCTGTGTGGGTGGTCGGGGCCTCCTGCAGCCACCGCTATTGTTGTGGTCTGCCAGCAGCCTGTGGAGCTGGCAGTGGAGTCGGACAGTGAGGAGGCTGGGGAGGAACATGGGCCAGTCCTGGAGTCTGGGGAAGGCCCGGATGAGGGCTCTGCATCGGAGGCAGAGATGGGGCCAGGGCAGTGGTGGGATTCAAATAATTTAACAACCAGTTCACCAAACTGCTCAGAAAGTTAACAACCGGTTCTCCTGAAGTGGTGTGAACTGGCTGAATCCCACCAGGGCCATCTGGGAGTTATGCATGGACTTCAGAGCCTCCAGAGTCAGACAGCAGAGAGGCAGAGGAACAGGAGGAGCCTGTTCCTAGTGTGCATATGCACAGAGCTGCCAGAAGGAAAGAACAGTTAAAACTAAAGGGATGACTCAGGAGTAAGGCCTAGAGATGATTGGCTCCTCCCATAAGGCTTAAAAGAGGAGCAAAGGCACGTGGGCTCTTTGCAGGAAAGCAACGTTGTTAATTCTGTTCCCAGTCAGCATCTCTGTTTCATTCTGGACTCCGTGTGGCTTTGCCAAGTAGGTCTTTGGTAGCGTATCAAGGGAGATAAAGGTTGGTGATTATCCCAAAGGACTTCTCCCGAAGGACTTTTTGCAACTAATTGGGACTCAGCTGTGAATGAACATAATTCACAGCTGTTGCAATAACAGAGGTTTTTGGGACTACTCGTGTGTTTTAATGACTCAGGAAGCCTAGGCCACAATAGCTACTGGTTCGCCCGAGATGGATAGGACCGGCTGAATTTCACCCCTGCTTCACCCCCAAATTCTTGGCTAAGTCTGAGATCTTTGGACTAGAACTTCTTCTCTACCAAGTTTGTCCCATCTCACCCTAACGATGAGGACAGTTTGCAATGAACATGGTTCACCTGAAAAGCTCCCATCAGGAACATCTTCCTTACCCTACCTGAGCTTCCTGTTCATCTGGTGTATATGAAATTTTGGAAACACCAGACTGGATGGCAACATGGCTGAAGGGAAATGGAATTTAGACTATTATGAGAAGCCATTAATATTCTCCCATTGTTTATTGTGAAATAGCATGCCCTCATCACCAACGGGAGAGAAGGAATTCCGGATGTCTTCTCACTGGTAAGTTGCTTAAATGCTATAAAAAAGAGGTTGAGACTCTAGAAAGAGTGCAGAGAAGAGCAACCAAGATGATTAGGGCACTGGAGACTAAAACATACGATGAATGGTTGCAGGAACTGGGCATGGCTAGTCTAGTGAAGAGAAGGACCAGGGGAGACAGGATAGCAGTGTTTCAATATTTGAGGGGCTGCCACAGAGGGGAGGGGGTCAAGCTATTCTCCAAAGCACCCGAAGGCCAGACAAGGAATCATGGATGGAAACTGACCAAGGAGAAATTCAACCTAGAAATGAGGAGGAACTTTCTGATAGTGAGAACAATCAACCAATGGAACAGCAGTTGCCTTCAGAAGTTGTGGGAACTTCATGACTTGAGACTTTCAAAAAAAGATTGGACTGCCATTTGTCAGAAATGGTGTAGGGTCTCCTGCTTGAGCGGGATGGGTGGGGTTGGACTAGATGACCTATAAGGTCCCTTCCAACTCTGTTAATCTGTAATCTACACCATTTGGATGCCAACCATTGTTTTCCCACTTGTCCACAACAGCCCAAAATACAGCCCAAGCAACCAGTTTCGTCAGAGAGAATGCCTCTGGGGTTATTTTCCAAATTCTAAATTCAGAGGAGAACATTGGAGGACACAGGCCATTTCTTTCTGTTTCCACTTCTGAGACTCCCACGCTGATGGGTTTTTCCCCTTTCCTTTTCTTCTTTTTAAGCAAAAGCCATCCTGGTTAATGAGCCAAGAGATCAAAGAAACACATGGCAAGTTATGCACACGGATGGCATTTTTTTAAAAGTAGCCGCTTCAGCAGGTGACAATAGCTGGCTGACCTTCTCTATGCTGGGAGGTTAAACAGAGATGGATCTTGACATAAAGTGGACAGTGGTGCGGTGGCCTAGGGGTGGAGCTCTCACCTCTCAACCAGGAGGCTGTGGGTTCGATCCTAGATAGAGGCAGATATTTCTCTCTCTGGGCACAATGAGAATATATCTGCTGAAAAACAACTCCGCATTTACAACAGGAAGGGCATCTGGCCAGTAAATACTCAGCTCCATTCAGTTGCCCAAACTCTACCTCGCAAGGGATTATGGGGTCATTAAAAGATATAAATGGATATCTTGATATAAATGGAGGACAGTATGAAATCCCACAAATGAAGGCTAACTGGGAAGTAAAATAATAATAAAAATGACAGTATAGGTAGGCCTTGATTTACAACAGTTCTTTTAGTGACCATTCAAAGTTACAATGGCACTGAAAAAAGTGACCATTTTTCACAGTTACGACCAGGGGCGAAATCCAATTTTTTTTACTACCGGTTCTGTGGGCGTGGCTTGGTGGGCGTGGTGTGGCTTGGTGGGTGTAGCTTGGGAATGCCAGGGGAAAGTTACTGCAAAATCCCCATTCCCACCCCACTCCAGGGGAAGGATATTGCAAAATCCCCATTCCCACCCCACTCCAGGGGAAGGATATTGCAAAATCCCCATTCCCACCCCACTCCTGGGGGAAGGATATTGCAAAATCCCTATTCCCACCCCACTCCAGGGGAAGGATATTGCAAAATCCCCATTCCCACCCCACTCCTGGGGGAAGGATACTGCAAAATCCCCATTCCCTCCCCTCTCCAGGGAAGGATATTGCAAAATCTCCATTCTCACCCCACTCTGGGGCCAGCCGAACTGCTCAAAATTTCCACTGTTTCCAAAATTTCTCCAGGACCTGTCAGAACCTGCTGGATTTCAACCCTGCTTATGAACTTTACAGCATCCCATGGTCATGTGATCAAAATTCAGATGCTTGGCAGCTGGTTCATATTTATGACGGTTGCTGCCTCCCAAGGTCATGTGATCTCCTTTTGCAACCTTTTGACAAGCAAAGTCCATGGGGAAGCCAGATCCACTTAACAACTGGGCTGCTAACTTATCAACTGTATCAACAGCGGTGATTCCCTTAACGACTGGGGCAAGAAAGATTGTAAAATGGTCTTAACAAATGAAATTTCGGGGTCATTTATGGTCGTAAGTCAAATGTACCTGGAGACAACAGAATACAAGAGAAAGAAGTGGAGAAAAATCACAAAATCCTAAATGAAAATAGAACGACTGTGGCAAAAGAAAGCAAAGATTTAAAAATGCTTTTAAAAGTAAAAAAAAAAAGCCTCTGACAATCGCGTGGCTCAGCTGGGATCGTCAAAGGCTTTTAAAAGCATTTTTTTTCTACAACCTCTTCAGAAGTGGTTCGACGAAGAGGTTGCGGAAAAAATGCTTTTAAAAGCCTCTGACAATCCAAGCTGAGTTGCCTGATCGGCAGAGACTTTTTTTCTTTTAAATGCCTCCGACGATCCAAGCTAAGTTGCTTGATCGACAGAGGCTCTTCACCGAAGAGGTTGTAGAAAAAATGGTTTTAAAAGTTTAAAAAAGAAATTGGCCATGCCCACCCAGTCACATTACCCCCCACCAAGCCACGCCCACAGAACCGGTAGTAACAAATTTTAGATTTCACCACTGGTGCAATCCCAAAACAACTGGAGCACCATTTGAACACTGTCAGCATTGACAAAATCCCCATCAGTCAATTGCAAAAGGCAGCTTTACTTCGAACAGCTTACAACCTGCCACAATCCCTTTAACACCATCAAATGGCCACATCTGCCTATCCCGGATCCTTAGGAAGGATTCAATAGATGGAGAGAAAAATTCCAAATCCAGTTGAAACGTCTGACTGGCTGTGTGATCAACCATAATAATGAGAAAAATATGTAAAACACCAACAAGCTTTAAAATTCAGCAATGGGGAGTAGCAAAGGGAGAGACCCAGAGCAGAGAAGCATGCCTTTAAAAAATTGGGCCAGATTCTACAAATCCCAGAAGGCTTGGGCGGCGGGTCCCAGCTCCACCTTCATATCACGAGTGGCATTGATCTCCTCCTGTAAACTCTTCACTTCATTCAACAAAAGCCTAGTCCCTTTTTTCATGAGCGACATTTGCAATCTTGGCGGTTTAATATCTTTTATTTTATTGCTATCAATCTGTGGCAAATAAAGTTTGCGTAAGGCAGGAAGTGGGGAGGGATGGAATCGAGACAGGTCCCTTAATGTATTTATCGGTTGTTCTCAAAATTAGTTTAGATTAAATAACTAGACGGCACAAGAGTCTTTGTTTAAACTGTCAGCAAGTCAGAGATGGGGGGGGGGGGGGGGAAATTGCCTTCTCTTTTGCTAAGAGTCAAGGGATGCAGTGGCTCAGTGGCTAAGATGCTGAGCTTGTCGATTGAAAGGTTGGCAATTCAGCGGTTCAAATCCCTAGTGCTGCGTAACGGGATGAGCTCCCGTTACTTGTCCCAGCTTCTGCCAACCTAGCAGTTTGAAAGCAGGTAAAAAATGCAAGTAGATAAATAGGAACCACCTTTGGTGGGGAGGTAATAGCGTTTCGTGTGCCTTTGGCGTTGAGTCATGCCAGCCACATGACCACGGAGACGTCTTCGGACAGCGCTGGCTCTTTGGCTTTGAAACGGAGATGAGCACTGCCCCCTAGAGTCGGGAACGCACATATGTGCAAGGAGAACCTTTACCTTGCTAAGAGTCAGAGTGGCTCGGAGAATGTAGAAGTTGTGGGAGAATGAGAAGAGCACTGGGAAGGGGGTGGGGGAATCTAGTAATGAGGAAAAACTCAGCATCTGGGGAGAATGGTGCATTGGGCTGGAGTAATTTGAGCAAACCTATGAATGGCTGGTGCTTCCCGTTTAAAAAGAGGGTCAGGGAAGAAACTACAGCTTACTCCTCATCACTGTTATCAGCTTCGACCTGCAAATTACACCCCATCCTCATCATCAGCGCTTATAAACAAGCCTTTATCCCAGACAGCTCACTGGCTGAATGAAGATTCGGTATTAAACAGTATATTGCTTCTGTCAAGGCCGATCGGCTGTTTGTGCAGATAATAATAACTGCGCAGACTGCAACAACAACAGCTAGTGTAAATTAACTTAACCGTGTGAAATAATGCCTCTTCTATCAGATTAGCTCTCTGAATGACTTTATCCTTAAATTAAAGCTTGCCAGGGCGTAATAGTAAATCATTTAAATAGCAGGCCAGGTTTTTATTTTATTTTTTTCCAGGTAATGTCTCCATATATTACTGTAATTTCAATTCGCCAAGGCTCACGCAGATGGCTTTCATCTCCAGCTCTTGGTCTCCAAAGCTTTGCCTTCTCCTGGGCTGCCATTTTGTAATTACTGAACAAGTGCACCGCCTGCCGTGACTCGATTTCCCAGGGTGCCCCCGAAAGCCAAAGCCATGTATTTTAAAATTATTGTTCTTGTGTGGCCCTCGTCACATCACGTAAATCTTTTATGCTAACACTGTCAGGGGTTTAAAAGCCACTGCTGTAAGGTGCTCCAATAAAGAAATGTGCCAGCAATCCATCAAGGCCAGGCGGCTGTGGACCAAAGAGCAAAAGAGATTCGGGTGGTGGATGGCGAGACGGACATGTTAAAGCCACAGTGCCCTTTCCTAGCTTCCATGCCACAATTAAATCTCGAAAGGAGTAGATTAGGCACCCTCAGGCACACACACCCATCCTATTGTTGAAACCGGGTCTTGATACATTCAAGATGTATCTTGAATACAAAAGATGACACCTCCACTTCAAATATACTTAGCAAGAGCACTTTTTTATTTATTTTATTTATTTTGTCAAACATGTACAAGATAACAGGTATAAGTAGGGGGGAAATCCAAATTTTTTCCCTACCGGTTCTGTGGGCGTGGCTTGGTGGGCGTGGCAGGGGAAGGATATTGCAAAATCTCCATTCCCAACCTACTCCAGGGGAAGGCTACTGCAAAATCCCCATTCCCTCCCCTCCTGGGGGAAGGATATTGCAAAATCTCCATTCCCACCCCACTCCAGAGGAAGGATACTGCAAAATCTCCATTCCCTCCCCTCATGGGGGAAGGATATTGCAAAATTTCCATTCCCACCCCACTCTGGGGCCAGCCAGAGGCGGTATTTGCCGGTTCTCTGAACTACTCAAAATTTCCGCTACTGGTTCTCCAGAACCTGTTAGGACCTGCTGGATTTCACCCCAGGATATAAGTATAAACATGGACATGAACATAGGAAATTAGTACAAATAAATGGGGGACAGTAGGACAGGGATGGTAGGCACACTGGTGTGCTTATGCACACCCCCTTTAAGGACCTCTTAGGAATGGGGTGAGGTCTATGGTAGACAATTTAAGGTTGAAGCTGTGGGGGTTTGAGGATGTAACAACAGAGTCAGGTAGAGCATTCCAGGCATTGACCACTCTGTTGCTGAAGTCGTATTTTCTGTAATCGAGTTTGAAGCGGTTTACCTTGAGTTTGTATTTATTATTTGCCCGAGTATTATTGAGGTTGAAGCTGAAGTAGTCATTGACAGATAGAACATTGTAGCAAACAATTTTGTGTACTATGCTTAGGTCAAACCATAGGCGGCATAGTTCCAGGTTGTCTAGGCTCAAAATTTTGAGCCTGGTGACATAAAGGATTCTATTGTGAGCAGAGGAGTGGAGTATTCTTCTCGTGAAATATCTCTGGACCCCACAATTATATTCATGTCTGATATACAGTGTGGATTCCAGGCAGATGAGCTGTATTCAAGAATTGGTCTGGCAAAGGTTGTGTATGCCCTAGTTAGCAGTACAATGTTACCAGAGAACATTTAGACTATTTAGAACATTAAGAACACTTAAACTTATATACTGCTTCACAGTGCTTTACAGCCCTCTCTAAGCAGTTTACAGAGTCAGCCTCTTGCCCCCAACAATCTGGGTCCTCATTTTACCCACCTCGGAAGGATAGAAGGCTGAGTCAACCTTGAGCCTGGTGAGATTCGAACAGCTAGCAGTCAGCAGAATTATTCTGCAATACTGCATTCTAGCCACTGTACTACCACAGTTCTTATTTATACTTACAAATAATACTTCATTTCTCTGTGTCATATAATATATGTGGGTATGTGCATAATTTTGCATTCATTAATTAATTTATTTTTTGTCTAATGTATATTGGAGGTGGTGGTGGCCCTTTGAGAGCTATATGCAATGAAATTTCATTCCAATGAGTCTTTTCTTTGGATGTCCTCTTTTCTTTGGGTCTGAGCAATATTTGCCAAAAAGAAAACTAATCCTTGACAGGGTCGTGTTTCAAAAGATAACAGAATACAGAATAACAGAGTTGGAAGAAACTGTTCTTGTGTCTAATTGTTCTGGTGTGCAGTGCTTTATGGCATCATTTTGAGGGTAGAAGTTGAAACAGTTTATGTCCAGGATGCGAGGGGTCTGTAAATATTTTCACAGCCCTCTTTTTGACTCGTGCAGTATACAGGTCCTCAATGGAAGGCAGTTTGGTAGCCATTGTTTTTTCTGCAGTTCTAATTATTCTCTGAAGTCTGTGTCTGTCTTGTTGGGTTGCAGAACCAAACCAGACAGTTATAGAGGTGCAGATGACAGACTCAATAATTCCTCTGTAGAACTGGATCAGACGTTTCTTGGGCAGTTTGAGCTTCCTGAGTTGGCGCAGAAAGAACATTCCTTGTTGTGCTTTTCTGATGACGTTTTGATGTTAGGTATCCATTTTAGGTCTTGCGATATGATAGAACCTAGAAATTTGAAGGTCTGTACCAGGGGTGAAATCTACTTACCTTCCCAACTGGTTCAGAAGTCCATGCACCGTGCGCGCACTGGCTTCGCTCTTGTGCATGCATGCATCACATGCGCACACGGACCCTCTGCGCATGCGCAAACCCTTTTGCGCATGTGCAGAGGGTAAAAAACAGATTACTTCCTGGTTTTAACGATAACTGGGTGGGTGGGCGGAGCCTCGCACCACCATTGCTACCGGTTCTCCGAACCACCAGCCGCCATCGTTACCAGTTCAACCAAACCGGTCTGAACCGGGAGCATTTCACCCCTGGTCTGTACTGTTGATACTGTGTTGTCTAGTATTGTAAGAGGTGGTAGTATGAGAGGGTTTTAGAAAGCAGATAAGTTTATTATCTTTGCTTTCTAAAACAGACCACGGGATTCACAATAGGTTGGATAACAAACTTTATGTAAAGCCAGAGCCCCTCCTTGGGGGGGGGGGGAGGGAAACAAACAAACCTGCTTTATTGTGCTTCCTGCTTGCATCCGTCTCTCTCCCACACAACATCTGCCACCAGCATCTACAACTCTTGTTAGTTTTGCACTGTTTTTGTTTTTCCTCCTTATTCAGCTTCTCAGTCACCCATCCTTGATGTCTCTCCAGCTAATCCTTAAGGGCCCGTTTCTCTCTTTCTCTCTCCTTCTCAGAAATGCCCAAATGCAGTAAACTACTGATTCAAGGGAACTTCCACCCCTCTATTTCACCTTCAAATGGCAGCTGACTCGGCCGAACGCAGATGGTGGGAAGGGATAAAAAAAGAGGAACCCAGCACTTTTGCAACAGAAGTGCAGAGACTGGCAACTTGCAAGGAAGAAGATGAAAAGCCGCGAGAGATGCCGGCCTTTCCACACCGTTAGAAGAGGGGGGATGGAAAGAAAATGACAACGGCTTGTAAAAAAAACATCTCTTCCTGCATCAGATTGTTTAAATGTCTATTAAGGTTTGACTAGGGAAATGTGGGCATTTCTTCCAGGAGGTGGAAAGTGGCAGGAAAGTCCTTGAGTGCGACAGTATCTCCCCTGGTGCCCCCAGACCCAAGGTTAACTTCAGACCAACAATCAGGTAAACAAAACCCCAATTAAGAAACTGCCAAAGAGCCATCAGTAAACAGCCCAACCGAAGAATCTCTAAGACCTCCTCTACCCACACAGACACCAGAAGATAAACTGACAGCAAACTGCACTCCTTACTAGCACTGATGGTGTTACCTAGTTTGGGTAATGAAACATCTGTAAGAAAACAAGCAAGCTCAGAGAGTACCAAGGACCCCACAGTCCTCTTCCTATTCTTCTTCTTCCTCCTCCTCCTCCTCCTCCTCCTCATCATCATCATCATCATCATCATCCTTATCATCATCATCATCGTCTCTGTAACTCCCTCTCCCTTCTAGCACTGATGAGATTACCTAGTTAGGGTAATGAAACATCTGTAAGAAAACAAGCAAGCTCAAGGACCCCACATTCCTCCTCCTCCTCCTCTCTATAGCTCCCCCTCCCTTCTAGCACTGATGAGGTTACCAAGTTTGGGTAATGAAATGCCTGCAAGGAAACGAGCAAGCTCAGAGAGCATCCAGGACTCCACACTTGTCCTCCTCCTCCTCTTCTCTGTAACCCCACTCCCTTCTAGCACTGATGAGATTACCTATTGAGGGTAATGAAATGTTTGCAAGAAAGCAAGCAAGCTCAGAGAGCACCAAGGACCCCTCATGTCAACCCTGAGCAACAAGTATTCTCCTTTATTGGTAACTGTAATCCCTCCACAGCTTACTAAAAAGCAAAGACATCACCCTGCCAACAAAAGTGCGTATAGTCAAGGCTATGGTTTTCCCAACTGCAATGGATGGCTGTGAAAGTTGGACCATAAGGAAGGCTGAGGACCAAAGAATGGAGGCCTTTGAACTCTGGTGCTTTAGAAGACTCCTGCGAGGCCCTTGGACTGCAAGGCGATCCAACCGGTCAGTTGTAGAGGAGATCAACCCTGACTGCTCTTTCGAAGGCCAGATCCTGAAGAGGAAACTCAAATCCTTTGGCCACCTAATGAGAAGGAAGGACTCCCTGGAGAAGAGCCTAATGCTGAGAATGATGGAGGGCAAAAGAAGAAGGGGATGACAGAGAACGAGGTGGCTGGATGGAGCCACTGAAGCAGTTGGCGTGAGCTTAAATGGTCTCCGGGGGATGGTAGACAACAGGAAGGCCTGGAGGAATGTTGTCCATGGGGTTGTGGTGGGTCGGACATGACTTCACAACTAACAACAGCAACAATCCCTCCATGTGTCCAAAATGCACCCATTTTAGCATGAATAGGACCAACAGAATTTCCACCCAAAAGAAAGCAGAGAATAAAAATAAGGGCGTTGTTGATATTTTCACGGTGAAACGTGGAGGAATAAAAAGACTCTGCTGAAAGCAGAACATCGAACCTCACCAGTGTGCTAGAGATTACGATACACATCCCTATTCTGACCCCCCACCTCCACCTCCTTGCCCCACTGCCCCTTTCCTTCCTGATGTCTCTCCACCGCAGCAGTGTTCTGTACACACATCGAGAAACCCCTGTGATTTGGGGAAATAGATCAAAATCAACTGTGCAAATAAACAGGGCGCCTCAAGATCGCTGTCTGCTGAACACGTGAAGCCACCCCCACCCCACCCCACCCCAATGTCTCTTGCCAGCTATTTGACAAAGTGCTGGATGAGAAACCCCACAGCAGTGGTGCTAATGCAGATAACATCACGTGAGATTTGGTATTTATTAAAGACGCTCTCTAAATATTAATAGGATGGATTCTGTAATCTCCTTGCTCTGGATATAATTCATATGCTCGGAGTCGTTGGTGAGCGAAAAATAAATTTATTTGGCCTCTGACGCGCGTTTACTGCCATGGGGGGGGGAAGGGGGAGGGCATAGAGATACCATTCCAAAAGGAATGCCTTCCATCATATCCAATTAAGAGGCAGACACTTATAAAATTGCTTCTTTTCAACAGGAACACTCTCCCAGCAGGAATGGCGTGCAAAGGTAAGGATTTTCTGCTACGGAGTGTGTTTAAAGCTAAGCCGGGCACAAACAGCAAGGAGGAAAATCATCATTCAGTTCGCAAGGAAGGGAAACAGGGGCAGACAATTTCTCCGGGTTTCTCCAGAGGTTGGAGAAATTTCTACAGTGGCTTCTTCAAGGACATTAGCGACACGATGAGAAAGATCTTTTCTCCTTGGAATATAAGGAGTATATTCCTTATATCAGGAATATATATCTGTCCTCCCTTGGAATATAATGGAAGGAAAGAAAGTTTGGGAGACTGCAGGGCACAGATGGTGGCACAGAGCAACAAGATATTGACTTAGAGGCTGTCATCATACGATGAAGGGTTGCAGGAACAGGGCATGGCTAATCTAGTAAAGAGAAGGACCAGGGGAGACATGAGAACAGTCTTCCAATATTTGAGGGGCTGTCACAGAGACGAGGGGTTCCAGCTATTTTCCAAAGCAACTGAAGGCCAGACAAGGAAAAATGGATGGAAACTGATCAAGGGAGAGATTCAACCTGGAAATAAGGAGGGATTTTCTGACAGTGAGAACAGTCAACCCATGGAACAGAAGTTGTGGGAGCTTCATCACTGGAAGCTTTCAAGAAGAGACTGGACTGCCATCTGTTAGAAATGGTGTAGGGTCTCTTGCTTGGTCAGTGGGGACTAAATGACCTACAAGGTCCCTTCCAACTCTGTTAATCCGTTAATCCCTTCAGCCCTAAATCTGTGCAAAAATACCAAATATTCACCAAGAAAAATATCTCTCACATTCTCTGGACAGTCACTTGTCTGAGATGGTATAGGTTCTTCTGCTTGAGCAGAGGGCTGGACTAGAAGACCTCCAAGGTCCCTTCCAGCTCTGCTCTATTCTATTCTATTCTATTCTATTCTATTCTATTCTATTCTATTCTATTCTATTCTATTCTAGTCTAGTCTAGTCTAGTCTAGTCTAGTCTAGTCTAGTCTATTCTAGTCTAGTCTATTCTAGTTTAGTCTACTCTAGTCTACTCTACTCTTCTTTAAAGCAGTGGTTTTTCAACATGGACATCTTAAAGACGTGTAGATTTCAACTCCCAGAATTCTCCAGCCATTGTTTTTTAAAAATCAAATTCTCATTCACTAACTTAGGTGAAAACTTTTCCATACCACCACACATACCATTTTGAATTCTTGCAATTATTGTTGTTTGCTGCATGGAGTTGCCTTTTTGTGAGTTGGGTGACTACTTACATTGGGTAAATAAATGAATTAATTTCTCTGCTCAGTCTTGATCTAAGGCACTTAACAATGGGACTTATAGACTTCCCACTTCCCAAGGAGTGGGATTCAGCTGAGCCGGTTGCTCTGACGATCAGCTGAGGGCGAACCAGTTCACTCTGACTGTCAGCTGGGCCCGCCTGCCTGCTCCTGCACTATACCTACCTTTATTTCGTTCATTTGAAGCCCAGCTGATAGGTGCGGCAGAGCGGATTGCCATGCCTAAGCTGTTTTTAGTCAGTGGTGAAATCTAAATTTCTTTCCTACCGGTTCTGTGAGCGTGGCTTGGTGGGCATGGCTTGATGGGGGTCATGTGATTGGGTGGGCGTGGCTATGTAACCATGTGATTCGGGGATCAAAACAGAAACTCACTAACAATGTCCTGCTGGAACCGGGTTTGACTAGATGACCTCCAGGTGCCTTCCAGCCCTGGATTATCCTCTGAAGCTGTGTCTAGTGCCAGGTTTGTAGTCCTTCCTTCCTCTCCTTTTTCCCTCCCTCCCTCTCTCTCTCTCTCTCTCTCTCTCTCTCTCTCTTTCTTTCTTTCTTTCTTTTTCTTTTTCTTTCTCTCTCTCTCTCTCTCTCTCTTTCTCATTCTCTCTCTCTCTCTCTCTCTCTCTCTCTCTCTCTCTCTCTCTTTCAAAAACTAAACCCCCCCACCCCTGTTTTTTGCCTACACCCCCCATTTTTGGCCTGCTGAGAGCAAAAATGGACCTTCAGGGAAGCATTTAAAGCATTTTTAACTATTGGTTAAAAATGGTAACCTGTTCTGGAGAGAGAGAAAAAACAGTTCTAGAGAACCAGTAGTAAAAAAATACTTTAAAAAGTAAAAAAAGAAGTTCCAACGATCACGGGTCTCTCAACTGATTGTCGGAACTTATTTTTAAACATTTTTTACAACGGTTCGGTGAACCAGTAGCAGTTTTTACTACCAGTTCGGGCAAACCGGACCGAATCGGTAGCGTTTCACCCCTGTTTTTAGTGCTTTTAACACTGCTTTTAATGGTGTTTTCTCATGGACTGCACCAGCGCGGGCTTCGCGAACTGGTTGTTACACTGGTTGAATTCCACCACTGCCCGGGCCACATCCTGTTGGACAAGATGAGGCATTGTCCCTTATTTTGAAAATAAGGAGATTTCCCTCATGGAACAGCCATTGTCAATAATTTAATTCTTTTTCTCTGGTCCCCCAGAGAGAGCATGCTTTGATTTTCACTTCCCGAAACCAACATTTCTACAATCATTGCTTTCACACCAGAGGTGGGTTTCAGCAGGTTCTGACCAGTTCTGGAGAACCGGTAGCGGAAATTTTGAGTAATTCAGAGAACCGGTAAATACCATCTCTGACTGGCCCTGCCCCCATCTATTCTCTGCCTTCCAAGTCCTAGCTGATCGGGAGGAAATGGGGATTTTGCAGTAACCTTCCCCTGGATTGGGGTGGGAATGGAGATTTTACAGTATCCTTCCCCTGCCACGCCCACCAAGCCACACCCACAGAACCGGTAGTAAAAAAATTTGAAACCCACCACTGTTTCACACACACATTCACACAAACTAGGAACCCTGAAGATTTTGTTTGCAGTTTCTTTCAGACATTTTCCTTCAGTTTGTGAGGAAAGAAAATCAAATTCAACTCCCGCCACTAGAGAAGGAAAGACTGATGATCTTTTCTTTCTTTCTTTCTTTCTTTTTTTTGGGGGGGGACTGAGAATGGAGTTTTTTGTAATTGTCTTCGTTATGAGCTGATCCCGGAACTGCGCAAATCATCTTCTTGGCAGCTTGCAACTTCTGCAGTTTCCCAAACTACAAACTAACACTTCTTACAATTCCCCTGAGCTATTTTATTTTGGAAAGTAAAAGCGGCCAGAGAAATCTCTAAGACAGTCAACCTTTCTCCACCTTAGCAACTTTTAAAATGTGTGGACTTCCAACTCCTAGAATTCCACAGAACCAGCAAGTCCACACATCTTGAAAATGTTGAAAAGCCCTGGAAGAGATGGAAAGGCATATCACAGAAACCAAATCAGCCACCATTGGCCATTCAAAACAATTCCACTACCACCTCATGTTTTTGTTTTTTAAAAAAAAAAGGTTTGAGTGCCTAAAATAAAAGCTAACCAAATGCCTGTCTTTTGTGCAGAAGACAAAAACTTGACTGGGGCTTGCAAAGACATGTATTAATCCTTGAAGCAGAAAACTGAAAAGCTCGCACCAAAGAAATTCAAACGTACCCAAATTTATTTTTTTTGACAAGTTTTATTGGTTCCCCCCCCAAATACACACCCACATATTTTTTGAAATAGAGTATTGACCATATCATATCATATCTTATATAATTCATCATATCCAAATATATTTTAGTTAGTTACAGTTTCTGCCAAAGTGTTCTTTTTCCATATTTGTTAATCAAATCTTAATTTTTCTATTCTTATTTTTCTAAACGGTATCTTCTTTCACCCTCAAATTCTATTTTTTCTATTCTTAATCATATACATTCTCCTTAATTTTATTTTTTATTAATTATCTTAATATATCTAAACGTGTTCGGGGATGCCTTTCTTCCATTTCATCTTTTTTGCTTTACAGCAATCTTTCTTCTCTTTCTCTTCCTCTCCCTCCCTTCTTTTGTCCTTCCTACCTTCTTCTTCCCTCCTCTCCAATTCCTTCTCTACTTCCCCTTCCTTTCTCCCCCTCCTCCTTTCCTCCCTCCTATCTAACCTTCCCTCCTACTCTTATTCCCCTTTCCTTTCTTCCTCTTCCCTTTTTTCTGTTCCTCTCTCTCCTTCTCCCTCCTTCAATCTCCCTACTCCTTCTGTCTCTCTCTATTGCTTTATTCATTTTCAATTCAGTGCGTTTTTTCTATGGTGTCCAGGCATCCCCGTTTTTCTCTCCTTTTATTGCATATATTCCTCAAAATTTCCATCATATTTTAAAATTCTTAACATTATGTTTCAACTTGTTTCATTTTTACCTTAAAATCTTTCAACTTAATTAACTTTCCACCTCTTATTTCCATTTCAATAGTTATTTTTTCTTTTTTCCTAATATTTCAATTACTTCCTGATATTTTAACCTATAGACCATTTCTATATCTGCTGATCTACTTACAACAATTTCTTACATCATTTATTTAACATTTCAATTTCATTTCTTACTTCAATTTCCTTTGTTTTTTCAATCTTTAGCGCACATTTCTTTACTTTCATTTCAACTATGCCATCTTCAATGTTTGGAGCGATCCAGAGCAGTGATGGGTTCCTCCTGGTTCGGCCCGGTTTGGCCGAGCTGGTAGCGGTGACGATATGATGTCACTGAACCAGTTCTCTTTGTTCGGGAGCTGGGCCCTCCCGCCCCCTTGCATTATTCCTACCTTTTATTTGGTCCCGCCCCCAATTTTTCGATGCCTCCTGAGTCCCAGCTGATTGGCTGGAAAGAAAAAAACTGTTTAAACTCTTGCCACGGGGCTTCAAAAGGCCGTCCTACAGCTGATCAGTGTTAAAAGGCAGTGTGGTGCTGGACCAGTGCACTCGAAAAACAAATTGGTAGACTGGGACGCTCCAAAAACAAATGGGTAGACCAGGACACTCGAAAAACAAATGGGTAGACTAGGACACTCCAAGAACAAATGGGTAGATCGGTAAAGCTCTACAAGCAGTTAAAAGCCTGGTAGACCATTACCTCTGCTAAATCCTAAAGAATTGTCACATGACCATCAAACCACGCCCACAAAATAAGCCACGCCCAGAGAACCAGCAGTAAAAAAAATTTAGAACCCACCCCTGATCCAGAGATGGGTCTACAGAATAGTGGCTATCCCAGAGCTTGTTCGGCTTCAGCCTCCCTAGTTAAGAGGCCGAACAATTTGATAAAGTTGGGAAAACAAAGCACCGTTGCGCCGAGCAGCCAGCTTCTCCCCCTGCCAGTTTACAATTTCCTATGTTGATTGGAGATTTTTATAACTAAACAGTTGATTGGCTTCAAGAAGGGGAGTTTAGAATAATCTCACTGATCAAGAATTAAAAGCAAATTGTCTCTGAGGGGGAAAACAGTTTTCTTGTTTGCCACTCGGCTGATTAGGAACTGGACTGAAGATAATTGAGATGGCATGAAAACACCTAGCCACTTGCGCTTCCAATCTCTTCCCATTCCCCTCCCACTTCTTAATCCATTAATTCCTACTGAGTCTTACATCTGCGTTTAGATGGCTGCTGGAGCGACTTAATCCATTACCAGCAAATTCTGCCCCATTTATTTTGGCGTGTGACTTGATAAATGGAAGGAGCGTAGCTTTGAAAAGCAGCGGTGACCTTCTAATTCCTTGGGTATTTGGCTCCTGCCGTTGGCATCATTTGGCTTCCCACGGAGTGGTTGTTTGATGGAAGCTAGGACAAATAACGGTTTCATTTTTTTTCCCCCAGTGTTTGTTATCATACCTTATTGGGGGGCAAGTTTGTTTGCCTTTCCGTGATGAGGGAGGACCAGTTCTGAAGCTACTATATTAGAGCACCCTTTTTATTTCTGAGGGTCCTTGGTGCTGTCTGATCTTGCTTGTTTTCTTGAAGACATTTCATTACCAAACTGGGGAACGTCATCAGTGCTCATCAGCATTGATAATGTTACCTACTTTGGGTAATAAAACATCTGCAAGGAAACAAGCAAGCTCGGAGAGCAACAAGGGCCCCCTCAATTCAGCATTGAGCTACAAACATTCTCCTTTCATTTCTGATTCCAGGGTGATGTTTTCAAACTTTACAAAAATCTTCCCAACTACTACAGGTGGTATTAAATATTTCATTGCATGTTACAATGAGAGCCAAAGCTAAATCTTAGAAGTGGTATGGCTACAACTGGAGGCAATCTGGACTTGGAGTACCTCTCTAGGAAGCCTTTGGATAATGGTGTGGATCAGGGGTGGGTTCCACTTATCTTTACTACCGGTTCGCATCATGCCCAATGCACGTGCTTGCTTCGCTCACACCCCCGTGCGCTCTTCTGCGCATGCGCAGAAGCTTCTGTGCATGTGCAGATCAACTTTGATGATGTCCGGGTCAGTGGGCAGAGCCTCCCGCCAGTTTTACTATTGGTTCTTGCGAACCGGTCCGAACGGGAGCAACCCACCACTGGTGTGGATATTCAAACTGATTTTAAGGGATTAAGTGTTGTGGCCCGCCAGTGGCCTGAGTGGATCGTGGCTGATCCCGATGACGAGGAGGCTGGTGCCGGCGCTCGTGTTGGACAGCGAGGAGGCTGAAGAGGATGTGGTGCTAGAGGCAGCGACTCAGCCTGGGCCTTCAGAACCTCCAGAGGCTCCTTCAAGTGGAGATAGCGAAGTGGATGAGCCTCTCCTCAATGCTCGAGCACGCAGGGCTGCCAAAAAGCAGGAGTGGCTACTCAGGAGGAGGCAGTCTCCTCGAGAGTAAGGCTTGAGGATAATTGGCTACTCCCTTAGCCTATTTAAGTCATACGCCGTTAGTAAGTTTCTTGCTAGAAACAACTCGTAATTATCATCAGAGCATTTTTGGAAAAGTCTTATCATATCTTGTTTTCTGGGCTCGTTGCCAACCTTTGCCGGCCTTTGGTTTATTCTTGCTACTTAATAAATTTGATAAGGACTGTTTGTGTGTGTCAATATCCTTGGGAATCCAGAGCTGGGGCAGAACATTAAGGGTTGTGGTTCTGAACATTTGCAAGCATCTATCTGCTGCTTTCATGTACAACAGGAAAGGGTAGGAGATGACCAGACTGACTGTGAGGGAAGGGTCAAGCATGTCATCAGTCTCGAGTCCTTTTGCACCAAGAGATCTAAGTCCAACCCACCTTGACTTCTGTTGACTCTTATCCACTGCCAATTTGCTTTGGCCATTAGTAGGTCAGATTCTTGTAGAGAGCTTAAGTTTGCAACAAACCTATCGGCAGTCGGACTAGCAAACCCAAGAAAAGTAAATACTCTCAGGAACTTTGAAATCCCAAAAGCAAAACTTTATTGGAGACCTCATTTCGGTACTGAAGAATCAAAACCAACTCTGGTTTTTCCCACGCAATGCTTGTATAGTTAAACAATAGCTTCCCTTTCTCCCCACCCTTGGTTGGTCACATTGTTCAATTATGAATCGTCCTTTTGTTTTGAGAACAGTTCATCTTTCCGTCAGACACCTGCATCAGTGGCCTTGGTGGCAATCTTGGTTCTCACGGACCATCTCTGGAGCTCCTGCATTCTTTCTTCCCTCCCCCCTCCCAGTTCTTTGGCAAGTTGAATAGCGCTAAGACCTAAACCTTTCAAAAGCGGTTCAACCTTGACAAAACCTTTATATTGGTTTGAACTGCCTGGCTTTCCCGACTTCTTGTACCTGACAAAAGCCTTCCTGTACAAAACTAGGGAGAGATTTATCTGGCAAAGTGGTTAATAACTGCATTCTGCTAACAAAACAGCAAAGCACTTCATGCGCTGATCTTACTTTTAAAGTGCAGCTTTCTCAACAGAAAGTCTTTACGGAGAAGAGACCTTGGACCTCGGATGTCTTAAGGAATCACCTCTGATTGTATTGAAACACCTACATCCAGTCCGAGCGGGGATAAAACTCAATCCTTTTCCGTATGAATAAATCTTGTAATCCATCACCAAGAAGTGTTTGGTGTATTTTTCACCTTACCATATCAAAGAGGGCTGATAAACCGTTTTCTTAACCAAGCCTGTTGGGTGATCATTAGATCGCTTGCAGGAATAAATTATCAGTGGTGGTTCTCTGGAGTTAAATACTCCAACGATGTTTTCTGTCAGTTTCATTTATAGCCTTAATTTATTTAAGTGAGCTTTCTAAGTTATTGAAGTGAGTTAGATGTAAAGAAAAAAGAAAAAAAAAGGAAGATGCCCATTTCTTGAGAAATTCTACCATCCCTGTTCATGTTTTGATGGTCATGATAAGATAACCAACTTGGAAATAAGCTAAGACCACACTGGCAAGAGTGGTTTTAGCTTTTTTTAAAACAAACAAACAAATCAGTAAGTCATTTTCTTGCAATTTTTTTTCTAAACACTTCTCATTAAATTTGATTAATGTCTTCTAGAAACTAATTTCAAAGGAAAAGTGAATTTTGGAGAGCATTTCTTCCAGCTGGAATGTGGTGCCTTTGCATTTAGTTAGCGACAAGGAGACTGAGGGATCTCTCTCTGTTTCTTTCATTGCACAATCTTCTCTTCTCTGCAGTCATTTGCAGCCCCTGGTTTTCTACAGTTGCGTGAAAACCCAAGGGAAGACCTCAGGAAAAACTTCTCCCAGGAGTGCTCTTCCTTCAGGGGTACTCTTGTTATCCTTGATATATGATGGGAGAAATTCAAAGAATTCATCCACTCAATTTCAGTCTGATTCAAATTATACCCAGTCCTATCTTCGCATAATATATTGCTTACAATGGATTGATCCACTCTCCTCCTCTTCCTCCTCCTTGTCCTCGTATCTCTTCTTCTCCTCCTTCTCCTTCTTGTCCTCCTCCTCCTCCTCATCATCTTTCTTCCCCTCCTTCTCCTTTTTGTCCTCCTCCTCATCATCATCATCTTTCTTCTCCTCCTTCTCCTTTTTGTCTTCCTTCTCCTCCTCCTTTTTCTTCTCCTTCTCCTTCTTCTCTTCTTTCTTCTTCTTCTTCTTCTTCTTCTTCTTCTTCTTCTTCTTCTTCTTCTTCTTCTTCTTCTTCTTCTTCTTCTCCTTCTTCTTCTTCTTCTTCTTCTTCTCCCTCTTCTTCTTCTTCTTCTTCTTCTTCTTCTTCTTCTTCTTCTTCTTCTTCTTCTTCTTCTTCTTCTTCTTCTTCTCCTCCTCCTCTCTCCCTCCCTCCCTCCCTCCCCCCCCACTTTGTCTTCTCTCATTCCCAGTTGGATCTTTCATCCAGACTCAGCAAGCTGCTGGGATAGCAGAAGCCACCATATGTTCTCCTTATGCTTTATCTCACTCTTGTGCTTTCCCTGCAAACATGTCATCCTTAGCTTTCCTTATCAAAATTCCAAACCAAAAGTCCTCACAGAGTGCAACCCCTTTGAATGGGGGAAAAAAAAAAAGCTATGTGACAGTTGGAGAACTGAGTGTCGGTTTCTTCTCCTTCTCTTAAAAAAACCCCCAACAATCTTGATAAACAGGTAGAGCTCAGATTTAGCATTAGGCTTTGATCCATTTCTTTTTACATTACATAGGGAAAAAAAGGGCCAGTAAGACAGGTATCTATTAGCAGCAGTTTATACATAATTAATGGAACATCTGTCTGCTCATTTGATGTTTCTACTTATGACAGTTTGGTTATTAAGCTTATTTAAGCTTCGGACCATTAATTCTAAGGGACTTTCCAGCAAAGGAGGGAGAAATGCATCTTAGCAGTGTGATCAAGCTCATCTCATCCATGAGAATTTGCAATTGCATTTTTAGAGAGTAAATTTTATAATTATTCATCCGAAACAAAGTTCAAAACACATTGAAAGGTGCCTGCTCGTATGGAAATGCCTCTAAGCAAAGACAAAGAAAGGCACCTCAGCTCCAAAGTCTCAGCATGTTTCTCCAAACAAAATATGATTTCCCTAAATTGGTACTTTTTTAAAAAAGCAATAATTTAAGGTGATTCACCTGAAGAAGAACATTATGAAAAACATCAAGGGGAGCGAAAAGGGTTATGATCAGTCAAGTCTTGCACAGAGAAAAATCTAGGAGATGTTCAGATTATACAAACATGTTTTTTTGTAATCTTAATTCTCAGATAGTATGAATAAAGAATGTTGTTAAGTCATCGTGACTGAGCCAAGTTCCACCCAATTCAGAGCAGCAAATCAACTCATCAAATCGTATAATCAACCTATGTTCCAAAGCACCAGAAGGAAAGACAAGAAACAAATCAATGGAAACTAATCAAGGAGAGAAGCAACCTTGAACTAAGGAGAAATTTCCTAACAGTGAGGACGATTAACCAGTGGAACAGTTTGCCTCCAGAAGTTGAAGAGACTGGACAACCACTTGTCTGGAATGGTATAGGGTCTCCTGCTTGAGCAGGGTGTTAGACTAGAAGACCTCCAAGGTCCCTTCCAACTTTATTATTCTGTATTATATTTAACACTCAGGACAGAGCTGGGCTGATATGAACCAATTGGAAACTTTTTACACCAATGCACATTCGTTTCAATGATCAGAATCAACTGTCACTTGATTATCTTCATTTAGAGTGTGCCTAGTCCAGAAATCCAGAATTATGCTTTATTTATTTATTTATTTATTTATTTATTTATTTATTTATTTATTGGTTCGATTTATATGCCGCCCTTTTCCGGAGACTCAGGGCGGCTTACAATGCGTTAAGCAATAGTCTTCATACTTTTGTATATACCTGCTTAGTAGGGCTTTTGCCCCCCTCCCTAAGCAGTGTTCTTTTTTATACAAAGTCAGCTTATTGCCCCCACAATCCAGGTCCTCATTTTACCTACCTCGAAAGGATGGAAGGCTGAGTCAACCTTGAGCCTGGTGAGATTCGAACTTGCAGTAATTGCAGGCAGCTGGTGCTACTTAACAGCACTTTAGTCTGCTGTGCCACCAAGGCTCTTGTTTTGGTCACATATAGTAATGCAATCTCATAAGGTAAAGTAAGATTACTTTTAGATATCTCTGCATAAAAGCTGGTTTCCCTACTCACATTATCTCCATTGTATCTGGATTAAGTCTTGTTTCCCCCATCAATCTCCGAAGTGCCTCTAAACATTAAGACTTCAATATTGCGATGATAGAGTAGATATTGGGTATAACATTTTTCATACTTCAATCCAGATTGCCAAACGCTTAACAATGGTATTAGTGGGATAGGATGTAAACTTATAATATATATCAGGGAGTAGTAGATCAAATCCCAAAGGTGCTTTTTTCAAGAGGCAACTGGACTTTCTGATTTTTCTTTGAAGACGTTTCGCTTCTCATCCAAGAAGCTTCTTCAGCTCTGACTGGATGGTAGGAAATGGAAGGATTTATATTCCTTGCAGACAGCTGGTCATTTGCATCCTTTTAGAGAGTCATTGAGGCCACTTGGAGGTTTATCTGTGTCCTCAGGGTCACCTGAGTGGTGCAAATGGGTGTGGAGCCTTCTTGACACTATTGAAAGGACTGTGTTGTAGACTGAAGATAGACGATGTTACATCCCTCCCCCTCTGTTGAGAGAGGGCTGTTCAATTTTGAATTAGTAGATCAAATGTTTCCCAACACCACAATCAGGAAGAACAGAAATTATAGAAAATAATTTCATGCTTGTTAGATTAAACTCAGATAAAAACCCAAAAGATTGCAATGGACAGTTGTATGGAAAGTTGTATATTTAAACAGTCATATAGATCTGCATGATTGCTTCTCACCTTGATTAGTTTCCATCCATTGTTTCTTGTCCTGGCTTTTGATGCTTTGGAAAATCAATTGACCCCCTCCTCTTTGTTGCAGCCCCTCAAATACTGGAATACTGCTATCATGACACACACCCAGTCCTTTTTTTCTCTAGAGTAAAGGTAAAGGTTCCTCCGCACATGCGTACTAGTCGTTCCCGACTCTAGGGGGCAGTGTTCATCTCCGTTTCAAAGCCGAAGAGCCAGCGCTGTCTGAAGACGTCTCCGTGGTCATGTGGCCAGCATGACTCAACTCCAAAGGCACACGGAACGCTGTTATCTTCCCACCAAAGGGGGTCCCTATTTTTCTCCTTGCATTTTTTACATGCTTTCGAACTGCTAGGTTGGCAAAAGCTGGGACAAGTAACGTGAGCTCACTCTGTCACGCGGTGCTAGGGATTTGAACCGCTGAACTGCCGATCTTCTGATCGACAAGCTCAGCATCTTAGCCACTGAGCCATCACGTCCCTTTCTCTAGACTAGCCAAACCTAAATCCTGCAAACCGTTCTTTGTACGTTTTAGTCTCCAAGCCTTTAATCATCTTAGTTGCTCTTCTTTGCACTTTTTCCAGCGTCTCAACATCTTTTTTATAATGCGATGAAAACGGCAATACCTGCAAATGTCACTGTATAATGTGAATTTGAAAATGAACGCTACATACACTAAAATGTACGTACGTCTGTGCTCCAACAATCAAATGTAAATAGAACCCATTTTTCAGTGACGAAAATTGCAGCATCATAAACTACCAATGCCAAGGAACAGGATTATCATGTTCCATTGATTGTATTGCTGATGATACCTCAAGGGACCATAAACCCACCCACCACCCAAGACCTGAAATGCAACTCCAATGTGCCCATGTGGTAAAACGCTCAGAGGCAGGATTATTTCAGCATCCCTTGGACATAAATCTTTGAGACCTTTGCCACCTATGGGGGGGAGAAATATAATTGTCTTCCTAATTAAAATTGATTTTTTTTTCCTGGTGACGGAGCCATTCTGTACTTTTTCTTAGACTGAAAGTTTGGTCCTATATAGTAGAAGATATTTATGGTTTTTCATTGACAGTATATTCAGAAGAGAGTCTGGGTCTGAACTACAACTGTGGAGCTAAAGGAACCGCTGGAAAGGTAAATCTTTCAGAATATTCGTCCTCTGCTACTTATGAACGTGAGGGCACGGCTGGAAGAAAAGGGAAAAGAGGTTGAGCTGATAGAACTGTTAAAACATTCATTCATTGCTTACATGGTGTCAGGCCTGGAAGCCATCTTTTATATTGGGCCTTCAGACCTGCCACATTTACTACTGTGGGAAACTGGGGAGGGGGGATTATATGGAGCTGGGGTGATATATAGTCATAATAACATTCCTTTCTCAGACATTCAAGGACGTCTTGCCCTGCGCCTGAAGGGCTGGAACTGGGAGGCATCTCCAGTTGGGACGGTGCTTGGATTGGACCATGTGATGGACATGTGGGTGTTGGGCAGGGACTTGAACTTTCCTTTGGGTGGGGAAAACCTGGAAGCTTTCAGATTCGGGTTTTCTCAGATGTGCCAATATGACATCTCTAATAAAATGGAACTGTGGGGAAACTCAAGCCTCGGTGTTTTCTTTCGTTGGGGGTGTTACTTGGAACCCTGACACATGGATTTTTCTCCTGTCTTGCCAGAGAAATCTCAAGGACTTGGCAACTGCTGGTTCTCAAGATGTATTGAATGTACACTTCTTGGAAATGGAATTCACTGCATTCACTTACACACATTCACCAGTCAATACTTTTCAAATTGGTCAATATTTATTCTGAATAATTAATATTGCCTGGAAAAAGATGGGTTTGTGTGTGACAGATCTACCCTTTAAGGTATTAGGTATTAAGGTATCGTCGGAGGACGTAAGCTGTTCCGAGTAGGGTGTTTTTTTGTAGTCAAAATGCTCAAGTCCGGTATATTTAGAATTTCTAAATAGCGGGGTAGCACTTTGGGTATTGCTCCAAGGGTTCCAATTACAATCAGGACAACACACGGTTTCTTTTTCCACAGTCGCTCAACTTCAATTTGCAAGTCCCAGTACTTTGTGATTTTTTCTTGCTGCTTATCTTCAATCCGTGCATCACCAGGTATTGCAATGTCAATGAACCATACTTCTTTCTTTTCAACTATTGTTATGTCAGGTGTGTTGTGGACCAAGTGCCTGTCAGTCTGAATCCTAAAGTCCCACAAGATCTTGAGTTTCTCATTCTCTAAAACTTTCTCAACCTGATGTTCCCAGTGGTTTTTGCTGTACTCAAATCCAAACTTCTGGCACAATTTCCAGTGAATGATTTTAGCAACACGGTCATGGCGTTGTAGGTAGTCAGTTTGTGAAATTTTGCTGCACCCACTGATCAGGTGGTCGACTGTCTCATCTTTCTCATTGCAGAGGCGGCATTTGCTGTTGGTGGTAACATGTTGAATTTTTGCCTTCATACAGTTTGTGGCTAGGGCTTGTTCTTGAGCTGCCAAAATAAAGCTTTCAGTTTCTTTTTTCAGTACTCCTGATCTTAACCAGTTCCAAGTTAGTTTCTGGTCAGCTTTGCCTTCAATACTTTTCAAGTATTGGCCATGCAGAGCTTTGCTTTTCCAATTTTCAGCTCACTGCTCAATTACTTCTTTCTTATATTCTGCTTTTGTTTTAGTTGTCTTTAAAAGGCCTCCTTTATTTACTTCCTTAATCATCATCGTTGTTGTTGTTGTTGTTGTTGTTGTTGTTGTTGTTGTTGTTGTAAATTTTGGGTTACGTTTCATGAATACAGTCCCAGTGGAAGGGAATAATATGAATTTGATTTTCTTATTTCAGTGAATAAGCTGAATGCTCTCATCAACTGACAAGATGAAATCCAACCTCATTGGGGACTTTTTGGGATAATACTTTGATGTAAAAAAGAAGCTTTTAAAGAAATTTTAAAGGGAAACTAATCAAGGAGAGAATCAACCTAGAACTAATGAGAAGTTTCCTAATGGTGAGAGCAATCAGCCAGTGGAATTGTCTTCAGAAGTAGTGGGTGCTCCATCACTGGAGGTTTTCAAGAAGAGACTGGCCAGCCACTCATCTGGAATGGTATAGGGCAGGGGTCAGCAACCTTAAACACTCAAAGAGCCATTTGGACCCATTTTCCACAGAAAAGAAAACACCAGGAGCCACAAAACCAGTGGTGGGATTCAGCCAGTTTGCACCACTTCGGGAGAACCGGTTGTTAACTTTCTGAACAGTTTGGTGAACTGGTTGTTAGAAGAAATCATTAGGGCAGAGAACCGGTTGTTAAATTATTTGAATCCCACCACTGCACAAAATACTTCCCATGCCTGACTATTTCTTGAGCAGCCACTAAACTAGCATATATAGTTGAATTAAATGTTCTGTTTTCTTCTGAAACTTTTCTTTTCTTGGATTTATCTATGGTTGGCCTACCGGGGGTTGAAAAGCTCAATAAATCACGTGCCGGCAGGTGTCGCACATTGGCGATTGTGACACATATTTTGAGTGACAGGGAGCCGCAGCAGAGGGGTGAAAGAGCCACATGCGGCTCCAGAGCCGCAGGTTGCTGACCCCTGGTATAGGGTCTCCTGCTCGAGAAGGGGATTGGACTAGAAGACCTTTGAGGTCCCTTCCAACTTTGTTATTCTATGTTCATGTTATGTTGAATTATGTTCCAAATATGTATAATCTGACTGGGATTTTTTTTTTTAAGGAACTTTTCTTAAATTGTCCATGAGGACTTGCTGAAAGAATTATTTTGAGAAATTGGAAAAGCAGCATTATTCTGAACGTTAAAAAAAGGATGGAATACAGTACATGTGCAATTTACCCATTTTAGAAAAAGCCATTTTTCCCCCACTAATCAAAAAAAATAATGCAATCTATTTTCTCTTTGACACGTATGTTATGATATTCTATAAGATTCGAGTTTTTTTCTACGTTGAATTTTTCATATATTGTTTAATATTTGATATGCAGCTGACATGTCTAGATGATTGATTTTTTTCCCCATTTTTATTTGTTGTTGTTCATTATTAATTATGTTCTAGGTTTTTTTTACTTTTGCTCATAGCTTGTTGTTTCGGTGTTGTTGTTTTTCCTCCTAGGATTAATGTTTTTTTTTTTTTAATGGGTGGTTATCGCAATAAAATTAAAAAAAAATCTTAAAAGGGCTCCTCCCTCTCAAATATTAACATAAATCACATGCTTCATTTCAGCAGAATGATTCAAGGCAGCCTATCTCGATCTGTTCTCCTCCAGAAGGGATTTCTTGTCATCACCAAACAATGGTTGGAGACACAATCTAATGCAGAGGTCTTCAAACTTGGCAGCTTGAAGTCTTGTGGACTTGCGGACAGCATAGCTGGCTGGAGAATTCTGGGAGTTGAAATCCACAAGTCTTCAAGCTGCCAAGTTTGAAGACCTGTGATCTAATGCATCAGCAAAGTGACATTTCCATGAAATGTATAGCATGTGAGAATCCAGAGGTGAGCTGCTGCCGGTTCTCTGTCACAGCCCTTCAAATATTGGAAGACCCGCTATCATGTCAACCCTGGTCCTTTTTTTTCATTAGATTAGATAGATCTCATTCATTGTACAGTGTAGCTTCCAGTCCCTTAATCATCTTTGTTAGCAATGCACACCAGAACAACTAGACACAATGACAGTTTTTTCCCCCGCATGCCCTCACTCTGCTAAACAACTAATTCCCACAACACCGTCAAACTATTTACTAAGGCTGTATTACTATTATTCTTCTCATCCTTCCTATTACCTATCTCCTCCCACTTATGACTATAACCTTGTTGCTTGTATCTTTACCATTGATATTGTTTTATTTAGGTTCCTAGTATGATTTGATTGCTTATTTAGTATCCTATGGCTATCACTAAGTGTTGTATCTTATGATTTTTGATGAATGTATTTTTATGTACACTGAGAGCCTATGCACCGAAGATAAATTCCTTGTGTGTCCCATCACACTTGGCCAATAAAGAATTCTGTCCTGCCCTGCCCTGCCCTGCCCTGCCCTGCCCTGTCCTATCTGCTTTCTTTCTAGATCTGAGCATCTTTGTTTGTATCATGGTGACCAGGACTGGATGCAGTATTCCAAGTGTCTTCTCATGTTCTTTTTCTGTTATATTCTTCTTCCTTCATTATTTTCTTACATTCAGTCTTCAAAACCCTCCTCTATCTCTGTATGCATATTGGCTTTCCTCGGGGAAACGTATCTCCCAGCCAGAAGCCAGCTGCGAATTTATGGGTCATTGTGATGCTACACAGCCAGGTGCATCACCTCTGCATGTATATATACTGAGTAATTAGACAGTTTCACAAACCATTAATTAAACTCTTCCTCCCATGCAATGAACAGAAGAGGCTTCGATCCAAATATGTGGAAAATACTTTGCATCCTGAGCGTACACAATTATCTTGAAGGTATTGACTTAACAATCTTGCAGACTGAACCTTCCAGCTTCTATATATGTCTCTTCTCGCAGGGAGTCCAAAGGATCAGACAAAGACTGACAGATGTTTAGGGCTTTAGGACAAAGTCATGCTGCCAAGGACTGGGCTAATGTGAACAAGCTGGCATCCATTCTTATGACAAAAGGCAGTCAGGAATCAGGAGGCAGTTACAAAGCGTGGAATGTTACCAAGCTGTTGACTCATGGAATCATTGGGCTGGAAGAGACCTTGGTGGTCTTCTTGTCCAATCCCCTGCTCATGTCAGGAGACCTTATACCCATGATGGTGAACCTATGGCACGTGTGCCCAAAGTGGCACATGGAGCCATGTCACCTGGCATGCACAGCGTCGCCCATTCCTCTTCTGGGTTTCTGGCATGCATGCACGTACAACGATCAGCTGGCCTTTTTGTGTGCAGCAGTGGCGGAAACTAGAAGATCTTCTAGCTGGTCTTCCATTTTCCTGCATGAGCATGTGCGCTGGCCAGATGATTGTCGTGTGCGCATGCACACCGGAAACCCAGAAGAGTAGCTGATTGAAACCGGAAGTTCAATAGCTGAAACCGGAAGTTCATTTTTGGGCGTGCGCATGCGTCCTAGGCAGCTCCTCTTCCAGATTGTGGCCCAGATGCACGCTCACACACGCTCCCTTTTCAGCACTTGGTTCGTCATCACTGCCTTATACCATCCAGGTGGAATGGCTGTCTTGGAAACCTCTAGCAATAAAGAGAAATGAAATTAGAACAGTTGGAACTGAAGAAGCTTCTTGGATAAGAAGAAAAAAAAAGAAGGAAAGTCCAGTTGCCTTTGGGATAACTATGACCTGAATGACTGAGAATCTCCATAGAGCAGGTGTCAGCAACCCACGGCTCTGGAGCCGCATGTGGCTCTTTCACCCCTCTGCTGTGGCTCCCTGTTGCTGGTCAGCTCCACAATTGATAGGGCTTTTGGTTAGGATAGGTAGAGGAAAAAAGGTCACCACGCTAGGAGGAGACCTTATGGTGGGGGAACCGGACTTCCAGTTGGCTCCATAATTGAATGGGGGGCTTCCGGTTAGGACCTTTGTGGCTCTTTGAGTGTTTAAGGTTGCCGACCCCTGCCATAGAGATACCTCCAGCGATGAAGCACCCTCAACTCTGAGAGGCGAGCTGTTCCATTGATTAATTGTTCTCATTATCAGGAAATTTCTTCTTGGTTGGTTCTAGATTGGATCTCTCCTTGATCATTTTCTATCCATTATTTCTTTTCCTGCCCTCAGCTGCTTTGGAGAATAGATTGACCCTCTCTTCTCTGCGACAGTCCTTTTTCGTTCTTATGTTGAATCGTTTCTTATTTCTTCAGATCAGTTCAAGGACTTGTAAATTGCTTTTGGAGATTAGTTTTGGCCTGCTTGTGCTACAACAAATCAATTATATCATAATTTTCAGGCTATGTTTAGGGCTCTTTCGATGGGGAATATTCAAGCAATTCCTTGGATTTGGATTAGAGAGTTGTAATGGGAACAGCTTTTAAGACCGAGACAAAGAGGCATGTAATGATTCCCCAAAAAGGAATTTGAGAGTATTTTATGTCTTCTTGAAAAACATATTTCTTGAGTTATAAAGGCAGTTCTTGGTTAAGTCTTCTTCACTGAATAGGCATGTGTCTATGTGACAAATATTAAAATTGTTATTGGAAGGGACCTTGGAGGTCTTCTAGTCCAGCCCCCTGTTCAAGCAGGAGATCCTACACCATTCCAGACAAATGTCTGTCCAGTCTCTTCTTGTAAACCTCCAGTGATGGAGAACCCACAACTTCTGAAGACAAGCCATTCCACTGGTTGATCGTTCTCACTGTTAGGAAATTTCTTCTTAATTCGAGGTTGCTTCTCTCCTTGGTTAGTTTCCATCCATTGTTTTTTTTTTTTTTTTTTGTCTTGCCTTCTGGTGCTTCGGAAAATAGTTTGACCCCCTCTTTTTTGTGGCAACCCCTCAAATATTGGAACACTGCTATGCTGTCACCCCAGTCCTTCTTTTCTCTAGACTAGGCATACCCAATTCCTGCAACTGTTCTTCATATGTTTTAGCCTCCAGTCCCCTAATCATCTTGTTTGCTCTTCTCTGCACTCTTTCTAGAATCTCAACATTTTTTTTCTATCATGGTGACCAAAACTGGACACAGTATTCCAAGTGTGGCCTTACCAAGGCATGATAAAGAGGTATTAACCCTTCACATGATCTTGATTCTATCCCTCTGTTTATGCAGCCCAGAACTGTGTTGGCTTTTTTGGCAGCTGCTGCACAATGCTGGCTCATATTTAAATGGTTGTCCACTAGGACTCCAAGATCCCTCTTGCAATCACTAAAAGATAGAATCAAGATCACGTGAAGGGTTAATACCATTTTATAATGCCTTGGGAAGGCCACACTTGGAATATTGCATTCAGTTTTGGTCGCCACGATGTAAAAAAGATATGGAGACTCTAGAAAGAGTGCAGAGAAGAGCAACCAAGATGATTAGGGGACTGGAGGCTAAAACATATGAAGAACGGTTGCAGGAACTGGGTATGTCTAGTTTAATGAAAAGAAGGACTAGGGGAGACATGATAGCAATGTTCCAATATCTCAAGGGCTGCCACAAAGAAGAGGGAGTCAAGCTATTCTCCAAAACACCTGAGGGTAGAACAAGAAGCAATGGGTGGAAACTAATCAAGGAGAGAAGCAACTTAGAACTAAGGAGAAATTTCCTGACAGTTAGAACAATTAATAAGTGGAACAACTTGCCTGCAGAAGTTGTGAATGCTCCAATATTGGAAATTTTTAAGAAGATGTTGGATGACCATTTGTCTGAAGTGGTGTAGGGTTTCCTGCCTGGGCAGGGGGTTGGACTAGAAGACCTCCAAGGTCCCTTCCAACTCTATTATTCTATTTCTATAGCCATTGATTTCCAATAACATTTCCAGCCTGGGGTATTTATAGCCATGAGACGTATGTTGCTCTTTTTCACCAGCACTTCGTGGAATGATCACCTAATGCTCCCTGGAAGTTAGAACAAGAGTTTTGACAATCCCTCCATTCGTATTTGTTCCTTGGGGATACATTCCTGTCCTTATGAAGTTGCATTTTTGCCTCTTCTTTTTTGAGTCTTGGTTTGTTATATGCAGAGACATTTCCTTCTCAAGGAAATGCTTGCCTTACCCCTCTGATGGTTTTTAAAACTTCTCTAGTAATTACATATTGAAATGTTTGATCTTTGCTTACTTTTATATTTCTGTTACCCTAAGATTTTTTGTTTTTAAAGAAATACAATTTCCCTTGCCATAAACCACCTTGAGGATTTTAATAGAACAGCTGGTATTTTTTAAAAAGGGTATATAAACAAAGTCTGTTCTTTCCCCAGTGGACCAGGGATTAGCGTTCTGGAGCCTTATTATCCAAGTCTAAAAATTAAGACTTTGTGGCAGGCAATGTCAAATTACAATCTGAATTTCCCCTGGTAATTCTCAGCTGAGTAAAGTTGCTCCTAATCTAGTTCCTTTGTGGCATATTTATGCCATCTCTAGGAACCCAGGATTGTATTTAAATTCCAATTAATGAAGGAAGGGCATGAATTCAAAATAAGACTGAAATGTGGCGCTTTTTGGTGGTGGAGGAGGAGGAGAAAAAGAATACCTCATCTCAGAGCAGAGCCATGAATTGGGGTTTGTGAAATAATGGGGCAGAAATTAGGGGGATCTGAGAAGCATTTGAGAATGTGGGCTTCCTCTTGGGCCTCTATTGAGGGGAAATTACCCACTGATTGTATTGCAGTTGTTTCTTAGGCCAACATCTATCCATCCATTTCTTTCTTTCTTTCCCTTTTTTCTTCCTCCCTCCCTCCCTCCCTTTCTTTTTTTCTTTCTTTCTTTTTTCTTTCCCTTCTTTCCTTCCTTTTTTCTTCCTCCCTCCCTTTTTCTTTTTCCTTCATTCATTCCTTCTTGCCTCCCTTCTGTGTTCTTTCTTCCTCCCTCCCTTCCTCTCTTTCTTCTTTCTCTTTCTTTCTTTCTTTCTTTCTTTCTTTCTTTCTTTCTTTCTTTCTTTCTTTCCCTTCTTTCCTTCCTTCTTTTTTCTTCCTCCCTCCCTCCTTCCCTTTCTTTCTTTTTCATTCCTTCCTTTTTTCCTCCCTTCCTTCTTTTTTATTCCTCTCTCTCGCCTTCCGTTCATCTTTCTTTCTTTCTTTTTCTTTCTTTTTCTTTCTTTCTCTTTCTTTCTTTTTCTTTCTTTCTTTCTTTCTTTTTCTTTCTCTCTTTCTCTTTTTCTTTCTTTCTTTCTCTCTTTCTTTCTTTCTTTCTTTCTTCTTTTCCTTCTTTCCTTCCTTCTTTTTTCTAGAACTCACTGTCTCCTGGTGATTTGGTGCAAGATCACCCAGCCATCTTTCATATTGAAGGTGAGACTAGAACCCCCACACATCTGCTTTCTTGGCCTCCATTTTAACCACAGAATGTGATTTATTCATTCAGTTTTTATTTTATTTTAAAAGACCTATACATCTGCCCCATTGTAAAAACAACCTTGGGTGGTACCAGGGGTGGGATTCAGCCGGTTCAGACCAGTTTGGTGAACCAGATGCTAATTTTACATCTGGTTTACTGAACTGGTAGTCGCAAGGACTGGCTGACCCCGCCCACCCCCCCACCCCACCCCAGGGGTCTCTAAGTGGCCCATTTTGGATGCGAGGTAAGTGCAGGATCTGTGTGGAGGCTCTGGGAAGGCAAAAAATGGAAATGGGACCGTTCCCTGCCTTCGGAGGGACTCTGGAGCCCAGGGGAGGCCGTTTTCGCCCTCCCGGAGGCTCGAGGAAAGCCTCTGGAGCCTGGGGAGGGTGAAAATGCCACCACTCCCCACCGTGACACAGGAGGCCAAGTAGGCCACACCCCCATGGCCACGCCCACCCAGCAACCAGGCAGAGAACATTGGTTAAAATTTTTCAATCCCACCCCTGGGTAGTACATAATTAGAACACAGTTGTGGAGATGTCGTAGTCCAAAACTCCCTATAATTTTATTTCCCTTTGGAGACCGGAGACCAATACGTTTTGCCCAGTGGTGAAATCCAAATTTATTTACTACCAGTTCTGTGGGCGTGGCTTGGTGGGCGTGGCTTGGTGAGCATGGCAGGGGAAGGGAATTGCAAAATCTCCATTCCCACCACACTCCAGGGGAAGGATACTGCAAAATCCCCATTCCCACCCCACTCCTGGGGGAAGGGTATTGGAAAATCTCCATTCCCACCACACTCTGGGGCCAGCCAGAAGTGGTATTTGCGTTTTCTCCAAACTACTCAAACTTTCCGCTACCGGTTCTCTGAACTGCTCAAAATTTCCGCTACTGGTTCTCCAGAAGCTGTCAGAACCTGCTGGATTTCACCTCTGGTTTTGTCACAATCCATGTATGAGTAAAAAATCAGGATCGAAAACAATAAACTGCCTCTTTCTCCCTCTTTTTTTGAAACATGGCTCCTTTTTTTCTTTCTCCAGCTTTTCTCAGATGGTTCTTATGTGGTGAAGGCCGAAGCCCAAGTGGCTTTCTTTTCAAACTCTTCTTGCGTGAGGCAAAACTGTTTTAGACTCTTAGTCAGTTTAATGTACACTGACATTAATATCTAAGGAATTGGGCCTCTAACCGCATTAGCTGTCTTGGACCCCCTACAGTAAGTTATTTTGCTGTATTAAAAAGTCAATTTTCTGTTGACGGGGCATGAATTATTCTTGATGGGAAAAGAAAGCTTCATATTATCCCAGGCAAACAACCAGCCTAAACTTTCAATTCTGAAAGTTTATACCATTGGATAAGAGTCTGCTTAGGAACAAAAGGATCATATTTTAGCAACTTGGGCAAGATGGCATATTTAACAAAGAATCTATGGCTACCTACATATCTTCATTTTTCTGTCCATCCTCATATCCATTCCCCTTTCTCTTCCCTCCTTCTTTTTATGATTATATGTGTAAAACTCTTCTGTATGTTAGAAAATACTGTATTTTTTTTAAAAAAAATGGAATGCTTTCCATTAAACGGCAGCCTAATAATTGGACTTTTCACCTGATAGCAGTGGTGAAATTCAAATTTTTTACTACCAGTTCTGTGAGCGTGGCTTGGTGGGCGTGGTGTGGCTTGGTGGGCGTGGCTTGGTGGGTATGGCAGGGGAAGGATACTGCAGAATCTCCATTCCCACCTCACTCTGGGACCAGCCAGAGGTAGCATTTGCTGATTCTCTGAACTACTCAAAATTTCTGCTACTGGTTTGCCGAACTACTCAAAATTTCCGCTACCGGTTCTCCAAACTACTCAAAATTTCCGCTACTGGTTCTCCAGAACCTGTCAGAACCTGCTGGATTTCACCCCTGCCTGACAGCATCATAATCACTGCATCATTTGTTTTCAAGGGTCAAAGTCTGGCCAGAATTTTGCAATGCTGGTGGAGTAAAAATTTTAACTACTTGTTGTGACCCAAGCCCAAGTAGTTAGTATTAAATACAAACAGTTCGAAAACAAACAGACTTTATTAGAACAGCTGAGAATTAACTCATTATCAGCATAGTCCAAACTAAATTAAAGCAAATTCTTCAAAACACCATTTCTCAGTTTATCACTAACCTTGGGATAATTAGGCAAACTGCCAAAGGCTTTTCTTGGCAAAACTTCAGAAGCAGAAGACGCTGACAAGAAATGAATACAGTGAAACAAGAAGCAAATCTCTCAACAGTTGTTTTCCGGCAAAGAGGCCAAGAGCTGTTGCTGGTCTTTTAAGCCTTATGGGAGGGGCCAATCATCTCTTGGCCTTACTCCCGAGTCGTCCTCTCTGCTTTAGCTGCTCCTGCCTTCTGGCAGCTCTTCTCATACGTGCACTTAGAACAGGCTCCTCCTATTCCTCTGCCTCTCTGCTGTCAGCCTCTGGAGGCTCCGAAGTCTGCACCTCACTCCCCGATGGCCCTGGCCCCATCTCTGCCTCCGACGCAGAGATGGGGCCTCCGGGCCTTCCCCAGCCTCCAGGACTGGCCCAGGTTCTTCCTCAGTCTCATCGCTGTTCGACTTAGCTGCCAGCTCTGCAGGCTGCTGGCAGTTCACAACATTACTCCCCACTCCACCCCCAAAGCCCCTCTCTGAGATTTTATAGTTATTAACGTTTTTCCCAATTTTTTTCTGTCTGTATTTCTCCTCGTCAACTGTTCTTCCAGGATTGTTCAACGTTTTATACTTAGGCAAGGAAAATCAAATGTGCAGGTACAGATCAGGTGAAACCTGGCTCAGTAGCAGTAACTGCGAGAGGGATCTTGGAGTCTTAGTGGACAATTGCTTAAATATGAGCCAACAGTGTGTGGCAGCACCCGAAAAGCCAATGCAATCCTAGGCTGCATTAACAGAGGGATAGAATCAAGATCAAGTGAAGTGTCAATACCACTTTGATAAGATCACACTTGAATTCTGCATCCTATTTTGGTCACTGCAATATACAGGAGATGTTGAGACTCTAGCAATAGTGTAGAGTAGAGTAATAAGATGATTTAGGGGGCTGGAAGCTAAAACATATGAAGAATGGTTGCAGGAATTGGATATGTCTAGTTTAATGAAAAGGAGGACTAGGGGAGACATGATAGCAGTCTTCCAATATCTCAGGGGCTGCCACAAAGAAGAGGGAGGCAAGCTATTCTCCAAAGCACCTGAGGGCAGGACAAGAAGCAATGGATGGAAACTAACCTAGGAGAGAAGCAACCTAGAATAAAGGAAAAATTTCCTAACAGTGAGAACAATTAAACGGTGGAACAACTTACCTTCAGAAGTTGTGGGTGTCCCCACAACTCCCATTACCGGAGGCTTTTGAAGAAGAGACTGGACAGTCATTTGTTGGGAATAATAGTCTCCTGCTTGAGCAGGGTTTTGAACTAGAAGACCTTCCAACTCTGTTATTCTGCTCTGTATCTGTGATCATCTAGGATCTTGAGCCACGGTGGCCCAGTGGTTAGAGTGCAGTACTACAGGCTACTTCTGCTGACTGCTGGCTGCCTGCAATTTGGCAGTTCGGATCTAACCAGGCTCAAGGTTGACTCAGCCTTCCATCCTTCCGAGGTGGGAAAAAGGAGGTCCCAGATTGTTGGGGGGCAATAGGCAGACTCTGTAAACTGCTTAGAGAGGGCTGTAAAAGCACTGTCAAGCGGTATATAAGTCTAAGTGCTATTGCTTCTTTCCTTCCTGTCTTTTCTCTCCCTCCCTTTTCTCCTTCCTTCCTTCCTTCCTTCCTTCCTTCCTTCCTTCCTTCCTTCCTTCTTTGCCATGGTGGTGCAATGATTAAAATATTGCAGGCTGACTTTGCCCACTGCCAGGAGTTCGATCCTGACTAGCTCAAGGTTGACTCAGCCTTCCATCCTTCCAAAGTCAGTAAAATCAGGACCCTGATTGTTGGGGGCAAATAGGCTGACTCTGTAAACTGCTTAGAGGGGGCTGTAAAGCACTGTGAAGCAGTATATAAGTCTAAGTGCTACTGCTACCTCAGCACATATGCCAAGCTGCCCATTAAACTAGCTTGAATGATAGCTTTCAATCACATAAGATCAAGCGTGAATATGGAGAACTATGTTCACAGTTAATCAGACATGATGAACTTGAAGGTTAAAAATGTAAGCAGTCAGTTCATACATTTCACGGTAACCCTGCTGTTAAACATGGAATGGGTTGAGTAGAATTTGGTGACGGGGTGGGCTTCAAAAATTTTAGCAAGGGGTTCTCTGCCCAGTTGCTTGGTGGGCCTGGCCATGGTGGGTGTGACCTAGTCGGCCTCCTGCACCACAATGGTGCAGGACATTTTTGCCCTCCCCAGGCTCCGGAGGTTTTCCTTGCGCCCTGGGAAGGCAAAAACGGCCTCCCCAGGCTCCGGAGGCCCTCTGGAGGCCAGAAACAAACTTCCGATAGGGCCGTTTTTCACTCTCTCCGAGCCTCCGCGTGCACCCTGCACTTACCTGCATCCAAAATGGGCCATGTGGGGACTCCTGGGAGGGGAGGGGCAGGGTGGGCATAGCCAGCCAGGAGTGGGATTTGGGGGTTCTCCAAACTGCACAGAATCTTAGCTAGAGATTCTCCCGAACCCCTGCAAACCCCCAGCAGCCCACCCCAGTTTGGTGACCATTTTTGGAGATCATGAAAAGGAGAATCTTCTCCTCATCTAATCTACCATGGTTGTCAAAGAAGAAAAGTGTTACTGGCTCTGTTTGCCAACTCACGTAGGAAGATCAGGACAGAAGCATATGTGAGACCAACTCTGTTTCCCTCAGGAGCAGGGAGATAATCACTTTTGGACTGAAATACTGTTTAATCTTCCTTCCAGCAACAAATATGACAGAACTTTGAAACTAGCAAGCGTGAAGCCTCTGCTACACGTTGGGCATAAGTTATTGACCAAGCTAGCTGGCGTAGATGATAGGTCTTCAAAAACAGTAAGTGGGGAAGGTAAAACCGGGCATGGACATGAATCTGAAGGCCAGTTGTACATCTTCACTCATCTACCATCCTGGTACTTCAGAAAGAAATGCTTTCCAAAAAAGAAAAGGGGGCATTTTTTAGCCCTACCGAAAATCTTCTCAAAAAGTCTATAAGTCATGTGGGCTCAGAGTGAACATGGGCTTATTTCTGTAAATGCACGGAGAACTTCTTTTGGTCTCGGGCGCCTGAGCATAACTTTTCACAGATGATGTATTTCCTATCCATAATGCATTTTGCAGGGTTCTCTATAATGAAAGAACAGATGTCGGAGCAACGAAGCTGCCTTTGGCGATATGTGCTAATTGATGTGTTTCCTTAAAAACCTAGAAGAAGAAAATTGAAAGGTATTTAATTCCTAACTGCCGAGGATTGACCACAACCTGCTGCTAAGAAGGAGAGAAAAGTGCGCTTTTATGAACAATAATTTAACCGGAGCCATTAATGAGTGATGTGGCTACATAATGTTAGCAAAAGAGGGAAAGAAGATGCTAATTTGACTTGCAGTTTGTAGAAGAAAGTTCTGCAGCTTTAATCCTAGGTGATACAGAAGTGAGAGGAAAAACATGTTGAAGGCTGGAAGGAACTAGTAAAAATATTCTTCCTCAGGATAAAGAGATGAAAGTTACCAGGCAGGGTTTAGTCACAGGGGTGGGATTTGGTCTATATTTGTGTGTGTGTGTGTGTGTGTGTGTGTGTGTGTGTGTGTGTGTGTGTGTGCATGTATAGCTGAATTCCCACAAGCTTCATTCATTCATGCATGAGATCTTACCAGATTTTCAGAATAACAGAATTGCGTTATTCTGAAAACAGAATAACAGAGAAGCAACTTAGAACTAAGGAAACATTTCCTGACAGTTAGAAACAATTGATCAGTGGAACAGGAGTTGCCTCCAGAAGTTGTGGGCGCTCCATCACTGGAGGTTTTTAAGAAGAGACTGGACGGCCACTTGTCTGGAATGGTAGAGGGTCTCCTGCTTGATAAGGGAGATGGACCTTCAAGGCCCCTTCCAATCCTATTATTCTGTTCTGTTCTGTTCAGAGTTGAAAGGACTTTGGAGGTCTTCTGGTCCAACCCTCTGCTCAAGCAGGAGACCCTAGACCATTCCAGACAAGTGGCTGTCCAGTCTCTTCTTAAAAGCCTCCAGTGATGGAATGACCACGATTTCTGGAGGCAACTTCTGTTCCACTGGTTAATTGTTCTCACTGTCTGGAAATGTCTCCTTAGTTCTAGGTTGCTTCTCTCCTTGATTGGTTTCCATCCATTACTTCTTGTCTTGCCTTTCATCTTCAGATGAAAACATATAGGATTGGGGCAGTGGTGAAATCCAAATTTTTTTACTACCGGTTCTGTGGGCGTGGCGTGGTGAGCGTGGTGGGCGTGGCGTGGCTTGGTGGACATGGCTTGGTGGGCATGGCAGGGGAAGGATACTGCAAAATCCCTATTCCCTCCCCACTCCTGGGGGAAGGATATTGCAAAATCTCCATTCCCACCTCACTCTAGGGGAAGGATACTGCAAAATCCCCATTCCCTCCCCACTCCTAGGGGAAGGATACTGCAAAATCCCCATTCCCGCCCCACTCTGGGGCCAGCCAGAGGTGGTATTTGCTGGTTCTCCAAACTACTCAAAATTTCCGCTACCGGTTCTCCAGAACCTGTCAGAACCTACTGAATTTCACCCCTAGATTGTGTGTGTGTGTGTGTGAGAGAGAGAGAGACAAAGGAAGGTACTAGTAAACCCCTTCTCTGTGTTGCAAAGAAAAGCTTGTGGATGTCTCATGGAGCTAGCGAATATTAACGCCTGACTTGAACAACTCTCTCACTTACACTCATTGTAGCTCCAGTTTTGAGTTGTGGTTCTTTCATGTACTAAACGTATTGGAAAGCTGTTTCTCTGCTGTTATGATCCTTGGTCTAGTTAAATAAAATTCAAGTGTGACCAAGCTTCAGTACAAGAGAAGCACAGTATCCCCCAGCAACATGGCCTCTTCGCAGCCAATCAATTCTAGTTAAGTGACCCAGCTGCTGACTTCCTCTAGGTTTTGCGATAATGAGGAAGAATGAAGAGTTACTGTTCTTGGGGCCCTTCTACCACAATGATATTTCTCTACCTGTCCCCTGAGCACAATCATATTTTTCAAACTGTCCTCTTATTGATTTCCCATCTTGTCTATTTCAAGCAGGGATAGAGGTCTGGTGGGATTAGGAAAAAAAAAAAAAAAGAAAGAAGGAAAGAAAGAAAGGGCCCTAAGTGAGCCCATCATAGACTATGCGGAAAGCATTACATTCCAGCTAAGTGATTCTAATATAAAACATTTGACACCGCATTGTGCCCGACTTTAAATCCCAGAGAGAGAAAATAAAAGTGCCGAAAGTTCAGGAAGTAGCTATGGATTGGAAGAGCAAAAGAACAGCACGGTTCACAGAACATGATTGATCCAGGGCAATTTGAAATTAAGTGGCTGTATTTGTACAATCGCCAAGGGTTGGTTAGATGTGTATGCTTTCGCCTGATACATGAACTCTGGTCACTTTGGCTGGCTTACAATTCACTGAACGGACAATCCCAGCCTCCCCCCGCCCCGCCCCAAATAGGCCAGCTTAGTAAGTATATAGATCCTAGTCAATATGGAAAGACAAGGAGACAGGGTAGGGTTCCTCAAAGATGAGGAACAGAAGAGAACAAAGGTGGAAGGGACTTAGAGGTCTTCTGGTCCCAAAAGCAGGAGACCCTATATTTTTGTCATTGTTGTTCAACTCTAAGTCATGTCCAAGGCTCCCCTATCCTCCATTGTCTGCTGTCAGGGTTCCGACGGATGCCCTAATTAAATCATGAGCCTCGAGCCAAGCTTCAAAAGAAATCCAGTTATTTATTAGGAGCTTCATGTTGGCACTTTCCAAGTGAAGCCAACTCTGACCCCACATAACTGATGCCCCAATAATGACCTTGTTTTCCCCCTCCCCCCAGGGTGTAACATAATCACATTTGCCAACAGAGCAATTTTGCGGATTGTAGAGATTGATCCCCTCAGGGCGCTGTGGGTTACTCTGGGAGACAGCCTTGAGAGAGATATGTCTGGAATGTGCCTTTGTTCTTGGTTGCCATGCCGCTTCGTCAGTTTCATCCCCCTTGCCTATGGCAACTCGAGAGCAGGCCAGGGATGCTTTGCGAGCTGACATCTGCCAGAGTTTGTCCAAATTCATGTTCATTGTGTTGATGACACTGTCTAGTGGGTTATTTTAAGGGTAATGGGTTTTAATGTTTAGGGGAGCCAATTCGATTTAATTCTGCTTTTAAATTATTTTAAATTTTATATTGTATGTATTTTAATTTTGGCTGTTCACCGCCCTGAGTCCTTCGGGAGAAAGGTGGTATACAAATTTAAATAAATAAATAAATAAATAAATAAATAAATAAATAAATAAATAAATAAATAAATCTATCTCATCCTCTGCTGTCTCCTTCTCATTTTGCCTTTCATCGTTCCCAATATCAGTTGAGTCCTCTCTTCTCATTTGGTGGCCAAAGTATTTGAGCTTCAGTTTCAAATGGTGGTCTAGTTTCTTCTTAAAGACTTCCAGGGATAGGACATCCACAACTTCTGAAGCAGTAGTAAGGATGAGGGATGTATCATTTGTAGCTTCTAATAAGAGGTGAAAAGATCTTAATTAAACACCCTTGCCTTTTGGACAAGTGGTTACGATCAATGGTGCTTTTGCTCTTATGCTTTGTTATATTGTGTTATTCTAAAATATTAGTATGTTATATTATTTCAGTACAGCGATGTTTATATAATATTGACTAGAGATTGTTAAATCTCTAACATAAACCTTTGGAAATAAAGAAAAACATGTTTCTATCAGTATTAACTATGATTTCTAAAATGTCAATGTTAATAAGCATGAAATTGTTTAATTTTTGCATCCTAAGTTAAATGTGGCATTAATAAACAACTGCAAAGTATATCAAACTATTTGTTATAGGGGATGTGGTGGCTCAGTGGCTAAGATGCTGAGCTTGTCGATCGAAAGGTCGGCAGTTCAGCGGTTCGAATCCCTAGTGCTGTGTGACAGGGTGAGCTCCCGTTACTTGTCCCAGCTTCTGCCAACCTAGCAGTTCAAAAGCATGTGAAAAATTCAAGTAGAAAAATAGGGACCACCTTTGGTGGGAAGGGAAGAGCATTCCGTGCACCTTTGGCATTGAGTCATGCCAGCCACATGACCACGGAGATGTTTTTGGACAGCGCTGGCTCTTTGGCTTTGAAATGGAGATGAGCACTACCCCCTAGAGTCGGGAACGACTAGCACATATGTACGAAGGGAACCTTTTACTTAACAGAGTTTTGTTTTAAGCTTCCTATTTAAGACTAAGGGCTCCATTGTATTGTTACTTATTATTTCTTTGGACATATTAAAGAACAATTCATGTTTTGAGCACATAGTGCAGGAGCCAATCTGGGTCAGTTACAGGGACCAGAACAGTGGTGAAATCCAAATTTTTTTACTACTGGTTCTGTGGGCATGGCTTGGTGGGCGTGGTGTGGTGTGGCTTGGTAGGCATGGCAGGGGAAGAATACTGCAAAATCCCCATTCCCTCCCCACTCCTGGGGGAAGGATATTGCAAAATCTCCATTCTCACCCCACTCTGGGGCCAGCCACCGGTGGTATTTGCCGGTTCTCTGAACTACTCAAAATTTCCTCTACCAGTTCTCCAGAACCTGTCAGAACCTACTGGATTTCACCCCTTGACCAGAAGTTTTGTCTTCTGAGCTTTCGGATTTGTGCTGGAGCCCATCTTCAGGGAATTTCTATCTAGCATGTCATAGTTTTGCCAAGGAAGTGTCAGCCATGGGGGAGTCTTTCCTAAAATGTCTGCTGTAGTGGCACAGTTTGATCCAAATGTCAACTTAACAGAAGGCCAAATGATAAAAATTAGTTTTGTAATGCTCTACTCCTCTGGAATTCAGGGACATTTCAATTATTTTGTAAATTTAAGTCCCCCAGTTGTATGTAGCTCATACAGAAAATCTACAGGACTGTAACCTTTACTACATAGTAAAATACTGACATCAACAGAACGAATTACCAATTGGTTGCACCAAAGGAGAATGCCCAGAATCTATAGAGCATGATGGCTGGGAGATTCTGGGACTTGAAGTTCACACATCTTGAAATTGCTACGGTTGAGAAGCATTGCCTTAGAAAATTGCATACCTATTAATCATCAGTCATGCATACTTATTATATGATTCCTATAGATTGAGCACAGTGCAAATAAATGTACAAGTAGTTCTCAATTTAGATTTACAATTGGGACTAGAATTACACTGAGGATTTATCTATAGGTATAAATGTATTGTAGAGTTTGGGAATGATCAGATCCAAGAAAAATATTAATTCTACCTTGATTCAACACATTATGTCCTAAAGCAGGACGTAAAAACTGCCTATCAAAATTATTGATCAAATTTGGGAGCCTAGCTGAGGGTAGACGGATTCTGCAAAGTTTTCAGGGGAAGGAGGAGATATTCTCCAGGGATTTCCCAAAACAACAGGAAAAGGGAATTCTGGTATCATCTGAGTTTCTATTTCTTTTTTGTCTTATCCCTCATTTAACTTTTTGTTATTTATATCATCATGACACCAGAGTAAATGGAAAAAGGGAAGGGGAGGGGAGAAAGAAGATTATAAATATAAATGTACAATTATGAAATGATAGATTGGGTAAAATGGGAAAGAAACTGAAAAGAAAGTATATATTATTAGTAAATGGGAGTTGCTCGGATACCGAATAAGGGAAATATAGCACAACAAAGGAGAAAGACAGGAGAGAGGAGGAGAGGGAGAGAGGAGGAGAGGGAGAGAGAGGAATGGAAGAAAGGGGAAGGAGAGGAAGAAAGGATAGGGGACAAGAGCAGGAGAGAAGGCGAGAAAGGGGGAAAAGAAGGGGAACTAGGGAAGAGAGGAGAGGAGGCAGAAGAAAGTAGAAGGAGAAGGTTTGTTGTAAGAAGAGAGAAAAGAGAGGGTAGAAGAGCAATCCCAAATGTAGTTAAAATGTCTTATTTTTATGCTTTTGTTAGAAAAAAATATATGATCAATTATGGATAAGAGAATGTACATTTACAATCTGTGTATAAGAAGTAAAAATAAAAAACCTTTTTTCAAAAAAAAAAAAAAAAGGAAAAGGGAATTCTGCTCAGCCAAAGTTTCCACCGATGCTCACACAGACATAAAAATTTTGGCCATCTCATAATCGAACAAGGGCAACGGTATCGTGACTCATCAGAGCAATTTCATGTACAATTCAGTTTGCCTTTTGAAGGGAATTTCTGAAGCCAGCTCTCTTTCACTAGAGTGAATCAGAGCCGTTGTTAAAAATAAAAATAAAAAAATTGGAGAAGTTTTGGCAAGACTGAAACTACCTGCAATTCTGCAAAACACTCTTTCATTCTCAGAAACAATTGTGCTAGAAAACTCATTTTTGGAGCGTTTTTTTTTTTTCCTAGCTTAATTCCACCTGTCATGTTCTTTTCACAGCCCTTTGTCAGAGAAAAAACTGGAAGGGAAAAAGGTAAATGCATACCCCTTCCGATTTATAATTAATTTTTTAATGGAAAAAAAATGTATACAACTCAAGGGATTCGAAAGAAATATTGAAGCGGGCAAAAAAAAAATCCCCCTCTCTCTTTCCTTCTAAACAAAACTAATAAGTTTGTCAGTCACTTCTTTAATATCCATCATTCTCTGGTGAACAACTTTCAGACTTTAATATTGGTTAATGTCAGATGTAAATGCCTTATTCTCTAATGTGTAAATAATGTATATATGGAACATCAGGGGTTAACTTATTCTTTGGATTTTAATGTATTCATAATTTACCACTCCCATTCCTGGCTCCACCCCTTGTATATATAAGGAGCCATCCTCCCCATTTTCCTTGCTTCTATCTTGAATATTCAGCGAATATAGAATGCCTATTATGATTAAAGAGAGATATATTTAAATCTCTAACTTCTATTATCTTTATTGAGTCTGATCCTGAAAATATTGCAACAAGCTGGTAGCAGAGGATGGTTAATTGACTCAATAAGTAATTAAAAATGTCCAAGAAAGATAGGCCCAACACCAGGGCCTACAGCAAAGAAATAGAAACTGATCAAGAGATGATCAACGAATCCACTAATGCGATTTCGAGAGAATCCGAAGAATACACCACTGAAGAAGAAGAACTGATGAGTGAAAACAACGACCAGGAAGAAATTGAGATAGAAAATAACGAACTCAGGTCAGAGATATTAAAGATACTAAAAAGCCAAAAGAATGATGAAAGCCTCATCGCGGACCTCCAGGAGATGCTGAGGAACAGCGGAGCAGCGAGAGAGAAAAACGTCATTAAAGAAAAACCCAAAGATCAAAAAACTGTGAGTGAAATGACTACTGAGAAAATAGTTGTAAAAAAGAAAAGATGTGACCTCGCGCGAAATTTTGAACGGCAGCCATCTTGGTTTCAACGAACTTCAAAAGAGAGTGAAGCAGAGCCAATCAAAACGCTCAGTTCAAAATTTCTGGCGCGAAAAACGCTATCAGACGAAGAAAGTGAAAAAGAAGTCTCAAACTCTTCAGATGAACCAAAATCAGAAAGTGAAGACGATTTAACAAAGTCTCAAGTAAAGTCAGCAATGAAAACGCTTTTTGCTGCTTTTGGGCCAAGATTGAAAATCTCAAAGACATCAACGAAGAAGCAAGAAATCAAACCGACAACTCAAGACCTGCACGCTCCCATCCTGACTTCGAAAACGACGACACCCGAGCCCAGAGAGCCATGCCGATTCCGTCCTACACCGCAGACAGAATCGAGTGCCAGCGCACACAAGAGAAAGAGAAGAACCGTCGCCATCACCAAAGCCCCAAAAACCGAGCCAGAGACCGACTCATCTGAAGAGGAGCGGATCGAGAGAGCTGAAATGGAGAGAACCTTCCACAACGGCGCCAAAGAAGAAATGAGCAACGCGCATGTGCAAAACTACGTAGACGGCCCCGAAAGACTTGAACTGGCCAGAGAACCGCGCAGACTCGTTACAAGCATCCCAATGCCGTTCTGTAATTTCCTGCACTTGAGAGACCACGGACTGCCTCAGGTTGTAAGTAATGGACAAAATAATGTGGGGAACTTACCCAGTGACTTCCCAAAACTTAGAGTTGATGGCATTAATTTACAAGAGTGGTACCAACAGCTTCAGGTTATTTTCATGAAAGAAAATTTACTATTCTTTATAACTAGTCCTCCAAGAAGACCTTGGACTTTAAAAATAGATTGTTTACATCATAGAGCATTTTTCATAATAATTTCTAGCGTGTCTCCTGCAATGTATCATAGCATCAAACCAAACCTAACTGTATCAGAAATAATTCAATGCATGTTTAATCTATTTCACAGCGATAGCGTAGCCACAACCACAAGAATGTCTAAGGATTTCTTTTCTTCTAGAGTGAAACCAGGGGTTTCTATAAGTGAGCATTTGATAAATCTAAACAAAATAAGAGCTGAGCTGCAATTGAGGGGGGAAGTGATTTCAGATCAAACAATGAAAAGTGTTATTATCAATTCACTTGATCCATCATGGGATAGCTTTATGTCACACTTAGATACCATTAATTTGGGATATTTATCAATAGAAAGTCTATCTAACAAATTGATAGCAGAAGACAATTCAAGAAAAAATCGTTCCAGTAACCAAACAGAACACAAATCTTTTAGGAAAGTAGTCTTTCAAGATAAATATAATGAGGCCTTTAGATGCCACAATTGTGGATCCAGGGAACACAGTAGAAGAGACTGTCCCAAAGTCCCAAGGGAGAGACATAGGCCAGAATATAGGAGCAAATACAATTACAGACAATCTTCCACAGATAGACACAAATATAGAAGTCCACCAAATTACAGAGAAAGTAGAGGGGGTAGAGAAAATTCAAAAGAGAGAAAATCTGGGTCACTAAATGGGCTAAATAAACAAGACAGCACCAGAACACAACAAGATGAGAACAATAATTGGCTTATTGATTCTGGTGCAACAAATCACACCACTAACAACAAAAGTATATTAACCTCATTTACAGAAGATAAGTTTGTGATAAAGGTAGCTAATCAAGAAAAGGTTCAAGTATTAGGCAGAGGAAATGTGACCTTGCCTGGTTTAGGGAAAATAGAGGGGGTATTATTAATCCCAGAAATACCTCACAACATACTGAGTGCTATAAAACTAAGCAGAGAATCTGACATCAATATAGTTTTCTCAAAGGGGAAAGCAACTATAGAAAAGAACAAAACAAATGTAGGTACTGTGATGATAAAAGGGGGTCTACCCTATCTGATAACCAAAGAAAGATGGTTACATAACATTGATTCAAATATGGAAGATTGTATTGAAGCAGATGATGAAAATGTCAGTAACAGTGACAATGATGAATGTAAAATAACTCATGATAACAAAAATACACACAATGAGAAGAAACCAAAAATAGGTAAACCAATTCATGATGAGTGTGCTCACATCTTACATAGGAAGTTAGGACATGCAAGCTTTCCCGTAGTACAAAAAATGACTGAACACGCAGAAGGTGTCAAAATAAAAAATTGCGAAAATTATTTGGAATGCTCAGTATGTAAATCCACCAAACTAAAAACCAGTCCCAGACCAAAAAAATCTAACAGATCAACTAACAATATTTTTGATTTGGTACATATGGACTTAGTTGGTCCATTAACTCCATCAATTACCTATAGAAAACGTTACTTCCTAACAATAGTGGATGATTACAGTCGCTATGGTTTTGTTTACACATTAAAGCACAAGGATGAAACCTTTCAGAAATTTAAGGAATTCTACAAACGCATAGAAACACAGCATAATATCAGAATAAAACAAATTATGACAGATAGGGGATGTGAATTCATGTCTAAAGAATTCTCCCAATGGTTAAAGGATAGAGGGATGCTACATTTCACGTCCAATCCATTTTCTGCATTTCAAAATGGGATTGCAGAGAGAAAGAATTCCACACTACAAACCATGATTAGATGCACATTAGAGGATGCTGGTTTAGGCAAACAATTTTGGTCAGAAGCCTTACATTATTCAAATTACACTCAAAATAGAACATGGTCCAGTATTGTGAATAAGACACCATATGAGGTGATGTACAATAGAAAACCCAAATTAGCACACATGCACATATTTGGAGTTACTGCAGACGTACACATACCTAAACAATTGAGAAGAAAGGGAGAAAACGTATCCAGGAGATTAAGATTCATGGGATACGAAACTGGAACCAAAGGGTACAGATTCATTGATAATAATAACAAATTTATAGTATCCAGAACAGCTGTGTTCCATGAGCAGGCCAATTGGTCTAAATTGCACCTTAATGAAATATTTCCTAATAAAAGCAAAGATAATATATCTTGCGAGGAAGGAACAACAGAAAATCAAAATATTAACAAAAGTAAGAACAAAACCAAAACTTGGACAAATAGTCAGCATAAAATAAAGACAGACACATTAACAAAAAAGGAAGCCAGATATTTGCATGACAACCATAGCAAACCTGAAAGAAATATTAGAAACAATAGAAACCAAATACCAAATAAATACAAAGATTACATAATGCATATGGATGGAGAACAAATAACACCTAATACATATGAGGAAGTATTGAAACTTCCCCGTGAAGAAAGAGAAAAATGGGAACTAGCTATGGAAAAAGAGATGGAAAGTTTACAAGAATTAAATGTATTCACACCTGCGATCGCACCTAAGGATAAAACAATTATAGGTACCAGGTGGATTTATAAAATTAAGAATTTGGAAGGAGGTAATACCTTATACAAGGCCAGACTAGTTGCACAAGGTTATGCACAAAAATATCCAGAAGACTATACTGACACTTATTCACCAACAGTGAGAACAGAGAGTGTCAAAACAGCTCTTGTAGTAGCATCTGCACTCAATCTGGACGTGTTTCAATATGACATACAGACTGCATACTTACACGCAAAATTAGATAAGGAAATATATGTAAGAGCACCACACAGTCAATACACTAATAAGAACGAAATTTGGTTATTAAATAAGAGTCTGTACGGATTGAAGCAATCTGGCAAAAGATGGTACGATTGTTTGGTAAAAGTACTTAAGACCATGGATTTCAACGCCACCACTGCTGATAACTGTTTCTTTGTAAAAAAGAGTAATGATCATATTGAATTTGTATTAATTTATGTGGATGATATTTTATATATTGGAAAGCATAAAGAGAGCAGGGAAATCTTTGTAAATAAGTTAAACGAACATTTCTCATTGAAATCACTAGGTAGAGTGAATAAATACCTTGGTGTACAAATTAACAAAACTAAAAGGGGATTCAAACTTACTCAGAAAGATAAAATTATTGAACTCCTAAACAAATGTAACTTAAATAATGCCAAAACATGTGACACACCTATGCAAACTGATTTTCTTAGAAACACTGATGAATCTTCCCCTGAGTTTAAAGACAACACATTTTACAGATCAGTTATAGGTTCACTCCTTTATATATCTAATTGGACTAGGCCAGATATTGCATTACCTCTCAATTTATTGTCAAGATATGTTAGCAAACCAACCTTGTATCATTGGGAAGCTGTCAAAAGAATTTTAAGATATCTGAAAAGTACATTAGATTTTTGTTTAATATTGGAACCAAATAATGACAAAGAACCAAAAATTACTTGTTATGCTGATGCAGATTGGGCTGGTGATACATCATGCAGAAAGAGTACCTCTGGTTATGTTTTTCTATTGAACGATTGTCCAGTTTACTGGTATACTGGTAAACAAGAACTGGTAGCCACTTCTACCACAGAAGCGGAATATGTTTGCTTGTCTAAAGCTGCAAATAACCTTGTATGGTTCAATGATTTGATCACAGATGTTTGGAAGAAACCTACTTTACCATTTATTATGCATGAAGACAATAAAGCGGCCATTGAAATATCTAGATCCGATGCAATTGGGCAAAGGTCCAGGCATATTGATATAAAATTTAAGCACGTGAGACAACTATCTCAAGACGGATTCATCAAAGCAATACATTGTGATACTTCTGAACAATTAGCTGATATATTAACAAAACCCTTACCTTCTAAACAACACAAATATTTAACTTCTAAATTATATGTATTATATTGTCCTGAATCTGAATGTAACTGGTGTTGTATAACGAACCGGCATTTAGAGGGGGATTTGTCAGATGTAAATGCCTTATTCTCTAATGTGTAAATAATGTATATATGGAACATCAGGGGTTAACTTATTCTTTGGATTTTAATGTATTCATAATTTACCACTCCCATTCCTGGCTCCACCCCTTGTATATATAAGGAGCCATCCTCCCCATTTTCCTTGCTTCTATCTTGAATATTCAGCGAATATAGAATGCCTATTATGATTAAAGAGAGATATATTTAAATCTCTAACTTCTATTATCTTTATTGAGTCTGATCCTGAAAATATTGCAACAGTTAAGAGGCATTCTGAGAAGTAATTATACACAAGCTTTTCGCAGTCAAATGCTAGTTTGCAAACACCGATTCTGCTGACTCGTTTTTCCTGGGAGTGAGACAAGATTTTGTTTGGCAAAGGCAGGGGTCTGCAACAGTGGTGGGATTCAAATAATTTAACAACTGGTTCTCTGCCCTAATGACCAGCTGGGTGGGCATGGCTCAGTGGTCATGTGACCGTGTGGGCATGGCCAACTCAACGTCACTCACGTCAATGGGCGCTTCGCCTTAGCTGTTACAATGTAATAATGGTTAACCAGAGAGGCAGTTTCTGTAAGCAGGGCAATAAATTTAAGCTAGAAATAACACCAGACTGTTTACTTCCTGACTTCCTGCCCTCCCCTCCCATCCCAGGAGTCCCCACATGGCCTGTTTTGCATCCAGGTAAGTGCAGGGCATGCACGGAGGCTGGGGAGGGTGAAAAATGGTCCTACCAGAAGTTTGGGGAGGCCAGAAATGGGCCCGGAGCCTGGGGAGGCCATTTTCATCCTCCCGGAGGTTCAAGGAAAGCCTCCGGAGCCTGGGGAGGGCAAAAATATTTCTCCCCCCACCCCGCCATGGTGCAGGAGACCAACTAGGCCATACCCACCATGGCCACGCCCATCCAGCAACCAGGCAGAGAACCCCTTGCTAAAATTTTTGAAGCCCACCCCTGCCTCCATCCCTCTCTTTGCCTTCTTTCCAGAGTCTCAACATCCATTTTATATTGTGGTGACCAAAACTGGATGCAGTATTCCACGTGTGGTCTTACTAAGGCTTTATAAGGCAGTACGACACTTCATGTGTTCTTGATTCTATCCCTCTGTTGATAACATATACAATATTAAATACACCACATTAAATATTAAATATAATATTTAATACGCAGTATTAAAGGTCTTCTGCGTCCCATTTTTCCAAGAGAATTGAGTTTAGCCTATTTTGAAAGGAACATAACTGTTCCTTTTATCAATTTGGAGATTCTCAATCATCCCGGTCGTTTTTTAAGGTACATTTTCTAGAAGACAATTGGACTTTCTTGTTGTTGTTTTTCTTTTCAGACCTTTTGCTTCTCCTCCAAGAAGCTTCTTCCGTTCGGTCAGAAATGAAGAAGCTTCTTTGGATGAGAAGCGAAATGTTTTCAAAGAACCCGGTGGTCTTCCGGGTACGCTTCAAGGTGTTGGTTCTCACCTTTAAAGCACTCCATGGCTTAGGGCCAGGGTATTTACGAGACCGCCTTCTGCTACCGATAACCTCCCACCGGCCAATACGCTCTCACAGAGAGGGCCTCCTCAGGGTGCCATCGGTCAAGCAATGTCGGCTGGCGGCCCTCAGGGGGAGAGCCTTCTCTGTGGGAGCACCCGCCCTCTGGAACGAGCTACCTCCCGGAATACGGCTGATCCCGGATCTCCGCACTTTCCGTAAGGCCCTGAAGACGTTTTTATTTCAGCAAGCCGGCCTGGCCTGAATAGGTTTTATGGGTAGTTTTTTAATTGTATTGCTAGGGGTTTTAAATTGGGGTGGCCGTTTAATTTAATTTATTTTTAATTATTTTAACTTTTATATTGTATGTTATTTTAATTTTCGGCTGTTCACAGCCCTGAGTCCCTTCGGGGAAAAGGGCAGGATATAAATTTAATAAATAAATAAATAAAATAAATAAAAAAAGAAAGTCCAACTGCCTTATGGAAAAAGCACCTTTTGGGCACCTTTGAAAGAACAGAATTCCTCGAGCCTCCATTCTATCACATCGCCATGGACATTGGGAGGATCATTTGTTAGACTAGAAATGGGGTGTCAAACTCAAGGCCCAGGGGCCGGATTCGGCCCATGAGGTCCTTAGATCTGACTCGTGGGGCCACCCTGGAAACAGCAAAGGACTGGCCCGCGGTGTCTCTGTCAGCAAAAATGGCACTTGAGATTGCCGCATGTGTGGCCCTCCTGAGCTCCATTTTCGCTGGCAGAGGGTTGCGGGAAGCCGTCGCAGCCGAAAACTGAGCTCGGGAGCCCGTTTTTTCTGGCAGAGTACTCGGGCCGCCACAGGCACCCCCGACACAAGTGACATCAAGCTGGCCATGCCCCAAACTTAGGTCTTGGTTTAAATCTTTTAAGACTTGGTTCACTCCGTGGCAAGACGTTATAAGTCTTTATAGCAATTCATGCTAAATTATGGGGATAATTTTTGTATATCTCATTTTTTTCTATGTGTTTCACTTTTCTTCTTTATACTGTATCTGCTATTCTAATAGCAAATCCTTCCTAAAAGTTATTGCATTACATTCTTGATTAAATTGTCTTTCCATTGATACATAATTTTATGGCACTACTCCAAAAAAAAAGAAAAAGTGGTGTTATTAGCTAGTTTTAGAAAATACACTTTTCCCAAAAGGTTTCCACAATTTTGGCCACTACTGTATGTGCTGGTTGGATTTCTGCACTGCAGGCTACACGAGACGACATCTAAAGCTAATTCAGAACATTCATTTACACCAACAGCAGACTCCAGGGTTGTTATGTGGCTGGCAGGCATATAGAAATGTCAAGGCACTGCCTGCCTACCTCTGGCCCCAAGGCAAAGCTTGGATGCTGGATTTTCAAGATCTAAACCAAGTTTCAAAGAACATCAAGGATTACCTCTTCAACTTTCTTATCCCCAAATGAAGAGATGCAAAGAAGTAGAAGTGAGAAGGGTGTTCACAGTGGTGGGGCCCCATGGCTATTCCAGGGAGCCACACCTTGAGTCATTTCTATACTTTTAAGCATCCCTCTTCTCCGAACCACATCTCTAGTTTCATGGTCCGATTGCTTTTAAGGGGAATTGATACATTTTTATATCTTTCCTGTGCAATTTGTTTATTAATTATAGGCCTCTCTCTCTCTCTCTCTCTCTCTCTCTCTCTCTCTCTCTCTCTCTCTCTCTCTCCCTTCTCTCCCTTCTCCTTCCTTCCTTCCTTCCTTCCTTCCTTCCTTCCTTCCTTCCTTCCTTCTCTCTCTTCTTCTTCTTTCCTTTCTTCTTTTCTCTCTCTCTCCCTTCTCTCTCTTCTCCTTCTTTCCTTTCTTCCTTCCTCTCTCTCTCCCTTCTCTCTCTTCTCTTTCTTTCCTTCCTTCCTTCCTTCCTTCCTTCCTTCCTTCTCTCTCTTCTTCTCCTTTCCTTTCTTCTTTCCTCTCTTTCTCCCTTCTCTCTTCTCCTTCTTTCCTTTCTTCCTTCCTCTCTCTCTCCCTTCTCTCTCTTCTCTTTCTTTCCTTTTTTCCTTCCTCTCTCTCTCTCCCTTTCCTTCCTTCCTCCCTCCCTCCCTCCCCCTCTCTTTCTCCCTTCTCTCTCTCTCTGCATGTATTAAGATTTAGTGTTTTTCAATTTCTGTTTTTAGCTGGAGGCTAAAACATACCAAGAACCATTGCAGGGATTGGATATGTCTAGTCTAATGAAAAGAAGGACTAGGGGAGACATGACAGCAGTATTCTATTATTTGAGGGGCTCCTACAAAGACGGGGGGGTGTCAAATTATTCTCCAAAGCACTAAAAGGCAAGATGAGAAACAATGGATGGAAACTAGCCAAAGAGCGAAGCAACCTAGAACTAAGGAGAAATTTCCTAATGGTGAGACCAATCAGCCAATGGAACAACTTCTTTCAGACTTCTTCAACTTTTTTCAGAAGTTGTGGGTGCGCCATCACTGGAGGCTTTCAAAAAGAGACTGGCCAATCATTTATCTGAAATGGTACAGGGTCTCCTGCTCAAGCAGGGGGTTAGACTGCAAGACCTCCAAAGTCCCTTCCAACTGTATTATTCTATACTCTATGTCAGGGGTCTGCAACCTTAAACACTCAAAGAGCCATTTGGACCCATTTCCCACAGAAAAGAAAACACCGGGAGCCACAAAACCCTTCCCGTGCCTGACTATTTCCTGAGCAGCCACAAAACTAGCCTATGTAGTTGAATTAAACGTTCTGTTTTCGTCTGAAACTTTTCTTTTCTTGGGTTTATCCATGCTTGGCATACTGGGAGTCGAAAAGCTCAATAAATCACGTGCCAGCAGGTATCGCACATTGGTGGTTGTGACACTTATTTTGAGTGACAGGGAGCCAAAGGGTGAAAGAGCCACATGCGGCTCCAGAGCTGCGGGTTGCTGACCCCTGCTCTATGTTCTATCTTCCTGTAATATTCTTTGGAAACTTTTCATGTGTCTTTTTTCTTGCTGTTTAGATCTGTTTAACAATTTATGGTAACTTTATAATCCCTCCAGAAAGCTTCTGTTTATTGGATGGATTAGAACGATAATACAATCAACTCCATAAATACGATTTGCTTTAGTGATATCATTATAAAGTGGCTTATGGCTACTGTAAAGGAACCATTTGTACTTGGTAATGTGAAGTCAAGAGAGTGACAAATTGACTTTCAGTAAGAGAACTCTCCATATAGGTCGTTTTCCAAACAAATAAGCGATCCTTTTATTAAAAGCCTCTCTTTTAATGCCGAAATACTACATCGGGGTGAGAGAGAAAATGAGCTGAAGGTGAGAAAACTCTCAGGCAAATTAACATGCTGGCTTCTTTCTGTTTATTAAACAGCACCAGGGCTGTGAAAAAAAGTACTGTATTTTTCGGAGTATAAAAAAGAGGGTGAAAATCTGGGTGCATCTTATACTCTGAATGTAACTCTGCCCGGCTTCTCAAATGGAGGTTTCAGAGGCTGAAAAAAGCATCAGAAATGAAGCTTCAGAAAAGAAGCCCCCAAACAGAGCTTCAGAGGCTTTTTTTCTGAAGCTCTGTTTCGGAGGCTTTCAGAGGCAGAAAAAAAAGTTTTTTCTGAAACAGAGTTTCAGAAGTTTCAGAGGCAGGAAAAAAAAAAGCAAGGCACAGAGCTCACAACCTAGGAACCTGTTGCTAAAACTCACCTCTGGGAACAGCTGATTGGGGGTATTCTGGGAGGCCGATCCACCCGCCAATCAGCTTTTTTCTTATTTTCCTCCCCAAAAACTAAGGTGCGTCTTATACTCTGAAAAATACGGTATTTTCTGGCACTTCCCACCTTTTCTGAGACTTGAGATGGTTTTTGCGAAATAACGATTGCGCTGGGCTCTCCTAATTAAGCCAAAAGGATGAAAAAGAGCAAAACGAAAGACTGAATTCATTAGAATGGACAATGAATCCTTTTGTAGAATCTGGAGTGTAAGGGGGTGGATGGGAAACAAAACCTTGTTTCATTTTGCAAGACCGAGTTTCTTTGTATTATGCAAAAAGGGATCCACGAGGAGGAAATAGGAGCGAGGTTCGTTCGAGTAGATCGTCCTACAACTTCGTTAATGTTAAGTTTCGGTTCAAACGTCCTTAACGGGAGACGGCTTCCTCTTCCGAGCTGAGATTGCAACTAGAAAGCAAACTGGGTGACTTTGGGCCAACTAATTTGGATGACTTTGTGCAGAAAAATACCATGACTTTTCTAGATCCGTATTCTGGTGGTGTTTTTCCAAGAGAAACCATACAGCAAGTTTTCAATCTCAGCCACATAGGAAAGAGATATTCATTCTCTCTCTCTCTCTCTCTCTCTCTCTCTCTCTCTCTCTCTCTCTCTCTCTCTCCCTTTCTCTCTCTCTCCCTCTTTCTCTCTTCCTCCCTTCCTCTTCTCCTCCCCCTCTTTCCCTTTCCCTTTCCCTTTCTCTCTCTCTCTCTCCCTCTCTCTCTCCCTCTTCCCTTCCCTCTTCCCTCCCTTCCCCTTCCCCTCCCTCCCTCCCTCTTTCCCTTTCTCTCTTTCTCCCTCCCTCTCCCTCTCTCCCTCTTCCCCTCCCTTCCTCTTCCCCTCCCTCCCTCTCTTCCTCTTTCCCTTTCCCTTTTCCTTTTTTTCTCTCTCTGCCCTCTTCCTCCCTCCTTCCCTCTCTCTCCATCTTCCCTTCCCTCTTCCCCTCCCTTCCTCTTCCCCCTCCCTCTTTCCATCTTTCCCTTTCACTTTCCCTTTCTCTCTCTCTCCCCCCCTCTTCCTCCCTCCCTCCCTTCTTCTCTCTCTCTCTCCCTCTTCCCTACCCTCTTCCCCTCCCTCCCTCCCTCCCTTTCTCTTTCTCTTTCTCTCTCTCCTTTCTTTTTAAATGAAAACAAAGCAAAGCACTGTATCCATGTTCTCCATTTAGGAGCTAATTGAATGGCGGGGATTTATAGCACACTACAAGTGAATTGCTGATAGGAAAATATTCCCCCCCCCCACATTCCCACCTCCATCATGCTTAAAGTTGGGAAATGTTCTACTGTTTAAGAAACCTCATGATTGTGAGCAATCAAACTGCCCAAGCAGACTTGACCTGTAGTACTAATTCCAGTTTGGGGAGTCTGAAGTTGGTCCTGGACCAGAGTCAGTTTAAAATAAAAAGAAGAGGAAAGAAACGGAGTAGCACGGCTTCTCAACCTTAGCTACTTTAAGTCATGTGGACTTCAACTCCCAGAATTCTCCAGCCAGCATGGCTGGCTGGGGAATTCTGGGAGCTGAAATCCACACCTCTTAAAAGTTGTCAAGGTTGAGAAATGCTCTTCTAATAAAAAAGATCAGCCCCAGGCTCCGTTTCACCTAATGCTAGGCAGGAATGTCTCCTGTTTTATTTTCGACTTGTTCTCGTTCAATTGTAACAAAAGAGGATTTGCTTTTGGTGGTGTTTTTTTTTTTTTAATAATAAAAGGAGGAAAGCATTTCATTGCAATTCCCATAGGTGTAGCATGTCATTCCTGTTCTGATTTAATGAGAAGGAGGCCTGCAAGGCTTATTTCTGAATTACTGTCTTTCACTGCACGATCCTGTTTCTGATAATCCGTAGCCTCTCTGGCTGGTCATTCAGTCCCAAAGGAAGACTGGATTCTACTTAGCATAATGCGGGGGGGGGGGGGGGAAGGCCCATAAAACTCTAGGTGGGATTGAAGGTCTATGTGTGTGTATGAGAGAGGGAGTTGTTGTTAGTTGCAAAGTCGTGTCCGACCCATCGCAACCCCATGGACAATGTTCCTCCAGGCCTTCCTGTCTTCTACCATCCCCCAGAGTCCATTTAAGCTCACGCCGACTGCTTCAGTGACTCCATCCAGCCACCTCGTTCTCTGCCGTCCCCTTCTTCTTTTGCCCTCCATCGTTCCCAGCATTAGGCTCTTCTCCAGTGAGTCCTTCCTTCTCATTAGGTGGCCAAAGAATTTGAGTTTAATCTTTAGGATCTGGCCTTCTAAAGAGCAGTCAGGGTTTATCTCCTCTAGGACTGACCGGTTGGATCGCCTTGCAGTCCAAGGGACTCGCAGGACTCTTCTCCAGCCCCAGAGTTGAAAAGCTTCAATTCTTTGGTGCTCAGCCTTCCTTATGGTCCAACTTTCACAGCCATACATTGCAACTGGGAAAACCATGAAAGAGGGAGAGGGAGTGTCAACTCTGAAGCTGGCCTGACTGAGGCCACCTGTGAGGCTTCAGTGTTGCCACATGAGATCATGAGAGTTAGGGAGGGAGGAATAGAGACAGCTTTTTTGGGGGGCGGGTGTTGTAGCCAAAACAAAATAGTTTCCTCTGGGAACCAAGGACATTCCCACAGGTGGCTGAAGAGAGGAGGAGTGAAGTTACCAAGCAACCAGACAGCCCCTTGATTGGACCATGTGACTGATTGTTTGGGGAAAGGGGGAAAACTTTTACTTTTAATTAGGTGAAAACCACAGGAACCTTTAGAGTCGGTTTTCACCAGTCCATGCCAATATGATATATCCAATGAAACTGTTCTTTAAGGAATCTACCTGCCTTGGAGTTCTGCTTGCTATGGGTATATTACTTGGAACCTTGACAGGGAGAGGGAGAGGGAAAAGGAGAGGGAGGGAAAGAGGGAGAGGGAGAGAGAGAGAGAGAGAGAGACTTGTAGAAAGGAAAGTGAATGATGGCTATGAGTTAACCGGGTTGAGGAATTCTAGGAGTTGACGTCCACAAATCTTAAAGTTGCCAGGTTTGGAGACCCCTGCCCTAAGGCATTAATATTAGTTTACATATTACCAGGGCTAGATTCACAAGCCTATTTGGCCAGAACTATACAGAACAATTGATGGGCATGGTGGCTCAGTGGCTAAGATGCTGAGCTTGTCGATCAGGAGGTCAGCAATTCAGTAGTTCGAATCCCTAGCACCGCATAACAGGGTGAGCTCCCGTTACTTGTCTCAGCTTCTGCCAACCTAGCAGTTCGAAAGCAGGTAAAAAACACAAGTAGAAAAATAGGGACCATCTTTGGTGGGAAGGGAACAGCGTTCCGTGTGCCTTTGACGTTTAGTCTTGCCGGCCACATGACCACAGAGACGTCTTTGGACAGCACTGGCTCCTCGGCTTAGAAACGGAGATGAGCACCGCCCCCTAGAGTCGGGAATGACTAGCACGCATATGCGGGGGAACTTTTATCCTTTATCTATACAGAACAATATATTACAAGGACTGGACTGATCTCCTGTAGAGCTAATCTTGCCTAAACCTTCTATGAAAAGTCTCTGTCAATGATCAAATCTGAAGGAGAAACTTATCCGAAAGGCCCCCTCGATATCTTTCCGCATTTATGCAGGAACTGGAGAAACAAAAAACAAAAAAATCCGGTGCTGCCTTCTTGCTATTATCCATCACCTTTGTCAGATAAGTGTAAAATATATGCCATCTTGTGTTGACAAGAGGATAAAGCAGTGTTTTGCATTTTCATCCCTGCATTCGTTTCATTCTTTCGCTTTCTATATAGTTCAATATAAAAGACATTTGGCAAGTTTTAATTAGATGGAAAAATGAAAAGCATTACCAGAAACAGAAAGAGAATAAAAGAGTTGGAAGGAACTTTGGAGGTTGAACTTTGTCTTCTAGCTTAACAAGAGTCTTTATACCATCCCAGACAAGGGACTGTCCAGTCTCTTCTTGAAAATCTCCAGTGATGGAGCACCCACAACTTCTGAAGGCAAGTCCTTGCACTGGTTAATTGTTCTCACTGTCAGGAAATTTCTCTTTAGTTCTAGGTTGCTTTTCTCCTTGATTCATTTCCATCCATTGCTACTTACCTCCTGGTTCTTGGAAACTAGTTTGACCCCCTCGTCTTTGTAGGAGCCCCTCAAATATTGGAACATTGCTATTATGTCACCCCTAGTTCTTCTGTTCACTAGACTAGCCAAACCCAGTTCCTGCCGCTGTTCTTCGCATGTTTTAGCTGCCAGCCCTCTGTTCATCTTTCTTGCTCTTCTCTGCTCTTTTACCAAAGCCTCAAAATCTTGTTGACATTTTGTCTGAAGTGGCATAGGGCAGAGGTAGAATTTAGCAGGTTCTGACCAGTTCTGGAGAACCAGTAGCAGAAATTTTGAATAGTTCGAAGAACCGGTAGTAAAAATTCTGACTGGCCCCGCCCCCATCTATTCTCTGCCTCCCAAGTCCCAGCTGATCGGGAGGAAATGGGGATTTTGCAGTAATCTTCCCCTGGAGTGGGGTGGGAATGGAGATTTTACAGTATCCTTCCCCTGCCACACCCACCAAGCCATGCCACGCCCACCAAGCCACGCCCACAGAACCAGTAGTAAAAGAATTTGAAACCCACTACTGGTGTAGGGTTTCCTGCCTTGGCAGGAGATTGGACTAGACGACCTCCAAGGTCCCTTCCAACTCTTTTTTTATAAAATGGTGACAAAAACTGGAGGCAGCATTGAAGCATCTTTTGAAGCCAGACCAGAGCAAGGCAGCATGTTTAATGTCTGAATAAGAAGAAAGAGAGAATAAAAAGCTTTTGGATACAATCACCATCACAAGCATTTTGTAACTCATTTGGAAAAGTCCATGAAAAATTACAGGCAAATAGGATAGCAATAACACTTAGACTTATATACTGCTTCACAGTGCTTGACAGCCCTCTCTAAACAGTTTTATAGAGTCAGCCTCTTGCCCCCAACAATCTGAATCCTCATTTTACCCACCTTGGAAGGATGGAAGGCTGAGTCAACCTTGAGCCTGGTGAGATTTGAACTGCCAAATTGAAGGCAGCAGAAGTAGCCTGCAGTACTGCATTCTAACCACTGTGCCACTGCTGGAACAGTTGTAATTACATGCCAGTTACCAAGTGTTGGAGTCTGGATCATGTGACCATGGGGATGCTGCCAGAGTTGTACGTGTAAGGACCACTCCTATGTACTTTTTTCATTGCTGTTGCAACTTTGAAGAGTCAGTCAAAGAAACATTTATAAGTCGACACCCAGCTGTACATCTCCACCCTGGATCACCCCAACGATGCCCTTGAAGTGATGTCCCGGTGCCTGGAGGCCGTACGGATCTGGATGGGGAGGAACAGGCTCAGGCTCAACCCATCCAAGACCGAGTGGCTGTGGTTTCCGACGTCCCGATATAGTCAGTTGACGCCATCACTGACTATTGGGGGCGAATCATTGGCCCCCACGGAGAGGGCTCGCAACTTGGGTGTCCTCCTGGATTCACGGCTGTCTTTAGAAGAGCACTTGACGGCCGTGACCGGGAGGATTTTTCATCAGGTTCGCCTGATTCGCCAGTTGCGTCCCTTTCTGGATCGGGACTCGTTACGCACGGTCACTCATGCCCTTGTCACCTCCCGCCTGGACTATTGCAACGCTCTCTACATGGGGCTCCCCTTGAGGAGCACCCGGAGGCTCCAACTGGCGCAGAGTGCGGCCGCGCGGGTGGTTATGGGAGCGACATGGCGTTCCCATGTAACACCTCTCCTGCGCGAGCTGCACTGGCTCCCGGTGGTCTTCCGGGTGCGCTTCAAGGTTTTGGTTACCACCTTTAAAGCGCTTCATGGCTTAGGACCCGGGTACTTGTGGGACCGCCTACTACCACCAATAGCCTCCCACCGGCCGGTACGCTCCCATAGAGAGGGGCTCCTCCGGGTGCCGTCAGCCAAACAGTGCCGACTGGCGGCCCCCAGGGGAAGAGCCTTCTCTGTGGGGGCACCTACTATCTGGAACGAGCTCCCCCCAGAGATACGGAGGATCTCGGATCTGCGCACCTTCCGCCGCGCCTTAAAGACCTTACTATTTCACCAGGCCGGCCTGGCCTAAATTTCCCCCTCTTTTATAAAAGATTTTTAAAATTTTAAATATCTTTTAGTATTTATATATTCCCAGGCAACTCAGTATAATTAAAGTATAGCATCCTCCCACCCACCCCGCCCCCATTTGTGTAGGTCACATTGTCCAATTAGGTGTCCAGGTGTTGTTGTGGGAAGATCTGGTGAACACCGGCTGAAATGTCCTTGGTTCTCAAGAGACCGTTTCTTGTTTTCGTCTGGAATGCACATTCCAATCTCTTCCTCCCTTTCCCCAGTCTGTTGGCTAGCTGTGAAGCTGTGAAAACGAAAGCAGTTTGAATGTACTTTGAAGCTTGATACCTGAATAGAATAGAATAAAAGAATTGAAAGGGATCTTGGAGGTCTTCCAGTCCAACCCCCTGCTTAGGCAGGAAACCCTACACCACTTCAGACAAATGGTTATCCAACATCTTCTTAAAAACTTCCAGTGTTGGAGCATTCACAACTTCTGGAGGCAAGTCGTTCCACTGATTAATTGTTCTGTCAGGAAACCTATATTATTAAATTCCTTCTGTTCTTCAAATCCAGGAATTTTATTTTCTATTGTGATTCTCTTTAAATTCTCTTTGAATTGCTGTTAAATCATTTTGCTGGTGCTTTTTTCAATACATTTATTCCAAGAAGCTTCTAAGTTCTGGTATATTATATGGCTTCTGTAGAGATCAGGTTGCAAGAGGATTTTTTTTTTAATTTAGTTTATAAAGACTTCTTTGGGGGATTTTAAATTGTGGCTTTTTATTGCTGTACCCTGCTCAGAGTCACTGTGTGTGAATTGGGCAACCCTATAAAATTATTTAATAAAAATAAATACAGCTTTTTTTTAAAAAAAAAAAAGTAAATGAGGAGACAGCTTCTAGAATCATCTTTATACCGAGAAACGCTTCTGGATACTTGGTAAGTTTTTCAATTCTTTTCATGGTGCTTTGAACAACAGAGCAAAATTGTTAAATGTTGGTTTTCATTCTTCCATTTATCATATTCCTTTCTGGTTTCTCTCTTTGCAATTTTGAAGGGGAGGAGGAATGCTATAACGACAGAAGTTGTATTATGATGTCTTTTCCCGGGCATTCATAAAAGCGAAGCTTCTGTTCAGCAAATAGATAATTGCAAGTAGAAAACCCTCACACATACATTAAGGTAGGAATTCTCCAAGAACAACTTGATCAAAATGCAGAGGAGAGATCAGAAAGAGATTTAATGAAGCTTTGAAATTGAGCAGGCCGCAAAAAGCTTTTCAAAAGCTCTTTGTCAATTTGTAGGCAAAGAAGGTGAGTGGAAGATCTCCCCAGCTTTCTCAAGGAGGGATTCTCAAGGAGGGATTGTCCCGAGGGAGAAGGGGCACCAAAATAACAGAATAATAGTTGGAAGGGATCTTGGAAGTCTTCTAATCCAGCCCCCTGCTCAACCAGGAGACCCTATACCATTCCAGACAAGTGGTTGTCCAGTCTCTTCTTAAAAGCCTCCAGGGATGGAGCACTCACCACTTCTGAAGGGCAGAAGTCCTCTGTTGAGATAAGAATAAAGTGCAAGAAACATTTATGCTAGAGAAAGAATCGGACTGTGAAAAACACTGCTACTTCCTGAATAAAATCTGCAGGAACATCTCCCCTCTGCTCATGGGGTTCTCACCAGTGGTGGGATTCCAAATCTTTTCCTACCGGTTCGGTGAGAGTGTGCTTTGTGCACTCACAGCATTCAAAGACCGCCCTTGGTGTCAGCATTGAGGAGCTGAGTTGTTCTTTGGCTCAGCTGAGGCGTGGCAATCGCTCTGCCACGCGAATCAATTGAACTGGAAAAAAAACAAGGGAATATAGGACAGGAAATGGTGGAAGGGTGGGGCCAACCAGAGGTGGTATTTGCCGGTTTTCCGAACTACTCAAAATTTCCACTACCGGTTCTCCCGAACTGGCTGGATACCACCTCTGGTTCTCACCAAAATTCTCTTCCTGACCTGATTTTTTTGTCTGAATCAGATTCCCTTTCTTGAAATTAAGCCACCATGGGTGGAAACAGAAAATGCTACAGATTTCTGTCTTCTACAACTGTGGAAGAACATGCAAGTGTGCAATAAATATTCATGAGTGTCTCCGTTTAGAAAGATGAAGTGAGGTTATTATTCCAGGATGAAAAGAGAGACTCTAAATCCTATTGTTTGGGTGCTTAGTGTTTCACCAAGGTGTGTTTTTATAATTCTTAGCAGAAAGATTTCAATTACTTCTGAGGGAAAAAGAGGCCCTCTCCTTTCCCGAGCATTTAGCATCCTCTTAATTATAGTGATGAATCTAAAACTCTCTGATATTCCACCTGACAGAAGGTCCCTTTTGGAGGAGATCAGCCGGATTCCTTGGGAGAAGGAGTTCCAAGAGAGATGAAGGCTACCACTCCGTAATTTCAGATGATTGATTGGGGTTGATTAGTGATCCATTAAAGTGCTACTGGAAACTCTAAAGTTATGATCAGAGCACTCTGACGTTAGGAAACAGGGAGGGGGAGAGAAGGCAGCTCATTAACAAGCTCTCATCTGACACATTTTAATTGCCGGCAAAAGTAACCCAGTCTAATATTTCATAACATTAGAAAAACACTTTTCTATGAAGAGACATTTGGCCAGAAGTGAAGCCGTTCGGTTGATAGATGTGTCTGCAGGAGAAAAGCAGGGACACAGAGGGAGGAGAAGGCTTAGCTTGGGTGTGCTCAAATTTTGCAACACGATAGTCCTCGATGTACGACCACAATTTGACTCAAAATGTCTGTTGTTAAGCCCTGTGAAGTGGTATATAAGTATAAGTTATATTCCTTCCTTCCTTCCTTCTGTCCTTCCTTCCTTCCTTATTCCCAGTGTTTAGAATGTGGTATTGCAAGGTAACTCTGCCCACTGACAGGAGTTCAATTCTGAGTGGCTCAGCCTTCCATCCTTCCAAGGTTGGTAAAATGAGGACCCAGATTGTTGGGGGCAAGAGGCTAACTCTGTAAAACTGCTTAGAGAGGACTGTAAAGCACTGTGAAATGATATATTGTATAAGTCTAAGTGCTATTGTTATGGCCCTTCCTTCCTTCCTTCCTTCCTTCCTTCCTTCCTTCCGTGCTGGTGCAGTTGCTAGAATGCAGTATTGCAGGCTAATTCTGCCAACTGTCAGCAGTTCAATCCTGACTGGCTCAAGATTGACTCATCCTTCCATCCTTCCGAGGTGGGTAAAATGAGGACCCAGATTGTTGGGAGCCATAGGCTGATTCTGTAAACCACTTAGAGAGGGTTGTAAAAGCATTGTGAAGCGGTATATAAGTCTAAGTGCTATTGCTATGTTTGCAGTTTCTTTCAACATAACTGCCAGGAATGGTGGTTGCTTCTCTCTCTCTCTCTCTCTCTCTCTCTCTCTCTCTCTCTCTCTCTCTCTCTCTCTCTCTCTCTCAAATCTATAGAAATCCAAAGTTCACAACTATCAGAAATCTTTCATTGGTTTTCAAATGGAAAAGACATGACAGCAATCTTCCAACACTTGAGACCAGGGCAAGAAGTAATGAGTGGTAGGTCATTAAAGAGACATCCAACCTGGAACTAAGAAGAAATTTCCTGACTGTGAGAACAGTTAATCATTAAAGGTAAAGGTAGAGGTTCCCCTCGCACATATGTGCTAGTCGTTCCCGACTCTAGGGGGCGGTGCTCATCTCCGTTTCAAATCCAAAAGAGCCAGCGCTGACCGAAGACATCTCCGTGGTCATGTGGCCGGCATGATTCAATGCCAAAGGCGCACGGAACGCTGTTACCTTCCCACCAAAGGTGGTCCCTATTTTTCTACTTGCATTTTTTTACCTGCTTTCAAACTGCTAGGTTGGCAGAAGCTGGGACAAATCACAGGAGCTCACCCCGTTACATGGCACTCGGGATTCGAACCGCTGAACTGCCAACCTTTCAATCAACAAGCTCAGCATCTTAGCCACTGAGCCACTGCGGCCCTTTAATTAATCATTGCATCAGCTTAAATCTTGAAGATGTGGGTGTTCCATCACTTGGAGGTTTTCAAAAAGAGACTGGACAGCCATTTGTCTGAAAGAGTATAGGATGTCCTGCTCAAGCAGGGGGTTGGACTAGAAGACCTCTAAGGTCCCTTCCAACTGTATTATTCTGCATCCTGTAAGTCTTCACTCTGCAATAGAGACCGGGCATAGCGTGCAAGAAGTTCCTGGTTAGGTTCTGTAATAAATGATGATGGAGTCAGAGGAAGGAACGTCTCTCCCACAGAGTTTAAAGTCACTTTTCAAAATGTATTTTGTCAGAAAATAAATAGGTTTGGAGATGTTGGACTTCAGCTATGCTTGATGTGAAAGAAAAAGCTGAAGAAGAAAAAGGAGCAATGCTAGACCCAAACAACTAACAAATGGGAGAGGAATTCGCTAGTAGTTTATTTCTTACATAGCAGCTCCATCCAACTTGCAAAAAAGAAGAGATTAAAAACATTCCAATAAACTCCACCTTAGTGAATTTACTTGTAAGAAGAGGACTGGATGTTCCCATCACATTCTTTTCTCTCTCTCTCTCTCTCTCTCTCCTCATTTAGGACTTTATGAATGTCCTGGTCTTTCTAATAAAGTTTACTGCAAATTAGTTGAAGCCGATGTCTTATCCTTTATTGCCCTGCATGTCCTTTATTCATATATATATATTATTAAGGGTTTTAATTACAATAGTAAAATTGAATACAAACGGAAAGAAGAATGGAAAGAATGAAAGGTGCAAAGGGAAAGAAAAAATGGAAGGGATGGAGGGAGGGAGAGAGAGAGAGAGGGAGGGAGGGAAGGAAGGAAGGATAGCTCAGCAGACTAATGCATTGTAATTAGCATCCAGCTGTCTGCAATTACTGTAAGTTCGAATCTCACCAGGCTCAAGGTCGACTCAGCCTTCCATCCTTTCTAAGGTAGGTAAATTGAGGACCCAGTTTGTGGGGGCAATAAGCTGACTTTGTATAAATATACAAAAGTATGAAGGTTATTGCTTAATGCATTGTAAGCCGCCCTGAGTCTCAGGAGAAGGGCGGCATATAAATCAATTTTTTTTAAAAAAAAAAAAAAAGGAAGGAAGGAAGGAAGGAAGGAAGGAAGGAAGGAAGGAAGGAAGGAAGGAAGGAAGGAAGGAAGGAAGGGTTACTTCCAAATTTTATCATAAGTATAAAGAATTTATTAACTGTTCACACCTTCTTAGTTTATAAGTAATTATCCTTTCAGCCCATATCCCAGCTCTTATCTGTAGATCCATAAAATCTTTTCAGTCCTGATGTCAACAGACAGTCCACTAAGCATTACCAGAAATAGCAGCATACCTTAATTTAATTTTGATCAAAAAAACTAAAGTTATATTCCTTCCTTTTACATCTAACAAACTTAATCATATATAGTCCATTTAAACAATATCATATTATTTCATTCTTTTTCATATTTTCTTTGTCCCTCCTCACAAGAGTCTTCAAACAAAATTATTGCAGGTCCTTTCCAAGTCATCTCTTAATCTCGCTACGGCCAACTCGCTGCAGCCCACTCATCATGGCCAACTCACCACAGGACAACACACTGAGGGACAATTTAACAATTCTATTTAATCTATCTATATAAAAGCCAAATACCACTCACTCATCACAAAATCTCCAGAACGGTAAAGCCTACAAACTTGAAATTTGGCACTTACGTTCCTCTTGGCTTCTAGTTGCTTACTAAGAAAGGATTTTTCGAAATGACCATCAGATCATTAATATTTCATATACAGTATTATATTCACATGCTCTGATGCTAAGGAGCTAGACATTCTACACCCCCTCCCACCTGAAAAGAACTCTGTTCCAACTGCCAATTGCCTTATATTAGCACGCTCTGATGCTATCCCTTCGCTAAACCAGGCATGGGCATGGCCAGCGTGTGGCTCATCTGGCCTATTCCCCCTCCCCCTCTGTTCCAACTGCCAGTTGTCTTATATTAACATGCTCTGATGCTACAGAGTTACACATTCTACATTGTTTCAGGCTTTAACTGTCAATTTCATTGACAAGAGCCTTGGTAGTACAGGGGTTTAAGGCACCCTGTTATTAAGCTGGTTATTAAGACCAGCTGCCTGCAATTACTGCAGGGTTCGAATCTCGCCAAGGCTCAAGGTTGACTCAGCCTTCCATCCTTTCTAAGGTAGGTGAAATGAGGACCCAGTTGTGGGGGCAATAAGCTGACTTTGTATAAATATACAAAAGGATGAAGGCTATTGCTGAGCACATTGTAAGCCGCCCTGAGTCTTCGGAGAAGGGCGGCATATAAATCAAATTAAAAAAAAAAATTATCATGCCCGATCACATAGTTTCATAGCAAAGCATGGGCATCCAGCTAGTTATTTAAAATAAATACAAATTATTTTAATTTTTGCCATTCAGATTTTTTATTTTTATTTTTTTAATTTGATTTATATGCCGCCCTTCTCCGGAGACTCAGGGCAGCTTACAATGCGTTAAGCAATAGCCTTCATACTTTTGTATATTTATACAAAGTCAGCTTATTGCCCCCACAAACTGGGTCCTCATTTCACCTACCTTAGAAAGGATGGAAGGCTGAGTCAACCTTGAGCCTTGGAGAGTTTCGAACCAGCAGTAAATTGCAGGCAGCTGTGTTAATAACAGGGTGCGTAGACCACTGTACTATCAAGATTTTGCAATGTCCTGGAGTCATATGACCATGTTTTTGTGACCTTCCGAGTCAATAGGGATGCCAAAGTCAAAGGGGAAGCCAGATGCACTTAACAGCCATGTTATTTACTTAACCACTGCTGGGGTTCACTTAACAACCGGAGCAGGAAAGGTCGTAAAATGGGGCAAAATTCACTTAACAAATGTCTCACTTAGCAACAGAAATTTTGGGCTCAATTTTGGTCCTAAGTCAAGGACTATCTGTATTGCATTCTGACTTCCCATTTTACCAACTGCAGAAGTGGCTGGAATGACACACCCTTATGCTCTCTAAATAATTCTATTGCCACCTAAGATTTTCTAATTAACTTTGAGCTCTCTTTTTTTCTCTCCTTTTCTAGTATTTTGCAAATAAATAACACTTTACAAAGTGAGAAAAAAAAATCAAGTTAATCCTGTCGAACACCACTTCTCTTTTATGATAGGGCTGGATAATGTATGACGACGGCTCGTTTTGCACAAATATTTTTTTTTTTTATTGAAAAAGTTTTCAAATACAAATTTTTCCCCCTTTTTCCCCCCCCTCCCCCCCCCTCCCTAACCCCCCCTCCCCACCCTTCCCCCCCTGTGACTTCTTCGTAACAAAAAAAAAAACCCTAATTCATAACAGATTACTTACTCCCTCCTCAAAATACTGACCTTTACTTACTAAAAGTATTATAAATCCCCTGTCAGATGTAAATGCCTTATTCTCTAATGTGTAAATAATGTATATATGGAACATCAGGGGTTAACTTATTCTTTGGACTTTAATGTATTCATAATTTACCACTCCCATTCCTGGCTCCACCCCTTGTATATATAAGGAGCCATCCTCCCCATTTTCATTGCTTCTATTTTGAATATTCAGCGAATATAGAATGCCTATTATGATTAAAGAGAAATATATTTAAATCTCTAACTTCTATTATCTTTATTGAGTCTGATCCTGAAAATATTGCAACAAGCTGGTAGCAGAGGATGGTTAATTGACTCAATAAGTAATTAAAAATGTCCAAGAAAGATAGGCCCAACACCAGGGCCTACAGCAAAGAAATAGAAACTGATCAAGAGACAATCAACGAATCCACTAATGCGATTTCGAGAGAATCCGAAGAATACACCACTGAAGAAGAAGAACTGATGAGTGAAAATAACGACCAGGAAGAAATCGAGATAGAAAATAACGAACTCAGGTCAGAGATATTAAAGATACTAAAAAGCCAAAAGAATGATGAAAGCCTCATCGCGGACCTCCAGGAGATGCTGAGAAACAGCGGAGCAGCGAGAGAGAAAAACGTCATTAAAGAAAAACCCAAAGATCAAAAAACTGTGAGTGAAATGACTACTGAGAAAATAGTTGTAAAAAAGAAAAGATGTGACATCGCGCGAAATTTTGAATGGCAGCCATCTTGGTTTCAACGAACTTCAAAAGAGAGTGAAGCAGAGCCAATCAAAACGCTCAGTTCAAAATTTCTGGCGCGAAAAACGCTATCAGACGAAGAAAGTGAAAAAGAAGTCTCAAACTCTTCAGATGAACCAAAATCAGAAAGTGAAGACGATTTAACAAAGTCTCAAGTAAAGTCAGCAATGAAAACGCTTTTTGCTGCTTTTGGGCCAAGATTGAAAATTTCCAAGACATCAACAAAGAAGCAAGAAATCAAACCGACAACTCAAGACCTGCACGCTCCCATCCTGACTTCGAAAACGACGACACCCGAGCCCAGAGAGCCATGCCGATTCCGTCCTACACCGCAGACAGAATCGAGTACCAGCGCACACAAGAGAAAGAGAAGAACCGTCGCCATCACCAAAGCCCCAAAAACCGATCCAGAGACCGACTCATCTGAAGAGGAGCGGATCGAGAGAGCTGAAATGGAGAGAACCTTCCACAACGGCGCCAAAGAAGAAATGAGCAACGCGCATGTGCAAAACCACGTAGACGGCCCCGAAAGACTTGAACTGGCCAGAGAACCGCGCAGACTCGTTACAAGCATCCCAATGCCGTTCTGTAATTTCCTGCACTTGAGAGACCACGGACTGCCTCAGGTTGTAAGTAATGGACAGAATAATGTAGGGAATTTACCCAGTGACTTCCCAAAACTTAGAGTTGATGGCATTAATTTACAAGAGTGGTACCAACAGCTTCAGGTTATTTTTATGAAAGAAAATTTACTATTCTTTATAACTAGTCCTCCAAGAAGACCTTGGACTTTAAAAATAGATTGTTTACATCATAGAGCATTTTTCATAATAATTTCTAGCGTGTCTCCTGCAATGTATCATAGCATCAAACCAAACCTAACTGTATCAGAAATAATTCAATGCATGTTTAATCTATTTCACAGCGATAGCGTAGCCACAACCACAAGAATGTCTAAGGATTTCTTTTCTTCTAGAGTGAAACCAGGGGTTTCTATAAGTGAGCATTTGATAAATCTAAACAAAATAAGAGCTGAGCTGCAATTGAGGGGGGAAGTGATTTCAGATCAAACAATGAAAAGTGTTATTATCAATTCACTTGATCCATCATGGGATAGCTTTATGTCACACTTAGATACCATTAATTTGGGATATTTATCAATAGAAAGTCTATCTAACAAATTGATAGCAGAAGACAATTCAAGAAAAAATCGTTTCAGTAACCAAACAGAACACAAATCTTTTAGGAAAGTAGTCTTTCAAGATAAATATAATGAGGCCTTTAGATGCCACAATTGTGGATCCAGGGAACACAGTAGAAGAGATTGTCACAAAGTCCCAAAGGAGAGACATAGACCAGAATATAGGAGCAAATACAATTACAGACAATCTTCCACAGATAGACACAAATATAGAAGTCCACCAAATTACAGAGAGAGTAGAGGGGGTAGAGAAAATTCAAAAGAGAGAAAATCTGGGTCACTAAATGGGCTAAATAAACAAGACAGCACCAGAACACAACAAGATGAGAACAATAATTGGCTTATTGACTCTGGTGCAACAAATCACACCACTAACAACAAAAGTATATTATCTTCATTTACAGAAGATAAGTTTGTGATAAAGGTAGCTAATCAAGAAAAGGTTCAAGTATTAGGCAGAGGAAATGTGACCTTGCCTGGTTTAGGGAAAATAGAGGGGGTATTATTAATCCCAGAAATACCTCACAACATACTGAGTGCTATAAAACTAAGCAGAGAATCTGACATCAATATAGTTTTCTCAAAGGGGAAAGCAACTATAGAAAAGAACAAAACAAATGTAGGCACTGTGATGATAAAAGGGGGTCTACCCTATCTGATAACCAAAGAAAGATGGTTACATAACATTGATTCAAATATGGAAGATTGTATTGAAGCAGATGATGAAAATGTCAGTAACAGTGACAATGATGAATGTAAAATAACTCATGATAACAAAAATACACACAATGAGAAGAAACCAAAAATAGGTAAACCAATTCATGATGAGTGTGCTCATATCTTACATAGGAAGTTAGGACATGCAAGCTTTCCTGTAGTACAAAAAATGACTGAACACGCAGAAGGTGTCAAAATAAAAAATTGTGAAAATTATTTGGAATGCTCAGTATGTAAATCCACCAAACTAAAAACCAGTCCCAGACCAAAAAAATCTAACAGATCAACCAACAATATTTTTGATTTGGTACATATGGACTTAGTTGGTCCATTAACTCCATCAATTACCTATAGAAAACGTTACTTCCTAACAATAGTGGATGATTACAGTCGCTATGGTTTTGTTTACACATTAAAGCACAAGGATGAAACCTTTCAGAAATTTAAGGAATTCTACAAACGCATAGAAACACAACATAATATTAGAATAAAACAAATTATGACAGATAGGGGATGTGAATTCATGTCTAAAGAATTCTCCCAATGGTTAAAGGATAGAGGGATGCTACATTTCACGTCCAATCCATTTTCTGCATTTCAAAATGGGATTGCAGAGAGAAAGAATTCCACACTACAAACCATGATTAGATGCACATTAGAGGATGCTGGTTTAGGCAAACAATTTTGGTCAGAAGCCTTACATTATTCAAATTACACTCAAAATAGGACATGGTCCAGTATTGTGAATAAGACACCATATGAGGTGATGTACAATAGAAAACCCAAATTAGCACACATGCACATATTTGGAGTTACTGCAGACGTACACATACCTAAACAATTGAGGAGAAAGGGAGAAAACGTATCCAGGAGATTAAGATTCATGGGATACGAAACTGGAACCAAAGGGTACAGATTCATTGATAATAATAACAAATTTATAGTATCCAGAACAGCTGTGTTCCATGAGCAGGCCAATTGGTCTAAATTGCACCTTAATGAAATATTTCCTAATAAAAGCAAAGATAATATATCTTGCGAGGAAGGAACAACAGAAATTCAAAGTATTAACAAAAGTAAGAACAAAACCAAAACTTGGACAAATAGTCAGTATAAAATAAAGACAGACACATTAACAAAAAAGGAAGCTAGATATTTGCATGACAACCATAGCAAACCTGAAAGAAATATTAGAAACAATAGAAACCAAATACCAAATAAATACAAAGATTACATAATGCATATGGATAGAGAACAAATAACACCTAATACATATGAGGAAGTATTGAAACTTCCCCGTGAAGAAAGAGAAAAATGGGAACTAGCTATGGAAAAAGAGATGGAAAGTTTACAAGGATTAAATGTATTCACACCTGCGATCGCACCTAAGGATAAAACAATTATAGGTACCAGGTGGATTTATAAAATTAAGAATTTAGAAGGAGGTAATACCTTATACAAGGCCAGACTAGTTGCACAAGGTTATGCACAAAAATATCCAGAAGACTATACTGACACATATTCACCAACAGTGAGAACAGAGAGTGTCAAAACAGCTCTTGTAGTAGCATCTGCACTCAATCTGGACGTGTTTCAATATGACATACAGACTGCATACTTACACGCAAAATTAGATAAGGAAATATATGTAAGAGCACCACACAGTCAATACACTAATAAGAACGAAATTTGGTTATTAAATAAGAGTCTGTACGGATTGAAGCAATCTGGCAAAAGATGGTACGATTGTTTGGTAAAAGTACTTAAAACCATGGATTTCAACGCCACCACTGCTGATAACTGTTTCTTTGTAAAAAAGAGTAATGATCATATTGAATTTGTATTAATTTATGTGGATGATATTTTATATATTGGAAAGCATAAAGAGAGCAGGGAAATCTTTGTAAATAAGTTAAACGAACACTTCTCATTGAAATCACTAGGTAGAGTGAACAAATACCTTGGTGTACAAATTAACAAAACAAAAAGGGGATTCAAACTTACTCAGAAAGATAAAATCATTGAACTCCTAAACAAATGTAACTTAAATAATGCCAAAACATGTGACACACCTATGCAAACTGATTTTCTCAGAAACATTGATGAATCTTCCCCTGAGTTTAAAGACAACACATTTTACAGATCAGTTATAGGTTCACTCCTTTATATATCTAATTGGACTAGGCCAGATATTGCATTACCTCTCAATTTATTGTCAAGATATGTTAGCAGACCAACCTTGTATCATTGGGAAGCTGTCAAAAGAATTTTAAGATATCTAAAAAGTACATTAGATTTTTGTTTAATATTGGAACCCAATAATGACAAAGAACCAAAAATTACTTGTTATGCTGATGCAGATTGGGCTGGTGATACATCATGCAGAAAGAGTACCTCTGGTTATGTTTTTCTATTGAACGATTGTCCAGTTTACTGGTATACTGGTAAACAAGAACTGGTAGCCACTTCTACCACAGAAGCGGAATATGTTTGCTTGTCTAAAGCTGCAAATAACCTTGTATGGTTCAATGATTTGATCACAGATATTTGGAAGAAACCTACTTTACCATTTATTATGCATGAAGACAATAAAGCGGCCATTGAAATATCTAGATCCGATGCAATTGGACAAAGGTCCAGGCATATTGATATAAAATTTAAGCACGTGAGACAACTATCTCAAGACGGATTCATCAAAGCAATACATTGTGATACTTCTGAACAATTAGCTGACATATTAACAAAACCCTTACCTTCTAAACAACACAAATATTTAACTTCTAAATTATATGTATTATATTGTCCTGAATCTGAATGTAACTGGTGTTGTATAACGAACCGGCATTTAGAGGGGGATTTGTCAGATGTAAATGCCTTATTCTCTAATGTGTAAATAATGTATATATGGAACATCAGGGGTTAACTTATTCTTTGGACTTTAATGTATTCATAATTTACCACTCCCATTCCTGGCTCCACCCCTTGTATATATAAGGAGCCATCCTCCCCATTTTCATTGCTTCTATTTTGAATATTCAGCGAATATAGAATGCCTATTATGATTAAAGAGAAATATATTTAAATCTCTAACTTCTATTATCTTTATTGAGTCTGATCCTGAAAATATTGCAACATCCCCCTTTATCCATACATTTCAGAAAAGAAGAAGAGAAAAAAACAAAACAAAAAACAAACACATTATACTATAACTATTATAAAATAACTTCTAATTTAGCATAATAGTGTTTTATATCTATACATTATTGCAACAATTCAAAACCACCTTCCACTTTAAAACTATACGATGAGTCCTACTTTAATAACATTTCAAAGCGGGCTCCCCATAAAATCTAATTTAACATTTATTCCACTCTATCCATTTCCTCCACTCCCCTAAATGTATCACTTAAAAATCCCTTTTCTTAAACTAATCAATCTGTAGCTAGCTTATTCACCCACTGTCTTACAAATTTACCATACACAACAATTCTTGATATCTTTAATTCACTGCCCACACTACTTAAAAAAATATATATATATATATTCCATTATATCTAAATAAAAAAAGAAAAGACAATAACTTTAAATTTATAGTCCATATAATATCTTCTTGAAGTCTTTCCACTGGATTGTTAGAACCAACATCCATAATAGGGTAACACAGCTTGCTGATGCAACAGTTTATTCAAGGTCTCCAATCATATCTGCCCCCATCAGTAATAAACATCTTCTTATATATATAAAAGTAAAAACAACCACCCGAGTGACATTATAATTATATTCCATATAATAATAATTGTGGGTTTCATCAGGATTATTAATTTCCATCATCATATTGGGTAACAACCCGATCTTCTGCATGTCCCAATGTGATTCTCTTGCCTTATAATTCAAAATAATTATAATATATTTATCAACACAAAAAGAAGTTTCAAAGTAGATAATTCAAAACCATCAATTTGAGGCTCTTTCCATGTCCCAAAATTACGGCAATGCAGAGATCTGCCACTATCCTCAGGATGATATTCGTTTTGCACAAATATTGAAGCTTCCTTCATTGCTCATGCAAGGCCGTTGAGAAATTTCAGTCCAGCCGGGATGCTAAAGTTAACATCAACGTGCTCATTTTAGACTAATATTCCCAAATTAAGTACCCAATGGCTTTAATACTTGGCTTGTTTAGCACTTTTAATTTCCCTCAAAGTAAGTTATTGATTGCAGAGCGGATTGCATGGGAATTGAGCTGTCAATGCTCTAATGTTATCTTCAGAGAAAAGCCAGTTTCTGGCCTGAAAGAGGCAATGGGTAGAAAGGCAGGAAATACCATAGGAGGAAAAGCATATGCTGAAAAATTTAGAGCAGGAAACAGTAAGAATCTTCCCTATTGTAAACTTAATATGTAACAGTAAACATGCAAACACCATTAATTAGATTAGCAATAGAAATAGTACTTAGGCTTATATACCACTCCACGGTCCTTTACAGCCCTCTCTAAGTGGTTTAGAGTCAACCTATTGTCCCCAACAATCTGGGTCCTCATTTTACCCAACTCGGAAGGATGGAAAGCTGAGTCAACTTTGAGTTGGTCAGAATCAAACTGCTGGTGGTCAGCAGAGTTAGCTTGCAATACTGCATTTTAACCACTGGGAAGATAGGGAGGGAGGGAGGGAGGGAGGGAGGGAGGCAGGAAAGAAAGAAAGAAAGAAAGAAAGAAAGAAAGAAAGAAAGAAAGAAAGAAAGAAAGAAAGAAAGAAAGAAAGAAAGAAAGAAAGAAAGAAAGAAGAAAGAGAGAGAGAGAGAGAAGGAAAGAAGGAAAAGAAGAAGAAAAGAAAGAAAGGAGGAAGGAAGGAAGGAAGGAAGGAAGGAAGGAAGGAAGGAAAGAAAGAAAGAAAGAAAGAAAGAAAGAAAGAAAGAAAGAAAGAAAGAAAGAAAGAAAGAAGAAAGAAAGAAAGAAAGAAAGAAAGACTTATGGACAAGAAGTTTTAAGGCAGGAACATATTGGAGACTGGGGAATATTGGCGATAAAGCTATCCATTCAAAGTGTATTTCTTCGCTAGCCTATTATTCCTGAGAGTCCTTAACCAACATCAAGAGTTTAAGGATAATTTTCCTCCAATTGCTCAAGCTCATTCTGACCTCCTAACTATGTCATCGATTATTTTGCCACTTGAGAATGGATTGTTTTACTCGGTTAGAGAGAAAGAAAGTGAGATCGTGCTCTCTTTTCTCTCTATTCTTGGAGGTTTTTCACCCTATCAGGATGGTGGTTCTTTAGAGAATTGTGAAGAGAGTGAGTTTTGGCTACGGAGGTCCCTCTGAAGTCTTGATAATCCCAATAATGTGGTTTGGTTCTGCAGTCCAACAAGACAGACACAGACTTCAGAGGATAATTAGAACTGCAGAAAAAACAATTGCCATCAACCTGCCTTCCATTGAGGACCTGTATACTGCATGAGTCAAAAAGAGGGCTGTGAAAATCTCTACAGACCCCTCACATCGTGGACATAAACCGTTTCAACTCCTACCCTCAAAACGACGCTATAGAGCACTGCACACCAGAACAACTAGACACAAGGACAGTTATTTATTTATTTATTTATTTATTTATTTATTTATTTATTTATTTATTTATTAAATTTATATACCGCCCTATTCCTGAGGGACTCAGGGCGGTGAACAGCGAACGATAAAAATACATGTAATACAAACGTTAAAAAAAAACAATTAAAATATACTAAACACTCTGGTCCTAGATAATTCAAGACATCCCAGTTTAAAATAAAATCAAAAGCAATATAAAGGGAAAGTTAGGCCAGGCCGGCCTGCTGAAACAGGAATGTTTTGAGGGCACGGCGGAAAGTGCGCCATCACTCTGCTAAACAAATAATTCCCTCAACACTGTCAAACTATTTACTAAGTCTGCATTACTATTAGTCTTCTCATCGTTCCTATCACCCATCTCCTCCCACTTATGACTGTATGACTGTAACCTTGTTGCTGGTATCCTTAAGATTTATATTGACTGTTTCCCTATGACTATCATTAAGTGTTGTACCTTATCATTCTTGACCAATGTGTCTTTTCTTTTATCTACACTGAGAGTGTATATATCAAGACAAATTCCTTGTGTGTCCAATCACACTTGGCCAATAAAGAATTCTATTCTATTCTATTCTATTCTATTCTATTCTATTCTATTCTATTCTATTCTATTCTATTCTATAGTGAACTTGGCTACTCTGTGTGACATCCAGAAGTGATAGAAACTTGTCTTCAATTTTAACAATGGCTAAACGACACAATGAGAGAACAATGAGAAGTCCTTAGGAGAAAATCTTTGTTACAACCCATTGCATGCCAATGGTGGACACCCTGGATATCAAGCTAGGAAGAAAATGAATCCAGCGTTAATGTGCCTTTAAATGTAAAAAAAGATCCATTTGGCTAATCAGCTTTATTGCTCACAAATTAGGAGCACTGAGAATTAGGTCCTACCAACACGGACTTGAGGTCAAGCTCCCCCATATGATTGGCACAACGATTATTCTAATTGTGTTATTACTTTTAATTGTGATGAGGGCTTCTAAGGCAATCATAAATAAGAGAAGTCATGGACGGACAAGCTTTCCTGGCCCTGCATCCCCTTGTCTGACACTGAAGGGGGCTTCAGCAGCATCCGAAAAGCTTCATGGACACAAAGTGAGCTTTCAAAGTATGACTTAAATGGCAACATTGCAAAGACGCGGATGGTAAGGGCAGAGGAGTCCTAAGAAACAAGAATATTATTAATGTGCTCATTAACAGTCTTCCTAATTTACTGCTATGTTCTGATTAATGGCCAACCAGGCTCCCCGGGGATGGTCTGTTTCAGACTGAGCACGTCGCACACACATGTCAGCTTGATGTTCAAACGGTTTACTGACAAGTAGCAAGACGGTCCCACCCTAAGGCAGGAAGAGGCATCTGTGCAACCCTAGAAACCAATCCAGGCGAGCAAGAACATTCCTGAGAAAGAGAGATTTTAGTCCAGAATCAAAACCAAGCACAATGAGCCTCAGTGGCGCAGTGGTTAGAGTGCAGTACTGCAGGCTCCTCCTGCTGACTGCCGGCTGCCTGCAATTTGGCAGTTCAAATCTCACCAGGTTCAAGGTTGACTCAGCCTTCCATCCTTCTGAGGTGGGTAAAATGAGGACCCAGATTGTTGGGGGCAAGAGGCTGACTCTGTACACCGCTTAGATAGGACTGTAAAAGCACTGTGAAGTGGTATATAAGTCTAAGTGCTATTGGAAAGGAAGGAAGGAAGGAAGGAGGGAGGGAGGGAGGGAGGGAGGGAGGAAGGAAGGAAGGAAGGAAGGAAGGAAGGAAGGGCCATAACAATAGCACTTAGACTTATACAATATATCATTTCACAGTGCTTTACAGTCCTCTCTAAGCAGTTTTACAGAGTTAGCCTCTTGCCCCCAACAATCTGGGTCCTCATTTTACCAACCTTGGAAGGATGGAAGGCTGAGCCACTCAGAATTGAACTCCTGTCAGTGGGCAGAGTTACCTTGCAATACCACATTCTAAACACTGGGAATAAGGAAGGAAGGACAGAAGGAAGGAAGGAAGAAATATAATTTATACTTATATACCGCTTCACAGGGCTTAACAACAGACATTTTGAGTCAAATTGTGGTCGTACATCGAGGACTATCGTGTTGCAAAATTTGAGCACACCCAAGCTAAGCCTTCTCCTCCCTCTGTGTCCCTGCTTTTCTCCTGCAGACACATCTATCAACCGAACGGCTTCACTTCTGGCCAAATGTCTCTTCATAGAAAAGTGTTTTTCTAATGTTATGAAATATTAGACTGGGTTACTTTTGCCGGCAATTAAAATGTGTCAGATGAGAGCTTGTTAATGAGCTGCCTTCTCTCCCCCTCCCTGTTTCCTAACTTCAGAGTGCTCTGATCATAACTTTAGAGTTTCCAGTAGCACTTTAATGGATCACTAATCAACCCCAATCAATCATCTGAAATTACGGAGTGGTAGCCTTCATCTCTCTTGGAACTCCTTCTCCCAAGGAATCCGGCTGATCTCCTCCAAAAGGGACCTTCTGTCAGGTGGAATATCAGAGAGTTTTAGATTCATCACTATAATTAAGAGGATGCTAAATGCTCGGGAAAGGAGAGGGCCTCTTTTTCCCTCAGAAGTAATTGAAATCTTTCTGCTAAGAATTATAAAAACACACCTTGGTGAAACACTAAGCACCCAAACATTTAGAGTCTCTCTTTTCATCCTGGAATAATAACCTCACTTCATCTTTCTAAACGGAGACACTCATGAATATTTATTGCACACTTGCATGTTCTTCCACAGTTGTAGAAGACAGAAATCTGTAGCATTTTCTGTTTCCACCCATGGTGGCTTAATTTCAGGAAAGGGAATCTGATTCAGACAAAAAAATCAGGCCAGGAAGAGAATTTTGGTGAGAACCAGAGGTGGTATCCAGCCAGTTCGGGAGAACCGGTAGTGGAAATTTTGAGTAGTTCGGAAAACCGGCAAATACCACCTCTGGTTGGCCCCACCCTTCCACCATTTCCTGTCCTATATTCCCTTGTTTTTTTTTTAGCTCAATTGATTCGCGTGGCAGAGCGATTGCCACGCCTCAGCTGAGCCAAAGAACAACTCAGCTCCTCAATGCTGACACCAAAGGCGGTCTTTAAATGCTGTGAGTGCACAAAGCACGCTCTCACCGAACCGGTAGGAAAAGATTTGGAATCCCACCACTGGTGAGAACCCCATGAGCAGAGGGGAGATGTTCCTGCAGATTTTATTCAGGAAGTAGCAGTGTTTTTCACAGTCCAATTCTTTCTCTAGCATAAATGTTTCTTGCACTTTATTCTTATCTCAACAGAAGGAAGGAAGGAAGGAAGGAAGGAAGGAAGGAAGGAAGGAAGGAAGAAGCTGTGGTGGCACAGAGGCTAGAATGCAGTACTGCAGGCTACTTCTGCTGTAAATCAGCTTAGAGAGCGCTGTAAAGCACTGTAAAGTGGCATATAAATCTAAATGCTACTGCTAATTTCAGAGATGTTAACGTAATTCACAATGGAATCCTTCATGCTCTCTGAGCTTGGTTGTTTCCAGATGTTTCATTGCCCAGCTAGGTAATAATATCAGTGCTATAGTGAGTGTGAGGATTTTTCCCTGTTCACATACAGTACCTTGCCCTAACAACATTGGTGGAGTTGTAGTTTTCTCATAGTTCTTTGAGGACAAGTAGAAAACAACGCCCTAATTAAGGTACTACTACAGCAAGGGTCGGCAACCTTAAACACTCAAAGAGCCTCAAAGGTCCTAACCAGAAGCCCCCCATTCAATTCTGGAGCCAACCGGAAGTCCAGTTGCTCTACCATAGAGTCTCCTCCTAGCACAGCATCCTTTTTCCTCTGCTGACCGGAAGTCCAGTTCCTCCACCATAGAATCTCCTCCTAGCACAGTGTCCTTTTTCCTCTACCTGTCCTAACCAAAAGCCCTATCAATTGTGGAGCCAACCGGCGACAGGGAGCCACAGCAGAGGGATGAAAGAGCCACATGCGGCTCCAGAGCAGCAGGTTGCTGACCCCTGTACTAAGGGAAAAACTACACCCATACTTACATCAGCAGGACAAGTGACTGTATATAAACAGAGAGTAAATCCCACGCTCACTAGTACTGATAATGTTACCTGGTTGGGCAGTGAAATGTCTGCAAGAAAGCTACCAAGCTCAGAGAGCACCAAGGACTCCACAGTTCAACCCTGAGCTTCAGATATTGTCTTCTCTCCCACAGTGGAAGAGGACTTGAGGTCCCCAATAGGTCCACCTACTGGCGTTTCTGCTCCAATCCCATTCCTCATCACCAGACTCCTCCCATACTCTCTCCTGCTGATTGCCTGTTGAGTCTAGATTTGTTTTTGTTTTTTTCCTGTTGAACCTGCCCAGAATAAAATGCAATTAAAATGTCACCTCTTCTGACCTGAGTGTGACCTTCAGCCAAGAGTTAAGCAAACAAAGAAATTCCAGAGCTGGGTGTGAAATCTTAAAACTCGGTATGACAACCCCAGGAATCTCCAACCATTGCTCTTAAACTGCAATTTTAAATATTTGGGGGGGGGAATTATTCAGTACACGGAGCATAGTTATATGAATTGCATTTCATTAATGGAATTTTAGTATTCATTAAATACAAATTAAAAGACATTAGTTTTCATCCTGGTCTTATCTACTTGTTGGAGGGTGATCCCTCAAAGAAGATGCCTCAAAGATGGGAGGGAGGGAGGAGGAACTGTTTCAGTCTGAAAGGGGCTTGTATTTCCCTGCATAAAGAATAGAATAGAATAGAATAGAATAGAATAGAATAGAATAGAATAGAATAGAATAGAATAGAATAGAATAGAATAGAATAGAATAGAATAGAATAGAATAGAATGCAATGCAATGCAGGACAGGACAGGACAGGACAGGACAGGACAGGACAGGACAGGACAGGGCTGGAAGGGACCTTGAAGGTCTTCTAGTCCATCCCTCTGCTCTGCAGGAGAACCTATACCATTTCAGACAAGTGGATATCTAGTCTTTTCTTAAAAACCTCCCGTGATGGAGCGCCCACGATTTCAGGAGGCCAACTGTCCCACTGGTTAATTGTCCTCACTGTTAGGAAGTTTCTCCACAATTCCAGGTTGCTTCTCTCTTTGATCAGTTTCCAACCATTGTTTCTTGTCCTGCCCTCCAGTACTTTGGTGAATAATTTGACCCCTTCTTCTTTGTGGCAGCCCCTCAAATACTGGGATACTGCTATCAAGTAACTTCCCAGAATCCATGGCCGCCCAATGGCAGATCTCTAGTGGTGATGTATCAGCCTAGAAACCAGGAGATGATGAGTTTTAGTCCAGTCTGAGGCATGAAAGCCAGCTGGGTGACTTTGGACCAATCACTAGGAGATAGTGAGCTATAGTCCTGCCTTGGGAATAACAGTTGGCTGGGTGAATCTGGGCCAATCGCCAGGAGATCATGAGTTCTAGTCTTGTCTTAGGCATGAAAGCTGGATGAGCTTTGTTAGACCAGTTACTCTCCCTCTCACCCAACCCACCTCACAGGGTTGTTGCAGGAGAAACAGGAAGGAGAGATACAGATATAGATAATCCATCTTTGGATAAGTATCCTAGTAGAACAAGACAAAAGAAGTCTTCTTCCACGATCTTCTTCCACAGCATTTATTTGTTGGATATTTATCCTACCATAATCAAAGAGTAGCAAACCTTAAGGCAGCCACAACCCAGAACAATTTCTCCCTAGTTTTAGCCAACACCATAACCATAAGACCCAAAAGTGCTTTTTTTTTCCCCAAGAGGCAACTAGACTTTCTGGTTTTTCTTTGAAGATGTTTCACTTCTTATCCAAGAAGCTTTTTTAGCTCTGACTGGATGGTGAGGAATGGCAGGGTTTATATGCTTTGCAGACAGCTGGCCATTTGCATCCTTTTAGAATAGAATTCTTTATTGGCCAAGTGTGATTGGACACACAAGGAATTTGTCTTTGGTGCATATGCTCTCAGTGTACATAAGGAGAATAAAATACATTTATCAAGAATAAAAAGATACAACTCTTAGCGATAGTCAAGGTTACTAATAAGCTATCAATTTGTACTAGGAAACAAAAACAGTATAATTGAAAGATACAAGCAACATGGTTATAGTCATAAATGGGAAGAGATAGATATTAGGAAGGAAGAGAGGAATAATAGTAGTGCCGACTTAATAACTAGTTTGACAGTGTTGAGGGAATTATTTGTTTAGCAGAGTGATGGCATTCAGGAAAAAAATGTCCTTGTGTCTAGTTGTTTTGGTGTGCAGTGCTCTATAGTGTCATTTTGAGGGTAGGAGTTGAAACAGTTTATGTCCAGGATACGAGGGGTCTGTAAATATTTTTCCAGCCCTCTTTTTGACTCATGCAGCATACAGGTCCTCAATCGAAGGCAGGTTGGTAGCCATTGTTTTTTCCGCAGTTCTAATTATCCGTTGAAGTTTGTGTCTGTCTTGTTGGGTTGCAGAACCAAACCAGACCGTTATGGAGGTGCAGATGACAGATCCATAATTCCTCTGTAGAACTGGATCAGCAGCTATTAGAGGGTCATTAAGGTCAGCTGGAGATTTATCTCAGGGTCACCTGAGTGGTGCAAATGGATGTGAAGCCTTCTTGGAACTACTGAAAGGACTGTGTTGTAGATTGGAGATAGATGCTATTGTATCCCCCCTCCCTCTGTTAAGAGAGGGCTGTTCAATTTTGACATAGATGGCCTCTTTGACCCCTCTTTCAAACCAGAAGTCCTCTCTGTCCAAAATATGGACTTTGTTGTCTTCAAAAGAGTGGCCTGTGACTTTTAAGTGTAGATGGACTGCTGAATCTAGTCCTGATATGTTTGTTCTCCAATTTCCAACACAGTCCTTTCAACAGGATTTTTTATCAGGTCCGCCTGATTCGCCAGTTGCGTCCCTTTCTGGATCGGGACTCGTTACGCACGGTCACTCATGCCCTCGTCACCTCCCGCCTGGACTATTGTAATGCTCTCTACATGGGGCTCCCCTTGAGGAGCACCCGGAGGCTCCAACTGGCGCAGAGTGCGGCCGCGCGGGTGGTAATGGGAGCGACATGGCGCTCCCATGTAACACCTCTCCTGCGCGAGCTGCACTGGCTCCCGGTGGTCTTCCGGGTGCGCTTCAAGGTTTTGGTTACCACCTTTAAAGCGCTCCATGGCTTAGGGCCTGGTTATTTACGGGACCGCCTACTACCACCAATAGCCTCCCACCGGCCAGTACGCTCTCATAGAGAGGGACTCCTCCGGGTGCCGTCAGCCAAACAGTGTTGACTGGCGGCCCCTAGGGGGAGAGCCTTCTCTGTGGGGGCACCTACCATCTGGAATGAGCTCCCCCCGGAGATACGGAGGATCCCGGATCTGCGCTCCTTCTGCCGTGCTGTGAAGACCTTTTTATTCCATCAAGCGGGCTTGGCCTGATCTCTTCCCTTTTTAAATATGTAAATTTTAATCTGTTTTTAAATTATTGGGGTATTTTAATTTGTCTGGGCCAAAAAGTTTAATTTGATTTTATCGGGTTTTTAAATTTTGTGTATTTATGTATTTTATTGTTGGCTGTTCCCCGCCCTGAGTCCTTCGGGAGTAGGGCAGTATACAAATCAAATAAATAAAATAAAAATAAAATAAACAGGTCCAAGAAGGCTCTGCACCCATTTGCACCACTCAGGTGATCCTGAGGACACAAATAAACCTCCAAGTGACCTCAACGACCCTCTAAAAGGATGCAAATGACCAGCTGTCTGCAAGGAGTATCAATCCTTCCATTCCCCACCATCCAGTCAGAGCTGAAGAATCTTCTTGGATGAGAAGCAAAACGTCTTGAAAGAAGAAAAGCAAGAAAGTCCAGTTGCCTCTTGAAAAAAGCAGCTTTGGGACAACCATGACCTGGATGACTGAGAATCTCCATAGACATAACCGTAAGACCCAACTTCGGGAGATATTCATTCCCACTTGCTTTTTTTGTGTGTATGTGTGTTTGTTTGTGCATGGACACACACCCACACCCACACACACATGTACACATCCTGCAGCTCTTTCATCTCTGCAAGTCCCCCAGCTATCATTAAAATCAAAGCCTTCTTCTTCTTCTTCTTCCTTTCTCCAATTTTGTTCTTTTTGGCTCTCCACCTGCTGCCCAACCTGCCTTGCCGTTTATTCTTCACCAGACAAGAAGAGCAAATGGGTTGCGAGGAGGGGGGGTGTGAGTCAAAGAGGGGGGAGGGGTGTTCCTGTTTCCCCAGGCTTCTGATATTGGGGCAAACATCTGGCTATATTTTTAATAATGAGCTGCTCGTAATTGGAAGCTCTGCCGTCCGAGTGAAACACCCGCACGCCCGCTACACTTGCTAATTAGGACTTTGCTCCATAATAAGCCTGTTACTCTGGCTTCCTTGAGTGATGATGAACTGCTGACGCAGCAATGGAAGCACACACCTCGCCCCACCGGCGCAGCCAGACAGGTTCTCTCGGCCCCAGCAATTGGGGGAAGTGAACATATGGCGAGAGGAATGGGGGAAGCGTGCAGGCAGCTTGCTTGAGTTACGGAGCAGCCATTGAAACTGAGGGGGGGGAGACCCAGGCTAAGATGCTCAAAGCGGAGTATTTTCTAGTTAAATGCAAAAAAGAAAAAAGAAAGAAAGAAAGATTGATTTCATTCTGCAGGAATGACAGCCAAGTGTGGCCAGTGGCATCAGCAAACTTGGTGTTGTGACCGATGCCCAAGTAGTGATTACTAAACACAATTCAGTCCTGAACAAACTTATTTTATTAAAACAGCTGAGAATTAATTCATTCTCAGCTTAGTCCAAAGAAGAGCCTATAGTACAGTGGACTAACGCACTGTTATTAAAAACTGCTGCTTGCAATTACTGCAAGTTCAAATCTCATCAGGCTCAAGGTTGACTCGGCCTTCCATCCTTTCAAAGGTAGGTGAAATGAGGACCCAGATTGTGGGGGCAATAAGCTGACTTTGTATAAAATATACAAAAGTATGAAGGCTATTGCTTAACGCATTGTAAGCCGCCCTGAGTCTCCAGAGAAGGGTGGCATATAAATTAAAAGCCAAGCCAAAAAAAAAAAAAAACAAATTCTTCATAACCAGTCCAGTCGGCCTTATCACCAACCTTTGATGTCTTTGGCAACCTGCCAAAGGCTTTTCTTGGCAACCCCCCCCCCCCACAAAGTTCAAGAGACGCTGACAAGAAGCACTGGAATCAACGTTGCTTTTCTACAAAGAACCCAACGACTCGTTGCTGCTCTTTTAAGCCTTATGGGAGTGGCCAATCATCTTCTGACCTTATTCCTGAGTTGTCCTTTTTGCTTCAGCTGCTCTTGACTTCTGGCAGCTCTGCGCATGCGTGCACTAGGAACAGGCTCCTCCTGTTCCTCTGCCTTTCTTCTGTCTGCCTCTGGAGGCTTCGGAGTCCGTGCATCGCTCCCAGATGGCCCTGACCCCATCTCTGCCTCTGACGCAGAGCCCTTGTCCGGGCCTTCCCCTGACTCCGGGACTGGCCCATTGTCCTCCCCAGCCTCCTCACTATCCAACTCCACTGCCAGGTCCTCAGGCTGCTGGCAAACCACAACACCTGGGGTTCCCACAACATGGAGCGAAAAATACACCAGGAATAGGACACGATTATCTTTGCAATGAAGGACATCCGTGTCTTCGCGTCTGCATCTTCCAATATGCAAAATATTACTTGTGGAGGAGATTAAAGCACATATGCTCACCTGTCTGTGTAAATATTACTGACCTTGTGGAGCAATCCTACGGTGCATTAACAGAGGCATACAGTAGTGGCCAAAATTGTGGAAACCTTTTGGGAAAAGTGTATTTTCCAAAACTAGCTAATAACACCACTTTTTTTTTAATAGTACCATAAAATTATATATCAATGGAAAGATAATTTAATCAAGAATGTAATGCAATAACTTTTAGGAAGGATTTGCTATTAGAATAGCAGTTATGGTATAAAGAAGAAAAGTGAAACACGTAGAAAAAAATGAGATATGCAAAAATGATACCATAGAAAAAACGAGATATACAAAAATGATCACCATGTCAGTTAATACTTAGTTGGGTAACCTTTAGCATGAATTACAGCCTTACAACGTCTTCCCATGGAGTGAACCAAGTCTTTTAATTCTGCAACTGTTATCATGTGAAACCAAGATTGAAGGACAGCTTCTATTAACTGGGATTTATTGCTGGGTTGCTTCTGACTAATAAGTTTCTTTAGTCGGCTCCATAGATTTTCCATTGGGTTAAGGGCTATTGCCAGGCCATTCCAGCAGTGGAATAGGATTATCCTGAAACTCTAAAAAAAAGTGGTGTTATTAGCCATCATACCTCAAAAATACACTTTTCCCAAAAGGTTTCCACAATTTTGGCCACTACTGTAGAATCAAGGTCACATGAAGTATTAATATTGCTTAATAAAGCCTTAGTAAGACCACACTTAGAATATTGCAGCCAGTTTTTATCACCATATTATTTAAAAAAAAGATATTGAGACTCTGGAAGGAGGGCAGAGAAGAGCAAGAAAGATGATTGGGGGCTGGAGGCTAAAACATATGAAGGTTGCAGGAACTGGGCATGGCTAGTCTAGTGAAGAGAAGGACCAAGGGTGACATGATAGCAGTCTTCCAATATTTGAGGGGCTGTCACAGAAAGGAGAGGGTCAACCTGTTTTCCAAAGCATCAGAAAGCAAGACAAGAAACAATGAATGGAAACTCACCAAGGAGAAAAGCAACATGGAATTAGGAAGAAACTTCCTAATAGTGAGAACAATGAACCAGTTCACAAGTTGTGGGTGCCCCATCACTGGAGGCTTTTAAGAAGAGACTGGACAGCCATTTGTCTGGAATGGGGTAGGGTCTCCCGCTTGAGCAGGGGGTTTGACTAGAAGACCTCCAAGGTCCCTTCCAACTCTGTTATTCTGTTAATTTGCTAACAGCACAATGGCGAGCCTTCTAATGAATTGTTCTATACTTTTGATGCAATATGGAAATTTCCAACTTTCCCTTCACCCCATTCCACTATTATGACCATCCTCATTATCAGACCCAATGAAAAGAAATAACAATTCCAACTAACTCGTGCAATAAGATTCTGCCAAGGAAAGAAGAAGATTTGCATTATTGGTTGTTGTCATTTAGTATAGCCTTTGTTCGCTTTACATGCTTCCCCAATAAATTAAGCAATTTCTTACAAAAGGGTTTTCCTTTTGCATCATTTAGCCTGCACATTGTACTCATTTGCCTCTGCTAATCATAGGCAAGGGTCAGGAAGAACTGAAATAGCATCCCATTGATTACTGAAACTGGATTCAATGGCTTTCCAGTTTCTGGAAAGATTTCAAATGTGTGTTTGCTGTTGACGATTATAGAAATGGAACTCTATATATTTGAAAGGAACTTAAGGCTATCTTCTCCAAAATGCTTCTAAATGAGAAGAAGAGAAGAGAAGAGAAGAGAAGAGAAGAGAAGAGAAGAGAAGAGAAGAGAAGAGAAGAGAAGAGAAGAGAAGAGAAGAGAAAAGAATGCCCACCAAGCCACACCACGCCCACCAAGCCATGCCCACAGAACCAGTAGTAAAAAAATTTGGACTTCACCACTGAAAAGAACCTTTCGCTTTAACGCAATGGAGTCGAGGGTCTTTCTTTCCTAAGGATCATATTGAGGCAGGTCTGATATTTACAGAAGGTTGTTTATTGTGACCAATTTGATAATAGTTTCTGAAAGCTCTCTTTGATGGGAAGAGAAATCCTACATCCCATAGTGAACTTTCCTAGCATGGCTGGTGCATAGACAGATATGCAGGAGATCCAAATTTGGAATGAGATGTGATTGGGTTTCTCTTTTTTTTTTTTTTTTCTCCCAAGGCTGTCCTAGAAGCCAATAATTTGGATTTGCAGTCTTTATTTGTAAGGGAAAATGGGATAATGGTTGGAACGAGGTTTTGGAAGTCTGTCAAATTTCAGTACAAAAGTAATTAATGCTTCTGAGGAAATCATCTAAATGAAATTTAGAGACTCCAACTCATTGGGCTGTTGAATGATACCAGCTGCATTAATCTGTCAGTGCTCACATTTATATTTCACTGTATTTTTGAAGACTCCAAGTCAAAGACTTTGGATTAGTTGCCATTAAGGGGACAGTAACTTTTAAGGGCTTCTGTCTGGTATTTTTTTATCCCACAGAGGTGAGATTATTTTCTGGACCTTGGGAATAGTGAGAAATGTGTTCTGATTCACATTTCCAAGAAAACCAATCTAATACATGCTTTCCTGGTGAGTCGATATCCCCTTCCCCCCCATTTTTGATCGCCCACTACCCATTATTTTATGATGCAGATTGCCACTTTAAAAGTTTCTATTCAAAATTGCACATGCTAGAAAATCCCACAGCAGGTAATCACAGGATGAGACCCTGTGTTGTGACCCAGGCCCAAGTAGGAAGTATTAGATGCAAACAGTTCCAAAACAAACAGACTTTCTTAGAACAGCTGAGAATTAACTCATTCTCAGCATAATCCAAACTAAATTAAAACAAGTTCTTCTTAACACAAATTCTTCAGTCTAATCACCAACCTTGGTATAAATAGGCAAACTGCCAAAGGCTTCTCTTGACAAAAGTTCAGAAGCAGAAGATGCCGACCAGAGATAAGTGCAGCAAGACAAGAGCAAATCTATCAACACTGTTTTCCGACAAAGAGCCCAAGAGCCGTTGCTGGTCTTTTAAGCCTTATGGGAGGAGCCAATCATCTCTTTGCTGTAACTGCTCTTGCCTTCTGGCAGCTCTTCTCATACGTGCACTAGGAAGAGGCTCCTCCTGTTCCTCTGCCTCTCTACTATCAGCCTCTGGAGGCTCCGGAGTCCGCACCTCACTCCCTGATGGCCCTGGCTCCATCTCTGCCTCCAATGTAGAGCCCTCATCCAGGCCGTCCCCAGCCTCCAGGACTGGCCCATGTTCTTCCTCAGCTTCATCACTGTCCAACTCCACTGCCAGCTCCTCAGGCTGCTGACGGACCACAACACCCTGCTCCATGGTCACTGTACAGGCAATCCTCAATTTACAACCATTCTGTCAACTGTCCAGTTGGCGAATCCAGAAAACAAAACTCTTGAGACATTATTTTACCAAAAGTATAAAACTTTACTGAATAAACCACTTTGGTTTCAGCAAACAGGTCCAAACCGGTAACATTTAACCCCTGGTTTAACTTGAATCTGAAGTCTCTCAGGTTTTCCCCACCCAAAGGAAAGTCAAAGTCCCTTCCCCTGCACCTACCCACATGTCCACCACATGGTCCAATCAGTTCACCATCCTAACTGGAGTTGTTTCCCAGTCACGCCTCTCCAGGTGCAGGCTGAACGTCCTTGGCTTCCAGGGAGAGAATGTTGTTATGGCTATACATCTCACCCCGTCACCATCCAACCCCCTTTCCCTGTTCCCACAGCATGCCCATCCACTAAGTGTGGCAGCCCTGAAGATCCTGTTGTGGCCCGCCAGCGGCCTGCGTGGATCATGGCTGATCTCAACGAGGAGGAGGCTGGTGTGGGGTCGCGCCAGCAGCCTGTGCAGCCAGCGCTCACGTTGGACAACGAGGAGGCTGAAGAGGATGTGGTGCCAGAGGCAGAGACTCAGCCAGGGCCTTCAGAACCTCCAGAGGCTCCTTCAAGTGAAGAGAGCGAAGTGGAGGAGCCTCTCCTCAATGCTCGAGCACGCAGGGCTGCCAAAAGGCAGGAGTGGCTACTCAGGAGGAGGAGGTCTCCTTGAGAGTAAGATTTGAGGATAATTGGCCACTCCTTTAGCCTATTTAAGTCGCACACAGTTAGTAATTTCTTGCTAGAACCAACATGTAATTATTACAGAGCATTTTTGAAGAGTGAGTGCCTTATCGTATCTTGTTTTCTGGGCTGATTGCCAACCTTTGCTGGACTTCGTTTATTCTTGGTACATTATAACTTTGATAAGGACCGTTGGGGTGTGTCACAATCCTTGGGAATCCGGAACTGGGGCAGAACAGAGTCTGTTTCTCCCCATCCAGATCCGTACAGCGTCCAGGCACCGGGACATCACTTGAAGGGCATCATTGGGGTGGTCCGGGGTGGAGATGTACAGCTGAGTGTCATCAGCGTACTGGTGGTACTTCACCCCGAAACCACAGATGATCTCACCCAGCGGCTTCACATAAATGTTGAACAGAAGGGGCGAGAGGACCAACCCTTGTAGCACCTCACTGTCAGGGCATTTATTAATCCCATGTTTGGCTCTGGGACTAATTACCCTGGTTTAGAGGAGATGTATCGTGGCTTATTCCAAGTTGCAATAATCTGAAAAGAAACGCGAGGAAAAAGGTTTCTAATAAAACTCATTTATTTGTTATAAAGAAAATAAAACACCTCACTAACTAAGAAAAGTTAAATTGTTACATTTTGGCAAGTGAGATCTCCTGCCGGTCCAAGACGGACCTCTCTGGCAGGAGAACAAAGGAAAGAGAGTGTGAAGGAATGTGGGTGGATACGGAAACACGTAGCTTACTGATAAGAAGTTGGCAAAGCTACGGAGAGTCTGACAGTCCAGAAATGATGAGTTCAGCTGGCAAATAAAATAACGCAGTGACATTCCCCTTCTTTGCCAGTTGAGCGAATATCAGTACATCATCAAATAAGGCACATCTTCTCACGCAGATACTCGTGTTGAGCTGCTGGAAGTGGTTTGTTGAGCATATCAGCAATTTGATCATGTGTAGATACATACTGCATTTTGACAAAACCTTTTTTCACTAAATGCTTTATGTTTTGGTAACAAATGTCAATGTGTCTGGACCTAGAACCTGTAAAATGAGATTCAGAAATATAAACCACCGATTCATTGTCTTCCATCACGGTGATCGGTCGGATCGGGTGTGTCCAGATATCTGTGACTAAGGCATCAAACCAAGTTAGAGAATTACATGCATCTGAAACACAAGCATATTCAGTTTCAGTAGATGAACAAGAAACAAAATTCTGTTTACGTACTTGCCAATAAACAGGACATCCATTTAAGAACATCATATAACCTGAAGTACTTTTACATGATTTCTTATCACTTGCCCAATCAGAATCTGCATAACAACATAATTCTGCATAATCAGTATGTGTTGGTTCTAACAATAATTTCATGTGTTTAGTGTATTTTAGGTATCTCAATAATTTCTTAATACATGTCCAATGAAACTGTTTTGCCTTACCTACGTGTCGTGATAAAAGATTAACACTAAGTGCAATGTCAGGTCTGGTCCAACTACTAATGTATAACAGTGACCCAATGACTGAACGATAAAGTGTTTGATCCTCGAACTCAGGACTTTCTTCTTGTGTCAAGTTGTGAAAATCTGTTTGCATGGGTGTCTTTGTTGTGTTAGCATCTTTCATGTTGCAATGATGCAAAACTTGTTCAATTTTATCTTCTTGTGAAAGACTAAACCCCTTCTGTGTCTTTTCAATCTGAACACCTAAATAAGTGCTAATGTGACCTAATGATTTCAATGTGAAGTATCTCTGCAAAGCTTTGGCAAAAATTTCACTCATTTGCTTATTTGGACCAATATAAACAATATCATCAACATAAACAAGAACTATCTCATATGCATTGTTAGATCTTTTTGTGAACACGCACTCATCAGTTTCGGACTTAATAAAGCCCATTGAATTTAGTTTGTCAGTAAGACATAAATACCACATTAAACCAGATTGTTTCAGACCATAGAGACTTTTGTTTAGGAACCAGGTATCCCCTTCTTGCTGTCGGAATCCTGGAGGACTTCTCACGTAGATCTCTTTGTCTAGGTCTGCATGTAGATAAGCCGTGTCAACATCAAACTGGAAAACTTCTAAACCAAGGATAGTTGCAGTTGCTAAAGCAATTTTTACACTCTCAGTTCTGACTGTCGGTGAGTAGGTATTTGTGTAGTCCTCAGGATAACGTTGAGCAAAACCCTGAGCTACAAGTCTGGCCTTGTACAGTGACTCACCATTTGGTTTCTTTTTGATTCTGTAGACCCATCGAGTGCCAATGACCTTTTTGTTTGCTGGAGGTTTTGCAGGTGTAAATACTTTAAGTTTCTTTAGACTGTCCATTTCAGCCTGCATTGCCTCATACCATTTGTCTTGCTCTGAATCAGGGAGCTGCTTGATTTGTGTGAAATTATCAGGTGGAAGTGTAACGTTGCAAATCAAAGGCAAGGGTGCTTTTGTCAGTTGCCAAGAATATCGTTGTGGAGGGATTCCTTTTGTGGCCCTCTTGGAACGTCTCGGAACAACTGTCCAGTCTTCTTCTGCTTCGTCCTCATCCTCACTTTCGTCGCTAGCGTCAGCATCTGCAGCTTGCGAAGACGGAACATCGGGTTGAGAAGAATCAGTGGAATCTTGATCATCAATCTGCGTGGCATCAACAGTATCATCTCTAGGAAAATAAACTCCAGGATCATTGGAATGAATCCTGGACCAGTCAATATCTTCTTCAAAATTAGCAGATTGGGAAATCACAATTGCATGTTTAGAGTCAATAAATTTGCTCCATTTTGAATTATCATCAATACCCATAAATCTCAGTCTCTTTGCTGCTGGACTTCCTTTTCTTCTTTGAGCTAAGGGAATGTTCACCATAGCATATGAACCAAAAATATGAATGTTTTTAAGATCGGGCTTGTAGCCATACAACATGAAGAAAGGAGTCTGATTTGTTACACTGCTCCAAGTACGGTTGACAATGTAATTTGCATACTTGATAGCTTCACCCCAGTATATCATACCAAGGTTGGCGTCTTCTAGGAGACAACGCATCATGGTTTGCAGGACCCCTTGTCTTCGTTCTGCGACTCCATTATGAGCTGGTGTGTAAGGGGCCGAAGTCTGATGAATAATTCCATTCTTACGCATCCAGACCTGGAAACGCTGAGACATGAACTCGGCACCACGATCACTCTGGATTCTGGCGATGCGAACTTGGTGTTGGGTAGAAACAAGGGTTGCAAAGTCTTTAAAGATCTGAAAGGTCTCTGATTTTTCTTTCATAGGATATACATATCCATATCTAGAGTAATTATCAACAATTGTTAGAAAATATTTTCTACCACCAAATGATGGCGGGAATGGACCAACTATGTCAATGTGAACCAAATCAAAAATGCGTGTTGACAGGCGTGTAGCGCGTTTGGGAATGGCTGCTGCTTTGGATTTGGCCTTCTTGCATACAGCACAATCCAAAAACACCTTACACCCCTTTAGATCCAAACCTTTTGTGAACTCCGGCATCTTCCTAAGAACACGGAAACTGGCATGCCCCAATCTTCTATGCCATTTGTGGATACACCTGGAATGCAAAGGTTTACCAGTTAGTGAATTCTCAACATTAACATTTTTATGCGGAACCTCAGGCTTGCTCTGAGCAACCTGTTTACCAATTCTCTTTTTGTTGGCTTTAGGAGCCTTTGGAATAGCAACAGGATCTCTCTCTGGAGCATCTCTCTCTGGGCCTGTGCGTTCCCTTTTTGGAGTTTGCATACTTGCCTGTGTTTGTTTTTTAGGCTTTGGCTTTAAGTAATAAACACCACCAATTAATATGGTTTAAGCAACAATAGCTCCATCTTTAACTATGTAACTTGCTTTTTCAAGGTGGTGAACTTGGAACTTTAATGTTTTAGACAAGTGACTCTGACTAAGCAAATTACTGGTTGCTGTTGGTATGTAATAAACATCAGGAATGAATGCATCGAGCTCTTCAACATAAACAGTTCTTTTTCCTTTGACCTGACAAGGATGATTTGAAAAAGAATAAAGTTCACATAGTTCTGGTTCAGGCTCGTGCATTTCTGTGAAAAGTTCCTTTCTGTAGGTAACATGCAATGCTGCACCACTGTCCAAAGTCCACAGGAGTCGTCTGTCGTACTCTGGTTGAGGTTGTGGATCATTGGTTAAAGCCAATGTGGCGAGTGGAGTTTGTGGATCACGCCGGGGACCACGACAACCTTGTCTTCCGCCTCTGCCTCCGCCTCTGGAATCTGTTCCTCTGGGCTGGTATGTGACAGGAGTTGGAACTCGTTGGGGACAATCCCGGGTGGCATGTCCCACACGATCACAGGTGTTGCATCTTGGCATCCTTGGAGCGTAGGTCCTTCCTCGGAAGGGGCGCCTAGCTGGAGCTCTTGATGCGGGTGGTCCTCTCAAGTGTGGCGTGGCCAACATGAATGCCTCTTCTTCAATTAAAAGTCTACAGACATTGTCCACTGTGCATTGAGCAATTGGGACTTGGTTAATTTTTGTAACAGCATCCTTCCATTCATAATTCAAAGAGTTAATAATGATGCTGATCATTTGAATATCTTCAATGTTATGGCCTCTTTCTCTCAATTCTGTTCTCAGACCTTTCAGTTTGGTCAAATGTCCTCCAATTTGTTCACCAGGTTTCAATCTCGAACCGTGGAGTTCAGACATGAGTAAACATGAAGATTCAATTGAGATAGGCCTGTAGCAATTTTCCAATTCAGCCCAAATTTGTCGGGCTGTTGTATTTGGTGGAAAAGTGACCTGCAGTTCAGTATCCATGGACATCAATAATGTTGTGCGAGCCCTTATCTCTAAATCTCTTATTGCATAAGTCCAAGGTGGAGCAGGTGGGTTAAATACCATACAGTGCGTGCCTTCTCTAAGAAGCAATAGTGTAATCTCACTGACCCAGGCTTTGTAATTGTGTCCTGACATTTTTAGTTTTGACTCACCAGTTAGTGGAGAGACAGAAAGTGCCTGGTGAGGAGCCTGCACTTGGTATGCTGGCTGTGCTGGCAGGAATGCCTGTGGTATTTGCTGTGCCTGTTGTGGACCTAAAAATGGCCTTGGTTGTGCCATTGGAGGTGGGCCAGGAGGTGGCCCTATTTGCACTTGTGGCTGGGGCACATATGCAGGCATTTGTAGCTGCTGTGGCTGATGCACTGGAATCTGCTGTATTCCAGTTGCCATTTGTGCTTGATCTGCAATATTGGCATGACCTGCTGGAGATGCAGTCATTTGCCTTTGCTGTGTTCCATCTAAAAGGACACCAACACCGCCAGGGGGTGTTTGAGTTTGGGCCTGTGGAAACACTTGTGGCATTTCAGCTTCCTGTAGTAAATTACTTTTGCCAGCAGATGGTGCTGCACCTTTGGGCAGCTTTGCATACGTGGCATTGTATGCTTTAGAGTAGGAGTGGTTATGTAAGACATGTGTAACTTGATCAGGGAGACTTTCATGTGACGTATGCAGTGCTCTTTGCCTTAATTGGCCTGACACAGGATCCACCAGGGGGAGTGTCTTTGGCTCTGAGCAAGAAGACAATATGGCGCTTTTTGAAAAATTTAAGTTATCTCCCTTATCTTGCTCAAGCATAGATATAGCCATTTTTGCCTGGGATAGCTGCTGTTCATAGAGTTTTATACGGTCACGATAGGCTTTCATAGCCAGCTCATCCAGGGTGAGCTTAGAGCTTCGAGGAGAATAATGAATTGTTTCTCTCTCTGCGTGGGAGGAATTTTGCTCAGCAGTGTGCTTTAGCCTTGCATCGAGCATTACAAATTCAGAAGGTTCTGGGAAGACTTTTTCAGAGCTTGGAAGATCAGAAGAAAATGTTACTGACCTCAGTCGTAAATCATCATCTTCAAAAACAGCTTCTGTCTTATCTGTCTCCATTTCTGTTCCCACGGCTTCTTCTCGTTCCAGGCGTGTGGCTATAGTAAGGGGCTGGAAATCTGGAAACCTCCTTTCTGCCACCTTCTCAGCAAAATACATTTTGTATTTGTTTTACTTCTGTTTCGGCATCTCAGCAATATAATTAGCGTACCTCAGTAGCTAAAAACTAATTGCCTATGCGCTCTTATCAGAAATAACAAAACAAGGAAAAAGCCATAAATCAAACCGTCCGAGAGCTACCAGATGTCAGGGCATTTATTAATCCCATGTTTGGCTCTGGGACTAATTACCCTGGTTTAGAGGAGATGTATTGTGGCTTATTCCAAGTTGTAATAATCTGAAAAGAAACGCGAGGAAAAAGGTTTCTAATAAAACTTATTTATTTGTTATAAAGAAAATAAAACACCTCACTAACTAAGAAAAGTTAAATTGTTACATTTTGGCAAGTGAGATCTCCTGCCGGTCCAAGACGGACCTCTCTGGCAGGAGAACAAAGGAAAGAGAGTGTGAAGGAATGTGGGTGGATACGGAAACACGTAGCTTACTGATAAGAAGTTGGCAAAGCTACGGAGAGTCTGACAGTCCAGAAATGATGAGTTCAGCTGGCAAATAAAATAACGCAGTGACATTCACATACAAGGGGCCTCGGGGTCGACCTCTGCCCCCCTGCCAACACAGACTGTAACCAGTCAGAGAGAAAGGAGGAGAACCACCGCAACACGGTGCCCCTCATCCCTAACTCTTCCAGCCGGTGCAGCATGATACCATGGTTGATGGTATCAAAAGCCGCTGAGAGGTCTAATAGGACCAGGACAGAGGAGCAACCCCTGTCCCGAGCCCTCCAGAGATCATCAACCAATGCGACCAATGCCATTTCCGTGCTGTACCCAGGCCTGAAGCCCGACTGGAACGGATCCAGATAAGCCGATTCATCCAGGTACTGAGGGAGCTGCCGTGCTACCACACTCTCAACAACCTTCGTAACAAAGGTTTAATATGCATCACATATTTTGAGAGTACATTAAAAGAAGGCGGGACTTTGAACATACGATTGTGACTCTTTCTTGAATATTTGGACCCTCCGTGCAGATAACACTGCAGGAATAATTTCCTCTAGCATTTTATATTGGATATTTTTTCCCCCGCTTAAAATGCATTCAAGTAAACCATGTGCCACAGATTATAAGCAGTTTTAGAGACCAGTGTAGTCTTGTTAACTCTGTGTGTGTGCGCGCGCACTTGTGTAACTCTACTTACAAATGTAGCTTTATGGATTAGCATAAAAGAGATGCCAATTATTTTCCTCCAATGCCTTTGTTCTTTCATGTTCAGACTCAACTCAGATATAAAGATCCTAAAATAATCACAAATAATTAAGGTGGGATTATTTTTAAATAATGAAGCAAGCTGGACTTTTACTGCATTCACTCTATTGCCAGCCTTGTGATGTTTATCATTTAATTATTTTCTTTTTAAAAAAAATAAAATAATTAAGCAAAACACAAAAAAAAATAGAGTAAGAAAAAAAGAAAGTAAAATACAAAATAAGAGTGAGGACTTTTCACCCAGGTTACAGTTTTAATAAAGGATGAGGATATTTCTTTATAATCATCTGTGCATAATCCACACATGTAAGCAATTCTTAGATAAAGTTTGATCCCCAACTTTCCTGCTGCCTATTTATTTAAAAGTTCTCTTGTTTATCAGTCTAAAGTAGCAGTCACCAACTGGTGGTCCATGAGAAAATTTTGGTGGGCCACAGAAAAATTATTGGCATTTTTTTATATTGCACTAAATCAGGGGTCCTCAAACTATGGCCCCTGGGCCAGATACATGCAATGAACGTTTATGTTGGGGAGAGAGTCTCTCCCTTCTGTGTCTTTTTGTGTGGGTCAGAGGGGGGCAGAAATTCTGACTTGGGGCTTAATTCAGCCTCCTGGTGCAGGGCTTTGGGCAAAGGCTGGAGGGAAGCACCGCTGGTGGTGAAGAGCTGGAGGGCCTCGTTCCAGTGGGGCTGCATCATGGCCTGGAACTGGCTGACCATCTCAGCCCGCTGAGCCTCCAGGTGCCAGTACCTGGCCTTGTACTCCTGCAGGTCTTCCCTCTGCTTGGAAAGCCTGTGCTCCTAGTCCTCAGTGAGGTGCTTCTGCTGACCCTCCTTCTCGGTCAGATCCAATTTGAACTGAGCTGTTTTTCCAACTCTTTCTCATGGTGGCTGCTTAGCTCCAACAACTGTTGGGGCCTTAAGGAGCCTGGACGGGGAGGTGAGGAGTGGCTGGCAGGGGAGGGGCAAGTAGAGGCTGGCGAGGTGCCCCTAAATGTGAGTGACATTGAGCTGGCCATGCCCATCCAGTCACATGACCACCTAGTCATGCCCACCCGGTCATTAGGCAGATCATATTAGTGGTCCGCGGGATTTAAAATTATGAATTTAGTGGTCCCTGAGGTTCGAAAGGTTGGTGACCCCGGTCTAAAGTCCCATCTTTCATCTGGGGGGGTGGGGGAGGCCGTTTTCCCCCTCCCAGGCTCCAAGAAAACCTCTGGAGCCTGGGGATGGCAAAAAAATGAGTCTGCTGGGCCCACCAGAAGTTGGGAAACAGGCCGTTTCCAGCCTCTGGAGGGCCTCTGGGTGGTTTGGGGGAGGCTGTTTTCACCCTCCCGAGGCTCCAAGAAAATCTCTGGAGCCTGGGGAGAGCAAAAAACGAGCCTACCAGGCCCACCGGTAACCTTTTTGCCGTCGCATGTCAAAAGCAGGGTGAGCACGAGGGTGTCACATGTGCTTGCACAGGGGTCGGGACGTGGGGGGTACTGAATTATGGGTGTGGGCACGTGCACACGTGACACCCACCCACCCACCTGTGCTCCCCCCGCTTTTGGCACACGATGACAAAAAGTTAGCCATCTCCTTCTTGATTAGATTAGAAGACTTCCAAGCTCCCTTCCAACTCTGTTGTTCTGTTCTGTTCTGTTCTGTTCTGTTCTAACCCTGATCAGCAAAAGGCTACGTTTCATTCTGCCACATTTATTTTGCCAGATTTCTGATTTCCCCAATGTCCTTTTTTTTTTTTTTTGCCTAACAATTATGCTGTGGAACTCTTTCTCCCCTGGCCTTGCTCCACGAGACACGCATGCCTGTGGTTTCTCACGTCGTTATAGCATTTCTTCTTTTTTTTTCTCAGACAAAAGCAGAGAAAATTCTACAAGTAATTATCTATGTTCCAGCGGTTATGCAGACGAGAACGATGTAGTGAATGCCTCAGTTGGCAGTCGTGAAAGAAAGGTCATGGGGGGGGGGGGGCGGAAATCCCATAAACTGAACACATTAACCAGAAAAGAATATTTTTGTTAAAGGTTTAAGCAAAACTGACGTTGAAGTTGTTTCCCCTATTTGGAGCAGCATTTCATATTCCGTCTTGAAAATATAAAAAGGCCTAATGTTAAGGGGAAATAAGCAATTTTTCTCACCTAGAACACCAAAATTATTTTATAACAAGATAATGAAATAAGATATTGATTTTTTAAAAAAATATATTCTACAAAGGTACGAATGAAAAAGTCCGTTTCAGAAAAAAAGGAACTTGTTCTTATGGCTTTTTTCGTGATAATATCTCATTTCTTAATAAGCTGGCATGCACAAACTTTATCAAAGAAATGACCATGGTTTGGACAGAAAAAAAAGAGGGGGAAGCATCTCTCATTTCCCACCCACCCACCCACACACACACACACACTTAATGTGGGATCTCTCTGGTGGTTGCCTAGCAACTGAGTTTTCTTGCTCTTCAAAATGGTGGCTGGGCTTCGCTGAGCGAGGAAAACTTAGAAGGTTCAAGAAGGGGAAGGTCAAAAAAGTCAGATGAACCAGTGCAACCAAGGACCCTACGCCAGTGATGACTAACCTCTTTGGCACCAAGTGCCCAAAGCACACATGTGTGCGCACACCCATAATGCAATGTGTGTGTGCCTCGTGCATGCGCACCTGACCCCCCCTGCATGCGCCCCACATATGCATGTGCAATGCCCACATGCGCAACGCCCGCATTCACATGCCCACATGCACGTACAACCCTCCCATGTGCACCCTACCCCATGCATGTGTGCACAACCCCCACACATGCACCCCGCCCTCCCCCACACATGCGCACGCATCTCCCACATGTGCCCCACACCCCGCAGAGCTGAGATGGGGTGAGGGCTCGTATGCCCACAGAGAGGACTCTGTGTGCCACCAGTGACACGCGTGCCGTAGGTTCGCCATCACGGCCCTACCCCTATTTGCCTAGGCATGTGCCTGCAATCTCTGGGGCCTAATGTTCTGTTGAAGAACTTTGGTTGGGTGAGTAGAATCCCCATGGAAGGTTTGGAATTCACTCTGTACTTGTAGAACCGAACAAAATAACTGAGTTGGAAGGGATCTTGGAGGTCTTCTAGTCCAGCCCCCTGCTCAAGCAGGAGACCCTCTACCATTCCAGACTAGTGACTGCCCAATCTCTTCTTAAAAGCCTCCAGGGATGGAGCACCCACAATGGCAATTTGTTCCACTGGTTAATTGTTCTCACTGTCAGGAAATGCCTCCTTAGTTCTAGGTTGCTGGTCTCCTTAGTTAGTTTCCATCCATTGCTTCTTGTCTTGCCATCTTGTCTTGCTTTGGAAAATAGGCTGACCCTCTTGTTTGGGGCAGCCCCTCAAATATTGGAACACTGCTACATTGTAATGGTCTATCCCCTTAAGATACAGGAGGAGGAGAAGCAGCAGAAGAAGATGACTAGGCAATGGTCAAAGAAGAAGCAGTTAAATTCTCATCTTTTATTCGGTTTAAATGTATCTGATTTGTTCCCTTTCTTTAGAAAGTATTTATTTTTATTTATTTTATTTTATTTATTGAATTTATATTGCTGCCTATTCGCCCATGGCAACTGAAGGCGGCTTACATAATTTAAAACCACATTAAAAAAACAATAAAACTAATAAAAGAATCAAATAAATTAATATAATAAAATCACCCCCCCACACACTTTCTGATTTCCTCCTCCTCCTCCTCCTGGTTTTCAAAGGGGCTGCACATAAATCTTGATATCACTCATTTGACAGGCTTATTAATTTGCAGGTGGGATAAGACACAATTCCATAAAGATAATTTATTTCCAAATCAGCTACTTCATATTGTGCAGGATTTTGATGGTTTTTTCCTTATAAGAAAATAGAATATATTATTGATTCTGACCAGTCCTCAAAGCTTCCCCTCCCGTCCTTCCAGGTTTTACATTTTTATTATACCCTGTGTAGATTCAGAAGACCAAAATTTAAGAACTGAAGGTAAAAGAAACTTATATTGTTTTAGGCTGGTTGGTTGTGGCTTTATTATATGGAATCTGGAGAGCCTTAGGATGTTGAAATGAGTTCATTGCTCCTTGTAGCCAATATACTACAGCACTTAATATTCCAGGAAAATAATGATTGGCTGTTAAATCAGTTTCATCCATTTAGATATGCAGACTTTGTTTTTCCAGTCTGCAAGACCACTAAAAATTCTGGAAGAGAAAGACAATATGAAGGATGGCATGCTGGAGAAGACTTGTTAGGATCAAGAAAAAGTAACCTTTTAACAAGAGGCAATGGGTGGAAACTAATCAAGGAGAGAAGCAACTAAGAACGAAGGAGAAGTTTCCTGTTTAGAACAATTAATAATGGAACAACGTACCTGCAGAAGTTGTGAATGCTCCAACACTGGAAATTTTAAAGAAGAGGTTTGTCTGAAGTGGTGTAGGGTTTCCTGCCTGGGCAGGGGGTTGGACTAGAAGACCTCCAAGGTCCCTTCCAACTCTGTTATTCTGTTATTCTATTCTAATAGGTACCTTTACAATTTTGAGAACATCTCTTAGGAGCTTTCACAAAATCGCTTCCATAGCTAGTCAAATAATACACATTTACCGGAAGGAAGCTGGATGAAAATTTCACCACCATCCTCTCTAGGTCTCAATGTGTCTTTTATCTGAGCAAGTTTCCAAGAAAAGATATTGTTTTTGAACAATATCTAAGGGCCTAGTGAGACCCACAGGGGTTCTTTTAAAGAAAGAAGATAGTATAGGAAGGCTGAGGTGCAGTTTCCCATTTAATTATTTTTTAGGCTGTCCTGGTTTTATTTGAGGAGGCAAGGATTTCAGACTGACAGGTCTGGTTGTCACCTGGAATCCAGCCATGGAAAGGTTCCTCATAAATAACAGAAGTACGTACTGTACATCTAACTCTCGGTTCTGCTAATTTCAGGACCCTGGACAGTTCACTGAGCAATTCATTTTAATTTGCCACAAGGCAGTTGGAGCATTTGGTCATGCTCAACCAAGACTGCTTGCTGTTGACTGTAGAGTTTTAAAAACCCTTGGCCCTTCCTAGAACTTCAGACATCTGCATGGCTGGGAAACCACAGAGATCACTGAAGAAGCACACTCTCAGCTGAGTTATCACACAATGGGAGGGCTCCATCCTCAGTGTGAGAACATAAAAGGCTATGCTTAGGGCTTCCTTGAACTTGGGTAAGCAAAGAGGCATGAGATCTGATGGAGCAAAACAGAGACCTCACTTCCCCAGTTCTCCAGTTGTGATATGATGTAATATAGAATAGAATAACAGAGTTGGAAGGGACCTTGGAGGTCTTCTAGTCCAACCCCCTGCTTAGGCAGGAAACCCTACATCACTTCAGACAAATGGTTATCCAACATCTTCTTAAAAACTTCCAGTGTTGGAGCATTCACAACTTCTGCAGGCAACTTGTTCCACTGGCTAATTGTTCTAACTGTCAGGAAATTTCTCCTTAGTTCTAAGTTGCTTCTCTCCTTGATTAGTTTCCACCCATTGCTTCTTGACCTGCCCTCAGGTGCTTTGGAGAATAGCTTGACTCCCTCTTCTTTGTGGCAGCTCCCTAAGATATTTTAACACTGCTATCATGTCTCCCCTAGTCCTTCTTTTCATCAAACTAGACATACCCAATTCCTGAACCTGTTCTTCATATGTTTTAGCCTCCAGCCCCCTAATCATCTTTGTTGCTCTTCTCTGCACTCTTTCTAGAGTCTCCACATCTTTTTTACATTGTGGCGACCAAAACTGGATGCAGAATTCCATGTGTGGCCTTACCATGTACGTTAGCTGAACATTTTTTAAAAAATGTAAGTATCAGGGAGGAAGGAGATTTTGGAGGGCGCAAGGTAGGAGGTCCACAACCATATTTCCTGCCTGATGTCAAGTCATTTGTATCTCTTGATTATTGGTCAAACGTATAAACTCCAGATAATTACAAATTGTTCCGCTGATCAAATCTTTGATGTCAGAGATCAAAACAAAATGTTGATGATGTTGACAAAGTGCAGAATTTCATTTATTTTGTGTTGAAGGTACACAAATTTTCCCAGTGCTTCTATTGGAAGACTAAGGGAGAGTGTATTTATCTATGGCAGAGTAGAAAAAGACACTATCTGGTTAAATAGAAGCTGAATGCTTTCGCTACTGAATCTTGCAATAAGATTGCTGTTGTTCTGTTTTTGTTTTTGCTTTTTTAAAAAAAAATGCAGCAACCAATATTGAACTTTGCTGCAACATCTTCCAATATCTCTAGGCTGCAATTCTCTCCTCACCTCAATAATCTTGTTACACCTGCGCGCTTTCAAATATTAGCAATTTTCGGAGTCATCTCGGCGAGCTATTTTCCATGTACTCAACTGTATTCTACATGTTGCTTCTATGTACTGAAAAAATTGCTTTTTTTGTCCCAACCAGTTAGAATCTAAGTCACTGGAGTACAGGCTACTCATGCCTTGGGAGGGGAGGGGAATCCACAAGAGTTTCTGGGTATAGCTGCAGAGTGTTGGTGGATTGAGTGGGAGGCAAAGAGTCAAAAGAAGATTCAAATATTGGAGGGTGATAGTAGCTTTCATGATAGGGAAAAGGGATGGTTTCCTCTAAGGAATTTTAAGGGTGCTGAAGATTAAAAAGGTAAAAGTTCCCCTCGCACATATGTGCTAGTTGTTCCTGACTCTAGGGGGCGGTGCTCATTTCTGTTTCAAAGCCGAAGAGCCAGCGCTGTCCAAAGATGTCTCCGTGGTCATGTGGCCGACATGACTAAACGCCAAAGGCACAGAACACTGTTCCCTTCCCACCAAAGATGGTCCCTATTTTTCTACTTGCATTTTTTACGTGCTTTCGAACTGCTAGGTTGGCAGAAGCTGGGACAAGGAACGGGAGCTTACCCCATCACACGGCACTAGGGATTCGAACCGCTGAACTGCTGACCTTGCGATCGACAAGCTCAGCATCTTAGCCACTGCATTGGTCAATAACAGCAGTCAGGTTTAAGCTGGGAAATGTCAGGCCAATCAATCAGAATGTCAACCTGCAAAGCAACTTCAGCGGAAGCCATTCTTACTTCATTTCTTGGTTGCTATTCAAGGGGGAGGGGAGAGAGCATGGGGGGAGGGGGGAACTCAGAAATGTGGTACCTCAGGTAGCCATAACATCTACCAGCTGGCATGAGAACCAAGGTCATGTCAATGGACACCTGTCAACGTTGACCGGGAACCTATATCTGGACTGATTGGCCCATGTGACCTGAGAGACATAGGGGGTGGGGAGGTCTCATTCTTTTAACTATCCTTAAGCAAAGGAATAATTTAGAGTTAGTTTCACCTTTCAAAGTGCCGATATAATGTACTCAATAAAGGATCTCTTGAACCTGAACAAAGTGTCAGAGTCCTAACTTCCCGGAGTTCATTATCAAAATGATGAAACAGAATAGAGCTGGAAGGGACCTGGGAGGTCTTTTAGTCCAACCCCCTGCTCAAGCAGAAGACCCTATATCAGGGGTGAAATGCTCCCGGTTCGGACCAGATCACCCGATCCGGTAGCGATGGAGGCGGGTGGTTCAGAGAACCAGTAGCAAAAATCCCTGCCCCCCCCATGCCCAGCTGAGCCGCACAATTATCAGAGGCTTTTTTTTTTTAATTTTTAAAAGTATTATTTCTACAACCTCTTCAGCCGAAAAAATGCTTTTAAAAGTAAAAACAAAAAAAAGCCTCTGATGATTGCACGGCTCAGCTGGGATCGTCAAAGGCTTTTAAAAGCATTTTTTCTAAACCTCTTCAGAGGTTGTAGAAAAAATGGTTTTAAAAGCCTCTGATGATCCCAGCTGAGTTGCCTGATCATCAGAGGCATTTAAAAGAAAAAAAGCCTCTGACGATCAGGCAACTCAGCTGGGATCGTCAGAGGCTTTTAAAACCATTTTTTCTAGAACTTCTGAAGAGGTTTAGAAAAAATGCTTTTAAAAGTTAAAAAAAAAATTGGCCATGCCCACCCAGTCACATTACTCCCCCACCACCAAGCCACACCCACAGAACCGGTAGTAACAAATTTTAGATTTCACCACGGCCCTATGTATATGCCATTCTTCAGGGGAAGGGTTTTTTTTTTATTACTACCTTGTTTATTAAGTTCTTTCTCATATATCCTGTATCCTGAAATGTATTAATTTATAACTTTAACCTGGCGCCTAAGCGCCCTGGCATTTTCGCACCTTTTGGGGAATGTAAGGGGAGGGAGGGAGGGCCATGTGGATTCCATTGTTCAAGAACCAGCAGAAGGATGACCCTGAGAAAATTCCCTTATCTCTTTCTCAGAGCGACCGGTACAATAACATCTTCACACCTGCAGATTGGCTGAATCCACATCGGACTGTTGGGAGGGGTTTCTAATTCTTTTATTCTAACTGTATGGCCTGAGGGCCCTCAGACCTTGCTTTCTCTTTCGCCCTGCTATTACCTCTATTCAATAAAAGGTTCCTTTTGAAATGCTAAGTTTTAAGAGTCTTTACTTTCTTGAATAAGGGGGATAGGCCAGGCCTTACACCCTATACCCGTGATGGCAAACCTATGGCACGTGTGCCACAGGTGGCACGCGGAGCCATATCTGTGGGCATGTGAGCGTTGCCCTAGCTCAGCTACAGTGCGCATGCGCATGCCAGCCAGCTAATTTTCGGGCCTTCCGGGCCCACCAGAAGTCAGGAAACAGGCCATTTCTGGCCTCTGAAAGGCCTCCGAGGGGGCTGGGGAAGGCCGTTTTTGCCCTCCCCAGGCTCCTAGAAAGCCTCTGGAGCCTGGGAAGGGTGAAAAAGGGGCCCACTGGGCCCACCATGTCATTGCATGCCAAAAGCGTGGGGAGCATGTGGGGGAGCTCATGCGTGTCAGCACTTCAACCTGCATTTACTCTAGTGCTGACATAAGAAGAAGAGGGGCTAGCTGGCAAGATGATGCTTGACACTTCACCTACTTATTTTCCTTGAAGATAATATTCCCTAGGAGATGAGAGGGATGGGGGGCATTCCTGGGAGCTTAGGTAGTAGATATGGGGAGAGTGATTTGGAAGAAGGCCAATGAGACGCAGAGATTTGGGGAATGGAAAAGGAGGGTTTGGGGTCAGGAAGCCAGAGCTGGCTACGCCACAATCGGGGCCAGATTGTCATGCTTAATAAAATGAAAGATTTCTTCAAAGACTATCTGTTTGGAAATGCAATTTATTTTATTTGAAGACGATATCGAAACCTGACAGAGTGTATGTGCGGGGGGTGGGGGCATTGAATTATGGGTGTGGGCAGCATTCACGCGACCCCCCCCACTCCCCCCGCTTTTGGCACCCAATGGCAAAAAGGTTAGCCATCACTGCCCTATACAATTCGAGACAAGTGGATTCCCAGTCTCTTTTTTAAAGTCGCCAGCGATGGGGCAACCTACAATTTCCGGAGGCAAGCCATTCCGCTGATTAATTGTTCTCATTGTTAATGAATTTCTCCTTAAAGTTAAAATCTTAAAATTAAACTTCCTTTAATGCTGTGTTGAAGTCAGCCATGGCACTTTTCCTAAGTTTTGTTCTTTCTACATTATTCTTAGGGTGCTTGAGAGTGAGTTTTGCATTTACCTTAATGGTGTTTTGGCAGTGATTTTATCGTTAGAGACAGTGTCAGCCGGGCTCCGATTGCTGCTGTTGTTGCCTGCTAAGCATTTTTTCCAACACTCTATTGACTTTCTGGTCTTCCCAGGTGAGAAAATGAAATGCAAGGTGGCTTAATGGAAGCATGGTAAGTTAAGGAAACAGAATAGCATAATGAAAGATAGCAAAATTGAATCCTCTGAGCTTTGCAACAGGAGTGAATATTTATTTGGGGGAGCCAAAAGGACAAACCCAGAAGGATTTTATATGTAAGATCTATAAGCCCAAAAGAAGGTTTCTGGGTGGCTTATAAATCTTACATATAAAATACAAGCTATTATAATAATTCATTAGAATAGCAATCCAATTCAGTCTCAGCTTCCTTTGCTGTAATATATCTAATTATATTTAAGGAATATTGCATTCCCTTTTTATGACCCTGTAATTCCTTGTTTTGGGGTAGAGCCGGGCTGACTAGATGGAGCTGAGCATTTACTGGCTGGATGCCCTTCCTGACTCCCCGCAGAGTTCACAGCACAATCTTTTTTTTTTTTTTTTGCGGCCAAGAAAAGAAACATCTGCTGCTACCTAGGATTGAACTCTCAACCTTTTCAAGTGGGAGGCAAGCGTCTTCACCACTAGGCCACCACCCTTCTCTCTTTATGGAATATTGCACTGCCAATCTGTAATTCATCCCTGAAGAAGCCATGTTTTCACCTGCTCGCAGAAGATCACGAAAATGGAAGCCATCAGGGCAAGTTATGCTACAGAAGAGTTGCTAAGAGAAAACCAGCCACCATCCCCTCCCACTATGCTTCCTGATAGGTAAGCACTATTAGCAGGTGTCCCCCTTAGTTGTTTGGGGTAAGACAGAGAAAAATTGTTGGCAGAAGCAGGTCTCCAAGTTGTTTAGGCCTCAGGCCATATAGGGCAGGGGTATCAAACTGGATTTCTTTGAGGGCCAGATCAGCATTGTAGTTCTCCTCCGTGGGACAGCTATGGGGGAGGGAGATGGGATGGACACTTCCTGAAGCACCCTGCTGGCCAAAACAGGGTGTGGGCGAGCACACGAGCCCCCCCCCCGTGCCCCGTTTTCAGCCTGGACGGCCTCCTGTAGCACCCTGCCTGCCAAAATGTGACACAGAGGGCCTCACGTGTACCCCCGTGTCCCCTTTTGGCTGATAGAGTGCTGCAGGAGAACATCCAAGGTGAAAACGGGGTGCAAGGGGGGCACACGAGGCCCTCTTGTGCCCTGCTATAGCTGCCAGAGGCATTGCGGGCTAGTCCTTTGCTATTTCCAGGCTGGCCCTGCAGGCCAGATTTAAGCACTCTACAGGCTGGATCCGGCCCATGGGCCTTGAGTTTGACACCTCTGATATAGGGCTTTGTAGGTAGCAACCAGCATGTTGAACTACATTCAGAAACCTACCGGTAATCCGTGCAGCTCCTGGTGTAACATGACAGTATCATGACTGACCCCTGAGCATGCAAGCCATTGCATTCCAACCTATGTGAAGTTTCTGGCCAGACCCATATAGAAAAAATTCTGTTAATGAAATCTGGAAAAGACAAGAGTGTCTTCAGGTAAGGTCACAACTGATGCATTAACTGAAGCTCTGCAAAGATTCTCTTGACTATGCTGTCTATCTGGTCTTTGAGAGAAGCTAGAAACTTAATAGGACCCTAAGATTGCAAACCCGATCTTTCTGGGGAAGCACAACCCAAGAAAAATCAATTATGGTGTAATCCTAGAATGACTTGGCCTTCAGCCATTCAACACGTAGCTGTCAAGCTCCAGGAGAATCAGGAGATCCAGACAGTTCAGATGGATATAAAGAATCATTGCAAGTTTAAGCTCTCTACAAGAATCTGAACTACCAAACAGCCAAAGGAAATTAGTGGGAGATAAAAGTAGAAGGAATTCAAAGTGGGCTGGATTTAGATCTCTTGTGGGTGTGAAGGGATTCAAGACTGATGACACATTTGACCCCTCCCTCAGGCTCAGTCTGGTCCATCTGGGAGTTATGTGCTGACCCCAGAGCCTCCAGAGTCTGATAGCAGCGAGGCAGAGGAACAGGGGGAGTCTGTTCCCAGTGCGTGCATGCGCAGAGCTGCCAGAAGGCAAGAACAGTTAAGAGAAAAGGGGCAACTCGGGAGTAAGGCTTGGAGATGATTGGCCATAAGACATAAAGGTGGAGCAAAGGTACATGAACCTTTGCAGGAAGCAACTTTGTTCGTTCTGGTCAGTTTAAACTCTGAAGCTCCGTTTTGACTTTGTGCTCCATTTGGCCTTGCAAAGCTAATTGGCAATTAGGTATTTGGCAGCATTTCAAGGGAGATAAAGGTGGGTGCTTATCAGCCTTATCCCGAAAGACTGTGGCAGACTTCTTTCGGACTATTCACAAACTGTTTGGGACTCATTACGGGCTGTGAATGAACATAATTCACAGCTGTTGAAATAAAAAGAGATTTTTTGGGACTAAGTGTGTGATTGTTACTGTCTCAGGAAGCCTTGGTCAGAACAGACCCCAACTATGGGTGTCTCTGGAGAAGCCAAAAGTATCCACAGTTCTGAAGGCGCACCAAGATGTCCTTTCCAATCCATAACCCAGGGGTCTGCAACCTTAAACACTCAAAGAGCCATTTGGACCCATTTCCCACAGAAAAGAAATCACCGGGAGCCACAAAACCTGGGTGGGCGTGGCCAACTCAACATCACTCCCTCCCACACAGTCACATGACCACCACCACCACCCCCCTCAGCCACGCTTACCTAGGTTTTGTGCCTCCTGGTGTTACTTTATGTAATCGCCCTTACCTTCTTAGGCCAGACAAGGAGTGACTAGGAGGGGAGGGCAAGGGGCAGGGCCAGCCAGTGGTGGGTTCAGCAGACAGGGAGCCACAGCAAGGGGATGAAAGAGCCACATGCAGCTCCGGAACCGCAGGTTGCAGACACCTCCCCTAACCAAAATGTATTAAACATCAACTGACAAATTGTGCATGTGGTTCAAGAATAACCTGATTATTTTTCTCACACTCTACACCGCAACTTGTCTCTCTCTTCCCTGCCCTCTGACTGTTCCTTATGTAACAGAGTTGAGTGTATTTTTTTTTTTAAAAAAAAAAAACCAGCGCAGAAGTAGAACATGATGAATTAAGGAAGCCCCATTAATTTTTCATTTTGACAGATGATAGTGCGTCAAAAGCGGGAAAGTTGTGCCTCGTATCAAAACTCTGAGAGTTTATTCTTTGTAACATCAACTTCTGTGGTGATTTCCCCCCTACCCACCCACCCACCCACCCTTCCTTTGGCCTGAATTAAGTAACGGGCACCAAAAGCATGTAAAATTCATGGCTATCTATAATTTACATGCTGAGAGATAAATAATGAACTAAACCTTGTCATTCAATTAAGATTGCATTTGTCATCAAGCCCTGTGTTGCTTAATATGGAACTCCTTCCTTCCTTTCTTTCTACAACCAATGTAATATAAAAAGATGACTTTAAAAACTGGGAAAAGCTGTTTTTTGTTTTTAAAAAAATGAAATGAAAGTTGGACGCTGAAAGCCAAATCTGGCTCTAGGTTCTGCCTCAGTTTACCTTCCCAATAAGCAACTGAGTCAGAAGATCATTTAAAAGCAGTTTATTAGGGTACCCTGATAAAGTGGGATCTCTCTATATGAAAAAGGAGAGAGAGAACCCCAAACCCCATGTTTCCCTCCTTTTTTTACAGTTAACACAACAAAGACAGTGCAAGAGGAAAGTGGATTTGGCAGAATTAAAGTAACCTCCCCTTTGCAGTTACATCAGTGGTGGGATTCAAGCTGTGTAACAACCGGTTTGCTGAGGACGCACATATGGTGTGTTTGAATTCCGCTCTAAAACTTACCTTCTGCTGCAGCCCCGGTGAGTAAAACAGCTGAAACATGGCAATCCACTCTGCTGCGCCAATCAGCTGGGCTTCAAACAAAGGAAATAAAGGTAAGTAAAGCGCAGGGGCAGGCCCAGCTGATTGTCAGAGGTTCGCTCGCAGCTGATCGTTGGAGCTACCAGTTCGCCCAAATTGGTCCGAACCTGTAGAATCCCACCCCTGAGTTACATGTAATCAAACATGTTAGGCATTTGCATCCCATAATATCACACATGTTCATTAACATGAGGTCTGACATCAGGAGGGGCGTAATTGTAAGGAAAAGGGTTATTTAAGAGTTCATGAAAGTGATAGGCCAGACTTCAGGTTGTACTAAGTAACTTTTTCTTATCTGGAGCTGGTCTCCAGCTTGTTTATCAGTTTAGGAATGTTAAAAAGCTAATAAATCTGAACATCATTTTAAAAGAGAGAAAATAAATCAAATTAAAATGCACTGTAACTTTGCTAGTTAACAAATAACAAAACCCATGTTATTTGCCCCTCAACACAGGGCTGGGCTGCTGGGGGTTCACAGGGGTTCGGGAGAAACTCTAGGTAAGATTCTGTGCAGTTCAGAGAACCCACAAATCCCAGTCCTGGCTGATCCCGCCCACCCTCCCATCCCCTCCCAGGAGTCCCCCACATGGCCCGTTTTGGATGCAGGAAAGTGCAGGGTACACATGGAACCTTGGGGAGGCCTACCAGAAGTTTGGGAGGGCCTCCTGAGCCTGGGAAGGCCGTTTTCACCCTCCTGGAGGCTCGAGAAAAGCCTTTGGAGCCCGGGGAGGGCAAAAACGCCCCCACCACCGTGGTGCAGGAGGCTGACTAGGCCACGCCCACCATGGCCACACCCATCCAGCAACCAAGCAAAAAAACCCTTGCTAAAATTTTTGAAGCCCACCCCTGCCTCAACACCCTTCTGGAAAACATCTGACTATTTGAGAGAATGGTTCATAGGAACAAGTATATAGATCTCTTCTTTAAAATAAGTCCTATTGAGTTCAGTGCAATTTAATCCCAAAACAACACAGATCCCAAAATCTTAACTACCATTAATTCAGGCCAGAGGACAACAATTCTTCCTAACCATATTTCTGCCTTAGAAAATTATGCAAAAATGCTTGCCTGGTTCAGATCTATTAAATATTACGGCTTTCTACAAAATTCGCCTTTATTCAGTTGCCACGAAGTTGTTAGGCGTGAAGAATCAGGACCACACTTTAAGTTTCAGCTAAGCTGATTTTGCTCATGCTTATACACAAAAATCTAGTCAACTAACAGTAAAGGTAAAAGGTAAAGGTTCCCCTCGCACATATGTGCTAGTTGTTCCCAACTCTAGGGGGTGGTGCTCATCTCCGTTTCAAAGCCGAAGAGCCAGCGCAGTCCGAAGATGTCTCCATGGTCATATGGCCAGCATGACTCAACGCCAAAGGCGCATGGAGCACTGTTACCTTCCCACCTAAGTGGTCCCTATTTTTCTACTTGGGAGATGGTAATTAATTATTCTATTCTATTCTATTCTATTCTATTCTATTCTATTCTATTCTATTCTATTCTATTCTATTCTATTCTATTCTAGCCTAGCCTAGCCTACTCTACTCTACTCTACTCTACTCTACTCTACTCTACTCTACTCTATTCATTAGGACAGGGGTCAGCAATCCACAGCTCTGGAGCCACATGTGGCTCTTTCATCCCTCTGCTGCAGCTCTCTGTCACCGGTCAGCTCCATAATTGATAGGGCTTTCGGTTAGGATAGGTAGAGGAAGAAGGACACCGCACTAGGAGGAGACTATGGCGGGGGAATCAGCTTTCCAGTCAGCAGAGAAAAAAGGACGCTGTACTAGGAGGAGATGGTGGGGGAACCGGGCTTCCAGTTAGGACTTTTGTGGCTCTTTGAGTATTTAAGGTTGCCTACCCCTACCCTAGGAGATGGTGTGTTCTTGAAGGAACAATACTAATGCAACACTAATGCCAAGAAGAGGGAGAGAGAGAGAGAGAAAGAGAAAGAGAGAGAAAAGAATATACATAGTGGCATTTAAAGCTGATTATTAAGTGGGAGAAGGGAGGGGGATTGATCACATTAAATCCCAGGAGAACTCTAACTTCTGAATGTCCCCACTGAAATAAGCATTACCAGTCGTCCTTAAAGAGGAAAACATATTTTCCTCTTTGAATTAAATAATCAGTTTAACCATTCCTGCTTTATCTTCCTTGCTGTGGAAATAATGTCTATTTCTATTTGCACCTAGTAATCTTTGTGAACTGTCACCATTTTTCTTTACAAAATTCACTGTATCCTTTCAAAAATCTTTGACTTATGCCTAACTTTGGATAGAGATTTGTACCCCTGTTAGCTTTTGTTTTTAGGTTTTAGGATTGGTTAGTTTATTCAGTGTGCATGCTTCTTTCTTTCAATACTCTTCAATATTTTAATACTCTTGTAGGGCCCAAGCTGCCCAATTCATCAATATTCTATAAGAGAAAGTAAGGTATCAATTCCATTTGCCAGAATTCCCAACTCTAAGTCTTCAGAACCAAGATGATGACTTTCCTAGTTGGTTTTCATAAAACAGAGATACTGCTACCTGTGCTATTTTCTTCGCCTGACATCCATCCATCTTGCTAAGCCATGGTAAACGTATCCATGTTTCATAGACAAAATCACAGCTGGTTAGCTCAATGCTGAAATCACAAACTACAATTTACAAACCACAAGGATATATAATGATTGATATAACTCTCTAAACTATAAATTGTGGTTTAGCCTTCAGAGTTAATTTTAAGTGAAAATCAAACAAATCATGTTATGGATAATCACAATAGGTGTAATGTGTATAACCCTCCAAAGACATCCCGGTATTATAACTCCGAATACTGGATAAATTTTCAAGTTATCCTAGACGATATATCTGTATTGTACCCTCAGTCCATAGTGGTATTACTATGACAGGGGTCTGCAACCTTAAGCACTCAAAGAGCCATTTGGACCCATTTCCCACAGAAAACAAAACACCAGGAGCCAGAAAACCTGGGTGGGCGTGGCCAACTCGATGTCACTCACTTCCACCAGTCACATGCCCTCCTAGCCACGCCTACCCAGCCAGTCATTAAGGCAGAGAACCAGTTGTTAAAAAATACCAAGAACCACAAAACCCTTTTGACACCTCTCTCTCTCCCTCCCCCTCTCTCTCCCTCTCTCTCCCCCTCTCTCTTTGTATCTCTCTGTCTCTGCCCTGGCTGCTTCTCCATTGCCCGCCATCGCCCTTACCTTCTCAGGCCAGGCGAGGAGTGACTGGGAGGGGAGGTTGAGGGGTGGGGCCAGCAAGTGGTGGGATCATCAGACAGGGAGCCACAGCAGAGGGCCCAAAGAGCCACATGCGGCTCTGGAGCCACAGGTTGCTGACACCTGTTCTAACCTCTCCTGTTTGTTGATTGGGTGGCTTTGAATTTCTGTCCCTTAATATGTCCTGCCTTGGACTCACCCAGGTGACAAACCTTTTTTGCAAGTTTAGGTTTAATACCGTGCCTTGATGGCTTCCCTTTGAGTTTTGTTTGAAGGTTGCAGAATCTAATGCAATCATGATGCTCCCATTTGCAATTTCACTTGGGTATGGTTAGGATGGTTGCCCAGCATGATGGAAGCATCTGATAACTGCTTTTGACAATTGCACGCCCGAGGGATACAGGAGTGGGGCAGAAAGCCTTGAGCACCAGCGGTATTTAAAAAGGTGTACATTTGACTCTGGTTAGTCCCTTCCAAAAGAGGACCTTTTTCTTCGAGAAGTTTTATTGGAGATGATCAAGCTAAGTGGAGTGGATCGTGTTAAGAAATTGCTCTGTGGGAACATATGTAAGAAGGCTTTTCAATCCAGGGGTTGGAGCAAGCAACTGTTGCTTGATACAATTCAGGGAAATGAAATCAAAGGAGTATGCAGATATTAATATCTGACTTACCTTAGAAGAGAGTCATAGATCTAACCCTAATCCTTATCTAAAGGTAATATCAAAGATTGATATTACGAAGTTTGCCAGTTTGGTGTAGTGGTGAAGAAGCTGAAATTTATTTAATTAATTTAATTTAATTTAATTTAATTTAATTTAATTTAATTTAATTTAATTTAATTTAATTATTTAATTTAATTTAATTTAATTTAATTTAATTTAATTTAATTTAATTTCCATCTCACTCATGGAGTGACTCTGAGCAGTGTACAATTAAAACATATCAACCTAAAAAGCATATTTGTAAAAATGCAAAACATCAATAAAGAAGCGAGATTAAAAATGAGAATAAAATAATTTAAAAATAAAAAGTGGGGAATGGCTATTAAGGGGTTTCTTAGTGCTCAGTGAGCCCCAGATGAGTTGACAGAATCAGGCTTTCAAACTCCTCCAAAAGGCCAGGAAAGTGGAGGCCTGTAGAAGAAGGAGTGACAGAATCTGGGAGCAGAATTAAAAGAGAGATCAACCTAGAATCTCTATGTAGCCACAAGCAAACTAGTTCCAACCCCCCTTAAATTTCCTTGACCCTTATCCAAGGGTAGGTTTCTACCGGTTCAGACCAGTTCGGGCGAACCGGTAGCTTCAACAATCACCTGGGCCCGCCTGCCCGTCCATGCACTTTACTTGCCTACATCTTTGCAGCTGATTAATGCGGCAGAGCAGATTGCTGCACCTCAGCTGTTTCAATTCCCTAGCACTAACGCGGAAGGTGATTTTTCATTCAATTGCGCATGTGCGTGTAGCACCAAACCAGTTGTTAAACCGGTAGGATCCCACCACTGCCCTTATCCCAAAGATGCTTTTTCGGAAGCAAATCCAAAACAAATTCTTCATAAACAGTCCTTCAGCCTTATCACAAACCTTTGTCTTCTTTGGCACCCTGCCAAAGGCTTTTCTTGGCAAAGCCCCACGAAGTTCAGAAATAAGACATGCTGACAAGAAACAAATGTGTCAACGTTGCTTTCCTACAAAGAGCCCATGAGCCGTTGCTGCTCTTTTAAGCCTTATGGGAAGGGCCAATCATCTCCTGGCCTTACTCCTGAGTCGTCGTTTTTGCTTTAGCTGCTCTTGCCTTCTGGCAGCTCTTCGCATGTTTGCACTAGGAACAGGCTGCTCCTGTTCCTCTGCCCTCTGCTATCTGCCTCTGGAGGCTCCGGAGTCCTCCCATTGCTCCCCGATGGCCCTGGCCCCATCTCTGCCTCCAACGCAGAGCTGTCATCTGGGTCTTCCCCTGATTCCAGGACTGGCCCATTGTCCTCCCCAGCCTCCTCACTGTCCGACTCTGCTGCCAGCTCTGCAAGTTGCTGGCAGACCACAACAGATAGATAGATAGATGATAGGTAGGTAGGTAGGTAGGTAGGTGGGTGGGTGGGTGGGTGGGTGGATGGATGGATGGATAAATAGTTAGGTGATAGAGTTGATAGATTAGATAGATAGATAGATAGATAGATAGATAGATAGATAGATAGATAGATAGATAGATAGATAGATAGATAAGATATACAAAGAGAGAGAGAGATACATGCACAGAAAGAGACTTTGATTTTTATATGCTGAAGTAGGCAGTTCTTTTATATGTACTCTATACAACTTTTATCTTGTCTACAATAAAGCAATAAAGCAATGCACCTCCCTGTGTTGTGTCTTGAGTTTTTGCAGTAAGCAAATTCCTGAATATGGGGGGTTAAGTGTTCTGAGAGCTGAGATTTATTTCCTTACCAGGTGTGAAGTCTGACAAATACAGATAACATGTGTAATACCCAAATATGAAGAAATGCAGCCATGGAATGTGAAATTGGTTTCAGCTGATTGCATTTCTTGGGGGAGGGAGGGAGATGGAAAGGTATGTCCTCTGTTTTAAATGTTAGTGGATGGATTTAATTGCTGCCAAAGGCCAATGCGGTGTGAGTTTACAATGTTAAAAATATAAAGAGCATGAGCGTAATAAATGTAATAAACATACTTAGTGGAGTTATACCGTTGTTAAGAATTACTAATATGGCACAAAAGAATATTCCAGATTCTCCAAAATACTTTCATCAGGCAAGTGGTTAAAAATGGAGACAGCGAGGAACAATGATAGTGATGCTTGAGCAATCGTAGCTTTTGTATCAATCAGAAGAGCACGGAAAAAAATATCCCCACAAAGATGTGCCTTATAAAGAAGATTGAAGAGTTGGAAAGCAGGTTGAGGCTCTCTGGCCCATTGTGTTCCTGGAAGCTAAACAGTTAAGCGTAAAAAGAACAGCAGTCATCCATCTCAATGCATCAAATTCCTCTTCCATCCTCGCCTATTCTAAATAAGGACATTTAAGGTAAGAATGCTGCTGATAATCAAATCATCATTCCTTCTGACAATCTCTTGCCACAGGAGGAAATATTGTGGGCATTAATATTCTCCTAACCTTGGAAAGAAGCACAGAAATCCAAATTATTTCAGGAAACATGCAGTTCAAAATCAGTCTCAAGATAGCAGTGGGAAACCTGATTGGAATTTGGCACAAGATTTTCTAGGATAGAATACAACATATAATGACAGAGTTGGAAGGGACCTTGGAGGTCTTCTAGTCCAGCCCTCTGCTCAAGCAGGAGACAACTACATCCTTCCAAACAAATGGTTGTCTGATCTCTTCTTAAAAACTTCCAGTGTTGGAGCATTCAACTTGCCTTCTGGAGGCAAGTTGTTCCACTGATTAATTGTTCTAACTGTCAGGAAATTTCTTAGTTCCAGGTTGCTTCTCTCCTTGATTAGTTTCCATCCGTTGCTTCTTGGCCTGCCCTCAGGGGCTTTGGAGAATAGCTTCACTCCCTCTTCTTTATGGCAGCCCCTGAGATATCAGAACACTGATTTCATGTCTACCCTAATATTTCTTTTCTTTAGACTAGACATATCCAACTCCTGTAACCGTTCTTCATATGTTTAGCTTCCTCATTTCAACCCTGAGCTACAAATATTCTCCTTTATTGGAGTTGAGTCTTTTTCTTTCCTAAAGGATCAAGCTGGGGCAGGTCTGACAGTCACCTTGTAATGGAGATAGGCAGCAAAATAGATAGATGATGATGATGATGATAGAAGATAGATAGATAGATAGATAGATAGATAGATAGATAGATAGATAGATAGACAGACAGACAGACAGACAGACAGACAGACAGACAGACAGACAGACAGACATAGCAATAGCACTTAGACTTATATACCGCTTCACAGTGCTTTACAGCTCTGTCTAAGCGGTTTACAGAGTCAGCCTCTTGCCCCCAACAATCTGGGTCCTCATTTTACCCACCTCGGAAGGATGGAAGGCTGAGTCAACCTTGAGCCTGGTGAGATTCGATCTGCCAAACTGCTGGCAGCCGCTGATCAGCAGAAGTAGCCTGTAGTACTGCACTCTAACCACTAATCCACCGCAGTGGATAGATGATAGAGATAGATAGATAGATAGATAGATAGATAGATAGATAGATAGATAGATAGATAGATGTAGGGAGGGAGGGAAGGAAGGAAGGAAGGGAGGGAGGGAGGGAGAGAGAGAGAGAGAGAGAGAGAGAGAGAGAGAGAGAGAGAAAGAAAGAAAGAAAGAAAGAAAGAAAGAAAGAAAGAAAGAAAGAAAGAAAGAAAGAAAGAAAGGAAGGAAGGAAGGAAGGAAAGAAAGAAAGAAAGAAAGAAAGAAAGAAAGAAAGAAAGAAAGAAAGAAAGAAAGAAAGAAAGAAAGAAAGAAAGAAAGAAAGAAAGACAACACATGAAAATATGAAGAACTGGTGCCAGGATTCGCATTGCCTTTCCTATTTCATCTGTTCCCCTCTCACCTTCCTCTTTGGCGTCACAAGAAAGCAAGGCACAGTGGAGATGCCAAGCCACCGGTTAATAAAGTCATCTTGGAGGAAGAAGGACCACATTAAAATGTTAATCGTGAGATGATACGGTTTAATAGAGAGAAGGACAGGCGTCAATAAATTTTTGGTTAAGAACAAAACCAGCTTGGATGTATGTTGTCGCTTTCTCTCCAAGCCTCTGGGGTCTAATTTAAAGCATAGAATTTGCAGTCCAGTGCAGCCGATAAACTCCAAGGAGAGCTGTCGGTTGATTACGGAGTTGCTCTTATCGCTGTCATACATATGCAAGTCTTCCCTAATCTTGTCACCGACTTGCATGGGGCAGCCTTCCTTCAGTCCTTTTGCATTGTTCTGAGTGAGTCACTCGCTGTTGTATCCATTTTTCTGCCCGGTATCTCTGCCAGACGTTTGCTGTTGACAGCTTTCCACGATGCAGCTATCGGTTTAAGTCTATAATATTTGTATTTATTTATTCAGGCAGGCAGCTCTGGGGCAGCTTAGATGGAGCAGGAAGGGGGGGAGGAAATCTCCCAAAGTGGGTTGTGACGCCATTTGAAAGACAAAATAAAATACAACAATAAATATTCAATACCTTCGTCGCTAAAGCAGCGGAGAAAAAAGCATCAGCTTCAGTCAGGGGTGGAAAAACAGCAAGCTAAAATTAAACAAGGGTGGACTGGGGAGGATAAATCTTTAAAAGTCAGCAGAGAGAGGCCATTGCATGGGCAAAATATTGTCAAGCTCTGGGGCCCCAAATGAATTAAGTGCTTCGGAAAACAGAATCCTATCCATGCATCCAGTTTTTTTACTAACATTCTGGACAGTGTATTCGGTATCTAGATTGAAATCTCCAGACAGACATTAAAAATGCTTCTTCACGCTGACTTTATGATTATTCTGCCCAAATTTATCAACGTCCCACCCCCTAACCATTCAGATTTCTCCACTGATTTCCGGCCTAATTTATTACGTAAGTAAGACTAGAACCATTCAAGAAAGCCGAAAAAAAGTCCCCACCAAAAACAAATGAAAAGAAGGATTGAAATATGAATTACTTCCTAACCCTGGCAAATTGCCCAACGATATCACTCATTCAGCAATCATTAAACAACCCAGGGGACACACAAAAAAAATGGATGACACAAAGAAATCAGAAAGATGCTAACAATGATTTAACTTGACTTGAACAGTGGGCCCTATCTAACAAAATGAAATTTAATGTAGAGAAAAGTAAAGTCTTACACTTAGGCAAGAAAAACCAAAAGTACACGTATAAATTGGGTGAAACCAGACTTAATAGCAGTGACTGGGAGAGGAATTGTGGAGTCTTAGTGGACTACCAGATAAATAGACGAAAAAGCCAATGCAATTCTAAGATGCGTTAACAGAGGGATACAATCAAGATCAAGGGAGGTATTAAAACCACTCTATAAAGCCATAGTAAGACCCCACCTAGAATACTGCATCCAGTTTTGGTCACCACACTATAAAAAAAGTTGTAGAGACTCTAGAAAGAGTGCAGAGAAGAGCAACCAGGATGATTAGGGGACTGGAGACTAAAACATACGATGAACGTTTGCAGGAACTGGACCTGGCTAGTCTCGTGAAGAGAAGGACCAGGGGAGACAGGATAGCAGTGTGCCAATATTTGAGGGGCTGCCTCAGAGAGGAAGGGGGTCAAGCTATTTTCCAAAGCACCCGAAGGCCAGACAAGGAATAAGGGATGGAAACTGATCAAGGAGAGATTCAACCTAGAAACAAGGAGAAATCCTGACAGTGAGAGCAATCAACCAATGGAACAGAAGTTGCCTTCAGATGTTGTGGGAGCTTCATCACTGGAGGCTTTCAAGAAGAGGCTGGACTGCCATCTGTCAGAAATGGTGTAAGCTCTCCTGCTTGGGCGGAGGATTGGACTAAATGCGCAGCAGAGACCTGACGACCAGCTGGCCAGCAGGAGGCGCACATGTATGTGCGGCGGAGCTGAATTCTGCATGTATGGGGCAACGGCTCGCGTGCTTATAGAGAGGGCGCTGCATGCCACCTGTGGCACACGTGTCATAGGTTTGCCATCACTGTGCTATGTCTTTTGGTGTTGAGTGTCAAGTCATCCCTCGACACAACGCCATCCCAGGCGAGGGGCCTCCGAAACAAATGCATCAACAAATCACACAGACGGTTCCAGAGGAGCTGACATTTGGATCCCATTGCAGTAGTTTATTGATGTGAATACACAGTTACTGTTATGTTCTTTTCTTATTATTCCAATTCTTGAATACAGCTCACCTGTCTGGAACCCGCACTGCATATCGGACATAAATACAATCGAGAGAGTCCAGAGATATTTTACGAGAAGAGTCCTTCATTCCTCTAACCGCAATAAAATACCTGATGCCACCAGACTCCAAATTTTGGGCTTAGACAACTTAGAACTACGCCAACTTCACTCTGACCTAAGCGTAGTACATAAAATTATCTGCCACAATGTCCTTCCTGTCAATGACTACTTCAGCTTCAACCACAACAATACACGAGCAAATAATAGATACAAACTCAAGGTAAATTGCTCCAAACTCGATTGCAGAAAATATGACTTCAGTAACAGAGTGGTCAATGCCTGGAATGTACTACCTGACTCTGTAGTTTCTTCCCCAAACCCCCAAAACTTTAACCTTAAATTGTCTACTGTTGACCTCACCCCATTCCTAAGAGGTCTGTAAGGGGTGTGCATAAGTGCAGCAGCGTGCCTACCATTCCTGTCCTAATATTCCTTTTTACTCTTACTCTTTTCATGCATTCAAATTATGTTCATACTTTTACCTGTTATCTTATATATGCTTGACAAATAAACTTATGATTATGATTTTCTCTGTGCTAAATTACTAGAATTAATACCCTTCTGATTCCAAAGCAAGAATCGTTATTTGTGGTTGCTGCCTCTGTTTTATTGTTGTATCGTTGTATTTTTATGACAACGGTAAGTTGGCCACCAAATGGTTGCTTTTTCGAGCTTTCCTTTCTTTACCCTGTGGACTTGGAAAAAGGGGTGGAAGATCTAAGAGTTTGCCCTATTTTATGACCTTTTTTGCCATGGTTGTCATAAATATGAATCAGTTGCCAAGCGTCTGAATTCTGATCACGTGACAATGGGAATGCTGCAATGGTTGTAAGTGTGGAAAATGGTCATAAGTCAGTTTTTCAGTGATGTAGTGACTTCGGTCACTAAATGAGCTGTTGTAAGTCGAGGACTACCCATATTTAATAAATAACAGGTCGTTGTTTTGTTTCGTTTTTGCTTTGTTCTGTTTGTTTTACATGCCCTTCCCCCACCTGAGGACATTCCTGGTTCGATTCAAAATTGGCAAAGCTTTTTGGCCAAAAATAAAATATATCTGGAAATTCTAATTCTCCAACAGCCAAATCATTGTCAAACGGACGTTATTGGCAATAAGCATTTGCGATTCTAACAGAAAATATATGTGGCCCCTTTGTTGGCTGCATTACAATTTAGCAGAAAATAGAAGGCATTCCATCTTTGAGCCAGAAAAGATTTATGGCTCAAGCTGTCCATATCCTTAATTTGCAATGGTTTTAATTTTATTTTATCTCCCTAAGAAGATTGAGTTATGTTAGTAATATCTCATCTACCAGGATAAGGTATCCTTTCTGAAATGAGAAATGGTGACGGATCTTTTGCTCACTTGTAATGCTGCCTTGTTTTTATTCACGCGGGTATCACAGCTTCCAAGATGAAGTTTCACAACGAGAAAAAAGGTATTGTTAAATCAATAGAAGCCAATAACATTCCCAATTATTTAGAGGACACCCATTTTGATTTAGTGAAGTTTGTCTGCAGACTTTTGACACTCCAGTTGGGGGAGGAGGGGAGAGAGAAAGAAAGTGTGCCCTCACACATGGAGATGTTTTCACAACCCTTTTTCCAAATTGAAATTTCCACGTAGTTTGAATTTGCCAATCTTCCTCTTGTAAAGGACTCAAAAAAAAAAAATGCATGTGATTTCCAGCTTTCTTGGTGTAATTAAGGGCTTTGTGATGGCTTTTTTTTTCTTTTTGTTACTCTATCAAAAGCTCTATCAATTTCATCAGGTTCGCCTGATTCGCCAGTTGCGTCCCTTTCTGGATCGGGACTCGTTACGCACGGTCACTCATGCCCTCGTCACCTCCCGCCTGGACTATTGCAATGCTCTCTACATGGGGCTCCCCTTGAGGAGCACCCGGAGGCTCCAACTGGCGCAGAGTGCGGCCGCGCGGGTGGTAATGGGAGCGACATGGCGCTCCCATGTAACACCTCTCCTGCGCGAGCTGCACTGGCTCCCGGTGGTCTTCCGGATGCGCTTCAAGGTTTTGGTTACCACCTTTAAAGCGCTCCATGGCTTAGGACCTGGTTATCTACGGGACCGCCTACTACCACCAATAGCCTCCCACCGGCCAGTACGCTCTCATAGAGAGGGACTCCTCTGGGTGCCGTCGGCCAAATAGTGTCGACTGGTGGCCCCTAGGGGGAGAGCCTTCTCTGTGGGGGCACCCACTATCTGGAATGAGCTCCCCCGGAGATACAGAGGATCCCGGATCTGCGCACCTTCCGCCGCGCTGTGAAGACCTTTTTATTCCATCAGGCGGGCTTGGCCTAATCTCTTCCCTTTTTTAAATATGTAAATTCTAATCTGTTTTTAAATTATTGGGGTGTTTTAATCTGTCTGGGCCAAAATGATTTAATTTGATTTTATCTGGTTTTTAAATTTTTTGTATCTATGTGTTTTATTGTTTGGCTGTTCACCGCCCTGAGTCCTTCGGGAGTAAGGCGGTATACAAATCAAATAAACTAAACTAAACTAAAATATGGGAAAGCAATACTTTACTGCCACAAAAGATTAATTCAGATTTAGAAACCGCTGTGTTGTAGCATTTTATTTATATGGAGAACATGACAAGAGAACACCAATGATATTAGCAGCCCTGTTTCTGATCATAGAACATAGAATCATAGATTAACAGAGTTGGAAGGGACCTTGTAGGTCATCTAGTCCAACCCCCCACCCAAGCAGGAGACCCTACACCATTTCTGAGAGACGGCAGTCCAGTATCTTCATGAGGATTCCCAGCTTCCAGGAATGAAGCTCCCACAACTTCTGAAGGCAACTTCTGTTCCATGGGTTGATTGTTCTCACTGTCAAGAAATTCCTCCTTATTTCCAGGTTGAATCTCTCCTTGATCAATTTCCATCTATGATTTCTTGTCTGGCCTTCGGATGCTTTGGAAAATAACTTGACCCCTTCCTCATTGTGGCAGCCCCTCAAATATTGGAAGACTGCTATCATGTCTCCTCTGGTCCTTCTCTTCACTAGACTAGCCATGCCCAGTTCCTGCAACCATTCTTCGTATGTTTTAGAAACTATAGACCAATTTCATTACTCAACGTGGATTATAAACTATTTATGTCAATACTGGCACAGAGACTCAAAGCAATAATACATAACTATATACATCCAGACCAAAACGGTTTCATACCTGGGAGACAAATCAAGAATAATTTGAGAACGATTATAAATATTTTGGAATATTATGATCAGAAGATAGATAAAGAAATGGCCATAATCTCCCTTGATGCCCAGAAGGCCTTCGACAACTTAAATTGGTCTTTTTTCATAAAACAACCTGAGTTGATGAACTGTGGAGAGAAATTTCATAACTTGATAAAAAAAAAATTATTCCCAAGAAACAGGAAGATGCTATTATGTCTCCCCTGGTCCTTCTCCTCACTAGACTAGCCTAGACTAGGCTAGAACTCGAAAGTCTTCTAGTCCAATCCCCTGATATCCTAATAGTATCAACCCCCTGATACCATTCCAGACAAGTGGTTGTCCAGTCTCTTCTTGAAAATCTCCAGTGATGAGTACCTACAACTCCAAGAGGTAAGCTATTTCTTTGGTTAATTGTTCTCACTGTCAAAAAAAAAAAAAAATCCTTACTTCTAGTTGGATCTCTCCTTCATTATTTTCCTTCCATTGCTTTTCGGCGTGCCTTAAAGTGCTTTGGGGAATATACAGGTAACAGAATTGGAAAGGATCTTGGAGGTACATTGCACTTTATAAAGCGGTACTATAGATATTCTCTATCCATAGAATGTATAAATATCGGCTATTTTCTCTAGCTCAGATTAAACGGAAGTGTTTAGGACTTCGGGTCAGCAACCTAATCGCATAGAAGGAATGGAAAAGTTGGGGAAACTGCCATTTCCCCTCCCCCGAATACAGGTAGTCCTCAACTTACAACAGTTCATTTAGTGACTGCTGAAAGTTACAACGGCACTGCAAAAATGTGACTTATGACCTTTTTTTCACACTTACGACCGTCGCAGCATCCCCATGGACACATGATCAAAATTCATATGCTTAACAACTGACTCCGGATGGTTGCAGTGTCCCAGGATCATATGATCCAGGGGTGAAATGCTCCCGGTTCCGACCAGATCACCCAATCTGGTAGCGATGGCGGCGGGTGGTTTGGAGAACCGGTAGCAAAAATCCCTGTGCCCCCCCCCATGCCCAGCTGAGCCTCACGATCATTTCCGACGAAAAAATGCTTTTAAAAGTTTTTTTAAAAAGCCTCTGATGATCGTGCGGCTCAGCTGGGATCGTCAGAGGCTTTTCAAAGCATTTTTTTCTGCAACCTCTTGGCCGAAGTGGTGGTTAAAAAAAATGCTTTGAAAAGTCTCTGATGATCCCAGCTGAGTTGCCTGAGAGGTATTTTTTAAAAAGCCTCTCTGACGATCCCAGCTGAGTTGCCTGATCGGCAGAGGCTTTTCAAAGCATTAGAAAAAATGCTTCGAAAAGTAAAAAAAAAAAGTTGGCCACGCCCACCCAGTCACATTAAACCCCCTCCACCAAGCCACGCCCACAGAACCGGTAGTAACAAATTTTACATTTCACCCCTGATATGATCCCCTTTTGCGATCTTCTGACAAGCAAAGTCAAATGAAGCAAGATTCATTTAACAACCATATTACTAACTTAACAAGGGCAATGATTCACTTAACACTTTCTGTGGAGTCCTTGGTGATCTCTGAGCTTGTAGACATTTCATTACCTGACTAGGAAACATCATTAAAAAAAAGTGTGGGGTTTGCCCCCTTTTTATATGCAGTGGCTTGGTGGGAGAGTGGTTTGTTTCTTGGTAGAAAACAATAAAGCATTGTTTTCTGTTGGCTTATTGGACTGGTATTAATCCCTGCTTATCTAGGTGTGGGCTACTGAAGAGCATGTGTTCTGGTCTTCTTGTTATTTTCTTAGCTTTTATATTGTCTCTTTTGAATGGTTTGTAAACGTGGCTTATCTCTATGTGTATATGGAGGGCTGATATGTCTGAAGACCAAGCTTCCAGGAATTCTCCTAACATTTTTGGATTTATCTTGATAGAAAAAGGGACATGGTGGCTCAATGGCTAATGGATGCTGAGCTTGTCAATCGAAAGGTTGGCAGTTCAGAGGTTTGAATCCCTAGTGCCGTGTAATGGAGTGAGCTCCCGTTACTTGTCCCAGCTTCTGCCAACCCAGCAGATCGAAAGCACATAAAAAATGCAAGTAGAAAAATAGGGACCATCTTTGGTGGGAAGGGAACAGCGTTCCGTGCGCCTTTGGTGTTGAGTCATGCCAGCCACATGATCAGGGAGACGTCTTTGGACAGCGCTGGCTCTTCGGCTTTGAAATGGAGATGAGCACTGCCCCCTAGAGTCAGGAATGACTAGCACATATGTGCAAGGGGAACCTTTACCTTTACCTTTAGGATGCTTACAGTTAAAAGCTATTTCAAATAAATATTCAATCGACCGTTTTTTTACTCTACAAATCTGAGTCAAAAGATGCTACAATGTTGGCAGGGAATCCATCTTGACTAACAATCCTTCATGGAACACCCTGTTAAAGATGTAATCATACAACCTTTCCAAGCAAACACTAGAGGTGTTAAGGAAGTTTATTCATTAGTGTTACAACGGTCAAAATCAAAGAGGTACTTCTTTAGTTCAAATCAAATCATGATTTGATCGATACAGTCACCTGGTAGACTCTGGAAATCTTGTGAAACACTGCAGCAAGCAAGGACACGCTCCTCTTTGTAATGGTCTTTCTTCCATTTTGGAAATACAATATGTGTGTTCTTTCTTTATCCTGTCTATCGATCAGTCTTTGGCTAAGGAGCTGTAGGCTTCAACTCCCAGAATTGTAAAGCCAGCACATTTTAAAGTTGTTCTAGTTGAGCAATATTGTGTCAACCCACAAAGCATCCCTGGTCTGCTCTCGAGTTGCCATAGGCCAGGGGAATGGGAAACCGGCAAAATGGCACGGCAGCCAAAGACACAGGCACATTCCATGCTTATCTCTCTCAAGGCTGTATCCCAGAGTTACCTACAGCAGCTGGAGGGGAATTACCTCTACAACCCACGAAATTGCTCTGTTGGTGAATGTGATTGATGACACACCCTGGGGGGAGGGAGGAAACAGGGTCATAATTGGGGCGTAAATTACATAGAGTCAGATCTGGTTTCACTTGGGAACAGGCCAACATGAAGCTCCTAATAAATAACTGGATTTCTTTGGTAGCTTGGCTCAAGGTTCATGATTTAATTAGGGCATCCATCGGAACCCTGACACATTGCTTTAGATCAGGGGTGTCAAACTGAAGGCCCGTGGGCTGGATCCGGCCCGCGGGGCTGTCCTGGAAACAGCAATGGACTGGCACCGTGATGCCTTTGCCAGCAAAAACAAAGCTTGGGGAGGCTGCACATGCCCCCCCAGCCCCATTTTCTCTGGCAGAGGGCTATCAAAACAAAGTAAAAACAAAACAAAAGGAGAAATGTTTCCCCTTTTGCATTTGAGCATGCAAGAAGGGACAGGAAAGGAGAAAGGGAAAGAAGAAAGACAAAGAAAAAGAAGGGAAGATGGGAAGAGAGCACGGAAGGAAAAAGAAGGAAAGAGGGGAAGGAAGAAGAAAGGAGAATGGAGAGGGAAGGAAAAACAAGAGAAGGGAAGAGAAGGGAAGGGAAGGGAAGGGAAGGGAGGGAGGGAAGGAGGGAGGGAAGAAGGAAGGAAGGAAGGAAGGAAGGAAGGAAGGAAGGAAGGAAGGAAGGAAGGAAGGAAGGAAGGAAGGAAGGAAGGAAGGAAGGAAGGTTATAATAAGAGGGAGGGGTGTGTGAGAGAAGTCCTGCCTTAGCACTTGGCCATCACAGGTGCCCCGACATGAATGACATTGAGCCGGCCACGCCCACACTGGCCACACCCACCCAAGCCCCCCTTTCCAAGGTCAAATACAACCCTGATGCGGCCCTCAATGAAATCCAGTTTAACACCGCTGCTTTAGATCAGTACTTCTATTGGGTGTTGGTCCCAATTTGGATACCAAAACATCCAGATGTCAAACATCAAAATATTTTTTTATGAGAGACAGATGTTAAACAACTCACTTTTCACTAGTCCCTTTCTTGGCTTTTGGGGAACAGGTTGAGAAAGAAAAGCAGCAGAATGGAAAAATTCTACAATTTCTACCTAGAGCTAACGCCCCCCAAAAGATTGGTTGGGATGTAGCAAGTGAACAATGAATTTGCTATTAAACCCATCCTCTGCACATTTTGATGAAAAAAAGAATCATCGCCAAATACAATATTCTCTTTTTTTTTTAACCAAAGGATTGCTGGGTATTTGATGATATTTCATCTTTTGACAGTAATTGATAGCTGAGATGCATTAGTTTCATATCTGGCAGCATCTGATAGCTGGAGTGTTACAATATTTAATATTTGATAATTGACATGCAATGAGCTTTAATATTTGTTAGAATCTGACAGACCGCATGTAATCAATAAGGAGATGACAATTGATGGGCTAATGAGATTTTGGGTTTCATGCTGTTCTTCATTCACTGAAGGCTGAAGAAAAAAAATAAGAAAAAGATTTTAAAAAATCCCGCTCTAGACATTCAACCAAACTAATCAAAAACTTCAAACTGAAAATAGTCAGAGGAGCAAATTCTTCAAAAACATTTTTGACTTGGAAGTCTATGGCAATTCTCCGTCATCCAAGTCATGGTTGCCCCAAAGGTCCTTTTTCAAGAGGCAACTGGACAAACGTTTAACAATGGTATTAGTGGGATAGGATGTAAACTTAAAATATATATCATTGGTCATGGAGTAGTAGATCAAATCCCAAAGGTGCTTTTTTTTCAAGAGGCAACTGGACTTTCTGGTTTTTCTTTGAAGACTTTTTGCTTCTCACCCAAGAAGCTTCTTCAGCTCTGACTGGATGGTGGGGAATGGAAGGATTTATACTCCTTGCAGACTGCTGATCATTTGCATCCTTTTAGTGGGTGGTTAAGGCCACCTGGAGGTGTATCGGTGTCCTGAGGTGACCTGAGTAATGCAAATGGGTGTGGAGCCTTCTTGGAACCGTTGAAAAGACTGTGTGGTAGATTGGAGATAGATGATGTCGTATCCAGTTGCCTCTTGAAAAAGCACCTTTGGGACAACAGAGTTGGAAGGGACCTTGGTGGTCTTCTAATCCAACCCCTTGCTCAAGCAGGAAACCCTATAAGATTTCAGACAAATGGTTGTCCAATCTCTTCTTAAAAACTTCCAGTGTTGGAGCATCCACAACTTCTGGAGGCAAGTTGGTCCACTGATTAATTGTTCTAACTGTCAGGAAATTTCTCCTTAGTTCTAAGTTGCTTCTCTCCTTGATGAGTTTCCACCCATTGCTTCTTGTCCTGCCCTCAGGTGCTTTGGAGAATAGATTGACCCCCCCCCTAAGTCCGTGATGGCAAACCTATGGCACGTGTGCCACAGGTGGCACACAGAGCCATCTCTGTGGGCACGCCAGCCATCATGCCAGCCCAGCTCCACCATGCATGTGTGTGTGTGTGTGCCTCCCACTGGCCAGCTGGTCTTCGGGTCTCTGCCACGCATGTGTGGGGGGCAGGGGGCATGCGGGGATGCATGCATGCATGTGCGGGGGGGTGCAGGTTGGTGCAGGAAGCTTTCCAGGCCTAAAATGGGGCATGGGGGAGGCTCACATGGCACCAGCATGTCCCATTTTGGCTTCCAGGTTGGTGCAGGAGGCTTTCCAGGCCCAAAATGGGATGCTGGGAGCCTGAGGGCCCTCCCCCCTGTGCCCCATTTTGGGCCTCGAAAGCCTTCTGCACAAATCTGGAAGCCAAAAGGGGGTGCTGGGGCCAGGTGCATGCACGGGAAGGTGTGCACATACATGGGGAGTGGGGCACATGCAGGGGGGCACTTGCATTGCACTTTGGGGGTTCTGGCATGTACGCATGCTCACACTTTGGGCACTCGGCACCAAAAAGGTGAACCATCACTGCCCTAAGTGATTCTGAGGCTTCCTAACTATCTGGAAGTCTGGATCTTTTCATCTGGAGGGGGATGGGCGCTGGAGATGTATATAGCTTGACCATCTCCCCTCTGAGTCTGTAGCTTAACCATCTTGAGGCATAGGAACACACACAAAAGAGAAAGACCTGCCACCTCAACGTTATATTTTATGGGAGGGCGATGCAAATGCTTCAGCTTCAAAGACAGAAAGGGCTCCAGGGAATGCCCTGTCTTTGAGTGACAGATGCTCAGCATGTACACTGTCTCAAAAGCAGCTTTATGCCTCCGAAGCCAACCTGCCTCATGGACCTGTTCTGCTGAGGGCAGAATAGCTGGGAAGAGGAGAAGAGGGAAGGAAGAGAGGGTTGGATCCGCAAAAGAAAAAGACGGATGGCTCCAGCCTTTTTTTTTTTTTTGGCTCTGGCAATGCCCACCTCAATTCTATGCCAGGTTGGCATTTATTTGGGTTCTTGACAAATGATTCCTGCAGGAACGCATCCCTGCTGCCCTTTGCTCGAGGCATAATAATGATCATATCCATCCGTAGCCTTTGTTGCTCGAGGCGCATTTTGCACAGAGCTCAAATCTGTCTTCGAGCTTCCACTCAGAAGTGTAAAAAAAAAAAAAAGTGGCCTTCTAATAAAGATGTAGTCAGCAACTCCACTTTGCCGGGAGCGGGGTTCCAAAGATCGGTAGGTATCTAATCAGAAACCTCTTGTCTCATGCCTCCCACTGATGCCAGCACTGACAAAGAGGTTATTTTCACATTTGTAGCATCCAATTACATCCCATCCAGTTCTTGATGAATTGCCCGGGTCTAACCAGAAACGATGAGCCCTTGAGTCTAAGCAGCCTTCTTAACTTTCAAATGCATTCCGCCCGACTGTGTTAAGTCTGGTGTGCTTTCCCCACCACCACAACCACAACCTGAATCTCAACAAGCACAACACGGGAATGCAAAGCTCATCCCTTGCAATCTGTAGCAAAAGTGACCGTGGCGTAATTAACCTCCTAACAATACACAGTTCCAACTGAGAGTTCGAGCTGGGCTTTCTGCACCTTCAGAATATAAGACAGGGGTTGTGAAACGCAAGGCCCATGAGCCGAATCTGGCCTGTGGGGTGATTAGATCTGGCTCGCCAGGCCACCCTGGAAACAGCAAAGACCGGCCTGCGGTGCCTCGACCCAGCCCAGGCTGACCGGGCATTGATCTACAACCTGGTGGTGACTGTTTTCGTTGGCAGAGTGCTGGAGGAAGCCATTGCAGCCGGAAGGAAGGAAGGAAGGAAGGAAGGAAGGAAGGAAGGAAGGAAGGAAGGAAGGAAGGAAGGAAGGAAGGAAGGAAGGAAGGAAGGTGTTGTGGTCCTCCAGCAGCCTGCGGAGCTGGCAGTGAAGTCGGAAAGCGATGAGGCTGAGGAAGAACCTGGGCCAGTCCTGGAGGCTGGGGAAGGCTCAGATGAGGGCTCTGCATTGGAGGTAGAGATGGGGCCAGGGCCATCGGGGAGTGATGTGCGGACTCCAGAGCCTCCAGAGGCTGACAGTAGAGAGGCAGAGGAACAGGAGGAGCCTGTTCCTAATGCACGCATGAGAAGAGCTGCCAGAAGGCAGGAGCAGATAAAGCAGAGAGAACGACTCGTGAGTAAGGCCAAGAGATGATTGGCCCCTCCCATAAGGCTTAAAAGACCAGCAACAGTTCTTGGGCTCTTTGTCGGAAAACAACGTTGATAGACTTGTTCTTGTCTTGCTGCACTTATCTCTTGTCGGTGTCTTCTGCTTCTGAACTTTTGTCAAGAGAAGCCTTTGGCAGTTTGCCTAATTATACCAAGGTTGGTGATTGGACTGAAGAATTTGTGTTATGAAGAATTTGTTTTAATTTAGTTTGGACTACGCTGAGAATGAGTTAATTCTCAGCTGTTCTAATAAAGTCTGTTTGTTTTGGAACTGTTTGCGTCGACTACTACCTACTTCGGCCTGGGTCACAACAGAAGGAAGGAAGGAAGGAAGGAAGGAAGGAAGGAAGGAAGGAAGGAAGGAAGGAAGGAAGGAAGGAAGGTTGGTTGGTTATAATGAGAGAGAAAAAGAGTCCGAGGAAAGTCCTGCCTTAGCCCTTGGCCACTTGCAGCCCTGCTGCCCTTCGCCATTCCCTTGTCTCCTCCTCCTGACCCCTCCTGATGGTCTCCCATCTTATCACTGAAGATGCTTTGGTTACAAAGCCAGGTCTTCTTGCGCGGAGAGGGAGTGGGCCTCCCTTTGACCCACACACTTTGCCTTCCTGCACACACTGGAGACAATGGATCCTCCAGCCCTGCCCGGGCCACTACAGGCACTCCCGACATGAGTGATGTTGAGTTGGCCATGCCCACCATGCCCCCCCCCAAGGTCAAACACAACCCTGATATGGCTGTCAATGAAATTGAATTTGACACCCTGATATAAGAAGACCTTTGATGCATAAGGCCAAGGTCATTCAGTCCTACCTCCTGGGTCCCACAATGTCCTGCCACCTGTATTTGGGATGCCATGAAAGTAGAGATCCTTCTTCCCAGAGTTGCTTCCCATAAACTGGGATTTAAGATCTCCTGATTGCTTTTTTTTTTTCCATATTTTATTTTGGGGTGTGGTGGCTCAGTGGTTAAAGATGCTGAGCTTGTCAACTGGAGAGCTGACAGTCCAGGTTTGAGACCTGAGCTCTGTGCAACAGGTTGAGCTTGCATTCTTTGCCCCAGCTCCTGACCACCTACCAATTTGAAAGCATGCAAATGTGAGTAGATAAATAGGAATCACTTTGGTGGGAAGGTAACTGCATTCCATGGGCCTCGGTGTACAGCTGTGCTGGCCATGTGCCCATGGAAATTGTCTTTGGACAACGCTGCCTCCCTCGGCCAAGAAACAGAGATGAGCAGCACGGAGGACTGAAGATGGCTCTGTGAAAAGCAGAGCTGATGACTGCAGGAAGAATGAAGAGCCAGTGAGTAGACATAGGTTCTTTGAACCTCTCCAGACAAAGGAGAGGACCTGAGATCACCCACAAGTGCTCCGGACAATTGCTCCTCTGAGGAGATTGCAAGAGAGTGGTTTTCAGTGGGTTATGAGCACTAGAGACAAGGGAATATTAATCACAGTTGGTGCTTTTGAAAGGACACCAAGTTTACATGTTCTTTTCATAATCACATTTGAAAATTGCTTATTAATTACTCTTCAGTTATTAAAAACCTTTGGATCCATAGGTCTTAAACACTGGGTGTCTGCCTTCAATCCTTAATAAAACAAAATATTAACTACAAACTTCAGAATTAACAAAAGGTTAATTAAAACTTTGATCTTAAAAACCTGCAAATGGTCCATTTGATAAATTTGAAATAAGGTTTTTGAATTAATTATACTCCTTTCTATAGGAAAATGCTTTTGCTTTGATTTTTTTTTTTTAAAAAAAATAAGGTTTTAAAAGTTGGACACAAGAGGGAACTAAATATTTAAATTAAAGAAAACAGATGCATAAACTTGACTGACAGTCACAGACTGGCAGAAAATATTCTAAGCGTGGAAATATTGAAGGATACTTTTTTAAAAATGGAGTCCGAAATTATTATTAATAATGGCGATGGGAATATCTGTCTCAATAGACTGACTGTGTCTCAAAGATGTCATGGAAGAGGAACAAAGTTTACCTGACAGGACAAAGACGGAGTTGAAAGTGAACTCACAAATGACAAGCTACAAAAATGACATGGAAAAAAGATGTTACACTGGACATACAAAAAAAAACGGGCTGATGTTTTAATGATTAAAAGGGACAGACAAACAATAAACCAAGAGAAGGATCTGGATAATTTTTCTATATTGGACTTACAAAAGCTCTGTGAGCTTGGTTGCTTTCTTGAAGACTTTTTACTACCGATTAGCAGGGGTGGGCTTCAGGTCCTTTAGCAACAGGTTCGCTGCCCTGTTGCTGGGTGGGCGTGGCCATGATGGGCGTGGCCTAGTCAGCCTCCTGCAGCACGGCGAGGGAGAGTGTTTTTTGCCCTCCCCAGGCTCCGGAGGCTTTCTTCGAGCTTCCAGGAGAGTGAAAACAGTTTCCCCTGGGGTCCGGAGGCCCTCCGGAGGCCGGAAACAGGCCCATCTCCAGACTTCCGGAACCTTCGGTAGGCCCGTTTTTTACCCCCCCAGATCCTCCGCGCGGCCCCTGCACTTACCTGTAATGATATACAGGCTGCATGGAGACTCTTGGGAGGGGAGAGGCAGGGTGGGCCTGGGCAGCCGTGGGTGGCATTTGGGGGTCCACCGAACTCCGGCGATCCTTGGCTAGAGGATCACCCAAACCCTGTCCAACTCCCAGGAGCCCACCCCTACCGATTAGAATAGATTAACAGAGTTGGAAAGGACCGTGTAGGTCATCTAGTCCAACCCCCCACCCAAACAGGAGACCCTACATCATATCTGACAGATGGCAGTCCAGTCTCTCCTTGAAAGCCTCCAGCGATGAAGCTCCCACAACTTCTGAAGGCAACTTCTGTTCCATCGGTTGATTGTTTCTCACTGTCAGAAAATTCTTCCTTGTTTCCAGGTTGAATCTCTCCTTGATCAGTTTCCATCCATTATTCCTTGTCTGGCCTTCAGGTACTTTGGAAAATAGCTTGACCCCCTTCCTCTCTGTGGCAGCCCCTCAAATATTGGAAGATTGCTATCCTGTCTCTCCTGGTCCTTCTCTTCCAAACTCTTCCAAACGTGGCAACATCTGAGCAAGGTTTACCTAGTTTGGTAATGAAATGTCTGTAAGAAAACCAGTTAAGATCACAGAGTACCAAGGACCCCCACATGTCAACACAGAGCTACAAATATTCTCTTCCATTGAAAAAAATGAAAAGAAATCAAGTTCCAAGACATTATTGTATTGATCACCACTGAGCATTGATGATGTTACCTAGTTTGGTGATAAAACGTCTGCAAGCAAACAAACCAAGCTCAAAGACCGCACATAGAATAACAGAATAACAGAGTTGGAAGGGACCTTGGTGGTCATCTAGTCCAACCCACCTGCTCAGGCAGGAAACCCTATACCACATGGTTGTCAAATCTCTTAAAAATTTCCAGTATTGGAGCACTCGCAACTTCTGGAGACAACTTCTGCATGACATAGTCCTTGAAGCAGCACAGTTTAAGAGCAACCTGTTCTGCCCCAGCTACGGACCCCAAAGAACGCAGCACATGCAAAGTCTGTACAAACCTTAGTTTACTAAATTAAATCAGTTGTTTTTTTTCAAACAAAGGCTGTTAATTAGCTTTCTTAACAGACTACAAGAAACCAAAGATAAAGTAATCACAATCTTACTATGGTTGGCAGAAAACCCAGAAGCAATTTTGCAGAGAATCCAGACGCAAAGGAGAGTGAACTAAAGTTGTTCCCTACAAATTGCTTCAGTTGGCGTTCCTCCTTAAATAGGCTAAGGGAGTGGCCAATTAGCCCCAAGCCTTACTCTCGAGGAGACCTCCTCCTGAGGAGCCACTCCTGCCTTTTGGCAGCTCTGCGCACCCGTGCATCGAGAAGAGGCTCCTCCTCTTCGTCCTCTTCACTTAAAGGAGCTTCTGGAGGTTCTGAAGGCCCTGGCTGAATCCCCTCCTCTGGCACCACATCTTCTCCAGCCTCCTCACTGTCCGACTAGAGTGCCAGCTGCACAGGCTGCTGGTGCAGCACCACACCAGCCTCCTCACTGTCCGAATCAGCCACCAGCCGCACAGGCTGCGTATGCGCCACAACACAACCATGGAACAGACCGAAATCAAAACAGCCCCATTTTAATGACCTTCCCTTTCTAAATGACCTTGGGCCTCAACTCTCCCACTCTGGGCTCCCCAACTATAATTTTAAAATATTAATTACTTTTTTGAAATCCCCTTCTTTCAGTCCATTCCCCCTCCCCTCCATGTGATAAATGTGACAAGCAAGGAATGGTCATTCTTTTCACCTGCTATCCATCACAGAGATAAGAAGCATTTATACCACATGTCAAAAAGAAGGATTCTGCTAGATCGGGGGAGAGTTAAGGTTTGAATTATTATCAGAATTAGTACTCTTTATTAACTCAGAGACTCCAAACCTCCCCAGCCATTATAACCTTAGTAAAACATTAAACTAGCTTAAAACTTTTACTTCTTTCTTTAAAACTAAATTAGTTTTATGCAGGGGTGAAATCCAGCAGCTTCTGACAAGTTCTGGAGAACCGGCAGCGGAAATTTTGAGTAGTTCTGAGAACCAGCAAATACCACCTCTGGCTGGCCCCAGGGTGGGGTGGGAATGGAGATTTTGCAATACCCTTCCCCTGCCATGCCCACCAAGCAAGTTATCTTTTTCTCCCATCCTGGTCCCCTCCTCCTTTCCCTGTTCTGCTGAAAATACATAGAACATAGAATAATAGAGTTGGAAGGGATCTTGTGGTTCATCTAGTCCAACTCCCTGTTTAAGCAGGAGATCCTATACCATTTCTGATAAATGACTGTCCAGTCTCTTCTTCAAAGCCTCCAGTGATGAAGCACCCACAACTTCTGAAGGCAAGAAATTCAACTGGTTTATTGTTCTCACTGTCAGGAAATTTCTCCTTAGTTCCAGGTTGCTTCTCTCCTTGGTTAGTTTCCATCCATTGTTTCTCATCTTTCTTTTTGGTCCTTTGGAAAATAGTCATCTTCATGGGAGCCCCTCAAATATTGGAACACTGCTATCATGTCACCCCAGGTCCTTCTTTTCACTAGAGCAGACATCTCTCATGAATTGGAAACTCTTTTTTGAGTCGTATGTAAGTGACTTCTCACCCAGGAACCTGGAAGAGATTCATCTGCATGTATTTTGCAGATACTTCAACAAAGTTGAAGCTATAAAAAAGATGTTGAGACTCTAGAAAAAGTGCAGAGAAGAGCAACCAGGATGATGAGGGGACTGGAGCAGGGGTGAAATGTAAAATTTGTTACTACCGGTTCTGTGGGCGTGGCTTGGTGGGAGGGGGTAATGTGATTGGGTGGGCGTGGCCAACTTTTTTTTTTTTTTTAACTTTTCAAAGCATTTTTTCTAATGCTTTGAAAAGCCTCTGCCGATCAGGCAACTCAGCTGGGATCGTCAGAGAGGCCTTTTAAAAAATGCTTTGAAAAGCCTCTCTGATGATTAGGCAACTCAGCTGGGATTATTTCAACTAGCTGAGCTGGCTTGAGCTAAATTTTAAATTGATTTTAAATTGGGTTGTTTTAATTTACGGCCAAAATATTTAATTATTTTAATACTGTTTTTTAAATTTTGTATGCTCTGTTTTTACTTAGGCTGTGCACCGCCCTGAGTCCTATTTGGAGAAGGGCGGTATAGAAATTTAATTAAATAAATAAATAAATAAATCATCAGAGACTTTTCAAAGCATTTTTTTTACCACCTCTTCGGCTCTGATGTTTTCCCTTTTTCATTTAATGGTAATGGGGGGGGGAGATGGAAAACAGGAGATGGAAGAGAACATTACACCATCAAGAAAACAGATCCTTTATGTGCATCTTCTTGGCTGCATCATCACTAACAACGAACAAGATCGCAACCGGCTGCGCTGATTTTAAAGCAGAAAAAACCGAAAAAGCCTCCAGATAGAAGTCTTCTGATTAATGTATATAATTAAATAAATGCAGTGAGCTGGAATCACTTCAACATCCACGGAGGGCCAGAGGGGAAAAAAGCATCGAAAAGCAAGAGGAGAAAGAATGGGTGGGAACTAACCAAGGAGAGAAGCAATCTAGAAGCAACTTCTCATGATTCGTTCAGCCATTTTACACTGCAGGCTGAGATAGGTTTCAGCAGGTTCTGACCAGTTCTGGAGAACTGGTAGTGGAAATTTTGAGTAGTTCGGAGAACCGGTATTAGAAATTCTGACTGGCCCCGCCCCCATCTATTCTTTGCCTCCCAAGTCCCAGCTGATCAGGAGAAATGGGGATTTTGCAGTAACCTTCCCCTGGATTAAGGAAGGAATGGAGATTTTACAGTATCCTTCCCCTGATATGCCCACCAAACCACACCCACCACCCACCGTCGCTTGGTGGGCGTGGTGTGGCTTGGTGGGCGTGGCTTAGTGGGCATGGCAGGGGAAGGCTACTGCAGAATCTCCATTCCCTCCCCACTCCAGGGGGAAGGATACTGTAAAATCCCCATTCCCTCCCCACTCCTGGGGGAAGGATATTGCAAAATCCCCATCCCCACCCCACTCTGGGGCCAGCCAGACGTGGTATTTGCTGGTTCTCCTAACTGCTCAAAATTTCCACTACTGGTTCTCCAGAACCTGTCAGAACCTGCTGGATTTCACCCCTGCCAGCAACCCTCCAAAAATAGAGGAATCCAACTTGGCTGCCTTGATCCACAGAGCTGCGAGCTCTACTGTAGCACATCACCAGATTGATGAGATCGGCAACACCCAAACACCCCACAGCAATTTAAAAGTAAGGTCACTTTTATTGACAGGCCCTTGAATAGATTTTAGCCCCTTGTATATAATACTTCGAAAAGACTGGATAAAAGAGAGGAGTGTATTTGTATTCAGGTTTGGCTTCTTGCTGTGAAATGAAGGAGAAAACAAAAATATAGAAATCAGGACAAGAAGTAATAAGAGCAGTGCTAGAAGGACAACTTAATTCTCACAAGGACACCCACTTTCGACTTTTTGCAACAAATGCTGCATGAGCAACGGGTTCAGATGGAAGAGAGAGAAATTTCTCCTTCACAAACCAATGCACCCTTTTCCACCTGCTATGTGAGCTGAAAAGTTTTATTTTTTTTTAATATTCATCGGTTCTCAGAAGCAAACCTATGAATCGGGGGAAAGGCTCACAAAAGTGTATCCTTCTTGGCGACAGCCATCTGCAGATATGTTATCACCCTTGGGGAAAAATATTTGCAAAAGAAGGATTACATTTAGGCAAGTGCAAAAGAAAACCCATTCATCGTAGAGAAAAGTAAAGTCTTACACTTAGGCAAGAAAAACCAAAAGTACACATACAGACTGGGTGAAACCAGGCTTAATAACAGTGACTGTGAGAGGGATCTTGGAGTCTTAGTGGACAACCAGCTAAATATGAGCCAACAGTGTGTGGCGGCAGCCAAAAAAGCCAATGCAATCCTATGCTGCATTAACAGAGGTATACAATCAAGATCAAAGGAGGTGCTAATACCACTCTGTAAAGCCTTAGTAAGACCACACCTAGAATACTGCATCCAGTTTTCGTCCCCACATTATAAAAAAGATGTTGAGACTCTAGAAAAAGTGCAGAGAAGAGCAACCAGGATGATGAGGGGACTGAAGGGTAAAACACACAATGAACGGTTGCAGGAACTGGGCATGGCTAGTCTAGTGAAGAGAAGGACCAGGGGAGACATGATAGCCTCTTCCAATATTTGAGGGGCTGCCACAGAGAGGAGGGGGTCAAGCTATTTTCCAAAGCATCTGAAGACCAGACAAGGAATAATGGATGGAAACTGATCAAGGAGAGATTCAATCTGGAAATAAGGAGGAAATTCCTGACAGTGAGAGCAATCAACCCATGGAACAGAAGTTGCCTTCAGAAGTTGTGGGAGCTTCATCACTGGAAGCTTTCAAGAAGAGACTGGATGGCCATTTGTCAGAAATGGTGTAGATTCTCCTGCTTGGGCAGTGGGTTGGACTGGATGATCTACAAGGTCCCTTCCAACTGTTAATCTATAAAGATCTGTAAAGATCATTGGGCTAAGTGGGAACAAAAAAAACCTCGTATTTGGAAAAGGAATACAGAAACTGGACCAAAACGAATTTTTAAAAAGAAAAATAAACATGCAGCAAAGTGTTTTTCCATCATTTCACTTGCTAAACCTTGGTCGGTCCTAGGACTGAAATCAATTTTTAAAAACCCTTATAGTCACTATTTTAGATATTAACTTGAAAAGTAAACTTCTTTCATGACTTTTATTTTTTTTGAGACATCCCCAGGATGATGTTTAAGCATAATTTGAATGGAATCAGAATGGAGAATGTATTTAAAGGCATTGCTGATTGGGTATGTCTAGTCTAATGAAGAGAAGAATTAGGAGTGACATAATAGCAGTCTTCCAATATTTGAGCAGCTGTCACAGGGAAGGGGGGGGTCGACTTATTCTCCAAAGCACCTGAGTGGAGAACAAGAAATAATGGATGGAAACTTACCAAGATGAGAAGCAACCTAGAACTAAGGAGAAATTCCCTGACACTGAGAATAACTAATCAGTGGAACAACTTGCCTCCAAATGTTGTGGTTGATCCATCACTAGAGATTTTTAAGAAGAGATTGGACAGCCATTTGTCTGAAATCGTATAGGGCAGGGGTCAGCAATCTTAAACACTCAAAGAGCCACAAAAATCCTAACCGGAAGCCCCCCATTCAATTTTGGAGCCGACCGGAAGTTCGGTTCCCCCACCATAGAGTCTCCTCCTAGTGCGGCGTCCTTTTTTCCTCTACCAGTCCTAACCGGAAGCCCTATCAATTGTGGAGCTGACCGGAAAACCCACCCCTTGCCATAAAGTCTCCTCCAGGCACGCCCTGCTCCGCCCCCAACCGGAAGCTCCTCTCAAAATTGTGGTGCCGACTGGCAACAGAGAGCCGCAACAGAGGGATGAAAGAGCCACATGCGGCTCCAGAGCCGCAGGTTGCTGATCCCTGGTATAGGGTCTCCTTCTTTGGTAGGCGATTTGATTAAAAAACCTCCAAGGTCCCTTCTGATTCTGTTATTCTGTATTTCTATCCTCTCACATCAACATGGCACATGGCCATTTGTCAGGAAGGGAGTTAAGACCAACTTGTTAATCTGTTAACCTTCCCTATGTTGTGGCCCCGCCCTCTGAGCCTGTCCCATCGGAGGAAGAAAGCTCCGAGCATGAGGAAGAGGAGTCAGCCAGGCCTCCCTCTCCAGGCCCCTCCCCTCTGGCATTGTCTCAAGTGCCGGCCGAGGGAGAGGAGACAGCTGATTTGGATCAGAGTGAGGAGGAAACATCATTCCTGGACGCACGCCTCCGAAGGCGTGATAAACGTTTGCAGCAGTTTAGGAGGCGTGCTAGGGATTAGAACTGAGTCACTGGACCACACCCCAGAGACTATATAATAGAGGGTGGTGGTCAAGGATCTTTGTGACGAACAAAGCAAACCTTGGATAGTCACTAAAGCCTCGTCCGGAGCTGCTGAGAGAAAGATTTAAAGTGTCGGACATTTGGATTCTTGAGTATTTATCTTTCTGTTTTACTTTGAAAATAAAGTCACTTGGCAGACGGTGTGTCTATTGCTGCCAAGTGGGAGATAAGACCTGGGTGCGTTCCAAAGTGTTTCCTTAACCCTCGACTGGCTGTGTTTGTGTGTGTGTGGGTACAGGGACAGATCACCCTAGAAGTTCACACTATAATTGTATAGATAGTTGCTTAAGTCCAGCAAGGTTGATGTCAAACCCCAAGAACGACTTGTGGAATTACTTTGAATACAGATTATAACAGATTAACAAAGTCGGAAGGGACCTTGTAGGTCATCTAGTCCAACCTCCCACCCAAGCAGGAGAGACCCTACTCCATTTCTGACAGATGGCAGTCCAGTCTCTTCTTGAAAGCTTGAAAGGTGAATAGTTGGTGGCAGTGGTGAAATCCAAACCAGTTCGCTACCAGTTCACTGGCTACGCATGCGTGCCAAATGTGCGTTGCATGTGCATGCACAGTACATGCCAAAAGGAGGCTTCGGAACGTAAGTAGAAGCGAGGGGGGATCAGCTGTGGCATGCGATTTAGCTTTGCTAAAAAGCAGGAAATCCTACTTTCTAGCAAAGCTAAACCCCGCTGCCCAGCTGATCGTCAGAAATATCGGTTCGGAGCTAACTACCAGTTTGGTAGTTTTTATCATGATGATAAAGGAAAGAGAAGATACAGAATATGGAATAAATTTTACTATTGGTTAGAAAAGAGATACTGTACAAATACGTTTTTAAGAGATTGAAAAAAAAATTGGTTGTAATTAGAATAATATATTAGTGGAAAATCTTTGTAATGGATTTGGTGAGATTAAAGACAGAAGAGGTAGAGGAGAGAAGAAACTTTTTGAAGGTATTTATTAATTCAATTTATTAATTCAATTTGCCTGTTGCCCCTCTACGAAGACTCAGGGGGGCTAAGATAACACCGAAATGTCACATGGAAGAAATGAATGATGTACTAAATGTTTGCTTGTCTTAAAAAAATAAAAATAGAACAATAGTTGTTCATCTTCAGCATATAAATCGAACCAATAAATAAATAAATCTGTAGACAGAATCTTGCCAGGCTAAAGCAACTATTTTGCCATGACTACAGATAAACCCTGGGGAAAATTAGGGGAGGAGCAATTTTTAGCTCACTTTCTGCTGATCAAACTTTCCAAGCTTCGCTGCCTCTTTGTACTCTGGGAAGCAGCCCTTTTCCCCTGGGACTGCAGACCACATTCCCCAACACCATTAAAGTCGTGCCGAAATGAGGGGTTTAAAGATTCACTGCCACAGATCCTGGCGGGCATGAGAATTAGGAGTATCTTTGCCATGGATTCACCAAGGGACTGAAGTGGGCATGGTTGTGGGCAGGGAATGCCTTTACACTCTCAAAGTCTGTAGAAATCAACCAAGAGTATTTGGCTTTCATCAAAGTATGAGAAAAGCATGCCATTCAACAGCCAAGCAGCCCTGTGTCAGCACTCCAAACTACATTCGTTCCAGTGCTGACATAAGGAGGAGAAGAGGGGGCAGCTGGCAAGAGGACGCTTGACTTTTCACCTACTTATTTTCCCTGAAGATAATATCCCCTAGGAGATGGGAGGGGAGGGGGGACATTCCTGGGAGCTGAAGTAGTAGATATGGGGAGAGTGATTTGGAAGATGGCCAATGAGACGCAGAGAATTGGGGAACGGAAAGGGAAGGTTTGGGATCAGGAAGTTAGTGTTGGCTACGATGGACTCTGGGACAGATTGTTGTGCTCAATAAATGAAAGATTTCATCAAAGACTATTTGCTTGGAAATGCAATTTATTTGAGACGACATCGTAACCTGACACCCTGTTCCCTAGCTCTCTTCTGCTTTGTTCGCCTTCATTTTTGTCTCCACAACAAAACCTGAAGAAGGCATCTTGTAAGCACTGTGCCTGCACGGAATTCAGAAATGCTGTCAATGAATAAACACAGTAGTGCCAAAATTGTGGAAACCTTTTGGGAAAAGTGTATTTTTGATGGCTAATAGAGAGGGCTGGAAAGCACCGTGAAGCAGTATATAAGTCTAAGTGCTATTGCTATTGCTAATAACACCACTTTTTTTTTTTTTTTTGGAGTTTCAAGAGAATCCTATTCCAGTGCTAGAATAGCCTGGAAATAGCCCAGACCTTCACCCAATTGAAAATCTATGGAGCCGACTAAAGAAACTTGTTAGTCAAAAGCGACCCAGCAATAAAACCCAGTTAATAGAAGCCATCCTTCAATCTTGGTTTCACATGGTAACAGCTGCAGAACTAAAAGACTTGGTTCACTCCATGGAAAGACGTTGTAAGGCCGTAATTCATGCTAAAGGTTACCCAACTAAGGATTAACTGACATGGGGATAATTTTTGTATATCTCATTTTTTCTATGGTGATAATTTTTGTATATTTCGTTTTTTTCTATGTGTTTCACTTTTCTTCTTTATACTGTAACTGCTATTCTAATAGCAAATCCATCATAAAAGTTATTGCATTACATCAGTGGTGAAATCCAAATTTTTTTACTACCGGTTCTGTGGGTGTGGCTTGGTGGTGTGGTATGACTTGGTGGGCATGGCAGGAGAAGGATACTGTAAAATATCCATTCCCACCCTAGTGGAGCCAGCCAGAGGTGATATTTACTGGTTCTCTGAACTACTCAAAATTTCCTCTGCCAGTTCTCTAAACGGCTCAAAATTTCTGCTACTGATTCGCCAGAACCTGTTAGAACCTGCTGGATTTCACCCCTGCATTACGTTCTTGATTAAATTGTCTTTCCATTGATATGTAATTTTATGGTACTACTCCAAAAAGAAGTGGTGTTATTAGCTAGTTTTAGAAAATACACTTTTTCCCAAAAGGTTTTCACAATTTTGGCCACTACTCTAGGCGCAAGAGTTAAAGGGGGTTTTATCAGCAAAATTTTCTGCAAACACTTCACTACTTCAAAGGTTCCATCAGCTCCAATTCTATCTGGAGAAAACTAACTTGGCCATAGTTGTGCACACCCCTTAATCTTTGCATTACATTAATGTCATCTTTGCTACATGGGGCCAGCTTTAAAAACTGCTTGGATGCTTCAGGAGACATAGAATGCAGTTAAAGGAGGGTAACAAATGAAAAACAGGAAGACTAATTTTATGCTAGTCTGGTTATCAGTAGTTTTGCCAACCCCAATTTAAATGAATCTGCCTAAACTCAAAGATCGGTCTCCCGTTACCTTAGATGAGTCTGGTGGGAACAAAACTGGGGAACTTCTTGGTTGACTCAGCTCTGTGGAGCTTCTTCCTACTATGTGGCTGATTCTTTTGAGGGTATTCGTTATGGAGATGGAGCACTAGATGGTTTATCTATCTATTATTTGCTACAATTATCTGCTACAACGTCCTACCTGTCAATGACTAATTCAGCTTCAACCACAACAATACACGAGCACACAATAGATACAAACTTAAGGTAAACCGCACCAAACTCGATTGTAGAAAATATGACTTCAGCAACAGAATGGTCAATGCCTGGAATGCACTACCTGACTCATCCCAAAAAAAATTTTGGGTTTTCATCCCCAAACCCCCAAAATTTTAACCTAAGACTGTCTACTGTTGACCTCACCCCATTCTTAAGAGGTCTGTAGCATAAGAGCACCAGCGTGCCTTCCGTCCCTGTCCTAATGTTTCTTCTATGTACCTATTTTATGTATCCAGTCCATGCTTATACTTATTACCAAATACGTTCTTGACAAATAAAATAAATAAATAAATAAATGGTTTTGCCTGGTCTTCAAAAAGCTAATTAGGGTCAGACTTGGTTAACAGTTAGATGGGAAAAGACCAGAAGTCTCAAGTCTGTAAATTAGTCTAAGACCCTGAGGAAACATCCTTGCAAAAGGTAATGGCAAACCACAGCTATGTCATTGCCCAGAAAACAATGGAGATATGACCATGTCCATGAAGCCATCAGTGGTTGAATTCAACTTTAGGAAGCCTTTATCTTTAACTGTATAGAAGTAACTTTTCATCTCTCTGTGTTTTAAACCTGTTTTGACTGAATAGTGGTGTTTGGTCTATTGTTTTATCTTTGGCTTTAGTATTCTTGGGAATATTATAGGACTGGTTTCCCCTGCTTTCTCATAGGATGTCCTTTTGACTTTCAAAACGTATGAAGAACGGTTGCAGGAACTGGATATGTCTAGTCTAGTGAAGAGAAGGACCAGGGGAGACATAATAGCAGTCTTCCAATATTTGAGGGGCTGCCCCAAAGAAGAAGGAGTCAAGCTATTCTCCAAAGCACCTGAAGGCAGGACAAGAAGCAATGGATGGAAACTAATCAAGGAGAAATGCAACCTAGAACTAAGGAGAAACTTCCTGACAGTGAGACCAACCAACCAATGGAACAACTTGCTTTCAGTAGTTGTGGTTGCTCCAAAACTGGAAGCTTTTAAGAAGAGACTGGACAGCCACTTGTCTAGAACGGTATAGGGCCATGATGGCGAACCTATGGCACGCATGCCACAGGTGGCACACAGAGCCATATCTGTGGGCATGCGAGCATTGCCCTAGCTCAGCTCCGGGCCTTCTGGGCCCACTGGAAGTCCCCCCGGAGGCTCTCCATTTCTGGCCTCTGGGGTGGGGAGGCCATTTTTGCCCTCCCCAGGCTCCAAGAAAGCCCCTGGAGCCTGGGGAGGGTAAAAAACGGACCTACTGGGCCCACCGTGCATTGCATGCCAAAAGCGGGGGGAGCACAGGGAGGTCGCGCATGCACGCATGCAGGGCAGGGCACATTGAATTATGGGTGGGGGCACGCACGTGCATGACACACAAACACACACACACACACCACTTTTGGCACGTGACGGCAAAAAGGTTAGCCATCACTGGTATGGAGCAAGAGACCTTGCTTGAGCAGGGGGCTGGACTAGAAGATCTCCAAGGTCCCTTCCAACTCTGTTAAAAGGCCAGAGCGATAGTCTAGATTTTGGCACATGACACATTTGGCACGTGACGGCAAAAAGGTTAGCCATCACTGGTATGGAGCAGGAGACCTTGCTTGAGCCGGGGGCTGGACTAGAAGATCTCCAAGGTCCCTTCCAACTCTGTTAAAAGGCCAGAGCAATAGTCTAGATTTAACAGAATAACAATTCTGTTAAATCTAGACTATCGCTCTGGCCTTTTACTGGTGATCTCTTATCCAACTACTAACCAGGTCTGAACCCAGTTAGGTTTTTAAAGATCAGCCAAAGTCAGCTAGATGCTAACATTTAATAGAGTCCGGATGATAATAATAAAAATATCACAAACAACATGCATATCACAATATTACAAACAACACAGTACTGAACACCAACAAATTACTATTTCAATATGCCTCTTTTTTTCCCCTTTTCTGTGAGCAATAACCAGCTTGCTGCTGTTTGGCATTTGCCAGTGTGATGACCCCAGGCTGAAACCATCTCACCTCTTACGATACTTTATCTTTTCCTCAATTTTTAGTTATTAATACGGACACTTTAGTTATCAAAATTTTGACAGCCATGACGGATTGACCTCCTGCGTCTGGAGATGCAAAGTATCTCAGCTTGTTAAAATAATAGATGGGTACCTGTCAAAGAAACTCTTGAAGTAAATGTGGGCCCTGGAGATATCTCCATTGTAGACGTTTTAAAAACGTCTTTGGCTCCCTTGTATGGATATTAATTAATAGTAATAGCCTCTTTCATTGAGATAGATAGAAATACTAATTACTTCCTAACCCTGGCAAATTCCTCAACAGTATCAGTCATTCAGCAATAATTAAACAACCCAGGGGAAACAAAGAAGTGGGAAAGACGCTAACAATGATTTAACTACTGGGAAGAATAACCATTTTTTTTTTAAAAAAAAAGAATCATTTGCCAGCCTTGAGTTTTCTATGGATAATGATGAGTTTAGAAATGGTCACCAAATAGTTGCTTTTTTGAGATTTCATTCCTTTATTCTGTTGACTTGGAAAAAGAGGTAGGGGATGGATCACAACTAACTACAATTCAAAAGCAGTTGCACCCTGAAAAAGCACCTTTGGGACAGCCATGACCTGGATGACTGAGAATCTCTGCAGACTTTTAGCTATACAATTTGGGATGAACATCCTTGGAGTGGTGTGGGAGGAGGAATGGATTTCCAGAGGAAAAATTGCAGATGACAGGAACCAGGAGCACTAACTCAGGTGACCCTGAGGACACAGGTAAACCTCCAAGTGCTTCAAGGACCCTCTAAAAGGATGCAGCTGTCTGCAAGGAATATCAATCCTTCCGTTCCCCACCATCCTGTCAGAGTTGAAGAAGCTTCTTGGATGAGAAGCGAAATGTCTTCAAAAGAAAAAGTAAGAAAGTCCAGTTGCCTCCTGAAAAAAGCACCTTTGGGGCAACTATGACCTGGATGACTGAGAATCTCTACAGACTTTTAACCACAATACATTTTACTAACCACCAATCAGCAAGTTAAGATGCCCATCCTTGGCAGGGTTGATCCCAAGGGAGGGGAAAGCTTCAAAAGAGAATACTGCATTGGTCGTTCATTCATTGCATCCAGTTTTGGTCACCACACTATAAAAAAGATGTTGAGAGTCTAGAAAGAGTACAGAGAAGAGCAACAAAGATGATGAGGAGACCAGAAGCTAAAATGTATGAAGAACAAGAACTGGGCCTGCCTAGTCTAGTGAAGAGAAGGACCAAGGGAGACATGGTAGCAGTGTTCCAATATTTAAGGGGCTGCCACAGAGAGGAGGGGGGTCAACCTGTTTTCCAAAGCACCTGAAGGCCAGACAAGGAACAATGGATGGAAACTGAACATGGATTCAACCTGGAAATGAGGAGGAATTTTCTGACAGTGAGAGCAATCAACCAGTGGAACAGAAGTTGCCTTCAGAAGTAGTGGGAGCTTCATCACTGGAGGCTTTCAAGAAGAGACTGGAAGCCACATCAGAAATGGTATAGGGCCATGATGGCAAACATATGACAAGCATGCCAGAGGTGGCACACAGCGCCCTTTCTGATGGCATGTGAGCCGTTGCCCCAGTTCAGCTCCGCTGCACATGTGCTCGCACCTCCTGCCGGCCAACTGGTCTTTGGGTCTCTAAGGGCAGGGCTCATGCAGGGGGCGTGCACACATGCACGGGGGTCGGGGGGCATGTGCCCCTCCACACGTGTGCACACAGCCTATTCACACACCCTGTCCCCCGCACATTCATGAGCGGCTCCCCACATGCGCCCCAACCCCCATGCATGTGTGCAGACATACGAGCAGGCAGGGCACATGCATGGGGGCCATGCAAGCATTGCGTGCTATGGCCACTCGGTCCAGAAAAAGTTAGCCATCATTGGTATAGGGCAAGGGTCAGCAACCTTAAACACTCAAAGAGCACAAAGGTCCTAACCGGAAACCCCCCATTCAATTCTGGAGCCGATTGGAAGTCTGGTTCCCCCGCCGTAGAGTCTCCTCCTAGCGCAGCATCCTTTTTCCTCTACCTGTCCTAACCGAAAGCCCTATCAATCGTGGAGCCGACCGGCGACAGGGAGCCTCAGCAGAGGGAAGAAAGAGCACATGCAGCTCCAGAGCCACGGGATGCTGACCCCCTGGTATAGGGTCTCCTGCTTGAGGTTGGACTAAATGACCTACAAGGTCCCTTCCTACTCTGTTATTCTGTTATTCATTCATTCATTCATTCATTCATTCATTCATTCATTCATTTAATCAAATTTATACACCATCTACCTCATTGTTTGGAGTGACTATAGGCGGCTTGCAATATATATAAAAAAAAACCCGGATGTAAACCATTATAAATGTGAAAACTGATCACAATTACAAAAGATTAATTTACAGAGTAAAAGGTCACAAATTTAGAGCGGAGCAATGATGGTGCTTTCTCTGTCATGGCACCAACCACACGCCAACTGACACAGCCATCTTAAACACTCCCTAGCAAGCTTCCTTTCGTCTTGTGTCTCACAAATCCTATAGCCAAAGTTTAGTTATTCCCTATAAAACTGCAATATCCACCGAGCTATCATGATGGATCTATTTTACCAACAAAGCATCTAATACTTTTTCAAGACTGCTTGTATTGACTCCCTCATATTACACTGGCCTCTGTTTTTTTTTAAAAAAATAATTTTATTAAACATTATATCAAACAGATAAAACCTCAGGACCTAATACAGAAATATGTTAAAAAGAAAAGAAAAAAAATGAAGAATCCTCTTCTTGAAAAGGGAAGTAGTAAGGAAAAGAAAGTTCTCCAACAAGTATACTCAGCATTAGCAAGTGACCACTGACTCTTTCGTTTCTGAGTCTCACAAATTTCTTTTAATAAAATAAGCCAATAATAAAACCAATTACTACTATAACCTAATACAGAGAACTAATTTTTTAAATCAGAATCATACACAGTTCAATTCAGAAGCAAAAAGTATCAATTAGCATGGTGATTTTTTTTTAAAAAAGGAAATTATGAGCGGCATAATGTTTGAAGCCTAAGCACTTCCACAATTGTGAGCTATTTATGATCATTGAAGCAACTGTTTCAATTTCTAAAATACTGTACAAAAGTCAAAAGTTTACTATGTAACATACCCTGTGTACAGTGGTGAAATCCAAAATTTACCGGTTCTGTGGGCGTGGCATGGTGGGCGTGGCATGGCATGGTGGGCGTGGCAGGGGAAGGATACTGCAAAATCTCCACTCCCACCCCACTCCTGAGGGAAGGATATTGCAAAATCTCCATTCCCACCCCACTCTGGTATTTGCCAGTTCTCCAAACTACTCAAAATTTCTGCTACCGGTTCTCCGAACTGCTCAAAATTTCTGCTACCGGTTCTCCAGAACCTGTCAGAACCTGCTGAATGTCACCCCTGCCTATGTATGCATCTAAAAAATACAACAAAATACATGTTTGTTGGAAGAAATGTCCATCTGGGTTCACTTCCAAGTGGGGAGAAAGACACTGGAAACATGGAGACTGCTTGGAAAGATGGTTTAATGGTGGCTTCCTGAAGTTATGAAGTCTCCATGACTGAAGGTTTTCAAGAAAAAACTGGACAGCCATATCTCCAGAATGGTATGGCATTTCTGCTCAAGCAGGAATGGGGTTGCCCTAGAACAGGGGTCTCCAACCTTGGCAACTTTAAGCTTCACTGGCTGAGGAATTCTGGGTGTTGAAGTCCACAAGCTTTGCTGGCTGAGGAATTGAAGTCCACACTGGCTGGGAGTTGAAGTCCATGAAGCTTCACTGGCTGAGGAATTCTGGGAGTTGAAGTCCACAAATCTTAAAGTTGCCAAGGTTGGAGACCCCCGGCCTAGAAGACCTCCAAGTCCTTTCCAATTCTGTTTTTCTGCATTCTTTATTTGGGTGCCTTTATGGAGCAAAAGGTTGGAACTGACAAGTTCAAGCGGTCTTTTCCAGTTTCTGTGTTTCCTGATATTGGCATCAAGGAGGCTTCAGGGTGAATGAAAAATGTGGAAGACCATGCCATACCCAACGGCGGTGCCTTCTATCACCATGAGTGATTAAGAAAAGCAAAATGAAATTGAAAATTGAAAAAAAAAGAATGGTGAGAGAAATGTGAGACCTCTTCTAAAGGCAGAATAAAGTGTGAGGAACTACAGCAGAAAATTTTGGTGCCACATCAATCAATCAATCAATAAAGGAAAGGCATGGTTAGAGAGAGAGAGAAATGTGGATTGCCTTCTGTGTATAAGAATGATGGTTGAAGAATGAAGACACATAGCCTATGAATTCATCACCTGTGGTGATGAAAATATTGCTCAGTGGAAGCCCATATGTGATGTTATCCAATCCTAACATTAATATTATGGAGATCCAACTCCTAAATTCCTTTCCTCATTCACATTACAGTACCTAGAAAATATAATTTGCATCTGCTCTGGCCACAAATAGTGAAGAGACGTATAACCTTAAAATGAAACTGATGTAATGGGGGCAGTGGTAAAATCCTTTTTTTTTTTTACTACCGGTTCTGTGGTGTGGCTTGGTGGGCATAGTGTGGCTTGGTGGGTGTGGGAGTGGCCTGGTGGGCGTGGCAGGAGAAGGATACTGCAAAATCTCCATTCCCACCCCATTCCAGGGGAAATATATTACAAAATCTCCATTCCCACCCCACTCTGGGGCCAGCCGGAGGTGGTATTTGCCGGTTCTCCGAACTGCCCAAAATTTCTGCTACCAGTTCTCCAGAACCTGTCAGAACCTGCTGGATTTCATCCCTCAATGGGGGGCAAAAAAAACCAGAAGGAAACTTCTGGCTCTCCAAACTAAATAAAAGACATTATGCAGATCAAGTTGCTTCTTCAAGTACTTTCCTTTAAAAATAAAATAAAAATAAATCCTCCATGCTCCTCAGCACGTCCAACCATGGAGAAGAAATGCATTTGGCTCCAATCCTGGAGGTCCTTCTCAAAGCAATCTTGCTTCTCTAAACAAGGGAAACTCACCTTCACCCCAAACTTCCCCTGCAGAATTAAAATCACGTTGGCCGGTAACTTAAAATGTGTTAAGAGTTATTAGTTCATTGCAGAGGTAAATGCAGCTCTTCTGACCTGTATCCCACAATTAGTTGAAAGCAAAGAAGCGGACTAGATTGCTTGAACACTTGAGTTAAATTCAGGTCATGGTAGTGTTGGTTAAAGAACATTAAGTTTGGGCATTTGACACGTGCTGGGTTAGTGTGGCGAGAGATAATGAAGAGAGCAGGTAGTAAAGGAAAGCCATCAGCTGCTCCCCTGGAAGCAAATAGATTGCTACCTCCAAAATTGTTCCATTTCTCAAACGCTGAGGGGGCGTCAAGGACCCCCTCAGAACCAGCAGATCTTCTCATTGTCCCACTACATCAAGGACAATCTCAGGTTCCTTGTTGCTCAAAGACCACATTCCCTCCTTTGTCTCTGTTTGATCCATTTTTGGAGTCGCTAATGTCAAGTTTCGTGGTCGTCTCGAATAAAATGCATTTCAAACAAAATCTTTGAAGAAAAAACTCCTATTGATTGAGCACGACATCCTAACCTGACTCCAAACAAAGCCAACACTGACTTCCAGCCCCAAAACCCTCCCTTTCCGTTACCCACTCCCCTGCACTCATTGGCCATCTTCCAAGTCATTCTACCCCAATCTACTCCAGCTCAAAGGAATTCCCCCCTCCCATCTCATCTCCTCGGAAACATTATCTCCAGGGAAAATAAGTAGGTGAAAAGTCAGCTGTCCCTTTCCAGCCGCCTTCGCTTCTCCTTCTTATGTCAGCACTAGAGTAAATGCAGGTTGAAGTGCTGATATCTAATCTTCTACTTTCATCCCCTTTTGTTTGCTGGTCAAGTTACATTTCTGAAAGAACAGACACAGTTGATAAATCTGTATACTAGTGATGGTAACTGACTTTCTTGTTTCTGGGTATTTAAAAAGTGTGGGGTTTTATTTTTATTTTGTTGGTTTGTCGGATAATTTAGAATAGAATAGAATTTTTTTTATTGGCCAAGTGTGATTGGACACACAAGGGTTTATTATTGAACAACTCATTTGCATCAAAATAGGTGGACATGTTGGTAGGACAAATCTCCAGATGTGCAAATTTTCTTCGGTCCTCTTTCAAGATGCTTTGTTTGACTCTGTAGCACATTGAATCCCAGGTGCTTTCAGACACATGGGAGAGGAACCAATATCTCAAGGCACTGAGATACAGATCCAGGGCTGAAATGTAAAATTTGTTACTACCGGTTCTGTGGGTGTGGCTTGGGGGGGTAATGTGACTGGGTGGGCGTGGCCAACTTTTTTTTTTTTTTAACTTTTCAAAGCATTTTTTCTAATGCTTTGAAAAGCCTCTGCTGATCAGGCAACTCAGCTGGGATCGTCAGAGACTTTTCAAAGCATTTTTTTTACCACCTCTTCGGCCAAGAGGTTGCAGGAAAAAATGCTTTGAAAAGCCTCTGATGATCCTAGCTGAGCCGCGCGATCATCAGAGGCTTTTTTTTTTTTACTTTTAAAAGCATTTTTTCATCGGAAGAGGTTGTAGAAAAAATGCTTTTAAAAGTAAAAAAAAAAAAGCTTTTGATGATCATGCGGCTCAGCTGGGCATGGGAGAGGGGGCAGGAATTTTTTGCTACTGGTTCTCTGAACCACCCGTCGCCATCGCTACCGTATCGGGCAATCCGGTCTGAACCGGGAGCATTTCACCCCTGTACAGATCCCCTTCAAAACACAAGAGGGCAGGATGAGAAGTAATGGGTAGAAGCTTGTTAAAGAGAGAGATCTAGTCTGGAACTACAGAGAAATTTCCCTGTCCCCATGGACAATGTTCCTCCAGGCCTTCCTGTCCTCCACCATTCCCCAGAGTCCATTTAAAGCTCACGCCGACTGTTTCAATGACTCCATCCAGCCACCTCGTTCTCTGCCTTCCCCTTCTTCTTTTGCCCTCAATTGTTCCCATCATGAGGCTCTTCTCCAGTGAGTCCTTCCTTCTCATTAGGTGGCCAAAGTATTTGAGTTTCATCTTCAGGATCCGGCCTTCTAAAGAGCAGTCAGGATTGATCTCCTCTAGGACTGACCGGTTGGATCGCCTTGCAGTCCAAGAAACTCGGAGGAGTCTTCTCCAGCACCACAGTTCAAAGGCCTCCATTCTTTGGCACTCAGCCTTCCTTAAGGTCCAACTTTCACAGTCATACATTGCAACTGGGAAAACCATAGCCTTGACTATACACACTTTTGTTGGCAGGGTGATGTCTCTGCTTTTTAGTATGCTGTCTAGATTTGCCATGGCTTTCCTCCCCAGGAGCAAGTGTCTTTTAATTTCCTGGCTGCAGTCCCCATCTGCGGTGATCTTGGAGCCCAGGAAAATAAAATCTTTCACTACCTCCATTTCTTCCCCATCTATTTGCCAGGAATTGAGAGGGCCGGATGACATGATCTTAGTGTTCTTAATGTTGAATTTCAAGCCAACTTTTGCACTCTCCTTCTTCACCCGCATCAAGAGGCTCTTTATCAATATATATACTTATTATCAATAAAATTCTAAACAAGCAATTTAAAATGAGAGTAGGATAAAATACAATAGTTATAGGATAAAATACAATAATTTAATACATAAATATGTAAAATCGAATAAAATGACATCATTCAAGTTCTCAAGTACCAATAAAGGAGAATATTTATAGCTCAGGGTTGAAATCAGTGGTGGGTTTCTACTGGTTCGCCGACACTCTGCACATGGGCAGAAGAGCCGTGCGCGAGAGAAGCAAGTATGTGCATGTGCGCACTCACAGTTCTGCACCAGTAACGAAGGTAAGTGAAACCGACTAGTTGTTGAAATGAGAGATGCTTTCTGAGCTTGGTTGTTTTCATTACCTGAAGTAGTGAACATCATCAGTGCTAGTTGTTAAGGAATTTGCAGAGAAACCCTTGAGTAGCAAGGGTGTGAAAGCGGTTGAGAGTAGTTATGAATAAGTACAGTCAACATACAGACACACTGAGTTGTGTAATAGTTTACTTTCAGTAAACAGTAAACAGTAAAGCATAGTCCAATAAACAGTCCAGGTCATACACATATAAATCAGGAGATAGTCAAAAGGACAGTCCAGGGATAATCCAATAACAAAGTCTTCTTACCAGTCATCTTAGTCATTCACAGTTCTTCTGGATTTGCAAACAGTAACATACAGATATATCAGAGAGCAAGAAAAGAAAAGAGAACAAACCATGTTTCTAGCTCCCTCTTAAGGACATTGGCAACAGAGCTAACCAATCAGGACACAGTATGATGCAATACAGCAGTCTTAAAGCTTCATTGATAGTTTATATATTGCCAACCCAACAAGTTAGGTAATAGTCATTTCCTAACACTAGTGACTCAGTAAGTAGATGCCACCTAGTTTGGATAATGAAACGTCTGCAAGAAAACAACTAAACTCAGAGAGCACCAAGGACCCCACAGTCCTCCTCCTCCTCCTCTCCACAAACCCCACTCCCTTCTCACACTGATAATATTGTCTAGTTGGGTAATGAGATGTCTGCCAGAAAACAACCAAGCTCAGAGAGCCCCAAGGACTCCTCACATTCTCAAATATTTCTTCAAATCATCTTTAGGGGCTACACAATGCCACCAAAATGTGTGTTAAAAGCTCCATGAGATCAATTCCAATGCATATGTTACCCACAGGAATGGCAAAGTTAGAAAAATGTTTGTTGTGCCGTTTCCTCTAGAATTTCCCACCTGCATGCAAAATAAGGATGGTTGAATACTCAACTCTCCACCGTGCTCATTTAAACTGCGATAAGAGAGGTGAAGCCCACATTTTTCAAACTGTTCTTTGGCGCATTACAAAGGGGATGACATCCCATCTTTCTCTCCGGTGTTCGGAGCACAGGACCTGCGAAGAGCCGGAAAGAATGCACCGTCACAATGTACATTACTCAGAACAGGACTGTGCAGGTTACAGTATAAAATTGAGAATTAAAATGGGGGTGTTGGGCCAGAGGAAAATATAGATTTATTACAGCCCTGCATACTAAAGGTGTATTATGGTAAATATTGTGCCAAACATTGGAGTGGTGCGGTGGCCTAGAGGTGGAGCTCTGGCTTCACAATCAGGAGGCTGTGAGTTCGATCCTAGGTAGAGGAAGATATTTCTCTCCCTGGGCACACTGAGAATATATCTGCTGAACAAAACTCCGCATTGGTGACAGGAAGGGCATCCGGCCATTAAAACACTCTGCTAGCTCCATTCAGTTGCCCAGACTCCACCCCGCAAGGGATTCTGGGGTCGTTAAAAAATGATGATGATTGTGCCAGACATCGCACTGAAAACATATTGTTTTGTTTTGTATCTATGGAGATTCTCAGTCATCCAGGTCATAACTGTCTCAAAGATGCTACTTTTTTTCCTTTCAAAAGGCAACTAGACTGGTTTGTTTGTTTGTTTGTTTGTTTTATTTGAGGAAGAAGAGGAAGTCATTTCGCTTCTTCTCCAAGAAGCTTCATCAAGACTGAGTGGCTGTGGTTCCCGGCATCCCGATATGGTCAGTTGACTCCATCACTGACTATTGGGGGCGAGTCTTTGGCCCCCACAGAGACGGCTCGCAATCTGGGAGTCCTCCTGGATACGCAGCTGTCCTTGGAGGAACATCTGACGGCTGTAACCAGGGGGACCTTTTATCAGGTTCGCCTGATTCGCCAGTTGCGGCCCTTTCTTGATCGGGATTCTCTGTGCACAGTCACTCACGCCCTCGTAACCTCTCGCCTTGATTACTGCAATGCTCTCTACATGGGGCTCCCCTTGAAGAGCACCCGGAGGCTCCAACTGGTCCAGAACGCAGCAGCGCGGGTAGTGACGGGAGCAGCGTGGTGCTCCCATGTAACACCGCTCCTGTGTGAACTGCACTGGCTCCCGGTGGTCTTCCGGGTGCGCTTCAAGGTGTTGGTTATCACCTTTAAAGCGCTCCATGGCATAGGGCCTAGCTATCTTCGAGACCGCCTACTGCCACCGACGACCTCCCACCGACCCGTGCACTCCCACAGAGAGGGCCTCCTCGGGGTGCCATCAGCCAAACAATGCAGGCTGGTGACCCCCAGGGGGAGGGCCTTCTCTGTGGGGGCACCCACCCTCTGGAATCAGTTGCCCCCTGAGATAAGGAGAATCCATGACCTCAGTGCCTTCCGCTGTGCCCTTAAAACTTTCTTTTTTCAACAAGCCGGGCTGGCTTAATTTCTTTTTAAGGGTTTTTTAATTGTTTTGTTTTGTTTATCGTTTTAATTAATGGGGCCAAATCTATATATATATATTTTAACTGTGTTTTAATATTTGTATTTGATGTTTTTATTTGGCTATTCACCGCCCTGAGTCCTCAGGGAGAAGGGCGGTATACAAATTCAAAAATAAAATAAAATAAAATAAAATAAATTATAACGTAATTTTGTTTTTGTAGTTTAGAAAGGGAACCAAGCCATTAGCTTGAGCTACAAGGAATAGGATGTGAATTCCTGAAGACTTAAGAAACTGACACCAGCATTCATTAGTGTAGCCAATAAAACATCGTATCAGACGCCTCCTCAAGATTGATGGAGATTGAAGCAGAAATCTGATTTTTGTCTATGGCTAATAAAAAAATCATTTACCCTTTCCAGCCACTGCAGTCTGCCCTGAACTAAAACAAAGCTGAAACTCACTGTATTATTATCTTCCAGGAAAATCACTGGCTCTTTATTCATCGGTGTTTCTAAAAGCTTCCCAGATGGCAAATTACAAAATGGATCCGAGGATTTGAAATAACTGGGTGACCTGAAAAAGGAGGGGAAGTAAGGATTTTTATTATTTATTTATTTATTGCATCTGGCTCCAGCATATTTTTAATTCTTAACTCACATGCCTACAAAGACATTGGCAGAAGCAAGTGGCATAAATTGCCAATTTCTGTTGGGTCCTTTTTAAAGTTGACACCAAGATCACGCAAAAATCTCCTCTCCTTCCGATTGCTGTAACCCACGCGGCCACTTTTAGAGAAATCGTGTTTTATTCCTATACACGCACACACAAACACACACACTGCTTAGTTGCAGATAATTTTTTTTCTTTTGTTCCATGCCTGTTGCAACCCCATCCTCAATTTTATACTGTTTACCAATGCTCTACTGAACCATTATGTATTATAGGTGTGGGGGGGGCTTTCAAAAATTTTAGCAGGGGGTTCTCGGCCTGGTTACTGGGTGGGCGTGGCCATGGAGGGTGTGGCCTAGTCAGCCTCCTGCACCAGGGCGGGAGGGAGCATTTTTGCCCTCCCTGGGCTCTAGAGGCTTTCCTTGAGCATCTGGGAGGGCTAAAACAGTAGCCCATTTTTCACCAGCCCTGAGCCTCCGCGCGTGCCCTGCACTTACCTGCATCCAAAATGGGCTGCATGGGGACTCCAGGGAGGGGCAGTGTGAGGTGGGCGGGGCCAGCCAGGAGTGGGATTTGGGGGTTCTCTAAACTGCACAGAATCTTAGCTAGATGTTCTAGCTTGATGTGGACTCAGCCTTCCATCCTTCCGAGGTGGATAAAATGAGGACCCAGATTGTTGGGGATACCATCCTGACTCTGTAAACCGCTTAGAGAGGGCTGTACCGTAAAGTACCATAAAGCGGTATATATAAGTGCTATTGTATATTGTATATTGTATTGTATGCTATATTGTATTATATACAATATAAGTGCTATTGCTATTGCATATATATATATATATATATATATATATATATATATATATATATATATATATATATATATATATATGTTTTCTCAGGTTTTCGCGGGTGTTTGTATGTAGGTCTTTGGTTATTCGGGTCTTCTCCCACGTAAAATTGGAAGTGTCTTGGCGACGTTTCGACGAAGTCTCATTCGTCATCTTCAGGCTGGTGTTCTCGGCTTCGTGCTTCCAGGAGCAATGTGAGATCGCAGCTGTCTCTTCCTTTTAACTGCTAGTGGAGGTGTGAGCTGATTGGGTGGGAACTTGGCTGTGTTCTGATTGGGTGGAGGTGTGTTCTGATTGGTTAGGGGCTTGGCTGTGCTCTGATTGGCTGGGGTTGTGTTCTGTTTGGGTGGGGGCTTGGTTGTGCTCAGCTTAGTCTGAGTTGCAGGGGGATTTGAGCTGGTGAGCTGCGTTGTTGTTGTTTGGCTTCGTGTTTGTGGCCGTGCGAGCTCTTCATGGTGGGTGTCAGTCTGCTTCATGTATGGATTGGAGGGGTTTAAAGTGGCTAATGATGCAGCTGCGGTCTGGCTTCTGGTCCTTGGTCGTGGCTCATTATCAGTGTGGGTTTGAGTCTGCTTTCTGCGTGGATGTGTGGTGGTGACATCAGGTGTGGCACTCGTGAGTGTGGGTCTGGTGTCATTCGTCGTGTTAGGGACTCGTTTGTCAATAAGGGCGGGTTTCCAAATGGCTGGTAGGCGGGAGGTATCGTCTCGTTTGTTCATGCTGTGTGGGCGTTTTTCTATCTCAATGGCTTCTCTGATTATTCTGTTGTTAAAGTGTTCAGTTTTGGCGATAGTTCTGGTCTTTTTAAAGTCAATATCATGTCCTGTGGCTTTAAGGTGTTGGACCAGGGAAGAGGTTGGTTCCTCTTTTCTGACTGAGTTCTTGTGTTCTTCTATGCGTGCACTTATTCGTCTGTTGGTTTGTCCGATGTATGTGGTGGGGCAGGCGGTGCATGGGATTTCATATACTCCTTGATTTTCTAACTCAATTTTGTCTTTGGGGTTCCTTAGGATGGTGGATATTTTTCGGTTTGTGCAGAATGCTGTCTTGATGTTATGTTTGTGGAGGATTTTGCTTATTCTGTCTGTGGTGCCTTTTATGTATGGGAGGAGGGCCTTGCCGTTTTCTTGTTCTCTGTCTTGGATTTTAGTGGGGGTTTCTTTTTGGATTAGGTTGGTGATCTTATTTCTTTGGAATCCATTGGATGTGAGTACGTTAGTGAGGGTGTGTAGTTCGGTTTTTAGGTGTTGTTCGTCAGCTAAGCGTTTTGTTCTGGAAATGAGTGTCTTGGCTACAGAGTTGATCTGGGCAGGGTGGTGGTGTGAGAGTGCGTGCAGATAGCGGTTTGTGTGTGTTTTCTTCTGGTATATAGTGTGTCCTAGGGAGCCATTGGATTTTCTGTAGACTAAGACATCCAGGAAGGGAAGTTGGTTGTTCACTTCTGTTTCCATGGTGAACTGTATTTTGGGGTGTAGGCTGTTGAGGTGTGTGAGGAAGTTGTCCAGTTTTTCTTTCCCATGTGGCCAGATTATGAAGGTGTCGTCCACATATCTGAGCCAGAGTTTGGGTTTGTGATCGGATTTTTCTAGAGCTTGGGTTTCAAAGTATTCCATATAGAGGTTGGCAATGACAGGTGAGAGGGGTGATCCCATGGGTGCTCCTTCTGTTTGTTTGTATTTCTGTCCATTATAGATGAAGTATGTGTTGGATAGGCAGTGATTGGTCAGATCTAAGATGTGCTTGGGGGGGTTATATTTGTTTTGGATAACTGTCAAGGCTTCTTTGATTGGTACTTGGGTGAAGAGGGATATGACATCAAAGCTCACGAGTAGGTCACTGGGCTGTAAGTTTTGTTGCTTTATGATGTCTATGAACTGGAATGAGTTTTTTACGTATGAGGTGATGGATTCTGCATAGGGCTGTAGTTGTTTGGCGAGAAATTTGGCTAGGTTTTGTAGAGGTGAGCCTATGGAGCTGACTATGGGTCTAAGTGGGGTTCCTTCTTTGTGTATCTTGGGGAGACCATAAAGCTTAGGGCATCTGGATGATTTCTCTCTGGGTATGATTCTATGCTGAATCTCTTCGCTGATGGGGGAGGCTTTTATTTTGGATCTGGTGGTTTTTTCCAGGTAGGTGGTGGGGTCTGTGTTTAGGGGTTTGTATATGGAGTCTTGGAGTAGGTTGGTTAATTTGGTTTGGTAGTCAGATGTGTTCATAACCACCGTGGCATTGCCCTTGTCTGCTGGTAGAATTATTATGCTGGTGTCTTCTTTCAGGTTAAGTAGTGCTGTCTGTTCCTCTTTGGGTAAGTTACTTTTGGGTGGCTTGCTGGTGCAGAGGATATTGGTGATTTCGAGTCTGATTCTGTTTGCATCGTCGGGGTTGATTTTGGTCAGGCTGGTTTCGACTCCGCATATAATGGTTTCAGTGGGGATGCTTTTGGGAGCGACTGCAAAGTTGAATCCTTTGGAAAGGACATTGGTTTCGGCTTTGGTGAGGATCCTATCTGAGATGTTATGCACTGTTTGTTTCATGTGTGGCTGTGAGGGTGGAGGGGATTGTTTCTGGCGTTCTTGTAGTCTTCGGAGTTTGTTGGTGTGTGTGTCTGTCTTGAGGGTGGTCTGTGTTTCGGCTCTCCAGACGGCAAGTTGTTTGGATTTGTCCCAAAGTGCGGGGTGGATCTTGTTGCTGAGTTTGAGGTGAAGTGTGAGGAGATCTTTGTTGATTCGGTCTAGGAGGAATCTTTTTCTGTGGAGTTCATTTCTGATTAGGGCTAGTTCTGTTCTTTTCAGAATGCGTTTGGTGGCTGCAGAGTTGAAGTGGAATTTCAGTTGGAAGCCTGTGGGGATTAAATTTTGATCTCGGCAGTTGCGTAGGAATGCAAGGTCACATAAAATGGAAGCTCTTTGGACTTCGAGTTTTTCATAGGTCCTGGTCAGATGGTGGATTTCCTCCCCGTAGAGGTGGGATATTTGTTTTCTCAGGTTTTCGCGGGTGTTTGTATGTAGGTCTTTGGTTATTCGGGTCTTCTCCCACGTAAAATTGGAAGTGTCTTGGCGACGTTTCGACGAAGTCTCATTCGTCATCTTCAGGCTGGTGTTCTCGGCTTCGTGCTTCCAGGAGCAATGTGAGATCGCAGCTGTCTCTTCCTTTTAACTGCTAGTGGAGGTGTGAGCTGATTGGGTGGGAACTTGGCTGTGTTCTGATTGGGTGGAGGTGTGTTCTGATTGGTTAGGGGCTTGGCTGTGCTCTGATTGGCTGGGGTTGTGTTCTGTTTGGGTGGGGGCTTGGTTGTGCTCAGCTTAGTCTGAGTTGCAGGGGGATTTGAGCTGGTGAGCTGCGTTGTTGTTGTTTGGCTTCGTGTTTGTGGCCGTGCGAGCTCTTCATGGTGGGTGTCAGTCTGCTTCATGTATGGATTGGAGGGGTTTAAAGTGGCTAATGATGCAGCTGCGGTCTGGCTTCTGGTCCTTGGTCGTGGCTCATTATCAGTGTGGGTTTGAGTCTGCTTTCTGCGTGGATGTGTGGTGGTGACATCAGGTGTGGCACTCGTGAGTGTGGGTCTGGTGTCATTCGTCGTGTTAGGGACTCGTTTGTCAATAAGGGCGGGTTTCCAAATGGCTGGTAGGCGGGAGGTATCGTCTCGTTTGTTCATGCTGTGTGGGCGTTTTTCTATCTCAATGGCTTCTCTGATTATTCTGTTGTTAAAGTGTTCAGTTTTGGCGATAGTTCTGGTCTTTTTAAAGTCAATATCATGTCCTGTGGCTTTAAGGTGTTGGACCAGGGAAGAGGTTGGTTCCTCTTTTCTGACTGAGTTCTTGTGTTCTTCTATGCGTGCACTTATTCGTCTGTTGGTTTGTCCGATGTATGTGGTGGGGCAGGCGGTGCATGGGATTTCATATACTCCTTGATTTTCTAACTCAATTTTGTCTTTGGGGTTCCTTAGGATGGTGGATATTTTTCGGTTTGTGCAGAATGCTGTCTTGATGTTATGTTTGTGGAGGATTTTGCTTATTCTGTCTGTGGTGCCTTTTATGTATGGGAGGAGGGCCTTGCCGTTTTCTTGTTCTCTGTCTTGGATTTTAGTGGGGGTTTCTTTTTGGATTAGGTTGGTGATCTTATTTCTTTGGAATCCATTGGATGTGAGTACGTTAGTGAGGGTGTGTAGTTCGGTTTTTAGGTGTTGTTCGTCAGCTAAGCGTTTTGTTCTGGAAATGAGTGTCTTGGCTACAGAGTTGATCTGGGCAGGGTGGTGGTGTGAGAGTGCGTGCAGATAGCGGTTTGTGTGTGTTTTCTTCTGGTATATAGTGTGTCCTAGGGAGCCATTGGATTTTCTGTAGACTAAGACATCCAGGAAGGGAAGTTGGTTGTTCACTTCTGTTTCCATGGTGAACTGTATTTTGGGGTGTAGGCTGTTGAGGTGTGTGAGGAAGTTGTCCAGTTTTTCTTTCCCATGTGGCCAGATTATGAAGGTGTCGTCCACATATCTGAGCCAGAGTTTGGGTTTGTGATCGGATTTTTCTAGAGCTTGGGTTTCAAAGTATTCCATATAGAGGTTGGCAATGACAGGTGAGAGGGGTGATCCCATGGGTGCTCCTTCTGTTTGTTTGTATTTCTGTCCATTATAGATGAAGTATGTGTTGGATAGGCAGTGATTGGTCAGATCTAAGATGTGCTTGGGGGGGTTATATTTGTTTTGGATAACTGTCAAGGCTTCTTTGATTGGTACTTGGGTGAAGAGGGATATGACATCAAAGCTCACGAGTAGGTCACTGGGCTGTAAGTTTTGTTGCTTTATGATGTCTATGAACTGGAATGAGTTTTTTACGTATGAGGTGATGGATTCTGCATAGGGCTGTAGTTGTTTGGCGAGAAATTTGGCTAGGTTTTGTAGAGGTGAGCCTATGGAGCTGACTATGGGTCTAAGTGGGGTTCCTTCTTTGTGTATCTTGGGGAGACCATAAAGCTTAGGGCATCTGGATGATTTCTCTCTGGGTATGATTCTATGCTGAATCTCTTCGCTGATGGGGGAGGCTTTTATTTTGGATCTGGTGGTTTTTTCCAGGTAGGTGGTGGGGTCTGTGTTTAGGGGTTTGTATATGGAGTCTTGGAGTAGGTTGGTTAATTTGGTTTGGTAGTCAGATGTGTTCATAACCACCGTGGCATTGCCCTTGTCTGCTGGTAGAATTATTATGCTGGTGTCTTCTTTCAGGTTAAGTAGTGCTGTCTGTTCCTCTTTGGGTAAGTTACTTTTGGGTGGCTTGCTGGTGCAGAGGATATTGGTGATTTCGAGTCTGATTCTGTTTGCATCGTCGGGGTTGATTTTGGTCAGGCTGGTTTCGACTCCGCATATAATGGTTTCAGTGGGGATGCTTTTGGGAGCGACTGCAAAGTTGAATCCTTTGGAAAGGACATTGGTTTCGGCTTTGGTGAGGATCCTATCTGAGATGTTATGCACTGTTTGTTTCATGTGTGGCTGTGAGGGTGGAGGGGATTGTTTCTGGCGTTCTTGTAGTCTTCGGAGTTTGTTGGTGTGTGTGTCTGTCTTGAGGGTGGTCTGTGTTTCGGCTCTCCAGACGGCAAGTTGTTTGGATTTGTCCCAAAGTGCGGGGTGGATCTTGTTGCTGAGTTTGAGGTGAAGTGTGAGGAGATCTTTGTTGATTCGGTCTAGGAGGAATCTTTTTCTGTGGAGTTCATTTCTGATTAGGGCTAGTTCTGTTCTTTTCAGAATGCGTTTGGTGGCTGCAGAGTTGAAGTGGAATTTCAGTTGGAAGCCTGTGGGGATTAAATTTTGATCTCGGCAGTTGCGTAGGAATGCAAGGTCACATAAAATGGAAGCTCTTTGGACTTCGAGTTTTTCATAGGTCCTGGTCAGATGGTGGATTTCCTCCCCGTAGAGGTGGGATATTTGTTTTCTCAGGTTTTCGCGGGTGTTTGTATGTAGGTCTTTGGTTATTCGGGTCTTCTCCCACGTAAAATTGGAAGTGTCTTGGCGACGTTTCGACGAAGTCTCATTCGTCATCTTCAGGCTGGTGTTCTCGGCTTCGTGCTTCCAGGAGCAATGTGAGATCGCAGCTGTCTCTTCCTTTTAACTGCTAGTGGAGGTGTGAGCTGATTGGGTGGGAACTTGGCTGTGTTCTGATTGGGTGGAGGTGTGTTCTGATTGGTTAGGGGCTTGGCTGTGCTCTGATTGGCTGGGGTTGTGTTCTGTTTGGGTGGGGGCTTGGTTGTGCTCAGCTTAGTCTGAGTTGCAGGGGGATTTGAGCTGGTGAGCTGCGTTGTTGTTGTTTGGCTTCGTGTTTGTGGCCGTGCGAGCTCTTCATGGTGGGTGTCAGTCTGCTTCATGTATGGATTGGAGGGGTTTAAAGTGGCTAATGATGCAGCTGCGGTCTGGCTTCTGGTCCTTGGTCGTGGCTCATTATCAGTGTGGGTTTGAGTCTGCTTTCTGCGTGGATGTGTGGTGGTGACATCAGGTGTGGCACTCGTGAGTGTGGGTCTGGTGTCATTCGTCGTGTTAGGGACTCGTTTGTCAATAAGGGCGGGTTTCCAAATGGCTGGTAGGCGGGAGGTATCGTCTCGTTTGTTCATGCTGTGTGGGCGTTTTTCTATCTCAATGGCTTCTCTGATTATTCTGTTGTTAAAGTGTTCAGTTTTGGCGATAGTTCTGGTCTTTTTAAAGTCAATATCATGTCCTGTGGCTTTAAGGTGTTGGACCAGGGAAGAGGTTGGTTCCTCTTTTCTGACTGAGTTCTTGTGTTCTTCTATGCGTGCACTTATTCGTCTGTTGGTTTGTCCGATGTATGTGGTGGGGCAGGCGGTGCATGGGATTTCATATACTCCTTGATTTTCTAACTCAATTTTGTCTTTGGGGTTCCTTAGGATGGTGGATATTTTTCGGTTTGTGCAGAATGCTGTCTTGATGTTATGTTTGTGGAGGATTTTGCTTATTCTGTCTGTGGTGCCTTTTATGTATGGGAGGAGGGCCTTGCCGTTTTCTTGTTCTCTGTCTTGGATTTTAGTGGGGGTTTCTTTTTGGATTAGGTTGGTGATCTTATTTCTTTGGAATCCATTGGATGTGAGTACGTTAGTGAGGGTGTGTAGTTCGGTTTTTAGGTGTTGTTCGTCAGCTAAGCGTTTTGTTCTGGAAATGAGTGTCTTGGCTACAGAGTTGATCTGGGCAGGGTGGTGGTGTGAGAGTGCGTGCAGATAGCGGTTTGTGTGTGTTTTCTTCTGGTATATAGTGTGTCCTAGGGAGCCATTGGATTTTCTGTAGACTAAGACATCCAGGAAGGGAAGTTGGTTGTTCACTTCTGTTTCCATGGTGAACTGTATTTTGGGGTGTAGGCTGTTGAGGTGTGTGAGGAAGTTGTCCAGTTTTTCTTTCCCATGTGGCCAGATTATGAAGGTGTCGTCCACATATCTGAGCCAGAGTTTGGGTTTGTGATCGGATTTTTCTAGAGCTTGGGTTTCAAAGTATTCCATATAGAGGTTGGCAATGACAGGTGAGAGGGGTGATCCCATGGGTGCTCCTTCTGTTTGTTTGTATTTCTGTCCATTATAGATGAAGTATGTGTTGGATAGGCAGTGATTGGTCAGATCTAAGATGTGCTTGGGGGGGTTATATTTGTTTTGGATAACTGTCAAGGCTTCTTTGATTGGTACTTGGGTGAAGAGGGATATGACATCAAAGCTCACGAGTAGGTCACTGGGCTGTAAGTTTTGTTGCTTTATGATGTCTATGAACTGGAATGAGTTTTTTACGTATGAGGTGATGGATTCTGCATAGGGCTGTAGTTGTTTGGCGAGAAATTTGGCTAGGTTTTGTAGAGGTGAGCCTATGGAGCTGACTATGGGTCTAAGTGGGGTTCCTTCTTTGTGTATCTTGGGGAGACCATAAAGCTTAGGGCATCTGGATGATTTCTCTCTGGGTATGATTCTATGCTGAATCTCTTCGCTGATGGGGGAGGCTTTTATTTTGGATCTGGTGGTTTTTTCCAGGTAGGTGGTGGGGTCTGTGTTTAGGGGTTTGTATATGGAGTCTTGGAGTAGGTTGGTTAATTTGGTTTGGTAGTCAGATGTGTTCATAACCACCGTGGCATTGCCCTTGGGACAAATCCAAACAACTTGCCGTCTGGAGAGCCGAAACACAGACCACCCTCAAGACAGACACACACACCAACAAACTCCGAAGACTACAAGAACGCCAGAAACAATCCCCTCCACCCTCACAGCCACACATGAAACAAACAGTGCATAACATCTCAGATAGGATCCTCACCAAAGCCGAAACCAATGTCCTTTCCAAAGGATTCAACTTTGCAGTCGCTCCCAAAAGCATCCCCACTGAAACCATTATATGCGGAGTCGAAACCAGCCTGACCAAAATCAACCCCGACGATGCAAACAGAATCAGACTCGAAATCACCAATATCCTCTGCACCAGCAAGCCACCCAAAAGTAACTTACCCAAAGAGGAACAGACAGCACTACTTAACCTGAAAGAAGACACCAGCATAATAATTCTACCAGCAGACAAGGGCAATGCCACGGTGGTTATGAACACATCTGACTACCAAACCAAATTAACCAACCTACTCCAAGACTCCATATACAAACCCCTAAACACAGACCCCACCACCTACCTGGAAAAAACCACCAGATCCAAAATAAAAGCCTCCCCCATCAGCGAAGAGATTCAGCATAGAATCATACCCAGAGAGAAATCATCCAGATGCCCTAAGCTTTATGGTCTCCCCAAGATACACAAAGAAGGAACCCCACTTAGACCCATAGTCAGCTCCATAGGCTCACCTCTACAAAACCTAGCCAAATTTCTCGCCAAACAACTACAGCCCTATGCAGAATCCATCACCTCATACGTAAAAAACTCATTCCAGTTCATAGACATCATAAAGCAACAAAACTTACAGCCCAGTGACCTACTCGTGAGCTTTGATGTCATATCCCTCTTCACCCAAGTACCAATCAAAGAAGCCTTGACAGTTATCCAAAACAAATATAACCCCCCCAAGCACATCTTAGATCTGACCAATCACTGCCTATCCAACACATACTTCATCTATAATGGACAGAAATACAAACAAACAGAAGGAGCACCCATGGGATCACCCCTCTCACCTGTCATTGCCAACCTCTATATGGAATACTTTGAAACCCAAGCTCTAGAAAAATCCGATCACAAACCCAAACTCTGGCTCAGATATGTGGACGACACCTTCATAATCTGGCCACATGGGAAAGAAAAACTGGACAACTTCCTCACACACCTCAACAGCCTACACCCCAAAATACAGTTCACCATGGAAACAGAAGTGAACAACCAACTTCCCTTCCTGGATGTCTTAGTCTACAGAAAATCCAATGGCTCCCTAGGACACACTATATACCAGAAGAAAACACACACAAACCGCTATCTGCACGCACTCTCACACCACCACCCTGCCCAGATCAACTCTGTAGCCAAGACACTCATTTCCAGAACAAAACGCTTAGCTGACGAACAACACCTAAAAACCGAACTACACACCCTCACTAACGTACTCACATCCAATGGATTCCAAAGAAATAAGATCACCAACCTAATCCAAAAAGAAACCCCCACTAAAATCCAAGACAGAGAACAAGAAAACGGCAAGGCCCTCCTCCCATACATAAAAGGCACCACAGACAGAATAAGCAAAATCCTCCACAAACATAACATCAAGACAGCATTCTGCACAAACCGAAAAATATCCACCATCCTAAGGAACCCCAAAGACAAAATTGAGTTAGAAAATCAAGGAGTATATGAAATCCCATGCACCGCCTGCCCCACCACATACATCGGACAAACCAACAGACGAATAAGTGCACGCATAGAAGAACACAAGAACTCAGTCAGAAAAGAGGAACCAACCTCTTCCCTGGTCCAACACCTTAAAGCCACAGGACATGATATTGACTTTAAAAAGACCAGAACTATCGCCAAAACTGAACACTTTAACAACAGAATAATCAGAGAAGCCATTGAGATAGAAAAACGCCCACACAGCATGAACAAACGAGACGATACCTCCCGCCTACCAGCCATTTGGAAACCCGCCCTTATTGACAAACGAGTCCCTAACACGACGAATGACACCAGACCCACACTCACGAGTGCCACACCTGATGTCACCACCACACATCCACGCAGAAAGCAGACTCAAACCCACACTGATAATGAGCCACGACCAAGGACCAGAAGCCAGACCGCAGCTGCATCATTAGCCACTTTAAACCCCTCCAATCCATACATGAAGCAGACTGACACCCACCATGAAGAGCTCGCACGGCCACAAACACGAAGCCAAACAACAACAACGCAGCTCACCAGCTCAAATCCCCCTGCAACTCAGACTAAGCTGAGCACAACCAAGCCCCCACCCAAACAGAACACAACCCCAGCCAATCAGAGCACAGCCAAGCCCCTAACCAATCAGAACACACCTCCACCCAATCAGAACACAGCCAAGTTCCCACCCAATCAGCTCACACCTCCACTAGCAGTTAAAAGGAAGAGACAGCTGCGATCTCACATTGCTCCTGGAAGCACGAAGCCGAGAACACCAGCCTGAAGATGACGAATGAGACTTCGTCGAAACGTCGCCAAGACACTTCCAATTTTACGTGGGAGAAGACCCGAATAACCAAAGACCTACATATATATATATATATATATATATATATATATATATATATATATATATATGTGTGTGTGTGTGTGTGTGTGTGTGTGTGTGTGTATAGTTAATATTTCGGGTTTCTTCCCGTGTAATTGTGGATATATCCCTAAAAGGGTAGAAGCGACGTTTCGGCAGAATCCCATCTGCCATCATCAGGCTTATGCCAGTAGTCATTTTGCACTAACTGACGTTGGAATTTCAAATCTGGTGTTGATATTCTGGGATGGCTCCACCTTTTCATTCTGATTGGTTGGGAGTCCCAGTATGTGTTTATTGGTTTGGCTTCGGGTGTATGGTCGGTTTTTCTCCACTAGGTGGCAGGGCTTCATCTTTGTGGCTGGTTTGAATATGATTTGGTTGGGATTTTTTGTGCAATGTTTGGTCCATCTTCCACATATGGTGTCAAGATTCGTCTATCTATGAGAGCAGGTTTCCAAATATTCTTCACGTCTGCCTACTATTTGGAAACCTGCTCTCATAGATAGACGAATCTTGACACCATATGTGGAAGATGGACCAAACATTGCACAAAAAATCCCAACCAAATCATATTCAAACCAGCCACAAAGATGAAGCCCTGCCACCTAGTGGAGAAAAACCGACCATACACCCGTAGCCAAACCAATAAACACATACTGGGACTCCCAACCAATCAGAATGAAAAGGTGGAGCCATCCCAGAATATCAACACCAGATTTGAAATTCCAACGTCAGTTAGTGCAAAATGACTACTGGCATAAGCCTGATGATGGCAGATGGGATTCTGCCGAAACGTCGCTTCTACCCTTTTAGGGATATATCCACAATTACACGGGAAGAAACCCGAAATATTAACTATACACACATACATACCCGTGAAAACTTACATAAACATATATATATATATATATATATATATATATATATATATATATATATATATATATATATATATATATATATATATATATATAAAGTCAGTTCTTCCAGTTTTCCTCTGCATACACAGAAACATGCATACATGGGAAGTGGCAAAAACTTCAAGACCCAGTTCACAACAGATCTGATGTCGAAAACATGATTATGAGAGTCACTTTAGGGCGGAGAATGAAATCTGTTAAATGTTTAATTAAAGCAATAAACAGATGACAAATTCTCCAGCTATTGAAGAGCAAAAATACTCTAATGATTTTAATAATACTGGTTGATCTGTCTTTCATTCTGGCCTCAAGATGAAACATTTCTGGCAGAGGAATCATTTTCCAAAATATGGAAATTTTGGAATTTCCAAAATTCCATATTATCCAAGTCCAAAATATGTTTAAAAAGATGCTATCCATGCCCCTTTTTTTAATCAAACATACAAAATATGGAATAACAGAGTTCGAAGGGAGCTTGGAGGTCTTCTAGTCCAACCCCCTGCTCGATCATGAGACCCTACCATTCCAGACAAATGACTGTCCAATCTCTTCTTCAAAACCTCCAGTGATGGAGAACCTACAACTTCTGAGTGTATGGATCATACCTCACTGTTTAGACTTCTTGGGTATGTCTGCTGTTTGAGAAGAGCAACCAGGTTGATTGGGGGACCGGAGGCTAAAACATACGAAGAACGGTTGCAGGAACTGGGCATGGCTAGTCTAGTGAAGAGAAGGACCAGAGGAGACATGATAGCAGTCTTCCAATACTTGAGGAGCTGCCACAGAGAGGAAGGGGTCAAGCTATTTTCCAAGGCACCCGAAGGCCAGACAAGGAATCATGGATGGAAATCAATTAAGTGAGGTACTAAAACCACTCTATAAAGCCTTAGTAAGACCACACCTAGAATACTACATCCAGTTTTGGTCACCACACTATTAAAAAGATGTTAAGACTGTAGAAAGAGTGCAGAGAAGAGCAACCAGGATGATTAGGGGACTGGAGATTGAAACATACGATGAACAGTTGCAGGAACTGGGCATGGATAGTCTAGTGAAGAGAAGGACCAGGGGAGACATGATAACAGTCTTCCAATATTTGAGGGGCTGCCACAGAGAGGAGGGGGTCAAGCTATTTTCCAAAGCACCTGAAGGCCAGACAAGGAATAATGGATGGAAACTGATCAAGAAGAGATTCAAACTAGAAACAAGGAGAAATTTCCTGACAGTGAGAACAATCAACCCATGGAACAGAAGTTGCCTTCAGAAGTTGTGGGAGCTTCATCACTGGAAGCTTTCAAGAAGAGCCTGGATTATCATCTGTCAGAAATGGTGTAGGCCCACTGTAGGGTCTCCTGCTTGGGGGGGGGGGGCGGGTTTGGACTAGATGACCTGCAAGGTCCCTTCCAACTCTGTTAACCTGTTTCATCTGTTTCTTGCCTTCCAACTTGCATTCTTCTGCAAGTTTCAGAGCTGACACCAATTACTCCGGACCCACAGAAAAGAGGGTTTGCTCTAAGAAGGGTAGGTAGATCAAAGGCAGATCATGACATTCCCATCCTGCAAATCCTACACCTTGTGCAACATTCTCTCTAGCCTCCGCTTCCAAAGTCGAGGATGCTGACTAAGCCTTCGAGGACAGTCTCCAAATTCTCAGCAAAATCATTTGTAAAACAGAGAGGCAGCACCACCGCTCCTGACTGCATAGCACCAGCACTTCAAATTGCATTCTAATGGCCTAATTCATAAGCCATTGACATTTTTTATGAGGCCGTAGCATTCAAAAAAAAAAAAAAATGAGGGATTTGGGCTTAAAAAAGAGAGCATTTGCATTGCAGAACTCCCTCATTTAACTTCTCATTCTCATTAAAGCTTAAATCCACATCCCATAACTTATGCCCCTCTAAAAACACTCCCTGGTGTACTGATCAAAATCAAGAGGGGCCAGCAGGGGTGGGCTTCAAAAATTTTAGCAAGGTTTCTCTGCCCGGTTGCTGGGTGGGGGTGGCCATGGTGGGCGTGGCCTAGACAGCCTCCTGCACCATGGCAGGGGGGGCATTTTTGCCCTCCCTGGGCTCCGGAGGCTTTCTTCGAGCCTCCGGGAGGGCAAAAATGGCCTCCCCAGACTCCGGAGGCCCTCTGGAGGCCAGAAACAGGCCCATTTCTGGCCTTTGCGAACTTCCAGAGGCCTGTTTTTTCGCCTTTCCTGAACCTCCACACGCGCCCTACACTTACCTGCATCCAAAATGGGCCGTGTGGGGACTCCTGGGAGGAGCAGGGCGAGGTGGGTGGGGCCAGCCAGGAGTGGGATTTTGAGGTTCTCCCAGCTGCACAGAATCTTAGCTAGAGGTTCTTCCGAACCCCTGCAAACCCCCAACAGCCCAACCCTGGGGGGCAGGCATCTCCAGGAAGGTCCTGCTTGCTACTTATCCGTTACCTAGTTTCCTACGTTGACTGAATGTCACCCTGTTTGGCCCAAAGAGTTGAGCTTGACAACAGGTGTGGCATGGGGCACCTTCTCTATTGCTTTGGCTTTTTGATATTCCCATTTTCAACTCTTGCAACAAACTGCACAGGTGCAATGTAACAGAGGAAGCCTCATGTTGTGATTAGGGAAGGCCGGAAGTGACAGATCTGAGAATGTCTCATAGAACACAGAACATAGAATAACAGCACTGTAAGGTCATTTAACACAACTCTTTGCATGAGCGGGCATGTCTATACCAGGGATGTCAAACTCGGTTGCATTGAGGGCCACATCAGGGTTGTGTTTGACCTTGGGGGGCCATGGGCGGTGTGTCCAGGGTGGGCATGGCCAGCTTGACATCACTTGTGTCAGAGGTGCCTGTGGAGGCCCGAGCGCTCGGCCAGCAAAAACGGGCTCCCGAGCTCCGTTTCAGCTGCGACGGCCTCCTGCAACACTCTGCCAGCGAAAACGGAGCTCCATTTTTGCTGGCAGAGCACCGTGTGCCGGTCCTTCGCTGTTTCCAGGGTGGCCCCATGGGCCAGATCTAAGCACCCCGTGGGCCAGGTTGGCCCCTGGCAGGGTGAAATGCTCCCAGTTCAGACCAGATCGAGTGATCCGGTAGCGATTGTGGCAGCTGGTTCAGAGAACCAGTAGCGATGGTGGCACGAGGCTCCACCCACCCACCCAGATGTCGTTACTTCCTGCTTTTAAAGGTTAAAAAAAGGCTCTGACGATCGCGCGCCACAGCTGATCACACACACACACACACACACACACACACACACACACACACGCTGTTCTACTTACTTTGCCAAGCCTCCTTTTGGTGTGCACTGCACACGCCCACACGCCTGCACCTTGGTGTGTGGCACGCAGCGTGCATGTGCAGCCAGCAAACCGGTAGTAAATTGGTAGTAAACCGGTTCAGATTTCACCACTGGCCCCCAGGCCTTGAGTTTGACACCCCTGGTCTATACCATTTCAAACCAATGGTTGGCCAGCCTCTCCTTGAAAACCTCCAGTGATGGGGCACCCACAACTTCTGAAGGCAAGGCACTCCAATGGTTGATTGTTCCCACCATTAGGAAATTTCTCCTTACTTCTAGATCTCAAGCCATTCAATTCTTAGATAGAGTTAATGATGACCTCCCCCAACTGGTGTCTCCAGATCCATTACTCAAGTCCATTCCTTAAAAGTTAATCTATTGTCTCCAAGTCTAGAACATAGAATACAGAAGTTAGAAAAGGGAGGATGTTAAGTGTGGATATATTATTATATAGATAGGAATGGGGCTTCCCTTTCCTGGACACCCATCTGTTGGAAAGGCTTTTATCTGATGTCCATCTTGTTCTGAGATTGAAACTTATGACTTACTGACATCTGATGGTTTTATGAATGACGGGCATGTTTTCATTCTCCCTTCGACGACCCATTGTGATGGGAATGGAAACATGTTAATTATGGTCCTTGGGCAATACAGCTTAGTGATGGAGGGCGCCCAGAAGTGAGAGAGAAAGAATTGGGTGACACTCATCTACATGGACTCTGGGGCAGTGATGAAATACATTTTTTTTTACTACCAGTTCTGTGGGCATGGCTTGGTGGGTGTGGTGTGGCTTGGTGGGTGTGGCAGGGGAAGGATACTGCAAAATCTCCATTCCCACCCCACTCCAGGGGAAGGATACTGCAAAATTCCCATTCTCTCCCCACTCCTGGGGGAACAATATTGCAAAATCTCCATTCCCACCCCACTCTGGGGCCAGCCAGAGGTGGTATTTGCCGGTTCTCTGAACTGCTCAAAATTTCCACTACGGGTTCTCCAGAACCTGTCAGAACCTGCTGTATTTCACCCCTGGTTCTGGGGTTCAGAAGCTGAAGTTTGGAACTGTTGGAGTTTCCCCATATGCCAATGGCCCTTCATAGTAAAAAAAAAAAATAAGAATAACAATCACAACCTCACCTGATTAAAAAAAAAAAGCAGGAAAAATAATACATTGTGAGACACCCAAACAGTAAGTACTGCCTGCTACACTGATCACCATGTTTGATAAATAGAGAGATAGAGTGTGATGATGAAGAAGAAGAAGCTCAAGAGTCAGAAATGATTAGCATTCAATGAGCTCCTGTTTCAAGACTTCAGCCTCATGTACTTTGAAATTGAAATTCTTTAGCCTGCAAGGGGACTTGAACTCTGACAGCTGAGAAGATAAATCTATCAGGGCTTCCTTATACAGTAGCAGGATTTGTAAAAAGAAGAAGGAGAAGGAGAAGGAGGAGGAGGAGGAGGAGGAGGTAGGTAGGTAGGTAGGTAGGTAGGTAGGTAGATAGGTAATCTATGAGCAGCATGGTGGTCTGGTGGTGAAGACACTCACATCCCAGTAGGAAGGTTGAGGTGTCAATCTTAGGTAGCGGAAGTTGTTTCTCTTGCTGGGTGCAATGAGTAATTGTCTGATGCAAACCCCATGTAGGCATCAGGAAGGGCATCCGGTCAGTAAGTACTTAGCTCCGTCCAGTCGCCACAACTCTTCTCCAAATTAAGGGATTAAGGATTGTAAAAAGGGAGTAAGTGTGTGTGTGTGTGTGTGTGTGTGTGTGTGATATATATGTGTGTGATATGTGTGTGTGTATGTATATGTGTGTGTGTGCGTGTGCGCACATACAATATATATAAAATCTATATATATCATCATCATCTGCCTGTCTCTGTCTATATTATCTATCTATCTATCTATCTATCTATCTATCTATCTATCTATCTATCATATCGGCTATTTATATTTATCTTGGCTCTATGTATCTTATCTTTATTTAAACACAATCAGGCAAACATTCTTCTAGCAACTGGAAGGCACTTAGTTTCATCTGTAATATTGTTCAGCTTTTGCTCCGTCAGATTTTGACAACGTATTTTTCCAACCTCAAGCAAGTGTGATTAGCTCACTGAAAGAATCCTAGATCAACTTTTACATCTTTTCCTAAATGAGAAGAGTTCTATTCTTTTCATGGGAAAAGAGAGTTAATTAACATTCACAAAATTCTTCATCAGTGAGACAGAAAAGTTATTACACTAAGAAGATTTAATCTGAGAGAGTGAAATTGACTGAACTGTTCATCTTGAAGTGCTTAATTCTTTAAAAAATAAAATAAAAAAATAAAGCCCACTATGGCAACTTCTGGCATCCAACCATCATCGTAACAAGATAAGGACAAGTTATATATGACCTCAATCATTATTCCTTTACACAAAGCAGAAATATATCATAGATACAGCATAGAACTGCCTACAAACTTTTATTTTATGAGACAGGAAACATCCTTTCAGATTAACAGAGTTGGAAGGGACCTTGTAGGTCATCTAGTCCAACCCCCCACCCAAGCAGGAGAACCTGCACCATTTCTGACGGATGGCAGTCCAGTCTCTTCTTGAAAGCTTCCAGTGATGAAGCTCCCACAACTTCCGAAGGCAACTTCTGTTCCATGGGTTGATTGTTCTCACTGTCAGAAAATTTCTCCTTAGTTCTAGATTGAATCTCTCCTGGTTCAGTTTCCATCCATTATTCCTTGTCTGGCCTTCGGGTGCTTTGGAAAATAGCTTAACCCCCTTCCTCCTCTCTGTGGCAGCCCCTCAAATATTGGAAGACTGCTATCCTGTCTCCCCTGGTCCTTCTCTTCACTAGACTAGCCAAGACCAGTTCCTGCAACCGTTCTTCATCTGTTTTATTCTCCAGTCCCCTAATCATCCTGGTTGCTCTTCTCTGCACTTTTTCTAAAGTCTTAACATCTTTTTTATAGTGCGATGACCAAAACTGGACGCAGTATTCTAGGTGTGGTCTTATTAAGGCTTTACAGAATGGTATTAGTACCTCACTTGATCTTGATTGTATCCCTCTGTTAATCCTACTTAGACAGCAGCTCTCCTAATGATTCCACCACATGCAATAAATGATTCTCTGGATTCATTATTTCCACAGTCAAGTAGCATTCCCCACCATTCAGTCAGAACTGAAGAATCTTCTGGGATGAGAAGCGAAACGTCTTCAAGGAAAAAAAAAGAAAATCCAGTTGCCTCTTGAGAAAGCACCTTTGGGACAACCATGATCTGGATGAATGAGAATCTCCATAGACCTCAATGTATCCTTCATGGTTTCTGGAGCCAAGGAAAACCACCATCATATGAAGTGATAAGTGAGAGGGATTGGCCCAAAATCACCCAGCTGGTTTTCGTGGCTAAGGGAGGACTAAAACTCATAGTCTCTCTCATTCTAGCCTGGTTCTTAACACATGCTGGTATAGGAAGTTAGCACCCACCCCTCTCCTAGAAGAATGAAATATTCTAGGAAATATTAAAAAGGCAGAATATTATACCTCCCTGGATGAGAAATGGAGAAAGATGTTTTTTAGGCAGGAAGCAGACACACTCTTAATAGCCCCCACCCTCCTCAATAGCCCACAGCAGATGTCCGCACTTAAGAGATAAAGAGATAACTAGGTCTATTCATAAGCAAATGCCCTCACCCAAGATCCAACAAAGGTAGGATTAGCCCTCTACCTATCTAGCCACAGAACTCACCACATGGCATTTGGGGAGATTGCATCACCTAGCAAGGCTCAACCAAGCCTGGGATTCAAAAGATAACCTATAAATTTACCTCTGACATGGCTCCCTGGGAGTCTGAGAACCAATCAGAATACAAGCTCAAATTCAAAGCCCAACAGAAGGTATAAATCTCTCTCTCTCTCTCTCTCTCTCTCTCTCTCTCTCTCTCTCTCTCTCTCTCTCTCTCTCACCCATGTGCTTTTTTTGCCCAGGATCTCAAACCCATGTGGTCCTGTCCACCATTAAACCATCTTTTCAAGCAGCCTCCATGTTTTCAGTATCTTTCTCCCCACTGGGAACTGAACCCAGATGGACACTGGCTCTTCATAATACCTACGAGAAAACAATCCTATTCTTCAGATAATTCTATCCCCAGGAATATCTGTGTAATTTAATATTCTTTTTTTTTAAAAGGTACGTTCCATCCCAAAGTTCATTTTCAAGATAGTTTCAGGCTTTACCATTTGGAAAGTTTTATAACTCGAGCTCAAATTTGGTATTTTATTTTATCTGTGTGTGTGTTAGCTCCATTGCCCATCTTGTCTATCGTGATTGACAGTCGCTTGTGAAGACTATCAGGTGGTGGCTTCCTCAGGGCAACCTGATTCTTCCCAAACGTAAACTGGGATCTTCAACTCATTGAAATTCTGATTTTAATACCAAACATAAACTACTGTATTCCTGCTTTTAATGTCTCAAGCGTATGTGGCGTTTTTTAAAAAAATTAATAGTGTCAGTTTTATTAATGCGTTAAAACATGAATTAAAAACATGACAAATCAACACGAAGCAACAGTCTGTTTTAATGAATATTTCATCTCCCGACATCACTAAATCATAGATCAAAAGGAACTGACGGGTATTTTCCCCTGAATATTTTTCTTTTCTATCAGGACAGGATTATTCTAACTTTTACAAGTTAGGTGGCACTTGGTTGTAACTTTGGCATTTCATGCTCACGCAAAGAAAAGAAAGGAAATGTCTTCTCAACTATTGTTATCAATTTATCAGGATGAAAAATGTGGTTCTTCTCCAGACTGTTAGCTCAGATGAAAGCAAACAAACCACTTGGGCATTTACCTTTCCAATACATCTCAAGATTGGAAGCACAAAGCTACATCTGTTACTCATCTGGCAGTGTTGAAGAACTGATGTTCTGTTGAGGAGGGAACAGAATGAAGTGGTGGGCTGAGCTCCTGTAGGACTAGAGAAGATTCTTCTACCCCTTCAGCTTGCAAAGGGGAGAAAATGGCATTTGTTTTTAAAAAAAATAACCAAATAACCTGCCTGGTAAAGCATACGATGGACGGCTGCAGGAACTGGGCCTGGCTAGTCTAGTGAAGAGAAGGACCAGGGGAGACAGGATAGCAGTCTTCCAATATCTGAGGGGCTGCCACAGAGCGGAGGGGGTCAAGCTATTTTCCAAAGCACCTGAAGGCCAGACAAGGTATAATGGATGGAAGCTGATCAAGGGAAGTACTAATACCACTCTATAAAGCCTTAGTAAAACCACATCTAGAGTATTGCATCCAGTTTTGCATCACCACACTATAAAAAAGATGTTGAGACTCTAGAAAGAGTGCAGAGAAGAGCAACCAAGATGATGAGGGGACTACAGACTAAAACATACGATGAATGGTTGCAGGAACTGGGCCTGGCTAGTCTAGTGAAGAGAAGGACCAGGGGAGACAGGATAGCAGTGTTTCAATATTTGAGGGGCTGCCACAGAGAGGAGGGAGTCAACCTGTTTTCCAAAGCAGCTGAAGGCCAGACAAGGAATCATGGATGGAAGTGATCAAGTGAGGTACTAATACCACTCTATAAAGCCTTAGTAAGACCACACCTAGAATACTGCATCCAGTTTTGGTCACCAAACTATAAAAAAGATGTTGAGACTCTAGAAAGAGTGCAGAGAAGAACAATCAGGATGATTAGGGGACTGAAGGCTAAAACATATGAAGAACGGTTGCAGGAACTGGGCCTGACTAGTCTAGTGAAAAGAAGGTCCAGGGGAGACATGATAGCAGTGTTTCAATATTTGAGGGCGTCAAGCTATTTTCCAAAGCACCTGAAGGCCAGACAAGGAATAATGGATGGAAACTGAACAAGGAGAGATTCAATCTAAAACTAAGAAGAAATTTTCTGACAGTGAGAACAATCAATCAATGAAACAGAAGTTGCCTTCGGAAGTTGTGGGAGGTTCGTCCCTGGAAGCTTTCAAGAAGAGACTGGAATGTCATCTGTCAGAAATGGTGTAGGGTCTCCTGCTTTGGGGGCGGTTGGACTAGATGACCTACAAGGTCCCTTCCAACTCTGCTAATCTGTATGCAAAACAGCACCATGTTGTACAAGAAAGGACTATAGAAGCTGTCTTCCTGGGAGAGCCTTCTACTTGTTTGGACTCGTGTGATAATTCTGGAGAAAGAGTCCTTTTCTCTGCAGCTAAAAGTGACACCATCTATTCTACCTCAGTATCTTGTCTTAGAAGGCCAGATCCTGAAGATGAAACTCAAATACTTTGGCCACCTAATGAGAAGGAAGGACTCACTGGAGAAGAGCCTAATGCTGGGAACGTTTGAGGGCAAAAGAAGAAGGAGATGGCAGAGAATGAGGTGGCTGGATGGAGTCACTGAAGCAGCTGGTGTGAGCTTAAATGGACTCCGGGGGATGGTAGAGGACATGAAGGCCTGGAAGAACGTTGTCCAATGGGTTGGACACAACTTCGCAACTAACAATAACAACAACAACCTTGTCATCCTATCCTATTAAAAGACAAGTCGACAGAAGGAGGAGGAGGAGGAGGAGATGGAGGAGGAGGAGGAGGAGGAGGAGGAGGAGGAGGAGGAGGAGGAGGAGGAGGAGGAGGAGGAGGAGGAGGAGGAGGAGGAGGAGGAATTGCTTCTCATCTAAGAAGCTTCATCGGTTCTGGCATGATAGTGGGGGTGATGAAGCCAGAACCGATGAAGCTTCTTGAATGCGAAGCGAAATATCTTTTTCTTCTTCCTCCTAAAGGAAAAAAAACCAGTCCGGATGCCTTTTGAAAAATCATCTTTGAAACAACTACGACCTGAATGACTGAGAATCTCCACAGACGCTTGTCATCCCTCTCTTGCGCATTTGCAAATGAAGATGTCGTATTCTCAAAGGTGCCCATATTCTAAGAATTCCTGTGGTCTAATAAATGCATCCATAAGAAATTTGCCTGGACTGACCCTGCCTTCCTAGCTTTCTACAGACCTCTTTGACCTAGGCAAGCGTCCAAAAAAGTGACTCACCCACATTTGTTTTCTTGCTCCGTTGTTATGCTGTGATCCACTGGGGTTTCGGTATATAAGACAGGCGGCCACAGAAGTCTCATAAGTAAATAGTCATTCCCCCTGCACTTCCTCATTAAGTAAGTGAAGAACATCCGTCTCTACCCTTGAGAGTTGCACTGAAATTCTCTTCTCCTTGGAAAGAAATTATAACAGCACTTTCTGCTTCATTGACACTGAATGAGACTAGAATTTCTTCACCTGACTCTAACTTTGACTAGCATAAGTTGGTTTAACTACTGCACCTTCAGCATCTAAACATAATTGAGTTTTGGTGCAGAAGCTAAGGGAGCCACAGACATGATTTTCTTATAATGGCTACAGAGTCCACAATCTGTACATACAAGCTAACCAGTAAGGTAAAGGTAAAGGTTCCCCTCGCACATATGTGCTAGTCCTTCCTGACTCTAGGGGACGGTGCTCATCTCCGTTTCAAAGCCGAAGAGCCAGCGCTGTCCAAAGACGTCTCCGTGATCATGTGGCCAGCATGACTCAACGCCAAAGGCGCACGGAACGCTGTGACCTTCCCACCAAAGGTGGTCCCTATTTTTCTACTTGCATTTTTTTTTATGTGCTTTCGAACTGCTAGGTTGGCAGAAGCTGGGACAAGTAATGGGAGCTCACCCCATTACGTGGCACAAGGGATTCGAACTGCTGAACTGCCGACCTTTCGATCGACAAGCTCAACGTCTTAGCCACTGAGCCACCATGTCCCATCTTTAGTTAACCAGTGGTGGGATTCAAATAATTTAACAACCGGTTCACCCAGGGTCTGGTTAGCTGCCATGGGAGGCATGGCCCATCCCCGTCCTCCAGCTCCGCCACACATGTTGGATGACCTTCCCATGACAGCCTGAGCAAACCGGTTGTTAAATTACCCCCTCCACCCATCAAAGTGGATCCTGGGTGCTGCGCTGCAATGGAGAAACAGGCAATGGAGTGGCCGGCACGAGGGAAGGAGGAGGGAAAATGGTCTTCTCTTTCCTTCTTACACCAACCACTCCTTTGCCCATTTCTCCTTTGCAGCGCAGTGCCCACTTTGACAGTGGGTGGGGAGCAGTGATGGGTTTCACTTACCTTTGATACCGGTTCACTCGTGCGCATGTGTGCACTTCGCTCATGTACGTGCCACTTCTGTGCATGCACAGAAGCTTCTGCGCATGGACAGAGCATATTTGATGACATCCAGGCAAGTGGGTGGAGCCTTTCGCTGCCGCTGCTGCTACTAGTGCCCCCGAACCCGGGCGAACCGGTAGCAACCCACCACTGGTGGGGGGGGGGGTATAATTTAACAACCGTTTCACCTGAACCGGTGTGAACCGACTGAATCCCGCCACTGAAACTAACCAACACAACGCACCACAACAGTATAATCTGTTTTCCTAGCAATGCATCCTCCACGAGAACCCACTGTCCCAGTGTACACCTATGTCCGGTACATCAGTTGTGTGAGTCTAGAAAAGGGGGGTGGGTGTCATATGATGTCCTTTTTTCAATCCAGATGCTCCCTTGCAGACATGCGCAGAAGCCCCTTTCCATCCAAAGCTTATCCAACGGATATGAAGAATCGAAGCGTCAGAGTGGAGCATCTCCAAGTGAAGCTGCTCACTCAAATTTCATCACTGCCGTGGTCTATGTGGGGCAAATTTGACACAACCCATGATCTAATGAAATAGGGACCCCCTCTTCTAAAAAAAAAAAAAGTAGAAATGGGACACAGGCAGGAATACATTTTACTGTTTTGGGCACTTGCTTTAAAAAAAATAAATATTTCACATGTCAGGTTCCAAGAAAGACATGTAGACTTCCTTCTAAGCAGGTTCTCTTATCGCTCCTCACTTATAGACAGAAATCTTGTCATACTAAAGCAGATTACTTGCACCATTAAATATATAGTCTGGGAACTAGCAGGGAGGAGCTGCCTCGACTCTCTTCTTTCTTCCCAAACTATCTAAATATTGCTGTATCTTGGTCCTCTGGGATGCAGCCCCTTCCTCCTGGGAATCCAGACTACTTTCCACCACACTACCAAGTTATTCCTCATAACTCTGTGCTTTACTAACCATGTGTTTTTTTCTTTGGTGGGACTGGTCTATCAGGGCAACCTGGTCTACCCAATTACGGGATGGAGCCTACCACTTCAGTTTTCACCTTTCAGCCCCAATCCAGTGGCCTTCGCAGACAGTCGCTTTCGCGACAAACTATTTTTTTGTGTTAAATTTATGTTTTACCGGCAAAGAAATAAAGGGAGACTAGCATAGATCTACTTCAAGCTATTTAGTTCTCATCAGCTAGCCATACCCTTCTGGGATTCAGCAAGCAGCCCAGGTTCGAATCCCAGAAGGGTATGGCTAGCTGACGAGCGCTAGCTAGCTTGAAATAGATCTATACTAGTCTCCTTTTATTTCTTTGCCGGTAAAACAAAAATTTACTAACCATGATGCTTACTTGACAACAATACAGAAGTGGTCTTATCTGCCTCTTGCTTCCTTGAAGAAAGCATGTATTTCTGCTTATGGCACAAGAGGAGCAATTTCATTAAAAATGAAAGGAGAGGAGAGGGAAAATCCATGGTAGAGAGAATAACCTCTCCTTGAAAAGGATTTGGGTCCCTCTATGACGTGCAGCATACTAAAAAGCAGAGACATCACCCTGCCAACAAAAGTGTGTATAGTCAAGGCGATGGTTTTCCCAGTTGCAATGGATGGCTGTGAAAGTTGGACCATAAGAAAGGCTGAGTGCCAAAGAATTGAGGCCTTTGAACTCTGATGCTGGAGAAGAACTCCTGCAAGTCCTTTGGACTGCAAGGTGATCCAACCGGTCAGTCCTAGAGGTGATCGACCCTGACTGCTCTTTAGACGGCCAGATCCTGAAGATGAAACTCAAATACTTTGGCCACCTAATGAGAAGGAAGGACTCCCTGGAGAAGAACCTAATGCTGGGAACGATGGAGGGCAAAAGAAGAAGGGGACGGCAGAGAACGAGGTGGCTGGATGGAGTCACTGAAACAGTAGGCATGAGCTTAAATGATCTCCGGGGGATGGTAGAGGGCAGGAAGGCCTGGAGGAACCTTGTCCATGGGGTCACGATGGGTCGGACACGACTTTGCAACTAACAACAACAACATGACGTGCAGTGAGGACTTTGTAGACGGCATTCAGCATAGGACGGTTGGCTAAGGAAGCAGAAGAAAGTTGGACCTTCCTTTATCATGCCACATTTATTTTCTCTGCCCTTGCTTTTTCTGTGCCAGTTTGAAGCCGTGGCATGGTGTGACAAACCCATGTTTTTTAATTAGTTTGGAAGGGTTTTAATTGGGAAACAAAGGGAGAGATCTTGTTGATTGCTTCTGCAACCTTTAATTGCCTGTCTTTGCAGACCATTAATTATGTTGATGTGAATATGACGTTCCCTCTTTCCCACCCCCACCCCTCAAAACTATCCTGTTTACAGTATTTGAACACAAGTCAGTACCTGTTGATTCTTCGCGTGATCCTTAATTAAGTTATTGCTGTGATGGGAATTAAGAAGGGAACATCTACATGCAGTCCGGCGGATGCTCTTCTTATCCTGCATTTAAAAAAATGGGTTTTCTGTATTTAGTTCTTACCTGGTTTTTCTGAAAGGTCACTAGGAGAAAATAATGACCAACGTGAAGATTTCCACCAGGGCTGCAGTATCTAGGAGCAAGAGGAGGGGAGGCGATCCAAATTTTTTACTTTAAGGGTCTCTCATTTGCCTGCTTGCAGACAAAGGAACAAAACCAGATTTTTGCTAAAGTGGTCTTAATTTGGGGAACATTTCAGGTGTTGGGAAGCAGCGGGAAAACAATCCAGAAGAAGAAAAGAAGGAGGAGGAGGAGGAGGAGGAGGAGGAGGAGGAGGAGGAGGAGGAGAAGAAGAAGAAGAAGAAGAAGAAGAAGAAGAAGAAGAAGAAGAAGAAGAAGAAGAAGAAGAAGAAGAAGAAGAAGAAGAAGAAGACAATCATTTTGAATAAATAATTGAAATATGCTTTGAATTATTATTTTAAAATTAAAGGGTGCAACTTATTGCTAAATGCACCAGTAAATCATCCCTCGCTTCTCCTGCAAAGTCATTCCCCAGGGCCTTGAACCAAAGAGTCCATGTTCTCTTTATTGGTTCCAGTGATGTAAAAATCCTTGTTTTGGTAATCTGCAGCCTCTCTGGGCTTCACAGATCCCTTCAGTCTCGAGGGAAGGTAACAGGAGAGAATTCTTCCCAAGGGGCCTCTCCTGCTGAAGGTGAGCCTGCTTTAGATAAATAATGGGAGGATTTATCCTTCCCTGGAGAAAATGGGGAAAAAATCGGCCCCTTTCTGTTCCCTGAATTTAGCAGAGAATTTCCAAAAGGCCACTTAGATCCAGTTAAAATGTCCAAGCTAACTTTTTAAAAAAAAAATAAATGTAAGATAGCCGAGTTTAGATTCATGTCCATTTTACCCGCAGTAGCAACCTTCAAGGATCCACCTGGATTTTATTCTCTGCAATATGTAGGTCACCCTTCCACAACAGCTACTGTATAGTTCTGTGATGGCAAACCTATGGCATGTGTGGGACAGATGGCACGTGGAGCCATATTTGTGGGCACGCAAGTGTTGCCCTAACTCAGCTCCAGTGTGCATGTGCATGACAGTCAATTTTTGGGCCTTCCGGTCCCACTGGAAGTTGGGAAACGAGCCATTTTTGACTTCCGGGGGGCCTCTGGGGGGTGGGGAATGCCGTTTTCGCCCTCCCCAGGCTCCAAGAAAGCCTCTGGAGCCTGGGGAGGGCAAAAAACAGGCCTACCAGGCCCACCAGTAATCTTTTTGCCATCACGTGCCAAAAGTGGGGGGAGCGCAGGAGTGTTGCGCATGCATGCATGGAGGGATGTGGGGGGCATTGAATTATGGGTGTGGGCACACACGTGCGTGACCCCCCTGTGCTCCCCCACTTTTGGCACGCGACGGCAAAAAAGTTAGCCATCACTGGTATAGTTCCTCCACTAAATCTGTGGAGCAAGATGAGCCGGAACTGGAGCCTACAGAGATCGAGGGGGCGGCTTTGGAGGAATGAGGGGAGGAACATGCCAAGTCAGGCCAGGGCCTTTCAGGATTGGGATGGCTTGTAAACAGGGAGGATTGGGGGCAGGATGACCAAGAGAGGCTAAGCAGTGAACATGAGAGACAGAGCTCAGGCGATGAACAAGGACCATCCCCTCCTGATATTTGAGCATGGAGAGTGGAGAGAAGGCGGGAAATTCAGGAGGTTCTGACAGATTCTGGAGAATCGGTAGCAGAAATTTTGAGTAATTTGGAGAACCAGCAAATACTACCTCTGGCTGGCCCCAGAGTGGGGTGGGAATGGAGATTTTGCAATATCCTTCCCCTGCCATGCCCACCAAGTCATGCCCACAGAACCGGTAGGGAAAAATTTTGAATTTCACCCCTGTGGGGAGGGGCATTTGTCGGGAACAAACGCTGAATTCACAGAGTGTTGTGTGCCGTTGCCGACGTTTGAAGTTTCCTGGATTTCTTGCTTTCTTTCTGGCTTCCTGGAGTAATTGCCTTGTTCCTTTGCTTCCTGGGCTCATTGACTTGCTCTGCTGGATTTCTTGCTTTGCAGCCATTGCAGCTTAGAGCATTGCGCTGGACTATTTGCAGCCAGAGGCTGCTGGAGGTTTGTGTGTGTGTGATCACTTTGCTCTGGGACTTGCCAGAAATGTGGGAGCGTTTGGGGAAATTTGGAGCAATAACGGGACAGTTTGAACTGTCAGCTGACTGTTTTGCCTCTGTGCCATGCCCCTGGTGATCACCCAAAGTCCCTCTTAGCTGCCTCTTGTCTCATCCAAGTCTCGCAAATGGCACATCTGGCAGCCAATCCCATATATGTCCTTCACCCAAACCTTCCACAACACCCCTGGTCTAAGAGAAGGTGTGAGATGTAAATGCCTTATTCCCTAATGTGTAAATAATGTATATATGGGACATCGGGGGTTAACTTATTCTTTGGTTCCTAATGTATTCATAATTCACCACTCCCATTCTTGGCTCCACCCCTTGTATATATAAGGAGCCACCTTCACCATTTTCCTTGCTTCTATCTGTGAATATTCAGTGAATATAGAATGCCTGTTATAATTAAAGAGAAATATATTTAAACCTCTAACTCTTATTATCATTATTGAGTCTGATCCTGAAAATATTGCAACAAGTTGGTAGCAGAGGATGGTTAATTGACTCAATAAATACTTAAAGATGTCTAAGAAAGATAGGCCCAACACCAGGGCCTACAGCAAAGAAATAGAAACTGAACAAGAAATAATCAACGAATCCACAAACGCGATTTCGAGAGAATCCGAAGAATACACCACTGAAGAAGAAGAACTAATAAATGAAAATAATGACCAGGAGGAAATCGAAATAGAAAATAACGAACTCAGGTCAGAGATATTAAAACTATTAAAAAGCCAGAAGAATGATGAAAGCCTCATCGCGAATCTCCAAGAAATGCTGAAAAACAGCGGAGCAGCGAGAGAGAAAAACATTGCTAAAGAGAAACCCAAAGACCAAAAAACTGTGAGTGATATGACTACAGAGAAAGTCGTTATGAAAAAGAAAAGATGTGATCCCGCGCGAAATTTTGAATGGCAGCCATCTTGGTTCCAACAAGCCTCCAAAGTGAGCGAAGCAGAGCCAATCAAAATGCCCAGTTCAAAATTTCTGGCGCGAAAAACGTTATCAGACAACGAAAGCGAAAAGGAAGATTCAAACTCTTCAGAAGAACCAGAATCAGAAAGCGAAGACGACTTAACGAAATCCCAAGTAAAGTCAGCAATGAAGACGCTTTTTGCTGCATTTGGGCCAAAATTAAAAATTTCCAAAGCGACAACGAAGAAGCTAGAGAACAAGCCGATAACTCAAGACCTGCACGCTCCCATCCTGACTTCGAGAGCGACGACGCCCGAGCCCAGAGAGCCATGTCGATTCCGCCCTACACCGCAGACCGGATCAAGTATCAACGCACACAAAAGAAAGAAAAGAGCAGTCGCCGCCATCAAAACTCCTAAAACCGAGCCAGAAACCGACTCGTCTGAAGAGGAGCGGAGCGAGCGAGCTGCAATGGAGAGAACCTTCCACGACGACGCCAAAGAAGAAATGAGCAACGCGCATGTGCGAAACTACGTAGACGGTCCGGAAAGACTTGAACTGGCCAGAGAACCGCGCAGACTCGTTGCGAGCATCCCCATGCCGTTTTGCAATTTCCTGCACTTGCGAGACCACGGACTACCTCAGGTTGTAAGTAATGGACAAAATAATGTGGGAAACTTACCCAGTGACTTCCCAAAACTTAGAGTTGATGGCATTAATTTGCAAGAATGGTATCAACAGCTCCAGGTTGTCTTTATGAAAGAAAATTTACTATTCTTTATCACTAGTCCTCCAAGAAGACCTTGGACTTTAAAAATAGATTGTTTACATCATAGAGCATTTTTCTTAATAATATCTAGCGTGTCTCCTGCAATGTATCATAGCATCAAACCAAACCTAACTGTTTCAGAAATAATTCAATGCATGTTTAATCTGTTTCACAGCGATAGTGTAGCTACCACTACAAGAATGTCTAAGGATTTCTTTTCTTCCAGAGTAAAACCAGGGGTTTCCATAAGTGAGCATTTGATATCTCTAAACAAAATAAGAGCTGAGCTGCATTTGAGGGGGGAAGTGATTTCAGATCAAACAATGAAAAGTGTTATTATCAATTCACTTGATTCATCATGGGATAGTTTTATGTCACACTTAGACACCATCAATCTAGGATATTTATCCATAGAAAGTCTATCTAACAAATTGATAGCAGAAGACAATTCAAGAAAAAATCGTTCCAGCAATCACACAGAACACAAATCTTTTAGGAAAGTAGCTTTCCAGGAAAAATACAATGAAGCTTTTAAATGCCATAATTGTGGGTCCAGGGAACACAATAGAAGAGACTGTCCCAAAATCCCAAAGGGGAGACATAGGTCAGAGTATAGGAGCAAATACAATTATAGACAGTCTTCCACAGATAGACATAAATATAGAAGCCCACCAAATTACAGAGATAGTAGAGGGAGTAGAGAAAATTCAAAAGAGAGAAAATCTGGTTCACTGAATGGACTAAATAAACAAGACAGCACTAAAACACAACAAAATGAGAACAATAATTGGCTTATTGATTCTGGGGCAACCAACCACACCACTAATAACAAAAATATATTGTCTTCATTTACAGAAGATAAATTTGTAATAAAGGTAGCTAATCAAGAAAAGGTTCAAGTATTAGGCAGAGGAAATGTGACCTTGCCTGGCCTAGGAAAAATAGAGGGGGTATTGTTAATTCCAGAAATACCTCATAACATACTAAGTGCCATAAAACTAAGCAGAGATTCTGACATCAATATAGTTTTCTCAAAGGGGAAAGCAACTTTAGAGAAGGACAAAACAAATGTAGGCACTGTGATGATTAAAGGAGGCCTACCCTATCTAATAACAAAAGAAAGATGGTTACATAACATTGATTCAAATATGGAAGATTGTATTGAGGCAGATGATGAAAATGTTAGTAACAGTGACAATGATGAATGTAAAATATCTCATGATCACGCAAATACACACAATGAGAAGAAACCAAGAATAGGTAAACCAATTCATGATGAGTGTGCTCACATCTTGCATAGGAAGTTAGGACATGCAAGTTTTCCTGTAGTACAAAAAATGACTGAACACGCAGAAGGTGTCAAAATAAAAAATTGTGAAAATTATTTGGAATGCTCAGTATGTAAATCCACTAAACTAAAAACTAGTCCCAGACCAAAAAAATCCAACAGATCAACTAACAAAATTTTTGACTTAGTACATATGGACCTAGTTGGTCCATTAACTCCATCAATCACTTATAGAAAACGTTACTTCCTAACAATAGTAGACGATTACAGTCGCTATGGTTTTGTTTACACATTAAAACACAAGGATGAAACCTTTCAGAAATTTAAGGAATTCTACAAACGCATAGAAACACAACATAATATCAGAATAAAACAAATTATGACAGATAGGGGATGTGAATTCATGTCTAAAGAATTCTCCCAATGGTTAAAGGATAGAGGAATGCTACATTTCACGTCTAGTCCATTTTCTGCGTTCCAAAACGGGATTGCAGAGAGAAAGAATTCCACACTACAAACCATGATTAGGTGCACATTAGAGGATGCTGGTTTAGGCAAACAATTTTGGTCAGAGGCCTTACATTACTCAAATTACACTCAAAATAGAACCTGGTCCAGTATTGTGAATAAAACACCATATGAGGTGATGTATAATAGGAAACCCAAATTAGCACACATGCACATATTTGGAGTCACTGCAGACGTACACATACCTAAGCAGTTGAGAAGAAAGGGAGAAAACGTATCCAGAAGATTAAGATTTATGGGATATGAAACTGGCACCAAAGGGTACAGATTCATTGATAATAATAACAAATTTATAGTCTCCAGAACAGCTGTGTTCCATGAACAGGCCAATTGGTCTAAATTACATCTTAATGAAATATTTCCAAATAAATGCAAAGATACAAAATCTTGTGAGGAAGGGACAATAGAAAATCAAAATATCAACAAAAATAAAAACAAAAACAAAACTTGGACAAATAGTCAGCACAAAATAAAGACAGACACATTAACAAAAAAGGAAGCAAGATATTTGCATGATAACCATAGCAAACCCGAAAGAGCTATTAGAAACAATAGAAATCAAGTACCAAATAAATACAGAGATTACATAATGCATATGGATGGTGAACAAATGACACCTAATACATATGAGGAAGTATTAAAACTCCGTCGTGAAGAAAAGGAAAAATGGGAACTAGCTATGAAAAAAGAGATGGAAAGTTTGCAAGGATTAAATGTGTTTACACCTGCAATTGCACCTAAAGATAAAACGATTATAGGTACCAGGTGGATTTATAAAATTAAGAATCTAGAAGGAGGCAATACTCTATACAAAGCTAGATTGGTTGCACAAGGTTATGCACAAAAATATCCGGAGGACTACACTGACACATACTCCCCCACAGTGAGAACAGAGAGTGTTAAAACAGCTCTAGTAGTGGCATCTGCACTCAATCTTGATGTATTTCAATATGACATACAGACTGCGTATTTACACGCAAAACTAGATAAGGAAATATATGTAAGAGCACCACACAGTCAATACACTAATAAGAATGAAATTTGGCTATTGAACAAGAGTCTATACGGATTAAAGCAATCTGGCAAAAGATGGTACGATTGCTTGGTAAAAGTACTTAAGACCATGGATTTCAACGCTACCACTGCTGATAACTGTTTCTTTGTAAAAAAGAGTGATGATCATATTGAATTTGTATTAATTTATGTAGATGATATTTTATATATAGGAAAACACAAGGAGAGAAGAGAAACCTTTGTAAATAAGCTAAACGAACATTTCTCGTTGAAATCTCTAGGTAAAGTAAACAAATACCTTGGTGTACAAATTAACAAAACTAGAAGGGGATTCAAACTTACTCAGAAAGATAAAATCATTGAACTTCTGAACAAATGCAATTTAAACAATGCCAAACCCTGTGACACTCCTATGCAAACTGATTTCCTTAGAAACACTGATGAATCTTCCCCTGAATTCAAGGACAATACATTTTATAGATCAGTCATAGGTTCACTTCTTTATATATCTAATTGGACCAGGCCAGATATTGCATTACCACTCAACTTATTGTCAAGATATGTTAGCAAACCAACAATGTATCATTGGGAAGCAGTCAAAAGAATTCTAAGATATCTGAAAAGTACATTAGACTTTTGCTTAGTATTAGAACCTAGTAATGGTAAAGAACCGAAACTTACATGTTACGCAGATGCGGATTGGGCTGGAGATATATCATGCAGAAAGAGCACTTCTGGTTATATTTTTCTATTAAATGACTGTCCAGTTTACTGGTACACTGGTAAACAAGAACTGGTAGCCACTTCGACCACAGAAGCGGAATATGTTTGTTTGTCCAAAGCTGCAAATAACCTTGTATGGTTTAATGATTTGATTTCAGATGTTTGGAAAAAACCTGCTTTGCCTTTTGTTATGCATGAAGATAATAAAGCAGCCATTGAAATATCCAGATCCGATGCCATTGGACAAAGGTCCAGGCATATAGATATAAAATTTAAGCATGTGAGACAATTGTCTCAAGATGGATTTATCAAAGCAGTGCATTGTGATACCTCTGAACAATTAGCTGACATATTGACGAAGCCTTTACCTTCTAAACAGCACAAATATTTAACATCAAAATTATATGTCTTATATTGTCCTGAATCTGAATGTAATTGGTGTTGTATAGCGAACCGGCATTTAGAGGGGGATTTGTGAGATGTAAATGCCTTATTCCCTAATGTGTAAATAATGTATATATGGGACATCGGGGGTTAACTTATTCTTTGGTTCCTAATGTATTCATAATTCACCACTCCCATTCTTGGCTCCACCCCTTGTATATATAAGGAGCCACCTTCACCATTTTCCTTGCTTCTATCTGTGAATATTCAGTGAATATAGAATGCCTGTTATAATTAAAGAGAAATATATTTAAACCTCTAACTCTTATTATCATTATTGAGTCTGATCCTGAAAATATTGCAACAGAAGGAACTGTGCAGAACAAGCTTGCCATGCTACTACTAGACCTTGTTCATTGACCAGAAACCATTGCAAGCAAGAGGCAGAATAACAGAAAATAACAGAGCTGGAAGGGACCTTGGAGTTTGAACTGTCTAGTCCAACCCCCTGCCTAGGCAGGAAATCTTATACCACTTCAGACAAATGGTTATCCAACATCTTCTTTAAAAACTTCCAGTGTTGGAGCAATTCGCAACTTCTGGAGGCAAGGCCTTGTAGATCGCCAAGCCTTGAGCCATGTAGGGCATTAAACTTTGCGGGACTTTGAATTTTGATCACAAAATGCGGAAGGTGGATTCCTTCTGTAGCAATGGGGGGGAGGGCGGGGAATCTGCATTCCCCCTCACCCCAGTTATCATTCAATCGGTGGATAGAGAATTTGCTGTGGATTTTTTTTTTCCCAAGAGAAAAATTGCACAGCAATTCTCCTGGGTTGAATGTGGCATTTATTTAGTAACAAGGCTGCCATGAACTGATTGTGCGTACGTGTGTGTGGTTTTAGCAGGTTCTGACCAGTTGTGGAGAACCGGTGGTGGAAATTTTGAGTCGTTCGGAGAACCGGTAAATACCACCCCTGACTGGCCCTGCCCCCATCTATTCTCTTGCCTCCCAAATCCCAGCTGATCGGGAGGAAATGGGGATTTTGCAGTAATTAATATAATATATAAAATAATCTGAACGTGCTATATCAGACCCTCACATAATATATAAAACTGGATTTTACCCAGTTGGAAAGGGGTGGGAATGGAGATTTTACAGTATCCTTCCCCTGACATGCCCACCATGCCACGCCCACAGAACTGGTAGTAAAAAAAATTCAAACCCACCACTGGTGTGTGTGTGTAAATGATCTGGCTCCCACTGCACAGTCATTAACAGTTCTCACACCGATGAATTGATCAGCCTAACACTCTTTTTAATCTGTCTCTCTAAATGATGTTATCTGTAAGAGTCGTAAAAACTCAGATTTTGGTTTAGTTTGATTAAAGAAAAGTTGGTACACTTAGAATCTGGAATCTGCAGACTCCATTGTGAAGGATCACTTAATTCAAAGCCAACACTGTCATTGTGGAAGGATTTTAGATCCATTTGGGTCAGGTTTACAATCACTTTGTGAGATTATTCATGACTATAACCATGGTTGCCTGTTGCAAAAGCACTTTACTGTCACCTGTGACATTCTAGAAAAGTTTTTTCCGGAACTTTGAGAATTTTCAATATGTGTGGCAGGGGTGAAATGCTCCCAGTTTGGACTGGATCGCCCGATCCGGTAGTGATGGCGGCAGGTGGTTCGGAGAACCGGTAGCAAAAATCCCTGTACCCCCCCCCCATGCCCAGCTGAGCTGTGCAATCATCAGAGGTTTTTTTTTTTACTTTTAAAAGCATTTTTTCTACAACCTCTTCCAATGAAAAAATGCTTTTAAAAGTAAAAAAAAAAGCCTCCGATGATCGCGCGGCTCAGCTGGGATCATCAGAGGCTTTTCAAAGCATTTTTTTCTGCAACCTCTTGGCCGAAGAGGTGGTAAAAAAAATGCTTTGAAAAGTCTCTGACGATCCCAGTTGAGTTGCCTGATTGGCAGAGGCTTTTCAAAGCATTAGAAAAAATGCTTTGAAAAGTTTTTTTAAAAAAGGTTGGCCACGCCCACCCAGTCACATTAACCCCCCAAGCCACGCCCACAGAACCAGTAGTAACAAATTTTACATTTCACCCCTGATGTGTGGGCTTCAATTCCAAGAATTGGGGTGGCTGGGGAATTCTGGTTGTTGAAGTCCAGCCATCTTAAACAGTTTCCAAGACTGAGAAACACTGTTATAGAGAGTTTTACTATCTATTTCCCCTCTCAAAATTCCCAGAACTACACAGTGATGAGGATGACAATAAAAATAGCACCTTGTCCACTTGCTATCAATGTTGTCCAGTTTCTGCTTTAAGGAAAGAAACTCCCACTCTAAGCCACTACAAAATAGTTCTTACCTGCTTTAAATGCAATCTTCATCCATTTTTTTCCTCACCCCTACTCTGCAGAGTACCTGATAAAACTCCAGATATTTGAAAGAAGTGGTTATGCTTTCTTCTCAGGATTCTCTTCTCCAGGTGAAATGTCTCTAACTTCCTGAACTCTTCACGGACTGAAAAGCAATCCCATTGGAACGTGAGGAGGAAGACAAAAACTAGAAATGCTGTTTCCACCAACTTCACGGAAAAATAATTCAGCTACATTTCTCAGGACCGTCTCAAATTCACCATCACTTCAAACATTTGTTTACAAATGAGAATAAAATAAAATAACAGAGTTAGAAGGAACCTTGGAGGTCTTCTAGTCCAACCCCCTGCTTAGGCAGGAAGCCCTACACCACTTCAGACAAATGGTTATTCAACATCTTCTTAAAAACTTCCAGTGTTGGAGCATTCACAACTTCTGGAGGCAACTTGTTCCACTGGTTAACTGTTCTAACAGTCAGGAAATTTCTCCTTAGTTCTAGGTTGCTTCTCTCCTTGATTAGTTTCCACCTGTTGCTTCTTGTCCTGCCCTCAGGTGCTTTGGAGAATAGCTTGACTCCCTCTTCTTTGTGGCCACCCCTGAGATATTGGAACATTGCTATCATGTCTCCCCTAGTCCTTCTTTTCATCAAAGTAGACATACCCAGTTCCTGCAACCGTTCTTCATATGTTTTAGCCTCCAGTCCCCTAATCATCTTAGCTGCTCTTCTCTGCACTCTTTCAGTGTCTCCACATCTTTTGTACATCATGGCGACCAAAACCTGAATGAGGACTTATGCTCTCTCCTTGCAATGAATAGCAGATATTAACCTAGAATTTGAGGTTTGCTGGAGAAAATAGCCTTTCCCAAAATGCTACTTTTTTCTTTAGCATAGAACATAGACTCATGGGTTTAGAAGGGAGTTCTAAACACAGAACATAGACTCATGGGTTCAGAGGCCTTCTAGTTCAACAGTGCAGGAGACCTTATATCATCCAAGTCAAATGATGGTCTGGTCTATTCTTGAAAGCCTCCAGTGATGAAGCACCCACAACTTTGGGAGGTAAGCCATTCCACTGATTAATTATTTTCACTTCTTTCAGTTAGTTCAGGGATGGGCAACTGTGGCCCTTTTACAACCTGTGGACTTCAACTCCCAGAATTCCTGAGACAGCCAAGCTGGCTCAGGAATTCTGGGAGTTGAAGTCCATAGGTCATAAAGGGGCCATATTTGCCCACCCCTGAGTTAGTTAGTTAGCTTGATTGATTAGCCTGGAGGCCATATCAAAGCACAAGGTGCAAACACATATCACCGATAAAATTATACAAACAATTTAAAATAAAAGTAGAGCCTTGATAGTACAGTGGTTTAGTGCACCCTGTCATTAACACAGCTGCCTGCAATTTCTGCTGGTTCGAATCTCTCCAATGCTCAAGGTTGACTCAGCCTTCCATCCTTTCTAAGGTAGGTGAAATGAGGACCCAGATTGTGGGGGCAATAAACTGACTTTGTATAAATATACAAAAGAATGAAGGCTATTGCTTAACGCATTGTAAGCCGCCCTGAGTCTCCGGAGAAGGGCGGCATATAAATCAAATTTAAAAAAAAAAAAAAAAGTAGGGTAAAAATACAATAGTTATAGGATAAGATACAATATAATTTAATACATAAATACATAATACATTAATATGTAAGTACATAAAAAGTACTGAAAAAGTTTTTTAAAAAGTTATGACGATTGTGCGTCACTCACCTGATCATCTGAACTTTTTTTTTTTACATTTTTTACTACCGGTTCGGGCAAATCAGACCGAACCAGGAACATTTCACCCCTGAATCTACCCCAATCAGTCCTACCTATGCAGATCTCAACTGAACCATTTTGTTTTAAATACTGTGCTGTGTTAAATGTTATTTTCAGGTTCTGGCCACGCATAAAGTAAGTTGTTTTGATATGGGGAATCCCAATGGGTCATTCATTTGGTATACGGACACTTCTTTCAGGAAATTTCTCCTTAGTTCTAGGTTGGATCTCTCTTTAATGATATCCCATTGGTTACTTTTAGTCCTGGCTTCTGATGCTTTGGAGATTAAGTCAATGCCCTCCTTCTCTTGTCAAACAAGCAAATGTAAAAAAAAAAAAATTGCCTCCACATGGATCAGGGCACCAGCATCCTGGGCTTAACATAACTAAAAAAAAAACTTAGCAACCAGGTTGTTTCAGAAACTTGTCTGTGTTTTTAAGAGACGAGTTCCTCCCACTCACATTTATATTGTTTGCCAGCTGCTGCTTTCCTCTGGCTACTCACATTCAAACTCACAGCATGTTTTTGTAAGTCTGCTGAACTCATGGCTGGGTCATGAAGTGGCTACCAGAGGTCAGTCCCACCATATGGTTGCTTTGTATCATTAGTGGAAGCGAAAAGACATAAAAGTAATTGAAAAGAACCCAGAAAGTAGCAGCCAATATCATCACTGGAGTTTCTCTTTTCCTAGCTTAGACAGGGCAGCAAAAAAATTCAATATCCACATTCAAGGGCATTCTTCCTTGCGCTACAAACAAGAGAAAAGTGCCTTTTAACAGATTGACAGAGTTGGAAGGGACCTTGTAGATCATCTAGTCCAACCTCCCCTATCCAAGCAGGAGACCCTACACCATTTCTGACAGATGGCAGTCCAGTCTCTTCTCGAAAGCTTCCAGTGATGAAGCTCCCACAACTTCCAAAGGCAACTTCTGTTCCATCAGTTGATTGTTCTCACTGTCAGAAAGTTTCTCCTTATTCCCAGGTTGAATCTCTCCTTGTTCAGTTTCCATCCGTTATTCCTTGTCTGGCCTTCGGGTGCTTTGGAAAATAGCTTGACCCCCCTCCTCTCTGTGGCAGCCCCTCAAATATTGGAAGACTGCTCTCATGTCTCCCCTGGTCCTTCTCTTCAGTAGACCACCTATGCCCGGTTCCTGTAACCGTTCATCGTATGTTTTAGTCTCCAGGCCTTTGATCATCATAGATTCAGATTAACAGAGTTGGAAGGGACCTTGTAGGTCATCTAGTCCAACCCACTGCTCAAGCAGGAGACCCTGCACCATTTCTGACAGATGACAGTCCAATCTTTTCTTGAAAGCTTCCAGTGATGATGCTCCCACAACTTCCGAAGGCAACTTCTGTTCCATGGGTTGATTGTTCTCACTGTCTTCATTTTCAATTTGCAAGATTCTAGAAGGACCCGACTGATGTTTGCTAACAACCAACTCTTAAATTTATGTCCTAGAATTATAGGCTGGAAGGGACACCTCAGAGGTCTTCTAGTCCAACCTCCTGCTCATGGCAGGAGTCTTATACCACATCTCAGTCAAATAGTTGTCCAGTCTTTTTTTAAAAAAACCTCCAGCGATGGAGCTCCCAGAACTCCAGGAGAGAAGTTATTCCTCTGATTGTTTTCACTGTCAGGAAATTTCATCTTAGTTCTAGGTTGGGTCTTTATTGGTCTTCTACCTATTACTTCTTGTCCTGCCTTCTGCTGCTTTGGAGAATAGGTCTTCTCTGGGACAGTCCTTCAAATATTGGAAGACTGCTATCATGCTCCCCTACTCCTTCTTTTCACTAGACTAGACACACCCAACAACCATTCTTCATATGTTTCAGCCTTCAGACCAGAGGTTTCAGCAGGTTCTGACCAGTTCTGGAGAACCGTTAGCGGAAATTTTGAGTAGTTCAGAGAACCAGTAGTAAAAATTCTGATTGGCTTCGCCCCCATCTATTCTCTGCCTCCCAAGTCCCAGCTGATCAGGAGGAAATGGGGATTTTGCAGTATCCTTCCCCAAGGAGTGGGAAGGGAATGGAGATTTTGCAGTATCCTTCCCCTGGAGTGGGGAGGAATGGAGATTTTGCAATATCCTTCTCCCAGGAGTGGGGAGGGAATGGGGATTTTGCAGTATCCTTCTCCCAGGAGTGGGGAGGGAATGGAGATTTTGCAGTATCCTTCCCCTGGAGTGGGGTGGGAATGGATATTTTGCAATATCCTTCCCCTGCCGCACCCACCAAGCCATGCCCACCAAGCCACACCATGCCCACCAAGCCACGCCCACAGAACCGGTAGTAAAAAAAATTGTATTTCACCCCTGATTCCCACAGCTGTCCTCCTTCTCCTCCTCTCCACAAACCCCACTCCCTTCGCACACTGATAATATTGTCTAGTTAGGTAATGAGATGTCTGTCTGAAAGCCACCAAGTTCAGAGAGCACCAAGCATCCTTCATTTCAACCCCGAGCTACAAATATTCTCCTTTTAAAGGCAAGGCAAAAGCAAAAGGGAAATTAAAATCATCTGCCTACCATACTCCACTATACCTCAAGGACAGTATGTTTTAAAAAAATAATAATAAAGCCGGCAGTATCTCATTGCATTATCTTAACAACATACCCAAGATTTTAGAGCACTGCAGTATTTGGGGGAAATCCAGAAACCATATTATCTTTTAGGAAAAGGGTTTCATCGCTTTGTTTTCCTTCCATTACGCTGCCCCCTTTTTTAAATTTCTTCTTCTGCTGCTGCTGCTTCTTTGTCTCATGCTTGGACCAGAGCTAATTAAACAAGCAATCAAAAGCTTTCAGCATTGCCTGCTGTAATGGAGCATCTCTACCCCTCTCGTCTCTTCTCTCACCGATCCATTCCTCACCCCTATTGTTAAGATGCCAAGCATCAACATGTGAGAGGGCTGGAGAAGGAGGCATTTAAATGCTTTCAACATCCTGCAGATGATGAGACCCATAAGGCCAACTTTGAACATTCCTCTTTAGACGTACCACTGAGAGCAGATGAGATAAAAACCCGCTCGCCGAAAAGAAGAAGAAGGGGGAAAAAACAGGAACCCACTGGGCTCTGATGGCAAAACTAATTATTCAACTAAATTCTTGGAGAACTCTTCCAGGGATATGTCATTGATATGCTCCGTTGGTCTGCCTCACTGTTCCTCTTTCTTTCACTAGAGGTCAATTTAATCTCCTCGCCCAGTGTTCGGTCTGTACGGGAAATCTTTTTTATTTTTGGAGAGGGGGAAGAGCTCCCGTCCATGGCAAGCAATCAGCGTGGCCGTGTTGTTGCCCCCCGCTTCTCTTTCTACAAACAACAGCAACACAACAACAACTACTACTACAAAGTCTCTTTCTAGTTCCTTTTCTTTTGAATCCCGAACATAAAAACCGTGTTTGTGTGTTTTCTTTCACAACCTTTTTTTTTTGTTTTTTGTTTTAGAATAGAATTCTTTATTGGCCGTGTGTGATTGGACACCCAGGGAATTTGTCTTTGGTGCATAAGTTCTCAGCGTACATAAAAAGATTTAAGTGATATGCATCCTGGGTGGAAAATAGGAAGGCGGCCTCCACTTTGCAGTCGGAGCCAAATTGTGTGAAAAGTGGGACATTACTAGGAATGTTTTCTGATGGATGTTTTTCGGGAGCTTAAAAACAGATGCGGGGAAAAGTGAGAAAGTGTTACATTTGCTCAAGGCAACGGTATTGGAAGGGAAGATGCATAATCCTTGTCTGTTTTTCATATCAGAATGTTTCCCCATCTGCTAACTATCTGGTTTGGGAGCAGAGTGTGTGCGTGAGTGTGTGTGTGTGTGTTTGTGTATAATACCATCAGCAACTTTTTTTAATATTTAGAAAGTTTTGTCTGCAACTTTCCCAAAGCACACATTCAATGGCGATAACAAAACCCACAAATTACCGCGTGCGCTATTCCCAAAGGCAGACGCCCTTAACAAGGGGAGAATGTTTGTGTATAATTCTCCCCGTTGTGCATTTCTTTTGAGTTGCAACTTTCCTAAATATGTAGGAGCTTTGTGTGAAATTCTGACTGGAGCATCCGAGCAGCCCATCTATTGTGCATTGGATACCGTGTTGGAGAATTATGCAAATGATTTCTAATGAGTTCCCTAGTAGCTGTTGTTGATATCTCTATTTGCCTATTCATTTTAGACTTTTTAAAAAAAGCTGCGGAGTCCTTGGTGCTTGAAGACATTTCATTACCCAACTAGGTTTTCACTGAGAAGACATGATTGACTCAAGGTTGACTCAGCCTTCCATCCTTCCGAGGTAGATAAAATGAGGACCCGGTCTGTGGGGGCAATAAGCTGACTTTGTATAAAATAGAACACCGCTTTGGGGGGGGCAAAAAGCCCTACTAAGCAGGTATATACAAAAGTATGAAGGCTATTGCTTAATGCATTGTAAACCGCCCTGAGTCTCCGGAGAAGGGCGGCATATAAATCGAACTAATAAATAAATAAATAAATAAATAAATGATGAAAACACCTTAATTTCACAACACATGGACAACCACCGTTTCAGCTGGGAAATTGTGAGTATCCCAGACAGACACTAAATCCAAAATTGCTAAGGAATTCTTGGAAGCTTGGTGTTCAGGCAAATCAGCTCTCAGTATATACATAGGGATACAGTACGTTTACATACTGTTCGAAAGAGAGACAATTAAAAAAAAGTTAAGAAGGATTTCTCTTTCAGTCATGGAATTACAGGATCATAGAGCTGGAAGGAGCTTTAAAGGTCTTCTAGTCCACCCTTGTGCCCAAGGCAAGAATCAATGATGGTTCAGTTTTTTTCTTGAAAACCTCCAGCAATGGAGACACTCCCCCAAAAAAGAAAAATCACAGAATTTGGATCACAAATAAAATGCCAATCCTCCAAATAATATTATCTGCCTTATGTATTGTAGGCTGATTCTGCTGACTGCCAGCAGTTCGATCCTGACCGGCTCAAGGTTGACTCCATCTTCTATCCTTCCAAGGTCAGTAAAATGAGGACTCCAGATTGTTGGGAGCAATAGGCTGACTCTGTAAACCACTTAGAGAGGGCTGTAAAGCAGTGTGAAGTGGTATATAACTCTAAGTGTTATTGCTATTTACAGTATCTCTCTAACATCTCTCTATCTAGCATCTCTCTCTCTCTCACACACACACACATATCTATCTATATCTATCTATCTATCTATCTATCTATCTATCTATCTATCTATCTATCTATCTATCATCTATCTATCTCATCCAATGGTTCAGTGGTTAGAATGCAGTTTTGCAGGCTGACTCTGCCGACTGCCAGGAGTTCGATCCTGACCAGCTCAAAGTTGACTCCGCCTTCCATCCTTCCGAGGTGGGTAAAATGAGGACCCAGATTGTTGGAGGCAAGAGGCTGACCCTGTAAACCGCTTAGAGAGGGCTGTAAAGCACCGTGAAGCGGTATAGAAATCTAAGCGCCGTTGCTATTGCTGCTTCCTAAATATATCCATACTATACTTTTTTCCAATACCGACCAAACATCCTATTTGCAATGTGTCCAGAAATTCATGCTATTTTTTTTGACATTTTGATTGCTTGGAAGAAAAAAGAAGCCCACTTCTGAGCCTGTCATAATTGCAATGCTACTAACCCTAAGGGATGCAAAGTTATTTTATGGATGTTTGCCTACATGTGGCACTGCATTGTTCACCCTTGGGAAGTACAAATGTTTCCTTAAAATATTTGCTGCGAGCTAGAAGGAAATACTCTGAGATTGCTAGGCTGTGTGGCGGAGGGGCAAAGGGAGGCGGTGTGGGGGCAATCCAGAATTTTGACTGCAGAGCGTTTCTGATCATACATTTAAGAAATAATTAATATTTATGCCTGTTTATGCAGTGGGGTCTTTGACTCCCACAGTAGACTCCCAGTATATTGAAAATTGCATGACACACAGATGCACACCACCAAAATAACTTTTTTTAAACAAAAAAAAAATGACGGATGTGAATTTTAAATTGATGGCTTGATTAGTGACAAATTCAGGATAGAGGAAAAGAGAGAGATTTTTCAGACAATGCAAACAGCCACCAGTTAAGATAGAGGTTTTTTTTTTTTAAATAAAGTTTTAGAGGACATGAAAAAATACATTTATCTGCCCAACAATCTGGGATATTCATAACACAGATCTTGAAATTATAAATAAGCCCCTTCCTGAGTTATGTATTGTCTGGCAACTAAAGTTCCTTGCTTTCAAGATATTTATCTGCTTAATACATATAAGCCGGTTCATTTTTATTTTATTCTATTTAATTTTATTTTTTTGAGGAGCAGAAGGCTAGGACAATATCTGCCAAAGAAAACTGGGCTCTTGAGTTTTGTGATAAACTCTGCAATTGCAGTGCGCAGACTGTTTTCGGGAGGGGATAGATATGCCTTTAGAGCGTAATACTCTCTTTTTTTTGGAACTCTACAAATAAACGAGTTTTTCAAACAGAACTCATCTTTTCCCCTCAAAAGAGAAGAGTGCGCTGAAACGTTTGAAGGCCAACAGATGATAGGAACTCCGAAATATTTGGGGTGGACAGTCACTAGCTTCCTATACCCTCTCTGGGTCTCCCAGAGCCCACTTCTCCCAGTTCTTCTAACCTAAATTCAAGGAGGGGGAAAAAATCAGAATTGTGCAGATGGGAGTACCACGATTATGTGTGTGGTTTTGGTCACCATACTATACAAAAGATGTCGAGACTTTAGAAAGAGTGCAGAAAAGAGCAACCAGGATGATTAAGGGACTGGAGACTAAAACCACAGGTGAAATGCTACCAGTTCGGACCAGTACGATCAAACCGGTAGTGGCGGCGGGTGGTTCGGAGAACTGGTAGTGGCAGCAGTGCAAGGCTCCTCCCACCCACCTGGACATCATTACTTCCTGGTTTTAACCAGGAAGTAATTTTTTTTTTACCCTCTGCACATGCGTGGAAGGCTTTGCGCATGCGCAGGGAGTCCAAAATCACACTTGGTGCGGACGCATGGAGCGCAAACTTCCAAACTGGTAGTGAAGGTAAGTAGATTTCACCCATGGCTAAAACGTACAATGAACGGTACTCTTTCTAAAGTCTCAACAACTTTTTTGCATCGTGGCGACCAAAACTGGACACCGTATTCCAAGTGTGCTCTTACACTTGGTTTGAGAATCCATTAAATTTATTTACATTATTCCTTATGTGAAAAATTTGTTTGGCACTTGTCATTTTTGGTACTCATCGGGCCTCCCAGAACCAATTAATGAAGAGTACTGAGTTTCCATGGTACCATTAACATTTAAGATAGATCCACTGCATCTACTTACCTGTTGGAATATCAGTCTAAGCAAGCAAATAACCCAAATCATGGATGTGCACTAAGAACTGATTGCAGAAGACAACTTCGTAGACCTGCAGTTTACACTTGTTTCCAGACTTGGCATCCATAATTAGAGAATGTTCACAGTCATAATTCAAATGCATTACAATATATATTGTCCCCCTGTAGCTTTTGTTCTCTTGCACTGTAACTTGCAATTATATCGAGATAATGGATAAAGACACTTCAAACTGTAAGCTGTTTGTTCCCTGAAAGAAGAGTCCCACCAACTAGTTATTTATGCTAATGACAATAATGAACTTTTTATACTTCTTGTCATCACAGCAGAGTGATGAGTTGCCAAAGTGTGCATTAGCCCAATGGTGACATATTAATCATGAAAACTGGAAAGGTAATTGGAAGAGAGAAAAATGAAAGGGCTACCGGACCCATTTCGACAGCACGGTTGTTTCTACAAAAAGAAACTTACCTTTTTTAAAAAAAATACTCAGAGTAAGCCATTAAGGCTCCTAACCTGTGCAATTCGGATTAAACAAAGATGTTGAGACTCTAGAAAGAGTGCAGAGAAGAGCAAGGTGATTAGGGGACTAGAGACTAAAATGTACGATGAATGGTTACAGGAACTGGGCCTGGCTAGTCTAGTAAAGAGAAGGACCAGGGGAGACAGGATAGCAGTCTTCCAATATTTGAGGGGCTGCCACAGCGAGGAGGGGGTCAAGCTATTTTCCAAAGCACCCAAAGGCCAGACAAGGAATAATGGATGGAAACTGAAAAGGAGAGATTCAACCTGGAAATAAGGAGGAATTTTCTGACAGTGAGAACAATCAACCCATGGAACAGACATTGCCTTCAGAAGTTATGGGAGCTTCATCACTGGAGGCTTTCAAGAAGCGACTGGACAGACATCTGTCATAAATGGTGTAGGGTCTCCTGCTTGGGTGGTGGGTTGGACTAGATGATCTACAAGGTCCCTTCCAACTCTGTTAATCTGTTAAAACAAGCAGTATGGGAAAGTTAGGAGTCCCTGTGGATTTTACTCTGCTAGTCGTTGTTAACTCTAAGGGGCGCTGCTCGTCTTTGTTTCAAGGCAACCATTTGGTTCTCAGTTTTTGGCATAAATCTGTTCCCCCAGCGCTATCTGAGAATCAGTCACTAAGTTGGGCAGAGCTACCCCACCAGCCAATCAGACTTGATGTGATTCAACACAGCCATTCTCAATATGCAGGTCTATATGAACATATGAAGAAAGGTTGCAGGAATTAGGTTTGTCTAGTCTAGTGAAAGAGGGATGCAGTGGCTCAGTGGCTAAGATGCTGAGCTTGTCGATCGAAAGGTCGGCAGTTCGGTGGTTCGAATCCCTGGTGCCACATAACGGGGTGAGCTCCTGTTACTTGTCCCAGCTTCTGCCAACTTAGCAGTTCGAAAGCATCTAAAAAATGCAAGTAGAAAAATAGGGACCACCTTTGGTGGGAAGGTAACAGCGTTCCGTGCGCCTTTGGCATTGAGTCATGTCGGCCACATAACCACGGAGAGGTCTTCGGACAGCGCTGGCTCTTCGGCTTTGACATGGAGATGAGCACTGCCCCCTAGAGTTGGGAACGACTAGCACATATGTGCGAGGGGAACCTTTACCTTTACCTTAGTCTAGTGAAAACAAGGACTAGGGGTGACATGATAGAGTGTTCCAATATTTGAGGGGTTCCCACAAAGAAGAGGGGGTCAACCTAAACTCCTGAAGTCAGGATAAGAAGCAATGGATAGAAACTAACCAAGGAGAGAAGCAACCTATAACTAAGGAGAAACATCTTAACAGTAAGTACAATTAACAGTTTGCCTTCAGAAGTTGTGGGTGCTCCATCACTGGAGGCTTTTAAGGAAGGACTGGACAGTCACTTGTCTGAAATGATATAGGGTCTCCTGAGTAGGAGATTGGACTAGAAGATCTCCAAGGTCCCTTCCAATTCTGTAATTCTGTTATAAACTCCTTGTTGTGTTCCATACAGTAGCTGGGTCCATACTTCTCATTCACCCATAAAGTACTTATTTGGTTTAGCACAAGATGGGAATTCTCAAAATGATGAGTTTATAGATTAGTATGTGTGGATACTAGTAGGGTCTCACATATACTAATAAAATAAACTGGGTTTCACATATACTAATCTCTAAACTCATGATTTAAAGAATTCCCATCTGGTGCCAAACATTTATGAGAAAGAAAGAAAGAAAGAGAGAGAGAGAGAGAGAGAGAGAGAGAGAGAGAGAGAGAGAGAGAGAGAGAGAGAGAGAGAGAGAGAGAGAGAGAGAGAGAGAGAAGGAAAGAAAGAAAGAGAGAGAGAAAGGGAGGGAGGGAGGGAGGAAGAGAGAGAGAGAGATCCACATATTATGCCACATCTTATACCAAACTCTGGGAGGCTCCCAATCAATTGTACCTTATTCAGCAAATCATGATTATGTGATTTAGAGCAGAGGTCTCCAACCTTGGCAACTTTAAGCCTGGCGGACTCAAAGCTGGCTGGGGAATTCTGGGAGTTGAAGTCCGCCAGGCTTAAAGTTGCTACGGTTGGAGACCCCTAATTTAGAGCAATGTGTGAAGGTCTTCTAGATGGGGAGACCAATGACACAAAATATTGAATGGCCAAAAGCCCTCCATTAATTTGGAATACAAGTCCCATGGTGAGGAAGGCAGTTACCACCCATCTGAGGAAGGCTGGTCAACAGATTTTCGTTTGCTTCTCTCCATCCTTTCCATTATTGTCACAAAGAGCTGCTTAATCGCCAATAAAGGTGAGAATTCAGATTTCTGATCTGAGGCAGCTTGTTCCTGTATGCTCAGAAGCTCGTCTTTAAGTAATTTGTTTTGCCGGAGCTCCTGCCCTGTGAGTCCCAGATTCAAAGCTTCAAACTCATTCTTTGGTATATCTTATTGTTGTCCCAAATTCGTATTCCTCCTGGGGGAAAAAAATAAAATAAAGGGTTGTTTATTAAAAAAAAAAAAAGAAAAAAGAAAAAGAAAAAAAGAAAAATCAGTTCAGTTGCTAGCAACGGGAGCTGAGAATCAACGAAATGTCTTTCCTCTGCCCATTTTTCCCCTGCAATAAATCATGAAACTCAATATATAAAAGAGCAAGAATGAGTGATTTAATTGTGGAGTCCTAATATGTGAGTGACAGGCACCCCCTGCTGGAATTTCTGCTCTTCGCAGATGGTAGTGTGAACCCAACGGCTGCCGTAATCTCTAAAGCCAAAAGGAAGGCCCTGCGGTTTTGCATTTCCCTGTCTGGGGCAATGCTCTTTTGCTCAGCCGGTCTTGCAACGATGTTCACTTGACCATATTATGTAGCACATTTCAAGCACATTTGCTTGGACAAGGTGATACCATGTCAGAAGCAGGACTAAGGTTGCCTCTCACTTCAACTTTGAGAGTGGTGAAATCCCTGATTGGCAAATCAGAACACTGAGTTAGTCAATGAAAGAACAGAAGAAGAAAGAAAAGAAAGAAAAGAACAAGAAAGGAAAGAAAGGAAAGAAAGAAAAGAACAAGAAAGGAAAGGAAAGAAAGAAAGAAAGGAAGGAAGGAAGGAAGGAAGGAAGGAAGGAAGGAAGGAAGGAAGGAAGGAAGGAAGGAAGGGGTAGATAGATATGATAGATGGACAGACAGACAGACAGACAGACAGACGGTAGATAGATACTGTAGATAGATAGATAGAGATCACTGCTTACATATCCCCTGTAGGAAGTTAGCCCCCACTCCGCTCCTAGAAGAATATAATATTCTGGGAAATATTAAAAAGGCAGATTATTATATTTCCCTGGATGAAAAAAGGAGAAACATGTTTTTAAAGACAAAGCAGCTTCCTACAGCTCCCTGCCCTCCCCCCCCCCCTTCAGCTCCAGGGTGATGGGATTAAGACATGGCCCTCAGGATTAACCCTCTACGTATCTCACCCCATGGCACCTGGGAAGATTACATCACCCAGCAAGGCTCAACTAAGCCTCGGGCACAGACAGCCTACAAAGTTAGCTAGCCCAGAAGGATATTTCTTCCAATACCCCCCTAGTCCTTCTTTTCACTAGACTAGACATACCCAATTCCTGCAACCGTTCTTCATGTGTTTTAACTTCCAGCCACCTAATCATCTTTGTTGCTGATAGGTTCTGCATTGCTGATAGGTTCCACATACAGATACATACATAAACATGCAAATGCATACATGCATACACATGAGAAGGTATGTGAGAAGGTTCCTTCTCACCTACATATGTATTCTTACTTGTCCTCATTTGCCTTGTAGCAAATCGAAGTCATCCTTGTATGGGATGACTTCGACTGCTTTTTAGGAAACATCTGGTTGAGAATCTTGTGTCACTTGCTACAGGTTCCCTGACTGGGTAGGACCATTGTTGGAACTAATTTGCAAACCAGAAAGGATCATGGCCAGAAGCAACAATAGCATCAAACAAATTGGTATAATTAGACAATCATGCCATTTCCAAAGGGTAGATAGAGTAAAGTATCACTCTAATTAAAATGTAATAGCAGGTATATTTGTTTTACTTGGTCACACAATGTAGACAAATATTAAGTCTTTAGCTGAGCCTGGAACATAGGGCTTCATGAATATGAAGAGTGCAGAAAAGAGCAACTAAGATGATTAAGGGCCTGGAGACTAAAACATCTGAAGAACAGTGGCAAGAACATGGCTAGTCTAGTGAAGTAAAGGGCCAGGAGTGACATGAAAGCAGTGTTCCAATATTTGAAGAGCTGCCACAAAGAAGAGGGGGTCAACCTATACTCCAAAGCACTGGAAGACAAGACAAGAAGCAATGGATCGAAACTAACCAAGGAGAGAAGCAACCTAGAACTAAGTAAGAGTTTCCTGACAACAAGAAAAAAATAACCAGTGGAATGACTTGCCTCCAGAAGTTATGGGTGCTCCATCACTAGGGGCTTTCAAAAAGCTTCTAGTGGCCACCAACCCACCAAGCAACCGGGCAGAGAACCTCTTGCTAAAATTTTTGAAGCCCACCCATGTATAAATATAAGAATAAACTTGGTTGCTTGGGTTAACTTTGTTTTGAAGTGCTTCTTGGAACGGCGGTGTCTCCTTATTTAGTTCCAAGAGAATACAATTCTCCAAATGCATTTTAGAAGAAAAATGAAAGCTGGGAAAGATCCCACCTTGTTTGTATGTATTTAGACTTTGCTCTGCTGCCATTTGGGAGCGATTCCAGGTGATGGGACCCTTGTTTTTGGTCTTCAGCCTTAGAATGTGCTGAATGAGGTCAAGGATCGATCTTCCTACCAAGTGCTGTCTTCTCCAGGCAATTACGGGCTTTCAGAACAATTAGAGCAAGATCAAAGGAGAAAGGATCTGGCCAATTATGCACCACTTGAGATGTTAACCTTCTGCTACTTCCTAATGGGATCCACAACCACCATGTGAATTGTTAAATTTAAGTCTAATTGTTTTGACAGTCAAACAGGGAACTAATTACAATCATTCTTGCTCTGTTTCCTCTCTTGTCCTCTTCCAGCTTATCAATTCTGGCCCATTTTCTATCCAGGATTCAAATGTCCCCTGGTCTTCACAGCAATCCATTCCTACAACTGCCTCCTCTAAGCTTTTGAGGGTCAAATGCTACTACTCATCATCCTCATAGCTCTACCTTGAAGTCAAGATTATTAACCCTTATTATTTTTTTCTGCTATGTAAATTATAGCTTCTCCTTGTGTAAAAAAGGAACATGTCCTTTCAAAATGGTGTAGGAAGAAATATCCTTCTGGGTTCAGCTCCAAGTGGGGGAAAAGACACTGGAAACATGGAGACTGCTTGGAAAGATGGTTTAATGGTGGACAGGATCACATGGTTTGAGTTCCTGAACAGAAAAAGGGCCGAGATGCTGCGAGTCCCCGGGTTTTATGCCCTCTCTGGCTTTGAACTTCCTGGGGCCCAGAAAGAGTATCCTGATTGGTTGTCAGACTCCCAGGGGGTGGGGGGCCTTAGCTAGCCTTGCTGGCTGATGTAATCTTCCCAGGTGTCATGTGGTGAGTTTCTGTTGCTAGACGGGTCCTATTGTATTAGTTTCTGTTGCTAGATGGGTCCTATTGTGTTGCAGATGATGGTCCATTGACAAAGATGGGAGGGAATTGAGTTTCTGCCTCTGGCCCATTGACAAAGGGTGGGGGGGCAAGAAGGTGGGAGCTGCTTCGTCTTTAAAACATGCTTCTCCATTTCTCATCCAGAGAAATATAATATTGTGCCTTTTTAATATTTCCTAAAATATTTCATTCTTCTAGGAAAGCGGTGGGTGCTAACTTCCTACAATAGAAAGATAGTTTTGGCTAGTTCTGTCTCATTGTCTAGGAAGGAACTATGCAGGGGAGCTATTCAAAGATGATTTGATACTCAGAATGACAAAATATTTTAGTTCAACACTCTTAAAAGGATCCCATTGTAATTAAGCTCACTCATAAATCATTACAAGTGACTTGACAGCAGTGTCCCAATATCTAAGGGGCTGCCACAAAGAAGGGGGGGTGTCAACCTATTCTCCAAAGCACCTGAATGCAGAACAAGAAGCAATGGATGGAAACTAATCAAGGAGAGAAGCAACCTGGAACTAAGGAGAAATTTCCTAAAATCCTGAAAACTGGATTCAAAACACATTAGAAAACAAAACACACCCTTCAATGCATTGCTTCCATGCTACATCATTAGTGTTGATACCACTTTATAATGCTTTGCTAAGGCCACACTTGGAATACTGCATCCAACTTTGGTCACCACAATGTAAAAAAAGGTGCTGAGACTCTAGAAAGAGTGCAGAGAAGAGCGACAAAGATGGTGAGGGGCAGGGGTGAAATCCAACAGGTTCTGACAGGTTCTGGAGAACCAGTAGTGAAAATTTTGAACAGTTCGGAGAACCAGCAAATACCACCTCTGGCTGGTCCCCAAGTGGGGTAGGAATGGAGATTTTGCAGTATCCTTCCGCTGCCACGCCCACCAAACCACACCACACCCACCAAGCCACACCCACAGAACTGGTAGTAAAAAAATTGAATTTTACCACTGGTTAGGGGACTGGAGGCTAACACATATGAAGAACTGTTGCTGGGATTGGGTATGTCTAGTTTAATGAAAAGAAGGACTAGGGGAGACAGGATAGCACTGTTTCAACATCTAAGGGGTTGCCAGAAAGAAGAGGGGGTCAACCTATTTTCCAAAGCACCAGAAGGCAAGAGAAGAAACATTGGATGGAAACTAATCAAGAAGAGAAGCAACCTAGAACTATGGAGAAAGTTGACAGAACAATTAATCGGTGGAACAACTTGCCTCCAGAAGTTGTGGGCACTCCATCATTGGAGGTTTTTAAGAAGAGACTGGACAGCCATTTGTCTAAAATGGTATAGGTTCTCCTGCTTGAGCAATGGGTGGGACTAGAAGACACCCCCCCCCCAAAGGTCCCTTCCAACTGTGTTATTCTGTTATACTTCAGGATTAGGTGTTTCCTCACAGTTCACACAGCTTTATTAACTGGTTAGTGTATTTCAGTGGTTAAAAGCCAATGATTAAAAATGATATATGACTGGTGACAACATGAGAAGGAAGTGGGGAGTGATAGGATCATTTCAGATTATCTTAATTTTATTTTTTTTAAAAAAAAAAAAAAGTCCTGACTTCATGGGAAAGTGACAATTTGAGGGTAATCTTGATTAGAAGTAGATATTTCCTGAATGATCAAATCAAGTCTAGGGGGCAAGTCTTCATCTTTTTTTTTTTTATTGAAAAGTTTTACAAAAACAAAACAAGAATTTTCTTCCTCCCCATGTTCCCCCCACCCTTTCCCTCCCCTCATCCCATCCTCCCCCCCAGACTTCCCAGAGCAAAATACAAGGTATTTCAGTTAACAATCATAAACTAGATTAACCTACTTATCCTCAGACTACTAACTCCCCCCAAAACCTTAACTCCACTATAGATAACATAATACTTCTAATACTTAACGTTCATTCATAAGCTATTTGATATTTTCTTGTCTGATACTTATTTTGAATATAATCAATCCATCTTCTCCATTCCGATACGTATCTTTCTTGTGTATAGTCCTTCAGGTACGCTGAGGTTTTCGCCATTTCTGCTAGGTTCATTACTTTCAATATCCACTCTTCAATAGTAGGCAGAGTCCTTCTTCCAATATTGCGCTACCAACAGCCTAGCTGCTGATATTAAATTCAAAATCAATTTAGACTCTGATACTGTACAGTCCGTAGTTATACCCAATAGGAACAATTGAGGAGTAAATTTCAACCTTCTTTTCAGAATATTCTGCACCAAATTTTTATCCAAAATGCCTTGATTTTCTTACAGGTCCGCAGGTCCTGACATCTGGCTGAATATACTGTATGCTATGCAATATCAGCCCACATAACTTTTTTTAAAAATGTAGGCATGCTTGAGAATAGGTATTGTACTTAAGCTACTTCTGCCAAAGAACAGTTGGGTATACTAGACATCGTTGGGAAAATGTATTATTTCAACATTAATGAGGGCTAGAAAATAGAACAATAGGGTTGGAAAAGACCTTGGAGATCTTCTAGTCCAGGGGTCAGCAACCTGCGGCTCTGGAGCCGCATGTGGCTCTTTCACCCCTCTGCTGCGGCTCCCTGTCACTCAAAATATGCGTCACAACCACCAATGTGCGACACCCGACGGCACACGATTTATTGAGTTTTTCAACCCTCGGTAGGCCAAACATGGATAAATCCAAGAAAAGAAAAGTTTCAGAAGAAAACAGAACGTTTAGTTCAACTACATATGCTAGTTTTGTGGCCGCTCAAGAAATAGTCAGACACGGGAAGGGTTTTGTGGCTCCTGGTGTTTTCTTTTCTGTGGGAAACGGGTTCAAATGGCGCTTTGAGTGTTTAAGGTTGCAGGCCCCTGTTCTAGTCCAACAGGAGACCTTCTACTATTCCAGGCAAATGCTTGTCCAATCTCTTCCTGAAAACCTCCATGATGAAGAACCCACAATTTCTAAAGGGAAGCCCTTCCAACTGGTTCATTTTTTCTCACTGCCAGAAAATTTCTCCTTATAAACTCTCTGTCAGGTTTCTATGCTATCTCAAAATAAATGAACTTCCAAACTGCCGATCTTTAAGGAAATTTTCTCGTTATTCGAGCACAGCAACCTAATCCTGACTCTTCGCGGTCAGTACTGACCTTTGCCCCCCCAATCCCTTCCTTTCCGATTCCCAATTCTCTGCTTCTCATTGGCTATCTTCCAAGTCACTCTCCTGATTCCTTTTCCGTCAGATCACAGGAATGTCTCCCCCCTCCCCATCTCCGAGGAGACCGAATCTTCAAAGGGATTTAGCCTTGATAAGCTTCCACCCATTACTTCCTGTCCTGCCTTCAGGTGCTTCGGAGAATAGGTCGACCTCCTCTTCTCTGTGACAGCCCCTCAAATATTGGAAGACTGCTATCATATCACCCCTAGTTGTATAAAAACGCTCCCAAACTGAATAACCCTACTTTCCTTACATACAACATGCACATACACTCACCTATATGCCAATACCTTTGTGAGTTAACCAAAATAATGAGTTCTTTTATGACTGATGTGTTTAGGGTTTCTTCTCTCTAACAGGTTGAATTTTGAGGCCACTTCTTCTTCTAACGTCCTTAGCTCAAAGAAACAAACTTTCTTTATTCTTGCGCTGTGTTTATGAGAAGGGTCAGTTTTTTTATCTGTCTCTTCTCACCTTTCATCAGACACTTTGAAGAAAATAGCATGTGTAGTTTTATCGTCCTACTTAGAGAAGAAAATCTACTTCTGATCCAAAGCCGGTTGTTTGGGTTTGTTTGGGTTTTTGTTTTGTTTTTTACCATTTTCAAGCTACCAGACAATCTGAAAATACTTCTGAATATGTCGGCATCATGTTTCCAGATGCCTCGTTTGATCTCTCGCCTTAAGTTCTTGACAGGCTAAAAGATTTCATCCCTTTCTCTCCTGATAGACTTTAATGCAAAGATCCGTGTGCATCTACAGGATTTTTTTTTTCCCCCTTCACCAATGCCAGCTTTGAAAAATTGGTTAAGACTGCAGCAAAGAATCCAGTTTCTGCAAGCAACGCAAGCAGGTTTGCAGATTAAAATTGGGTGTGCTCCCAAATCAGAAAAATCTGACCAAAGGAAACATAAGAGCCAGAGTTTGAAATCTCTCATTTATAATGGTTGGGTTTCCCTGCCCCGATATATTTCAGAACAGGTATGGTTAAAAGAAGAAAAAAAAAAAACCACTTATATGAAATACAAGCCAATGCTAAATTTTTACATTTGCTCCTTTCCCAGTGGAGCTGTTAGAACCTATTAGGAAAGCTAGCTATCATAGAATTTCATTTTCCCTTCAGTCCTGGATATGCAGAATGCCAATGAGCTTCTAATGTGCCATTTATTTTAATAACCCATTGATTAATTGATTTGTTGTTTCTAAATGACATTTCTTATGACACCTTTCCTCCAAAGAAAAAGTCTACTCTTTTCTCGTGTTTATATCATCACAGCTATCCTTCAAGATAAATGGGACGATGATCATCTCTGGCCAATGAACATCATTTCTATACAGGACTTTCCGATCGTAAACTAACGTTGTAGCTCAACAAGACGAGAAAACAGCTAATGTGGCTTTTCTGAGCCATAGAACATGGAATCTGTTGTGGCCCGACGGTGGCCAGCAGAGCTGGCAGTAGAGACAGACAGTGAGGAGCTTGGGGAGGAGCTTGGGCCAGTCCTGGGGGCTGGGCAAAGCTCGGACGAGGGCTCTGCATTGGAGGCAGAGAGAGAGTTAGACAGCAATGAGACAGAGGAACAGCTGGAGCCCGTTCCCAGTGTGTGCATATACAAAGCTGCCAGAAGACAAGAACAATTAAGAAAGCAGGTTAGACTCGGGAGTAAGGCCACCCCTTGGGAGATGATTGGCCCCTCCCATAGGACATAAAAGAGGAGCAAATGGGATGTGGGCTTTTGCAGGAAGCAACTAGTTCATCTCGTTTCAAGATTGGAAAGTTCTGTTCGTGACTCTAATAGACTCAGTGCCAAGTTTGGCCTTGCTCTGCATTTGGAAATTGGTTCTCTGGCAGCGTTCCAAGTGAGATAAGTTGGGGGTTGATAAACATTCCTCTGAAAGACTGTTTGCCAAAGCCTTGTTGACTGTGTATGAACGGAATTCACAGTCGTGTTAATAAAAGAGGTTTTACCGGGATTAAGACTTTGCTTCATGCTTTCTAAGGAAGCCCAGGTCAGAACAGAATTTTCCATTCTTTTCCAGGATGAGTGATGCACTTGGAAGTGGTCCAAAATCCAGGTGCAAAGAAGAGAGGGTCAACCTATTTTCCAAAGCACCAAAAAACGAAGAGAAGGAACTAGGGGTGACATGATAGCAGTGTTCCAATATTGGAGAGGCTGCCAAAAAGAACAGGGGGTCGGCAGTGGTGAAATCCAAATCTTTTTACTACCGGTTCTGTGGGCATGGCTTGGTGGGCGTGGTATGGCTTGGTGGGCGTGGCTTGATGGGCATGGCAGGGGAAGAATACTGCAAAATTCCCATTCCCTCCCCACTCCTGGGGGAAGGATATTGCAAAATCTCCATTCCCACCCCATTCTGGAGCCAGCCAGAGGTGATATTTGCCGGTTCTCTGAACTACTCAAAATTTCTGCTACCAGTTCTCCAAACTGCCCAAAATTTCTGCTACTGGTTCTCCAGAACCTGTCAGAACCTGCTGGATTTCACCCCTGAGGGTCGGCCTATTTTCCAAAGCACCAGAAGGCTAGACAAGAAGCAATGGATGGAAATTAATCAAGGAGAGGAGCAACCTAGAAGAAAAAAGAAATCTTGTTAACAGCGAGAACAATTAACCACAGAACAGCTTGCCTTCAGAAGAAATAAATTTTGCAAGTTGTATCAAAGGGGAGACAACACTTAGAATACTGTGTCCGGTTTTGGTCAACTTATCTTTAAAAAGATGTTGAGACTCTGGAAAGAGTGCAGAGAAAAGCAACCAGGATGATTAGGGGGTTGGAGAGTAAAACATATGATGATCAGTTGCAGGAATTGGGCATGGCTAGTTAAAAGAAGAACTAGGGGTGACATGATAGCAGTCTTCCAATATCTCAGGGGCTGCCACAAAGAAGAGGGAGTCAGGCTATTCTCCAAAGCACCAGAAGGCAGGACAAGAAACAATGGATGGAAACTCATCAAGGAGAGAAGCAACCTAGAACTAAGGAGAAATTTCCTGACAGTGAGAACAATTAATCAGCGGAACAATTTGCCTTCAGAAGTTGTAGGTGCTTCATCACTGGAGGCTTTTAAGAAGAGACTGGACAGCCACTTGTCTAGAATAGTCTTGAGCAAAGAATACAAATGTCCAAACTAGGGAGTCATTTTTGTTTGCCTCTAGTTAAGAATAATAGCAGACTTTGAACACATCACAAGAAAGCCAGCTTTACCCCATTGGTGTTTTTTTTTTTTTAATGACATCTCCAATCTTAAACACAAAACCCCAATGCTAGACGTTGGTGTTAGCTTCTCTGCTCAACAGTAGACGTGTGAGTTAAATCCGGTTTGCATTGTTGTTGTTAATTCCTCTGAATGTAAGCTGTTCTTTTTCCTTCCCGCCTCGCTTTGCTCGCTCCCCTGTATTTCTTGGCACGGCGTAAGCGCATGAGTTATAAGGCTGTATACGGATCGCACCAGCTTCTGTTTGCATTATTTAGCTCTTCAAAAACATCTGCCAAGCATTCATGAGTTTTGTGTAGATGCTCTCGCCATATGGATTGCCATCTGCCGGCTGACACGGGGATGTGCATTAGCACAGCCGTATATTCCAAGCCAGCGATGCCATTAACATCTGGTGTGCTGTGGTACGGGGTTACCTTTGTGGCAACTAAACAGGGAATTATTCATGCCTAACTACAACAGCAATCTTTAATGAGGATCGTGGCAGGGAGCAGGAGCCAAGCAAGAGAGGGGTTTTTTGTGGGGTGTTTTTTTTTTTTTTTTTGACAAGTTATTAAGAAAAAGGTGCAATTCAGACAATGCAAAATGCCAGATTTGCATTTTTTGTTGCATACTTTGCACAAATGAAGGAATGCTCTCCTTATAGGTCAGGGTTTGTCATCCTTAACAGCTTGAAGATGTGTGAACTTCAACTCCCAGAATTCCCCAGTCAGCTGCACTAGGGGTTGAAGTCCACACATCATCTTCTCTTTTTTTTTTTGAAAAAGTTTTTTATTTTATACACAAACAAACATTTAGTACATCAGTCATTTTTTTCCGTGTGAAATCTCGCTGTTTCCTCCATAACGTCATCTTTTTGCAGATTCTTCTGTCTTCATTAACCTATTACAACATACCTCCAAAAGTACAATATTCTAATCATACCATTTTTTACATAACTATTGATTTACTTTTCTATATCTCTTTTCTAACCAATGATAAAATTGATCCCATATCTTAAAATATTCTGAATCCTCGCTTTCTTTAATCATCAATCTATTCATTTCTGCACCATCTAGAATTTTTTTAATTACTTCTCCTTCTAAGGGTGTTTCTTCTAAGTCCACACATCTTCAAGCCGCTAAAGATGACAAACATTGCTATAGGTAAAAATAACTTATAGCGGGTGTCTGCAACTAGCGGCTCCAGAGCCGCATGTGGCTCTTTTGTCCTTTTGCTGTGGCTCCCTGTTGGCTGACCCACCACTGGCTGGCCCCACCCCTTGCCCTCGCCTCCCAATCACTCCTCGCCTGCCCTGAGAAGGTAAGGGTGACGGTGGCGGATGGAGACCAAGGTGCACACAGCACCAACAAGGGCCAGAAGAAGCACCTGTGAGATATGGCAAGTACAGGGATGCTTTGCTCCCGCTCTGGAATATGGACCAAGTCCCCATCGCCCGCCGTCGCCCTTACCTTCTCAGGCTAGGCGAGGAGTGACTGGGAAGGGAGGGCGAGTGGTGGGGCCAGCCAGTAGTGGGTTCAGCCGACAGGGAGTTACAGCAGGGGGACAAAAGAGCTTCATTTATCTGGGATCCTGAAATGACTCTTGATTTAAATATTGTAACCAATATTTAAACACCAACCCTCGCCTGTTTTTGGTAATGGTTCAAGAGGGAACACACACACATACATGAGAGAGAGAGAGAGAGAGAGAGAGAGAGAGAGAGAGAGAGAGAGAGATACGAGAGAGAAGGAGATGAGAGAGGGAGAAACAGAGAGGGAGAGGGAGAAAGAGAGAGCAAAAGAGACAGAGAGGGAGAAAGAGACAGATATCTGTTTCCCACAGAAAACACCAGGAGCCACAAAACCAGGGTAAGCGTGGCTGGGAAGATCATGTGACTGGGTGGGAGTGAGTGACATCGAGTTGGCCACGCCCATCCAGGTTTTTTTTTTTTAATTTGATTTATATGCCGCCCTTCTCCGGAGACTCAGAGCGGCTTACAATGCGCTAAGCAATAGCCTTCATCCTTTTGTATATTTATACAAAGTCAGCTTATTGCCCCCACAAACTGGGTCCTCAATTTACCTACCTTAGAAAGGATGGAAGGCTGAGTCAACCTTGAGCCTGGCGAGATTCGAACCTGCAGTAATTGCAGGCAGCTGGTCTTAATAACAGGGTGCTTTAGACCACTGTACTACCAAGGCTCTTTTGTGGCTCCCGGTGATTTCTTTTCTGTGGGAAACGGGTCCAAATGGCTCTTTGAGTGTTTAAGGTTGCAGACCCCTGGCTTAAAGAAAGAAATTAGTTTATTATAATATTCACTCCTAAAGGAAGAGGACGTTACAGCTCTTGGACTGTAGATCACATTTCTTACAACTCTGAAGACCAGTTTGGGGAAAACAATGGAGCAATAGTTGATAAAATATTTCAGAAGAAGCAGGTTGTCTCTGGTGAATTCCTGCATTTATTCATGGTAAATGTGTACAAATAAGTATATAAATTAGCCTGAGGCATCCTGGTCATTTTCTTCCTTTTTCTTCCAAGACTCTAAGTGCAAAAACTCAGAATCTTAAGAGATTTGGCTGAACTGTCAATCTCATAAATAAATATATCTGTTCAAGAATATCCTGAATTAAAAACATTCTTGTTGGCTGTTTTTCAGATATGAAACCTTTCCGACATAAAGCTAATGTCATGCCCTCACACAACTTTCTTCTCTCCCGCGAAAGAAACTTTTTCTGTTTTTCTGTCTTCCTTTCAGAGCGCTTGAGAATGTATTTTGAATTTCTCTCTGTTGTGCTTTTGAAACGACTGGATTATTACAGTGGCAAAGGACTATTGTGGCTATTATTCATTTTGTGTGTGTGTGTGTCTTTCTTACTCTGAAACATCACTTGTTTTCTCATTGTGCCACCAAAAAAAAACCCTCTCTAACATTCTTTCCTTCTTTGAAACAACAAAAGTTTGGAAAGTAAATTCTCTTTCAATCAAACTGAGAGAGAATTGATTTTTTAAAAAAAAAAAATATGGGCATTGTCTGTTTGGAACTTCTTTAAAAAAAAGGACAAATGGGCTTTGCTCTCTCTTTCTCTAGAAGAAAAAAAAAACATTTCAGCAACCAGTTCTATTTCTTCTTTCATGCCACTTAAAATTAACAGAACAACAGAGCTGAAGGGACCTTGGAGGTCTTCTAGTCCAACCCCCTGCTCAAGCAGGAGGCCCAATACCACTCCAGGCAAATGGCTGTCCAATCTCTTCTTGGAAACCCCCAGTGAAGGAGCAACCATGACCTTTGGAAGCAAACCATTACGCTAATCAATTGTTCTCACGGTCAGGAAATTTTTCCTTAGCTTTAGGTTGGATCTCTTTTTGATAATTTTCCATCTGTTGCTTCTTGTCTGCCCTCAGTTGCTTTGAAGAATAGAATAGAATAGAATAGAATAGAATAGAATAGAATAGAATAGAATAGAATTTTTTTTACTTTTAAAAGCATTTTTTCGGCCAAAGAGGTTGTAGAAAAAATGCTTTTAAAAGTAAAAAAAAAAAAAGCGTCTGATGATCGCGCGGCTCAGATGGGCATGGGGGAGGGGGGTGCGGGGATTTGTGCTACAAGTTCTCCAAACCACCAACCACCATCGCTACCGGATCAGACGATCCGGTCCAAACCGGGAGCATTTCACCCCTGCAGGAATCCCACTTTCGTGTGGCCCTAAGTCTCCTCAGAAGGTTTTCCAAAGCACCTGAAGGCCAGACAAGGAATCATGGATGGAAACTGATCAAGGAGAGATTCAACCTAGAAATAAGGAGAAATTTTCTGACAGTGAGAACAATCAACCCATGGAACAGAAGGTGCCTTCGGAAGTTGTGGGAGCTTCATCACTGGAAGCTTTCAGGAAGAGACTGGACTGCCATTTGTCAGAAATGGTGTAGGGTCTCCTGCTGAGGGGGGTTGGACTAGATGACCTACAAGGTCCCTTCCAACTCTGTTAATCTGTAAGGTCCCCCAATGATCCTCTTAATTTCCACAGATGTTCTTTTCTTGGAAATTCCCCTCTGAAATATCTCCCTCCCTTAAGAGAATTGTTCCAGTTTCTCTCACAATCTCTTCAGAAGATGTCGTATTTAATCTGCAAATCTCCTCAAAAAAAAAAATTAAAAATCTCAACCACCTCCCTCACTTTCTCATAAATGTCCTCCTTGGAAATTCTAAGGAGCTTTCCTCCTTCTTCAAGCCACTTCATCTCTCCAGAAGTGCTTTTTCTCAGTCTCTTCATATCTTCACAAACTCTCCCAAGAGCCCTCTTCAGGGTCTTCAGAAATTCACCTCATTAAATTCCCTTCCTCTAGAATCACTGTTCAGAAAGCTCCCCTTTTCTGTCCTTCCTCAGAAGCTCTTCCCCAAATTTCCTTTATTTCCTCAGAAATTTTTCTCCTTTTCAGCAACACCCTTATTCTTTCTTTTTTTAAAATATAATTTTTCTTTTTATTAATATAAATAAAAAGAAGAGCAACATATTCAAAATCCATATAGACAGTGTGATGTCTGGTGACAGCTCTCTTGAGTAATAATCATCGCAGTACTGATAAAAAATATATTCTCTAATAGTAATCTCGTAATAACAGTGCCTTTCCCTCATAATATTAATACATATTAATTGTTAATACTAATCAAAGTTAATAAGTTACAGTAAACAATCCTAATAATAAGATTGATCTTCCCCTTATGGTTTTTCAAGTTCTAACTCATTTCTCTTATTTAGCCATTGATAGAACAGATCCCATACCTCAAAATATTCAGTGCCTTCCTTTTCCTTAATTTCAAATATTAGTTTATTCATTTCTGCACATTCTAAAATTTTTGTTATTATTATAGATAATACCGTGTTTTCCTGAAAATAAGACCCTGTCTTATGTTTTTTTGAACCCTGAAATAAGCGCTTGGCCTTATTGCCATGCACTGAAAAGCCTGATTGGGCTTATTATCAGGGGATGTCTTATTTTGGGGAAAACAGGGTAACAGAAACGCCCTTATTCATCTCACATTCTCCTCACAAAATCTCTCAGCCTGTTGTGGTCCGCCAGCAGCCTGCAGAGCTGGCAGCAGAGTCAGACAGTGAGGAGGCTGGGGAGGAACATGGGGCAGTCCTGGAGTCTGGGGAAGGCTCGGACAAGGGGTCTGCATCGGAGATGGAGAAAGGGTCATCTGGGAGGTATGTGCTGCCTCCGGAGCCTCCAGAGTCGGACCTTAGCGAGGCAGAGGAACAGGGGGAGCCTGTTCCCAGTGCGTGCATGTGCAGAGGTGCCAGAAGACAAGAACAGTTAAAACAAAAAGGACGACTCGGGAGTAAGGCTTGGAGATAATTGGCCCCTCCCATAAAACTTAAAAGAGGAGCAAAGGCACGTAGGCCTTTGCAGGAAGCAACGTTTGTTCATTCTGTGCAGTTTAAAGTCTGAAGCTCTGTTTGATTCTGGCCTCCGTGTGGCTTTGCCAATTAGGTCTTTGGCAGCGTGTCAAGGGAGATAAAGGTGGGTGATTATCAGCTTTACCCCAAAGGACTCTTTACAACTATTTGGGACTCATCTGTGAATGAACAGAATTCACAGCCATTAAAATAAAACAGGTTTTTGGGACTACTCCTGTGTTTTACTGACTCAGGAAGCCTAGGAACACAGCCGTCCTAAATTCATCTGAAATTCCACTCCACCACTCTTCTTTAGAAGAACCGTGCCCTTTTTCACTCTCAGGTTCCCGATGTATGATTAATCCACCTCTGATCCTACTGAGAAGGGGAAAGGAAAAAAAAAACAATACATCACAGCTAATTGTAAGACTTCTCCTTTCTTCAGTGTATATTTTGGGGCAATTAAATACTGCAGTATAAATCGATCTTGGCTCAGCTTCAAAAAGCTATGAAGGAGCAGACTTGGTTGGTATTCGGACTTTGGCCAAAAGTAATCTTGATTGGTAGCTGCCCGAGAATTTCCACCAGGAAAATATTGTTGCCAAGAAAATCCACATTGATTTGTCAGTAAAAGTCTGTGAGAAACAAGTTCAGCTTGAAAGAGACATTTAAATGATCTTTCTTGACACAGTTGTTAAGTAAATTAGTGCAGTTGTTAAGTTAGTAACACGGTTGTTAAGTGAACTGACTTCCCCGTTGACTTTGCTTGTTAGAAGGTCACAAAAAGAGGATCACATGACCAACCGTCATAAATGTGAGCCAGTTGCCAAGCATCCAGATTTTGATCACGTGACTATGAGGATGCGGCAATGGTCGTAAGTCTGAAGAACAGTCATAAGTCACTTTTTTTCAGTGCCATTGTAACTTCGAACAGTCGCTAAATGAACTGTTATAAGTCAAGGAGTACCTGCATTTCCACCTTTCCATCCATAGAATCACAGGACTGGAAGGGGCCTTAGAGGTCTTCCAGTCTAGCCCTCGGCTCATCCAAAATCAAAGTATCTTTTAAAAAAAACCAGTGTCTTGGGCATGTGAGATTAGATTAGATTAACAGAGCTGGAAAGGGTCTTTTTTTTTTGAATTTTTTTTTTATTTTTTAAACAAACAAACATTTGAGCTCCCCCCAGAGATACGGAAGATCCCGGACCTGCGCATGTTTCGCCGTGCTCTCAAAACTTTTCTATTTCAGCAAGCTGGCCTGGCCTAACTCCCCATCTTTTAAATTTTTTAAATTTTTTAATTTGTGATTTTATAAATTGGGTGTTTTAATCTGTGTTTCGGCCGAAATATTTAATAATTTTAAGGGACTTTTTTAATATTTGGATTATCTGTATTTTATCTTGGCTGTTCACCGCCCTGAGTCCTTCGGGAGTAGGGCGGTATAGAAATTTGATTAATAATAATAATAATAATAATAATAATAATAATAATAATAATAATAATAATTTAATACATCAGTTTTCTCTTTTTTTTTAATTTGATTTATATGCCGCCCTTCTCCGGAGACTCAGGGCGGCTTACAGTGCGTTAAGCAATAGCCTTCATACTTTTGTATATTTATACAAAGTCAGCTTATTGCCCCCACAAACTGGGTCCTCAATTTACCTACCTTAGAAAGGATGGAAGGCTGAGTTAACCTTGAGCCTGGGGAGATTCGAACTTGCAATAATTGCAGACAGCTGAATGTTAAATTACAGTGCTTCTGTCTGTTGAGCTATCCAGGCTCTTCCCTGTGACATCTCGGTGTTATCTTCCAAAGTTCTTTCTTCTTCTGTATAATTGTCATTTCTTCTATCTTGATTCTTATCCAGTCCATAATATCAATTCATCACTAACATAATATTCTACTCATCACATATTTATATAATGAATCATTTATATCTCTTCTCCAATCACTAATAAAAATAATTCCATATTGTAAAATATTCTGAGTCTTCTCTATCCTTAATCATCAAAGTGAATCTATTCATTTCTGCACAGTCTAAAACTTTTTTTATTACTTCTTCTTCCAAAGGTATTTTCTCTCCAATTTTGTGCGTAGACAATCCTTGCAGCTGTTATTACATGTATTATCAAATAAACATTTTCCTTGCTAATTTTTTCAGGTAGGATACCCAATAGGAACAGCTCTGGTTGAAATTCAATTGTAGGTCATCTAGTCCAACCCCCTACCCCACCCAATCAGGAGACCCTACCCCGTTTCTGACAAATGGCAGTCCAATCTGTTCTTGAAAGCCTCCAGTGATGAAGCTCCCACAACTTCTGAATAAAAGATTAACAGAGTTGGAAGGGACCTTGTAGGTCATCTAGTCCAACCCCCCACCCAAGCAGGAGACCTACACTGTGTCTGACAAATGGCAGTCCAATCTCTTCTTGAAAGCCTCCAGTGATGAAGCTCCCACAACTTCTGAATAAAAGATTAACAGAGTTGGAAGGGACCTTGTAGGTCATCTAGTCCAACCCCCCACCCAAGCAGGAGACCCTACACCGTGTCTGACAAATGGCAGTCCAATCTCTTCTTGAAAGCCTCCAGTGGTGAAGCTCCCACAAAAAGACATGGTCCCAAACCAGGCAACTGCTCATTTAAAATCCATTATTAACTTTTGTTAGATTGGCCTTTGTTATATATTACATGACAAAAGCTAAAATAATAATTAACAAGGGAGCAAAAGCGCTGAAAGTCTCTCAAAAAGAGGTTCTTTTTAAATCCTTCCCTCGAAGTTGTTCCACAAATACGCAGCTGTAAACTTTTATAAATAAGTTTCTCACTCAGCCGTGGCAGTTAAGGAGCAGTCTGGAGCAGTTAAGGCTCACAGAGCGACTGTACCATGTATAGATTTGCCGAGGAATCACTCCGTAACGTATCAAACTGTCCTTATACTTTGAAATATGCGATTTGTATGAGTGATCCTGCTTAGAGAGGAAATATATAAAATAAAATAAAGCATTGGAGAGGCTCAGAAAATGCTATTTAGATGTTAAGGGTTGGGGTTTTGTTTTTTCTTCTTCCCCAAGAGGAAATATAGCGAAACTCTGACCAGTGAATTCATCCAGGATTTGAGGAGGCTTATGTCAGCACTTCAACCTGCATTTACTCTAGTGCTGACATAAGAAGGAGAAGCGAAGGCGTCTGGAAAGGGACGGCTGACTTTTCACCTACTTATTTTCCCTGGAGATAATGTTTCCGAGGAGATGAGATGGGAGGGGGGAATTCCTTTTGAGTTGGAGTAGATTAGGGGTAGAATGACTTGGAAGATGGCCAATGAATGCAGGGGAGTGGGGAACGGAAAGGGAGGGTTTTGGGGCTGGACGTCAGTGTTGGCTTCGTTTAGACTCAGGTTAGGATGTCGTGCTCAATAAAAAGGAGTTTTTTCTTCAAAGATTTTGTTTGAAATGGATTTTATTCGAGACGACCACGAAACTTGACAGCTTAAGTTAAAAGGTGAAGATTGATAAACTGAAATGCTTTTGGTCCATTTTGCAAATCCTGACAGCCTGACAAGGGACGCTTGAGCATTTTTGCATCCAAAAAGCAGTCCCAGGACTTTACGAAGGTGCTCTGCAAACAGGATACAGATACAGATTAACAGAGTTGGAAGGGATCTTGTACGTCATCTAGTCTAACACACACACCCCGCCCAAGCAGGAGACCCTACACCAGAGATGAAATCCAGCAAGTTCTGACAGGTTCTGGAGAACCAGTAGTGGGAATTTTGAGTAGTTCAGAGAACCGGCAAATACTATCTCTGGCTAGCCACAGGGTGGGGAGGGAATGGAGATTTTGCAATATCCTTCCCCCAGGAGTGAGGAGAGAATGGGGATTTTGCAGTATCCTTCCCCTGCCATGCCCACCAAGCCACGCCCACCAAGCCACACCACAACCACCAAGCCACACCCACAGAACCGGTAGTAAAAAAATTTCACTACTTCTGACAGATGGCAGTCCAGTCTCTTCTTGAAAGCTCCCACAACTTCTGAAGGCAACTTCTGTTCCATTGATTGATTGCTCTCACTGTCAGAAAATAAGGAAAAAATTTCTTCTTATTTCCGGGTTGAATCTCTCCTTGGTCTGTTCCATCCTTTATTCCTTGTCTGGCCTTCTGGTGCTTTGGAAACAGCTTGACCCCCTCCTCTCTGGGTCAGCCCCTCAAATATTGAAATACTGCTATCCTGTCTCCCCTGGTCCTTCTCTTCACTAGAGTAGCTATGCTCGGTTCCTGCAATCGTTCATCGTATGTTTTAGTCTCCAGTCCCCTAATCATCTTTGTTGCTCTTCTCTGCACTCTTTCTAGTGTCTCAACATCTTTTTTATAGTGTGGTGACCAAAACTGGATGCAGTATTCTAGGTGTGGTCTTACTAAGGCTTTATAGAGTGGTATTAGTACCTCACTTAATTGATTTCCATCCATTATTTCTTGTCTGGCCTTCGGGTGCCTTGGAAAATAGCTTGACCCTTTCCTCTTTGTGGGAGCCCCTCAAGTATTGGAAGACTGCTATCATGTCTCCTCTGGTCCTTCTCTTCACTAGACTAGCCATGCCCAGTTCCTGCAACCACTCTTCGTATGTTTTAGCCTCCTGTCCCCTAATCATCCTGGTTGCTCTTCTCTGAACTCTTTCTAGAGTCTCAACATCTTTTTTTATAGTGTGATGACCAAAACTGGAGTTACCAGTAATAATAGTCACAAATCTTGGCCTTTAGACCATTGCTGTGTTTAGCCTTGGATAAACTGTCCTGATTCCAGCTTGAGTTGATTCTTGGCCTCCCTTGTGACTTTACTACACTAAATTTTAAACCTTTGCAAGTTAGCTTGCCATTACAGAACAGGAAGCAACAATTTGCCAAATTAGGAGACACAGAAACCATAAATCATGGTTAGGAACCATGTTGGCTATGTACATCCTCTTGTGGGAAGCTACCACCCCCTCCTAGAAGAATGAAATATTTTGGGAAATATTAAAAAGGTAAGATATTATATTATATTATATTATATTATAGGGATATTATATTTCCCTAAAGGAGAAATGGAGAAACATGTTTTTAGAGGCAGAAAGCAACCCCCACCTTCCTTAATAGCCCACAGCAGATGTCAGCACTTAAGATGAAGAGCTTATTGAAAGAAGACAAGTATCTAGATACCTCTATTCATAAGCAAATACCCTCACCCAAGAGCCAAAATGCTTAACGCATTGTAAGCCGCCCTGAGTCTCCGGAGAAGGGCGGCATATAAATCAAATTTAAAAAAAAAAGCCATTAATCCACAATAGGAATTACACAACACTGTTTCAGAACAGAAGCCCCTTCATTGCATCACCCCCAGCAAACTTCAACCAAACCTGGGAGCTCAGACATCTGATAGAGTTAGTTATGACCTCCACATAACCCCTACAAGAGCCAACAGAATACATGTTCTTGCACAGGAACAGGAAGCTCAAGTGCAAAGCTTAAAGAAGGTATAAAAACCCCTCACTCTCAACTCCATTTTGTCTGCTACACCAGAACCATGGCTTGGTGGTTCTGTTTGTCATTAAACCTTCTTTCCAATCAGCCTCCGTGTTTCCAGTGTCTTTCTCCCAGCTTGGAACTGAACCAAATGAATATTTCTTCCCATACTCTACATTAGGCTAAAATCAGCCAAATTTGCTCTAGTAGAACAAGTTGACTCTGGTTATGAGAACCACCTTCTCCCTGTTCAATTTCTGAACTTTTAGTCCATCCTATCACCTTGAGGATAAGCCCTTAGATGAGTCTCTAAAACTTCTGTAGCTCTCTTTCAGGCAGTTGTTGCCAAAATCTTGTCAGATAGATGGCACTGAAAAGGTCATTATTTCAGTTCCTTTGTGACAGCACATCACAACCCTCTTCCCTGAGCATTAAGCCTTTGGAAAAATATATATATATCTCTGTTGTCTTTCAAGAAAGGTTGTCATTTCCCACAATTGCTCCTATCACAAAGATTAGCTTTAAAATCTTCTGAGTTCCTTGTTGAACCTGCCAAGTCTCATTGCATTAGATTAGAAGCAGCCTTCATCAAAAGGGAATGGAGAAATTTATCTTGCTTCTCTCTCTCTCTCTCACTTTTATAACTTCAAATTGTTTCATGACTTCCAAAAACATTAGGAAGTTGCAACATCATGTTCCCTGTGCAAAGTGGAAGGAACATGTTGTGGTTGCCCTATCTTTTTTCATTATCCTTGAGTAAGTTATCAATGGAGCATGGGGTAGCATAGGGTAAGGACAGATAGCCGTAATCAAAAATGACCAAGAGTAATAACATACTTGCTAACTCTCCGTCCCAGCTCTACCCACGAATCATAATTTTCCTACAAACCTAGATTTAGAATAGAATAGAATAGAACAAAACAGAACAGAACAGAACAGAATAGAATAGAATTCTTTATTGGCCAAGAGTGATTGGACACACAAAGAATTTGTCTTGGTGCATACACTCTCGGTGTTCTGTCCCTCTCCCTCACACAGGCAAACGCAATACCAAACATGCCTGTCAATAGTTTATTATATAAACAGACTTGAATCCCTGGCAGACGAGGGTTTTGGCAGCTAACTGCAAAATGCCTGCCAAGTCCATTTGCACTCCCAGAAAACAGGAGAGGGCTTATCTTCAGTCCATTCCAGGAGCAACAAATTATCCGCAAGACAAGAGTTTAGTCAATGTTCAGTCCAAAATATATCCAAGCCGAAGTTCAGGGATCACAATGCGACTATCAGAGTGTGAACTTTGTCCATCACAAAGCCTGAAGAGCAATCCCACCCACTTTTATCCCTTGTGGGGCGTGGCTCAGTGACTCAGCTCAATCTCTGGCCCTCCCACGCCTCTTCCTTTGCTGCACACGCCTCTCCCTCCGACGCTGTCTGGGATCAAGCCAGGATTCATCATCATCGCTCCCTATCAATGGGTGCTCCAATATGCCTTCCTCCTGGCACATCCCTGGCTGTTCCTCCTGGCCTTTGGATGGAACCTGAGGCATTGCCAGAAAGGAGGGTCCTGGAGAGGGAGGCCTTGTCAGTTCCTCCCCATCACCTTCTGAGTCCTCTTCCTCTGTGAGGACAGGCTCGGGAGTTGGGGTCACAACACTCAGAGTACATAAAAGAAAAGATTTGGACCCCAGTGCAAATTGTGACTTCCTGTTTGCCAAAGAGAAGAGGCAATTAATTTGCTCCCATTTTGGTACTTCTCCCATTTTGGTTAAAATCACAGCCAGAGAATTCTGGTTGGCTAATTCTTCCCCAACTATCTAGCATTAGATTTTAAAATAGCACTAGCGCTTAGATTTATATACTGCTTCACAGTGCTTTACAGCTCTCTCTAAGTGGTTTACAGAGTCAGCCTCTTGCCCGCAACAATCTGGGTCCTCATTTTACCCACCTCGGAAGGATGGAAGGCTGAGTCAACCTAGAGCCTGGTGAGATTTGAACTGCTGGCAGTGGGCAGAGTCAGCCTGCAATACTGCATTCTAGCCACTGAGCCAACAAGGAAGGAAGGAAGAAAGGAAGGAAGGAAGGAAGGAAGGAAGGTCTTTTACAGAGTTAGCCTATTGCCCCCCAACAAACTGGGTCTTCATTTTACCCACCTTGGAATGATGGAAGGCTGAGTCAACTTTGAGCCTGGTGAGATTTGAACTGCCAAATTGCTGGCAGCCGGCAGTCAACCGAAGTAGCCGGCAACTCTGCACTCTAACCACTGCGCCACCACAGCTCTTATGGAGCTGTAGAGAATCTCTATATATGGCAGGGTCTTTTTTCTATTTAGGTCTTTTTTTTTTAATATCATGAAATGTTCCAAGGTTCCAGACTGGCTTCTGGCCTTCATTCATTGTGTGGGGGCCATAGTCACAAATTTTGCGGGAATGTGTCCAGCCAACTAGCTTAGCTTCCACAAACTGACCGAATAAAGATTTGTTTGATTGATTGAAAAAGGTCACAGGGAGTAAAACTTTCTGCCACCTCCTTAGGAGCAATCCCTAAAGCTGGGTTAGCTCTGGATGAATTTGGGCTGGATTACGCTTTGAAATCCAATTAAATCTTGGCTTCACAAAAAGGACTATGGTGAACGGTTTAATGATTCTCCAGAGCTTCCATGTTAATTACTTCTCAAGTGCAGATAATGGTTTGATTCTCAGGAAGATGAAGATTCTGTCCATCCCTACTCAATTATTCCCATTTTTTTTTCTCTCCCTTCTTCCTTTCTCTTGTTTATTTCTTAGGGTGGGGAACCATGGGTTGCGAGACGTTAAGCGGTCATTCTGATGAGGCTTTCTGGTTTTAACACATGTAAAACCAGACTCTAATGATGTCCTGATTGTATTCAGGTTATTCCTCTTCCAACCCATAGCTGGGGAAGACTCCTTCCTCCATCTCTCTTGGTTGCCTGGATTTATTAACACATCTTTTGAAGACCTGTCCAAGCCAGGGGTGAAATCCAGCAGGTTCTGACAGGTTCTGGAAAACCGGTAGTGGAAATTTTGAGCAGTTCAGAGAACCAGCAAATACCAACTCTGGCTGGTCTCACAGTGGGGTGGGAATGTGGATTTTGCAATATCCTTCCTTGTGGTGGGATTCAAATAATTTAACAACCGGTTCTCTGCCCTAATGATTTCTTCCAACAACCAGTTCACCAAACTGCTCAGAAAGTTAACAACCGGTTCTCCTGAAGTGGTGTGAACTGGCTGAATCCCACCACTGATCTTTCCCCTGGAAATATATATACATAATATATATATATTTATATTTATTTTATTTTTATTTCTCATAAACACATTTACATTTTTTTTTTAATTTCAGCAGGCAGGCCTGGCCTAACTCTCCTCTTTTAAATTTTTAATTCGTTTGATCTTATAAATTGGGTGTTTTAATCTGTGTTTCGGCCAAAATATTTAATAATTTTAAGGGACTTTTAATATTTGTATTATCTGTATTTTATCTTGGCTGTTCACCACCCTGAGTCCTTCGGGAGTAGGGCGGTATAGAAATTTGATTAATAAATAATAAATAATAAATAATAAATAATAAATAATAAATAATAAATAATAAATAATAAATAATAAATAATAAATAATAAATAAATACATGTACAATCATTTATCCATCATTTTTCATTCACCTTATCTTTTAACTTTCATTTTTAATTTTTACTTTTTCGGGGATGCTCTTTTACCATTTACCTTTACTCCAACCTTTCTTCTTCTCCTCCCCTTCTCTTCCTTCCTCTCTCTCCTCCTACTTCCTTCGTTCTTCCTCTCCTTCTCTTTGTCTTCCCCTTCCCTTCCCCCACTCCTCTCTTCTTCCCCCCTTCTAACCTTCTCTTCTACTCCTCTTTCCCCTCCCTTTTCTTCCTCTCCTTTTCCCTTTCTTCTTTCTCCTCTCCTCTCTTCTGAATGTTTTGCCGTATCCTGCCCCTGCCACACCTACCAAGCCACACCACGCCCACCAAGCCATGCCCACAGAACTGGTAGTAAAAAAATTTGGATTTCACCACTGGTCCAAGCCCATTTCCCTGGCCTCCCCCAGAGTCTCAAGGCCAGACCCGTAAAAGCAGCATTTGATCTGAAACAGATTCATTTAACAGAGTTGCATTGGCATTGATTTAAAATCTTAGTCCATTAAAAGACTTGAAGTCTAAAGTCTGTTCCTGCTATGAAGCTAGTCTCTGTATACAATGTAGGAGGGGAGAAAAGCATCTTGGACATCAATTCCACTCTTTCTACTGACAGATGGTCAAGTCCTCAAATGTTTCACGAAGTTGACGGGGCACCGCTTGCCAAACAGCTATTTCCAATTAGTCTCCAAGTGAGCCACTGGCTGGGAGGAACTTCTTCATAACTCAGCCAGGGAAGATCCTTGGCTGCAGTTGGCAGGGAGCGGCACAGGAAAACAGATGGCCAAAGAAGTAGAGGCTGGGTTTTGTTTGCCAAAATCATCGGCAATTCTCGTTGGATCTCTTAGGGTCGTTGTTTTGTTTTTTGCTGTTCATCACTAATGCAAAATTGGAAGTGGGATCCCAAAGAATCCCAAAGTGGAATGCCCTATCTTTGGAATTCATTCAGTGAGAAGGACTAGGAGTGATAGGATAGCTGTTTTCCAGTATTTGAGGGGTTGTCGCAAAGAAGAGAAGGTTGACCTCTTCTCAAAAGGACCTGAGGATAGGACACGATGTAAAGGGTGGAAGATCATTAAAATGAAATCCAACCTAGAACTAAAAAGAAATTTCCTGACAGTGAGAACAATTAATGAATGGAACAGGTTGGATCCAGAAGTTGAGGGAGCTCCATCACTGGAGGTTTTCCAAAAGAGATTGGACTGCCATTTGTCCTGAATAATATACTGTAGGTCTTCTGTTCAAGCAGCGGACTGGATTAGTAGACTTTCAAGATCCTTTCCAACTCTGTTATTCTATATCAGGGGTTGGCAACCTTAAGCACTCAAAAGAGCCATTTTGATCTGTTTCCCACAGAAAAGAAAACACCGGGAGCCACAAAACCCTTCCTGTGCCTGACTATTTCCTGAGCAGCCACAAAACTAGCCTGTGTGGTTGAATTCAATGTTCTGTTTTCTTCTGATACTTTTCTTTTCTTGGATTTATCCATGGTTGGCCTACCAGGTGTCAAAAAGCTCAATAACTCGCACGTCGGCAGGTGTCACACATTGGCGGTTGTGACACATATTTTGAGCGATGGAGCCATAAGAGCAGGGGTGAAATGTAAAATTTGTTACTACCGGTTCTGTGGGCGGTGGCTTGGTGGGGGGGGGAGTAATGTGACTGGGTGGGCGTGGCCAACTTTTTTTTTTATTATTTTAACTTTTCAAAGCATTTTTTCTGCAAATGCAAAAAAAATGCTTTGGAAAGCCTCTGCTGATCAGGAACACAGCTGGGATCATCAGAGCCTTTTCAAAGCATTTTTTTAACCACCTCTTCCCCGGAAGAGGTTGCAGAAAAAAATGCTTTGAAAAGCCTCTGAGATCCCAACTGAGCCGCGCGATCATCAGAGGCTTTTTTTTTACTTTTAAAAGCATTTTTTCGCTGGAAGAGGTTGTAGAAAAAATACTTTTAAAAGTAAAAAAAAAAAAAGCCTCTGATGATCGTGCGGCTCAGCTGGGCATGGTGGGGGGGGCAGGGATTTTTGCTACCGCTTCTCCAAACCACCCGCCGCCATCGCTACCAGATTGGGTGATCCGGTCCGAACCGGGAGCATTTCACCCCTGCATAAGAGAGGGATAAAAGAGCCACATGTGGCTCCAGAGCCATGGGTTGCTGACTCCTGTTCTATATTCTGCCTTCTGTGTTCTATTAGCCAGTCAATAAGTCTTCTTTCAGGGCAATATTTTTGTTGTGCTTAATACCCTCCCTGTTTGCTAGCATTAATCAGCATTCTAGTTGACTAAGCACGTTCAATAAACATTGGACAGTTTTGAGTTCCCTATTGTAGGTTTTAAGAGAGCACATTTGCTGAATTTTAGTTCCACCTAAGGCACAAAGCCAACTGAGTGACTTTGAGCCAAATTCTTTCAGCTCAAGAAGAAGAAGGCAACGGCGAACCACTTCCAACAGTTTCCAAGTCAACTGCGGGGACTAGTCCAGCAAATCATCAGGAGTCAAGAATTCAGAATAACACAGTTGGAAGGAATCTTGGAGGTCTTCTAGTCCAATCCCCTGCTAGTGCAGGAGACCCTGTACCAGCGGTAGGCAACCTTAAATACTCAAAGAGCCAGGTCCTAACCAGAAGCCCTGTTCAATTCTGGAGCCAACCAGAAGTCCGGTTCCCCCACCATAGAGTCTCTTCCTACCGTGGCATCCTTTTTCCTCTACCAACCAGAAGTCCGAGTCCCCCATCATAGAGTCTCCTCCTAGCACGACATCCTTTTTCCTCTACCTGTCTGTTGTGGCCCCGCCCTCTGAGCCTGTCCCATCGGAGGAAGAAAGCTCCGAGCATGAGGAAGAGGAGTCAGCCAGGCCTCCCTCTCCAGGCCCCTCCCCTCTGGCATTGTCTCAAGTGCCGGTCGAGGGAGAGGAGACAGCTGATTCGAATCAAAGTGATAATGAAACATCATTCCTGGACGCACGCCTCCGAAGGCGTGATAAACGTTTGCAGCAGCTTAGGAGGTGTGCTAGGGATTAGAACTGAGTCACTGGACCACACCCCAGAGACTATATAATAGAGGGTAGTGGTCAAAGGATCCTTGTGACGAACAAAGCAAAACCTTGGACAGTCACTAAAGCCTCGTCCGGAACTGCTGGGAGGAATATTATTTCTGTTTGGACTTTCTTGAACGTTCGTATCTTATCTGTCTGTTTGTGAAAATAAAGTCCCTTGGCAGACGGTGTGTCTATCGCTGCCAAGAGGGAGATAAGAACTGGGTGCGTTCCAAAGTGTTTCCTTAACCCTCGGCTGGCTGTGTTGTGTGTGTGTGGGGACGGGGACAGATCACTGTCCTAACCAAAAGCCCTATCAATTGTGGAGCCGACCGGTGACAGGGAGCCACAGCAGAGGGATGAAAGAGCCACATGTGGCTCCAGAGCTGCGGGTTGCTGACCCCTGCCCTATACCATTCAGGACAGATTGCTGTCCAATCTCTTCTTAAAAACCTCCAGTTCTTAGGTTTTACCCTAAAGCCTTTTTGTATTTTTTTTTCTTTATTGTCCTCACTGAGAACATACTGTACACTTCAACACAAAGGCAGACTTGGATTTACAATGATTTGTTTAGTGACCATTAGAAGTTACAACAGCCCTGGAAAAAAAATGACTTATGACAGGTCCTTATGCTTATGATCCTGGCAACATCCCCACAGTCACATAAGCAAAATTCAGGCACTTGGCAACCGGCCCGTATTTATGACAGCTGCACTGTCCAGGGGTGACTTCCCCAGCTGGCATCTGACAAGCAAAATCTATGGGGGAAAGTTGCATCTCTTAACAATCTGTGATCTTAACAACTGCAGTGATTCCTTAAAAATCCGTGCGAAAAAAAGGGATGTAGAATGGGTTGTGACTTACTTAATGCCTACCTTGCTTAGCAACAGAAATTATGTTCCCAATTATGGAACAACATTCCATAATTAACATTTCATAAATAACATTCCATAAAAACAGCCCACCATAACAACATTGCCAGAAAAAGGCATTAAGAGTTGTTAACCTAAACTTGTGTAGCTTCTTCTCTTGTAATGTTGTACTACTAACTAGAGCATACAAAATATTTGCTAGACCAATTCTTGAATACAGCTCATCTGTCTGGAACCCACACTACATATCGGACATAAATACAATCGAGAGAGTCCAGAGATATTTTACGAGAAGAGGCCTCCATTCCTCTAACCGCAATAAAATACCTTATGCCACCAGACTCCAAATTTTGGGCTTAGACAACTTAGAACTACACCGACTTCGGTCTGACCTAAGCGTAGTACATAAAATTATCTGCCACAATGTCCTTCCTGTTAATGACTACTTCAGCTTCAACCACAACAATACACGAGCAAATAATAGATACAAACTCAAGGTAAACCGTTCCAAACTCAATTGCAGAAAATACGACTTCAATAACAGAATGGTCAATGCCAGGAATGCACTACCTGACTCTGTGGTTTCTTCCCCAAACCCCCAAAACTTTAACCTTAGACTGTCTACTGTTGACCTCACCTCATTCCTAAGAGGTCTGTAAGGGGCGTGCATAAGTGCACCAGTGTGCCTACCGTCCCTGTCCTAATATTCCTTTTTACTTACTCTTTTCGTGTATTCAAATTATGTTTATACTTTTACCTGTTATCTTATATATGCTTGACAAATAAAACTTATGATTATGATTATGGTCACAAGTCAAGAGTTACCTGCATATCTCTATCTTCAGATATTAAAACCTCCTGGCCAATGAATGTTGGGGAATCTACCTTCCGTAGCCTTCATATATCAGCAGATATTTAATATCTTCCAGACGTAAACCTGACTCTATTCCATTACAAGATTGGTTTCTATTAGAGTGCTTACCGACATGCAAAGCCAGTGCTTGGATATTTCATCTGGGTAATAGATGCGCTCTTGGAAAGGATCCAGGAAACGACAAAGAGAAGGCAAAGGGTTTCTTTCCCACCAAATTAAAGTCCTTTATTGAAATTGCTCTGACACAGAAAGTAACTAATTCACTGCGAAGCTCTCCCAGAAGGGGAAAAGACAGAAGGAAGCGGAATTGCCATTGAATGAACTGATGACAATATGGTTCCAGGTGAAACGAGAGGCAGCAGGAGAAAAAAAAAAAAACTGGTTGGAGGGAATCGTTTCGTATCGGATTCGCGTAGGTGTAAATTTCCTCAAATGGGCAAATTCTGTGTCGTGACGAGCTCTGTTTTCAGGTAATAGAAAACCCACTTCTTCAGTTGCCAACTGTTGAGAGCTAAAAGCCACAGCCTGTTCCAAGATACATAAAAAGCAGTCATATTCATGCCTTAGACAGATTGCTGATTAATAGCCCAGAATGGCAACTCAGAATTAGGATGCATCTTGCTAATTCATTTATTGATGGGCTCGGCTTTTGGAAAGATAAATGAAGTTTGAACCAATGGATATTACTCTGGGGTGCACATGAGAAGCATCTGTTGAAGGGTTGGGGAAACGGAAGAAGGTTGATGCCAACATAAAAGAGAGATCAGCTGTTTTAACCAAAGTCACTGCCGTCTTCTCCTTCAAAGAAATGAGACCAAACATACCTCTGAATTTTCCATTATTTTTTGGATAAATAAAAAATATCTGACAAAAGGAACTGCTTCATTTTACTTACTTACTTACTTACTTACTTACTTACTTACTTACTTACTTACTTACTCATTTATTTAACAAATTTATATGGCCACCCAACTCACATACAGGTGACTCTAGGCAGCTTACAACATTTAAAAAATCCATAACATAAAACATAATCCACAACATAAAACACCCATCCTCATGGTGGCAGCAATACAAATAAAATCAACCACTTGATTGGCTCCATCTCCATTGGCCCATTTACAAAACCCCACCTTCAGACCCTGTTGGCAAATGCCCAGCCAGGCAGCGAAGAGGTCTCAAGCGGGGAATTAGCCTGGAATCCTTGTGCAGCCACAAGAAATCCAGAACTGACCCACTCACCGCCAAGCTCTATAGAGCCTTTGTTCTGACCTAGGCTCCCTTAGAAATTAAACAGCACAAACTTATCCACTTATCCACCTATCTCACATGGAATGCTGCCAAAGAGCTAATTTCCAGATGCAGGGCAAGGCCAAACTGGGCACAGAGTCACAAACAGAAGTTTCAAATCTTGAACCAGTCAGATGAACTAATTGCTTCCTGCAAAAGCTCATGTCCCGTTCGGTTCTCTTTTATGTCTTATGGGAGGGGTCAATAATCTCCAAGCCTTACTCCCAAGTCGACCCTGTTTCCTTAATTGTTCCTGTCTCCTGGCAGCTCTGCACATGTGCACACTGGGAACAGGCTCCCGCTGTTCTTCTGCCTCGCTGATATCAGACTCCAGAGACTCCGGAGGAAGCAAAGAACTACCAGATGGCCACTGCCCCCTCTCTGCCTCTGACTCAGAGCCTTCCCCAGACTCCAGGACTGGCCCATGTTCCTCCCCAACCTCCTCACTGCCTGAATCTGCTGCCAGCTCTGCTGGCCGCTGGAGGTCCACAACAGCCTTATCTATCTGTTCCCAAGAGAAAGCAAGCAGTCTGGAGAGATTCCTGTATAATAGGCAGAAGATAATAAAGTAGTTTGAACTCTACATGTGTGGATCAGTAGTAGAATTCAAATTTTTTTACTACCGGTTCTAGGGTGTGGCTTGGCGTGGCAGGGGAAGGATATTGCAAAATCTCCATCCTCATCCCACTCTGGGACCAGCCAGAGGTGGTATTTGCTGGTTCTCCGAACTGCTCAAATTTTCCACTACCGGTTCTCCAGAACCTGTCAGAACCTGCTGGATTTCACCCCTGGTGTGGATCTGGTTGCTTGTGCCTAATAGGGCCCTTCAGAAAAACAAGGAGATGGTCAATCATGCCTTTGGGAAATGATGTTGCATAGAGAAGGTGTCACCACCGAAAAGGCCCTTCTTTTATGGTCCCACCAGATGTACATCCTCAACAGATGGAACCCACAACTTACTGTACCTTACCTATTGTCATACTGACTCAGTTCCCACCATAGGGGAAACGAACAACAAACCGAGTATATTATAACTTATTATACAGGGATAAGGACATATCCTATTACAACAGTCATCTAAAAAGAAGATGGAGAGAAAAGTTGGCACTTCATACACAATACTAGGGGGGTCTTACTTGCCGCCTCCTCTCCAACTCTACCTATGTCAGTTTTAATACACACTCAATCACTGTATTCCTTCTTTCCTCCACATCTTCTATGATACTAGATGTTCTTCCCCCTCTTGCTGTGCTATTCATGAATTATAGCTAAATGTGTTACAATACAGGAGCATTAGTATGGAAGGGAAGGGAAGGGGGAAAGGAGAAGGGGGAAGGGAAGGCAGGGGAAAAGGAAGGGAAGGGAAAGGAAGGGAAGGGAAGGGAAGGGAAGGGAAGGGAAGGGAAGGAAAGGAAAGGAAAGGAAAGGAAAGGAAAGGAAAGGAAAGGAAAGGAAAGGAAAGGAAAGGAAAGGAAAAGGTTCTTTTCTTCTCATTCTCCTTTATTTCTTCTCCACTAAATTAGGCTTCACAGCCTGGGTTGAAGCAAGGCCTCCCTTTGCTTTCATTGCCAAGTTCATTGATTTTTAAGATGCGGAGAGCTTGGGATCTCCAGAAGCAGACTGGCAAATCAGCGCGAAAAAGCTGAATCTTGCCAATTGCCAAAGAAAAGGTGAGAGAGGTGACACGGAGGGGAATCATTTTATGATGTATCCTTTGGCTCCTTTCGTGACACAGAGAAAACCTGACTTGCCAGCAGAAGGAAGATCTGTCCAGTACTGAGAACAAAAAGGAGAGGAAGGTCAGACACAGGAAGTTAAGTATGCGAAGGAAGAGCTGGAACTGGGGCCAAGGGTGACATTTCTGCCCGTATTGTCTACCGTGCATTGAAATATTATTTCAAACACAAACCGAAGGCCTGAAAAGCAGCTGTAATAAGAGTCTTGCAGAGCCATCGTGGAAGGGAACAGGTGGCCCATCGGTCCTGTCCACAGGAAATGGATGTCAGGATTTTGTCATGGCTCTGCTGACCGTGATTTCATGCCTGCTGATATTTTGGAAGAACATCTTGTAGAGAAAAGCGAGCAAAGAGGAGCTCTTCAGGCGCTTCGCGGCCTTCTGGAAACGATTCAGCATCATGCAAAAAGGCAAATTCTTTGCAACCGTTTGCAACCTTCATTGCAGCAACTTGCAAAGAAACCAGGCATTAAATTGTAGGGATTTTGTTTAAAAAAAAAAAAAAGCATAGGTATGCTTAAATCCTTGTGCATCAAGGATTAGCATCAACCTTGGGAACTCTCAAGTTTCCTCTTTCCGCTGTGTATTCAAAATGAACTGTATGTATGTATGTATGATATATGTATATGTGTGTATATATATGTGTGTGTGTATGTGTGTGTGTGTATATAAACATCGCCAAGACACTTCCAATTCTACGCGGGAGAAAACCCGAATAACCAAAGACCTACATACAAACACCTGCGAAAACCTCAGAAAACAAATATGTATATGTCTGTATATACTGTGTGTGTGTGTGTGTGTATGTATGTATTCTATTTATTTATTTATTTATTTATTTATTTATTAATTTGTCAAACATGTACAAGATAGCAGGTATAGGTATAAACATAAACATAAACAAAGGAAGTAAGTACAGATAAATGGGGACAGTAGGATAGGGACGGTAGGCACGCTGGTGCACTTATGCATGCCCCCTTTAAGGACCTCTTAGGAATGGGGTGAGGTCCACAGTAGACAGTTTGAAGTTGAAGCTGTGGCGGTTTGAGGATGTAACAACAGAATCAGGTAGTGCATTCCAGGCATTGACCCCTCTGTTGCTGAAGTTGTATTTTCTGCAATTGAGTTTGGAGCGGTTTACCTTGAGTTTATTTTCCCGTGTATTATTGAGGTTGAAGCTGAAGAAGTCATTGACAGGTAAGACGTTGTAGCAGATAATTTTGTGTACTATGCTTAGATCGGACCGCAGGCAGCACAGTTCCAGATTGTCCAAGCCCAAAATTTCGAGCCTGGTGGCAAAAGGGATTCTATTGTGAGTAGAGGAGTGGAGGATTCTTCTCGTGAAATACCACTGGACACGCTCAATTGTATTAATGTCTGATATACAGTGTGGATTCCAGGCAGACAAGCTGTATTCGAGAATTGGTCTGGCAAAGGTTTTGTATGCCCTAGTTAGCAATACAATGTTACCAGATAAGAAGCTTCACAAAATTAGGTTAACAATTCTTAATGCCTTTTTGGAAGTGCTGTTACAGTGAGCTCTGAGGCTTAGATCGTTTGAGAGGAGGACTTCTAGGTCCTTGACAGAATGGGGGTCATCTACGAGGTCATTGCCAAAATGCTGCCTTGGGGGATACCACTATTGACTGGTGCCGGATTTGATAGGGCCCTCCCTATTTTGACTACTTGTTGCCTGTTTGACATATACAGTATATACATTATATAGCATGTCTATATATGTATGTACATATATTTATGGGTATATTTTTGTTTCTTTTAGAGCGGGCAACAGAATTTCATTTTTAATGTGTGCCAGTGTGTTCACAGTAAAAAAAAAATGTCAATAAAGGTTATCTTACCTTATCTCTTACCTTATATGGACACTTAGATCGAAGATGATGTTTGGAAGAATTGGCAAAAGTATCCCCGTGACATTCTGCTTGACAAGCAGTTAAACATGGGCTGAATGGTATATTTGTGGATGTATAGCTTGCTCAAACCTCATTCTTGAACCCTGATTATCTACAATATAGAGCAGAGCAGAGCAGAGCAGAGCAGAGTAGAATAGACCTTGGAGGTCTCCTAGCTTTGCCCCCTGCTCAAGCAGGAGAACCTGTACCATTTCAGACAAGTGGCTGTCCAGTGCCTTCTTAAAAACAGCGATGGAGCACCCACAACTTTCAAAGGCAATTTGTTCCACTGGTTAATTGTTCTCACTGTTAGGAAATTTCTTCTTAGTTCTAGGTTGCTTCTCCCCTTGATTAGTTTCCATCCATTGTTTCTTGTCCTGCCTTCTGGTGCTTGGAAAAATAGGTCGATTCCCTCTTCTTTGCGGCAGCCCCTCAAATATTGGAAACTGCTATCATGTCACCCCTAGTCCTTCTCTTCGTTAGACTAGACATACCCTATCCCTGCATCTGTTCTTCATATGTTTTAACCTCCAATCCCCTACGATTCACCCAGTTTCTAGTTTGACACAGTGGTGCTGAAAAGTTCGAGAATCTGTTTGATTTTTCAGTATTCCTGCAGAAGTATGTCCTAACCCTCGATCTGTTCTCTAAACATACTAAAACTAGATAAACAGAACCCCGTTAACCAAACGAATCAAAAAAATCTACTTTAAACAGGTAGGCTGATAGAACCTGAATGTGACTTTTCAAACTGTGAGCTGGGAAAAGCTAGCATCCCAAGCATTTCTTTCTAGGCCAACTTTCAGCAGTTTCCAAATGTGGGACAAGATAAAAACCTTGAAGGCAAAAAAAGAAGAAGAAGAAGAAGAGAAGAAGAAGAAGAAGAGGAAGAGGAAGAGGAAGAGGAAGAGGAAGAGGAAGAAGAAGAAGAAGAAGAAGAAGAAGAAGAAGAAGAAGAAGAAGAAGAAGAAGAAGAAGAGGAAGAGGAAGAGGAAGAGGAAGAGGAAGAGGAAGAGGAAGAAGAAGAAGAAGAAGAAGAAGAAGAAGAAGAAGAAGAAGAAGAAGAAGAAGAAGAAGAAGAAGAAGAAGAAGAAGAAGAAGAAGAAGAAGAAGAAGAAGAAGAAATCACATCATGAACGGTACCAGATTTAGCCCTGCATGTTGGAAATCCCCCAAATTTTGAGAGACAGTAGCAGCTGTTGTTTTCCCTTCTGTCTGATAAATCAAGTCAAGTTTCAAGTTTTATAACCACAGCTGTCTTTGGATTCTGGAAACACAAGTCTGTTCCATCACTTCCAATCTTTCTTGATAGAGAACTCAAAAGAGACCGTGTTTGGTTGGAAGGTTCCAAAACAAATAACATCTTTGGTAGAAAGGGGTAGGTACTTACTTGTTAAGAGAAATGAGAAGTCAAAACTGAAACCAGAGGGTGAGCAGAATATTTCCCATCTGGAAGAAGACCCAGTTTGTGTTGGTTGGTTGGTTGATTGGTTGGTTGTTGTTTTTAATTCATGGGGCTGAAGACTTTTAACAGATAACAGATTAACAGAGTTGGAAGGCCTTCTTGTCCAACTCCCCACCCAAGCAGGAGACCTTACATCATTTCTGATAGATGGCAGTCCAGTCTCTTCTTGAGAGCTTCCAGTGATGAAGCTTCCACAACTTCTGAAGGCAACTTCTGTTCCATCGGTTGATTGCTCTCACTGTCAAAAAATTCCTCCTTATTTCCAGGTTGAATCTCTCCTTGGTCAGTTTCCATCCATTATTCCTTGTCTGGCCTTTGGGTGCTTTGGAAAAATAGCTTGACCCCCTTCCTCCTCTCTGTGGCAGCCCCTCAAATATTGGGACATTGCTATCTTGTCTCCCCTGGTCCTTCTCTTCACTAGACTAGCCATGTCTTCTGTCCATCCATCCATCCATCCATGGTTCACTCAGATGTCTTCTTTCCTTCCTTCCTTCCTTCCTTCCTTCCTTCCTTCCTTCCTTCCTTCCTTCCTTCCTTCCTTCCTTCCTTCTTTCCTTCTTTCTTTTTCTTGTGCTTTGGAGAATAGCTTGACCCCCCTCCTCTCTGTGGCAGCTCCTCAAATATTGGAACATAGCTATCATGTCTCCCTTGGTCCTTCTCTTCACTAGACTAGCCATGCCCAGTTCCTGTAACCATTCATCGTATGTTTTAGTCTCCAGTCCCCTCATCATCTTGGTTGCCCTTCTCTGCACTCTTTCTAGAATCTCAACATCTTTTTTATAGTGTGGTGAAATCAGCACTGGCTTGAAAGCACACACAAAAAATGTTTATGTTTTACCCTAAGGCCTTTTTGCATTTTTTAAAAATTATTGTCCTCATTCAGAATATACCACGTACTTCTGTCTATATCTCTACATTCAGATATTAACCATTGTTCCACAGTTCTGTTCCAGAGTTCCAGAAGTTGTGGGTGCTCCATCACTGGAGGTTTTTTAAGAAGAAACTGGACAATCATTTGTCTGAAATGGTATAATAGTGTCTCCTCTTTGGGTGGGGAGGGATGGACTGGAGGACCTCCAGGGTTCCTTCCAGCTATATTATTCCATTCTGTTATTCTATTATTTTTTCTATCTATGATTCATCCCATCAAGCCCAAAGAAAATGCTGAATTCCCTTAGGATTGAATGGAAACATGGGGGAGCCCAGAGGCTTACGATACACTTACGAAAGGATTATGCAATGAAAAAAGAGGACATTCACCTAGAGATTTTTAGCCTCCTTATAAATAGACAAGTTTAGAAACACCTACTCCACCTCTAGAGAATTCCTCTTCTCTTCTGAACAAAATTTCAAAAGGAAAAATCTTTCATTAAACTGAATCAGAACTGGAAGAGAGAGGGGGGAAAATGCAGAATTTTTCTGGTGGTGCCGTTCGTAATAGAGCCCCATGTCCTATAGTCACCTGTAGAAAGTTAGCACCCACCCCTCTCCTAGAAGAATGAAATAGTTTGAGAAATATTAAAAAGGCAGAATATTATATTTCCCTGGATGAGAAGAGGAGAAACATGGTTTTTTTGAGAGGCAGGAAGCAGACTCACTCTTAAAAGCCCCCACCTTTCTTAATAGCCCTCAGCAGGCGTCAGCACTTAAGAGATAAAGAGATAGCTAGCTCTATTCATAAGCAAATACCCTCACCCAAGATCCAACAATGATAGGATTAGCCCTCAGCCACAATAGGAACTGCCCATCACAAACCTTCATTGCATCATCTCAGCAGTTCAAACTTCAACCAAACTTAGCTCAGACAAACTCCTAGGATTTGTACCTTCCTTAATAGCCCACAGCAGAGGTAAGATAAATAGGCAACTTGAGATAAATAGTTTATTGAAAGAAAGAAGACAAGTATCTAGATAAAGGTAAAGGTTCCCCTAGCACATATGTGCTAGTCCGTTTCAATGCCGAAGAGCCAGCACTGTCTGAAAATGTCTCCGTAATCATGTGGCCGGCAAGACTCAAAAAACAAAGGTGCATGGAATGCTGTTACTTCCCACCAAAGGTGGTCCCTATTTTTCTACTTGCATTTTTTATGTGCTTTCGAACTGCTAGGTTGACAGAGGCTGGGACAAGTAACGGGAGCTCACCTTGTTACGTGGCACTAGGGATTTGAATCCCTGTACTGCCAACCTTTAGATCGACAAGCTCAGCGACTTAGCCACTGAACCACCGCGTCCCTACTTATACCTCTATTCATAAGCAAATATCCTCACTCAAGAGCCAAAACAGGACGATAGCGATTAAGCCACAATAGGAATTACCCAATACCCTTTCAGAACACAAGCCCCCTTCATTGCATCACCGCCAGCAAACTTCAACCAAACTGGGAGCTCAGACAACTGATAGAGTTAGTTATGACCTCCACATAACCCATACAACAGCCAATAGAATACATGTTCTTGCACAGGAACAGGAAGCTCAAGTGCAAAGCTTAAAGAAGGTATAAAAACCCCTCACTCCCAACTCCATTTTCTCTGCTGCACCAGAACCATGGGCTTGGTGGTTCTGTTTGTCATTAAACCTTCTTTCCAATCAGCCTCCGTGTTTCCAGTATCTTTCTCCCAGCTTGGAACTGAACCAGATGGCTCTTTCTTCCCACACACCCGTGGTGGTTTATGTTGTGTCCTGGTTAAATGTCTGTAATCGTTTGGACCTCAAACCCAAGGCAGAAAGTCCCAAAGCTGCTTCTTAAAATGCTCTTTTGGGGCTGACAAAACAACCCCATGGAGAAACCTAGGAAGGAGGCTTCTCTGTCTTCCAAGAGAGAGGGGAAAAAACTACACAATGCCCCAGTTTAATGAACTGATTCTGTTTCTCAACAGTGGCAGATAAGAGCAAATTAAGTGTAGGTAACAGATTAATAGATGCACCAAGATGCCTGCCAGGTTATTATGACAAATTTATATAAATATTCTCAGCAATGTTTATTGGAGGCAGCTAAGCAGATGAGGGCCCTCTGTGTGGCAAATTATTCCAGAGATGAGCTTATGCTGCTTGTCAGCTCATTAATTATCCCCTAGAAAGGCAAAATGTTGGCTATATAAATTAATTTGGATTTGCCAAAGGTTCCTTCAGTCTGCTCTGTCACTTGGGTTGTTTTGAAACTGGCAACTCTAGCAATTCTGCTTTGTGTTTTGTTTCTTTTAATGCCAGAATCTGGACATAGGGAAGTCCTGGCTTTTAGCTATTTTTAAATAGGAAGATTCTGACTCTCACTGTTCCTTTCTGTTTATATTCCTTTCATTGCTTGTGCTATTCACAGCAGTTTACTTTCTCTCTCGGGTGCAAATTCCATTAGTTATTGTGCAAATTCAGTTTTCACTGAATTTTTCACTGATTTTTTTTCTCAGTGCTCCACCCATTCATTCTCTCTCTCTCCCTCCCTCCCTCCCACCCTCTCTCCTCTTCTCTCTCTGTCTCTCTCTCCCTCCCTTCTTTTGTTCTATCTCTTCTCTCTCTCCCCCTCTCTGTCTCTCTCACGCACTGTCTCATTTACTCTCCCTCTCCCTCTCCCTCTCTCCTTCTCTTCTCTTCTCTTCTCTTCTCTTCTCTCCTCTCCTCTCCTCTCTCTCCTCTCCTCTCCTCTCCCCTTCCCTTCCCTTCCCTTCTCTTCTCTTCTCTTCTCTCCTCTGTATCTCTCTCTCTGCTGAACACTTAATTCCCACAGCACTGTCTGAGGCCTAAAGATATTTGCCGATGTAGTATGGTTGTATTACTATTATCCTTCTCATCTTCTCAACTTTCTCCTCTTCCCATCTTTCCCATTTACCTTCTCCTATTGGTATCTTATGATTTATGATTTATCGTCATTTCTATCTTGTGATTTATGATTGTATCTCATGATTTATGATCTATGAGTTATCACTTTGCATGTATATTGAGAGCTTACGCACTGGAGACAAATTCCTTGTGCGTCCAATCACACTTGGCCAATAAAGAATATTCCACTCCATTCCAGAGTCCTCAGAGTAGCCACTAATCCTCATATAAAGAAATAAAATCTGAGATAGGGTCTATTGTCCAAGAGTGGAAGATAGTACAATCGTGCATGTGTGAATTACGGTCTTTGGCTAACCTTAGACAAAATCTGGAGGGGTCTGAAACAGGGGTGGTAGTCACTTACTTTTCCTACCAGTTCGCAAATGTGAGGGGGCTCATATGCACCTCGTCCACGCATGCACTCGGCCTTCCGTGCATGTGCTTTGCTGGTGCACGCGCCTTCTGTGTATGTGCCTGGCCTCAAAAACATGTCTAAATAGGATGGCACAGAGCAGGGGGGGAGCAGGGGGGGAGCGGGGGGGGAGCGGGGGGGGAGCGGGGGGGGAGCGGGGGGAGTGGGGGGAGCGGGGGGGCCCACCCACAATTTCCTCTACGATTTCCGCTACCAGTTCAGATGAACCAGTCTGAACCAGCTGAATACCATCTCTGATCTGAAGGCTAAATCTTATGATGAATGCCTAGGGCCGTGATGGCAAAACTATGGCATATGTGCCAGAGGTGGCACGCAGAGCCCTCTCTGCGGGCACACATGCCATCGCCAGCTACTCTTCTGGTTTCCAGCCAGCTGGTCTTCACATGTGCTGGAGCGCTGGAAAATGGTCTGAAAAATGGCCTGAAAATGGCTTGAAAAACAGCAAAAACAGTAAAGCCCTGAAGACGTTTTTATTTCATCAAGCCGGCCTAGCCTAAATGGTTTTTTAATTGGGATTTTAAATTTTATGGATTTGGGGTTTTAAATTTGGGTAGCCAATGATTTAATTCTTTTAATTATCTTAACTTTTGCATTTGTATGTTTTTTAATTTTGGCTGTTCACCGCCCTGAGTCCCTTCTGGGAGAAGGGCGGTATACAAATTAAATTAATAAATAAATAAAATAAATAAAAAAACAGGCATGCATACGTGCGCCAGCCAGCTGATCTTCAGATTTCCAGTGCTCCGGAGCGCACCATCAGAGATGGGTTTCAGCAGGTTCTGACCAGTTCTGGAGAACCGGTAGCGGAAATTTTGAGTAATTCAGAGAACCGGTAAATACCATCTCTGACTGGCCCTGCCCCCATCTATTCTCTGCCTCCCAAATCCCAGCTGATCGGGAGGAAATGGGGATTTTGCAGTATCCTTTCCCTGGAGTGGGGAGGGAATGGAGATTTTACAGTATCCTTCCCCTGCCATGCCCACCAAACCACAACACACCCACCAAGCCACACCCACAGAACCGGTAGTAGAAAATTTTGAAACCCACCACTGGCGCACATGCATGTGCATGCACACATGTTCCAGTTTGGGCACTCAGTGCCAAAAAGGTTCGCTATCACTGGCCTAAGAAAACTATTTATGTTTAGTCAATTGTTCTGTCCCCATCTCACACACACACACACACACACACACACACACACACACACACAGACAGGGGTTAAATAAACTGGCAGACAACCAATTCTTCCGATAAGAGGCTTGGCAGCAACCCAGTAGCTGCTTGCCAAGAACTTTACTCATAAACAAGAGACACACAGTTCAAGAATTGTCCAGTCCGTAATTAAATCCAAGGCAGATAATGTTGTTTCCAAAGATGCAATGTGACTCGATAGTAGTTAGTTTTGTCCGTCACAGAGTCTGAATGGCCACCTCACCCCCTTTTATACCCTGTGGGGTGTGGTCCAGTGACTCAGCTTAATCTCTGGCACGCCTCTTCTTCTGTTGCACATGCTTATCTCTGCGACGCTGCTGCGGATCCAGCCAAGACTCATCTCCCTCATTACTGTCCACCTGTGGCTGCGTGGACGTGCTTGGCCCCGGGCCTATCTCTTGCCCTTCGGCGGACACCGAAGGCATTGCCAGAGAGGAGGGTCCTGGAGAGGGAGGCCTTGCCAACTCCTCTCCTTCACTCTCGGAGTCTTCTCCTGCCGATGACACAGGCTCAGGTAACGGAGCCACAACACTAATGAAGAGAAGGGTTGTGGGAACATGATAAACATCTTCCAGGATTTAAGGGACAGTAAACAGAGAAGACGGGCCTGATTTGTTCTTTAAAGCCCCTGAGAAGACACAATGAGTGGAAGCTCATCACAGGGAGAATCAATATAGAAATGAGGAGAAATTTCCTGGCAGTGAGAAAAATTAATCAATGGAACAGCTTGCGGTTGCTATATTGCTGGAGATTTTCAAGAAAAGATTGGGTAACCGTTTGTCCAAGATGGTATGAGGTCTCCTGCCTTGGGGGGGGGGGGGTTAGAAGACCTCCTACCCCATCATACCATGAAAACAAAGAAGCTCGTGTCAACAGTGCAGAAATACCATTTAAATCTAAACATTTGGATATTGGTTTGCATGAAATATTTTAGAAAGGGGCCAGGACCCAAATTACTCCAGAGAAAGCTGTGGCTGCTATGGTAAGTGCACCCCAAAGAAGACAGTTCCGGGAAGCCCTGAAACAGTGCAGAAAAATAAAAACAGCCTTTTCCCTTAGCAGAGTAAAGACCTGGAGGCAAGCGCTCAGGAGATACCATACTTTTCAGAGTATAAGACGCACTCCCCCCCCCCAAAAAAAGAGGGTGGAAATGTTGGTGTATTTTATACACTGAATACAGCCATTTTTGGCCTCCCGAAACCCCGCCCCGTGTATCCCGTTTTCACCAAAACCAGGCCCTTTTTTGCAAAAACGGGGAGCACAGAGGTTTGGGAGGCCTGCAGAGTGCTCCTGGGGGCTGGGGAGGGAAAAAACGCAAGGGGGGGGTTGGGAAGCCAAAAAAGGGTCCGTTTTTTGCAAAAATGGGGGCATTTTTGCCCTCCCCAGCCCCCATGAGCACTCTGCAGGCCTCCCAAACCCTCTGCATGACCCATTTTTACAAAAAACGGACCTGTTTTCGCAAAAAAAACTGGCCCGTTTTTGGTCTCCCAAACCCCCCATGCGTCACGTTTTTGCCCTCCCCGGCCCCCCAGGATCCCTCTGCAGGCCTCCCAAACCCTCTGTGCATCCGGTTTTTTGCAAAAGCCTCTGATGATCGCACTGCTCAGCTGGGATTGTCAGAGGCTTTTAAAAGCCTCTTTTCTTGCAACATCTTCGGGCAAAGAGGTTGTAGAAAAAAATGCATTTAAAAGCCTCTGATGATCCCAGCTGAGTTGCCTGATCGTCAGAGCCTTTTAAAAGCATTTTTTTACAACCTCTTCAGAGGTTGTAGAAAAAATGCTTTTTTTAAAAAAAAAAGCCTCTGACGATCAGGCAACTCAGTTCAGATCATCAGAGGCTTTTAAAAGCATTTTTTTAAGTAAAAAAAAAAAACTTGGCCACGCCCACCATCACATTACCCCCCCAAGCCACGCCCACAGAACTGGTAATAACAAATTTTACATTTTACCACTGCTCTTGGGGGGGGAGGGACCCCTTCTGCTTTATAGCCCAGATGAGTTGCTCAAACCCTTTAGCTAAAGTTCTTCAGATGTCAACTTTGCTAAATCATCTTTTAGAAAAGATGTGCTCTGCTGTTCATTTTTTTCATGAGGTCTACCAGGTCTGAAGCTGTAATTTTTATTTTTATTTTTTACCCTACCACCCTGGGTTGTCATGGAAACAGGTGAGGGTCTTTTTGTTGTCTTGTGAACCTGGTGAAGAGAGACCATTTATCATTCTGGCATTCTTGGATCGATATGGGGGGGTCTAATTTTCTGGAATGCATGGAGCACGCATTGGCCAAACTTCTCAAGAAAGAGGAGTCAAACTATTTGATCCAAAGCTGAGCCTTAAGGAGGTGTAAATAATCAATTTCGAATCTTGTTGGCCTCGGTGCAGCTCTTTGATACAAGTCATCTGGCGAAGCTGAGAAAATGTAAAGTTGCATGAGTGTGAGACAGCCGTTCTCGGATTACAGAATAGAATACAGAATAATAGAGCTGGAAGGGACTTTGGAGGTCTTCTAGTCCAACCCACCCATTCAAGCAGGACACCCTATACCTGTGATGGCGAACCTATAGCACGCATGCCACAGGTGGCACATGGAGCCATATCTGTGGGCATGTGAGGTTGCCATAGCTCAGTTCCAGCGTACATGTGCACACCAGCCACCTGATTTTCAGGCCTTCCAGGCCCACCAGAAGTTGGAAAACGGGCTGTTTCTGGCCTCCAGAGGACCTCTGGGGGGTGGAGAAAGCCGTTTTCGGCCTCCCCAGGCTCCAGAAAAGCCTCTGGAGCCTGGGGAGGGCAAAAAACAAGCCTACCTGGCCGACCATGCCATCGTGTGCCAAAAGCGGGGGAGAGTGGGGAGGTCGTGCATGGGGGGCAGGGCGCATTGAATTATAGGTGCGGGCACATGTACGCATGACCCCCCACGCTCCCCCCACTTTTGGCACGCGACGGCAAAAAGGTTAGCCATCACTGCCCTATACCAGTTTGGACAAATGGCTGTCCAGTCTCTTTTTAAAAGCCTCCAGTGATGGAGCACCCACAACTTCTGGAAGTAATCCGTTCCAGTGATTAACTATTTTCACTGTTAGGAAATTTCTCCTTAATTCTAGGTTGCTTCTCTCCTTGATTAGTTTCCATCCACTGCTTCTTGTCCTGACTTCAGGTGCTTTGGAAAATGCCTCTTCTTTATGGCAGCTGAAATCCGGGGTGCAGTGGCAAAATTCTGTGTCGCTGCGATGTCCATGAGAAAAAAAATGGTTTACAAAATGATAGATGTCAACTGGTGCCCATTTTTTGGAGATATTATAACAATTATTGGGAAAAATACATTTACTCACATACTTATTGGCTCTCCAAGCATGTAAATTAGGGAGTGACCCTAATGGTTTGAGATCATGTATTTTCAAAACAGGGATGTTATTATTCACGATTAATATCAGTATCATTTTTAATTTATTGTATGTCTATTGCTGGTCGAGGACCGTAATAAAGTTTTTATTCTTCTGTTCTTTATGGCATCCTTCAGTCTCAAGAGACTATGGTATCATGCTCTGGAAAAAGCTCCTAAAACAGCATCTAGTATGACTAAAAAGGCCAACTTGAGAGTGGCAATCCCTTCCACACTGAGGGCAGATACATTCTGTCCCCTGCCCAGCCTCCAGATTTTGCTGGTTCCAGGACTGCCTCTTTGCCTCAGCCTGCCAAGTGTCTCTTCGAATTGGAGAAGGCCATGCTGCGTCTTTAGCCTCCAAGCTGAACGATCAGAGGTCAAGGTTTCCCAGTTGTTAATGTCCATTCTCAAGGCCTTTAGATCCCTCTTGCAGATATCCTTATATCACAGCTGCGGTCTCCCTCTGAGGCGCTTTCCCTGCACTAATTCTCCATACAGAAGATCTTTCAGAATCCGACCATCAACCATTCTCATGACATGCCCCAGCCAGCGTACACATCGTTGTTTCTATAGTGTATACATGCTAGAAATTCCAACACATTTCAAGACTGCGCTATTTGGAACTTTGTCCTGCCAGGTGATGCCAAGAATTCGTCGGAGACAGCGCATATGAAAGGTGTTCTTTATGGCAGCTCCTCAAATATTGGAAGACAGCTATCATGTCATCCTTAGTCCTTCTTTTCTCTAGATTAGCCATACCAGAATAACAGAGTTGATCTTGGATGTCTTCTAGCTCAACCTCCTGCTCAAGCAGGAGACCCTATTCCAGTGATGGCTAACCTTTTCCGGACCGAATGCCCAAAGCACGCATGCCCTCCCATGCCCCCCGCCCTCCCGCACATGCCGCACACACTCCCTGCATGCACCTCATCCCCCATACATGTGTGCATGCCCCCGCACATCCATCCATCCATCCATGGTTCACTCAGATGTCTTCTTTCTTTCTTTCTCTCTCTCTCTCTCTCTCTCTCTTTCTTTCTTTTTCTTGTGCTTTGGAGAATAGCTTGACTCCTTCCTCTCTGTGGCAGCTCCTCAAATATTGGAAGACGGCTATCCTGTCTCCCCTGGTCCTTCTCTTCACTGGACTAGCCATGCCCAGTTCCTGCAACCGTTCATCGTATGTTTTAGCCTCCAGTCCCCTCATCATCCTGGTTGCTCTTCTCTGCACTCTTTCTAGAGTCTCAACATCTTTGTTTAATCCGAATTGCACAGGTTAGGAGCCTTAATGGTTTACCCTGAGTATTTTTTTTTAAAGGTAAGTTTCTTTTTGTAGAAACAACTGTGCTGTCGAAATGGGTCCGGTAGCCCTTTCATTTGTCTCTCTTCCAATTACCTTTCCAGTTTTCATGATTAATATGTCACCATTGGGCTAATGCACACTTTGGCAACTCATCACTCTGCTGTGATGACAAGAAGTATAAAAAGTTCATTATTGTCATTAGCATAAATAACTGGTTGGTGGGACTCTTCTTTCAGGGAACAAACAGCTTACAGTTTGAAGTGTCTTTATCCATTATCTAGATATAATTGCAAGTTACAGTGCAAGAGAGCAAAAGCTACAGGGGGACAATATATATTGTAACGCATTTGAATTATGACTGTGAACATTCTCTAATTATGGATGCCAAGTCTGGAAACAAGTGTAAACTGCAGGTCTACGAAGTTGTCTTCTGCAATCAGTTCTTAGTGCATATCTATGATTTGGGTTATTTACTTGCTAGAGCCAGTGTTTCTAAACCTTGGTAGCTTGAAGATGGATGGATTTCAACTCCCAGAATCCCCCAGCCAGCAGCGCTGACTGGGGGATTCTGGGAGTTGAAGTCCATCCATCTTCAAGCTTCCAAGGTTGAGAAACACTGTGCTACACTGATATTCCAATAGGTAAGTAGATGCAGTGGATCTATCTTAAATGTTAATGGTACCATGGAAGCTCAGTACTCTTCATTAATTGGTTCTGGGAGGCCCGAAGAGTACCAAAAATGACAAGTGCCAAACAAATTTTTCACGTAAGGAATAATGTAAATAAATTTAATGGCTTCTCAAACCACGTGTAAGAGCACACTTGGAATACGGCGTCCAGTTTTGGTCGCCACGATGCAAAAAAGATGTGGAGACTCTAGAAAGAGTGCAGAGAAGAGCAATAAAGGTTATTAGGGGACTGGAGGCTAAAACATATGAAGAATGATTGTTGGAACTGGGTATGTCTAGTCTGATGAGAAGACATGATAGCAGTGTTCCAATATCTCAGGGGCTGCCCCAAAGAAGAGGGAGTCGAGCTATTCTCCAAAGCACCTGAAGGCAGGACAAGAAGCAATGGGTGGAAACTAATCAAGGAGAGAAGCAACCTAAAACTAAGGAGAAATTTCCCGACAGTTAGAACAATTAATCAGTGGAACAACTTGCCTCCAGAAGCTGTGAATGCTCCAACATTGGAAGTTTTTAAAAAGTTGTTGGATAACCATTTGTCTGAAGTGGTGTAAGGCTTCCTGCCTAAGCAGGGGGTTGGACTAGAAGACCTCCAAGGTCCCTTCCAACTCATTCTATTCTATTCTATTCTATTCTATTCTATTCTATTCTATTCTATTCTATTCTATTCTATTCTATTCTATTCTATTCCATTCCATTCCATTCCATTCCATTCAACATTTTTAAGGCAATACATAAAAAGACAAGACAAGATGGCCAGAGTGATTTACCAATTAGATAACTATCCCCAGCAACAGATCCAGGGTACTCTTAAACACGTGGAGTTGGGTATCAAAAGCCAGATTAGAATGGTGAGGCAGTGTGAAGCTCTCCCAGCCGTATTACTAGTTTCCTTACAGGCGTGATTGCTTTCCAATCAAACCATCTTTACCCTTTAAAAAGAGCAAATCCTGTGGTGGAGATTCTGTCCCGCTTGAAAAAAGGAAAGGGCAAAAGGTCCCTCTTGAATTGCTGTGGCATCAAGGAACAAAGCTGCAGAGTTCAAAGATGTCGGTCAATCTCCCTGGCGGTATTTTATCTCTCGGGAGAATTCCTAAGCCTGCCAGCTCTCTGATCAATAAATATGTTATCAATAGTCCAACGAGATCAGACAACACGGATCGTTACCAGACAAGTTGGCTTGTACGCTCAGCACCTTTGTGGTAGGCCAAGAACAGCGTATCGACAAGCGTGATTCCCTGGGGAAGGCGATTCGGTTTTCCTCCCTTACAACCGGCAGCCCTGTTTCCTCAGAGAAGCTTGGAGGCTTTCTGTGTTTAATTTCAGATTCATCCTTCCATCCCAAATTTATTCAACGTTTCTGACAGCAGGTCTGAATCACACACACTAAGACATGTCAGAGAAGGGGGCTTATCCACCTGCTGCAGGTAAGATACCTACAACGTTCAGCATCTCTTGTTCCGAGTATTACTGGGCACATTTTCCCTGCAGATTCTTCTGTCTGTTCTCGTTCAATGAAGTGGAATACAAAATAGCCTTTTGAAAGGTTTTTTTTTTTTTTTAACCCAATGGGATACAGAATTTTGATAAAAATTATAATTTACATGGGACATAGGATTGAAATTTCATCTGAAATGGTAGAGGGTATCCTGATTGGTCTGGATATTGGACTGGAAGATTTCCTAAGTCTTTTCCAACGCTATTATTCTGTTACATTAAGTTTCTGTTCTGACTGGAAGGGACCTCCAGGAGGTCTTCTAGTCCAGCCTCCTGCTTAAGGCAGGAAACCTGATACCATTCCAGTCCAATGGTTGTCCAGTCTATTTCTGAAAAACCTCCAGTGATGGAGCATCCACAACTCTGGGAGGGAAGCTGTTCCACTGATTAATTGTTCTCAGTGTTGGAAAATTTCTCCTTAGTTCTAGGCCGGATCTCTTTAAAAAAAAAAATTCCACTCATTACTTCTCATCCATTGGGGCTTTGGAGAATAAATCAACCCCCTCTTCTCTGTGACAGCCCCTCAAGTAATGGAAAACACTTATCATGTCCCTCTTAATCATTCTATTCTATTCTATTCTATTCTATTCTGTTCTGTTCTGTTCTATTCTATTCTATTCTATTCTATTCTATTCTATTCTATTCTATTCTATTCTACTCTACTCTACTCTACTGTACTCCACTCCACTCCACTCCACTCCATTCCATTCCATTCCATTCCATTCCATTCCATTCTCTACTCTATCCTATCCTGTCCTATTCTATCCTATCCTATTCTATCCTATCCTATTCATTCCATTCATTCCATTCCATTCCATTCTCTGTTCTGTTCTGTTCTGTTCTGTTCTGTTCTGTTCTACTCTACTCTACTCTACTCTACTCTACTCTACTCTACTCTATTCTATTCTATTCTATTCTATTCTATTCTATTCTATTCTATTCTATTCTATTCTATTCTATTCCATTCCATTCCACTCTACTCCACTCCACTCCACTCCACTCCATTCCATTCCATTCCCATTCAGAATGTTTTCTGACTTGTTATACGGGAGTCAGATTTCTGCCTCTTGAAAAAAGTGACAAGAACAAGACAATTAGATGAGCTTTTACATTATTATTTGACAATTCCTTGGCACTAAGTAAAACACCCAAGCCAGTTTCTGGCCACAAGACTTCAGAGCCAGAGTGTATTTCAGAGTTTATCCAGTTCAACCCAGCAGGTCAATTAGATTATATTTATTCACTGGAGAATGAAGGAAAACCATGGTGCCATTTTATGAAACTGCAACACTTTATCTTCCTCCAGTATGTGCATTTGAGTGAATTAAATGTGTATTATACAGATATATGTACAATCCATAAGTAGTACCACGTATAGAGTTTGGATGTAGCTAAGCATGGAGTGTGCAAAGACCGTGCATCCAAATTTGTCTCTCACATATTCTGCTTGTCGGTGTCCAATGATCTATTGCTGCCATCCATCACCGCTTGATGACATCCTGATAATAAATTACAATCATTTATTATTAGAATAACATCACAAGCATATGATCACAATGCATCACCAGAAAAGCAGCAGACAGGAACGTAATTCCAAGAGATACACTTGTAGAGGGAAGGAAGGAAGGAGGGAGGGAGGGAGGGAGGGAGGGAAGGAAGGAAGGAAGGAAGGAAGGAAGGAAGGAAGGAAGGAAGGAAGGAAGGAAGGAGAGAGGGAGTTAAGGGAGGGAGGGAAGGAGGGAGGGAGGGAAGGAGGGAAGAAAGGAGGGAAGAAAGGAGTTAAGGGAGGAAGGAAGGAAGGAAGGAAGGAAGGAAGGAAGGAAGGAAGGGAAGAGGGAGGGAAGGGAGGGAGGGAGGCGGGAGAGAGGAAGGGAAGGAAGGAGTTAAGGAAGGAAGGAAGGAAGGAAGGAAGGAAGGAAGGAAGGAAGGAGAGAGGGGAGGGAGGGGAGGGAAGGGAGGGAGGAAGGAAGGAAGGAAGGAAGGGAAGAGGGAGGGAAGGGAGGGAAGGAGGCGGGAGAGAGGAAGGGAAGGAAGGAAGGAAGGAAGGAAGGAAGGAAGGAAGGAAGGGAAGAGGGAGGGAAGGGAGGGAGGGAGGCGGGAGAGAGGGAGGGAAGGAAGGAGTTAAGGAAGGAAGGAAGGAAGGAAGGAAGGAAGGAAGGAGAGAGGGGAGGGAGGGGAGGGAAGGGAGGGAGGGAGGAAGGAAGGAAGGAAGGAAGGAAGGAAGGGCTTTCTTTGACATCCCCCCCCCACATATTTAAACCATGAGCAAAACTCTGAATGGGCTATCTGTTTAAAGGATCCATCTCCAGAAGGGCCTTCAATCATAATCTTTGCACCTGACCCCGGGAGGAACCAACACTCCAGAAATCTTCAGTCTCAAGACCCCAAAGGATTTCAACCGATCATCAGTTTGGAGTCTCTATGCCCCCATAAGCGACCCAAGTCCAGCCTGCCGTGCATTCCGTTGATTCTTATCTGGTGTCAATTTGCCTTTGACCGTTAATAGTTCAGATTCTTCTGTACGAGTAGCATGAAATAAACCTGTAGTACTTTTGAACTCTACCCTTGTTCTTGACTTCTTCCACCTGACACGTAACTTGGGAAACTGGGGTTTTTAGTTCAGAAACATCTGGAGAGTGAAAGGTTTAACACATCAACAGAGTTGGAAGGGACCTTGTAGGTCATCTAGTCCAACCCCTGGCCCTAGCAGGAGAACCTACTCGACCATTTCTGATAGATGAGACAGTCCAGTCTCTTCTTGAAAGCTTCCAGTGATGAAGCTCCCACAACTTCCGAAGGCAACTTCTGTTCCATGGGTTGATCTTACTATCAGGAAATTCCTCCTTCTTTCCATGTTGATATTGGAAGACTGCTATCCTGTCTCCTCTGGTCCTTCTCTTCACTAGACTAGCCATGTCTTCTGTCCATCCATCCATCCATGGTTCACTCAGATGTCTTTTTTTTTTCTTTCTTTCTTTCTTTCTTTCTTTCTTTCTTTATTTATTTATTTATTTATTTATTTATTTTTCTTGTGCTTTGGAGAATAGCTTGAACCCCTCCTTTCTGTGGCAGCCCCTCAAATATTGGAAGACTGATATCATGTCTCCCCTGGTCCTTCTCTTCACTAGTCTAGCCATCATAAATACATGCTGGTTACCAAATGCCTAAATTTTGATTACATGACCATGGGGATGCTGCAACCGTCATAAGTGTGAGTCATTATTTTCCGTGCCATTGTAACTTGAATGGTCAGTAAGCGAATGATTGCAAGTCGGTGATGGAATGTTTTTATTTGCAGTCTGACCCTTATTCTTCCTTTCTACCTTCCCGCTTCAATCTATCCATTTTGCATTTATTTTTCTATCCAATTGAAATGCATTCAGGACTAATTCTTTCTTGACCCTCTCTCTTTCGGGTTCACCGTATACCGACCTTAAGAAATCCTTTCCCACCACACTATCTAATTTATACAGAGCTTAAAGCGATAGTTAGAAGAGCTCAGGAACAGACGTGTGTTGAGCGAAACCAGCCTATAAAATACTCAGGGGTGAAATCCAGCAAGTTCTGACAGGTTCTGGAGAACCGGCAGCGGAAATTTGGAGCAGTTCGGAGAACCGGCAAATACCATCTCTGGCTGGCTCGAGAGAAGGGTGGGAATGAAGATTTTGCAGTATCTTTCCACTGGAGTGGGGTGGGAATGGAGATTTTGCAGTATCCTTCCCCTGGAGTGGGGTGGGAATGGAGATTTTGCAGTATCTTTTCTCTGGAGTGGGGTGGGAATGGAGATTTTGCCATATCCTTCCCCCAGGAGTGGGGAGGGAATGGAGATTTTGGAGTATCCGTCCCCTGGAGTGGGGTAGAAATGAAGACTTTGCAGTATCCTTTCCCTGGAGTGGGAAGGGAATGGAGATTTTGCAGTATTCTTCCCCTGGAGTAGGGTGGGAATGGAGATTTTGGAGTATCCGTCCCCTGGAGTGGGGTAGGAATGAAGACTTTGCAGTATCCTTTCCCTGGAGTGGGAAAGGAATGAAGATTTTGCAGTATCCTTTCCCTGGAGTGGAAAGGGAATGAAGACTTTGCAGTATCCTTCCCCTGGAGTGGGGTGGGAATGGAGATTTTGCAGTATCCTTCCCCTACCATGCCCACCAAGCCACGCCCACCAAGCCACACCACACCCACCAAGCCACGCCCACAAACCGGTAGTAAAAAAAAAATTGAATTCCAACACTGAAAATACTGTAGAGCTGTCGACATCCAGGGGATTTAAGTGAAATCTCTCTATGTTCCCACTGATTTCAGGGAGCCCCACCATAAATACAGATGTGCTGTATTTGTGTTGCTCTCAAGATCTTTAGAAATGAGCAAAGCAAACCCTCTCAGATTTATTAGTCACTCGATTGATGCCAAACCCCAGTTCTCTTTTTATGTTTTCCAAGACGTATTAGACTCGACTTCCCTTCACCATTTTCTTATGTGATGCCCCCATTGCAGCCTTCGCTTCCTTTCCTCGGAAGCTTTTGATGCTTTTTTTTTTTTTTTGAAATCTTGAGGGGTGACAGGAAGCTTCTAAAAGTTTGAGCTAATTGGCCTGTGTTGGAGGCATCAAGGGAGAAGAAATGACAGCTGAATAGAGGAGGAACTCTTTGGGGGGGGGATGGGCCGAAGGAGGAAATAGGGAGTGGGGAACTATCAAATGCAGGTATTAGCAACATTTCTCAGTCAAAGCAATCATTTTTTTAATATAAATTATTCCAGAGGCCAAAAAGGCCACCGTGGCATAATAACACCATAATAGTCAAGGGTGGGCTTCAAAAATTTAAGCAAGGGGTTCTCTGCCTGGTTGCTGGGTGGGCGTGACCATGGTGGGTGTGGCCTAGTTAGCCTCCTGCACCATGATGGGAGGGGATGTTTGCCCTCCCTGGGCTCTGGAGGCTTTCCTCGAGCCTCTGGGAGGGCGAAAACGGCCTCCCCAGGCTCCGGAAGCCCTCTGGAGGCTGGAAACAGCCCTATTTCCAGCCTTCCTGAACTTCCGGTAGGCCCGTTTTTCCCCCTCCCCGAGCCTCCGTTCATGCCCTACACTTACCTGCATCCAAAATGGGTGACATGGGGACTCCTGGAAGGGGAGGGGAGGATGGGTGGGGCCATCCAGGAGTGGGATTTGGGGGTTCCCTGAACTGCACAGAATCTTAGCTAGAGGTTCTCCTGAACCCCTGTGAACCCCCAGCAGCCCACCCCTGATAATAGTGATATCAGATAATAGATGATATAGATCCATGATGGCGAACCTATGGCACGCGTGCCACAGGTGGCACATGTAGCCATATCGGTGGGCACGCGAACTCAGGTGGGATCGGAAGTTGGCAAACGGGCTGTTTCCGGCCTCCGGAGGGCCTCCGAGGTGGTGGGAAAGGCTGTTTTTGCCCTCCCCAGACTCCTGGAAAGACTCTGGTGGCTCGGGAGAGCAAAAAACGGGCCTACCTTGCCATCACGTGCCAGGAATGGAGGGAGTGTGGGGGGGGCTGTCACACGCGCATGCGCAGGGGCAGGGCGCATAGAATTATGGGTGTGGGCACACACGTGCGCGACCCCCCTCGATCCTGGCACGCGATGGCAAAAAGGTTAGCCATCACTGATATAGATGATAGATGAAAAATGGAGAGAGGGTGTGGAGAGAGAGGGAAAGGGAAAGGGAGAGGGAGAGGGAAAGAGAGAGGGGGGAAGGGGAATTGGGTATGTGTAGACTAGTGAAAAGAACAGCTAAGGGTGACATGAAAGCAGTCTTCCAATATTGAGGTACTGCCACAAAGAAAAGGGGGTCAAACTATTCTCCAAAGCACCTGAATGCAGGTCTAGAAACAATGGATGGAAACTAATGAAAGAGGGAAGCAACTTAGAACTAAGGAGGAATTTCCTGACAGTGAGAACAATTTATCCGTGAATCTGGTTGCCTCCAGAAGTTGTGGGCGCTTCATCACTGGAAGCCTTTTAAGAAAGACTGGAGAGCCATTTGTCTGAAATGGTAGAAGGTCTCCTGCTTGAGCAGAGGTTGGACTAGAAGACCTCCAAGGTTCCTTCCAACTCTGTTATTCTATTATTCTGAGATGCTCTGGATGTTAGTTAATAAAGTCACCCACCCAGCTTTCGTACCTAAGGCAGAACTAGAATTCACCATCTCCTGGTGATTGGCCCACAGTCACTCAGCTGGCTTTCATACCTAAGGTGGCACTAGAACTCAACAGCTTTTGGGTGTGATCATGATCTCACCAAGGGTTTGGTGTGCAACGGATTCAGCCCTGAATCCTTCTTGGCTTTCCCGATTACATAGCACAGTAATTTCTCAACCTCAGAAACTTTAAGACACGTGGACTTCAACTCCCAGAATTCCCCCATCCGCCCCCGAGTTGCTTAATTTAGACATCAGAAGGGAAGGTAGTATGTTAGTGAGAATCAACTACACTAGAAGGTGTTGTTGTTAGTTGCGAAGTCGTGTCCGACCCATTGAGACCCCATGGACCACGTTCCTCCAGGCTTTCCTGTCCTCTACCATCCCTTGGAGACCATTTAAGTTCACGCCGACTGCTTCAGTGACTCCATCCAGCCACCTCGTTCTCTGCCGTCCCATTCTTCTTTCGCCCTCAATCTTTCCCAGCATTGGGCTCTTCTCCAGTGAGTCCTTCCTTCTCATTAGGTGGCCAAAGGATTTGAGTTTCCTCTTCAGGATCTGGCCTTCTAAAGAGCAGTCAGGGTTGATCTCCTCTAGGACTGACCGGTTGAATCGCCTTGCAGTCCAAGGGACTCGCAGGAGTTCTTCTCCAGCACCAGAGTTCAAAGGCCTCAATTCTTTGGCAGTCAGCCTTTCTTATGGTCCAACTTTCACAGTCATCCATTGCAACTGGGAAAACCATAGCCTTGACTATACACACTTTGCTTGGCAGGGTGATGCCTCTGCTTTTTAGAATGCTGTCTAGATTTGCCATGGCTTTCCTCCCCAGGAGCAAGTGTCTTTTAATTTCTTGGCTGCAGTCCCCATCTGCGGTGATCTTGGAGCCCAGGAAAATAAAATCTGTCACTACCTCCCTTTCTTCCCCATCTATTTGCCAGGAATTGAGAGAGCCGGATGCCATGATCTTAGTTTTCTTAATGTTGAGTTTCAAGCCATCTTTTGCACTCTCCTTCTTCACCCCCATCAAGAGACTCTTTAGTTCCTCTTCGCTTTCTGACATTAGAGTGGTATCATCTGCATCTCTGAGGTTGTTGATATTTCTCCCGGCAATCTGAATTCCAACAGGTTTACCTTAACCTCACTCCAACAGCAGCTGCTTCGGAATGGTGCTGCCCCATCTTGACTGGCAGCTCATCTGCCATAATGATACAGATTAACAGAGTTGGAAAGGACCTTGTAGGTCATCTAGTCCAACCCCCCGCCCAAGCAGGAGATCCTACACCAGGGATGGCTAACCTTTTTGCCGCTGCATGCCAAATGTGGGGGGAGCACGGGAGGTCGCGTGTGCATGTGCCCACACCCATAATTCAATGCCTCCCATGCCCTTCCCCCCCCACGCATGCACACTTGACCCCCCCCCCGTGCTCACCCAGCTTTTGACACGCAATGGCACAGTGGGCCCGGTAGGCCCATTTTTTGCCATCCCCAGGCTCCAAGAAAGCGTCTGGAGCCTGGGGAGGGCAAAAACGGTCTTCCCCACCCCCCACTCCCCAGAGACTCTCCGGAGGCCCATTTTCCAACTTCCAGTGGGCCCGGAAGGCCCGTTTTTCACTCTCCCTGGGCTCCAGATGTTTTCTAGGAGCCTGGGGAGGGCGAAAACGGCCTTCCCCACCCCCCCGGAGGCCCTCCGGAGTCCGGAAATGGCCCATTTCTTGACTTCTGGTGGGCCCAGAAGGCCCAAAAATCAGCTGGCCAGCTTGCGCATGCGCGCTGGAGCTGAGGTAGGGGAACACTCATGTGCCCACAGATATGGCTCCACGTGCCACCTGTGGCACGCGTGCCATAAGTTCTCCATCACAGCCCTACACTATTTCTGACAGATGCAGTCCAGTCTCTTCTTGAAAGCTTCCAGGGATGAAGCTCCCACAGCTTCTGGAGGCAACTTCCGTTCCATTGATTGATTGTATAATACTAACTGCCTCCTCTGATCTCTCTCTTCATCCCTCTGCTTCAGGGGTGAAATGCTCCCAGTTTGGACCCGATCGCCCGATCCGGTAGCAATGGCGGCGGGTGGTTTGGAGAACTGGTAGCAAAAATCCCTGCCCCCCCCCCATGCCCAGCTGAGCCGCACGATCATCAGAGGGTTTTTTTTTTTTACTTTTAAAAGCATTTTTAAAAGCTTTTAAAAGTAAAAAAAAAAAACTCTGATGATCAAGCAACTCAGCTGGGATCGTCAGAGGCTTTTAAAAGCATTTTTTACAACCTCTTCAGCCAAAGAGGTTGTAGAAAAAATGCTTTTAAAAGTACAAAATTTTTAAAAAGTTGGCCACGCCCACCCAGTCACATTACCCCCTCCCCACCAAGCCACGCCCACAGAACCGGTAGTAACAAATGTTACATTCCACCACTGCTCTGCTTGCTCAAATTTATGATTAAAATTAGGGGGTTAGCCAGGCTCCAGCAGGCAGTGCCCCATTACTGTCAAACAACAGTGTAATTAATGTTTTTTTGTTTTGTTTGTTTGTTCTTGCTGCTTATGGAAGAGATGGCACACATATGTGCTTGAAGAGCAGAGAGGCAGGTTTTATAGAGAAGAGGACCCTGGAGTCAAAGCTCACGTTTATATACTTGCTGGGCAAATCACGTTTTCGTCTTCTCAAGGATGAGAAACTGGTGTGTTTCTCGCCTGGATTTGCCAGACAGAATACGCAGCAGACAGTTGTGGAATGATGGATTTCACATGGCACCTGGGGAGAGCGGAGAACATCAGATAGTGCCTTCAACCCATCCATCTCTCGCTAGGCAGATGGGCTTGCTGTGTGTGCTCTAAAAGCACCCACTGTCGGGAGTACTCACACACACACACATACACACACACACACACAAATCTTTACATGCTTTGCAACAGTCAAAAAGCATTGGTTTCTCATTAATGAAGTTTGTTGATGCAGGCACGCCCTGAAAAAAATCCAACTCCTGTCTATGCTTGCAAAAAGCTATAATCTCCCCGCTCACAAAATATTGTGTTGTATTGTCTATGCCCGTGATGGCGAACCTATGGCACGCGTGCCACAGGTGGCACACAGGTGGCACACAGAGCCCTCTCTTCAGGCACGTGAGCCATTGCCCTAGCTCAGCTCCACTGCGCATGCACACATGCCTCCTGCCGGCCAGCTGATTTTTGGGTCTCTGCCACACATTTGCGGGGGGCGGGGGGCATGCTGGAGATGCGCGTGCATGCATGGGGGTTGTTGTGTTCCGCCAGCAGCCTGCGGAGCTGGCAGTGGAGTCGGACAGTGAGGAGGCTGAGGAAGAACATGGGCCAGTCCTGGAGTCAGGGGAAGGCCCGGATGAGGGCTCTGCGTCGGAGGCAGAGGTGGGGCCAGGGCCATCTGGGAGTGATGAGCAGACTCCAGAGCCTCCAGAGGCTGACAGCAGAGAGGCAAAGAAACAGGAGGAGCCTGTTCCTAGTGCACACATGAGAAGAGCTGCCAAAAGGCTAGAGCAGCTAAAGCAAAAGGGACAACTCAGGAGTAAGGCCAAGAGATGATTGGCCCCTCCCGTAAGGCTTAAAAGACCAGCAACGGCTCTTGGGCTCTTTGTCGGAAAACAACGTTGATAGATTTGTTTCTTGTCTTGCTGCATTTATTTCTTGTCGGCGTCTCCTGCTTCTGAACTTTTGCCAAGAAAAGCCTTTGGCAGGTTGCCTAATTAGACCAAGGTTGGTGATAAGGCTGAAGAATTTGTGTTATGAAGAATTTGTTTTGAATTAGTTTGGACTGCGCTGAGAATGAGTTAATTCTCTGCTGTTCTAATAAAGTCTGTTTGTTTCGAACTGATTGCGTCTGATAATACCTACTTGGGCCTGGGTCACGACAGGGGTCATACGCACATGCGCGGAGGGTGGGGGATCGTGCGTGCTTGGCGGGAAGGTGGGGGAGCATGGGGCAGCACATGCGTATTGCATTATGGGTGCAGGCATGCACGCTCTTTCAGCACGTGACGACAAAAAGGTTAGCCATCACTGGTCTATGCAGATTCTCCATCATTCAGATCGTGGTTGTCCCAAAGACTCTTTTTCGAAAGGCAACAGGACTTTTTCCTTGAAGACGTTTTGCTTCTCATCCAAGAATTTTTTTCATTAATATATATATATTGTCAGGTTTCGGTGTCATCTTCAAATAAATTGCATTTCCAAACAAATAGTCTTTGATGAAATCTTTCATTTATTAAGCACGACCATCTGTCCCCGATTATGTCGTAGCCAACACTGACTTCCTGACCCCAAACCTTCCCTTTCCATTCCCCAATTCTCTGCATCTTATTGACCATCTTCCAAATCACTCTCCCCATATCTACTACTTCAGCTCCCAGGAATGTCCCCCCTCCCATCCCATCTCCTAGGGGATATTCTCTTCAGGGAAAATAAGTAGGTGAAAAGTCAAGCGTCCTCTTGCCAGCTGCCCCCTTTCCTCCTTATGTCAGCACTGGAACGAAGGTAGTTTGGAGTGCTGACATATATATATATATATATTGCCAATGGCTCTACTGTGAATAAGAATAAAGAAAGAGAATTGCTTTCTTTCATTCATTATGGCACGTTTTTGTGATTAAAAAAAACAGTTATTCTGGGTCATTGCAAATCAGAGGTATGAAAACCTATTTTCATGACGAAGACAGTTCTTGATGTTGTTGAATCTTAATCAATATTTGAGTTAGCAGTTGAACTAAAACTCCTTGTAAAATTCTGATAATGTTTTGAAAAGGTGCCGTTAAGTCTTGAAGCTGCTTTTTTTTTTCAATTTACACATTTTCAGTTTTATTTTCTGTTATGGATGGATTAAGAATTTTATTTTGTTGATCTATAAACATAATAATTTGGGGGGGGGTTCCCTTGGTCTACCTAATGTCCTATATTTAAGAGTATTTTACTAGTAGAGTTAAAGAAGAGCATTTAACTAGTCACTCCATCAAGTGTTGGGCCTGTGTCTACTTTTATCCTAATTAGAATAGACTTGTCTTGTTCCTTCCACAGTCAGTAAGGCAGCCAGCAATCTTTCTGACATCCTGTCTTTTTCCAAACGTTCCAGTGGGCAAAATTCAACATCTTATAAATCACACCGACTTCAATTAAATCTGGTTGATTACAAATCACCTTAATCTTTTCTCCTAGGTCTGAAAGTGCTTTGCTTTGAACTTAATTCTAATTGCTTCGGATCAATCATCAATATGTACTTCTGTTTTTGCATCTGATGCCACAGAGAGGAAATAATCCTCTCATAAGTGCTTTGCTAGAGTCCATATCATTTTTTTTTTAAAGGAATATAAGATTTGGAAAAAAGTTCTTTAATTGCTGTTGATGCCTCAGTATGAGGTCCTCTTGTAGTAGAAGAACTTTCATGAAGTCTCCACCTTTTTTGGCTAGTGGTGAACTAGTGGTGGGTTGCTCCCGGTTCGGTGCGGTTCTATAGAACCAGTAGTAAAATCAGTGGGAGGCTCCGCCCATCCGCCATGACATCATCATGGGTGATTTGCACATGCGCAGAAGCTCCCGCTCCCGCTGTGAACCGGTAGTAAAGGTAAGTGGAACCCATCCCTGAGGGGAACAGCAGCCTAGTGGTGAAGATGCTGAACTTGTGAAGCAGAAATTTGGCACTTTGAATCCCAAGAACCACATAATGGGGTGAGTTCCTATTCTTGCTATCAACCTAGCAGTTCAAAAGCATGTAAATGCAAGTAGATAAATGGGTACCACTTTGGTGGGAAGGTAACAGCGTTACGTGCACCTCAGTGTATAGTCAGGTTGGCCACATGACCATGGAAGTGTCTTCAGACAATGCTGGCTCCCTCACCGAGGAAATGAGCTCCACCTCCTAGAGTCGGGCACAACTGAGCAGGGGAAAGTACATGAGGAGGAGGAGGAGGAGGAGAGGGGGAGGGGGAGGAGGAGCCAGTGTTAGCCTTCCCACACAGACAGACAGGAAACATGAGAGATAAGCTAATTTTACTTTCTTGAAGGCTGCATTAACAGAGTCTCCCACCATCTCTTTTATAGGCTGCTAATTTAAGGGAGCATCTGTTATGCAGCTGTGTGAGCTATGCTTCTCTTTCCTCACCCTTCCTTAGGCAGCCTGTCTTCCCTCCACCTTGCCCAAGGTCATTCCCACATACCATTAGATCTAGGGACATCTAGGGATAATAGTGCTGGAGGGGGTGATTCACTGGTGAAATTCAACTTTTTTTTACTACCGGTTCTGTGGGTGTGGCTTGGTGGCTTGGTGGGCATGGCATGGTGGGCATGGCAGGGGAAGGATATTGCAAAATCCCCATTTCCACCCCACTCTGGGACCAGCCAGAGGTGGTATTTGCCAGTTCACTGAACTGCTCAAAATTTCCGCTACCGGTTCTCCAGAACCTGTCAGAACCTGCTGGATTTCACCCCTGGGGTGATTGTGTTGAAGCCAAAAACTGCCCTCCGGCTGAGGCAGATCCAGAAAGCCTGCAGGATTCCCTATCTGCATCGCACTGATAGAAGGTCACCCACTCAGTAGAGACATGCTTCGAAGATACACAGCAGAAGCTCCAAAGCAGAACAGCAGGAAAAAAAAGACAGAATAACAGAGTTGGAAGGGACCTTAGGAGGTTTTCTAGTCCAACCTCTTGTGCAGCAGGGGAACACTATACCATTTCAGACAAATGGCTGTCCAATCTTGTTAGGTGTTTTGTGCCAGCCACGGCAGTTTCTTAAAAGGCCCACCCTTGCGTGCTGCCTTTTCTTGGAAGCACCCTCAACGAACCATCGATCCTCGTGAGATCCTCTCACAAATCTCTTCTTGAAAACTTCCAGTGATGGAGCACCCACAACTTCTGAAGGAAAACCGTCCCACCGATTAAGGGGACAACTCAAAGGAGAACCTTGAGTCATCAGTTTTTTTGCATGGGCTTGGCCGAGAGCTTTGAGGTTCTCTCTCATCTTGACTTATTGGACTGAAGTGTTCTGATGCTAAAACATATGAACATATAAAACATATAAAAACAATTTATTCTATGTTCTAAAAGTTCTGCCTGAGCTTGCATAGCATTTTTGTTGTTAGTTGCGAAGTCGTGTCTGACCCATCGCAACCCCATGGACAACGTTCCTCCAGGCCTTCCTGTCCTCTACCATCCCCTGGAGACCATTTAAGCTCATGCCAACTGCTTCAGTGACTCCATCCAGCCACCTCGTTCCCTGTCGTCACCTTCTTCTTTTGCCCTCAATCGTTCCCAGCATTAGGCTCTTCTCCAGGGAGTCCTTCCTTCTCATTAGGTGGCCAAAGGATTTGAGTTTCCTCTTCAGGATCTGGCCTTCTAAAGAGCAGTCAGGGTTGATCTCCTCTAGGACTGACTGTGGCAAGTATCAACGTTAGCATCTTCCTGGATGGCAGCCACCATTCCAGAACCCTAACCTAATGCATATCTATTTCTGAGTAAGTTTTAAGCATTAAAGAATAGTACTTGCATTTTTCTCTGCATGATATTCATATTTCCAGAGAACAAAAAAAAAAGTATACTGTAATAGTGATATAATGTCTAAGAGAGTTTGAGGGAATTTAGTTAGCAGAAGTCTTTTTTTTTGATAAGGCAGAAGTGCCCATGTTTGGATGGGGAAATATCCATTCAACTCTCCAAGGACCAGAAACCCCAACATTAAAGAGAAAAGTTCAGAGTTCAAAAGAAATATAATAAAGGAGGCAGTAAATAGATTGTTGGGTGAAATAAACTTTAATTAAAGCTGAAAGTTCAGCTCGGCTGGCTTTCATCGGTCACTATCGCTGTAAAACCATAAATGGGTTTTGGAGCAAGGTGTAAATTGTAAAAGATTTTAAAACCTCCTGGGTTTGCTCTCTTTGGAACGGTCCCCGGGAAGAAAATTGCACTCCTGCCAGGATCCTGATAGTCAAGAAGTATTTCTTTCAATGGTAAAATAAGGGGGAAACATGAAAAAAATATATCCACGAAAGAAAGCCCACTGACTTTATAATAAGCTGCCATCTTGAATCTCCGGAATTTCTTTGTTATCATTCATTGGGGCATTCCTTCATATAATATATGTTTCAGCTGAGAAGTGAGCTGACAGACCCAGACTACCAAAAGGACCTTGAAGGTTTGATACTAAGCTCCAGGAAAATGGGAACTCAAAGATTATGATCTCAAAATATTCCCCTCCTCCTCCTCTTCTCCCTCTTCCTTCTCTGCTTTATAAAGCCCTAATAAGATCACACTTGGAATATGGCATCCGGTTTTGGTCACCACATTATAAAAAGATGTCGAGGCTCTGAAAAAGAGTGCAGCGAAGAGCAACAAGGATGATTAGGGGACTGGAGGCTAAAACACAAAAAGAATGGTTGCAGGAAGTGAGAATCTCTAGTCTAGTGAATTTAGAGATTCCCAATTCCTGCAACCATTTTTGGGGGAATCTCTAGTCTAGTGAAGTAAGGGACACGGTGACTCAGTGGCTAAGACGCTGAGCTTGTCGATAGAAAGGTCGGCAATTCAGCGGTTCAAATCCCTAGTGCCATGTAACGGGGTAAGCTTCTGTTACTTGTCCTGGCTTCTGCCAACCTAGCAGTTCGAAAGCACGTAAAAAATGCAAGTAGAAAAATAGGGACCACCTTTGATGGGAAGGTAACAGCGTTCCATGCGCCTTTGGCATTGAGTCATGTCGGCCACATGACCACAGAGACGTCTTCGGGCAGCACTGGCTCTTTGGCTTTGAAACGGAGATGAGCACCGCCCCCTAGAGTCGGGAACGGCTAGCACAGGGGTCTACAACCTTAAACATTTGAAGAGCCATTTGGACTTGTTTCCCACAAAAAAGAAAACATCGGGAGTCGCCTGGATGGGCATGGCCAACTCAATGTCAGTCACTCCATACCAGTCACATGACCCACCCTAGCCACGCCTACCCAGCCAGTCATTAGGGCAGAGAACCGGTTGTTAGAAAACACTGAGAACCACAAAACCCTTTGGACATCTCTCTCTCTCCCTCCCTCCCTCCCTCCCCACCTCTCTCTCCCCCTCTCTCTCTGTATCTCTCTATGTCTCTCTCTCTCTGTGTGTATCTCTCTGTTTCTGCCCTGGCTGCTTCTCCATTCCCCGCCATCGCCCTTACCTTCTCAGGCCAGGCAAGGAGTGACTGGGAGGGGAGGGCAAGGGGTGGGGCCAGCAAGTGATGGGATCACCTGACAGGGAGCCACAGCAGAGGGCTCAAAGAGCCACATGCAGCTCTGGAGCCACAGGTTGCTGACACCTGGACTAGCACATATGTGCGAGGGGAACCTTTACCTTTACCTTTTTAGTCTAGTGAAAAGAAGGACTAGGAATGACATATTCCAATATTTGAAGGGCTGAAACAAAGACCTGGGGGGGGGATCAACCTGTTTTCCAAAACACCTGAGGATAGGACAAGAAGCAATAGGTGGAAACTAATCAAGGAGACAAGCAACCTAGAAATAAAGGAAAAATTTCCTGACAGTTAGAATAATTAAATCAGTGGAACAACTGGCCTCCAGAAGTTGTAAATGCTCCAACACTGGAAATTTTTAAGAAGAGATTGGACAGACATTTGTCTGCAATGGTACAGAATTTCCTGCTTGAATAGGGGATTAAACTAAAATCTAATTTTGGATTATTCTATATTCCTCCTCCTCCACCCCCATAATTGTTGAGCGCTATGTTTTTCAGGGTCTTGCCAAGCTTACTGCCTCTCTAAGCATCTTCTGAGCAGGCCACGGATATTATTTGTCTTCCCCAAATTAAGTTTCATCCTCATGCAATGCATATGGAGAAACAATTGCCACAATAAAAGGGTGATTATGCAAACCCTATCTTCGCGTTGCTGGCACAGCCAATTTCAAAATGCTCAGGAAGATGTCCCTGCTCTGCGGTGTAATGCCATTTCCTTGCTCGGCACTTTCTATGCATTGGAGACAATATCACCTTTTAAATATTTGAGGAGAGCAGGTTGCCTGGGAAGAGCAAGGCAATTCTTCACCAATCAGAGGGAGGCATCCCTGGCTTGCTGTCATCAGCAAAATTATGAGAAGTTTCTAGGGTCTCTGGTGACACCCAAAGTTCAGTGCAAAAAGCTTGCAAAAAGCTGGTGATGGCTCTTTTCCCAACCCATAGGAAAAGACGCAGAAAAAGCTAGAATTCTAACTATGCAAAAAATATGTCTTACAGCAGGACTTTTCCTGGTAGTATTTTACAGTCACATACAAGACCAGCTTAAAGCAGAAATAATTCTCCCTGCCTTCCCAAATCCCAAGACTTAATAATTTATTTCATGCTTCTGAAGCTTTGGTGGTAGGTCTTCTGAAGAGATGGGATGAGTCAATGACCGCAATTGTCATGAGGAGGGAGGGAGGGAGGGAGGGAGGGAGGGAGGGAGGGAGGAAGGAAGGAAGGAAGGAAGGAAGGAAGGAAGGAAGGAAGGAAGGAGGGAAGGAATTCCTTAAACAAAGCCAACCAGAATTTCAATATGGAATATCTCTGAGTAGAAATCACCCAAGCCAATGGCAAAGGAGGAGGAGTAGGGAGGAAGGCAGGGGTAGGGGGTAGTAGGAGAAAGAGGTGCAGGAGGAGGAGGAGGAGGAAGAGGAGGAGGAAACACGGGAGAAGAAGGGGAGGAGGAAGGGAAGGAAGGAGGGAGGGAAGGAAGGAAGGAAGGAAGGAAGGAAGGAAGGAAGGAAGGAAGGAAGGAAGGAAGGGAAAAGAGGAGGCAGAGATGGTAACTATATGACCAATAAAAGCAAGCATACTTAGCAAAATTAAAATAAAATAACAAATTCTTGTAATTTCCTCACTGATCCAAAATCTATGTAAAATTTTGTAGCACCTTCACTGTGTTCATTTTCATTCCTCTTCTAGGAAATAGATAAAATAGATTTTGGGGGTGGGGGAAGGTGGAACGCAAAGAAAGCTGCACTGAAATTCCTTTCATGTAGAGAAATAGTTTCTCAGACTGTTGTTGTTATTATTGTTATGTCTCCCAGAGGGCACTTTCAAACAAAGATAATATAAAATAAAATAAAAATGAGCAATGTACCACACACACAAAAAAAAAATTACAGAACAAGGAAATACACATAAATTTGAAACATAGCTGTTAGACGGAGGCTTACTCCTTCTTCTTTCTCAGCTGCCTCACAGCTGCAATTCCAGAGGGTTAAGAGATTTACAGATTATCAGAGTTGGAAGGGACCTTGTAGGTCATCTAGTCCAACCACCCTCCCAAGCAGGAGATCCTACACCATTTCTGATAGATGAGACAGTCCAGTCTCTTCTTGAAAGCTTCCAGGGATGAAGCTCCCACAACTTCTGAAGGCAACTTCTGTTCCATCGGTTGATTGCTCTCACTGTCAGAAAATTTCTCCTTATTTCCAGGTTGAATCTCTCCTTGATCAGTTTCCATCCATTATTCCTTGTCTGGCCTTGGAAAATAGCTTGACCCCCTCCTCTCTGTGGCAGCCCCTCAAATATTGATACCCTATAATCTCTCCCCTGGTCCTTCTCTTCACTAGACTAGCCAGGCCCAATTCCTGCAACCATTCATTGTATGTTTTAGCCTCCAGTCCCCTAAATCAGGGGTGAAATCCAGCAGGTTCTGACAGGTTCTGGAGAACCGGTAGTTGAAATTTGGGTAGTTCGGAGAACCGGCAAATACCACCTCTGGCTGGCCCCAGAGTGGGGTGGGAATGGAGATTTTGCAGTATCCTTCCCCTGGAGTGGGGTCAGAATGGAGATTTTGCAGTATCCTTCCCCTGGAGTGGGTGGGAATGGAGATTTTACAGTATCCTTCCCCTGGAGAGGGTGGGAATGGAGATTTTGCAGTATCCTTCCCCTGCAGTGGGGTGGGAATGGAGATTTTGCAGTATCCTTCCCCTGGAGTGGGTGGGAATGGAGATTTTACAGTATCCTTCCCCTGGAGAGGGTGGGAATGGAGATTTTGCAGTATCCTTCCCCTGCAGTGGGGTGGGAATGGAGATTTTACAGTACCCTTCCCCTGCAGTGGGGTGGGAATGGAGATGTTGCAGTATCCTTCCCCTGGAGTAGGGTAGGAATGGAGATTTTGCAGTATCCTTCCCCTGGAGTGGGGTGGGAATGGAGATTTTGCAGTATCCTTCCCCTGGAGTGGGGTGGGAATGGAGATGTTGCAGTATCCTTCCCAGAGGTGAAATGGTTCCAGTTTGGACTAGATTGCCCAATCCGATAGCAATGGTGGCGGGTGGTTCGGAGAACCGGTAGCAAAAATCCCTGCCCCACCCCCATGCCCAGCTGAGTCACAGCACAATCATCAGAGGCTTTTTTAAAAAAAAAATTTAAAAGCCTTTTTGCTACAACCTTCGTGGCCCGTTCTTTGCATCAGCACACTTCAAAAATATCACTGGTGGGATTCAGCTGGTTCGGATCGGTTCGGGAGAACCGGATGTTAATTCGCCGAACCGGTAGTTGCAAAGACTGGCTGACCCCGCCTGCCCCTCCCTTCCCAGGAGTCTCCACACGGCCTGTTTTGGATGCCAGATAAGTGCAGGGTCCGCGTGTAGGCTCTGGGACAGTGAAAAACAGGCCTACCAGAAGTACCAGAAGTCTGGAAATGGGCCTGTTTCCGGCCTCCGGAGGGCCTCCAGAGCCAGAGGGAGGCCATTTTGGCCCTCCCAGAGGCTTGAGGAAAGCCTCCAGAGCCTGGGAAGGGTGAAAATGCCCCCACCTGCTGTGATGCAGGAGACTGAGTAGGCCACGCCCACCATGGCCACGCCCACCCAGCAACATTACAGAGAACCGGTTGCTAAATTTTTTGAATCCCACCCAGTGGTGAAATCCAATTTTTTTTACTACCGGTTCTGTGGGCGTGGCTTGGTGGGCGTGGCTTGGTGGGCATGGCAGGGGAAGGATTTTGGTATTTGCCGGTTCTCTGAACTATTCAAAATTTCCGCTACTGGTTCTCTAGAACCTGACTTCAAACCAGTGGTGAAACCTGAACCCCTTTGCTACTGGTTCGCTGGCTGTGCATGTGTGCTGCGTGCCAAGCGCACGGTGTGCGCATGCAAGCACATCGCGCACCAAATGTGTGCTATGCACACATGCCCAATACGGGCCAAAAGGAGGCTTGGGTAAGTAAAACAGTGAGGAGGGGATCAGCTGTGCTGCGCAATTTAGCAGGATTTCCTGCTTTCTAGCAAAGCTAAACCGTGCGGCACAGCTGATCGTCGGAAATACCGGTTTGGGATCGAACTCCAGGCTGTGGGCAGAGTTTGCCTGTAATACTGCATTCTAACCACTGTGCCACAATAGATAGATAGATAGATAGATAGATAGATAGATAGATAGATAGATAGATAGGTAGGTAGGTAGGTAGGTAGGTAGCAGTGGTGCGTTTCTCCCAAGCCAGTAGCGGTGACGATATGACATCACCGAACCGGTTCTGCCCCCCCGCCCCCCCCCGCGCCCCACCCACCCACCCCCGTGTTATTCGTACCTTTTATTTGGTCCCACCCCCAATCTATTGCTGCCTCCTGAGTCCCAGCTGATGACTAGAGGGAAAAAAACTGTTTAAACTCTTGCCGCGGGGCTTCAAAGGGCCGTCCTACAGCTGATCAGTGTTAAAAGAAAATAAATGAATAGACCAATGCCTGCAAAAATATATGAGTAGATCAGTGCCTGCAAAAATAAATGGGTAGACCAGTGCCTGCAAAAAATAAATGGGTAGATTGGTACAGCTCTGCAAGCAGTTAAAAGCCTGGTAGACCAATACCTCTGCTAAATCCTAAATAATTGTCACATGACCATCAAGCCATGCCTACAAAATAAGCCACACCCACAGAACTGGTAGTAAAAAAAATTAGAACCCACCTCTGGTAGGTAGGTAGGTAGGTAGGTAGGTAGGTAGCTGGATAGATAGATAGATAGATAGATAGATAGATAGATAGATAGATAGATAGATAGATAGATAGATAGATAGATAGATAGATAGATATAGATAGATGATAGATAGATAGATAGATAGATAGATAGATAGATAGATAGATAGATAGATAGATAGATAGATAGATAGATAGATAGCCAAACAGGCAGGCAGGCAGGCAGGCAGGCAGGCAGACAATTAATAGATTAGTGAAGTGGTATATATGTCTAAGTGATATTGCTATTGTCATTGACTCAGCCTTCCATCCTTCCGAGGTGGGTAAAATGAGGATCCAGATTTAAGGGCCATAGGCTGACTCTGTAAAGTGCTTAGAAAGGGCTGTAAAACACTGTGAAGCGGTATATAAGTCTAAGTGCTATTGCTGAGTGCTAAATACATCGCCTGGGAGGTTGTGTGCACCAGACAGCCTTTGAGATTCCTTTCAACCCTCTGATTCTGCGTTCTACGAATAAACTTCATTCTTCATTCGTGTATCTAGGCCCCTTTTAAAGCTCGCCAAACTGATAGGCATCCCTGCCTTCTGTGGTCCAAAGTTTAATGAGGTGCTATGTCTGTTTTATCTGTTCTGAATCTTGTACCATTCATGAAGACTCCAATTGTTCTGAAAGGAGAGGGTTGCGCTTATCCGCTTTCTTCAGGTCCTGCGTCATTTTGTACAAGTCCATTGTGTGTTCCTTTCTCTTATCATCCTTTTCTAAGCAGAGAAAGGCCAAAACAGCGCAACCTTTCCTCGGAGAATTGTTCTCATTTGTTGACACTGCCTTTCCCTGGACTTTTTCCTACACAATGGGCTATATTTTCACTTCCATTTCCAATATTTTTTTGTTTTGTTTTGTTTCATATTATCAAACACAGGCTGGACGCATATAATAATTCTCCCATTGTCTATTGGGAGAATGTTAGTGAGTGATGTCACTAAAACTCCTCTTGTCCCAGTTCTCAGAAGCTCTAAAGCAGCCCCCCCCCCAACCCCCAGCCGCTTGGGAATCATGGCTCCATTTGTGCAATTCTGCCGACTGCCAGCAGTTCGATCCTGACTGGCTCAAGGTTGACTCATTCTTCCATCCTTCCAAGGTTGGTAAACTGAGGACCCAGATGGTTGGGGATACAATCCTTAAAGGTAAAGGTTCCCCTCGCACATATGTGCTAGTCGTTCCTGACTCTAGGGGACGGTGCTCATCTCCGTTTCAAAACCAAAGAGCCAGCGCTGTCGGAAGACGTCTCCATGGTCATGTGGCCGGCATGACTCAACACCAAAGGTGCACTGAACGCTGTTGCCTTCCCACCAAAGGTGATCCCTATTTTTCTACTTGCATTTTTTACCTGCTTTCAAGCTGTTAGGTTGACAGAAGCTGGGACAAGTAACAGGAGCTCACCCCGTTACACGGCACTAGGGATTCGAACCCCTGAACTGCCGACCTTTTGATTGACAAGCTCAGTATCTTAGCCACTGAGCCACTGCGTATGCATAGATAGATAGATAGATAGATAGATAGATAGATAGATAGATAGATAGATAGATAGATATGCATACGCATATTGCTCCTGGAAGCACGAAGCCGAGAACACCAGCCTGAAGATGACAAATGAGACTTCGTCGAAACGTCGCCAAGACACTTCCAATTTTACGTGGGAGAAGACCCGAATAACCAAAGACCTACATACAAACACCCACGAAAACCTGAGAAAACATATATATGTATGTATATATATATGCATATGACAATTAGATTGGAAGAGGCAAGGGACAGTACAGAAAAAAATCCATTAGACTGAAGAAGTGATTAACAATTAACACTGATTTTATATCAGGGAATCATAGTTACACATCTTGAAAGTTTAAAGAAAACAGGTGGCATAAAAATGTACAAAAGTCCATTAGTAATGTTTATATTGTGTATAAATAAAGAGCACAACCCCACTCTCTTCTAGCACTGATGAGGTTACCTACTTGGATAATGAAACATCTGCAAGAAAACAGCCAAGCTCAGAAAGCACCATGGGCTCCACGATTTTGATTCCCTCTGCAGGGAATAAGAAGAGAATGATCACGCAAGCATCACCTTGTTTCTCCATTAACTTTACAATATTAAGTGATTTTTTTATTATTATTATTTTATTTTTATTATTAAATTTATACGTGCCCATCTGACCATCAAGTGACTCTGAGAGGTTTACAATGTCATAAAAAGTAATATAAACAATTAAAAATAAAATATATTAAAAGATTAAGTATTAAAATTAAAACATTTACATTAACAACAAACCAGCTACAATAATCTGAGCATGGAGCCTCTATCCATTGGGGGGGGGGAGGAAATAGAGTGAGAAGACACAGTCAGGGCAGAACATATAAAGGTATTGATTCCTAGATGATGATTGTCCCAAAGCAAAGGTGCTTTTTTTAGGAGGCAACTGGACTTTCTTGTTTTTTTCTTTTGAAGATGTTTTGCTTCTCATCCAAGAAACTTCCTTTGGGACAACTATGACCTGAATGACTGAGAATCTCTACACAGACTTTTAAATTAACGTTAGATTTTGTAATCTTTTCTCTTTTCACAGGCTTTTATTACTGAGCTAATCAGTTCTCATTCTTGCCACTAGATGTCAGCAAAGACCGGAGTTTTCCCACACAATCTTTTATTTCCTCTGAAACTAAGCCGAACCCCATTAGCACTTTTCTCTTCCTTCCATCACTTAAGGGTGCCTGACTTCTTTCTTTCTTTCTTTCTTTCTTTCTTTCTTTCTTTCTTTCTTTCTTTCTTTCTTTCTTTCTTTCTTTTTCTCTCTTTTTCTCTTTCTCTCTTTTTCTCTTTTTCTCTCTCTCTTTCTTTCATTCTTTCTTTCTTTCTTTCTCTTTCTTTCTTTTCTTTCTTTCTTTTTCTCTCTTTTTCTCTTTCTCTCTTTTTCTTTCTTTCTCTCTCTCTTTCTTTCTTTCATTCTTTCTTTCTTTCTTTCTTTCTTTTCTTTGAAGGAAAAATAAAAACTTTCTCACACGTACACATACTCCTCTGAGGAGAGGTAGGTGACAAACTAACATTATCAAATTTGCCAAAACTGCAGATGGCAAAAACATGAACCTGAATTAAAGTAATTAAAGAAAAGAACTTATCCAGTTTTGTTTCCGTTTTCTGGAAACTGCTTCTGGGCTTTACGTTCAAAAGAGGGAGAAAAAAAAAAAACTTCGACTTTAGATTTTGATGATTAGATTAACTGTATTGTTATAGAAATGACTAGAGCTTACTAAATATGTACAGCAAAAAGTTTAAGGTTGCAACTGTGTTTCGTATTTTACTGCACTGAAAGAAGTTGGAAGTCACAGCTTTTTTCCCTTCCTCCTTCCCTTTCCCTTCTTTTGCTTTTCCCTATTTCTTATTATCTTTGCTATCATTTCTATTTTATATTATAATAAACTTTAATAATGAAAAAGAAGAATTTGCCAAAATTGCAATAGTTCTGACTTTTGCAGATAGCTTCTTTATGAATGTTCTGTGACAGCACAATCCAGGAGAAGATTCATTCATTCATTCATTCATTCATTCATTCATTCATTCATTCATTCAATTTATATGCTACCCATTTTCCCGTCAAGTGACTGGAATTTGCTGCCATTATATTGAAAATGACTAACTGGATACGCAGTATATCATCTAATTGTTAAACTGAGCTGTTTGGTGGGTTTACACATCAGAGTTTATCATAAATAATTAGATTAGATTTCAGATTAGATTAACAGAGTTGGAAGGGGCCTTGTAGGTCATCTAGTCCAACCTATCTACCCAAGCAGGAGACCCTACATCATTTTTGACAGATGGCAGTCCAATCTCTTCTTGAAAACTTACAGTGATGAAGTTCCCACAAGTTCTGAAGGCAACTTCTGTTCCATGGATTGATTGTCCTGGGGTCATGTGGTCGCCATTTGTAAGCGACCCCAGCTGGCGTCCGACAAGCAAAGTCAATGGGGAAAGCCAGATTTGCCAACAATGGCATGATTCATTTAACAATGACTGCAGTGGTTCACTTAATAACTGACGAAAAGGTTTGTAAAATGGGATGCAACTCAGTTAACAATTGTCTTGCCTAGCAATATAAATTAATTGTGGTCCTAAGTCAAGGACCACCACACATGTATGTATGTATGTATGTATGTATGTGTATATGTATGTATGTATATATATATGTGTGTGTGTGTGTGTGTGTGTATGTATATGTGTGTGTGTGTGTGTGTGTGTGTATTTTCTTTTCTTTTATATATATTTTCACTATATATATATATGTATATATAGTGTGTGTGTGGAGTGAATACTGCTAATATTTCCTTCTGCCAGAGCAGAAACAACTACAGAATTTGTCTAGATTCTAAACTCCTGATAATCTCAGATTTTTGTTTCATTTTCTCTCCTTTAAAATTGAAGGAAGGAAGAAAAGAAGAAAATTTCTAGGTAGCCCTTAGAAAAATTAACTACTGAAACTTCAGAAGTTAGAAGGGTGAATGGCCAAGATTTCCAAAATTGAAGAGTGAAAGGCTGATTTTAACCCTGATCTGCCAATCTAACTGGCAGCACCAAAGTTACGGTGAATAATTTTAAAGAGGGGGGGAGGATAAATTAGACAAAATAAAGATATCGTGTTAATTTGTTCAAGGAAACGGGGTGTTTTTTTTTTTTTTTGTGGAATGCAGTAATTGAAGATACAGACTTTTCATTTGCTTATTTTACGTGGACTCACAGCTCTGCATAAATCCTTTTGGGTTTCTGATCTCAGTTTTGGCTGAAAGTCCTCAGCTACTAGAAGCAGTGGCAGAAGCCCCTGGAAGCGTGACTTCAACTTAGCTCAAAGCAGTGATGAGAAAGAGACAGAGGCCAGGCATGGAAAGAGCAGTGAAGAGGATCATCTCCGACACTCTCAAATGAAATTGTCCCACCGTCGTTTCTGGCCCACCATTTTGGCCAGGAGAACGAATGCCAACCCGGTGAGAAGCTCCGCGCCGATAGAGACCCAAGCGAAGACCAGAGACCAGCCAAACTGGATGCTGAGATTTTCCATGAGACTCTTCCTCCCCTGAAAAGACGCAACGTGCTTGAAGAGGGCAGCGGAATAAGCAATGTAGATGCTGACCCCAAGAAGGGTAACAAGAGCTAAAAAGGACACAAACAGAGTCAGAGGGGTCCATACATATTGAAAACTCTCTCCATAACTCTCTCGCCTTCTGCCACCGATAGCCTCCCACTGGCCAATATGCTCCCACAGAGAGGGACTCCTCAGGGTGCCGTCGGTCAAACAATGTTGACTGGCGACCCCCAGGAGGAGAGCCTTCTCTGTGGGGGCACCTGCCCTCTGGAATGAACTGCCCCCGGAGATTGGTATGATCCTGACCTACGTACCTTTCGCCGTGCCCTTAAGACTTTACTATTTCAACAGGCTGGGCTGGCTTAATAACGAATTTTAATGGGTGTTTTAGTTTTAATATAGGGCCAAATTATTTAATATGTTTTAAACTGTTTTTAAATTTTATGGATATACGTGTTTTATTGTGGCTGTGCACCGCCCTGAGTCCCTTGGGAGAAGGGCGGTATAAAAATTTAAATAATAAATAATAATAAATAAATAAATAGGGGTCTAGGAACAACTCGCCGTGGCCAACCTGCCATGTCCAACTTGCCACGGGACAATCCACGTGGGGTAAAAATCTGAAAATAACATTTAACACAGCACAATAGTCGAGCAAAATGGTTCAGTTGAGATCAATATATGTGGGACTGATTGAGGGTAGATTATAGGGATGACACCGAAATATAATTGTATCGTATTTTATTTATCTATATATTAAATTATTGTATTTTGTTCCAATTTCATTTTAAACCATGCTTTTTTCCAATTTCATTTTAAATTGTATTTTATCCAATTCTATTTTAAACCATTTTTATCAGATTTTAGTAATAATTTGCATCTGGAACTCTGCACTTTGATATGGCCCAAGGGCTAATCAATAAAGTAAACTCAACACATAACAACGCGAAAAATGTTATCCACCACTCTTTCTTCTACATTATTTCCATTTTTGTCAACAGAAATAATGCCAAAGAAACAGTGGTGGATTATATTTATCACATTGAGTTATCTCACGTGGAATTGTCCCACCACAAGTTATCTCGTGGCAAGTTGGCCATGGCAAGATGGCCAGGGCGAGTTGGCCATAGTGAGTTGTACAGGGGTGAAATCCAGCAGGTTCTGACAGGTTCTGGAGAACCGGTAGAGGACATTTTGAGTAGTTTGGAGAACCGGTAGAGGAAATTTTGAGTAGTTCGGAGAACCGGTAGCGGAAATTTTGAGTAGTTCAGAGAACCGGTAGAGGAAATTTTGAGTAGTTCGGAGAACCGGTAGCGGAAATTTTGAGTAGTTCAGAGAACCGGTAGCGGAAATTTTGAGTAGTTCAGAGAACCGGTAGTGGAAATTTTGAGTAGTTCGGAGAACCGGTAGAGGAAATTTTGAGTAGTTCAGAGAACCGGTAGAGGAAATTTTGAGTAGTTCGGAGAACCAGTAGAGGAAATTTTGAGAGTTCGGAGAACCGGTAGAGGAAATTTTGAGTAGTTCGGAGAACCGGCAAATACCACCTCTGGCTGGCCCCAGAGTGGGGTGGGAATGAAAATTTTGCAGTATCCTTCCCCTGCTACACCCACCAAGCCACACCCACCAAGCCACACCATGCCCACCAAGCCACGCCCACAGGACCGGTAGTAAAAAAAAATGTGATTTCACCACTGGAGTTGTCCCATTCCACTCTAAAAACCGCTATGCAGATTCTGAAACTAGAAAGAATGTAGTCATTGTAGCAATGAGTGCATGAGTACAGGTAGTCCTCACTTACCATAACTTCAGTTATGATGGTCCCAACCAGTGGTGAAATCCAAATTTTTTTACTACAGGTTCTGTGGGCGTGGCTTGGTGGGCGTGGTGTGGCTTGGTGGGCATGGCAGGGGAAGGATACTGCAAAATTTCCATTCCCACCCCACTCCAGGGGATGGATACTGCAAAATCACCATTCCCTCCCCACTCCTGGAGGAAGGATATTGCAAAATCTCCATTCCCACCCCACTCTGGCACAAGCCAGAGATGGTATTTGCCAGTTCTCTGAACTACTCAAAATTTCCGCTACCGGTTCTTCGGAACCTGTCAGAACCTGCTGGATTTCACCCCTGGTCCCTACCCTCCCTAAAGGCTCAAATCTGGAGTGCTGATGGTGGCACACACAGAGAGACACACCTGTGGTATGGAATGGGACAACCTGGTGTGGCCAACTTGCCACAGCCAACTCACCACTGCCAACACACCCACCATGGGACAACTCGCTGCGGGACAATTCAACAATTCAATGCAAGTATTTAAAATAATTAAAAACTTAGTTTAATTTTTGCCATTCACATTTCATTCGGTCCCTCCTTTTGCATTCCTTTCTTTAATGATTCTATTCCACCATTTCTAATATCAAAGTTGGCCACGGCAAGTTGGCTGTGCCGAGTTGTCCTAGACCAGGTGTCTGCAACCTGCGGCTCTGGAGCCACATGTGGCTCTTTCATCCCCCTACTGTGGTTCCCTGTCTGCTGAATCCACCACTGGCTGGCCCAGCCCCTCGCCCTCCCCTCCTAGTCACTCCTTGCCTGGTCTAAGAAGGTAAGGGCGATTACCTGAAGTAACACCAGGAGGCACAAAACCTGGGTAAGCGTGGCTGGGATGTGTGTCATGTGACTGGGTGGGAGCGACTGATGTGGAGTTGGCCACGCCCACCCAGGTTTTGTGGCTCCCGGTGATTTCTTTTCTGTGGGAAACAGGTCCACATGGCTCTTTGAGTGTTTAAGGTTGCAGATCCCTGTCCTAGACCCTCAGACCTAGACCTAGACAAGCCAAGAGCCTTGGTGGCGCAGCAGACTAAAGCACTGTTAAGTAATACCAGCTGCCTGCAATTACTGCAAGTTCAAATCTCACCAGGCTCAAGGCTGACTCAGCCTTCCATCCTTTTGAGGTAGGTAAAATGAGGACCCGGTTTGTGGGGGCAATAAGCTGACTTTGTATATATAAAAAAAGAACACCACTTAGGGGGGCCCGAAAGCCCTACTAAGCAGGTATATACAAAAAGTATGAAGGCTATTGCTTAACGCATTGTAAGCCGCCCTGAGTCTCCAGAGAAGGGCGGCATATAAATTGAACCAATAAATAAATGAATGAATGAATGAATGAATGAATGAATGAATGAATGAATGAATGAATGAATAAAGCATTCCACAGTCACAAGATACAATTTATGACTTTCTTGCCAGAGATCAGCCTTCACCTGTAGATGTGATGACTTACTATGAACATGTCCTTTTGTCTTCTTTGTATCCATTTGTATTTTTTTGCATCTGTTTTATATATTTGATATGGTCAAATGGCATTCTAAGGAAATCACTAAGATTAAAAAGCAGAGGTTTTCAGGAGATTAACCAAAGCTTCTGCCTTGTAATCAACCGAGTTCAGCCAAGAAAAGGTCCTATCAGACTCCAGATTCCTTCCCTTGGAAAAATCCATCCCACTTTTCTGCCCACAGACTTGTTGGAGAAGTTTGGAGAGCCATCTGAGTGGCCAGCGGACTCTAAGTCAACTCCAGATGTTACTTTTTGGACTCTCAAATCATTAGAAACATACAAGAGCAGGGTTGGAAGGAAATGTTGTGACCCCGACTCCTGAGCCTGTCCTAACAGAGGAAAAAGACTCAGAAGGTGATGGGGAGGAACTGACAAGGCCTCCCTCTCCAGGACCCTCCTCTCTGGCAATGCCTCAGGTTCCATCCGAAGGCCAAGAGGAACAGCCTGGGATATGCCAGGAGGAAAGCATATCGGAGCACCAATTGATAGGGAGTGGGGATGATGAATCCTGGCTTGATCCCAGGCAGCGTCGGAGGGAGAAGCATGTGCAGCAACGGAAGAGGCGTGGGAGGGCCAGAGATTGAGCTGAGTCACAGAGCCACGCCCCACCCGGAATAAAAGTGGGTGGGATTGCTCTTCAGGCTTTGTGACCGACAAAGTTAAACCCTGCAAGTCACATCGTGATCTCTGAAATTCGGCTTGGATATATTTTGGACTGAACATTGACTAAACTCTTGTCTCGTGGATAATTTGTTGCTCCTGGAACAGACTGAAGATAAGTCCTCTTCTGCTTTATGGGAGTGAAACCTGTCTTGACAGGCATTCGGCAGTTTGCTGCCAAAATCTTGGTCTGACAAGAATTCTAATCTGTTTACCTAATAAAATATTGGCAGGCGTGCTTGGTATTACGTTTGCCTGTGTGAGGAAGGGGGACAGAACAGGAAACTTGGAGATCTTCTAGTCCAGCCCTCTGCTCAAGCAGGAGATCCTATTTCATTCTGGACAAATGGCTGTCCAGACTCTTCTTGAAAACCTCCAGTGATGGAGCACCCACAACTTCTGGAGGCAAGCTATTCCATTGATTAATTGTTGTCACTGTCAGGAAATTTCTCCTTAATTCTAGATTGGCTCTCTCTTGAATGATCTTGCACCCATTACTTATCGTAATGTTCAGGTGCTTTGGAAAATAAGGCGACCTCTCTCTTCTCTGTGGCAGCTACTCAAGTATCATAAGATTGCTATCATGTCACCCCTAATTCTTTTCTTCATTAGACTAGACATGCCTACCGTATTTTTCGGAGTATAAGATGCACCTTTTTCCCCCCTAAAAGGGGGTGAAAATTTAGGTGCATCTTATACACCAAATGTAGCCCTGCCCACCCACTGACTCCCACCCTTTGGCCTCTCCCTCCCAGCAGTTACCTCCTTGCAGCAAACAGCAAGAAAAAACAGCTCCTTTCAGCTTCAGCACAGCCTAATTAGCACAAGTTGATTGGATCGGCCTCCCGACTCGCAGCTGTTTTGCTCTCAGCTGTTTTGTGCGGGCCTCTGCTGCTTGCTGCAAGGAGGTAAATTGCTGGAGCAGATTTTTTTCCCCTTGTGCTAATCAAGCTGTGCTGAAAACAAAAATGAAAGTAAAGCAGGCTGTTTGCTGTAACGAGGCAAAATTGCTGGGAGGCAGAGGCAGATTTCTTTTTCTTCTTTTCCTCACCAAAAAAGGTAGGTGCGTCTTATAGTCCGATGCGTCTTATATTTTATTTATTTATTTATTTTGTTAGGTTCAGCTTGCAGTTTACTCCTAACTTGTTGGTCAGGCAATATATCTGTTTCTTTAAGAAACAACTGAGCCACGTAATCAGGGTTTGCTGAACCCTGTAATTAGGCTACAGTGCATAAATAAGCAGCACAGAGAAGCGTTCGTTCTTCCTGCTTCTTCCGGATTGATACCTGATTGTATCCTGTTGCTTACTGCGTCTGTTATATGGTACGGTATACCAAGAGTTACTAAAGTCTGTTTGCTTTGGTAAGGGAAGATACTTACTGGACTGATATTACTGTTTATGACCTTGGACTGTTTTACTTACACCGAGACTGCTTGTTATCTATAAAGTATTATTCTCACACGAGCTGGACGTTTATCTCCTTCCCTGTGTGTTTCTGCTCTGCTCGTTGCACAAGCAACAAATACTTTTTACACACACCCTAACATATTTATTATTTATTTATTAATTCAACTTATAGGGGGAGTCCCCAGGGGGACTCAGGGCAGTGGACAGCCAAACTTAAAACACATATAGTACAAAAGTTAAGAAAAAACTAAAATAAATTAAATCATCGGCATTTCCAATTTAAAATCCCAGATCTGCAAAATCGAAAAGTTCCCAATTTAAAACCCAGAATCAATAAAATCAATAAAATAATCAATAAAATACTCCAAAAAATACGGTAGTTCCCTGACATTGTTCATCATACGGTTTAGCCTTCAGACCCCTTATCATTTTAGTTGCTCCACTCTGCACTCTTTCTAGGGTCTCAACATCTTTTTGTATCATGGTGACCAGAACTGGATGCAGTCTGGTTTCACCATGCAGTATAAAGTGGTACTTTCACTTCACATGATATCACTTCATCTCAAGGACTGCTTTGACCACATACCTCCGAGAAGAAAGAGCACCCCGGTGAACAGCAGAAGGCAGAAGTTTTGGGTGAAGACGCTGATGATACCCACCATTCCTCCAAAGACTATGATGATGAGGCTTAGAGGCAGCAGGATCACAAATGCCCCATGAAGGTCTGGAAGGAGAGAGAGGGAGAGAGGCAGTCATTTCAATTTTCCTCAAAGCAGTGATGAGAAGAAATGGAGGCCAGGGATTGAAACAGCAGGGAAGAGGAAGGTCAAGGTTCCAAGTAACACCCCCAACAAAAGAAAACTCTGAGGTTGAGTTTCCTCGAAGTTCCATTTGATTAGAAATGTCATATTGGCACATCTGGGAAAACCCGAATCTGAAAGCTTCCAGGTTTTCCCCACCCAAAGGAAAGTTCAAGTCCCTTTCCCTGCATCCACATGTCCATCACATGGCCCAATCCAAGCACCATCCCAACCTGAGACGCCTCCCAGTTCCAGCCCTCCAGATGCAGGGCAAGATGTCCTTGACTCTCTGAGAAAGGAATGTTATTATGACTATGTATCACCCTTGCTCCATACAATCCCCCCTCCCAATTTCCCACAGTAGTAAATGTGGCAGGCCTGAAGATCCAACGAAAAAGATGGGTGCGCACTGGCATTGCAGATATGCCCACCTGAACCGATTCTCTGATTTGAGAGAGCTACTGCCCCAGAGGAGAGGCATTCATGTTAGAATAGAATAACAGAGATGAAAGGGACCTTGGAGGTCTTCTAGTCCAACCTCCTGCCCAGGCAGGAAGCCCTACACCACTTCAGACAAATAGTTGTCCAGTCTCTTCTTAAAAACTTCCAGTGTTGGAGCATTCACAAATTCTGGAGGCAAGTTGTTCCACTGATTAATTGTTTCTAACTGTCAGGAAATTTCTCCTTAGTTCTAAGTTGCTTCTCTCCTTGATCAGTTTCCACCCATTGCTTCTTGTCCTGCCCTCAGGTGCATTGGAGAATAGCTTGACTCCCTCTTCTTTGGGGCAGCCCCTGAGATATTGGAACACTGCTATCCTGTCACCCCTGGTCCTTCTTTTCATCAAAGTAGACATACCCAGTTCCTGCAACCGTTCTTTCTATGTTTTGGCCTCCAGTCCCCTAATCATCTTTGTTGCTCTTTCTAGAGTCTCGACATCTTTTTATACATCATGGCAACCAAAACGGGATACAGAATTCCAAGTGTGGCCTTACCAAGGCCTTATAAAGTGGTATCAACACTTCACGTGATCTTGATTCTATCCCTCTGTTGATGCAGCCCAGAACTGTGTTGGCTTTTTTGGCAGTTGCTGCACACTGCTGGCTCATATTTAAATGGTTGTCCACTAGGACTCCAAGATCTCTCTCACAGTTACCACTATTGAACAAAGTACCACATATACTGTACCTGTGCATTATATGTGTAGTGTTGTGGTCCGCCAGCAGCCTGCGGAGCTAGCAGTGGAGTTGGACAACGATGAGGCTGAGGAAGAACATGGGCCAGTCCTGGAGTCAGGGGAAGGCTCAGACGAGGGCTCTGCATCAGAGGCAGAGATGGGGCCAGGCCCATCTGGGAGTTATGTGCGAACTCCGGAGCCTCCAGAGGCGGACAGCAGAGAGGCAGAGGAACAGGAGGAGCCTGTTCCTAGTGCATGCATGAGAAGAACTGCCAAAAGGCAAGAGCAGCTAAAGCAAAATGGACGACTCGGGTGTAAGGCCAGGAGATGATTGGCCCCCTCCCAGAAGGTTTAAAAGAGCAGCAACGGCTCTTGGGATCTTTGTAGGAAAGCAACGTTGTTACATTTGTTTCTTGTTGGTATCTCTTGCTTCTGAACTTTTGCCAAGAAAAGCTTTTAGCAGGGTGCTAAAGAAGACAAAGGTTGATGATAAGGCCGAAGGACTGTTTATGAAGAATTTGTTTTGGAGTTAATTTGGACTAATCTGAGAATGAAGTAATTCTCAGCTGTTCTAATAAAATATGTTTGTTTAGGACTGATTGTGTCTGGTAATAACTACTTGGGCCTGGGTCCCAACAGGTACCTTGCTCAACAGCAGTAACTGTGAGAGGGATCTTGGAGTCCTAGTTGACAACCATTTAAATATGAGCCAGCAGTGTTTGTGGACAACAGCAAAACTCATCCGTGCTTCTCAGAACAAGACTTCAACAACCATCCAATTGATTGATGGCAGGAAGAACCTTTTCCACAATGGCAGTCCAGATCTCAGAGTGCAGGTCTCTTGGTCTGTTGGCCTCAAATACTGTTTAACTTCAAGATGCTGGGCGATTACTTATCCGCATAAATAAATAAAAAGCAAACTATGATGCTAAATCCTCCAGCTGGGTCCTTTCCTTTCCATCTGAGTAAATCCCAGGTTGCATTTCACCAAGCACCTCGTGGAGCAGCTGTTTTTGTTTGCAAGTTCTCCTCGCTGCACCGAGATAATCATTAACCACTAATGGATAAGCTGACATTCCTTGAAGCTTTCTCCTGTGTCCTAGGAGCCCTCCGCATGATGGCTCTTTATCGCTGGCTTTGTTCCAATTCAATTGCTTTTCCATTTCTCTTTCTCTGACCCATCAACCCAGGACCATTGTCTTACCAGCTGCCCAAACAGAAGGTTGCTAGGTGCCTCTCTGTAGCTTTGGACTTCTCCTAGATATGGTCTTCTAAAAACGGTCAGGATTTATGCTTCCAGTTGCTTTATTTCCTCCTGCACCAGCTCAAACCCAGATAGGGGAACCTACGGCAGTTCCTACTACCTCTGAACAGGAATGAAAGGCAGCTGATATGTTCAGAATAATAGAATAACCATTGGAAGGGACTTTGGAAGTCTTCTAGGTCAACCCCCTGTTAAAGCAGGAAACTCTAAACCATTACAGACAAATGGTTGTTCAGTTTCTTCTTAAAAACATCTGGTTTTGAAGCACCCACAACTTCTGGAGAGAATCTGTTCCATTGGTTAATTATTCTCACTGTCAGGAAAGTTCTCCTTCGTTCTAGGTTGGTTCTCTCTTTGATTAGTTTCCACCCATTGCTTCTTGTTCTACCTTCAGGTGCTTTGGAGAATAGGTTGACCCCCACTTCTTTTTTGACAACCCCTTAGATATTGGAACACTGCTATCATTTCACTCCTTGCCCTTATTTCATTAAACTAGACATACATTTGAAATAATTGAAAATTAATAGACATACCATGTTTCCTCGAAAATAAGACCCTGTCTTATATTTTTTTGAACCCTGAAATAAGCGCTTGGCCTTATTGCCATGTGCTCAAAAGCCCGATAGGGCTTATTATCAGGGGAGGTCTTATTTTGGGGAAAACAGGGTACATTTTCCCCGAAGATCCAGAAAGTACCACTAGAGAAGGAGGAAGAGAAAGTTGTCTTTGTGTTACATAGAGAGGTGCCGTGTTTCTCCGAAAACAAGACCTCCACAGATAATAAGCCCAATCAGGCTTTTGAGAACATGCGCTAAAATAAGCCCCCTCTGAAAATAAGTCCTCCCTGAAAATAAGCCCCCCAACAAATATATTAAACCCCATGCGCAGCCGGTTCCTGTCATTTCCTCTGGTTAGGGTTAGGGAGACAGAGCTGGAAATCAGGTAAGACGGCAAGAGGAGCCCCATCTTGCTCCACGCACCCCCAAAATAATAAGACCTCCCTGAAAAAAAGGCTAAGCGCTTATTTTTAGGATTAAAAAAAATATAAGACAGGGTCTTATTTTTGGCGAAACACGGTACATCAATGTTCTCCATGTATGTAATCTCTGTTGTTTTGCCATGGAGCAGGCCCAAAGCCCAGAAAAATACCTAGTGTTCGTTTATTTACAAGAAAGGAAGGGAGAGTTTTCCTATGTTAACAGCAAACTGATTCATGTTGGATCCCTTTTACATTTCCAAAGCACAAGGTGTTGTCCAGAGTCTCTCTCTCTCCCTCCCTTCCTCCCTCCCCCTCCCCCTCTCTCTCTCTCTCTCATATTTTGGGGTTCAAAAAAATATAAGACAGGGTCTTATTTTCGGGAAAACACGGTAGTACAATCAGAATTACTAGATTTTTTTAAAAAGTGTGATTCGTCTTTCTCAAGTCTGAATCATTATCGCTTCACTTCAAGATACTCATATAACAACTTTATTTCAAGAGCTGTATTGTTTGCCAATTAGCTTCCGGGTGCAATTCAAGGTGCTGATTGCTCCCAATAAAAAACCCTTTGTGGTTCCAGAGCTTTTTCTGAGGGACTGCCTTCTTCTCTTCATCTGACCATCCAACCAGATTAAATGGGGTCAACTCCTTCCAGGTTCTGTCCCACGAGACTTCCAGCCAGACTTCATTTCCCCCTTCTAAGGTCAGTAATACCTGGCCTCTGCCAGGCAGCTTCCCGCAAGCAAGGTTAATAGTCCTATCACAAATTGGAATGCTACCATTTCAATAATGATGTTAAAATGCCCCTTCTTAGTGGCAGCAAATTATGGTTGTTATTATTATATCTGCCAATTTCAGCATGGAGAAGGCTCTGTTTGATCTTTCCTGATCTTGTAAAATGAAGTTAAAATCAGCCAAGTGTTGTTGTTAATTGCAAAGTCGTGTCCGACCCATCGCGACCAGTGGTGGGATTCAAAAATTTTTATTACTGGTTCTGTGGGCGTGGCATGGCTTGGTGGGCATGGCTTGGTGGGCTTGGCAGGGGAAGGATACTGTAAAATCTCCATTCCCACCCCACTCCAGGGGAAGGTTACTGCAAAATCCCCATTTCCTCCCGATCAGTGAGGCTCGTGAGGCTGAGAATAGATGGGGGCGGGGCCAGTCAGAATTTTTACTACCGGTTCTCCGAACTACTCAAAATTTCCGCTACCGGTTCTCCAGAACTGGTCAGATCCTGCTGAATACTACCTCTGATTACGACCCCATGGACAACGTTCCTCCAGGCCTTCCTGTCCTCCGGAGACCATTTAAGCTCACGCCAACTGCTTCAGTGACTCCATCCAGCCCAGTGGTGAAATGTAAAATTTGTTACTACCAGCATGGCTTGGTGGGGGTAATGTGACTGAGTGGGTGTGGCCAACTTTTTTTTTTATTTTTAAAACCATTTTTTCTAAAACCTCTTCAGCTAAAGAGATTGTAAAAAAATGCTTTTAAAAGCCTCTGATGATCCCAGCTGAGTTGCCTGATCGTCAGAGGCTTTTTTTTCTTTTAAAAACATTTTTTCTATAACCTCTTCGGCTGAAGAGGTTGTAAAAAAAATGCTTTTAAAAGGCTCTGCCGATCAGGCAACTCAGCCGAAGAGGTTGTAGAAAAATGCTTTTAAAAGCCTCTGACGATCCCAGCTGAGCTGCACGATCATCAGAGGCTTTTTTTTTTTTTTTTTTACTTTTAAAAGCATTTTTTTGGCCAAAGAGGTTGTAGAAAAAATGCTTTTAAAATTTTTTTTTAAAAAAGCCTCTGATGATTGCGCGGCTCAGCTGGGCATGGTGGGGGGGGCAGGGATTTTTGCTACCAGTTCTGTGAACCACCCGCTGCCATCGCTACTGGATCGGGTGATCTGGTCTGAACCGGGAGCATTTCACCCCTGATGTGCACCGCCCTTTCAGTTCATTCATTTGAAGAAGTTTTTGGAGAAAAACCCTAGCATTGTAAAAAAAAAAATTCTTCCCAGTGAATAAATCACTGGAGTCGGAGGGCAGAGTTGGTAGACAACACTGACTTCCCTGTATGGCAACTGATGTCAGGAAATACAACTTAGAAAGCTACTTACACAGGACGTTCTTACGCGAAGTTGTCATGTTTGCGGTCTTAGACTTGAACGGGTTTACCATAGGGAAGCATGTCCCATTAACTGCAAGAAAAGGGGAAACCATCGGACACCTGCTCAAGCAACAGTTTGGGGTCAACAATTTCCAACTTGGCACCACCGCTTAAACAACTTAAGCTTCGAGTTTGCTTAAGCTGGCAGTTAAAATAGAAGCCATGAAATGCAGCCCTAGCCACCCAAATGTTCTCTGCCTCATTATTAGAATGTTCTTAGCATGTTGTGTGGATATGTATTGTCCAAAGTTCTTGCATTCGGTCAGGGCAATTATATTTTATTTCTTTATTTATTTGTCAAGCATATATAAGATTACAGGTAAAAGTATAAACATAATTTGAATACACAAAAAGTGTAAGTAAAAAGGAATATTAGGACACGGTACAGAAGGCACGCTGGTGCTCTTATGCACGCCCCTTACAGACCTCTTAGGAATGGGGTGAGGTCAACAGTAGACAGTTTAAGGTTAAAATTTTGGGGGTTTGGGGAAGAAACTATATAAACTAAATAATTATATTATTGTATTGCATTGTATTGTATTGTATTGTATTGTATTGTACTGTATTGCATTATAATATAATATAATATAATATAATATAATATAATATAATATAATATAATATAATATAATATAATATAATATAATATAATATTATAATATAATATAATATAATATAATATAATATAATATAATATAATATAATATAATATAATATATATATTATAAATTATATAAACTATATAATAAACTGTTTCTTAATAGTTTTTAACTTCTATATGTATTTGTATTTATTATGGCTGTTCACCGCCCTGAGTCCTTCGGGAGTAGGGCGGTATACAAATATGAAAAATAAATAAATAAATAAATAAATAAATAAATATATGGACCAAGCTATAATATTTTGAGAAATAGCATAGTTGAAATCTTGTTGATCTGAACAAGAACTATAGGCTCTCTATCTGTATAATAATGATAAAAACAATTCATAAAATATATATACTGCCCAACCCAAAGACTCTGGGCAGTTATATAATCCATACATATGGGCTATAAAGTATAGGTTTATACATTTCTCATTCATAGTTTCTCAAGGTGCCCCAGTTAAAATAAAATATATGGCTTTTCAAAATCCTGAATATGTGAAGAAAAATCCTTGCAGGGAAAGTACACAATCCACTTTAGGTAGTGACAGCTGAGAATAGATGCTAGGAAGAAATTTCTACCTGGAATCTCCTCTAGGGAGTTGCAGAGAGGATTACACAATGAAAGACAAGACTTATGCACACATTTCCTAGCCACCTTGTCATTAAAGAGGCACCCATATTCACCCCATCCCGCCACCTAGGACAAATTGTCCAAAATTCTCTTCTCCTTCCAAACAACTTCCATGCTAACTTGGACAAGGGGATAGATGGGGAACTCATCAAATTTGCAGATAACACCAAGCTGGCAGGAATAGCCAACACTCCAGAAGATAGCCTTCAGATGCAGAAGGATCTTGACAGATTTGAACATTGGGCACTGTCTAACAAAATGCAATTCAATGGTGAAAAAAGTAAAGTTCTACATTTAGGCAAGAAAAACAAAATGCACAGGTACAGTATATGTGGTACCTCGTTCAATAGTACTAACTGTGAGAGGGATCTGGGAGTCCTAGTGGACAACCATTTAGATATGAGCCAGCTGTGTGCAGCAGCTGCCAAAAAAGCCAACACAGTTCTAAGCCCCATTAACAGAGGGATAGGATCAAGATCACGTGAAGTGTTAATACCACTTTATAAGGCCTTGGTAAGGCCACACTTCGAATCCTGCATCCAGTTTTGGTTGCCACGAGATGTAGAGACTCTAGAAAGAGTGCAGAGAAGAGTAACAAAGATAATTAGGGGACCGGAGGCTAAAACATATGAAGAACGGTTGCAGGAACTGGGTATGTCTGATTTGATGAAAAGACGGAGTAGGGGTGACATGATAGCAGTGTTCCAATATCTCAGGAGTTGCCACAAAGAAGAGGGAGTCAAGCTATTTTCCAAAGCACCTGAGGGTAGGAGAAGAAGCAATGGGTGGAAATTAATCAAGGAGAGAAGCAGCTTAGAACTAAGGAGAAATTTCCTGACAGAACAATTAATCAGTGGAACAACTTGCTTCCAGAAGTTGTGAATGCTCCAACACTGGAAGTTTTTAAGAAGAGATTGGACATCCATTTGTCTGAAATGGTATAGAGTGTGCTGCCTAAGCAGGGGGTTGGACTAGAAGACCTCCAAGGTCCCTTCCAACTCTGTTATTCTAAATTCTAACTTCTCTTTCATCAGACTAAATCATAGGGTGGGGGGGGGACGACATTATAGCATTATTTTTGTTCTTCTAAGCCTTGACAATATTCGAAAGGCCATGGGTTCAGATGAATCTTGTTTGAAACGAAACTGTAGTCATGGAACCTAGCCATTGTTACGATAAGGGAACAAAAAATGGGGTGAGAAGCTTATGCAAATTCAGGAGAATTCACACGTTTGTGTACCCCTGTGACAAAATGACACCGAACATTTTTAAAGCTTTCTCCTTATCAAAATACACAAATCTTCTCCTTTGGCATTAAAAGTCTCCATCTACCACATTGTTGGACCACTTGGGAGTCTAGCCTTGGGAAAGGGTCATTCAGTTACGCCAAATACATACACCGATTACTTGCCAAAAAAACAACCACCAACTTCCCAGGAAAACCCTGGATGTACTTACATTGGCAAGTCCTCCAGAGACCTCTATGGGACTTCAAGCTACCTGTATGGTTGGTGAACATCTCCAATCCTGAAGCATCAATTTGGTACCAAAAGTCTGTGGCCAGGGCAGCCACCAGGAAGGTGAGACTTATAACACCCGCCAAGACTGCAAACACAGAAATGCTGTTCAGTGTAACTTTCATTTTGATGGCTGCTGTCTGCGTTGGCCCTTGAGTCTCGATGATGTTCTCCACTGGTCCTTAAGAGTAAACGAACAGGACTGCTGTGGACATCTCTTGCAAGCCCACCTTCTGGAGTTTCTCTGGATGCCCAATGTTCCTATCTGCAGCCTTTCCTTAAATTTTACTGATGTGTAAATCCTACTGATAGATTGATCGTCTGCTGGAAGGTATAGTCACGGATGTAAATTGAATTCTGCCTCCTTTTCTTTATTTACTCTTCTCTTGTTGGTAGCGGATGCCCAGTTACTTTGGGAAAAGGGGAGGTGTTGACTAGCAGCGTCCCTCACATTTCATCCAGTTGTCATGTGATAAAGTAAATACGTAAGATTAAATACCCCCTCGGATGAAACGGTAATTAGAAAGATACTTGAGTGTGCTGAAATGGACAGGATGACCATGGCGTTAAAAGAAAGAGAAGAATCGGATTATTATAAAACTTGGAGTAGACTGTACAAGTGGCTAGAGAATAGAAGCCAAAACAAGAAATAAAAGTTCTAAAACCATTGACTATAATATAAAGATAAATGTATATATGTACAATCGGTTATAATCAGTATTATATTATTATAATATAATTATTATACTATTACTAGAATCGTTAAAATCTATGAGAAGGCAATTATTGAATAGTGAATTGCAAAAGCATGCTGATAAGGAAAGCTGTAAAATTGTATTACACTGTTGTGTTGTTTGTTTTTTCTATTCGTTTGTATTCGTCTTGTTATTATTATTTTTCCCCTTTTCTTCCACTTGTGGTTTTTAAAGTTGGAAAATGTTCAATAAAAACCATTTTTTAAAAAAGTAAATACTTAAGATACTCAGTGCTAACATTTCCTCTTAATTTGTTGAAACGTCGAACAGCTCTCTAGTAGACCTCGGGACTTCTATTTCCCCCAGACATGGGGACATTGAAGGAAGCCCAGAGGAGACCAGCAACTTTCAAAACCATGGACAGCTCCTTAGGTGTGAATCGCTTGGGTCTTTGAATGGTAAAAGAGTGGGTTTTCCCCCAGAAAATCCTGTTTTTTTTAAAAAAAAAAAAAACCTCTATGAGGCATTTACAGAACCCTGTAACTGTCCTCCCTCGTACAATATTACCCATATATGCTCAAGACAACCTTTGGGGTAATTCTTATAGCTCTCTGCTTGTATTCTGAAAAAGCCAACTCCGTACATTTTGTGCATTCCCAACAAGCGGTATGCAATTCTAATCCTCTAAAGAAAAATAGCCACCGTGGATGCTAATTGTATACATGAGTCAGTCTGTAGAGTTCAATTAAGCTTCACTAAAAGTTCAGTAGATTCAAGCAGCTTCTACTGCCTTCATCACCTTGAACAGGTGTGTCAAACTCGATTTCAATGAGGGCCACATCAGGATTGTGACCTCGGGGGTGGGGGATGGGCGTGGTCAGGGTGGGCATGGTCAGCTTGACATCACTCATGTCGGGGTCATGACTTGTTGGCGAAAACAGGCTCCTGAGCTTCGTTTTCAGCCGCAATGGCCTCCTGCAGCCCTCTGCTAACGAAAATGGAGCTTGGGTGGGTCATGCATTCACCCTGGGCCCCATCTTCAGCTGGAATGTCCTCCTGCAGCTCTCTGCCAATGAAAACGGAGCTCCATTTTCGCTGGCAGAGCACTGCAGGAGGCCATGTCAGAAGTGCAGCCCTCCCAAGCTCTGTTTTTGCTGGCAGAAGACCATGGGTCAGTCCTTTGCTGTTTCCGGGGTGGCCTCACAGGTCAGATCTAAGCACCCTGCAGGCCGGATCCGGCCCCCGGGCCTCGTGTTTCACACCCCTGACCTTGAGCTATGAGGATCCATTCTCGTCTGCTGTTAAATCAGGATGGCGTCCTGATCTTTTGCTTTATTTTCTCTCTTCTTTTAGAACATACTGGAAGGTGGTTGAGCTTCTGAGATACAGTAAATTTTTGGTCTACAACTCGGTTTGTAGGAAGAAGCTTAATCTGATGGAATCGTAGAATAACCATCTACTTTAATGCCTTGCAATATATGAAGCAAAAACATCTTTCTGAATGGCCCAGAACTAAAGACAGGAGTTGTGTTTGATCCTGTAAGGAGGGGGGAAAAAATCTACTAACTGATAGTTTGTTTTGGAACAATTTTGTAATTTATTACTTAAAAATGATATTTGCTTGGACCTCCTAAAGTATCAATATTTCAAAGTTCCATATTTTAAGGAACAAAGGATTGGCCAGCCTGTGAGATTTAGATTCTGGGCAACAAGTTTCCAGCACTTTCTCATTTTGTAAAATATGAGTTAATCTTTCCCCACCAACGCCTTAGAGGGAAACTGTTCCTGATATCATGACTATGCTTAGCTATAAAAGGTTCTGTTCAGAGGTGGTATTCAGTTGGTTCGGACTAGTTCGGGCAAACCAGTAGCAGAAATTTTAACTTGTTCACCCAAACTGGGGAGGGGAGGACCATAAAGGGACAGGCCACAGGAGCTGCCTTTTCTGCCGGTTCTGTGGGCGTGGCTTGGTGGGCGTGGCTTGGTGGGAGTCATGTGACTGAGTGGGTGTGGCCAACTCAATGTCACTCACAGTAAGGTGCCGCTCCACCTTGCAGTGAGTGACGTCAGTTGGCCATGCTCTCTCAGTCACATGACCCCCTCCACCAAGCCACGCCCACCAAGCCATGCCCACAGAACCGGTAGTAGAAAAATTTGAATCCCACCACTGTAATGGATTTAGTCTTTCAGATCTTGAGAACCAAAATGCACAACGAAGGGAAGGATAAATAAACACATTTTGAAACCATATGATGTTCACTGCATTGAATAAACCATATAACTCCATTTTGGATTCTGACAAATGGGCAGCTGTTTATTTATATTCACTATTTCTATACCACCCCAACTGCACATCTCTAGGTGGTTCACAATAGAATCATAAAATAAAAACTACATCAAACATAAACATTTTAATAACGCTCTTCGTTAGACCAGGTATATCTGGTTTCCTCAGTCATTCATCATATGGTTAGCTTCCCCCACTTTTTCATCTTTGCCGCTCTTCTCTGCACTCTTTCTAGAATATCTCCACATCTTTTATTGAATCATGGTGATCAGAACTGGATGCAATATGCAACAACAGCAACTGAAATTTCATCCATGCAGTTCAATTAATGGGTTTTAAGAGACAATTTGCAATAATAATGGTTACAAGTCACTTTAAGGAAAAAAGAGCTACTTGTAAAAAATACCCCCACAACAAGAAATCTCTACTATGCAGAAAAGAAAAACAACCTCACTTGCAGAAAGAAAGAAAGAAAGAAAGAAAGAAAGAAAGAAAGAAAGAAAGAAAGAAAGAAAGAAGCAGAATATTGACAGTTGAGTACCCATCTAAGATAGGGTGAAATCCAGCAGGTTCTGACAGGTTCTGGAGAACTGGTAGTGGAAATTTTGAGTAGTTCATAGAACTGGCAAATGCCACCTCTGGCTGGTCCCAGAATGGGGTGGGAATGGAGATTTTGCAATATCCTTCCCCTGGAGTGTGGTGGAAATGGAGATTTTGCAGTATCCTTCCCCTGCCACGCCCACCAAGCCATGCCCACCAAGCCACACCAAGCCCAGCAAGCCACACCCACAGAACCGGTAGTAAAAAAATTTGGATTTCACCACTGATCTAAGATTAAATGTAACCTAGCTCCATGTTCTTGAGGTTGGAGGTCTTTAGTAATAAAACTAATACTGATAGTTCTCACACTTGGGATGGTTCAAAGTTATGACTTACAACCAAGTTCCAAGGTTTCAGTATCGCCTCCCCCATTGGTTATATCATTGCATTTTGCGTGCTCAGTAACCAGCCTGCATTTATGGCCATTTGCAGTGTATTTCACTCATATGACCATGACAGGTTCATAAATCTGGCCTATAGCAAACTATGGGTTCACTTAACAACTGCCACAAGGAAGGTCATAAAAATGGGTCCACCTACATGGTGACCCACTTAAGAATCCAACGTTGAGGATTAACTGTAAACTAGCTGAATCCAGAGATTTTAGATGCTGTACAACAACAGAATATAAAGGAGAATATAATAAAAATGAATACTACAAGCAACAAATAAGTTAATTATCAAAGATCTTGCAGAAAAATCAGGTGGTTTTTTTTTATTCAAATACCAAATCAATTTGAATTTGAATGCTTTATCAAATGGTTTTGCAATATTGAAGGATTACGTAAAGCGGACATTACATAAAAGCAATTAAAAAAAAAATCAACAGCCAGCACAAGTACCACTTATCTCAAGATAAGGAGAAAATTAAATATAATCAGTCAGTACAATATTCTAGCACTCTAAGCAAATAGGAAAAAAAGCATAGAACAACCAGGAAGGTAGGTGAAATAGAGATTCAGCTTAATAAAAGATTGGAAAATGAGAAGATCAGAATGATAGGTTTACAAAAGAGATGAAAACATCTGAGCACAACGCAGGATCTGACCAAGGCCGCTTTTTCTCCAATCTCTTGGTCCAACAGAAGATAACAATTGTTTGCAGTGTGCTAGAAATTGACTGTGTTTTCTTGTTTTCCTCTCTGATCTGGAGTACATATAAGCCTTATTATCATAGAAAATAGAACATGGGTGGGCAATTCATTTTCCAGACGCCACATGAGAAACTAGAACTGTTGTGGGTGGAATCAATAGGGCCGCTGTCACAAGCCAGACAAGACCAGGCAAAAGGTAAGATGTGGGCCGCAGGCCATAGAATGCCCAGGTCTGATATAGAATCATAAGACTGGAAGGGACCTCAGAGATCTTCTAGTCCAACCCACTACCCAAGGCAGGAGACTTACACCAGCCCAATCAAATGGATGTCCAGTCTATTTTTGAAAACCTCTGGTGATGGAGCACCCACAACTCCTGGAGGCAAGCTATTCGGCTGATTAATTGTTCTCACTATCAGGAAAGTTCTCCTTACTGCTAGATTTGATCTTTACTGCTAGATGATGTTCCACCTAGTTATTTTTTATTCTGCTTTCTGGTGCTTTGGAGAATAAATCAGTCCCCTCTTCTCTGTGATAGCCCCTCAAGTACTGGAAGACAGTTATCATGTTCCCCTCTTCCCTCAGTCAGACTGAATCAGTTTCAAATCATAAGGAATGCCTCTTGTAGCCATAAAACATTACCCCAGATATGAAACTTTAATATTTTTTCTAATATCTAATACATGTTTCACCCCTCAAAATATGTTTATGCTGCCTACTGCAGAATATGGGGAGTTTCTTTAAAAAGTTTTGCAACTTTGCAAAAATTAACACATCTCCAGCACCTGCTTTTCTGAGCTATAGTGCACCTCATAATTTGAGGAAACTTATAAATAGCATGGTGTCTTATTAAATACATTTATTTTTAAAATTCCCTGGGACTTTTTGGTTATTTTTCAGGATTCCTTCTGCAGGTCAGGACAAAGAACTCTATGTGGTTGGTTTAGAGCATATTCAATTACAATACAGTCTGTATATGTTGTGTGGTGTGTTCCCTCTGCTATTCTAACAAGACTAGCTGGATGTATTCAGTAAGTTATAGTTTAGTTAGCCATGGAATTATGTATTGTGAAATATTTTAATAAAATAACAGAGTTGTAAGGGACCTTGAAGGTCTTCTAGTCCAACAGTCACTTATCTGAAATGGTATAGGTACTCCTGCTTGAGCAGGGGACTGGACTAGAAGACCTCAAAGGTCCCTTCCAGATTCTATTCTATTCCTACTCCTATTCCTATTTCATTTCATTCCACTCCATTCCATCCCATTCTAAATACACTCTATTCCTATCCTATCCTATTCTTATCCTATCTTATTTCTATTCTTATTCTTATTTCTATTCTACTCTACTCTGCTCTACTCTAAATACATTCTATTCTATTCTATTCTATTCTATTCTATTCTATTCTATTCTTCATTCCACTATTCTATTCTTCATTTCCAATATTCTATTCTATTCCTCTATTCTACATTCCATTATTCTTATTCTATTGTATTCTATTGTATTCTTCTATTCTATTCTATTCTACATTCCACTATTCTATTCTTCATTCCAAAATTCCTATTCTATTCTATTCTATTCTATTCTATTCTATTTCTTCATTCCAATATCCCTATTCTATTCTATTCTATTCTATTCTATTCTATTCTATTCTATGCTTCTATTCTACATTCCACTATTCTATTCTTCATTCCAATATTCCTATTCTATTCTATTTTATTCTATTTTTCATTCCAATATTCCTATTCTATTCTATTCTATTCTATTCTATTCTTCATTCCATTATTCTTATTCTATTGTATTCTATTCTTCATTCCAATATTTCTATTCTATTCTATTCTATTCTATTCTATTCTATTCTATTCTATTCTATTCTATTCTATTCTTCATTCCACTATTCTTATTCTATTCTATTGTATTCTATTGTATTCTATTCTATTCTTCATTCCACTATTCCTATTCTATTCTATTCTATTCTATTCTATTCTATTCTATTCTATTCTATTCTATTCTATTCTTCATTCCATTCTATTCCATTCCATTCTCCCCCTGCTCCAACAGGAGACCTTATAACATTCTGGACAAATGACAAGTGGAAGAGCTTGCCTTCCTAGTCTCTTCTTAAAAATCCTCTAGTGATGGAGCATCACAACTTCTGATAAATTGGACTTTTAATTGCAGCTAAAGTTGAAGTTCCCTGAAATATCAAAAGGAGAGAGAGAGAGCGAGAGAGCTTAAGTGCCTCCATTTTGTTCAGTGAGGACTAACATACCCATCCCGTCTAGAGCGCAGGTTGCCATAGCAACCCTGAAAAGCGAGAGGAGGACGATCCTTTCAGGGCGGAGAGGAACAGCCCCGCCCAGTAAGGTACTCCTCGTCAATGATTGGTCAGTTCGCGCGAGAGGCGGGGCGCTACAGAAGGCATGAGCCGGAAGTCGGAAACAGGAAGCAGCTGATGGGGGGGGAAGAGAGCGAAACAGTAATGGTGGTGTGTATGTGTCGCGTCTCTGAAGCGCGGCGGGAGGTGAGTTCAGACGGAGCTAAAAGGGCTTCGGGAGCTGTTTGTCTTTCAGCGAGCCAAAGTGCTGCGCTGGGCTGCAGGAAGCCACCGGGGAAGGGGAATAGTGGGAAAGAGGGTTCCTCTGCGCGCTTGTAGAGTCCCAGTTGCCCCTCTTCCCCTTGGAAGGAAGGACAGGAAGGAAGGAAGGTGGAAGGAGGGACTGGAAGGAAGGTGGGAAGGTGGGAAGAAAGATGGAAGATGGAAAGACTGGGAAAGAAAGGGAGGAGGAGGAACTGAAAGGAAAGAAAGGTGGAAGGTGGAAAGAAAGGTGGAAGGAAGGACAGGAAGGAAGGAAGGTGGAAAGATGGGGAAAGAAAAGTGGAAGGAGGGATTGAAAGGAAGAAAGAAGGAAAGGAAGACAGGGAAAGAAAGGTGGAAGGAGGGACTGGAAGGAAGGAAGGAAAGTGGGAAGAAAGGTAGGTGGGAAGGAAGATGGAAAGACGGGGAAAGAAAGGTAGAAGGAGGAATTGAAAGTAAGGAAGATGGAAAGGAAGACAGGGAAAGAAAGGAAGGAAGGACAGGAAGGAAGGTGGAAAGAGGGGAAAGAAAAGTGGAAGGAGGGATTGAAAGGAAGAAAGAAGGAAAGGAAGACAGGGAAAGAAAGGTGGAAAGAAAGACTGGAAGGAAGAAAGGTGGAAAGAAAGACAGGGAAAGAAAAGTTGAAGGAGGGACCGGAAGGAAGGTAGGTGGGAAGAAAGATGGAAGATGGAAAGATGGGGAAAGAAAGGTAGGAGGAGGAATTAAAAGTAAGGAAGATGGAAAGGAAGACAGGGAAAGAAAGGAAGGAAGGACAGGAAGGAAGGAAGGTGGAAAGAGGGGAAAGAAAGGTGGAAGGAGGGATTGAGAGTAAGAAAGGTGGAAAGAAAGACAGGGAAAGAAAGGTGGAAGGAAGGAAAGGAAGGAAGGTGGAAAGGGGAAAGAAAAGTGGAAGGAGAAACTGAAAAGAAGGAAGGTGGAAAGATGGGGAAAGAAAAGTGGAAGGAAGGACTGGAAGGAAGGTGGAAAGATGGGGAAAGAAAGGTGGGAGGAGGAACTGAATGGAAGGAATGTGGAAAGAAAGACAGAGAAAGAAAGGTAGAAGGAGGGATTGAAAGGAAGGAAGGTGGAAAGATGGGGAAAGAAAAATGGAAGGAAGGACTGGAAGGAAGGTGGAAAGAAAGGTGGAAGGTGGAAAGATGGGAAAAGAAAAGTGGAAGGAGGGATTGAAAGGAAGGAAAATGGAAAGACAGGGAAAGAAAAGTGGAAGGAGGGACAAAAAATCCAAACAGGATTGATGGCCAGGTCTGGGAGAATTCTTAAGAGACACAAAGTAAGGATGAATTTGTAAGTCATAAGCCACATTGGTTTAACTGTCTCCCAAAGCAGTAACAATAACAGTGGGGGAAAGGACCTTTGAGGTCTTCTAGTCCAACCCCCTGCTCAAACAGGAGAACCTATACCACTTCAGACAAGTGGCTGTCAAAGCCACTTAAAAGCCTCCAGTGATGGAGCATACAAAATGTCTGAAGGCAAACCTTCCACCGGCTGATTGTTCTCACTGTAAGGAAATTTCTCATTAGTTCTGAGCTGGATTTCCCCTTGATAAATTTTCATCTGTGTAGCTCTGTGAACTTGCTGGCTTTCCTCCCCTCCTTGTGTCATTGTCATCGTCCGTCCCCACAGCAGCAGGAAGATCTGCCCTCTTTCGTTCATCGTTCTGAAAAAGGGTGGCTCTATCCATAAACAGATTACTTCTAGCTCCCCATCATACATGGGTACATATTTTCAAGGGAAAGGAGACGTTTTGCAGTGAAGAGAGGAGCCATGGTTTATTATGTGAGGATAATATTACCATTTATGAATGTGCTTATCCATGCAAATTCAATAGACTTCAAAAATTATTTATTTATTTTTTAAAAATTGATTTATATGCCGCCCTTCTCTGAAGATTCAGGGCGGCTTACAATGCGTTAAGCAATAGCCTTCATACTTTTGTATATTTATACAAAGTCAGCTTATTGCCCACACAAACTGGGTCCTCAATTTACCTACCTTAGAAAGGATGGAAGGCTGAGTCAACCTTGAGCCTGGTGAGATTCGAATTTATAGTAATTGCAGACAGCTGGTGTTAATCCATTTTAAAGGATTTGTTTCTGAACTGTGTTCCTTCCTAATTTATCTAGAGACTACATGCTTTCTTCATACACAGTACTATTTCTTCTACAGTAAGACTCATTTTGAAATATGGTATACAAATGTTATTAATAGTATGCATAAAATAGCAAGTAATCCATTTTTTTTTTTTTTAACCGTGCAGGCTCAATCCTATTTGCTGTTTAGCAAGTTCTGCTGAACTCTTTGGAGCCTACTCCCAGGTAAATGAGTAGAGGATTGCACTCTGAACTCTTGTGTTTTGAACACAAGGCTGTATTTTTTTGTGAAATGTATGCACAAGAGTGCCACACCTTCAAAATAGGTTAATACAAAGACGTGTGAAGTATGGGTAGGCCTTGAATTAAAACCATTTCTTTAGTGACCATTCTAAGTTACAATGGCACTGAAAAAAAAGTGAATTAAGACTGTTTTTCATGCTGGAAACCATTGCAGCATCAAGCTGATGGGATGTACCATATTTTTTGGACTATAAGACGCACCGGAGTATAACATGCACCAAGATTTCGAAGAGGAAAGCAAGAAAAAATAAATAGTTTTTGGCATCCGGTTTTTGCCCTCCCCGGCCCCCAGGAGCACTCTGCAGGCCTCACAAACCCTCTGCGCATCCCATTTTTGGCCTCACAAACCCCCCACACATCGCATTTTTGCCCTCCCCAACCCCCAGGAGCACTTTGCAGGCCTCCCAAACCCTCTGCGCATCCAATTTTTGTGAAAAATGGGCCTGTTTTTGGCAAAAACGGGACACGCGGTGCAGAGTTTTGGGAGGCCAAAAATGGCTGTATTCGGTGTATAAGATGCACCAACATTTCCACCCTTTTTAGAGGGGGGGAAAGTGCATCTTATACTCCAAAAAGTATGGTACCTATGTTGGATTTTATAGGCAGATGTGAAATATTACAATCTTTTCTGTGTCGATTAGGATGTTGCTTTTTTTGTAATTATAGATGATCTGGTCCCCAGTGCATCTTAGTTGGAGAAGGTGAGAGGGGCTATGGATGAAACAATATTTCGAAGTGATACAGTACTCTCTGATATTCACCTCCACACTGCAAACAGAAGGCATTTTATGGTGAGGTTGAATGCTGTTGGCCAGCCAGGTAATATAACAGTTAATGCCATCCCCATCAGGTGTGTATGCAGTTGATTGAGAGAGAGGAAGTGGCTGAACTCACAGAGCTTCCAGGGTTGTTGTGTAGTTATTTGATTTTTTTGCTTACTCACATTGGCTAAGACGCTGAGCTTGTTGATCAAAAGGTCAGCAGTTCAGCGGATCGAATCCCTGGTGCCGTGTAACAGGATGAACTCCCGTTACTTGTCCCAGCTTCTGCCAACCTAGCAGCTCGAAAGCACGTAAAAAAATGCAAGTAGAAAAATAGGGACCACCTTTGGTGGGAAGGAAATAGCGTTCCGTGATTCTTTGGCATTTAGTCATGCTGGCCACATGACCACGGAGATGTCTTCGGACAGCGCTGGCTGTTCGGCTTTGAAACGGAGATGAGCACATCTCCGTTTCACGGGAACGACTAGCACATATGTGCGAGGGCAACCTTTACCTATTGTGCAAACCCAACCAGCTACAGTTCTCAGCCTTGGTTTATGGTTTAATGCTTAAGAGGATGCAATAAGGAAAAAGAGGAATCTAGCTATGACAAAGAGGAGAAACAAGGATATGCATGAGATAAGAGAAACTGAAGAGTGGGAGGGGAAGAAACTAGCAGAATGCATGCCAGTAAGAAAGAGACCACGAAGGGGCTGATAGAACATTTAAGTACAAAGAAAGAGAACAGAAGAAAACAGAAATGGAACACATCTGCGAAGCCCAAGAGAAAAGATATTTCCCTATATCCGGTTTGAAATCCTCAGAATGTCTGTTGTTTGGAATTATTGCAGAATATAAGGGGACAAGAATGGGATCAGTAGATGATAGAAGTGAAGAAAGCTGAATCATTAAATATAGGAATTTTAAACCTCTACATACATAATTATGAGTTCAGTTTCACATAGTTTCCAAAACATATGAAATGCCCAGTTAAATTGGTGGATGAGGTATGTCAAATAACTGTACAATAAAGTTCAAGGGAAAGCAGTCCCTAGAACTTTAGAAAGTCTAACTTTCTAAAGAAAGGTGGAAGATGAAACGGTAAAAGAAAGGATGATCTGTTGGGCAAAAAACCTCGGGCACAATATAGAATTAGAAAAGGGGGACAAATTGTGGAATAGAAACAATAAATTAACAATGGCAGTAGCCTATAAAGAAAATTTGTATAAAATGTTCCACAGATGGCACTTGGCACCAGCGAGATTGGCCAAAATGTTCCCAAATCTATCACCTAATTGTTGGAGTTGTGGTTACAAATTAGGCACATACTACCATATGTGGTGGATGTGCCCCAAGATAAAAAAAATTTGGCGTAAAATTAAAAATTGGCTGGAGGAAATTACCAAATTAAAAATGGAATTTAAACCAGAACTCTATTTATTAGGAATAATTAACCCCAAAATAGACAAATCCGTACAATATCTAATACTCCATATATTAACGGCAGCAAGGATTACCGTCGCATATGGATGGAAACAAAATAATGTACCAGGAGAGGAAACAGTAATTCGAAAAATTCTACGATGTGCAGAAATGAATAAGATGACACTGGAAATCAAGGAGAAGGAAGAGTCAGAATATTATAGAGTGTGGAATAAACTATAAGATTGGTTAGGAAAAAAAATCAAAATAATAATTTGGAATGTTAATTTAATCGGGTTAAAACTAGGAAGTGAACCGGATAATGATGGTTTTGTAAATAGATACTAATGTAAATATAAGTACGTAGATGAACGATTGAATAAGAATAGAGAATATATATCTATGTCGATAAGTAAGCTGTAAAATAATATATGATGTTACGTGTTTTTAATGTGTTTTCGTTTTTTGTTATATTTTTCTTTACTTTGTTTTTAAAACTTAAAAACTCAATAAAAATTATTTTTTAAAAAAAGAAAGTCTAACTCTCCTTTTTTAAGTTTCTTTAAAGGTGCAGGTCATCTGCTTGCCAAGGTAATCTATCAACTGAAATTGTTGCCTCTTAGTCTTTCTCTCGCAGTTCAGACTCCTTTTGCACGATAGCCAGGGGGACCCCGAAAAAGAAGAGAGAGGCCAGAAAACATCCCTGGGCTGCCAGAGCAGAAGTGAGGAAGAATTCATTGCAGAGGACAGAGCTGGTGATGACGATTCTCCAGACAGTCCAGAAAACAAAGGTGACTCCTGCAGAGGATTTGAGGCCTTGTTGGATGAAGATGGGGACCTGCAGGTGGTCCGGAAAGCTCCCCTCCCTCCTGCAGGAGGTGAGAATCAGACGAGGACTAAGGCCTGCCCCATCATTTTGAGTAAGAATGGAGATGTCTTGGAAGAACAAGAACATGAGAGCGACGGTTGCAATATTGTTAAAATAGGTCAGTCACACCACAATATTTAACTTTCATGCAAATAGTGCTGAACTTACAACCGATTGCTTAGCAAGATTATTGTAAGGTCCTGCCTCGCCAGTCTTCTCAAAAGAAAGCAGAACTCTTGAAAACGAAATCCAGTTCAAAAGGAATCTTTTATTGGAAGACTAGCTGATAACCCGGTATTTATTTATCCCAATCCTGTATTAGACAGGAAGAGCAACTTCACCCTGAGCCCTGATTTCGGCAAGAATTAAATTAGTTAAAAATGTTTTCCCTGAGCCCCCAGAAGCGTCAAGTAAAATGATACCACCTTGTTGTTTTGCTAGCTGATCCCTGATCATTTGGTATGCTTTTTTTAAATCTTGATTTAGAAGTGGCTTCTTGTCCGTGATATATGCACTAAGCTGTTCAGCGTTGTAGTCCTTTTCTCATATGTAATCTTTGTGAAGTACGTCGTGTCAGTCTCGTAGTGGTGCAGGCAGGGCAAGTTGCAGTAATGTTTTATTGATCATGGCCATAGATAGATTTGTCTTCAAGAATAATCAAAGCCTTGTTGAAAATATCCGGACCAAATCTAATGCTGGATTTTCCCCCTTACCAGAGGGAGCCCCCTGGCGGAGTACTGTGAAGCCGTTACCATGACAACTCCATTGTGCTGTACAGTAGAAGCCATTTTAAGGCAGTACAGTAGAAGCTATTTTAAGGCACAACAGGCTGTATCTTAACAGAAACCCCCCCCCCCCGAGGGGTGTTAGGGGTGTCTTACCCCCACAGTATTTTTTTTTCCATAGAGTAAGTCATCTGTGTACCAAGTTTGGTTGAAATTGCTCAAGACGTTCCAGAGTTATGCTGGAACACACACACACACATCCATTTTTATATATATAGATTCTGACAGCAAGAGATGTAGGCAGGAAGTGACTTTTCCCACTTAAAACGTTTGATTAAACCATTGCAGACAGAGCCCCTCCCAAAGTGCAATACATCATTGAGCTAATCCCGGCTTTGTGAAGATGTGATGAGAAACTCCGGAGGAGTAGGTGATAAACGCAGGTCTCCCAGGCAACGCTGGCTGCACTTCTTCAGAGACGAGATAAGGCAGCTGCTTGAGGCACATTCCATTCCCCCTCCCAAGGGCCCGAAAGTTACAGCAAAGCAAGGCAAGAAATAGAAACACAAATCCAACACAGAGATCCCCCCCTAATCCTCCCCCCCTCCCACCAGAATGACAGCGTCCCTATAGGAATCTATGGGACTTGACAGTTACAATGGATCTCCCAGGGCTACCAGAGCAGAAATGAGGAAGAATTCATTGCAGAGGGCAGAGCTGGCGCTGAAGGCTTGGATTCAAAAGTTCTGACAGTGGAAGGAGGGTAGCCACATGATCACATTTGTACACTCGACAGCTGGCCTGCATTTACAGTCATTGCAGCATCCCACAGTCACATGACCTCCCCCAATTTACAACATTTACAATATGGCTGGCTGGGGAATTCTGGGAGTTGAAGTCCACGCATCTTAAAAGTTGCACAGTTGACCAAACACTGCTGTCCAGGGTTTGTTTTTCACTTTTGGGGCAGAAGAAAAAATCTCTTATTTTTATTACAACAGCTCATATTTTCATTCTCTCCATTTCTGATTCCTTGCCCTTCCTACTCTTGATAGAATGCGAATTATACTTTTTTCAAGCAATATCTCAAAGAGAAGGATTTTCCGCTCTTGCCTTTTCGTCTATTTTCTGAGCTTTGTTGCAAAAGCAGTTTTGAGGAGAATACGTTTTTTTGGGGTGGGAATAATGAATTTGGCCTAATGGAAAAGATTCTTCGTCTGTTTTGCTGTTCCAGAGCACACCATGGCGACACCTTTAGAAGATGTTGGGAAGCAGGTAGGAAGCCGGCTTGCTGTCCCATTTCCCGTCTGTTTTAAGTCCGCCCCACATACAATTTTTCTCTCTGGTTTTGAAGGTCTGGCGAGGAGCTTTCCTGCTTGCTGATTACATCCTCTCGAAGCAAGATATGTTCAAGGGTTGCACAGCGCTGGAGCTTGGGGGAGGAATCGGATTTGTCAGCATCATCATGTCAAAAGCTGCCAAGACCATTTATTGCACAGGTATCTCTTTAGTTCAACTCTTTGGGTGGTTTGGAAATCATAATATTGGGATATACTCCTACCCTCAAAACGACACTATAGGGCACTGCACGTCAGAACAACTAGACATAAGGACAGTTTTCCCCCCCATGCCATCACTCTGCTGAACAACTAATTCCCACAATACTGTCAAACTATCGTATTTTTCGGAGCATAAGATGCACCTACCTTTTTTGGGGGAGGAAAACAAAACCTGCCTCTGCCTGTCAGCAATTTGCCTCCTTGCATCAAACAGCCTGTTTCATTTTCAGCACAGCCTGATTAGCACAAGAAAAAAGAATCTGCCTCTGCTTTCATGCCTAAGGTGGGACTAGAATTCACAGTCTCCTGCTGATTGGCCCAAAGTCATCTAGCTGGCTTTAGTTTAGTTAGTTTAGTTTAGTTTATTTGATTTGTATACCGCCCTACTCCCGAAGGACTCAGGGTGGTGAACAGCCAAGCAATAAAATACATAAATACACAAAATTTAAAACCAGATAAAATCAAATTAAATCATTTTGGCCCAGACAGATTAAAACACCCCAATAATTTAAAAACAGATTAAAATTTACATACTAAAAGAGGGAGGAGATTAGGCCAAGCCCGCTTGATGGAATAAAAAAGTCTTCACAGCGCGGCGGAAGGTGCGCAGATCCGGCTTTCACGCCTAAGGCGGGACTAGAACTCACAGTCTCCTGGTGATTGGTCCAAAGTCATCCAGCTGGCTTTCATGCCTAAGGCGGGACTAGAATTCATGTTCTCCTGGTGATTGGCCCAAAGTCATCCAGCTGGTTTTCATGCCTAAGGCGGGACTAGAATTCATGGTTTCTGGTGATTGGCCCAAAGTCATCCAGCTGTTTTCGTGCCTAAGGCAGGACTAAAACTTCCCCAAACTGTCTCTTTGGGATTTTGATATCTGTCATCTTTTTTGTTTTTAAAGATGTTGGTGAAGACCTACTGAGCATGTGTGAACGAAATGTAGCCTTAAACAAGCACATCACTGAGCCAACAGGTAAAAGACGAGTTTGTTCCACTGATTCTAAGGGGGTCTGATGCTGAACAAACCTGCATGAGATTATGTTGCAATGTGCTTTCAAGATTGTTCAATTTTTTCAAATCCAGCAAACTAAAACAAGCATCAAATCTGAAATATATTATTTAGTGGTAGGTAGCTCATGCAGTTACTTACAGTATATTTTAAAACGTATGATCTTAAGTGTTGCTTCTGGACCACTTTAAGGCCTTGGTAAGGCCACACTGGGAATCCTGCATCCAGTTTTGGTCGCCACGATGTAAAAAAGATGTGGAGACTCTAGAAAGAGTGCAGAGGAGCAACAAAGATGATTAGGGGACTGGACGCTAAAACATACGATGAACGGTTGTCTAGTTTAATGAAAGGAAGGACTAAGGGAGATATGATAGCAGTCTTCCAAATCTGAGGGGCTGCCACAAAGAAGAGGGTCCCAAGCTGCTGTCCAAGCACCTGAGGGTAGGAGAAGAAGCAATGGGTGGAAACTAATCAAGGAGAGAAGCAACCTAGAACTAAGGAGAAATTTCCTGACAGTGAGAACAATTAACCAGTGGAACAACTTGCCTGCAGAAGTTGTGAATGCTCCAACACTGGAAGTTTTTAAGAAGATGTTGGATAACCATTTGTCTGAAGTGGTGTAGGGTTTCCTGCCTAAGCAGGGAGTTGGATTAGAACTTCTTACCAATAATAATAAACCAAATAATTTCCCCCATATATTCCTCCAAACCACAACTTAACCATTTCTGCTTTCAACACAATATACAATTAATAGTATCTCAATTATTACAATTCCCTAGTTAAATAGAGCTTTTTTTCTTTTGTGTTTTAAAATCTCCTTTTTTCCCTAAATTTCCCGTTGTTTGCACCTACCTTTTTTGGTGAGGAAAAAGAAAAGAAATCTGCCTGCCTAATTTTCTAACATGCAAAACCAACAGCCTGCTTTACTTTCTCTTTCGTTTTTCAGTATAGCTAGGGGGGGAAAAATCTGCAGTCTTTCCAAGCAAGCAAAAGAGCACTGAGCAAAACAGCTCAGAGCAAATCAGCTGGGGGTCGGGAGCCGATCTAATCAAGGGCTAATTAGCCTATGCTGAAGCTCCGTGGGCCAATAAAATTACAAAAAAACCACCGAACCATTTGTTAAATTGCTGGGTCGCCCGCCCCTCGCCCACCACTATTTATTGGCAATAAATAGTGGTGCGGAGGGGCGGGGCAAGCCAGCAATTTAACAAACGGTTGGGCTGCACCACTGGCTCTAGGGCGGCCCTTTGAAGCCCCGTGGCAAGAATTTAAACAGTTTTTTTTCCTCTAGCCATCGGAGGCAGCAATAGATTGGGAGTGGGCGGGGTAAACGAACGGCCAGCGATCCAACAGAGCAGAGAGTGAGGGTGAGTGAAGGCATGGGGGGGGCAGAGAGGGCTTTGGCGACTCCTGTGAAATGGCCGTTCGACCCCCAAAGGGGTCGCGACCCCCAGGTTGAGAACCGCTGTTCTAAGCTCTTCTAGCAGAGAGAGGTAGTTGGGCAGAAGCTGCTGCCTTCTCCTTTTTGTGTGCTGATCTGCTGCTGAAGATAGGGCAGTGGGAGGATCCAGGAAGGGGCATTTATTATAAAACATGATTTCCCTAGTAGAATCCCATAGTCATGTTTAAAGTTTAAGCTAACAATCAGAGTTTACAAGTTTTTATAGCCTTAGCTGAATGACAGCAGTTTTTCCAATGGTTTACAGCTTCAGTCTTGAACTATTGACCCTCCATTCCCTTCACTTATGCAAGTGTCTCTAGTCCTGCAAAAAACATATTTACTTAATCCCTTATCAGTGAGAGGCTAGGTTACCCATGGGCGCTGCGTTCCCTGTAACAGCAGAACACAACACTATGGAAAGTATAAGTATTGCCACTCCTAATTGTGCGTTGCGTGCCTTATAGTGAAGCACATGAAAAGCATGCTTCTTCACGGTCACTTAACGTGTTCATTTTGCGGTTACGTGAGGCACTGCATGCATTGGTCTTTATTCTTACAGTAGAGAAGTCATTAATTATAACTTTTTGTGAATTGGGACATTTAAACTTGCTTTTTTTAAAATTCCAATCTAAATTTAGTAGGAGTCGGAGTCGGAGTCGGTGCATTGTTTGCCGACTCCGACTCCGACTCCAGGTACCCAAAATTTCCTCCGACTCCGACTCCTCGACTCCGACTCCGACTCCGACTCCACAGCACTGATTAGAAGACCTCCAAGGTCCCTTCCAACTCTCTTATTCTAAATTCTAAATGGCTAATATTGTTTTATAATTTTAATCTGGGTGTTGGAAGTTCTATAGAAGAACAAATTATGAACAATATATATATATTGCGCGAGCTGCACTGGCTCCCAGTGGTCTTCCGGGTGCAATTCAAGGTGTTGGTTACCACCTTTAAAGCGCTCCATGGCATAGGACCCTGGTACCTCCGAGACCGTCTTCTGCCACCAACAGCCTCCCACCGATCAGTTCGCTCCCACAGAGAGGGTCTCCTCAGGGTGCCATCGGCCAAGTTATGTCGGCTGGCGACACCCAGGGGGAGGGCCTTCTCTGTGGGAGCCCCAGCCCTGTGGAACGAACTGCCCCCGGAAATACGTAAGATCTCCGACCTCCGGGTGTTTCGCTGCGCACTGAAGACCCTGTTGTTCCGCCATGCCGGACTATCAACATAATAGTTTTAAATTGGGGTATTTAAGTTTTTTGGGGTTTTAAATCTGAGCCAATTTATTTAATTATTTTAAATTTTAAATTGCTGTTTTGTCTGTGTTTTTAAATAGGCTGTACACCGTCCTGAGTCCTTCGGGAGAAGGGCGGTATAGAAATAAAATTATTATTATTATTATTATTATTATTATTATTATTATTATTATTATTATTATTATTATTATTATTATTATTATTATATATTGTAGTAGAGTATTTGCGTACTACACTTTCTTCTCCTCTTGATTGAAGAAAAGTACATTGCATTCCTCTACCTCAGGGGTGTCAAACTCTGCAGCGTTACAGCGACATCACGTGACGTATCGGGACTTTTTTCCCCTTCGCTAAACCGGGCGGGGGCGGGGCTAGCACATGATGCATCCGGACTGTGGGCCGCAAGTTTGACACCCCTGCTCTAACTAGTACATGATACTATAGGTAGTCCTCAACTTACAACTGTTCATTTGGTGACCATTCAAAGTTAAAACGGCACTGAAAAAAAGTGACTTACGACTGTTTTTCACACTTATAACCACTGCAGCATCCCCATGGTCACGTGATCGAAATTCGGACGCTTGGCACCTGGCATGGATTTATGATGGTTGCAGTGTCCCGGAGGTCACGTGATCCCTTTTTGCAATTTTCTAACGAGCAAAATCAATGGGGAAGCCATATTCATTTTAACAACTGTGTCACTAACTTAAGAACTGTCAGGGTTCCCACCGATGCCCTAATCAAATCAAGAGCCTCGAGCCAAGCTTCAAAAGAAAACCTGTTATTTATTAGGAGTTTCATGTCGGCAAGTTCCAAGTGAAGTGACTCCACGTAATTTACGGCCCAGTTCTGACCCTGTTTCCCCCATCCCCCCAAGGTGTGTCATCAGTCACATTCTCCCAAGAGATCACTCCCCTCCAGCCACTGTGGGTAACCCTGGGAGACGGCCTTGACAGAGATATAGCTGGAATGTACTTTTGTTTTTGACTGACGTGCTGCCTTGCAAGTTCGTTTTCCCATCCCCCTTGCCTATGACAACTCTAGAACAAGGGATGCTTTGCGAGTTGACATAGCAGTCCAATGTAGTAAAATGGGGCAAAATTCAACACATGTCTCACTTAGCAACATAAATTTTGGGCTCAATTGTGGGCATAATTTGAGGACTACCTGTAATTTACCTTCTTTTTTCGGTATTATGGTCATAGAGCAGCAATAAGTAGGATACAGTCATTTAGAACTTTTAAAAATATAAAAATTCTAAAAATAGTTATAAAAGGGGGAAAATTTAAAAAGTTCTTGACCTAAAGTGCATGGAAGATATATAACAAAACAAGAAAAGATACAGAATGTGTAAATGTCTCCATAGTACATAGCATAGGTAATCCTTAACTAACAACCATTTGTTTAACAATTCTAAGTTATAATGGTGCTGAAAAATGAGACTTACAATCCATCCTCCAGGTTATGACCATAACTACCATATTTCCCTGAGAATAAGCCCTATCCCTAGTATTTCTAACTGGAAAATAAGCCCTAGCATGATTTTTCAGGATGCTCGTAATATAAGTCCTACCTCCAAAATAAGACCCAATTAAACTCGTCAGCCAGATAGATGCATTTAGTCTACATTTCCCTGAAAATAAGACCTAACTGGAAAATACGCCCTAATGCATCTTTTGGAGCAAAAATTCATATAAAACCCTGTCTTATTTTCGGGAAAATATGGTAGTCACTTGATTGCAATTTGGGCTCTTGGCAGCCAACTCACCTTTACAACACAATCTCCCAGGGCCGCATGATCACAGTTGGCAACTTTCACAACAAGCAAAGTTCATAGGGAAAGCCAGATTCATTTAATAGCCATGTGATTCACTTAACGACTGTGGTGGTTCGCTTAACAACCTAAGTAAAATGGTTGTAAAATCAAGTCCAGGCATGTGGTGGCCAGCTCAGCAACAGCTATGCCAGTTCCAATTGGGGTTGTAAGTTGAGGACCACCTGTCTAAGAAGCACATCGTACATTCTTGTTTATTTTATGTATTCTTTGTAAACTAATAGTTTTCTTGCTGCTTATTATTTTGCTGATTTTTAGGAAGCGAAATCAGAGTTAAAAAACTGGATTGGCAGCAAGACGATTTCTGCACTGGTATGTAAGCCTTCTCTACAGCTGATTTTAAGATTTTCTTTCCAATCTCTCATTTAAAACTCAGGATTTATCTGAGATGATGACACTAAAGGCTTTGCCTCTGAGCGTGTAGAAAATGCATTTTTGCCCTTCATTGAGTAAACCATAGTGTTGCTTGGCTTAATTGGGAGGTCAAAGTCCTGAAGAACAATGTGAAATTAAGGTTGCCACGGACAAACCTAAAGCTTCATGTAAAGAAGAGAATGACTATCCCATTTTTTTTCTTTTTATTGAGATGGGCAATGGTGGTGGTGGGGGTAATGTGACTGGATGGGCATGGCCAATTTTTTTTTTTTTTCGGCGAAGAGGTTGTAAAAAAATGCTTTCAAAAGGCTCTGACGATCCCAGCTGAGTTGCCTGATCGTCAGAGGCTTTCTTTCTTTTTTTTTTTCTTTTAAATGCCTCTGACGATCAGGCAACTCAGCTGGGATCGTCAGAACCATTTAAAAGAAAAAAAGGGTTTTTTTCTTTTAAAAGTCTCTGATGAGCCCAGCTGAGCCGCGCGATCATCAGAGGCTTTTTTCTTTTTACTTTTAAAAGCATTTTTTAGGCCGAAGAGGTTGTAGAAAAAATGTTTTTAAAAGTAAAAAAAAGCCTCTGATGATTGTGCGGCTCAGCTGGGCATGGGGGAGGCAGGGATTTTTGCTACCGGTTCTCCGAACCACCCACCTCCATTGCTACCGGATCGGGCGATCCGGTCCGAAGCGGGAGCATTTCACCCCTGCCCTAAAACCCCGAGCTCCATTTTTACTGGCAGAAGCAGCGCAGCCCAGTCCTTTGCTGTTTCTAGGCTGGCGCCGCAGGCCAAATCTAAGCACCCCACGAGCCAGATCTGGCCTGCGGGCTTTGAGTTTTGACAACCCTGCTTTAGACATTTTGGGATATGCAGTAAATAAGTATTGTATATATTTTATTTTCCTTTTTGCTGTAGATCCTGAGGATTGCTTCAGCTGGTCCGAAAAAGAGATTGCTGAGCTGCATGACCTCACCACTGTGATACTGGCTGCTGATGGTATGAAAAAGGTTTGGGAATAGATTATTGAGGCTATAAAAACATGCTAATCAGCCTTAACGAGATTGGAATGTCAGAATAGAGTTGGTTCAGGGAAAGGTTGATTTAAGATGACAGTTGCTTCAGGTAAAGATTTGTGCACAAACCTTTCAGTTCTTGGACTTGGCTGCCAATCAATTTGACAAAACCCAGGTTCATTCTGTACTCAGATTGGTTCAGAATTTTGAATTATCAGAGGAATAGCTATGAAAATCACAACTTCATGTTTGTGCAGTTCTGATAACCCTCTGGTTTTTAAAAAAAGTTTGTTTATTCATGTCAAAAGCATCCCAATTAAGATAAGGCATGCTGTACAACATAAAGTTTAAAATATAACATACAAGATTAAAACAGGTGCAAGCTAAATAAATCTTGCCCAGAACATTTTTAATGAAGTGTTTGGAATCATTATTTAAAAGAATACTTTTTTTTTTGTTGTTGTTCCAAAATTTTTATTAGTTGATCAAAATATAAAATAAATGCAAAGAAAAAGTGAAATAAGGGAGGAAAAAGGGAAGAGTGGTGTGACCTAGAGGTGGAGCTCTTGCCTCACATTCAGGAGGCTGGGAGTTCGATCCTAGGTAGAGGCAGATATTTTTCTCTCTGGGCACGTTCAGATTATATATGCTGAATATAACTCGGCATTGGCAACAGGAAGGGCATCCGGCCAGTAAACGCTCAGCTCCATTCAGTTGCACAGACTCCACCCCACAAGGGATTATGGGGTTGTTAAAAGGGGATGATGATGAAGGGAGGAAAAGGGGACAAAAGTGTAGGGTAGAGGGGGAGGGGGGAAAGAAAAAAAAAGGTTTGACTTCTGACTCCTTTTGGTGCAGTAAAATAAGGCAATAACATGGAATCATGGTTTTAAAAATTCAGTAAGCCGTTTTGTGATCACAAAAATGACACAATGAAAAAGCAGATACCATTTTAAAATAAGTAAAGTATAATTGGAGCCACTTTTCAGGCAACAATATTGAAATTAAATAAACACACCCAAATTTAATGTAGTGGCGAGAAAGGCTCATAATAGTTCCAGGAAGATAAGACCACTGCTTGGAGAGATTTTGTCATTCAGTAATGGAAATTATGAATTGACATTTGGAATGTTCCTTATAAAAGAGTCCTTGGGGAAAATAGGAGGTGACAGCAGAGTTTAGATTCTTTCTATTCATTAAATGAATTTATTTATTTATATCCCACCTTTATTATTTTTACGAATAACTCAAGACAGTGAACCCAAAAACTGCTTTTCCAAAAGGCAACTGGACTTCCTTGGTTGTTATTTTTTCCTTTGAAATGTTTCACTTCTCATCTAAGAAGCTTCTTCTGTTCTGAACTGAAGTTCAAAACTGAGGAAGCTTCTTGGATGAGAAACAAAACATTTTCAAAGAAAAAAAAATAAAGAACCTCCAATTGTCTTTTGGAAAAGCACATGTGGGACAACCGTGACTTGGACGATTCAGAGGAGTGGTGCGGTGGCCTAGAGGTGGAGCTCTCGCCTCACAATCAGGAGGCTGTGAGTTCGATCCTGGGTAGAGGCAGATATTTCTCTCTCTGGGCACAGTGAGAATATATCTGCTGAATAAAACTTCGCATTGGCGACAGGAAAGGCACCCGGCCAGTAAACATTCAGCTCCATTCAGTTGCACAGACTCCACCCCACAAGGGATTCTGGGGTCATTAATAGAAGATGATGTTGATGTCATGGATGATTGAGAATCTCCATAGACATTTATTTGTACCCTACGACTATCATTTAAGTGTTGTACCTTATGATTCTTGACGAATGTATCTTTTCTTTTATGTACACTGAGAGCATATGCACCAAGACAAATTCCTTGTGTGCCCAAACACATTTGGCCAATAAAGAATTCTGTTCTGTTCTGTTCTATTCTATTCTATTCTATTCTATTCTATTCTATTCTATTCTATTCTATTCTATTCTATTCTATTCTATTCTATTCTATTCATCAAGATAGTGAACCACATCTTCCTCCTCCTATTATTGCATAAAAATCTCTCAGTGAAATTAAAAGCCAAATGTGTAGCTACGTGCAGATCTGTGTGTGTGTGTATGTGTGTGTGTGTGTGTGTGTGTGTGTGTGTGTGTGTGTGTGTTGCCATGCCTGTCTCTTGCAGTTACAAAAAGTCCTTCTCTTCTCTTGATGACCGCAATTCACCTGGAGTTCTAGTTTGTCAAATGTGAAGTTAACTGCTTGCATTATAATGCAGTGCATCCTGAACAATAATTGATTGTATAAATCAGCTTTAAGATGGGAGGTTAATGCTTCTGGGTAAACCTTGAAAACCTTCACCATTCCATCTTTTATATTGCAGTATTTTATGATGATGACCTAACAGATGCTTTTTTCAAAACGCTGTCCCGAATCACTCGCAGCCTGAGGAATTCTTGCACCGTCTACTTCTCTATGGAAAAGAGGTTGGTGATTTAAACAGGATAACAGAATTGGAAGGGACCTTGTAGGTCATCCAGTCCAACCCCCCGCTCAAGCAGGAGACCCTACACCATTTCTGACAGATGGCAGTCCAGTCTCTTCTTGAAAGCTTCCAGTGATGAAGCTCCCACAACTTCCGAAGGCAACTTCTGTTCCATGGGTTGATTGTTCTCACTGTCAGAAAATTTCTCCTTATTTCTAGATTGAATTTCTCCTTGATCAGTTTCCATCCATGATTCCTTGTCTGGCCTTCAGGTGCTTTAGGTGGAAAATGCACCATAACGTAAATAGGGCGTCTTGTTCATCACAAACCAAGCAAAAACATAGCTTGCAACTTAAGGCATCATTAGCTTCTCAGAGTTTCCAGCACAATCGGGCCTGGCTTAATTTTTCCCTTTTTTCCCTTTTTAAAATGCAAATTTTAATTTGTTTTTAATTAGTGGGGTGTTTTGAATCTGTCTTTGGCCAAATTGTTTAATTCGGTTTTATTTTGCTTTTAAATTTTCTATTTATATGTTTTATCTTGTGGCTGTTCACCGCCCTGAGTCCTTCGGGAGTAGGGCGGTATATAAATCAAATAAAACTAAACAATCAATGTAGAAAAATACCAACCAATGATTTTAGATCATTTTTATTTCTGGACCAGTTTAGAAAGGGGCCTTTAGTTTACAGATCGTCCTCGATTTAAAACCACAACCTTCAGACGTTGTGGAGGCTTCATCACCGGAGATTTTTAAGAAGAGACTGGACAGTCACTTGTCTGAAATGGTATAGGCTTCCGTGAGGGCGAACCTATGGCACGCGTGCCACATCTGGCACGCAGAGCCCTCTCTGCGGGCATGTGAGCCGTCGCCTAGCTCAGCTCCACTGCGTATGCGTGCGTGCGCCTCCCGCCGGCCAGCTGATTTTCTGGATGCGCAGGGGGCGGGGAGCATGCGGGGGATGCGTGGGGGATCACAGGGGCGCATGTGCAGGGGTGGAGCGCGTGGGGTGTGGCATTCCCCCCAACACACAGAGCCTGTTTTTTGGCCAAGGAGGCTGCAGGGAGGAATGCTAGGCCAAAAACGGGGCGGTGGGGGCAGTCTGCCACCCCTACCCCACCCCCACGGCCCTTTTTTTTTGGGCCCAGGAGACTGCAGGGAGGCCTGCTAGGCCAAAAATGGGGGGCAGGGGAGCTCATGCACGGGGGCGGGAGGGTCATGCGTGCATGCGCGGGGGGCGCTTTGCATTATAGGTGCCAGGACGCGCTGTCGCGCGCGCGCATGCTTTCATGCACACAACGAGAAAAAAGCTAGCCATCACTGGTAGAGGGGCTCCTGCTTGAGCAGGAAGCTGGACCTCCAAGGTCCCTTCCAGCTCTATTCTGATTCTGAGGACCAGAATCTCTGTGGCTAAACAAGACGCTTGTGAAGTGAGTCTCACCCAACGTTACAATTTTTTTTTTTGCCACGGTTGCTAAGTGAATCAGAGTCGTCATTGAGCGAATCCCTTTTACCCATTTACTTCGCTTAAGAGAAGCTGTCTTGAAAGATCACCAATGGTGACCACCTGACCCCAAGATACTGCAACTATTGTTAAATGCATATGCTGGTTGTGTTCTGCCCCAGCTACAGACCCCAAAGAACGCAGCACACACAAAGACCGTTCAAACCTTAATTTACTGAACAAACCAGCCTTTTACAGCAACGGCTGTTAGTTAATTGCATTAACAGCCGCCAAGAATTCAAAGAATAATAACTGAAAGCTTATTATGGTTGGCAGAATGCCCAGAAACAATTTGCAGGAAGCTGATAAGATAAGCAAGACACAAAGGTATGTGAACTAAGTTGTTCCCTGCAAATTGCTTCAGTCGGGGTTCCTCCTTAAATAGGCTAAGGGAGTGGCCAATTAGCTCCAAGCCTTACTCTCAAGGAGATCTCCTGAGGAGCCACTCCTGCCTTTTGGCAGCTCTGCGTGCCCGTGCATCGAGAACAGGCTCCTCCTCTTCTTCCTCTTCACTTAAGGGAGCTTCTGGAGGTTCTGAAGGCCCTGGCTGAATCCGCGCCTCTGGCACCACATTTTCTCCAGCCTCCTCACTGTCCGACTCGAGTGCCAGCTGCACAGGTTGCTGGTGCAGCACCACACCAGCCTCCTTGCTGTCTGAATCAGCTACTAGCTGCACAGGCCGCTTACGGTTGCCAAAAACCAAAATGTTAATCATGTGACTCTGATGGTTGTAAGTGCAAGGACCGGTCAGTCATAAATCACCACTTTCAGCGTTTTTGCAACTTCGAAAGCTCACTAAGCGAATGGTTGTCAGTTGAGAACGGTCTGTATTCCGGCATGACTCCTGTACTTTGAGCAGGTTATAAATTCTACCCAAAAAAAGAGTGAACTTTTTTTCTCCTTCCTCCCTTTGACTCTACTGTCTTGACTTTTAACTCGTTCCAAAGTTTTGAAGCTGAATAAAATATCCCTCCTTATTACATTCCAAAAAAAGGTGAGAATACTGCAGGGCGCTTAGGCGTCAGGAAAAAGGTTATAAAAATACAGCTTATCCCCATGTTTCCCACCCCCCCTTCCCTCCATTTGAATGGCAGTATTATGTTAGGGATCTGACAAATTAATTTTTTGAAACTGTTCTGAGAGACTTTGTGGGATGTGTTTGACCAGGTTCAACTTCACTTTAAGACAAATGGACGTTGTGTGCGAAGCCTACAATCACTTCCGGAGTACTTTGGAGGAGCTGCTGAAAACCAGCGATGGCGAGATGAGATACCACGTTCAGCTTGTCGAGCTGTCTTTTCCGCAGCATATTGTTTACGAGCGAGTTCCTCAACTGGTGGGTATCGATGTTGGCAAACTGCTTATCTGCTGTAATCGTATGAGCGGTAGAAAGTCAGGATGATGGAACAAGCACAAGACAAGAAACGGTGGATGGAAACCAGTCAAGGAGAGAAGCAACCTAGAACTGAGGAGAAATTTCCTAAGAGAATAATTAACCAGTAGAAGGGCTTTGCCTTCAGAAGTTGTGGGTGCTCCCAACACTGGAGTTTTTTAAGAAGAGATTGGACAACAGAGTAGAGTAGAGTAGAGTAGAGTAGAGTAGAGTAGAGTAGAGTAGAGTAGAGTAGAGTAGAGTAGAGTAGAGTAGAGTAGAATAGAATAGAATAGAATAGAATAGAATAGAATAGAATAGAATAGAATAGAATAGAATAGAATAGAATAGAATAGAATAGAATAGAATAGAATAGAATAACAGAGTTGGAAGGGACCTTGGAGGTCTTCTAGTCCAACCCCCTGCTTAGGCAGGAAACTCTATACCATTTCAGACAAATGGTCATTCAATCTCTTCTTAAAAACTTCCAGTGTTGGAGAGTCCATGATTTCTGAAGGCCAAGCTGTTCCATTGGTTAATTGTTCTCACCGTTAGGAAATTTCTCCTTAGTTCTAAGTTGCTTCTCTCCTTGATTAGTTTCCACCCATTGCTTCTTGTCCTGCCTTCAGGTGCTTTGGAGAATAGCTCAACTCCCTCTTCTTTGGGGCAGCCCCTGAGATATTGGAAGACTGCTATCATGTCTCCACTGGTCCTTTTTTTCATTAAACTAGACATACCCAGTTCCTGCAACCGTTCTTCATACGTTTTAGCCTCCGGTCAACTAATCATCTTTGAACCATCCAATCATTGTCTGAAATGGTATAGGGTCTCCTGCTTGAGTAGGGGGTTGGATTAGAAGACCTCCAATTTCCCGTCCAACTCTTGTTAGTTTACGTAAGTCACCACATTGTTTCAGTATTCGTTCCCTGGCTGAATTGATAAAACAGCTTGTACAATGTGCCCCAGACCCATTGTTTCCGATACACACAAAGAGAACATACTCAGTAGATTTTACTTTTCTGCTTGCGAGCTGTTGTGCCCATTTGATGTAAGAGCTGTCTTAAAAACACCTGGGTTGAGCAAGAACAGTTACAAAATGTTCCCCCTGCTGGAAGCCTCTATTTGAAGTTCTGAGCTGTACAAAGAAAGACAAAACATTGAATAAGCCTTATAAATTGTTTTCATGCTGGCCTATTGTAAAACTGGAACACGTTGCACAGGGTGGTGTGTGAAGTGCTGCAGCCCACATCTGATTTAATCTCCGGAGTAAGGAATTGGGGGCTGATCGGTTACAGCAGCTCGGCTGCTATTTGCATCTTGATCAAGTGTTCCGAAACAGGCTGAACCCTGATCCTGTTTCAATGTCTGCAACATAATGCAAAACTTGGGGGGAGCCGGGGGAGGGAGGGGAGATGAAATTATAGGAAACCAAAAGGATGATTGTCTCTCCAGCCAACAGTTGGACCTAAATGTTTGGAAGGTTTGCACCTTTTGTGCCATTCTGGGACAGAAATGGAGAACACACAAAGTGTCTTTGATGAAAAGGGCTATTTTGGGCACAGCCAGCTTCAAAACAACTAGAAAAGTAAACGGACGAAAAGAAGCTACACCAGGGATGGCTAACCTTTTCCAGACCGAGTGCCCAAAGTGTGTGTGTGCATGCACACGCAAGTGCAAACCCCCAAAATGCAACGTGTGTGCACCCTCTGCGCATGTGCCCCACCCCATGCATGCAGCCCACTCCCCATGCGTATGTACTGCCCCCGCACTCCCCCAGGCCATGCCCACTGCGCATGCGTGCGCCACGTCCTCCCCCCGCGCATGCGCACATGCCCTTCCACCACGCATGCGCGGCAGAGACCAGACAACTGGCTGGCGGGAGGCGCACGCACATGTTCTGCCCCAGCTACAGACCCAAAGAACGCAGCACACACAGTCTGTACAAACCTTAGTTTACTGAATAAACCAGTCTTTTACAACAACGGCTGTTAATTAACTGCATTAACAGCTGCCAAGAATTCAAAGAATAATAACTGAAAGCATACTATGATTGGCAGAATGCCCAGAAGCAATTTGCAGGAAGCTGATAAGCAAGACAAGACATAAAGGTATGTGAATTCCCTGCAAATTGCTTCAGTCCTTCCTTAAATAGGCTAAGGGAGTGGCCAATTAGCCCCAAGCCTTACTCTCGAGGAGACCTCCTCCTGAGGAGCCACTCCTGCCTTTGGCAGCTCTGCGTGCCCGTGCATCGAGAACAGGCTCCTCCTCTTCTTCCTCTTCACTTAAGGGAGCTTCTGGAGGTTCTGAAGGCCCTGGCTGAATCCGCGCCTCTGGCACCACATCTTCTCCAGCCTCCTCACTGTCCGACTCGAGTGCCAGCTGCACAGGTTGCTGGTGCAGCACCACACTAGCCTCCTCGCTGTCTGAATCAGCTACTAGCTGCACAGGCCGTGTACAGGCCACAACAGCGCATGACTGGCAGAGCTGAACTGGGGCGATGGCTCACATGCCCACAGAGAGGGTTCTGCGTGCCATCACGGAGCAACACCAAATAATTTAGGGAATTCCAGAACACATCTGCTTCTTTCAACCCTTTCCTTGCGCTCCCTATTCGTTATTCAAAAATATCCCACCACATTATCTCCCAAGTCCCCACAGCCAGCAACTGAATCACCCCGGCTGCTCCTTTTCCTGCCTTTCAAGATCACCGCTTGGCAGACGGAAGTCAAATGCCAGCCTCAGGATTTCCTGTTTGGTTGCAATATCTCCCACGTCCTACTTGCTGATACCCTCTCCTTTTTTTAGCCTAGAAGCTAAAACGTAGGAAGAACAATTGCAGGAACTGGGTATGTAACCTAGTCTAGTGAAAAGAAGGACCAGGAGTGACATAACAGAAGTCTTCCAGTATCTCAGGGGCTGCTACAAGGAAGAGGGGTCCAGCTTATTCACCAAAGCATCTGTTGGCAGGACAAGAAACAATGGATGGGAACTAACCAAGGAGAGAAGCAACCTACAACTTAGGAGAAAATTCCTAACTTAGAGAACAATTAACCAGCGGAACAAATCACCTTTGGAAGTTGTGGGTGCCCCATCACTACAGGCTTTCAAAAAGAGTCTGGACAACCATTTATCAGAAATAGTATAGGTCTCCTGCAAGACCAGGGGTTTACAGATTTACAGATCAATAGAGTTGGAAGGGATCTTCTAGGTCATCTAGTCCAACCCCCTGCCCAAGCAGGAAACCCTACACCATTTTTGACAGATGGCAGTGCAGTCTCTTCTTGAAAGCTTCTAGTGATGAAGCTCCCACAACTTCTGAAGGCAACTTCTGTTCCATGGGTTGATTGTTCTCACTGTCAGAAAGTTCCTCCTTATTTCCAGGTTGAATCTCTCCTTGTTCAGTTTCCATCCATGATTCCTTGTCTGGCCTTCAGGTGCTTTGGAGAATAGCTTGACCCCCTCCCCTCTGTGGCAGCCCCTCAAATATTTGAAGACTGCTATCCTGTCTCCCCTGGTCCTTCTGTTCTCTTCACTAGACTAGCCATGCCCAGTTCCTGCAACCATTCTTCGTATGTTTTAGCCTCCAGTCCATTAATCATCCTGGTTGCTCTTCTCTGCACTTTTTCTAGAGTCTCAGCATCTTTTTTGTAATGATGAAAACTGGATGTAATATTCTAGGTGTGGTCTTACTAAGGCTTTATAGAGTGGTATTAGTACCTCGCTTGATCTTGATTGTATCCCTCTGTTAATGCAACTTAGGATAGTGATATCAGATAGTGAACGAATCAGAGGCTGAAGCATTATGGGATGCTTACAGGCCCTGATTCCACAGTCCACTGATTCAGCCGAATAATTGAATGGAGAAAAATCAGTGACTTTCATCCAGACTTAAATCAGACACTTGCTTCCCTGCTTTTATTACATGCATTTCTTGTAATAAAAGGGAAGTAGTGTCTGATTTAAGTCTGTATGAAAGTCACATTAACAGAGGGATTAACAGCCTCTCAAATATTGGAAGACTGCTATCATGTCTCCTCTGGTCTTTCTCTTCACTAGACTAGCCAGGCCCAGTTCCTGCAACCGTTCTTCGTATGTTTGAGCCTCCAGTCCCCTAATTATCCTGGTTGCTCCTTCTCTGCACTTTTTCTAGAGTCTCAACTCTAGGGTTAGACTAGATGACCTCTGAGGTCCCTTCCAACTCTTGTTATTGTTTCCGAGTTCGCCTCAGCTTTTTCTTAGCTGATCATCCATCATCTGCCCTACCATCATCATCATCATTCCCCTTTTCTTTTTTTTGCGTCCCAAATCCTTTATTTTCTTTTTTAATTTGAGAAGAAAGCAGATACTCTGCAGGTACACCAGGAAGTGCCTCAGGGTCCATTAATGTCCACAAGCTCCAAAACCTGGTCTACCATTTATTGTTCTCTGCAGATACAATTGTTCTTCAGCCCCCAAGCAAATGGCAAAGTAGAGGGAAGTTTCTTCCTGCTTTCCCATCCTCATAAATTTATTTATTTATTTATTTATTTATTTTTCATATTTGTATACCGCCCTACTCCCGAAGGACTCAGGGCGGTGAACAGCCATAATAAATACAAATACATATAGAAGTTAAAAACTATTAAGAAACAGATTAAGTAATTTAGGCTCAAAGATTAAAAACATCCAAATTTATCTAAAGAGGTTTAAAACCCAATTTAAACGCCAGTTTAAAAGCCAATTAAAAAGGGAGAGTTAGGCCAGACCAGCTTGTTGGAATAGAAATGTTTTCAGGGCTCGGCGGAATATGCGTAAGTCTTGGATGTTTCGTAACTCCGGGGGAAGCCCGTTCCAGATGGTAGGTACCCCCACAGAAAAGGCTCTCTCCCTGGGGGCTGTCAGTCAACATTGTTTGGCCGACGGCACCCTGAGGAGTCCCTCTCTATGGGAGCAAACTGGTCGGTGAGAGGCTATTGGTGGCAGGAGGCGGTCTCGTAAGTACCCTGGTCCTGAGCCATGGAGCGCTCTAAAGATAGTAACCAAAACCTTGAAGCGCACCCGGAAGACCACTGGGAGCCAGTGCAGCTCGCGCAGGAGGGGGGTTACATGAGAGCGCCACATTGCTCCCATTACCACCCGCGCGGCCGCATTCTGGACCAGTTGGAGCCTTCGGGTGCTTCTCAAGGGGAGCCCCATGTAGAGAGCATTACAATAATCCAGGCGTGAGGTGACAAGGGCGTGAGTGACCGTGCATAATGAGTCCCGATCCAGAAAGGGATGCAACTGGCGAATCAGGCGAACCTGATAAAAAGTCCTCCTGGCTACGGCCGTCATATGCTCTTCAAAAGACAGCCGTGAGTCCAGGAGGATGCCCAAGTTGCGAACCCCATCTGTGGAGGCCAACGACTCGCCCCCAATAGTCAGAGATGGCGCCAACTGACTATATCGGGACGACGGAAACCACAGCCACTCGGTCTTGGATGTGTTGAGTCTGAGTTTGTTCCTCCCCATCCAGATCCGTACGGCCTCCAGGCACCGGGACATCACCTCGAGGGCATCATTGGGGTGGTCTGGGGTGGAGATGTACAGCTGGGTGTCATCAGCGTACTGATGGTACTTCACCCCAAAACCACGGATGATCTCACCCAGCGGCTTCACATAAATGTTGAATAGAAGGGGCGAGAGGACCGATCCTTGTGGCACCCCACATATAAGGGGCCTCGGGGTCGACCTCTGCCCCCCTGTCAACACAGACTGCGACCGGTCAGAGAGAAAGGAGGAGAACCACTGTAGAACAGTGCCCCCCACCCCCAACCCTTCCAACCGGTGCAGCATGATATCATGATCGATGGTATCAAAAGCCGCTGAGAGGTCTAGTAGGACCAGGACAGAGGAGCAACCCCTGTCCCGAGCCCTCCAGAGATCATCAACCAATGCGACCAATGCTGTCTCTGTACTGTACCCGGGCCTGAATCCCGACTGGAACGGATCTAGATAATTCGATTCATCCAGGTACTGAGGCAGTTGTCGTGCAACCACACTCTCAACAACCTTTGCAACAAAGCGAAGGTTGGAGACAGGACGATAATTTGCTAATACAGCTGGATCCAGGGAGGGCTTCTTGAGGAGGGGCCTCACCACCGCCTCTTTCAAGACGGTGGGAAAGACACCCTCACTCAAAGAAGCATTTATAATCTCCTGGAGCCAGCCTCGCGTCACCTCCCGGGAGGCCAGTACCAACCAGGATGGACACGGGTCCAATAAACATGTGGTCGCATTTAGTCTGTTCAGTATCCTGTCCACGCTTTCGGGAGTCACAGGATCAAACTCTTCCCAAATAATATTCTCAGGACCTGCCCCTGTCATCTCCTCTGGATCAATCCAGTCAGAGTCTAGCTGTTCACGAATCTGAGCAATTTTGTCATACAGATATTGTACAAAATCCTCAGCTCTACCCTCCAAGGGGTCTTCCCGCGTCTCTTGATGGAGCAGAGAGCGGGTCACCCTAAACAGGGCGGCTGGGCGATTATCTGATGACGCAATAAGAGTAGAAAAGTAGTTACTCTTCTCTACTCTTATCGCCACTAGGTAATTCTTAATATGAGATCTTACCAGTGTTCGGTCGGATTCAGAACGACTAGCCCTCCAACTGCTCTCTAGGCGTCTTTTCCGGCGCTTCATCTCCCTCAGCTCCTCAGTATACCAAGGAGCCAGGTGAGACCGGCGCCGGGTCAGAGGCCGCAAAGGCACGACTCGGTCTAAAGCATCAGCCGCCGCCCTATCCCAGGCGGCCACTAAGTCCTCAGCCGAGTCGTGTGCTAGAACCTCAGGAAATGGCCCAAGCTCCATCTGGAATCTCTCAGGATCCATCAGGCGCCTGGGGCGGAACCACCTGGTCGGTTCCGCCTCCCTGCGGCGGGGTGTGGCGGTTCAAAGGTCCAGGCGAAGGAGGGAGTGATCTGACCATGACAAGGGTTCAATCACTATATCCCCTATCTCGAGATCACTCAACCACTGTCCAGAGACAAAAACAAGGTCCAGTGTGTGTCCCCCCATGTGAATAGAGCCATAAATTAACTGGGTCAGGTCCATAGCCGTCATGGAAGCCATGAACTCCCGAGCCACCTCAGATGTCTCGCCAACTGATGACAGGTTAAAATCCCCCATGACCATAAGCCTGGGGGTGTCAACAGCCACCGCGGCTATAACATCAAGCAGCTCAGGCAGGGCTGCTGCCACATGGCAGGGAGCCAGGTACGTGACTAGCAAGCCCACCTGCACCCTATGACCCCACTTCACAAGAAGGGACTCACATCCAGCCGTCTGAGGAACAGCGGCCTCCCTTGGTCCAAGATCTTCGTTAATAACAACCGCCACCCCTCCGCCCCTCCCCTGAGACCTTGGCTGATGGAAAGCACGGAAACCTGGTGGGCACATATCAACAAGGGGGGCTCCCCCTTCCTGGCCCAACCAAGTCTCCATAATACCCGCCAGGTCCGCACCCCCCTCCTGAATAAGATCACAAATGAGGGGGGCTTTATTTACCACGGACCTGGCGTTGCACAGCATCAGCCGAAGGCCTGGGGCCCGAGGTTCCGTACAACCTGGGGAACGAGAAGAGCTTTGAGGGTCGGAGCGCGCCACCGCTTGTAAACAGCGAGTAAATAACGGTAAGGTAAAGGTAAAGGTTCCCCTCGCACATATGTCTTAGTCATTCCTGACTCTACAGGGCAGTGTTCATCTCCGTTTCAAAGCCAAAGAGCCAGCGCTGTCCAAAGACGTGTCCGTGGTCATGTGGCCGGCATGACTCAACGCCAAAGGCGCCCGGAACGCTGTTATCTTCCCACCAAAGGTGGTCCCTATTTTTCTCCTTGCATTTTTTACCTGCTTTCGAAGTGCTAGGTTGGCAGAAGCTGGGACAAGGAACGGGAGCTCACCCCGCTACGCGGCACTAGGGATTCGAACTGCTGAACTGCCGACCTTTCTGATCGACAAGCTCAGCGTCTTAGCTACTGAGCCACTGCGTCCCTTAAATAAATAACAAATAAATAAATAAATAACGGTACAAGTCCTGAATTGTATGAGAACCCTAAAGGATGTTGAATATCTTTCCTTTGGTAGGAGCTGTGGAAGCTTAGAGCTCAGAAGGTACCCGGCGGATCCCGTCCTCAGCTCCCAAGAGACTAAAAGGAGACGCGGTGGCTGCTTCTCTCAATATCAGCTGATCTTGTGATGTAAAAGGAGTCTGCGATTGAAATAAGGAAGACGATAGAATTCAGGCCCGTGTCAAAAACAGATTAAACATATACATGATTTGAAAATGGTATCGGCCGTTACGGGATTGCGATAGAACGGTGTTTGTTGACGGGAATGCAAAAGATCAGCAGGTCAGAAAAAGTATTTTTGGGGGGCCATGGCTGTTTAGGCTTCCAGATGTCATTACAGCACAGCACAGCAGAGGGATCAGGGATCACTTTTGGCACGTTTCTGATCAAGAGGATTTAGTCTCCAAAGGCTTGTGCCCTGGTGGCACAGTGGTTAGAGTGCAGTATTGCAAGCTGACTCATCGCTCACTGTCAGGAGTTCGATCCTGACTGGCTCAAGATTGACTCAGCCTTCCATCCTTCCGAGGTGGATAAAATGAAGACCCAGATTGTTGGGGGCAAATAGGCTGACTCTGTAAACCTCTTAGAGAGGGCTGTAAAAGCACTGTAAAGCAGTATATAAGTCTAAGTGCTATTGCTTTTTCTTTTTTCCTTCCTTCCTTCCTTCCTTCCTAATAGTCAGAATGCAGTATTGCAGGCTAATTCTGCTGACTGCCAGCAGTTCGATCCCTGACCGGCTCAAGGTTGACTCATCCTTCCATCCTTCCAAGGTTGATAAAATGAGGACCCAGATTATTGGGGGCCATAGGCTGACTCTGTAAAACCGCTTACAGAGAGATGCAAAACACTGTGAAGCAGTATATAAGTGCTAAATGTTATTGCTGAAGACACCTCAGCCGTTCAGTTTATTCTGCTGGAGCCTCCTTGAAAGTGATTGATTTGAGTTTCTCTCCCATACTGAAATGTCTTCTCAGCATCGTGCGAATTCAGATCCTTGGACTATGGCAGTCTTCCCGTAGATTGAACCAGATCTTCCCTAGATTCATTTCCTAAGTTGTCTCAGATGAGATTCTCAGACCTTTTTTCCCTACATTCTTACTGACAAATCCTAGAATAAGCACAATTTCTTGCTGGGCTCTTCATCACAATCTCTCTGCTGTCACATCACCAAGCCTCCATTCCAGTGTTAAGGCACAACACCCATAGAAATAAATGTATAGAACAGGTCGGCAACCTTAAAACACTCGAAAGAGCCACAAAGGTCCTAACTGGAAGCCCCCCATTCAATTTTGGAGCCAACCGGAAGTCCGGTTTCCCCCCACCATAGAGTCTCTTCCTAGCTTGGCCTCCTTTTTCCTCTGCCAACCAGAAGTCCAGTTCCCCCACCATAGAGTCGCCTCCTAGCTCGGCATCCTTTTTCCTCTACCTGTCCTAACCGAAAGCCATATCAATTGTGGAGCTGACCAGCGACGGAGCCGCAGCAGAGGGATGAAAGAGCCACATGCAGCTCCAGAGCCGTGGGTTGCTGACCCCTGGGATAGAAGAAAGGGTGTGGGGGGAGGGGAAGCACAGAGACGAAAAAAGCACCTTTGAGACATCCACAGAAGCCATGGCGTTTCTACCGGTGCTTGAAAAAGTTGGCAATGAGATGCTCTTACAGTATGTCACCATCTCTCTTAAACTTTTTCATAACTGAGTATACCTGTATGGTAAATACTGCCAGGGATTTTCATGAGGGTTACATTTTCTACAACGCCCTTAACAGCCCTATTTCTCTACACTTAGAATATTTCTTCACTACAGTATAGAACCTATGGCCCTCTCTGTGGGCACACGAGCCGTTGCCCCAGTTCAGCTCTGCCGCGCATGTGCGCACGCCTCCCGCCAGCCAGCTGGTCATCATCTCTGCCATGCCTGTGCAGGGGGCGGGGCGTGTGCAGGGGCCACATGCACATGCGTGGGGTGTGGGGGCATGCAGGATGTGCTTGCATGCACAGGGGTGGAGCGCATGCAGGGGGCGGGTCACATGCACCAGGCCATGCGTGCATGCGCAGGGGTGGGGAGCGTGCACATTGCATTTTGGGGGATCGGGCATGTGCACTTTGGGCACTCGGTCCGGAAAAGGTTAGCCATCACTGGTATAGAAGCTGCAAAACGCTGCTCGGAGAAATGAACAGGTCTTGCCACTAGGTGTCACTATGAACTGGTGATGGCTGAGCTTTATTGAGTAACCAGGTAGCTTCCACCTGGATAAACCCTGCACTCCACAATTCACCCCTACCTTCCTATCAGTATCTTAACATTTCTCCATTTATTTTTCCCTCCGTCAGTAAAAGTTCAGTTTATTTGTTTGCTCTTAATCTTGCACCATTGACCTGGAACTTGTAATCATTCCTCCTTTCTCGTGCCAGGTATTGATTTTTGTGAGAACAAGGAACATGACATCCAATTTCAACAAAATTGCCAATACAGCGGTACAAAGGAGGCTTGGTTGAGTTTAGGAAAGTCTTGTAAAATCTTGCCCACCAGATAAAAGGCCATTTCTTTTTTTCTCTTCTCTCTCTCCCTTGATTCAGCAATGATGAGGGGGTTGGACTGGATGTCCTCTAAGGTCCCTTCCAATTCTCGTCATTTTGTAGTTCCAATACAGATTAACAGAGTTGGAAGGGACTTGTAGGTCATTTACTCCAACTCCTCCTCCCCATCCAAGCAGGAGACCCTATACCATTTCTGACAGATGGCACTCCAGTCTGTGCAAGTTCTTGCAACAAAGAGGCCCTTTGTGATCTTGACTCATCACCCCCACCCCATTTTGAACTGCTGTTGAAGTCCTGATTTGGGGGAGGGGAGCAGAAGTGGGGTGGGGTAGTTGCTGAGCAATTAAAGACAAGTTTAGGAAAGAAAATGCAAGTAATTCTGACTGACTGCCACCGTTGACCTCAATATTGCTGTTACTACCTGTAAGCTAGAGAGTTGGTTCATGAGTCATGCCCCAATTTATGAACTTTTGGGCATGGTTGTTAAGTGAATCACACAGTCATTAAACTAATCTGGCTTCTCCTGTTGACTTGGCTAGTCAGACGCCAGCTGGGAAGGTCACAAATGGTGCAGCGGTGAGTTTCACATGCTTACCACCGGTTTGCCCCGTGCGCCAGTGGTGGGTTGGCCCCCGGTTCGGACCGGTTCTATAGAACTGGTAGTAAAACCAGAGGGAGGCTCCGCCCACTGACCCGGATGTCATCGGCCCCGTTGTGAACCGATAGTAAAGGTGAATAGAACCCACCCCTCCCGTGCGCGTACGCTCACTTCACACTTGTGTGCATCTTCTGCGCATGAGCCCGGCCTTCCGTGCATGCGCTTTGCTCGCGTGCATGGCTTCCACACATGCGTCCGGCCTTGAAAACGTGGCTAAATAGGACGACATTATGCTGCAGTCACCGCTACCAATTCGCCTGAATCGGTACGAACCGGCTGAATACCACCTCTGAAATGGTGATTACATGGGCCCAGGACACTGCAACCAACATAAATACAGGTCAGTTTCCATGCACACAGATTTTAAACACGTGACCGTGGGGATGCTGCAGTCATAAGTGTGAAAAGTCATAAGTCCATTTTATCAGTGCCGTTGTAACTTCAAGTAGCCACTAAACAAATGGTTATAAGCAGTGGTGAAATGCTCCCAGTTCAGAACGGATCTCCCGATCCGGTAGTGATGGTGGCGGGTGGTTTGAAGAACCGGTAGCAAAAATCCCTGCCCCCCCCCCCCATGCCCAGCTGAGCCACGTGATCATCAGAGGCTTTTTTAAAATTATTTTTTAAAGCATATTTTCTACAACCTCTTCGGCCAAAAAAATGCTTTTAAAAGTAAAAAAAAAAGCCTCTGATGATCGCGCGGCTCAGCTGGGATCATCAGAGGCTTTTAAAAGCATTTTTTTTCTGCAAGCTCTTTGGCCGAATAGGTTGTAGAAAAAATACTTTTAAAAGCCTCTGACAATCCCAGCTGAGTTGCCTGATCGTCAGAGGCTTTTAAAAGCATTTTTTTTTTGGCGGAAGAGGTTGTAGAAAAAATGGTTTTAAAAGTAAAAAAAAAAAAAAGTTGGCCACACCCACCCAGTCACATTACCCCCACCACCAAGCCACGCCCACAGAACCAGTAGTAACAAATTTTACATTTCACCACTGGTTGTAAGTCAAGAACTCCCTGTACTAAGGGAGAAAGAACATGGGAGGGAAGAGGGCTTGCAGAAGTCCAAAGACCAGGCCAGGGAGTTTAAAAAGAGATTGTCATTTGGATTGGAAATCTTTTGTCTTCCTTGCAAAAAAAAAATCTCATTGCACTCATTGCCATAGGCAGATGCAGATTTCATTCTTCACGGGTCTATGATAAGGAGGCGGTTAATAATGGGCTAACAAGAGTTAGAAGGGACTTTGGAGGTCTTCTAATCCAACCCCCTGCTCGAGCAAGAAACCCTACATCGTTCCAGACAAGTGGCAGTCCAGTCTCCTTAAAGCCTCCAGTGTTGGAGCACCCACGACTTCTGAAGACAATCCATTCCACTTGATTGTTCTCACTATCAGGAAATTTCTCCTTAATTCTAGGTTGCTTCTCTCCTTGATTAGTTTCCATCCATTGAGTGTTTTTTTTTATCAGGGCAACCGGGTCTACCCAAATGGGACAGAGCATTCAGCTTCCGCTTTCGCCTTTCAGCCCCAATCCAGGAGCCTGATTTAAAAAAAAAAACACTTAATCTCTCCCCTGGTATAGCTGACAAAGTGAGGAGAGCCTGTGGCTTAGAGCAGTGGTGGGCTTCAGATTATGTTAGTACCGGTTCGCTCCGCATGCGCACACTCGCTTCAAAAACGTGCCTAAACAGGATCGCATAGAGTTTAATAAAAGGTAACGGTAAAGGTTCCCCTCACACATACGTGCTAGTCGTTCCTGACTCTAGGGGGCGGTGCTCATCTCCGTTTCAAAGCCGAAGAGCCAGTGCTGTCCGAAGACGTCTCCGTGGTCATGTGGCCAGCCTGACTCAACGCCAAAGCCACACGGAACACTTACCTTCCCACCAAAGGTGGTCCCTATTTTTCTACTTGCAATTTTTACGTGCTTTCGAACTGCTACGTTGGCAGAAGCTGGAACAAGTAACGGGAGCTCATCCTGTTATGCGGCACTAGGGATTCGAACCGCTGAACTGCCGATCTTTCGATTGACAAACTCAGCATCTTAGCCACTGAGCCACTGCGTCCCTGAGATCTATACTAGTCTCCGTTTATTTCTTTGTCGGTAAACATAAATTTTCCATCCATTGCTTCTTGTTCTGCCTTCAGGTGCTTTGAGGAATAGGTTGACCCCCCTTCTTTGTGGCAGTCCCTCAAATATTGGAACACTGCTATCATGTCACCCCTAGTCCTTCTTTTCACCAGACTTAGACATATCAATTCCTGCACTTTCCTCCCTGCTGTTAATTCTTCTTATCAGTGTGCTCTTGTCAAATCCTTCAGAAATGCTCCGTCTTTTCCTCCAGCTCCTGGCCAGAGGTTACTCGCTGTTTTCTCTGTGTACCTCTCAAACTTTACCCATGAAAATCTCAGCAGAAAAGGCCTGTTTTGCCAGAGCTTGGCTCCGCTGTCTGTTGGCCTTCCATTGCCTTGGTGCATTGTAATTAAAATGCCAACTCCCTTGAGCTTTCATGACTCAGCAGAGAGATTGGAAGGATGACTTTAGAACAATAAAGATAATAAGAGGGAGGAAAAGGGAATGAAGAGTCAGGAAAATTGCTCAGTCAAAAAGAGCAAAAGCAAACTCTTACTCAATATTAAAATGGGACCGAGGGGGAGGCCGAGCAATTCCAGAATCGCATTACCATGTTTTCCAACTCCAGAATTTGAGAAATCAAATCCATTCGGCACTCGAAAGCAACAGCCTGCTTTCAGTTATTGCAAAAACATTTCCTTATTTCCCCCCCTCTCCCTCTCTTTGAGATTTATATACAAAATTTAATCTCCAAATGTTCATGTTTGCTTTGGCAGGCTAATAGACAATCTCTTATGGTCACCAATTGAATGACAATTGTTAAACATTAGCACGGGTCAAATGATGAGATGCCAGCTATTCACAGGGATGCCAAAGCACCTTTGGTGAATATTTGTAGGCTTAAATAATATTGAGAGAAGTTCGAAGACGGGATTCATAGAGGAGAATTTTGAAGGCCTTCCTTGAAGCAAGTCTGGGGGAAAAAAATAAATCTCAGCAACTTTCACATTCAATTATTCCAAAGATGCTTCCCCCACAAAGGCAGCTGGATTTTGTTTTTCCTTGAAGACGTTTCACTTCTCATCCAAGAAGCTTCTTTAGTTCTGATTGAATGGTGGAGGATGGAAGGATTTATATTCTTTGCAGTCATCTGGTCATTAGCACTCTCTGTGAGAATTGTTGAGGTCACTTGGAGGTTTATCTTTGCCCTCGGGATCACCTGAATAGTGCAAATGAGTGTGGAACCTTTGGGACAACCATGAGCTGGATGATTGAGAATAGCCATTGACATAAATGGGTTAGTTTCTCAAATCATCCCCTGGGGATATCATCATCAGCATTGATTGAGATTAATTGAGAGATTCAACCTGGAAATAAGGGGAAGGTCAAGCTGTTTTCCAAAGCGCCCGAAGGCCAGACAAGGAATAATGGATGGAAACTGAACAAGGAGAGATTCAACCTGGAAATAAGGAGGAACTTTCTGACAGTGAGAACAATCAACCCATGGAACAGATGTTGCCTTCGGAGGTTGTGAGAGCTTCATCCCTGGAAGCTTTCAAGAAGAAACTGGACTGCCATCTGTCAGAAATGGTGTAGGGTCTCCTGCGTGGGTGGGAGGTTGGATTAGATGACCTACAATACAAGTCCCTTCCAACTCTGTTAATCTGTTAAACCTGTTAAATTGCAAATGTTGGTCTGCAGAAATTCCGGTTGATCAGTCCTGTAACTCCCTGGTCACAATGACCTTCCCTTGTTAGCACGCCAAGTCCTCTCCTACTAAATTTTATCTATTAATTCATCAGTGGAACAGCCTGTCTGAAGAATTTGTGAATGCTCTGACATCCACATTTCTACCATCTGTCAGCAATGGTGGGTAGGGTCTCCTGTTTGGACCGGGGGTTGGACTAGATGACCTACAAGGTCCCTTCCAACTGTGTTAATCTGTTAAGCCTGTTAAATTGCAAACGTTGATTTGTAGAAATTCCAGTTGATCAGTCCTGTAACTCCCTGGTCACGATGACCTTCCCTTGTTAGCAGGCCGAGTCCTCTCCTGCTAACTTTTATCTAGAAATTGTTCTGCTTAAATAAGCACACTCCGGCCTCTGTCTCCACACTCAGCACCTAAGAGAAAGCAAGCGAGGGACATCAGAATTAGTTTGCTGCCCACAGGAGATAAAGCCGAAGACTTTATCACACTACGGGGAGTCCTCAACTGACAACGATTCAGGTAGTCGCCATTCAAAGTTACAACGGCACTGAAAAAAGTGTCTTGGGACCATTTTTAACAAGTAAGACCGTTGCAACAGCTCCATGATCCCATGATTTACATTCTTTTTTTAAAAAAAGTTTTTTATTTTTATTTCTCATAAACCCATTTACATGTACAGTCATTTCCATCATTTTTCATTCATCTTTTCTTTTAACTTTCATTTTTCATTTTTACTTTTTCGGGGCTGCTCTTTTACCCTTTACCTTTGCTCCAATCTTTCTTCTTCTCCTCCCCTTCTCTTCCTTCCTCTTTCTCCTCCTACTTCTTTCGTTCTTTTTCTCCTTCTCTTTCCTACTTCCCTTTCTCTTCCCCCACTCCTCTCTTTTTCCCTCCTTCTAATCTTCTCCTCTGCTCCTCTTTCCCCTCCCTTTTCTTCCTCTCCTTTTCCCTTTCTTCTTTCTCCTCTCCTCTCTTCCCTTCTCCCTTCCTCTCTCTCTACTCCTTCCCCTCTCTCCTGTTGTTTCCCTTTTCAGTTCAATCTAAAGTGGTATTCGAGCAGCCCCGATTTTCTAATTATCTTTATTCTCATTTCAATTTCTTATTCAAAACCAAACAGAAATTCTGATTCGATTGTGGTCATAAGTCGAGGACTGCGTGTACTTGAAGGGCAATGAAATAGAGAGGATTGTGTGGCTCCTTGCAGGTAGATCGGCTATCCCGGGCTCCCTTCCTTTGAGGCAGCTACCAGATCATGCAGGAATCTGTTACGTCAAACGGTCTTAGTGAAAATGACCAGATATGGAACCTCTATTCTACTTCCCGTCTTGCAACTGTGAGATGTTTCGACAGCCTCTTGGCTCACGAATGGCTTTGAATGCTAAAAATAATCCCACAGTGTTTTTCTGAAAGGCAATCCCTTTGGTTGAGTTTATCCTTAAATTAAGCTTGTTGGTGAACTGAGCATCACACTTAGGGTGAAGATAATCAGTTCAGTGGGAGTTGTGACTAGGGTGAGTAAAGCCCTGGAGTTGAGCCAGGTTAAATAGGTGGATTTGGAGGTTTCTTCCCAATATTAAAATCTTGATATTGGGGGGAAATATTGATTTTTGTTGCTGCCCGAGACTCAGTTTGATGGGTGGGATTAAAACAATGAACTATAAACCAGGTGATCCTGAGTTCTAGTCTCCCTTCCTTGGTGGTGAAGTGGTTACAAATGCAGTATTGCAGGCTAATTCACTGCTCACTGCCAGGAGTTCGATCCTGACCTGCTCAAGGTTGACTCAGCCTTCCGGCCTTCCCAGGTGGGTAAAATGAGGAGCCATATTGTTGGGGGCAAGAGGCTGATTCTGTAAACCGCTTAGAGCAGAGGTGGGCAACTATGTCCCTTTTATGACTTGTGGACTTCAATTCCCAGAATTCCTGAGCTAACATGGCTGGCTCAGGAATTCTGGGAGTTGAAGTCCACAAATCATAAAAGGGCCATAGTTGCCCACCCCTGGCTTAAAGAAGGCTGTAAATCACTGTGGAGCAATATGTAAGTCTAAGTGCTACTGCTAATGCCCTTCCTTCCTTCCTTCCTTCCTTCCTTCCTTCCTTCCCTCCCTCCCTCCCTCCCTCCCTCCCTCCCTCCTCCCAGTGGTTAGAATGCAGTATTGCAGGCTAATTCCGCCCCTGCCAGCAGTTCGATCCTGACCAGCTCAAGGTTGACTCAGCCTCCCATCCTTCCAAGGTGGGTAAAATGAGGACCCAGATTGTTGGGGGCAAGAGGCTGACTCTGTAAACCGCTTAGAGAAGGTTGCAAATCACTGTGGAGTGGTATATAAGTCTAAGTGCTATTGCTTTGGAGAATGAAAGTCCCATGGGTGGCTTTGGGCCAGACTCTTTCTCTTACGAGTGTCACTTTGAGTTGATGTGTGTGTGTGTGTTTGTGTGTGTGTGTGTTTTAAATAAAAGACAAGATAAAAATCTAATAATTTCAAGATAACAAAATAAAAAAGAACAGGTAGTCCTTGACTTAAGTCCACAGTTAAGACCGGAACTTCCATCAGTAATCAGTATGGGCCACTGCTGGAAAAAATAAGAGGTGGGAACAATACCTACACTAAAATGCAGGTGGCATATAAATGTAACAATGAAGGTGAGCTGTTCCATTCCGGCCTCACCCTCAACCCCAAACTGTGAAGGCTTGAAGTTACACCTTCTTAATCATCTGACAAAGCAGAGAAAATCTTTGGGGAGTTCAGGAAATGACAAGCTCTTAGATGGTAAGTGGTGATTTATTTATTTTTTTAAAAAAGGATTTTTAAAAAAATAAAAATATCAAATCAATGCGTGAACAGTGTGGCAACTGGCTGTCATACATTCTAATTAATACAAGTAAAACTAATCAGGTTAATCATAATTATTACATTCAATCAACTTATGTATTTCTAATACCGTGTTTCCCCAAAAATAAGACCCTGTTTTATATTTTTTTGAACCCCAAAATAAACGCTTGTCTTTATTTTCAGGGAGGTCTATTATTTTGGGGCACATGGAGGAAACCAGAGGAAATAGCGGGGACTGGCTGCGGATGCGTTTAAATATTTTTGGGGAGGGCTTATTTTCAGGGTGGGCTTATTTTAGTACATGCGCTCAAAAGCCGGATTGTGCTTATTATCAGGGGAGGTCTTATTTTAGGGGAAACAAGGTAATAATACACATTTATATTAGGTTGCAGTCTATCATTGTTCAATTATCCCGCGTTTTCTCTTGTTATTTTCATTTTATGATATAAAAATGTATACACTAATATTCCCCCTTCTCTTATTTCCATCACTTATTCTAGCTTTTAATCATGTCACCCTTTATTAAAAGACTTTTTCTTTCTTTCCTATCTAACTTCTAATCATGCCACCTACAAAAACAAAAAAGGGAAAGAGAGAGAGAAAAGGAAAAGCAGCTTAGAACAAGAACAAAAAAGAGAAGTCATCCATCCATCATCTCTTGCCCGCTTCAATAATTGGTGGTTTTTTAAAGAGACCTTTGTAAGAGCTGCTTTGTTTCCCAAGTCAAAACAAATCAAGGGGAATCTCGACCCTTGAATGCTGGGTGGCTGGGAACAGGCATGAACGCAGAAAAAAAATCTGCAAATTCTGATTATTTGTGGCTTGCTGTAACGCCATATTTACTGAACAGAAAGGCACTCTTGTGTCGTTTCACAGCTCCATTGTACTTCCAAAATCCAGATGTGACATCCTATTTGTTGGAAGCATCCTTTAAGAATAAATAAGGGATGCAATTAAATTCACACACCCATCAGTTGGGTGTGGGGGAGGGATGTTTCAGGTTATTGGAAAATGCCCAATGGTCTTGGATGCCTGTTGGTGGCAACGAAATTATTTTGAGATCGGGATTTTCAGGGCGACTCCTCTCACCAACCCTTATCACCTCGCCTCCAGGAGCAAGGCTAAGGTACCTCTGAGCATGTCAGGAGTGCATTGCTCCAGGAAGGAGGGGGGTCCCTGATCTGCCCCTGCGGCTCTATTCTCCCTGATCAGCAGCAGAAAGGAATTCCAAGGGCAGCAGCCCCCCAACCTCAGCCGGACCTCCGGCTGCCCGGTTGGGAACCATGGGAACTGAAGTCCCACACTGGCGGAGAAAGCAGAAGACGTCAGTCTTCTTCCAACACCCCACCCCTTACAGCCCCGCCGCCGCCCCTCCCTTCGACCAGGGGTGTGTCCTGACCGGCCTCTGCCATTGGCCAGGCCGTAGCAAAGGCGGCGAGCTCTGCCCTCGGATTGGCTGCGGCGCGTTCGGCGAGCCGAGCCAGCTGCTGGCTTCGCTCTTTCGACCGCGCCAGTTGCAGCAAGGGGAGCTGTGGCGGCGCCGGGAGACGCCGGGGCGAAAGGGGTCGCAAGCCGAGGACGCCGGTTTCCTGGAGTGGCGGTGAGTGGGGAGGGGGGGCAAGTATTGCACGCTCCCCCACATCTGGCGGAATCAAGGTAGAGGCGAGGGGCCGCGGCTGCCTCTCCGTCCTCCTTTCCTTGGACCACCCATCAATGAACGCGAAGCTGGGAGCTGCTTCCCCCTCCTCTTTCTTCCTGCAGTGGCTTTGTGGGAAGCCCCCTTCCTTCCATCCCCCTCCTCCATAGTTGCTTCCCCCTCCCTTTCTCTCCCCCCTCCCCACTGGCTTTCTGGGCAGCCCCCTTCCATCCCTCCCCTCCATAGTTGCTTCCCCCTCCCTTTCTCCCTCCCCACCGGCTTTTTAGGAAGCCCCCTCCCTTCCATCCCCCTCCTCCATAGTTGCTTCCCCCTCCCCTTCTTCCCCCCCACTGGCTTTTTAGGAAGCCCCCTTCCTTCCATCCCCCTCCTCCATAGTTGCTTTCCCCTCCCTTTCTCTCCCCCCCTCCCCACTGGCTTTCTAGGCAGCCCCCTTCCATCACCCTCCTCCATAGTTGCTTCCCTCTCTTCTTCCCCCCCCCCCCCATTGGCTTTCTTGGGATCCCCTTTCCATCCCTCTCATCCCTAGTTGCTTCCCCCTCCCCTTCTCTCTCCCCCACTGGCTTTCTGGGAAGCCTCCTTCCATCCCTCTCCTCCATCCATTCCAGACCTGTGGTTTTCCTCCCCTCCCACCTTTTGGGGAGGTGGGAGATTGAAGCCACACAGAGGCCCCCGCCTCACCTCTTCGTCCCCAAGCACCCTCGCCCCCCCCCCCACCAGCCCACCCGTTCTTCTTCTAGGGAGGGGAGGCATTCTTGCTCCATCCCTTCCAAACGCCCCTCCTGGTCTCCGCCATCCCCTCTGCCTACTTCAACACCCCCCACCCCCACCGTCCATTTGGGAAAAACATCCCTCAAAAACTCTCTACAGAACCTCTGTGTGGATCGTCCTCATTTCCTCTTGCTCTGCCTTGTAGGGTTGTTTTGTAGATTAGTACCATCCATGTCACCCTTTTGATGGACCTGAGCTATTCTGGCTCACCAATTCCCCCTGGGAGATTCCCATTCCTCTGCTCTCCTATTTCTCTGATTTTATTTTATTTTAAAAAAACACAGAGCCTAGAATCATAGGGCTGGAAGGAACTTGGAGGTCATCTAGTCCAACCCTCATGCTAGAGCAAGATACCATATACCAAGGGTCCCCAAACTTGGCAGCTTTAAGACTTGGGGACTTCAACTCCCAGAATTCTCAAACATCACTTTGCTTTTCTTCCAGCCCAGTGGCTTATTTGGGGGATGCCTTCCTTCCTTATCTTCTCCTGCTCTGCCAGGTGGCTTCTTCCCCATATTTTGGATCATTCTGAGCCTCTCCGTCCTTCAGGCTCTGTGTGCGATTTCCGCTGGCCACTGGAAGGGGCTTCTCAAACATTGCTCAGAGCTCTCTGGCTGAATTTAATGTTCGTACCTTTTGCAATCCAAGCACATCCCACAAATACTGAAACTGGGCTTCTTAGCTTTGATCAGAATAACAGAGTTGGAAGGGATCTTGAAGGTGACTCCTTACGCACGGTCACTCATGCCCTCGTCACCTCCCGTCTGGACTATTGTAACGCTCTCTACATGGGGCTCCCCTTGAGGAGCACTCGAAGGCTCCAACTGGTGCAGAGTGCCACGCGGGTGGTGACGGGAGTGACGTGGCGCTCCCATGTAACACCTCTCCTGCGCGAGCTGCACTGGCTCCCGGTGGTCTTCCGAGTGCGCTTCAAGGTTTTGGTTACCACCTTTAGAGCGCTCCATGGCTTAGGACCTGGTTATTTACGGGACCGCCTGCTACCACCAATAGCCTCCCACCGACCAGTACGCTCCCATAGAGAGGGGCTCCTCCGGGTGCCGTCGGCCAAACAATGTCGACTGGCGGCCCCCAGGGGGAGAGCCTTCTCTGTGGGGGCACCTACTATCTGGAACGAGCTCCCCCCGGAGATACGGAGGATCCCGGATCTGCGTACCTTCTGTCGCGCGCTCAAGACTTTCCTATTTCATCAAGCTGGCCTGACCTAAGTCTTTCCCTTTTTTAAATGGAAATTTTAAATTTGGTTTTAAATTATTGGGGTTTTAAATTTGTTCAGCCAAATTATTTAATTCGTTTTATTCTATTTTAAATTTTGTATTTATATGTTTTATTCTATGGCTGTTCACCGCCCTGAGTCCTTCGGGAGTAGGGCGGTATACAAATTCAATAAAATACAAAATACAAATACAAGGTCATCTAGTCCAACCCCCCTGTCCAGTCTCTTCTTAAAAGCCTCCAGTGATAGAGCGCCCACAACTTCTGAAGGCATGCCTTTCCACTGGCTTATTGTTCTCACTGTTAGGAAATTTCTCCTTATTTCTAGGTTGCTTCTCTCCTTGATTAGTTTCCCTCCATTCCTTCTTGTCCTGTCCTCAAGTGCTTTGAAAAAATTACACTGACTCCCTCTTCTTTGTGGCAACCCCTCAAATATTGGAACACTGCTATCATGTGTCCCCTCCCCTAGTCCTTCTTTTCACTAGACTAGACATACCCAATTTCCATAACGAATCTGTAATTCATATGTTTTAGCCCCCAGTCCCCTAATCATCTTTGTTGCTCTTCTCTGCGCTCTTTCTAGAGTTTTTTTTTATAACATGGTCACTAAAACTGGATGCAGTATTCTAAATGTCGTCCCATTAAGGCTTCATAAAGCGGTACTAATACTTCAGCTTCATGGGGAATTTCATTGTTCTGATTAACTAATAGAAGCTACTTGCTTCTCCAAAAACAGACATAATTATTTGTTTATGCACCCAGTGCAGTGGTGGGTTTCAAAATTTTGTTACTACCGGTTCTGTGGCATGGCTTGGTGGGCGTGGCAGGGGAAGGATACTGTAAAATCTCCATTCCCACCACACTCCAGGGGAAGGATATTGTAAAATCTCCATTCCCTCCCCACTCCAGGGGAAGGATACTGCAAAATCTCCATTCCCTCCCCACTCCAGGGGAAGGTTACTGCAAAATCCCCATTTCCTCCCGATCAACTGGGACTAGGGAGGCAAAGAATAGATGGGGGCGGCGCCAGTCAGAATTTTTGCTACCGGTTCTCCGAACTACTCAACATTTCTGCTATCGGTTCTCCAGAACTGGCCAGAACCTGCTGAAACCCACCTCTGACCCAGTGCATAAATTGTCCTAAAAGCCAACCAAACACCACCACCCCCAAAATTAAAAGCAGGCAAAATGAGAAGTCTACCTATTTTTTAATCCCAGAGGAGCGGGAAAAAAAGAGGAATTTGAGAGGACAAATGTTTAAGAGCCCTTCGTTTTAATAATTGGGTGTTAACGTTAAAGGCTTATCCATTTCAAGGCAGTTTTATTTTCCTAACCATCCCACCTAAGATGATTTTCCCACCCAACAATAATTAACAACCTGCTAACAAAATAACAGGACTTTCGCAGTTCTGTTAATAGATCGTAAAATCTCTTGTGCAAACCTAGGGATCATTAAGGCAATGATATGAAAAGTCCGGAAAGCCCTTCTTATCAAACTAGAGATAAGAATGGATTGGAGCTTCAGAGAGTTGAAAGGCCAAGTCATATCTTTTCTGCCCAAGCCGTAACAGTCCAGCATTTGATTCCACAAATTCACTGGGCACCAGCTGAGCACAGCAGAATAGCAGAAGGGAAGGGAAGATTGAAAGATTGTAGGAACTGGGCCTGGCTAGTCTAGTGAAGAGAAGAGAAGGACCAGGGGAGAAATGATAGCAGTCTTCCAATATTTGAGGTGCTGCCACAGAGAGGAAGGGGTCAAGCTATTTTCCAAAGCACCTGAAGGCCAGACAAGGAATAATGGATGGAAACTGATCAAGGAGAGATTTAACCTGGAAACAAGGAGAAATTTTCTGACAGTGAGAACAATCAACCCATGGAACAGAAGTTGCCTTCGGAAGTTGTGGGAGCTTCATCACTGGAGGCTTTCAAGAAGAGACTGCACTGCCATCTGTCAGAAATGGTGTAGGGTCTCCTGCTTGGGCGGGGGGTTGGACTAGATGACCTACAAGGTCCCTTCCAACTCTGTTAATCTGTTAATCTCTATATTAGTCTAACCCCCCCACCCCCACTCAAGGCAAGAGCCTTATACCATCCTGCCCAAATGGATGTCCATCCTCTTTTTGAAAACCTCCATTGATGGACCATTCACAACTTCTGGAGGCAAGTTCTTCCTCTGATTAATTGTTCTCGCTGTCATTAGCCTGTCTTCTCTGAGTTTAAGGCTAAGCATGCCTAAACTTGGTTGGTGCTTGGATGAAGCATTACTAAGAAATCTGGGGCTGTTGGCCTGACTGGAAAATTGAATATACTCCAAGGAAAAAAAAATTGTGGGGGGGGGGTCAAGAAAGACCTCTTTGTGTCCCGAAAGGCCAAGGAGACATTAGGTTCACCTTTTTGATCTAGAACAGGGGTCTGCAACCTTAAACACTCAAAGAGCCATTTGGACCCGTTTCCCACAGAAAAAAAAACACCGGGAGCCACAAAACCCTTCCCATGCCTGACTATTTCTTGAGCGGCCACAAAACTAGCATGTGTAGTTGAATGAAACGTTCTGTTTTCTTCTGAAACTTTTTTCTTTTCTTGGATTTATCCATGGTTGGCCTACCAGAGGTTGAAAAGCTCAATAAATCGCGTGCTGGCGGGTGTCGCACATTGGCGGTTGCAACGCATATTTTGAGTGACAGGGAGCCGCAGCAGAGGCATGAAAGAGCCACATGCGGCTCCAGAGCCGCAGGTTGCTGACCCCTGATCTAGAATGATGTGTGCACGATACCGCTGTTTAATTCTACTGGGTTATACCACGTCAGCCAGATTGTTTCAAAAGCTTACAGAAATATTGTGGTTTCAGAAAGACCAGAAAAGTGCAGCTTCTGCACAACTTTTGGTATTTCTCCATTTGATCTGCCTGTTATACAAGCCGGGGGTTGGACTAGAAGACCTCCAAGGTCCCTTCCAAGCCTCACAATCCTAAAGCGTGTTCTGTGTTCTCTCAGACCTAACTTGCTTGAGGGAAAGGACGCTGAATTCTATTGCTGAGACATAAACATCCCTCCGTCGCTGAGCGTTTCCTCCTTTTGCAGAGGTGTTACACAACTGGATCAATCCAATTTCAACCCAACGTCCTCTGTTCCTTTTATCATTTCCGGACTAAATGTGTACAGTTCTGTTTTGGCAGGATGACGACCAGCATGGGAAGTGAGGAAGCTGCACTTCCTAGCTGAATCCCCAAACCTCATTTCCATGAGAAGGGATTCATTTTGAAATCCCAGTTGCTGTTGTCCTAAATGTTCCCAATCCATCTTGGTGACAAGATGCTATCAGATTTGGCTCTCGCTGGCCATGCAGCAGTCCCCACCTCCTTTCACTCTGCTTTTTCGAACCTCGGTTTCTCCCCTCCCTCCCTCCCTCCCTCCCTCCCTCACACACCACCTCCAGTGTGTTTCCTTTACCACAAATCTTGTATTCATGCATCATCTTTTCCTATATATATATATATATATATATATATATATATATATATATATATATATATAATTTTATTTATAGTTTTTTTCTTTAACATACGTAAGTGTTTAGTGAACAGTGTAGTGTCTGGGTCAATTTACTTTATACATAATACAAATAACAATAGTAATACAGTTCAGGTATATGTAGTCATAATCTTTCAACTTCTAACATTTATGTCTACGTGGTCATTATAATATTTTATATAGCAGTTTATATCATAATATTTTCCCCATCTCTTAATTTCGACCTCTGTTTTCTAACTCTCAATCGAGCAAATCCTGTATTAAGAAGCATTCTATATCTATCCGTCATCTCTTGCTCTTTTTAGTATTTCAACTCTTACTGATTTTTTGACCAATTTCCCATGTTCTTCCCTTGGGATCTTATATCTCCTTACATCACTCGCATCTTTTTTTTATAAATATTTTTATTAAACAGTTTTTTAAAACATCAAAAAGAAATACTTACACTTTCTTCTTTTCAACAGTTTTGCGTCGATAATCGACTTTATACTTAAACATTTTCTCTCTCTTATCTTAGTATATCTTTTTATACATATTTTTATACATAGTGGTATATATATCATATATATACCACTATAGTGTATTATATTATTCTAATTGTTTTATTTACATTAGACATAAATGTGTACCCAATTTCCTTTCCACAATTTTTGTTTCTTCCCATTTGTTCTTCTTTTTCTCCCCTTACATCTTCCCTTGTCCTTTTTTCCCTTTTCCTCCAACCATTTATACCATCCCTCCCAGACTAGGTAGTATTCTGTTTCCTCTTTTTCTTGTATCTCCTTCGTAAATTTACCCATTTCCGCACACTCCATGATATATCACTCGCATTTAATCTAAGTATTTCGTCTGCCTCTACACCTACCTCGCATCACCTTTTCCTGTAAGTTCTTTCCACTGAAATCTCCATTTGATAATGGTTCCCCCATGTTCTTTAGACGTCTCCCTCCTGCAATTATCTAGAGCTGTGATGGATTGCATTGGCTTTTTTGGCTGCCACCGCACACTGTTGGCTGATATTTAATTGGTTGTCCACTAAGACTCCAAAATCCCTCTCACAGTTACTGCTATTAAGCCAGTCTATATGTGTACTTTTGGGGGGGGGGGGTTGCCTAAGTGTAAGACTTTACTTTTCTATACATTGAATTTCATTTTGTTAGATAGGGCCCAGTGTTCAAGTCTGCCAAGATCCATCTGGATCTTCACCCTATCTTCTAGGGTGTTAGCTATTCCTGCCAGCTTAGTATCATCTGAAAATTTGGTAAATTCCCCTTCTATCTAAGTCATTTATGAAGGTAATGAAGAGTCCTGGGCCTAAGACGTGGTACCTTGTGGCACCCCACTGCTTACTTCCCTCCATGTAGACAGTCGTACCGTTAAGCTAAATCACCTTTCTCAGGTTTGAACCAAACCAGTTCCTGTTTGTCTCCTCTCCCCTTTTTGTTAGTTAGAGGGAGGCGTGATATCTTGGCCTACGACCATGCAGGGGAAAGAGTTTTGCACTGTAAGCAATGTGTCTTCCCTCAGATCTCTCTGTACCATGAGGTAAGCATGATGTGTGGCAACAGCCGAGAGAACTTTGCTTAGTCATGGCTAAGCTGAAGATGTCAAGATTGTACGATTGCCACCTCCTGAGCCGATTCTGGGGTGTGGGCCAAGGATGGTAATTGATTGCACCAGGTGCAATCCGGGAGGGAGAAGCTGGATTCAACCCTGTCGTTTGCCATCTGAGCTCCCGGGACGAGAACAGCCAAGGGTCACAACCGGTTGTGACAGGTGTCAAGGGACACACTGAGGCTGAAATTGCAATCTCAGGCTTAACTGTTAAAAGTGCAGAGAAGAGCAACTAAAACCCACTGCCCTCTACCAGGGTGGATATGATTTAAATCAGCTCGGTTTAAATCACGATTTACATCGCTAGTAAAAAGGCTTGTTTTAAATCGACTCGATTTAAATCGTAATTTTTAAAGAGCAACGGTAATCTCTGTCCCGCAGCAGCTCCTCCTCTGACCCGCTGTTGACTCACCGACAGTCCCATTCACTTTAATGGGATGGCTGGTGATGCGGCAGTGGCACAATAAGATGAGGGACGTGGCGGGCAGCAGGTGAGTGAATGCCCGCTAACAGGCGCTGCCATGATGGATCTGAAACGACAAGTGCTCTTTAAATGTAAGGACTCATTCTTGCTGGTGGTTAGAATCTTTAATATTATTATTTGCCAACAAAATGAAGGTTTCCTATTTAGCTTGCAGAACCTGGATTCACTGAAGGAGTTTACCAAAAAATGTAAATATTGCAGAATATACAGCCTCCTCATGCCACATAACTAAGGTCCCTTTCATGCTGAATAAAATACATTATGAATGTATCTTAAATAGAAAACTGTCTTTAGATAAGATTTTTACTCCAAAAGCATTTTATTAAAGTAAATTTCATAAAAGTCCAATTTAAATTTTAAAAAATCTGATTTTTTTATTTTTTTAAAAAATCAATTTTTATCCACCTGCCCTGAACTTAGCTCTTCCAGCTGTGTGTTTCTTGCCTCACTTTTTTCCGTGTTTGAGTACTTGTACTCCTCAACTTATGACCACAACTGAGCCCCAAAATTTCTGTTGCTAAGCGAGACAGGTCATAAAATGGGGCAAAATTCAGTTTCCTTTCCCCCCCGTCGTTAAGTGAATCCCTGCAATTGTTCAGTTGGTAACACGGTTGGGAAGTAAATTCAGCTTCCCCATTGACTTTGGTCGCCAGATGGTCGCAAAAGGGGATCAGCACATGACCCCCCCCCCCCGGGGACATGGCAACCATCCTAAATAAGAACCGGTTGCCAAGTGTCTGAATTTTGACCATAGGGATGCCGCAATGGTCGTAAGTGTGAAAAACGGCCATAAGTCCCCTTTATCAGCGCCGTTGTCATTTTGAACAGTCGCTAAATGAATGTAAGTTGTCAGTCGAGGAAGACTATCTCTTGCTTCAAACAACAAGACCTTGAAAATGGCCAGGAAATGGAAAATAGGTTCTGTGACTAGGTAGTGTGTGATATCTAAGGGAGCTTCATCACCGGAGGCTTTCAAGAAGTGATTGGACTGCCATTTGTCAGATAATGGTGTAGGGCCGTGATGGCGAACCTATGGCACGCGTGCCACAGGTGGCACGTGGAGCCGTATCTGTGGGCACACAAGCGTTGCCCTAGCTGAGCTCCAACACGCATGCATGCGCCAGCCACCTGATTTTCAGCCCTTCCGGGCCCACTGGATGTCGGAAAACGGGCTATTTCCAGCCCCCAGAGGGCCTCCGGGGGGGTCGGGAAGGCAGTTTTTGCCCTCCCCAGGCTCCTAGAAAGGCTCTGGAGCCTGGGGAGGGTGAAAAACGGGCCCACTTTTCCATCACTTGCCAAAAGCTGGGGGAGCGGGGGGGTCACACACGCATGTGCGGGGTGCATTGAATTATGGGTGCGGGCACACCTGCCTGCAAACCCTTCCGCGCTCCCCCCCATTTTTGGCACGCGACAGCAAAAAGGTTAGCCGTCACTGGTGTAAGGTCTCCTGCTTGGGCGGGGGGTTGGATTGGATGACCTACAAGGTCTCTTCCAGCTCTATACTATTCAACCTTTCTCTGATGCCCACCAAGCTGGCTGGTGACCACACTTAGAGATGGAAAGATTCCAACCAGCAGTCTGGCACAATGCAAGGGACCCTTGGATCAAGCATCTTCAAGCTTTGCCAAGTGCAAATCTATGAATTCATATTTCAAGCTCTGGTTGGTTCTGCTTTGTGCTTTGTTCCTTGCCCAAATTTCTTGGGGAAGAGTCTCATCTATGCTTTCAATGAAACGACGCAGGAAGTTCCCATAAAATAAATAAATATATATATATATATTTGCTTATTTCAGAATTTGGGCAGTACTCCTGCCTTGCGCTCAGGTTCTTAGTCAACTTTTCACCGCCTTCCAAGTCCATATATAGCAGGCTTCACTAGCCTTGCTGGCAGAGGATTTGGGTTATTGTGGTGGCAACGTCTAACAGCACAGTTGGAGAAGGTCGGGAGAAGCAAGCCGCCTTCCAAAATTTGCAGCCGCTGCGCTGTGACAGCCAGGAAATCTCTTCAGCGCTGGGGTGCTCCACACTCAACTAACGGCCTCCAAATATTATTTCCACCAAGCAGGTGTTACGTTGCCAACAGCTGCCAAGTTCTTCTGGTGTCTGAAAAAGAGCAGAAAGCTTGTTTTTGGCAACTGTGGTTTCCCCAGCCATGTCAGCTGTTGTTTGCATGATCCCACAGTTCGTAAGGGAGCATGTGACGTGGCTCATAAGTTCCTGCACAGCTCTTGTTGATGGCCCCAGCCTGATGTGCTGGTCAGTTATGCGAGGATAACGGAGGCTTTCGCTGTGGCCTTTGGAGCAGAGGGGCTGCCGAGGGTCTTCGTGGGGGAAGATATGAGAGGCAAGGATTGCCTGCAGCTTGGGAGATACAGATTAACAGAGTTGGAAGGGACCTTGTAGGTGTCAGGCCTGCCTCCGTTCAAAACCCAAGAAGGAAAACCCTCGACTCCATTGTAATAGAGAAGAGGTCCTTTTTAACTGAGTTTGGAATGATAACCGGGAAAGCCAGGCTAGGTCTGCTTCAAAAGGTGTGAAAGTTGCAGGTTGAAAGTTGCCCCAAATCTCTCCCCACAGGGTCCCAGGCTGAGTGTCCAATCCACGTCCCGCATAATGTCATGTGCAGCTCATCCTCAGGTATTTCGTCCCTCTGGAGTTCTAGGACGGTTGGCCTTGACCAGTGGTGAAATGTAAAATTTGTTACTACCGGTTCTGTGGGCGTGGCTTGGTGTGTGTGGGGGTAATGTGACTCAGTGGGCGTGGCCAACTTTTTTTTTTTTAACTTTTAAAACCATTTTTTCTACAACCTCTTTGGCCGAAGAGGTTGTAAAAAAAAATGCTTCTAAAAGCCTCTGACGATCCCAGCTGAGTTGCCTGATCGTCAGAGGCTTTTTAAAAAAATTTTAAAAGCATTTTTTCGGCCGAAGAGGTGGTAGAAAAAATGCTTTTAAAAATTTAAAAAAAAAAAGCCTCTGATGATTGCACGGCTCAGCTGTATTTCACTCCTGGCCTTGACCGAGTGTAAATAACTCCACTCAGCAGCGCAGTAATTCTTGAGAGCAAACCTCCCTTTTAGTTCACATGGGTCTTCACCACCCCAGCTCACTTCCCCAAATACCATGCTCCCCCCTCCCCCTGTTACTATGGCAGCCTATAGCAAGCATGCATCCAAGGAAAAACCCATGCTGGAGATCTGGCTGACAGTAGGTCATCTGGTCCAACCCCCTTCCCCCCAAGCAGGAGATCTTACACCATTTCTGACAGATGGCAATCCAGTCGCTTCTTGAAAGCCTCCAGTGATGAAGCTCCCACAATTTCTGAAGGCAACTTCTGTTCCATGGGTTGATTGCTCTCACTGTCAGGGAGACATTGCTATGGTCTTGAGACTCTGTCTAGCAAGTTTAAATAAGCCTACAGGTAGTCCTCACCTTACGGAAAATTAGTCATTAAATGGTGTGTGGGAGGCATCCCGTGACTGCACCCAATTTTATGACTTTTTTTTTTTTTTTTTGGCAATGGTTGCTAAGGGAGACATTACAGAGTTGGGATTTGCAACCTTCCCCTGCCATCTGGGAGTTGAAGTCCACAAGTCTTAAAGTTGCCAAGATTGGAGACCACTGTTCTAAACAACAGCCAAGAAGGGGCCATTTAGATCTTGGGGAGGGGGAATCTTGTTTCAGAGGGCAGGCTGTGCATTTCCTGGATCCCGATCGATGACATTGATTGATTGATTGATTGATTGATTGATTGATTGATCGATTGATGGAACCAGGAAGGCACCAAACCTCAGCTGGGCAAATGTTATTTGGAGAGAGGAGGGAACTGAGGAAATTTAAGACAGCAAAAGGATGAAAAGAAAAAATGCCTGAAATCGTAAAATAGAGAAATGCCCCTTATCGTGGGAATGGGAGGTAAAGGTTCCCCTCGCACATACATGCTAGTCGTTCCTGACTCTCGGGGGCAGTGCTCATCTCCATTTTAAAGCCGAAGTGCCAGCGCTGTCCGAGGACGTCTCCGTGGTCATGTGGCCGGCATGATTCAACACCAAATTTGCACGGAACGCTGTTACCTTCCCACCAAAGGTGGTCCCTGTTTTTCTACTTGCATTTTTTACATGCTTTCTAACTGCTAGGTTGGCAGAAGCTGGGACAAGTCACGGGAGCTCACTCCGTTACGCGGCACTAGGGATTCGAACCGCTGAACTGCCGACCTTTCGATCGACTTAGCGTCTTAGCCCCTGAGCCGACTGATGGCCAAATCTCTGCTGTTGCCTTGAACGTGGCTCTTCACTGTGGTGGATCCCGATGGGCCACCTGAGAAGTTATCAGAGTTGAAGAGTGTGAACTGGGGAAAAGGCAGCCACTCTCTCTTGATTGACAGGTGCTGCCCTGAGGACTGTTGGCCTTTTTATCCCAGCCTTTTAAGCAGAAATGCCAACAATTAAATCTCAGGACTCTGACAACCACACAGAGGTTCTGCCTTTCATGGCTGTGACTGCAGCGTTCAGTCAGAAGCTGCAAAAATATGGAGGAGACCTTCTCAGTTTTGGGCCAGAGCTGAACGGAATACAGTAGAATAGAATAGAATGCAGCCGTGGTTTTCTTTTGTCCCAAAGGTCCTTTTTCAGGAAGCAATTGGACTTTCTTGCTTTTTCTTTTGAAGACATTTGGCTTCTCATCCAAGAAGCTTCTTCAGCTCTGACTGGATGGGGGGGAATGGAAGGATTTATATTCCTTGCAGACAGCTGGTCATTTGCATCCTTTTAGAGGGTCCTTGAAGCACTTGGAGGTTTACCTGTGTTCTCAGGATCACCTGAGTTAGTGCTCCTGGTTCCTGTCATCTGCAATTTTTCCTCTGGAAATCCATTCCTCCTCCCACACCACTCCAAGGGTGTTCATCCCAAATTGCATAGCTAAAAGTCTGCAGAGATTCTCAATCATCCAGGTCATGATTGTCCCAAAGGTGCTTTTTCAGGAGGCAGCTAGACTGCCTTCCTTGTTTTGTTTTGTTTTGTTTTGTTTTGTTTTGTTTTGTTTTGTTTTGTTTTGTTTTGTTTTGTTTTGTTTTGTTTGTTTTGTTTTGTTTTGAAGAAAGAACAAGAAAGTCGACTTCTCTTTTCTTCACCACAGACTCCCTTTAAATACATTTTGTGGTCACGGACCATGGTCATGGACCACCCAGACTTAACTCAAGATTTAAATCATAACATTTCTTCAAGCATGACAACATTGTGGCCCCTCAGGTGTCCATGGACCACAAGTTGAGAACGAGTAGAGTAGGATGGGATGGGATGGGAGGGGAGGGGAGGGGAGGGGAGGGGAGGGGATGGGAGGGGATGGGATGGGATGGGATGATAGCAGGAGAACCTATACCATTTCAGATAAGTGACTGTCCAGTCTCTTCTTAAAAATGATGGAGAGTCCACGATTTCTGGAGGCAAGCTATTCCGCTGGTTAATTGTCCTCGCTGTTAGGAAGTTTCTCCATCACTCTGCTAAACAAATAATTCCCTCAACACTGTCAAACTATTCACATTAAGCTGCATTACTATTACTATTAGTCTTCTCATCGTTCCTATCACCCATCTACCTCCCACTTATGACTGCATGACTGTAACTTTGTTGCTTGTATCCTTGCCATTTATATTGATATTGATTGTTTTCTAGTAGGATTTGATTGCTTATTTGTACCCTTTGGCAATCATTAAGAGTTGGACCTTACGATTCTTGATGAATGTATCTTGTCTTTTTATGTACACTGTGAGTATTTGCATCAAAGACAAATTCCTTGTGTGTCCAATCACACTTGGCCAATAAAGAATTCTATTCTATTCTATTCTATTCTATTCTATTCTATTCTATTCTATTCTATTCTATTCTATTCTATTCTATTCTATTCCATTCCATTCCATTCCATTCCATTCCATTCCATTCCATTCCATGTTGCTTCTCTTTGTGATTAGTTTCCAGCCATTCTTTCCTGTCTTGCCTTTTGCTGCTTTGGAGAATAATTTGACCCCCTCTTCTTTGTGGCAGCCCCTCAAATACTAGAATACTGCTATCATGTCACCCCTAATTCTTCTTTTCTTTAGACTAGCCAAGCCCAAATCCTGCAGCCGTTGTTTCTGGACTAAAAATGCTTTTCATTTCCTTTTGCCCATGTCACTGTTCCTGCATTTCTCCCACAAGATCATTTTCCTTACTCTCTTTATTTAGCCATTTACTTTCCTTTCCTTGCACTACATATCTTGTACCTTTTTATAAACACAGGGAAGGCAGTTATCTACATTATCTTCGAATGAAAGGAATACAGAAACCAAATCTGAATAATATGCATTTGTTCCTTTCTGAAAGCTGGTACCAAACAAGAATACCAAATGAGACAGAAACAGCTCCTTTTGTGTTTCTGCCTGTCAATTCCCATGAATGTCCTGAAATTTAAGCATCATGCAAAACAGAAGGGAGAGAAATCCTTTTATCCATAATTGTCCACTGCAGCTTGAACTTATCCAATGCAGAAAAATTATCCTGCATATTTTTTCCCTGGCTCTTTTCTTTTAATGAAAGAGAATTACTGTAGCATTGAAAATCGGTCTGGAGGAGAAGAGGGTTGGATGTGGTACTTGCAGATGGAGTTTGATGTCTCTGCCTGTAATTTCGTGGTGAATGCAAATGTCCTTCATTGTGCAATCTTCATTTGGATCAGCTGTCTCAGTAGCTTCATCAGCCTGCCAGGAAATCCTAAGGGGGAACACGGAGAGGAATTTTTCACTTCGTGCAGCAGGAAAAATTACGTGGTGAAAAGCAGAACAGTGGCAGAAATACCTCTCCTGCCTCCGAGCAACGAACAAATCTGCACATGCGGCAAGGAGAGATTCAAGAGATATTCTCAAGCCTTCTTGGACTCAAGGACTAGCAGAATTTAGAATAAGACAAAAACTGAAACAACTAAAGTTGAGTTGGGCTTTTTAAAAATTTACAGAGTCATTGAGTTTCTATACCTATATTGAGAAACTGGTTAGAGCCTCGGCTATACAGATTCCTAGTTTGACAGTTTTCTGCGGCAAGTATAAACAAAGCCAATATCATACAAACAACATAATTTGATGAGTCATTTTCCAAGGGAAAGTAAATGACGCGCAGCCCCTTTGCTTGACAGGGAAGTCTAAGAGTCGGTGCTAATAGAGGATTTTAGTAGTCCTTAAACCACTGTAACAATTTAATTTAAAAACCATTTAAGGTTGAATGGTTGAATTCTGTTGTGGGCCATTGTGTCTATTCTAGAGTTGCAATAACTGATAAAGTTTGAAAGATGGAGGACATGCATTTCTTGAACGTTGAAAAAGGTTGAAAAATAGCTGGGTACAACAATTAGGAAGAGTTAAAAAGGTGAGGATGTGGTGGCTCAATAGCTGAGCTTGTCGATTGAAAGGTCGGCAGTTTGGTGGTTCGAATCCCTAGTGCCGCGTAATGGGGTGAGCTCCCGTGACTTGTCCCAGCTTCTGCCAACCTAGCAGTTCGAAAGCACATAAAAAATGCAAGTAGAAAAATAGGGACCACCTTTGGTGGGAAGGAAACAGCGTTCCGTGCACCTTTGGCGTTGAGTCATGCCAGCCATATGACTACGGAGACGTCTTCGGACAGCGCTGGCTCTTCGGCTTTGAAACGGAGATGAGCACCGCCCCCTAGAGTCGGGAACAACTAGCACATATGTACGAAGGGAACCTTTATCTTTTTTTAAAAAGGTGAGATCCAGGTTCAGTCCTCACTCTAGTAGCAGAAGCTACTCTGGACACTCAAAAAGCTGTCATAGGAAACCGGAGGGAAGCAGTGAAGTTCCCCTGGGAACAACGGTAAAGGCACCAAGCTAGAAAGTAGGAGATCATGAGTTCAAGTCCTGCTCTAGGCACAAAAGCCTGCTGGATGACTTTGGGCCAGTCCATTTCTCTCTCTCTCTCAGCTCAACCCACCACACAAGATTGTTGTGGTGGGGAAAATAGGAGGAGGAATGCGTGTTGGATATCTTTGCCACCTTGAATTATTTGTAAAAACAATCCTAGAGGGTTAGCACCCACCCCTCTCCTAGAAGAATGAAATGTTTTGAGAAATTAAAAAGGCAGAATATTATATTTCCCCTAAAGGGAGAAATATGCTCTTGAAGACAGAAAGCAGCCTCCCCCTTTCTTAATATCCCTCAGCAGATGTCAGCACTTAAGAGATAAAGAGATAGCTCTATTCATAAGCAAATACCCTCGCCCAAGATCCAACACGGGGGTGGGGGGGTGGGGGGGAGGGGGGGAAGCCATTAGGCCACAATAGGAATTGCCCAACAAGCCCCTTCATTGCATCAGCCAAACTTCAACCAAACTTAGCTCAGACAAACATGACCCCTACATGATCCCATGGGAGTCTGACAGCAGCCAATAGAATATATGTTATTGCACAGGAACAGGAAGCTCAAGTTCAAAGCCCCAAGAGAAGGTATAAATACCCCCTACTCTTGACTCCGTGTGGTCAGCTGCCCAGAACCACAAACCACCATATAGTTCTGCTTCATCAATAAACTGCCTTTCAGTTCCCAACTTGGAACTGAACTAGATGCCAGCCGTGAAGAGAGGAAGCAGTGAGGAGTAGGCAATTCGGGAGGGATTTGAAGCCACTGATTGAATTGAAACTGAATATGGGAAGTCCTCGATTTACAACAGTTTTGTTTAGTGACTGTTCAAAGTTACGACAGCACTGAAAAAAGTGACTTAATGACCATTTTTCACACTTATGACCATTGCAACATCCCCATGGTCAGGTGATCAAAATTCAGGTACTTGGCAACTGATTCATATTTATGACGGTCGCAGTGTCCCGGAGTCACATGATCCCCTTTTGTGACCATCGGACAAGCAAAGTCAATAGGGAAACTCGATTCACTTAACAACCCGGGTTACTAAATTAACAACTGCAGCGATTCGCTTAACGACGGTGTCAAGGAAGATCGTAAAATGGGGGCAGAATTCACTGAATAACTCTCTCACTTAGCAACATAAATGTTGGGCTCGGTTGCGGTCGTAAGTGGAGGATTTCCTGTAGGACTCAACTGAGAAATTGGAGAAGTGGCCATGCAAAATTTGGAAAGCAAAATGTTGCTATAATATCTGCAGTTAATAGTCATAATACGCAAGTCTTCTTTCTCTTTTTATTTAGCAAACTTTAGCTGGACAGAAGCGTTTCTTCCTTTCAGAATTAGCTCCGTGCAGAGCTGGAGAAGGTCTAATTTTAACCATCTCCAAATTCTATTTTGCCCCATTCATTTCTCTCCACCATTCTCTTAGATAGAAGGAAGAATTGCAAATGTCCTGCCTTACTTTCTTCTTGGGTGGTTACTACAGCAACCGGGTAATTGCTGAAATGAAGCAGTTGCCGGGAGATTGATGGTACACAGCTCCCCTTCCCTTCCCCTTCATTGCTTCCACACACACACACCCATCCCTTGCTCCCATTCCTGTCCCATTATGGATGCCATGGCAACCCACTTGGAATAAGCCAGGCCTCCCCGGTATGGAAGGAAGGAAGGAAGGGGGGTAGAGAGAGAGAGAGAGGCGCTGCAGGGATTCGCATTGTGTGCAAAGGTTGGCACCCAACAGTGGCTGTGTGCGCTGAATGTTTGTGCAAAGAAAAGAGGTTTTCCAACCGGATTTCATGATGCCCCCCCCCCCCGAATTGACCACGGTGCTGGCACTTCACATCACCGTTGGCGCATTAGGCAGCCCCAGAACAAAGCAACAATCTCAGAGTCATTTCTCTTGTTGGGGGTGGTGGTGGTGGAGGAATATGTCAAAGGAAGCCAGTTCTGAGGGTCAGTTCACCCACGCGCGTTCAGCCGGGCACAGCTTTTAACAATATCTGGCGGGTTGCTCAGCCATCTTTTCCTGCGTTGAGTGTGTTTGCACAACGCAACGCCCGCGTGCAGCAACAACAATAGCACCGGGGGGTGGGGGGAGCACAAGGCAACCTTTACAGTGCATTTTATCCTCCCTCTGGTTTGCGATCATCAATATGAAAATGATCCATCTGTAAAATATGGCCAAATTCCACTTAGGAGCCTGAGTGGCGCAGCAGACTAATGCTACTGTTAAAGGTAGTATTTAGCTTCCAGAGGCCTGCAATTACTGCGAGTTCAAATCTCACCAGGCTCAAGGTTGACTCAGCCTTCCATCCTTTCTAAAGACCCGGTTTGTGGGGGCAATAAACTTGACTTTGTATAAAATATACAAAAGTATGAAGGCTATTGCTTAACGCCTTGTAAGCCGTCCTGAGTCTTTGGAGAAGGGCGGCATATAAATCTTAAAAAAAAAAATCATCTCGCCTACTGGACAGTTTTCCACAAATGATTGGGATTGTTGGGGTTCCCCCCCCCCAATTTTTGTGAGCACTGATGCATGCTAAGAGTTGCCTGTGAGGTTGTGCATGGATCTAGTCCAACAAGGAAACAGTTGTTTAGAAAGCACCCCGCAATGGACTTTGATGGAGTCCATAATTATGTAATTGGAGAGAGACTTAAAAGGATGGAGGAAAAAAATGGATAGGGTAGAGGAAAACCATAGTGTTGGAAGAGATATCCATCTGGGTTCAGTTCCAAGTGGGGAGAAAAAACACCAGAAACATGGAGGCTGCTTGGAAAGATGGTTTAATGGTGAGGCAGAACCACCAAGCACGTGTGATTCTGAGTAGCTGACCACGTGGAGTGGAGAGAGAGTGTTATTTATACCCTTTCTTGGGCTTTGAACTTGAGCTTCCTGTTCCTGTGGCAAGGGCATCTATTCTATCGGCTGTTGTCAGACTCCCATGGGGCCATGTAGGGGTCATGTTTGTCTGAGCTAAGTTTGGTTGAAGTTTGGAGGGTGATGCGATATCCTTAAGAGATTGTGCCATGTGGTGAGCTCTGCTGATAGATGGGTTAATCCTATTATGTCCCGGAGGGTCATGTCTTAATCCCATCATCCTGGAGCTGGAGGCCTTTTGTCTTGTAGATAGGCTGGCCCAGTCTTTCTCAATGGGCACCAAATATCTGCTGGGGGCAGGGAGCTGCAGGGAGTTGCTCTTTGTCTTTAAAAACATGTTTCTCCTTTTCTCATCCAGGGAAATATAATATTCTGTCTTTTTAATATTTCCTAAAATATTTCATTCTTCTAAGAGGAGTGGGTGCCAACTTTATTCAATAGCCAACTAAGCAGTCTTTACAAAGAAGAAGGAAAAAATGGGCCTTCAACTCTAATGGATATTTTAAAGGGGTTTCTTAAAATATAACGGATTAGCACTTCCAGGATGTTCTCGCCTCTCAGCTAAGAAATGGGACAATGCTTCATTATTTTATTGAATTTCACCCAACCAATTCTTACGTTATTTGATGGAATTTGGGAGAAATATCCAGGTCCAGGTCCAAGCCGGGAGAAAGGCACTGGAAAAAACATGGAGACTGATTGGAAAGATGGTTTATTTTATTTTATTTTATTAAAAAGTTTTAATAAATATTACAACAATTTTTCCCATCCCTCTTCCCCCCGCCCTTCCCTCCTCATATCCCTCAATATTCAATATTCTTTCTTCTGTTGAGTTCATCCAATCACTCATTGCTGATAGGGCAGCTGCCTCATAATATAGTCTTAAATTGGGCATTTTGAGACCTCCTCTTTCACATATACCCTGCCCAGACAAAATTATTAATACCCTTCTGCTATATCTTCAAATTCTCATTTTTTTTAAGTATTGGTATCATTTGAAAAAGAAACAAAAACTTAGGCAAAACATTCATTTTTACAGCTGCTATTCTTCCTAACAAGGATAATTGTAATTTTTTCCAGTTTTCCATCTCTCTCTGTATTTTTTGCCACAACAGATCATAATTATGCTTAAATAATTTTGCATTTGATGTCATAATGTAGACCCCTAAATACTTAACTTTTTTTACAATTTCAAATCCTGTTAGTCTTTCTAATTCATCTTTTTGATTTATAGTCATATTTTTAGTTATTATCTTCATTTTCCCTGCATTTATTTTAAATCCAGATACTTGTCCATATTGATTAATTATGTCCATTAAACCTACAACCGACTGTAATGGTTGGGTTAAAGTAACAACCAAGTCGTCTGCAAATGCTTGTAATTTGTAGTCATACTGCCTAATTTTAATTCCATTTATTTTGTCCGACCCACATATCTTACTTAACAAAAATTCCAAGGTCAAGATAAACAATAATGGAGACAATGGACATCCTTGTCTTGTTCCTTTTTCTATATTAAAAGTATCTGTCAAACTACCATTAATTATTATTTGCGCTGTTTGTTTCTGATATATTGCCTTAATAGATTGTGTAAAATATTCTCCAAACTGCATCTTTTCTATTATTTTCAATAAAAATTGCCAATTTAATCGATCAAATGTTTTCTCTGCATCAAGAAATATCAGCACCGCAGGGATTTGGTTGTTCTTCCCCAAATTCTCCAATAGGTTAACAACTTGCCTTACATTACTCTTCATTTGTCTACCATTTATAAAACCAGTTTGATCATTATGAATCATTTGTTGCATGATTGTCATTAACCTATTTTCCTGTGCGCTGCTCCCACTATCCATGCATGGGTTAATACTTCAGTATTTGGCAACAACTGAGTGAAAGAAACAGAAGGCTCTTCCCCTTTCCGGCCCCCTAGCCACGCCTCTGTTCCCATGATCCCCCAGTCTTCACTCAGTTGCTGGCAACTACTGGAGTGTTTTTTGGGAGCTCCACAGGCGTTAAAGGTATTGTGCTTCTGTGGGGATTGGCTCCTTCCCTATATTTATATAATTCTCTTCCTTCTCTTTAGTTTGGCTCTTCTCTCTAAGCGTTTAGGCGTTTGTTGTGTTTATTTTGAATAGCTTTTTTTCGCGCCCCTTTTTGTGTTGCTTTGCCTGGCGCTTCGGCGCAAGGCTCGTTCTACCAGCTGGTGGGGGGAGAGCGGAGCAGCTGCAGCCCGATTGAGCAGCCGGCAGGCTTTTTAGTCAAGCGGAAGCTTCTCCCCACGTGCGAGGCCGCCGCTACAATCAGCGACCTCCAGCTGGCCGGCGGGCTCGGCTCCCTCGCCCCACGATCGTCGGCGAGCTCCGGAGCGCGTGGGAAAGTCGCAGCGAGCGGCTTCGCGCTCATCAGCTGGGCGGCGGACTCGGAATCCCCGGCCGCCCACGCATCGCCGATCGAGCCGCCCGGCGCTAAGCATCTGACGGGCGCGAAGGACAGGAAGCGCCAGACATCGCAGCAGCCTTCCCCGGCAAGGGGAATCGCGGGGCATCTGGTCGGACCCTCGGGCCGCCAGTTTAAGACCTCGCCAGAGTCGGGCACAGCGGAGCCACGTGCCAGCGCCATATTGGTGGACCTGCGGGCCGCCATTTTGGACTGACTCTTCAACCGGCGCCCTTAGACACCAGCGGGCCGGCTGCAGACCCCCCCCCACGCCAATTAAGGGGGCGGAGCATCTTCCTCCTCTACCTCCTGAGGAGAAGATTTTACACACGTGGGGCTCTATTGCAGAGTCCTGCCATCTGGTGGCGGAGCACAGCATCAGGGGGTCTGCCCAACGCTCTCAAGCCTCAACAATGCCTCACTCCCCCCCTTCCTCAGATATGGAGCTAGAGCTTAGCCCCCCTCACAAGAGCAGTAAAGGGGGCAAGAAGAAATCCAAAAAGAGGCATTCGAGCGCCACCAGCAGAGCGGCCTCGGAAGGGGCCCTACCTTTCCAAGACAGAGATGCGTTAAGGAGGCATAACGCTCTCGAGAGACAATGGGAGAAGGCCCAGAGGACAGTCGCTGCAACACTATCCAGGGAGCCCGCGACTTTGGACCCAGTGCGTGCTTCCCCTAAGGGCAGGGACTTGGGGATCTCATCTGTATCCGACATCGCTGTGACCCCAAGAACTCCGGATGTGCCCAGGTCTGGCCACAGCACCCCTCGCCCGGAGGCAGGCACAGGGCTCGCAGCAGAGGCCTCACCGACCCTTCTCACTGCACAACATCATCGGGCCAGGGAGGCATCGAGCCCGCTGCCAAGTGCTGACCAGCACCCCCAGGGGGGGCCTGGGACGGCTTCCCCATTGGACTTCCAGGCCATGTTCTCAGCAGCACTCTCCTCCTTCTTTAGCACAACCCTGCAGCAGTCGTCCCAAGCTCCAGGCCAAGCCACCACGAGTCAGTCGCGGCGCCACCAACCCCAACCCCAGCCTCTCCCCAGACGAGGTCAGGACTCCTCTTCGGAAGAATCAGACCAAACAGAGGAGGGGCCTGAGGAGATGGAGCTATCAGAGGATGAGGGTCTAGCGCCCGACACACCGGCATTTACAGGCCTCTTCCGTCCGGCCTTGTTCAAGTCCCTGCTCCACAAGGCCCGACTTACAACCAACCTCGGGGTACCAGGGGACGTCACAACCGCCCCCCCACCGGCAGCGGGGCCGCACGACGCCCTCTTCAACCCATCAAAGCCGCAGAGGGATTTCATCCCGTGCCCTCAGCTGTTTGCGGAGGTCATCCAGAACCCCTGGGGACAACCAGCTTCCCTGGCCACACCCAGCAATCTGGACAGGAAGCTCTACTGCGCAGCCCCAGAGCTAGAGGACCTCCTAGCACTCCCTACCGTCGACCAGCCCGTGGCAGCATTGTCCTCTGGTGCCTTGATCACCACTGACCCTCTTGACTCTCTCAAGGCAGAGGAGAAGAGGATGGAGGGGGCCTTCCGAAAAGCACACCAGGCGGCGGGCTGGGCAATCAGAGCCGCGACGGCAACGTCATTCTTCAATCGTGCGTCGCTCATCTGGCTCCGGCACCTGCAGGACAGACTACCCCCGGAGGACACCAGGCTCCAGCAGGATATAAACAAGTTAATAGCCGCCACTGAATACTCAGCAGACAGTTCTCTAAACGCAGCCAAATTTGCCTCGAGGTCTCTCGCCTCAACCCTTTCGGCCAGAAGACTCTTCTGGCTCCGGCCCTGGAAGGCCGATGTCAAAGCAAAATGGAAATTGGTGGCTGCACCTTACAAAGCCCCAGAGCTCTTTGGCGCCGCACTGGAACCATTACTAGTGGAGGGGAAGGACAAGAGAAAGATCCTCCCATCGACCTACCGCCGCCAGGAACGCCGTTACACTCCTTACCCGCTACAACAGCCCTTTCGTACCAGCGCAGGACCCAGGGGGTCCTCTGCTCATCGTCCCCACTATCAGGGAGGAGACAGGTTCCAGGACCGGCAGCAGTTCCGAGACCGAGGGCGAAACCAGCAGCCAAGGCGAAACTTCCGTGGTGCCGGGCCGAAGCCAGCCAAACGGGGGAAGTGACTCCAGGCTCGCAGGCCCCATAGGGGGAAGGCTCATCCACTTCCACCAGCAATGGGCCAAATCAACCTCGGACTCCTGGGTAAGGCGTACGACTGGTTCGGGTCTCTCTATCGAATTTTCCGGTCAGCCGCCCCATCGATTTGTCCACTGTCCAATACCCCGCTCCGCAGAACAGCGGAACTTAATGTCCCAGGAGATAGAACACCTCCTAGAAGTCAATGCCATCGAAGCAGTGCCGCACGCCCAGAGGGGTTCCGGGTTCTACTCAACCCTCTTCCTAGTACCCAAGAACTCCGGGGGCTGGAGGGGCATACTAAATCTAAAGCGGCTAAACCTGTCGGTTCAATACCACAGGTTCAAAATGCACTCCCTAAAGTCCATCCTAGCGGGGGTGAGACGGGGCGACTTGCTCCAATCGGTCGACCTCCGGGAGGCCTATCTTCATGTGCCCATTCACCCGGGGCACAGGCAGTTCCTGAGATTCGAATTCGCGGGAACTCATTACCAGTACCGGGCGATGCCATTCGGACTCTCGTCAGCCCCCCGCACCTTTACCAAACTGGTGGCGGTGGTAGCGGCCAGGCTTCGAACCATCCCGATCCGGTTGCTCTGCTACCTGGACGACATCCTGATCCTGTCCTCCACCAGAGATCAGGCCACCGAAGACATGAGGAGAGTCCTGCAGGTCTTCCAGGATCACGGCTTTACCATAAACTTCGAAAAGAGCCATCTGCAGCCCACCACCAGACTACTTCATCTGGGGGCACTTATAGACTCAGCCAACGGTCAGGTTTACCTATCACCGGACAGAGTCCAGAGCATCCGCACTCTGATACAACAGGTCCTGTCGAGGAGGAGAGTTGCCCTGATCCGTCTTTCTTGCCTTCTCGGAAAGATGGTATCCTGCTTCGGCATCGTTCCGTGGGCACGCAGACATTCGAGACCTCTGCAGTGGTTTTTGCTCCCCTTTCAGAGGGCAGGCAGGGCCAACTCCAAACGGGCAGTACTCCTCACCCTTCAGGTCCGCCAGTCCCTCAGGTGGTGGACATCGCCTTCGCTTCTCAAGGGGTCCAGTTTCTTAGAGCCGGACCGACTGATCATCACCACCGACGCAAGTCTTCGAGGGTGGGGAGCCCACCTCCACAACCTGGTGGCACAGGGACAGTGGTCCCGGCGGGAGAGTCAGTGCAGCATCAATCTTCTGGAGCTTCGGGCGATCAGACTGGCCCTTCAGGAGTTCCATTCGACGGTGCGAGGACATCACGTTCTGATCCTGACCGACAACATCTCGGCCAAAGCGCACGTCAACAGAGAGGGGGGCACAAGGTCCCGCGCCCTGATGCGAGAGGCCACCGATCTCTTCAACTGGGCAGAGAACCACCTTCTTTCGATCAGGGCGGATCACATCTCGGGGGCGTCCAATGTCAGAGCAGACTGGCTCAGCAGAGAGACTATAGACCAAGCGGAATGGCAGCTCCATCCACAACTGTTCCGGGAGCTTGTCTCACGCTTCGGGAGCCCGGCAGTGGATCTCTTTGCAACCCCAGCCAACGCTCAGCTTCCCCGTTTCGTGTCGCGCTACCCGACACCTCTGGCAGAGGACCACGACGCGTTGCGCTGCAGGTGGCCCGAGGGTCTCCTGTACGCGTTCCCACCACTGCCTCTAATTCCCCGCCTCATCCGAAAACTGCTATCGGAGAAGGCCGACCTGCTCCTGGTAGCCCCGAACTGGCCCCGGCGGCCGTGGTACGCCGACCTAGTGGCGCTCTCCGTGGTCCAACCGTGGGTGATTCCACCACGGCGGCTCGTCCTTCGCCAGGGGGAGGTCACGCACCCAGAGCCCCAGTGGCTGCAATTAGCCGTCTGGCATTTGAACGCGTCATCCTAAAAAAGGACAACCTACCAGATGAGGTCGTGGCCACCATCCAAGCAGCTAGACGTCCGTCTACGACCCGCATTTACGAGGCGTCTTGGCAAGCGTTCTGTCGCTGGAGTACCCGACAACACACCGACCCGACGTCAGCAGAGGTTCGTGACATCCTGCAATTTCTTCAGGCTGGCCTTGACAGGGGCCTGACCCCCGCAACCTTACGAAGGCAGACAGCGGCCCTAGCAACGGTCATCACTTGCCCCCCGTACCAGTCTCTCGCGCACCACCCGCGCATCAAGGGGTTTCTACACGGGGCCACAAACCTTCGACCCCCGGCAGTGCATCGGTACCCATCATGGGACTTGTCCCTGGTTCTGCGGGCTTTGACTGGACCCCCCTTCGAACCCCTAAACTCAGCCTCTCTCAAGTACCTCTCGTTTAAGGTGACCTTCTTGCTGGCGATCACCTCGGCGAGAAGAGTCTCAGAGATAGCGGCCCTCTCAGTCCGCAAGGACTTATGCATATTTCGTGAATCCACGGTGACGCTACGCCTGGACCCGGCTTTCATCCCGAAGGTCAACTCGTGGTTTCATCGGGCCCAGGAACTCATCCTACCGGATTTCTGTCCTTCACCCCGAGATGCGAGGGAGGAGAGGTGGCACACGCTGGACGTCCGACGTGCTATCCGCATATACATCCGGCGGACCAAGCCCTTTCGCCGGACCGAGGGCCTCCTGGTTTCCTTTAGTCCGAGGTCCATGGGTCAGAAGGTATCACCAGCCACGGTCAGCAGATGGATTAAGGCCTGCATCGCTATGGCCTACGAGGCAAGCTCCAGGCCGGCACCGGGCAGAATCCTCCCACACTCTACCCGCAGTGCGGCCACGTCAGCGGCCTGGGCTACTCAAGCTTCGGTAGCGGACATCTGCAGGGCGGCGACCTGGTCGTCCCTCACGCCGTTCATCCGCCACTACAAGATCGATGTGTACAACTCCGCTGAGGCGGCTTTTGGCCGCAGAGTACTTCAGAAAGTGGTGTCGGAGGACAACGATGGAGACAGTCAGCATCCCGCCCAGGGGATTTGAGCTTGGGTATATCCCATGCATGGATAGTGGGAGCAGCGCACAGGAAAATGGACGTTGTCTTACCTGAACGTCCTTTTTCTGGGCGCTGCGTACACTATCCATAACCCTCCCTCTTGGGCTGACTGCTCACCTGGTGACTATTGATCTCCTTTGTTCCTGTTATCAAGTTGGTGTTAATAAAGTTGAGTTTGTTAAGGTTACTCTTAGTGGACTCCTTGTTAGCTGCGCCTTTCGTTCAGACTGGGGGATCATGGGAACAGAGGCGTGGCTAGGGGGCCGGAAAGGGGAAGAGCCTTCTGTTTCTTTCACTCAGTTGTTGCCAAATACTGAAGTATTAACCCATGCATGGATAGTGTACGCAGCGCCCAGAAAAAGGACGTTCAGGTAAGACAACGTCCATTTGCTGCTATTTTAGCAAAAATCTTATAATCTGTATTTAAAAGTGATATAGGCCTATAATTTTTTGGCTGGGTGTGGTCTTGCTCCTCCTTTGGAATCAGAGAGATATAAGATGTCCTCCAGGATGGCGGTACATCTCCTCCAGATTGCATGTTAGTAAATAATTCTTTGAGTGGTCCCACCATTTCTAACTGCAAATGTTTATAATGTTGTGGAATGGAAGGACTAAAAAACATTCCAAGGCCAGTCAGAGACAGTTTATTGCGCAAGGTTCAGAGCCAGATTTGTACCTGAAGCTTTGAACCAAGAAAGAACTCTGATACAATGGTTTTTATACATTTCTAAGACAAAGGATTCAGTGAGATCATACATTTTCCATATATGGTTAATCATGAGATCATACATCCGATTTTCCTTCTATGGTTACATATACTTGTTAATAAGTTCATCTAATTACTTAAAGCATTAATCTTAGTTTACAAAATTATCTTAGCCACACAACTTTTCTTAAGTGCTCTGAGTTGCTAATGGGAGAGTTACTACTGTCCTTGGGTAAGTTCATTGGATTAAGTAACTCTTTGTAACATATAGGTCTTTGTGTCATTCACAGTCAGGTCACTCAGATGTTTTTCCATATAGCAGTCCTTTCCTTGACATCTAGGTCTCAGCAGATATATTACCACTTAAAAGGGTTTAACTGTTTGTTAATGTAATTTCCAACAAGCACTTTCCTCTCTTATAATAATGTGAATAGATAGAGTCTCTCAGAGTTCATGTATCCAAGCACGTCTTCCCCTTATAATAATGTGAATAGAGAGGGTCCCCCAGAGCCCATATATCTGACTTTGTATGATTCCTATTTTATTCACATTATTTCTTTTATCTACATTATTCTTTATTTGCTCTTTACCTCAATAATAAGCAGCTGTCAAACCTTGAAAGTGGGTAAAGCTCCTGGGACGGATGGAAAGATGGTTTATTGAACAGAACCATAAAGAAAGGGCACAGTTCTGGTGCAGCTGAACCAATGGTTAAAGGAGTGGATGGGTCTTTATAGGTTGCTGTGACTTTGAAGTTGGAACTGTTCTGGGGGTGATGCAATGAAGGGGGCTTGTGTTCTGAAATTTAATTTTAATTTAATTTAATTAATTCAATTTATATGCCACCCCTCTCCGAAGACTCAGGTGTGTTGGACAATTCCTATTGTAGCTTAATGGCTTTCGTCCTGTGTCGGATCTTGGGTGAGGGGCTGCTTGTTCTAATCCTACCATTCTGCCTTTGTTAGCTCTGCTGCAAGGAGTTTCGAAATATCCTGTCTTGAATGGATTTCTGCCTGCAGTGTTTGCTTTGCTTATGAATAGAGCCATCTAGATAGTTGTCTTCCTCTTTCAATAAGGTCTTTAATCTCTTAAGTGCTGGCATCTGCTGTGGGCTATTAAGAAAGACTGGGGGGCTGCTTCCTGCCTCTAAAAACATGTTTCTCCAGTTCTCCTTTAGGAAAATATAATATCCTGCCTTTTTAATATTCCCTCAAAATATTTCATTCTTCTGGGGGCGGGGGGGGGGGGGCTTTCCACAGGGCTGTACCCATTCAATCTGGAAAATGTTTCACCTGATTGCCAAAATGTAGCATACAAAGACCAATCCACTTTGTTCTGTTGAAGCAGTCCGTTTAGCTAACAAGGAGTGATGGGAGTTGTGGTTCAATTTGCTTGGAGGACATCTGGTTGGAGAAGGCTGCTCTCACCCTTCAGCTGTGGCACAAATAAATAAAGGGCGATTTCTTCAGTGGCCAGCTTCATCTCAGAATGGCTGAGATTTGGGGTTAAATCAGGATCCAACTGTGTGCCAACCCAGATTCCTGCGGAGAGTCAAACCAGATGTGACAGGACATCCGTGCCTTCACCTCTTTCCTGTCAGTTCATTTAGAAATTTTGAAAGACAAGCCTCCGAAGGAGACTGGAGAAACGGTGGATAAGAGAAGGACTACTAGACTCTTTAACAGATTAACAGAGTTGGAAGGGACCTTGTAGGTCATCTAGTCCAACCACCCGCTCAAGCAGGAGACCCTACATCATTTCTGACAAATGGCAGTTCAGTCTCTTCTTGAAAGCCTCCAGTGATGAAGCTCCCATAACTTCTGAAGGCAACTTTTGTTCCATGGGTTGATTGCTCTCACTGTCACAAAATCCCTCCTTATTTCTAGGTTGAATCTCTCCCTGATCAGTTTCCATCTATGATTTCTTGTCTGGCCTTTGGGTGCTTTGGAAAATAGCTTGACCCCTTCCTCTCTGTGGCAGCCCCCCAAATATTGGAAGATGCTATTATGTCTCCCCTGGTCCTTCTCTTCACTAGACTAGCCAGGCCCAGTTCCTGCAACCGTTCATTGCATGTTTTAGCCTCCAGTCCCCTCATCATCCTGGTTGCTCTGCCTCTCCACTTTGCTGTTTTCAGGATCGATGTTGGGCTGAGTGGGAAAAATCCCCTTACATGTTTTTTCCCTGCAAGTTCTGCTTCCTTTGGTGAAAAAAAGAGAAGACATTCCTGTCACAATTTATCTCAAAAATAGGTTTGCTGAGAAATTCTCCTGGATTGGATGCTCTGTTCTTGCACTAATTTAGCATGTGGGAATGAATAGCAATAGCAATAGACTTACATACCACTTTACAGTGTTTTACAGCCGTCTCTAAGTGGTTTACAGAGTCAGCCTCTTGCCCCCAATAATCGGGGTCCTCATTTTACCCACCTCGGAAGGCTGGAAGGCTGAGTCAGCCTTGAGTCTGGTGAGATTCGATCTGCCAAATTGCAGGCAACCGGCAGGCAGCAGAAGTAGCCTGCCAAAGCAGTGGTGGGATTCAACTGGTGTAACTACTCGCTTCGCTCGCACGCACACCAAACATGAGGTCTGCATGCATGCAGTGCTTTTGAAAACATCTCTAAAACTTACTGGTGTTTGGTGTGCCAAACACACACTCTGCGCACACGCAGTACATTTGAAAACAGCTCTAAAACTTACCTTCTACTGCAGCCCTGGTTAGTAAAAAAACAGCTAAGGCGTGGCAATCCGTTCTGCCGTGCCTATCAGCTGGGCTTCAAACAAAGGAAATACAGGTCTGTATAGTGCAGGGACAGATGGGCGGGCCCAGCTGATCACTGGAGCAAACCAGTTCGCTCTCAACTGATCGTCGGAGCTAACGGTTCGCCTGAACCGGCTGAATCCCACCCCTGGATCAAAGCCAAATACCTTATCTTTAAAAAAATCAAAACCATCCTGCCAAAAAAATTCAGCTCTGTTGCAGGAGGAAGGCAGGTGTCCATCCGGTGTCCCCCTCCCTTCCCTTCTCCATGGCTGTGGGGGCAATGGAGGGGACCTTTCCAAGCAAGACAACTGTTGGGGAGGGAGATTCCATTGAGGGTTATACAGATAGTCCTTGACTTACAACCACAACTGAGACCAGAATTTCCGCTCCCATTTCCACGGCTGGCTGCGGAATTCTGGGAATTGAAGTCCGCAAGTCTTAAGGTTGCCAGGTTTCGAGGCCCCTGCTGTAGATTGGCTGAAGAAAAGGATAGGGGGTGGGGTGGGGGGGCGGCGGCTGGATTTTAATAGAAATAGCCAATTGTGATTTGCACTACATTCGTATGTGTTTGTTGGCTTGCTGAGGTTCAGAGTTTCGTGAATCACAAATGGCTGCATGGAAACAACATCAGTCTCCATTTTCATTCTGCCAATCAAATCTGCAGGCTGGAAGCCCACCTGACCGACTCTCAGTATCCGAAGTCTTGAAGGACTGATATGGATCTAATTTCAGGGTGGACTGTTCCAGAGAAGAGGGGAAGGCCAATTGAGGGTGGGGAGGAGAGTTCCATATTAGATTCTCATAGGTAGGCAGACCAGGAGTAACTAATCCTGAAGTTATCCAGCTCCTGAGAGCCCTTGTAGTACAGGTGGTCCAGGACCACAATTAAAGCCCAAATTCTGTTTGTTGCTAAGCAAAATAGCTCTTGCCCCATTGTGACAAATTTTCTTGCTGCCATTGTTAGGTGCAGTCGTTCAGTTAGTAACATGGGATTAAACCTGAATCTCTTCCTTCTTGTCTGACACTTTCGTAACTCAAAAAGAAATAAACTCAAGGGTTGAGCTCTTGAGGGGTACCATTATTTGAGGTTGTTTCAGGCTACGGACATTAACAAACTTAACACTGGACATTCACCAAATAAGCTACGTGTCAGCACTTCAAGCTGCATTTACTCTAGTGCTGACATAAGAAGGAGAAGCGGAGGCATCTGGAAAGGGACGTTTGACTTTACACCTACTTATTTTCCCTGGAGATAATATCCCCTAGGAGATGGATGGGAGGGGGGAAATTCCTTTGAGCTGGAACAGTAGATTAGGAGTAGAGTGACTTGGAAGATGGCCAATGAGTGCAGAGGAGTGGGGAAAGGAAAAGGAGGGTTTTGGGTCAGGAAGTCAGTGTTGGCTACGATGGAGTCGGAGTTAGAATGTTGTGCTTAATAAATGCTTTCATCAAAGACTTTGTTTGAAATGCAATTTATTTGAGATGACCTTGAAACCTGACAGATAGCCAACACTCCTTTCCAAGCCAAACTGGCTGACCTCCAGATCTCCAGCTCCCTGCTAGATGTATGGAGTGAGTGGTTGGGCGTAGCGGTTAGCTAGAAGCCAAGAGACTATGCATTCTAGTCTCATCTTGGGCATGAAGCCAGTTAGGTGACCTTGACTTTCTCCAAGCCTAGGAAGGAGGTGACAAAACACTTCTGAAAATCTTGACAAAAAGACCGCAGGGACTTGTCCAGTTGGTTTCTAAGAATTGGACATGATTGAACAGAAGGGTAGGGGGGAAGGCTAATGCATTTGTTGACCTGACCCAAATTATGCAATCGTGAGGAACAACTTCTCTTCGATGCTTGGGGACAGTGAAATCCGACCCAAAGGTTATTATCCAATCTCCCCCCCCCCAAAAAAGTCCTGATTTTTCTGAGCTGAGAAACTGGACATTGGAAATCCTCGACTGACAACAGTTCATTTAGTGACCGTTCAAAGTTAGAACAGCACTGGAAAAAAAAGTGACGTAGGACCCTTTTTTCACACTTAGCAACTGTTGCAGCATCTCCATCGTCATCTGGTTAAAATTCAGATGTTTCATATTTATGACGGTGGCAGTGTCCTTGGGGGGCGGGGGTGTCACGTGATTTGCTTTTGCAGCCGTCTGACCAGCAAAGTCAATGAGGAATCCAGATTCGCTGAACAATAACCATGTTACTAACTTAACCGATGCAAGGATTCGTGTAAAGAACTGTGGCGAGAAATGTCCTAAAATGGGGCACTTAACCAATATTTCATTTCATAATATAAATTTTGGGCTCAGTTATGATCAATGGTGGGATTCAGCCGGTTCGGGAGAAATTGCTGGCTGGCCCTGCCCCTTCCAGGAGTCCCCACATGCCTCATTTTGGCTCTCAGGTAAGTGCAGGGAGGCCTACTAGGCCCAAAACGGGGCACGGGGGTGGCGCGTTCCACACCCCACCCCCATGTGGCCTGTTTTTGCTCCCAGGGGTTGCAGGAGGCCGAGTGCTGCCTGTCACACACCCTGGCCACGCCCACCATGGCCACACCCACCCAGCCGGTCATTAGGGCAGAGAACCGGTTGTTAAATTATTTGAATCCCACCACTGGTTATGATCCTAACTCAAGAACTAAATGTATTGGGTAACCCCATTGGAATGAACCCCGAGGAAGAATCGTAAGATGTAGCATCAACCAATTAAGTCTGTGAATCAGCGTTGTAGGTGAAATTCCGATTTCCAGCAGTTGAACTGCATCTGACCTACACCAAGATTTAGTTAGGCAGGAAACGGCTACTGTAAAAACAAATGCAAGCTGCTTGCAAACCTCTGTGGTTTTTCAAGATTTGTTCGGGCTGGCAGGAATGCCTTCTGCACGGAACTGCGGTTGGTGCATAGTTAGTGTGGCTTATGATGCTGCTGCATTTCTTTAACCAGAAAATATGCTTTGAAATATGGGGTTTCCAATATGACTGTAACACTTGAAGCAAGCTGCATCTTCTTAGAAGATAAAAAGCAAAGAAAAAAAACCCAAACTAGCCTTTTAAATTGGTGTGCTCGTTCGTAAAATTAACCTGAACAGCTGCCAAAAAATTAAATAAATAAAAATCTAGTTTTTAATTTAAGGAGGAAGTTTTGAACTTGCTTATTTGTCATCGGAGTCCGTGAGAGCGTTTTCGAATTTGAATCTGGACTTGTTGACTGAATTTTGCTTGCGGTCGCTTTTTTTTTTTTAAACGGGTAGAGAGGAGCACCGGGGGGATGTTTCTAGCATTTTAATTAAGTGTTTTAAATTCACTGCCTTGTATTGATGTTAATCCAAGGCTGAGTGGTTTTAAACAGCGGCAGCCAAAAGATTTACAAATGATGAAAATTGCCTGTAGCTGAGCAACAGATTTAAATTCAGGGGTTTTTTTTTTGAGAACATGAGGTAATGTTGCAGCCTGAAAGTTGGAAGCGCCCGTCATCTAAACTCTGGATGAAATTCTAGCAACGTAGAATCATAAAAACAACATGAAAAATACTAGAAGCTCCATCCTGGAAAGCTGGGTTTGAAATTCCTTCTGCATTTCTGGTCCTGGAGATTCTTGGCTGACCAGTTCAGGTTATTTATGTTCCATATTTATTTTTGTTGCATTTTCTGCCAAGAATCCTGGGGACAGTTGTTTTTAGCATAGCACATAGAATCATAGGGATAGAAGGAACTTTAGAGCAGGGGTGAAATCCAGCAGGTTCTGACAGGTTCTGGAGAATTGGTAGCGGAAATTTTGAGCAGTTCGGAGAACCGATAGCGGAAATTTTGAGTAGTTACCCTGTTTCTCTGAAAATAAGACCTTCCCTGATAATAAACCTAATCCGGCTTTTGAGTGCATGTGCTAAAATAAGCCTCCCCCAAAAAATAAGCCCTCCCCAAATAATAAGACCTCCCAGAAAATAAGGCCAAGTACTTATTTCGGGCTTCAAAAAAATATAAGACAGGGTCATCTTTTCTGGGAAACACGGTAGGAGAACCGGCAAATACCACCTCTGGCTAGCCGTAGAGTAGGGTGAGAACGTAGATCTTGCAGTATCCTTCCCCTGCCACGCCCCCCCAAGCCACACCCACAGAACCGGTAATAAAAAAATTTGGATTTCACCACTGCCTTAGAGGTCTTCTAATCCAACCCCCTGCTCAAGGCAAAAGACCTTATGTCATCTCACTCAAATGTGGGATGGCACATTTGTGACACATTTGTCCACATTTGTTAGTGGACAACCAGCTAAATATGAGCCAACAGTGTGCAGTGGCAGCCAAAAAAAAGCCAATGCAATCCTAAATTGCATTTACAGAGGGATACAATCAAGATCAAGGGAGGTACTAATGCCACTCTATAAATGGCTAAATTGACCAATTTGGGTTAAAGGAAAGAATCAAAACCCTCGGTGGTGCAGTGGACTAAAGTGCTGTTAAGTGCTAGCACTAAGCTGCCAGCTGCCTGCAATTAGTGCAAGTTCGAATCTCACCAGGCTCAGGGTTGACTCAGCCTTCCATCCTTTCGAGGTAGGTAAATTGAGGACCCGGATTGTGGGGGCAATAAGCCAGCTTTGTATAGAACAACACCGCTTGGGGGAGCCAAAAGCCTAAGCAGGTATATACAAAAAAGTATGCAGGCTATTGCTATAATGCATTGTAAGCCGCCCTGAGTCTATGGAGAAGGGCGGCATATAAATTGAACTAATAAATAAATAAATAAATAAATAAATAAATAAATAAATAAATAAATAAATAAATGTACCTTTGTTTCCACGTGGAGACCGTTTCTGAACTTTGTTCTTGAAGTGGGGAAAAAAATGAAACTTTGATTTGGGGTTTTGCGGATGAGATTGATATGTTTTTTTTTTTTTTTTAATAGAAATGGCTAGTTTATATTATGGAAAAACAAAATGTTGTGGTTTGATGTTAATGCTTCTTTTTTTTTTTACCGCAACCGAGGGAGTCAGACGTCAACATTTCTTTTCTCCTCACTTTTCTCTCCCCCTACCCCAGTGGTGGGATTCAAATAATTTAACAACTAGTTCTCTGACCAGCTGGGTAGGCGTGGCTCAGTAGTCATGTGGCCATGTGGGCATGGCCAACTCAACGTCACGTCAATGGGCGCTTCGCCTTAGCTGTTTCAATGTAATAAGGGTTAACCAGAGAGGCAGTTTCTGTAAACAAGGCAATAAAGATTAAGCTAGAAACAACACCAGAATGTTTCCTTCCTGCCTTCCTTACAGGATTAGCCCTGTAAAGTGGAAAAAAAACAATATAATATTTCTTCCAACAACCGGCTCTCCGAACTGCTTAGAAAGTTAACAACCGGTTCTCCCGAATAGGTGCGAACTGGCTGAATCCCACCACTGCCTACCCCCACCCCCACTGTGTCTTCCTATTTACTTTTGTATTTTGTATTTTACCTCATAACCTAATGTTAAACATGGAAATACGTTTTCAAAACTAACTCTCATCCAGCTGAATGAGCAGGAACAGAATCAGTGGAAAATATTCAGCACAGCAGGGGCATTAATCTCCTTTTGACTTTTTCTTCCAAATCATAAGAGGGCCCAGATGAGAAACAGTGGGTGGAAGATAGCAGAATAATAAGATTATTAAAGAAAGATCCAACCAGGAAGGAAGGAAAACGTTTTCTGACTGGTGAGAACAATTAATCAATGGAACAACTTGCCTCCCAGAGTTCTGGGTGCTCCATCACTGGAGGTTTTCAAGAACAGGCTGAACCACCATTTGTGTCAGCTGTTTGCTTGTGCTTCGCTGCTCTGCAGTGACAGCCTGGCATGAACGATGGGGAGGAATGAAGAGCGGAAGGCTTGGGGAAACGAATTTCCTGCATTTCCTGAGACGATGCCTCAAGGTTACCAAGCAGAAAGAAAAAGGGGAGCTGCATAACAAACTGCAGTTGGATTGACCGTTATGAAAACTTCTTACCTGAAACTGATTGGTGATACTGGGGTGGGCAGTGAGAGACAGTGAAGGGAGGGAGAAGTAGAACTTGGGTATTTTGGCACGCGATTCTCAGTTCTGGCTTTGCAATGCTGCAACACCTGTGCTCTCTAATAAAGCTATGTCTTTCAGGGGCGGGTTTCAAAACCCGTCACTACCGGTTCGCTTGTGGGTGCTCGCGCGTGTGCACAACACTTCTGTGCATGCATAGAAGCGTTTGGGCGGATGGACGGAGCCTCCCGCCACCGCTGCTACTAATTCGCCTGATCCGGTAGCAACCCACCACTGATGCCTTTCTCAATGAGCCAAGGATTGTTTTTACTTAGTGATACAAATTGTGGGCAAGTCCGACAATTTAACAGATTAACAGAGTTGGAAGGGACCTTGTAGGTCATCTAGTCCAACCCCCCACACAAGCAGGAGACCCTACACCATTTCTGACACATGGCAGTCCAGTCTTTTCTTGAAAGCCTCCAGTGATGAAGCTCCCACAGCTTCCGAAGTCAACTTCTGTTCCATGGGTTGATTGTTCTCACTGTCAGAAAATTCCTCCTTATTTCCAGGTTGAATCTCTCCTTGATCAGTTTCCACCCATTATTCTTTGTCTGGCCTTTGGGTGCTTTGGAAAATAGGTTGACCCCCCCTCCTCTCTGTAGCAGCCCCTCAAATATTGGGACACTGCTATCCTGTCTCTCCTGGACCTTCTCTTCACTAGACTAGCCATGCCCGGTTAACCGTTCTTCATAATGTTTTAGCCTCCAGTCCCTTAATCATCCTGGTTGCTCTTCTCTGCACTTTTTCTAGAGTCTCAACATCTTTTATACAGTGTGGTGACCAAAACTGGATGCAGTACACTAGGTGTGGTCTGGTTTGGTTCATTTGTAGTTCAAGCTTTGGCCAAAGACAAGACAGAAATGTTTCAGTAACCAGCTGAAGCTTAGAAAATTGCAACCAGAGACATATTTGGCCACAAATGCACCATTGACTGATTCGTTGGTTTTGCAAACCAGACTCTTGAGATCTAAAAGCTTCCTAGAGGTGTGTTTTTTAAGAGAAGAGTCCATGTTTTGCTGGTCTTCCATGCTAAAATTATTGAGGAGGTTTCCAGGGAGGTAATTTTGCCTATTTCTCTTTCCAGGTCATTAGTTGGAGGCGAGAAGATACATTCATTTTGTGACTGAAGAAAAATCCTATTGAATACAATGGCCCTGATGCTGCTCAATCGGCACGCAACATGGGCACTGCAGCAGAGTTCCAAGATATTTGCAGGAGGTGAGTGGGACAGGAAAAAAAAGTTTATATATCTATACACAGTATCTATACAGGTTGTCCTCGACTTACGAGGCCAAAATTTCTGCTGTTAAGTGAGACGGTTATTGATTGTGTTTTGCCCCATTTTACAACCTTATGTTCTGACCAAGGCTTCCCCAGCAGCACGAAGCCGAGTCCTCATCCCGATAAACCCCTTTTATTTAATTTACAGTGAATTCCTCTCCACAGTCTTTCAAGATGGTTCACAATTACCGACCTTTATCAGGCTTGGAGAGTAGCCAGGCCGATATCTTACAGATGCCGCAATACTTGGCAAGAATGCAGGAATGAACTAATTGTCTCCTGTAAACTCCACTCTCCTTTCGCTCCTCTTTTATTCCCTCTGGGAGGGGCCCTTTACTGTCCACCTGTGGCCTTACTCCCAAGTCGACCCTTGTTCTTCAGCTGTTCCTTTTGTCTGGCAACTCTGCGCATGCGCACACTGGGAACAGGCTCCAGCTGTTTGTCTGCCTCTCTGATGTCTGACTCCAAAGGCAGCTGATAACTGGCATCCGGCCCTGGCCCTCTCTCTGCCTCCAACACAGACCCCTCATCAGAGCCTTCCCCAGACTCCAGGACTGGCCCATGTTCCTCCTCAGTCTCCTCACTGTCCAAATCTGCTGCCAGATCCACTGGCCACTGGCGGGCCACAGCACCTTACTTGCCACAGTTGTTAAGTGAATCACTGCAGTTGTTAAGTTAGTAACTTAACACGGTTAAGTGAATCTGTTGTTAAGTGAATCGGCTTTCCCTATTGGCTTTGCTCGTCAGAAGGTTGCAAAACGGGATCACATGACCCCAGGACATTGCAACCGTCATAAATATGAGTCAGTTGCTAAGCACCTGAACTTTGATCACGTGACTGTGGGGATGCTGCAACGGTCATAAGTGTGAAAATCGATCATGTCACTTTTACAGTGCCGCTGTCACTTTAAGCAGTCACTAAACGAATTGTTGTAAGTTAAGAATTACCTGTATATTCATATATCTATAGCTATATATCGATATCGATAGATGATAGATAGCTAGATGTTTAGTTAAAAGATAAAACTCCAAAAACAAAAAGTTTTTACAGAAGTAAAATATGTCAGGGTAATGATGATTTAATAGCTGACCAACTGCTGTAATACTGTAATTCTGTAACGATAATGCAATGGTAGTAATGAGTCAACAGGGTTATTTGACTCTTCACAATGTTAAGAGACTGTATTATAAGAGTGGTTTGTTGGGGCCTTCTCTCTCTCGGTGTGTGCTTCTGTGCTATAGCTGATGATTGATTGCCTAACTTTGCCTAGTACATGTATGTATATATTCCTTGTATAAAAAGGTAAAGGTTCCCCTCGCACATATGTGCTAGTCATTCCCGACTCTAGGGGGCGGTGCTCATTTTCATTTCAAAGGCGAAGAGCCAGCACTGTCCGAAGACGTCTCTGTGGTCATGTGGCCGGCATGACTTAAGGCCAAAAGCGCACGGAACACTGTTCCCTTCCCACCAAAGGTGGTCCCTATTTTTCTACTTGCATTTTTGAAGTGCTTTCGAACTGCTAGGTTGGCAGAAGCTGGGACAAGTAACGGGAGCTCAACCCGTTACGCGGCACTACGGATTCGAACAGCTGAACTGCCGACCTTTCGATTGACAAACCAGCGTCTTGGCCACTGAGCCACCGTGTCCCTATTCCTTGTATATAAACCACTATTTGAAAGAGAAACCCGTTTACTGTATTTTGCTCCTGGGTTGTCTCAAAATAGTCACACTGTACACACTCTGACAAAATAAATTCAAACAAGATATTTTAAAATGTGCATTAAAAAAAGGGCACAGAAACATATTCAGTCAAAATAGAGCTAGAAGGGACCTTGGAGGTCTTCTAGTCTACCCCTCTGCTCAAGCAGGATACCCTCTACCATTTCAGACAAGTGACTATCCAGTCTCTTCTTAAAAGAGAGGGGCTTCTCAGGGTGCCGTCGGCCAAACAGTGTCGACTGGCGGCCCCCAGGGGGAGAGCCTTCTCTGTGGGGGCACCTACCATCTGGAACGAGCTCCCCCCAGAGATACGGAGGATCCCGGACCTGCGCACGTTTCGTCGTGCTCTCAAAACTTTTTTATTTCAGCAGGCTGGCCTGGCCTAACTCTCCTCTTTTAAATTTTTTAATTCGTTTGATTTTATAAATTGGGTGTTTTAATCTGTGTTTCGGCCAAAATATTTAATAATTTTAAGGGATTTTTAATATTTGTATTATCTGTATTTTATCTTGGCTGTTCACCGCCCTGAGTCCTCCGGGAGTAGGGCGGTATAGAAATTTGATTAATAAATAAATAAATAAAAGCCTCCAGTGATGGAGCAGCCACAATGTCTGAAGGCCACTGGTTAATTGTTCTCACTGTTAGGAAGTTTCTCCTTAATTCTCCTTGATTAGTTTCCATCCATTGTTTCTTCACTTGTTTATATATACATATATATATAATTAAGCGTTTTTCTGTCAAAGCACCTGATCTACCCCAATATGGGAGGGAGCATCCTGCTTCCCTTTCGCCTTTCAGCTCCAATCCATGAGCCCTCAAGCAGTCACATTCGCGACAAACCATTTTATACCAAATTTATATATTATATTAATTATATTAATCTCTCCCCTGGCTCAAGCTGTTAAAGGGAGGAGGACTTGTGGTTCAGAGGTTAATACAGTTGCCTAATATGCAGGTAACCCAAGTTCGAATCCGAGTAAGGGTATGGCTAGCTGATGAGAGTTAAATAGCTTGAAATAGATCTATACTAGTCTCCCTTTATTTTCTTTATCAGCAAATATAAATTTGGTACATATATATAATATATATATAAGAAAGCTTTTTAAAGTTTTCATAGCCTAGCACACTTATTTTCTAAACTGTACTGTGGGAAAGACCTTGGGGTTTTTTAAGAAGAAAGCTATTAGAAGAAACCTTGCACGAATGAAAGAATTGGATGTTTTTTTTTCCTGTTCAATGACCCAAAGGTGCTTTTTTCAAAAGGAAACTGGACTTTGTTTTTTTTCCCCCCTTGAAGACGTTTCGCTTCTCATCCAAGAAGCTTCTTCAGCTCTGAAGAAGAGAGCATCAGAGGTTGATTTAGACCTGATTTAGACCTCTATAATAACGGAGTTCTATAATTACTTATTATAGACTAGTGTTTCTCAACCTTAGCAATTTTGAAATGTGTGAACTTCAACAAATGCTGGCTAGGGAATTCTAGGAGTTGAAGTTCACACATTTTAAAGCTTGAGAAACACTGCCTTAGACTCTAAATCACAGTGGGACACCTGGCCCCGTTCAGCCAGACTTCTGTTCTCTGAATATATGAATAGCTATCTTGGCAGAGGGTTGAGGCCAACATGAAATAAACACCCTTGGATGTTGCAATTCGTGGGCCATCAAGGGAAAATGTCATATGTGGTCCTAAAAAGCATATAGCAGTAGCTATAAATATGGGAGTCCATGGAACACCCACAGTGCCCCAGAACGAAATGGAAATAAATCAGCTTAATTTATTTTTGTACCACTCAAAAGGAGCCCTGGACAAAAACTTTCCATAAGAACAGTTAGCTGACACAATCAGCAATAAAAACCATCTGGCATCAACCTGATTCAAATACGGGAATAAAATAAAGTATATTATGCACCAATAAGATTTTGGGAGATTCCAGGTGAGATAAATAAAAAAAAAACAGAATAACAGATTTGGGTGGGACCTTGGAGCTAGTCCAGCCCTCTGCTTAAGCCCGAGGCCCTATTTCAGACAAGTGGCTGTCCAGCAGGGGTGAAATTAAAAAAATTCCCCTACCAGTTCTGTGGGCGTGGCTTGTTGGGGGGGAGGTCATGTGACTGGGTGGGCGTGGCCAACTCGACATCACTCACATGGAGGGGCTCATCACTGGCCCCTCCCCCCCAGCCACTCCTTGTCGCGAACGGCAGGAAAATGGGGAGGGGAATATTCCTGCCTACCATCCTTCCCTCAGTCTGTGCTGAGATTGAGGAATGGATGACAGGCAGGAAAATCCCCTTCCTCATTTTTCTGCCTTTCACAAAAACGGCTCCATTCCAGCTGCTCCCCCCATCCCCCTCCATCCTGGGGCTACCTTAAAGGGACAGGCAGCAGCAGCTCCATTTTGAATGGAGGGAGAAAAGTTAGCATTCTCTCTGCTGCATTTAACATTGAAATCTGTGGAAGAGAGAAGGCTAACTTTTCTCCCTCCATTCAGAACGGAGTTGCTGCTCCCTTTATGGTTCCCTCCTGGGCCCCTCCCTCATGGGGCTACCTTAAAGGGACAGGCTGCAGCAGTTTGGTTCTGAATGGAGGGAGAAAAGTTAGCATTCTCTCTGCTGCATTTAACCTTGAATTCTGTGGCAGAGAGAAGGCTAACTTTTCTCCCCCCATTCAGAACGGAGTTGCTGCTCCCTTTATGGTTCCCTCTTGGCCCCCTCCCACTTGGGGACTACCTTAAAGGGACAGACTGCAGCAGCTCCCTTGTGAATGGAGGGAGAAAAGTTAGCATTCTCTCTGCTGCATTTAACCTTGAATTCTGTGGAATATCGAGTGGCCGGAAGAGGTGAGCAGCGACCGGCCGAACATGGGTGGGGCCAAGGAGGGGTAATTACTACCGGTTCAGCGAACTGATGCCCATAATCCCTAGTGCTTCACCTGAACTGGTCCGAACCAGTAGGATTTCTCTCCTGCTGTCCAGCCTCTTTTTAAAAGCCTCCAGTGATGGAGCACCCACGATTTCTGGAGGCCATCTGTTCCACTGGTTAATTGTCCTCACTATTAGGAAGTTTCTCCTTAATTCCATGTTGCTTCTGTCCTTGATTAGCTTCCATCCTTGCTTTCTAGTGCATTGGGAAGATTGTCTGTCTCTCTGTCTCTCTGTCTATTGTCTGTCTGTCATCCATGCATCCATCCATCTATCTATCTAGCTAATCTGTCTCTCTGTCTATTGTCTGTCTGTCAGTCTGTCATCCATGCATCCATCTATCTAGCTAATCTGTCTCTCTAATCTTATCTATCTATCATCTGTCTATGATCTATCATCTCTCTTTCCCTCTCTCTCTCTCTCTCTCTCTCTCTCTCTCTCTCTCTCTCTGTATATATATATATATCTCCATCCATCCATCCATCCATCCATCCATCCATCTCTATTTGTATAACATCTATCATCTATCTATCATCTATCTATCATCTATCTATCTATTTATCTATCTATCTATCTATCGTTTCTATAGCTGCCCATCTCAATCAATGACTCTGGGCTGCTTAAAGTTTTAAAAAATTGTAGATTATGAAATATGCCTTCTATACATCCTCTGTCTACCTCCTTTCTGAGCCCCGTTCTGATCATTTTAACAGAAGCTACAGAAGACATAACAACCATTGCATTGTTTCCAACACTTTTAGGTGACTCCCCAAAATGGTTGTCTCGAAGCATGGCCTTGCCTGCCCCAGATCCTTCGCGTTTCAAAATCCTTCAAGGAGAGATCCAGTTTACTCTTCCCCTTGGCTAGCTAGCCTTCATTGCACATCTGAATGATTGGGTAGCTTCTCTCGGGGGGGGGGCACGATCTTTCTTCAGCTCCCTGTAGCTGTTCTGCCTTGCGCCCAAGGAATGTGTGCAGCATTGTATAAGGAGCTCCGGTTCGGTTCCCCTGGGATGGTTACGGTTCATTGCACAGTTTTAGATAATCATGATTATTTTGGTGTGAGTATCCCCGTGCTAGGGAAAGCATTACTCTGAGTGGGCGCCAGTCTCCTGCATCTTGTTTGCCCTCAGTCACATCTGACGTTATCCTGGAAACGTTTTATAAATAAAGTTCATGTTCCCAGGCTGTGTGTTAAGAGCTGTTTACTTGCTGAGAAAGTTCCTGACCGATGGTTGCTCTTCTAACTGTTCAAATGACCGAGCACATTTGGCTGATGATGCAATTTCCTGGAAAAATCCCACAAATTTTCTCCTCTTCCTTATTTTCCTGGGGGTGAAGGGGGCATTTGGTCGTCTTCTTTTACTTTAAGGGCATTCGATTTGATAGCCATAAAATGTATCAAAAAAGAATTGTGTATGTAATATTAAAAAGAAACCTACCTATAGGTCAGAGATCAGCAACCTTAAACACCCAAAGAGCCACAAAGGTCCTAACTGGAAGCCCCCCGTTCAATTCTGGAGCCAACTGGAAATCTGGTTCCCCCCACCATAGTATAATGGTATTATACATACCATAGGATGATGGTATAAATTTGACCTTACAAGTTTTGAAAATGTAGGATTTTTTTTTTTTTTTTTGGACTGCAACAAAAAGATGCTGGCTATATATCGACTTTGGAAATTTAATGGATTAAGGGACCAACAAGATTTAAAACTATATCTTTGACTTAATTAGAAGAAATTTTCTCATGAGAAAATGGCCATTGTTTTGATACTTTTACGATAAGGAGACCTTGGATGAAGAAGAAGAGGCTAGAGGATGAAGTAAGTGGAGCAGAAATTTATAATACAAGTTTTTGAATATTTTGTTTTTTACCAAGCTTCTCTTGACAAGATGGACAGAACAGGTTGCAGTGAAGTTATAAAGCAAGAACAAGGGTCAATGCATGTTTACGAAATCACTCTGAAATGTAACACAAATGGAACTGAGGGATGATTTGAGAAGTTGCACAGATACTGAACCAAGAAACTGATTTGTCGGTTTTTTATTGAATATACAAAAGAGCTCTCTAACATTTTGGAGAACTTTATTAGAAGTCACAAGTCATAAACTTACTGGATTTAAATAAATCTCTTAAAGCTTTGAAAGATCCTTACCTTGAAACAGATGAAGAGAAATTTAGCTTTGGGGTTTTATTTGAGAGGATTAAAGAATATTTTTTGAAAACTCAGGGAAGGAATACAAGGTTGGTTTATTTGATCAGGACTAAACAAAGAAAATAATGATCTCTGGTTGTCCTTACCAGACTTTTGCTAACAAAAATGATTAATAAAACATTTGGATGTTTTTTTTTTAGTCAAGATATGAGCTATGGGGAGAAGAGAGTATATGGTGTATTTAGGAAGGGTGATAAACTATTAAAATGGTTTATACTTCTTGGGATGAAGGGAAAAAGTAGTTCTTTTTTATTTTTCTATTTTCTTTTGTATTTTTCTGTTTACATTTTTGTAGCCTGTATTAGCTTTTATTTTCATGTATAATTATTAATACAATTATTTGGGGAAAAGAGAACGAATTGGGTTTCAATCTGTAATCATGTCTTAAAGATCAGAAGCATTTAAGAACAGCTAGTGTGAGGGGATCTGTTAATATCCCAAGTTATTTTTATATACCATTCATCAAGTATATATCTTGCAATGCTATACTCTCCAGGTACATACAGAAGTCCCTTCTTGGATGTCCTTCCTAGAGTCACTTTTTTGATTCATTTTTTTGTTTCTTTGTTTGCAGGACTCCGAGGTATCAGCCAAGTGGCAGCTAAAATTGACATGGAATTTGACTATGATGGGCCACTGATGAAGACGGAAGTCCCTGGGCCAAGATCCAGGGTAAGTCAAGATGAGGATGTCCATTCTTAATACTCCTCCACCCCACTATCACTATCTCCAATTTTTTTTGGGTCGTGGTGGGGGTAGAATACAAGAGATTGAACACTCCTTGAAAGTCCTTCCTTGACTTTGTGGTTGGATTTTAATTCCTCTTTTTAAATAACTTTATTAGATTTTCAAATAAAGAAATAAAAACAAACACAAACTAATGATTAAAGTAAAAGAAAGAGAGAAGCAAAGCAAAGCCAGAAGTGGAGAAAGAAAACGACGGAAAAACAAGTATAAACAAGTATAAACGATTTCCGACTTTCGTTTACAGCAGACACAAGTATACATTTACACGAAACTCTTAATGCTAAATTATAATATGATGAAGTATGGGGAAATTGGTATAATTGGTTGAAGAACAAAATAAAAATATGACTTTAGGATATGACCTGTTATGCACTTGAATTTGAGTTATACTGTATAGAATATTTTATAGCTAAGGATGAAGTTTATTTAACGTATGATTCACCAAATTGTATAAACACTGTACCTCTGATGGAGATAGAGATTGTATATATTTTCTTTTTATTCTGGAAAAATTCAATAAAGTATTTATAAAAAAAAAAAAGTATACATTTACACGAAACTCTTAATGCTAAATTTATATCGTAGCTTTTCTTGTTTTCTATTCTCTACATTGTTTTTCTAATCATCAAATCTGATGGTTATAATTTCATTTTTTTTCTGTTTAATAAAAGAGTCCAATTTTCCAATCAGTCTATTTGGACTTTAATTCCCATGGCATGGAGATGAAAGCAAACTCTGGAAGACTGTTTTATCATTATAATCCTTATTTTATTTTTTAGTTTAGTTTAGTTTAGTTTAGTTTAGTTTAGTTTAGTTTAGTTTAGTTTAGTTTAGTTTAGTTTAGTTTAGTTTAGTTTAGTTTAGTTTAGTTTAGTTTAGTTTTTTATGATTTTATTTACATCCTGCCTTTATTATTTTATAAATAACTCAAGGTGGCGAAGATACCTAATATATCTTCCTATTTAAAAAAATACTTCTAGTATTTATGGATTTGGGATAACATGGATTTGCCTTCAGAAGTTGTGGGTGCTCCATCACTGGAGGTTTTTAAGAAGAGACTGGACAGCCATTTGTCTGAAATGGTATAGGGTCTCCTGCTTGAAGATCTCCAAGATCCTTTACAGCTCTGTTATTTTTTTATACTTTAGATTTATTTATTATTTATCTTGTATCCTTTTATTATTTTTAAAAATAACTCAAGGCAGCAAACGTATCCAACCCACCTCCTATTCTCCCCACAACAACCCTGTGAAGTGGGTTGAACTGAGAGAGAGAGTAACTGGCCCAAAATCATCCAGCCAGCTTTCATGGCTAAAGGTATTTTAGAACTTGGACTCGCCATCTCCTGCTTTCTAGCCTGATGCCTTAACCCTTGGTCCAAACGGGCTCTCTGGTTAAATCATGACATTTAAATGCCCTTTGTACTTCCCAGGGTTGAATGAAGTAAAATAAAAAAGAGAAACCAAAAAAGTTGAATAGGTTGTACAGGAACGTTTCATTCCCTGATTTTTCGATTAGTCAATCTGTATAATAATATTCTTTCTTCTTCTTTCAGGAACTAATGAAAGAGTTGAATGTAATTCAGGTAATTTCTCCAGATTCCACTTGAAAAACATCTCAAGTCTTCTACCCTTCAAATACTGGCCACTGTCACAAAATTGTATGAATGGCAGGCTGCTAAGCGACATACGTATGCCTGTTTTGTATCTGCAGGGTCACGGCAGATGGTGGCAGAGAAATACTCTGGATATCTGGATATAACTGGGTGCTGCAGGGAAAAAAATAAGGGGATCTGTGGGTGAAATTAAACAAATAAATAGATAAACAAATTAATAAATAATCCTGCAAATATTCCCCAATGCACCCTGATAGGAAGGGCACTTGGGCATAGATTTGGAATATTGGCCACCGCTCTATTCCAAGTGCCCCTCCTCCTTGGTCACATGGCCCAGTAAATGAATGAATGCAGCCTGCCCTGTTTCCTGGTGCGCCCCAATACACACAAATGCAAGACAAAAGGACGGGGGACAGAAACACATATGCCCAATGCATTCCTTGGCTCAGCGAGTGCAGTGAAAAATGCAATGGATGGTCTTGCACAAACTGCTAACTGCATTTAGCTTCAGCTGGCCTCTTCTGTAAAATGGGCACGCTATTGCATTACTGATCTTTTCAAATTCATTTCCATTTAAAAATTCTGTAAATGGGGCTCGCATAGCAATAAGACAATCCTAGAATCCCCTTACCTTTACTATATAATTTTTCACTATAATAAAATGTACAAAACAAACAAAAACTAAGATAGAAACTAAGCAATAAAAAAACCCGAGAGAACATGAAAAAAAGAAAAGCAGAAACATACAACTGTAGTTGTCCTCTTAAAGTTTCCCCAGATTATTTTCCCCCTTTTTAATCCCCAAATGCCAAACCACCAGAATTCCCTTGTCTTTCCAAGATAAGCATGTCTATAGAAAAACGATTTACAGAAATGGGAAACCATCCAGAGTTTCCTATTTTCCAGCCTAAATCGTGGTTTATTTTGCTTGATTCTCAACTTTGGCGTCGCACCAGGAAATCTCAGCTTGTTCCATCTGTTTCTCTCAGAACGCCGAGGCAGTCCACTTTTTCTGCAACTACGAAGAAAGCCGAGGAAATTATCTTGTGGATGTTGATGGAAACCGGATGTTGGATCTCTACTCTCAGATTTCATCCATCCCAATTGGTAAGAATTTTTTTGGAATCTTTGCAAGGTTTTGGAACTCAGCTGGAGCAACGGCGGGCAGCCATAAGCCCCTAATTCTCCTTTTCGGGATCAAGAGCCACACCAAAGATTAGTTTGACAAATTGAGAGTTATAGACAGGAACAAGGTACTACCGGTAGTCCTTGACATTCATTTAGTGACCGTTCAAAATTACAATGGCACCGAAAGAATCACCGGGTTTGGAGAGCCTTGTTCTCAGGGGAAAAGCTTCATGTGAGCTCCTGAAAAAAAAAACGCAATTCAGATGAAACTACCGTATTTTTTGGAGTATAAGACGCACCTTTTTCCCCCAAAAAAGAGGGTGAAAATCTGGGTGATTTTATACTCCGAATGTAGCCCTACCCAGCTTCTCAAATGGAGGTTTCAGAGGCTGAAAAAGCTTCAGAAAAGAAGCTTCAGAAAAGAAGCCCCCAAACAGAGCTTCAGAAAAAAAGCCTCCAAACAGAGCTTCAGAGGCCTTTTTTCTGAAGCTCGGTTTCGGAATCTTTCAGAGGCAGGAAAAAAAGTTTTTTCTGAAACAGTTTCAGAAGTTTCATAGGCAGAAAATAAAGGCAAGGCACACAGCTCACAACCAAGGAACCTGTTGCTAAAATTCACCTCTGGGAACAGCTGATTGGGGGTATTCCGGGAGGCCGATCCACCCGCCAATCAGCTTTTTTCTTATTTTCCTCCCCAAAAACTAAGATGCATCTTATACTCCAAAAATTACGGTAAATGGGGGAATTTGGAATCTACCAGATTTTTATCAGCAAGTCTTCAATTTTAGGTAGCTTTTGTTCTGACCCTGCCTTATCAAATAATGATAAGCTGCTTGCTCGCGTGTACAAACAAACCCCTTTCAAACAGGGTAGGAACAGTCTTTTCACGTGGATAAACAAAAAGCCAAACGTAATTAGTCCCAACAGACCTGGCCAAAAAATCTGAATTGCTTGCTGTATCCTAAAAGTAAACTGTTGTCTGCGACAACCGGCCACTCCCAAACCTCTACTATTTATTTCCCAGCCAGGGAGGGGCTGGCTAGTGTCCACGTCTGCCTTTCCCTGAGAGCCAGCCTATTGATTTCCTTTGCTCTCCTCTCCTCTCTGCGCATATGTGCATCTGGGATGGGCCTCTTGTGTTCCTCCCCCTCACTCAGCTCAGGCCCTGAAGAAAGCTGCCTCTCCACCTTGGGGAGGATGGAAGGCCCCAGCTCAGCCTCTGTCTTGGATGCTGTTTCCTTATCAAAGCTTTCCAAAGGCTCCGAAGCTGGCCCAGTATCTCCCTCAACCTCCTCCACCTCCTCGTCGTCTGACTCTGCAGCTAGCTGTGCTGGCAGCCGACGGGCCACAACAGCTGTAGTTTTTAATCTCTTCTAAGGATAGGATAGTTTTGGAAGGATGCTGGGTGTCCTTTTTTTTCAGCCACTGTTGACCTGCTACTCAAGAAAAATATTATCATACTTTCAGTCCTGCTGCAATTTTGACTTTTCAGGACCGATCGGAAGTACAGTCCTGCATTGTAAAAAGGTTGCCCTATTTAATTTGAAATATGCATTTGAAGACAAAGGTCATGCCTTTGAAGATGGTAGATAGATAGAAGATCATTGGTTTGAAAGGTGTCAAAGGCCATCTACATTAAAATTGAACAGCCCTTTCTCGGTGAGGAGGGGGGTTAGGGTTAGGGTTACCCATCTCTTGTTTACAATGCAATCCCTTTCAGCAGTTCCAAGAAGGTTCCACACCCATTTGCACTATTCAGGTGACCCTGAGGACACAGATAAACCTCCAAGTGGCCTCAACAATTCTCAGAGAGAGTGCTAATGACCAGATGACTGCAAAGAATATAAATCCTTCCATCCTCCACCATTCAGTCAGAACTGAAGAAGCTTGTTGGATGAGGAGCCAAACATCTTCAAGGAAAAACAAAACCCAGCTTTTTTGGGGGGTGGGGGAAGCATCTTTGGGACAATTGAATGTGAAAGTTGCTGAAATATCTTTCCTTTTTTCCCCAAGTTTTTTATTTTTTTTACAAATATATCAAATCAATGCATGAACAGCATGGCACCGGGTGTCTTACATTCTATTACAAGTAAAACTAATAAAACTAATCTTAATTAGTTTAATCTTAACATTCAACCAACTTATATTTTTCTAATAATAATGCACATTTATATTATGTTGCAATTTATTGTTATTCAGTTGTTCCATCTTGTTGTTACTTTTATTTTATTATATAAAAATGTATACACTAATATTCCCCCTTCTCTTATTTCTATCACTTATTCTAACTTTTAATCCTGTCACCCTTTATTAAAAGACTTTTGCTTTCTAGCTTATCTAATTTTTAAGCATGTCACCCACCTAAAAGTAAAAAAAGAAAAAACGACAGAGAAAAATAAATCAGAACAAAAAGGAGAAATCATCTATCCATCGTATCTTGCCCACTTAAATGCTCTAATTGCTATGCCTTTAAAAGAGAGAGAGAGAGAGAGAGAGAAAGGGAGAGGCAAATCAGAACAACAGCAACAAAAAAGAGACTCATCTATCCATCATCTCTTGCCCGCTTCAACACTCTAGTTGCTATGCTTTTTTTAACTTGCCTCCCAAATTCCTCTCTTGGCTGAAAGTTGCTGAAATTTCTTGAAAGCAGATGATAAAGGCCCCTGTGTTTCCTTGTAGGCTACAGCCACCCATCTCTGATCAAACTTTTGCAGCAGCCCCAGAATCTGGTAAGTGACCTTTTGAAGAAGGTACCAAATTTGCCAAAACGGTGCATAAATTGCCTGTTTGTGAAGCTTCCCTTCTTCTCCCCAAGATCCCAGAGTGTCTTCCTGTCCTTTCCCAGGGCCGTTCACCCACTGCTCAGGGCCTCTGAGGCTGGAACCAGGAGCCTCCCCACCTGCTTGGGGGTGAGTCTCCAAAATAAGCCATTTCCAGGGGAATGGCTGAGAATTACAGGAGTTGGCATGAACGGTTTTGTCTTGCTCTTGAGCAAGGAGAGGCCAAATGAACTCATTTCCTGATTGGTTCTGGGTTGGTTCTCGTATCAACCATCTTGTGGTCGGCAGCCAAAGAGGAGAGAAAAAAGAGCAAATCTGAAGAGCTACCCCAAGGTTTCTGGGGTTGCTAATCTCCATCATAGTTTAAATTCTCTGTGTCATCACAAGTGCTCTTCACTGCCAAGCTAATGCGTGTGTAGGACAAAGCCTCCCAACAAGGCATCAGAAATGGAAGGGAAAGAAAGGGAAAAGGAGAGGAAGAAAGGGAGGGGAAATAAGAGTAGGAGAGAGGGTTAGGAAGAGGGGAAGAGTGGGAGAAAGGAAGGGGAAGGAGAGGAGGGGAAGGAGAGGAGGAAAGAAGGAAGTTGAAGAGAATAGAAGAAGGGAGGGAAGGGTAAGAGGGGAGAAGGAGAGGAATGGTTGTCGTGGAAGAAGGGAGATATGGAATGGTAGAAGAGCAACTCCGAATATATTTTAAAATTTTAAAGTTTCATTGAAGAATGAACCAATATGGAAATCAAAAGATAATATGTGTGATAAGAATGGTTAAAGAGATTGTATGAAATGGAAGGAGGATGCTCGCAGCATGCTAGACTAAGCTAACATGGGTTTGGTAGCTTGTAATTCGGTGTTTGGGGATCCCCAAGTGCTGGATTGGCATGTAATGTGAACCAAACCACATGCCCTCTAGACAACTGTGTTATTAACATGAATGGTGTTAGCATGTTACGTGAACGCCTCATACATGTATGGAAGAAGGTTTTGGACTGATTAGAAGCTTTTTCTCTGGATGTCCATGGCAAGATGGATCTTTCTCGATGAGGCAAGGATGGGTCACAAAAGGAATAGTTTTTTGAAGGCCCAGCAAAACCTGGTTATATTTTTTTTAGATTTTTAGACATAAGTTAAACCCAAGTAATGTTTTAGAGCAGTGTTTCTCAACCTTGGCTGTGGAATTCTTGGAGTTGAAGTTCGCACACCTCAAAGCTGCCAGGGTCGAGGAACACTGATCTAGAGGGGGGGAAAAAAATCTGTTTAAAATCTAGAGGACACCAAAGCGATCTCAGTCATAAGTAGCATTTCCCATCTGCAGAGTCTCCCAAATAGTTTCCACTCCAGCTAAATTCTGATACCAGAAACAGCTTGGTTGGCTTACAGGTTTGGGGGAAGGGTGGTTGCAAGCATCAAAATTGGGGGGGGGTGTTCTTTGTTTAAGGCAATCAAGGTCAACCCATGAAGTGTTTTTGGTTGACCCTTAGATAAGAAGTTTGTGTTCTATTCATGATAAACTTCTCTTCTCTTCTCTCATTTTTCTTTTCTCTGTTCTATTTTGTTCTTTCCTTTTCCTCTTCTCTTTTCTCCTTCCCTTTTTCTTCTCTTCTCTTTTGTTTTCTCCTTCCATTCTTTTCTCTGTCCTATTTTCTTCTCTCATTTTTCTCTTTCCTCTTTTCTTCTTCTCTTCTCTCATTTTTCTTTTCTCTGTTCTATTTTGTTCTTCCCTTTTTGTCTTCTCTTTTCTCCTTCCCTTTTTCTTTTCTTCTCTTCTGTTTTCTTCGTCCATTCTTTTTTCTGTTCTATTTTCTTCTTTCTTCTTTCATTTTCCTCTTTCCTCTTCTTTTCTTTTCTTCTCTTTTTTCTTTACTCAGAGTGCTTTTGTCAACAGACCCGCTCTAGGAATTTTGCCTCCAGAAAATTTTGCTGAAAAGCTAAGGGAATCTTTGCTCTCGGTAAGTTTTTTCCTAGCACAGAAGGAGCAATGAAACTGACATCTAGTATCCACTATAAGAATTCCAGGGCTGGCAAATACAAGGAGAGGCTGAAGCAACTAGATAGGTCTAGCATTTTAAAAGGACAACAAGGATAAGGGAATGATAGCCCTCTTTTAAAAACCTGAAAAGATGTCACCCGGAACAAGACGATTATGAGTTCTCTGTTATCTCAGATTGCAGGATAAGGGCTAAGGTTACATTGAGAAAAGTGTTTTAAGAATGAGAGCATTTTAGCAATGACCTTTGAGATGATGGACTCTCAGGATCAAAGAGAAGTTGGATTGACATCAATTGAAGAGTCTTTATTTTGAATTCTTGCCTTGGGTAGAATGGAGTCCATGGACAGAATAGAATAGAATAGAATAGAATAGAATAGAATAGAATAGAATAGAATAGAATAGAATAGAATAGAATAGAATAGAATAGAATAGAATAGAAAATATGGAATGGAGTGGAGTGGAGTGAGTGGAATAGAATAGAATAGAATAGAATAGAATAGAATAGAATAGAATAGAATAGAATAGAATAGAATAGAACAGAACAGAACAGAACAGAACAGAACAGAACAGAACAGAACAGAACAGAATTTTGTATTGGCCAAGTGTGATTGGACACACAAGGAATTTGTGTTTGGTGCATATGCTCAGTGTACATAAGGAGAATAAAATACATTCATCAAGAATAAAAAGATACAACACTTAGTGATAGTCAAGGTTACTAATAAGCTATCAAATCATACTAGGAAACAAGTAAAAACAATATAAATTGAAAGATACAAGCAACATGGTTATAGTAATAAGTGAGAAGAGATAGATACTAGTAAGGAAGAGAAAAATAATAGTAATGCAGACTTAGTAAATAGTTTGATGGTGTTGTGGGAAGTAGTTGTTAAGCAGAGTGATGGCATTCGGGAAAAAACTGTCCTTGTGTCTATTTGTTCTGGTGTGCAGTATATAATATATATAGTATATATATATTATATATAGTATACAATATATAGAGTATATATAAAATAATAGGGGGTCACCAACCTTTCGGACCTCAGGGACCACTAAATTTATAATTTTAAATCCCGCGGACCACTAATATGAATTTTTTAAAAAGATAAATAGTATTTATTTATCTTTATAAATAAAGATCTATATAAAATTTATAAATTTATATATATATAAAATGTGTCTTTTTTTTTTTGTATTGTGTATTTTAACTTTTGGAAACTCAATAAATATTATATTTTTTTTGAAAAATGCAAATAATTTTTCTACGGACCACCAAAATTTTCTCACGGACCACCAGTGGTCCATGAACTACTGGTTGGTGAACACTGGAATAGTATATAGTATATAAATGGTAGTTCCAACCCTAAAGAGTTCATACTTTTATCCTTAGGCAATAGAGACTAATTTTAAAAAAATTGGGGGGAGGGGTTTGGTTTAAAAGAAGCATCATTTTATTGCGATGCTCAGTTATGATGAAAGTGTTCCTTAACAGATTCTTTGAATTGAAAGACTTGTGTCTCTTCTCCGCTGCCAGGTGGCTCCTAAAGGCCTCTCTCAAGTAGTAACCATGTCCTGTGGATCTTGCTCCAATGAAAACGCCTTTAAAACCATATTTATGTGGTACAGGGTGAGTAAAAGCTGTATGGATGCTTTTCCTTGTAGCTCCAGATGCTGAGGAAAAGAGGGAGGGTGGTCTTTGCTCAAAGCGGGATAAGGGAGTGAGGCAGGGGTGAAATCTAAAATTTGTTACTACCGGTTCTGTGGGCGTGGCTTGGTGGGGGGGGTAATGTGACTGGGTGGGTGTGGCCAACTTTTTTTTTTTTTAACTTTTAAAAGCATTTTTTCTACAGCCTCTTCGGCTGAACCAGCCTCTGATAATCGCGCGGCTCAGCTGGGCATGGGCGGGGGGGGGGGCAGGGATTTTTGCTACCGGTTCTCCGAACCACCTGCCGCCATCGCTACCGGATCAGGCGATCCGGTCCAAACCGGGAGCATTTCACCCCTGGAGTGAGGGAGCCTCAGTTTAATTTCAAAATCTTTGTGTCAACAGGCAGAGCAGGAGGGTGGAGTTAAACATGTCATCAGCATAGAGTCGTTGAGTTGCCACAAATGATCCAAGTCCGCCCCCCCCCTAGAATTTTTTTGACCCGTATCTGCCGTGTTTTCCTGAAAATACAATGTACCTCGAAATAACTCCTAGCTTCATTTTTATACGTGCTCCCAATATAAGCCCTTCCCCCCCAAATAAGCCCTAATTAAGGGTGCACAGGTAAAACCTAAGCTAGGGTGGGGATGGGGGGGTGGAGCTGCCCTACTCTTTACCTTTGGACAGTTGCAGCCAGTCCTCGCACATCCCGACACCTGCCTTGGCGGCCCATTTCTTCTGCAGCCGGCAAGGCTTTCCTGAAGGCCTCTATAGCCAATAACAGAGCTCCAGATCTATAGGAACTCTGTTATCGGCTGCAGAGGCCTTTAGGAAAACCTTGCCGGCCACAGGAGAAGTTCCTGAAGGCCTCTGACAGCAAAAAGGAGGCTGGGGGTCGACATGCGCAAGTGAGATGAGTCAGTGGACGACATCGCCCCCCACTCCCAAAATAAGACCTTGTGCCTTTTTTGGTGGCAAAAAAAATATAAGACAGGGTCTTATTTTCCGAGAAACATGTGTAGCACCAATTTAGTGCTGACCATTAATTGACTAGATACAGGGGTGCTATTCAGCAGGTTCTGACAGGTTCTGGAGAACCGGTAGCGGAAATTTTGAGTAGTTCAGAGAACTGGCAAATATCACCTCTGACTGGTCCCAGAGTGAGGTGGGAATGGAGATTTTGCAATATCCTTCCCCCAGGAGTGGGATGGGAATGGGGATTTTGTAGTATCCTTCCCCTGCCATGCCCACCAATCCACACCACGCCCATCAAGCTACGCCCACCAAACCGGTAGTAAAAAAAATTGAATTCCACCACTAACTAGATTCTTATGTATAGGCTTCACTAAATCTTCTGTGCTTCAACTTAATATATGCTCCTGATCCTTTGTGCCTGACAGTGAATCAGCACATTAAACCTTTCATCAGCGATCAGTTTGTTGACTTGATCTGGTTTGACTGATCCGCTGAACAGACAAGGGAAAAGAAGGTGCAGAAATATGGGGAGAATTCTTGTCTCCCTCCCCATATCTGAATTGGAACCCTGCTAAGCCTCATTTAGGGTTCCGTCACTTTAAGATCAGATCTTGCCCGTTCTCAGCCATGGACCCTCGATAGATGCTGTGGGATGAGGGCCCCAAAGGAAAAGAAATGTCTCCATTCCAGAATTAAAAGGATCTCATTTCAAAGAAGGTTCCAGAGAAGGTCAATAGAAGAAGCCCTCAAAATTGATGCCAAGGAGAGAATAGTCATAAAAATCCCATGTGAGGAGGATTGAGATGATCTGGCCTTTTCAGTCTTGAGAAGATCCTTTTTAGTTATGCTTCCTATCTCCAGTAATCCTGGAGAATGACTGCCTCCTAGAAATAGATCAAGGAGAAGGACCCAGTCTAGGTCTTCTTAGATGCTTGAAGTATTTAAGCTACTTAAAGCTATCTATCAACTGGGATGTACTTCTGGAATGGAGGTAGGCATCTCGTTTTTCTCTCTAGTTCAAACTCAATTTCATTGAGGGCCGCATCAGGGCTGTGGTTGACCTTGGTGGAGGGCTGGGTGGGTGTGGCCAACTGGGTGGGCATGGCCAGTTCACTGGGCATGGCTGACTGGGTGGGCGTGGCCAGCTTGACGCCACTCTTCAAACTGCTGGCATGCTTCTTCTTCGCATTGGGTAGACCGGGCTGAAGCGACATGGCTGGCCCCTTACATTTTCCAGGACAGTCCGGTGGGCTGGATCCTACCACATTGTGGGCGGAATCCGGCCTATATGGTCTGATCTAGGCTTCCCCAGCAACACGAAGCCGAGTCCTCATCCCAATAAACCCCTTTTATTTAATTTACAGTGAATTCCTCTCCAACCAAGTCTTTCCTCTCCCACAGTCTTTCAAGATAGTTCATGATTACCGACCTTTATCAGGCTCAGAGAGTAGCCAGGCCGATATCTTTCAGACACCCGAAATACTTGGCAAGAATGCAGGAATGAACTAATTGTCTCCTGCAAACTCCCCTCCCCTTTCGCTGCTCTTTTATTCCCTCTGGGAGGGACCGTTATCGTCCACCTGTGGCCTTACTCCCAAGTCAACCCTTGTTCTTCAGCTGTTCCCTTCGTCTGGCAACTCTGTGCATGCACACATGGGAACAGGCTCCAGCTGTTTGTCTGCCTCACTGATGTCTGACTCCGAAGGCAGCTGATAGCATATGGCTCTGACCCCATCTCTGCCTCCGATGCAGAGCCCTCATCCGAGTCTTCCCCAGACTCCAGGACTGGCCCATGTTCCTCCCCAGCCTCCTCACTGTATGAATCTGCTGCCAGATCCGCTGGCTGCTGGCGGGCCACAACACCGCAGGTCTTGTGTTTGACACCCCTACTCTAGTTCCTGTTCTCCTGAGGGCATTGCCATTGGGGAACTCTTGAATGCCACAGCCATTAACATCCATGCAGATGGGTTGGAAGCAGTGGTGGGTTGCTCCCGGTTCGTACCAGTTCACAAGAATCAGTAGTAAAAATTTGTAGTAGTTCGGAGAACCGGTAATAATATTGGCTGGCCACGCCCCCGAACCGGTCCCTGGCCCGGTCACCGCTCGCTTACTCCGCCCACCTCATCAGAAGCTTTTTTTTTTTTTACTTTTAAAAGCATTTTTTCTACAACCTCTTCAGCCGGAAAAAAAATGCTTTTAAAAGCCTCTGACGATCCCAGCTGAGTTGCCTGATCGTCAGAGGCTTTTAAAAGCATTTTTTTTCTGCAACCTCTTAAAGTTGTAGAAAAAATGCTTTTAAAAGTTAAAAAAAAAAAAGTTGGCCTCGCCCACCCAGTCACAAATCCCCCCACCAAGCCACGTCCACAAAATAAGCCACGCCCACAGAACCGGTAGTAAAAAAATTTAGAATCCACCCCTGGTTGGAAGGCAAATCTTGACTGGGAAGATGATGGGAAACCTTTCTTTTCCAGAACAAAGAAAGAGGAGACAACAGAGTTACCAAAGAAGAGTTGGAGACCTGCATGATTAACCAGGTAAGGCACATTTCTTCATTCAAAAGCCATGACAGATCTACACCCTGGATCTTTGCTTCAGTGTTCACCTACCCAGTAAGACAGCATAAGACCTAGAGCTAGTCCTCAACTTAAAGAAGTTATGTATGAAGTTACGACGACACCGAAAAAGTGACTTATGACCATGTTGGATACTTGACAACTTAGTAAATACATTTTTATTAAATTATAAAATATTATAAAATACAAAATACAGAAGCAAATCAGAGGACAGTGAAGGGGAAAGGAAAAGAGGAAAGGCAACTGACTCACATTTATGACGGTTGCAGTGTCCCGGGGTCACGTGATCTCCTTTTGTGACCTGACAAGCCACGTCAATAGGGAAGCCAGATTCACTTAACAACTGTGTTCCTGTTTGAACAACTGCAGTGATTCAACTGTGCCAAGAAAAGTTGTAAAATGGGGCAAAACTCACTTAAACAAATTTCTCGCTTAGCGACATAAATTTTGGAAACTCAGTTGTGGTCGTAAGTTGAGAACTATCTGTGCTGAAATTAGAATATGAGTACAGGCCACACCTGTTGCAACATCAGAGGACTGGCGACTAAAAGGACAAGGGGTACTGAGCAAGTAGTCAGCACAACACTTGCCACCTTTTGTTGTTTTTATTCTAATTGCCTGACTACAAACATTTCTGTATTCCAACCCTCACTCCTACTTTCCTGTGGACTGGATATCCCTTTAAAAAAAACCCAACCCTTTTTTTTAAACCCAACAGACCCTTTCCTTACGTCATTCTCTTGGGACTTTGCCCGTTCTCTCTTTCACAACTCAGTTTCCTCATAGCATCTGATGTAGTCCATTTCATAATCCTTTAAATCAGTTCTGCAAACTGATAGTAAATACCATTGCTCCGTTTTTTTGTTTTTATGCAAGTAATATGAATTCTATTCTATTCTATTCTATTCTATTCTATTCTATTCTATTCTATTCTATTCTATTCTATTCTATTCCTGATTCTATTGTATTCCTGATTCCTATTCTATTCTATTCTATTCTATTCTATTCTATTCTATTCTATTCTATTCTATTCTATTCTATTCTATTCCTGATTCAATTGTATTGTATTGTATTGTATTGTATTGTATTGTATTGTATTCTATTCTATTCTATTCTATTCTATTCCTGATTCTATTCCTGATTCTATTCTATTCTATTCTATTCTATTCTATTTCTTATTCCCGTGATGGCGAACCTATGGCACGTGTGCCACAGGTGGCACACGGAGCCATATCAGTGGGCACACAAACCATTGCCTGAGCTCAGCTCCAGCTATGATTTTCGGGACTTCCGAGCCCACCGGCTCAGAAACAAGCTGTTTCTGGCTTCTGGAGGGCCTCCGGGGGGGTTGGGAAAGGCCCATTTTTCACTCTCCCTAGGCTCCAGAGGCTTTCTAAGAGCCTGGGGAGGGTGAAAACGGCCTTCCCCATCCCCCTGGAAGCCCTCTGGAGGCTGGAAACGGCCCGTTTGCATGCGCTGGCTGAGGAATTCTGGGAGTTGATAGTCCACAAGTCATAAAGTTGCCAAGGTTGGAGACCCCTGACCTAATCAACAATACATTTTCAAACCAGTCTTTTCTCATAAAAATGGTTCCCCAGTTTATGGATTTCTCGCTTTATGTCTGGTGCTCCTTCTACTGAAGCTGGCTCACTCCTTTAGATAAGCCACACTTTAGAGGAGGGTGGCTTATCTAACCAGAGAAAGCTACAATGAGTTGGCTTATCTACTATTATTATTGACCCTTTGTTTCATTTTCTTATCTTGGTTTTCTTGTTTTATTTCCATACTTTATGTTCTTAAAAGCTAGACAATGTCCACAATAAGGTTTGGACCACTAGAAAACAAGAGGGTGGATGAGCGTTGTCAATTGTTTCTTTTATAGTTGGAAAATCAAAGACGTTTTCAGGAAGAGTCGAGCACCCCAGGCAGGCAGGGATGCTGTCTCGAAAATAGGGATGTGATGCGGTGACCCAGATATGAAGGCCAGAGGGCAGCCCAGTCACTTCCCACAGAGACAGCAGCTTCTTTTAACAGAAAGCATTCTAAATGACTGAAACTAGAATAGCAAGTGTTGGAAGCAGTGGTGGGTTCTTCCCGGTTCGGCCCGGTTCTGCCGAGCCAGTAGCGGTGACAATATGACGTCACCGAACCAGTTCTGCTGCCCCCCCCGCCCCCCGCGTTATTCTTACCTTTTATTTGGCCCCACCTCCAATCTGTTGCTGCCTCCTGACTCCCAGCTGATGGGCTATAAGGAAAAAAACTGTTTAAAATCTTGCCATGGGGCTTCAAAGAGCCGCCCAACAGCTGATCAGTGGTAAAAGGCAGTTTGGTGGTAGACCGGTGCCTCCAAAAACAAATGAGTAGACCAGTGCCTGCAAAAATAAATGGGTAGACCAGTGCCTGCAAAAATACACGAGTAGACCAGTGCCTACAAAAATAAATAGGTAGACCAGTGCCTGCAAAAATAAATGGGTAGACCAGTGCCTGCAAAAGTAAATGAGTAGACCAGTGCCTGCAAAAATAAATGAGTAGACCGGTGCCTGCAAAAATATACGAGTAGAGCAGTGCCCGCCAAAATAAATAGGTAGACCAATGCCTGCAAAAATAAATGGGTAGACCAGTGCCTGCAAAAATAAATGGGTAGACCAGTGCCTGCAAAAATAAATGGGTAGACCAGTGCCTGCAAAAATAAATGAGTAGACCGGTGCCTGCAAAAATAAATGAGTAGACCAGTGCCTGCAAAAATAAATGAGTAGACCGGTGCCTGCAAAAATACATGAGTAGACCAGTGCCTGCAAAAATAAATGAGTAGACCAGTGCCTGCAAAAATACATGAGTAGACCGTTGTCTGCAAAAATAAATGGGTAGACCAGTGCCTGCAAAAATACATGAGTAGACCGGTACAGCTCTACAAGCAGTTAAAAGCCTGGTAGACCAGTACCTCTGCTAAATCCTAAAGAATTGTCACATGACCATCAAGCCACGCCTACAAAATAAGCCACGCCCACAGAACCAGTAGTAAAAAAATTTAGCACCTACCCCTGGTTGGAAGGGACCTTGGAGGTCTTCTAGTCCAACCCCCTGTTCAAGCATTAGAGACCCAATACCATTCCAGACAAATGGCTGGCCAATCTCTTTTTAAAAACCTCCAGTGATGGAGCGCCCACTACTTCTGAAGGCAAAAGCTGTTCTACTGTCAGGAAATTTCTCCTTACTTCTTGGTTGCTTCTCTCCTTGATTAATTCCCATCCATTGCTTATTGTCCTGCCCTTCTGGTGTCTGGAGAATAGGTTGTCCTCCTCCTCTTTGTGGCAGCTCCTCAAATATTGGAACACTGTTATTGTGTCACTCCCTAGTCCTTTTTTTCATCAGACCAGACCCAAGTTCTTCACTCTTCATGTGTTTTATCCTCCAATCCCCTAATCATTTTTATTCGTCTTCTCTGCACTTTTCCTATAATCTCAACCAGGGGTGCCATTCAGCAGGTTCTGACAGGTTCTGGAAAACTGGTAGTGAAAATTTTGAGTAGTTCGGAGAACAAGCAAATAGCACCTCTGGCTGGCCCCAGAGTGGGGTGGGAATGGGGATTTTGCAATATCCTTCCCCCAGGAGTAGAGAGGAAATGGGGATTTTGCAGTATCCCTCCCCTGGGGTGGGGTGACAATGGGGATTTTGCAATATCCTTCTCCCAGGAGTGGGATGAGAATGGGGATTTTGCAGTATCCTTCCCCTGGAGTCGGGTGGGAATGGGGATTTTGCAGTATCCTTCCCCTGCCACGCCCACAGAACCGGTAGTAAAAAAATTTGAATTCCACCACGGATCTCAACATCTTTTTTTATATTGGGGTGACCAAAATTGGATGCAGTATTCTAGGCGTGGTCTTATTAAGGCTTTATAGAGTGGTATTCGTACCTCCCTTGATCTTGATCGTATCCCTCCGTTAATGCAATTTAGGATTGCATTGGCTTTTTTGGCTACCGCCAAAATCTGTACCTGTACATTGGATTTTTCTTACCTAAGTGATTGGTGGCATCAAAGGGGCTAATGATCAAGGTCAACCTAGGACTAGGGAGGTCTACCTCTCATCTTTTGGTCAGCCATAAAGTCCTCTGGTTGACTTTGGACCAACCACTCCTCACCTAATCTAAGATGGTTCTGTGAAAATAACACTTGAAGAAGGGTGAAATAAGACTCCATCTTGAGGGATAACTTTTTGCTTGGTTTTTGAAATCTGTTTTGCTTGGGTTTGAATGCCAGCCCTCTGTTTTAATATTCATAAAAGAGGAAAGCTTTCGCCTAATAACACAGCAGAATTGGAAAAATATAAAAATAAGTTATCCTCCACCTGAATGGGTATCATTCAGTTGTTCAGTCCAGTTAGCGTTGCTGTGGGGAAGAGGCTGCCCCCTAGTGGCCCAATTTGAAATTTTAATGAACAGAACAGAACAGAACAGAACAGAACAGAACAGAATAGAATAGAATAGAATAGAATAGAATAGAATAGATTTTTTTATTGGCCAAGTGTGATTGGACACACAAGGAATTTGTCTTTGGTGCATATCCTTTCAGTGTACATAACAGAAAAGATATGTTCATCAAGAATCATAAGGTACAACACTTAACAATAGTCATAGGGAACAAAATAAGCAATCAGGAAACTGATTGCTTATTAATGAATAATGAATGATTAATGAATAAGCATTAACTTTCTCTTTGCATTTCAGCCCCCAGGTTGCCCGGAATACAGCATGCTTTCCTTTATGGGTGCATTTCATGGGAGAACCATGGGTAAGAAAGAGTTATTGTTTGTTTGTTTGTTGTTGGAAGTAGTATTAAATACAAGCTTAGATGATCAATGAGATGGCTTGATTGATTGCAGGCCATCAAGGTGATGTCAGATAAGGCCTAATAATTCAAGGGCTTTCATCCCAACCGAGCCAGCACTGATGAGACAATCCGATCTCTTAATGCAAAACTTTATTGAGTACATCATTTTGGCACTGATTGAAAGCAAAACCAACTCTGTTTAATTTCTATGGGTATTCACAGAATTAAAGAATTGAATCTCCTTTCCCCCCGCCCCTCCATTTGGGCAGTTAACATTGTCCAAATAAATACTGTTATGGAAACTGTCCGAGACTTTACTGAACATCTGGTTAGATCAGGGGTGTCCAACTCAAGGCCCATGGGCTGGATCTGGCCCACATGGGGCAGCCCTGGAAACAGCGAAAGATTGGCCCGTGCTGTCTCTGCCAGTGAAAACAGGAAGGCTACGCGCGGCCCTCAGAGCATGGGTGAAATCCATCAGGTTCTGACAGGCTCTGGAGAACCAGTAGCAGAAATTTTGAGCAGTTCGGAGAACCGGCAAATCCCACCTCTGGCTGGCCCCAGAGTGGGGAGGGATTGGGCATTTTGCAGTATCCTTCCCTTGGAGTGGGGTGGGAATGGAGATTTTGCAGTATCCTTCTCCTGCCATGCCCACCAAGCCACACCCACCAAGCCACGCCCACAGAACCGGTAGTAAGAGAATTTGGATTTCACCACTGCCTCAGAGGCTCCGGTTTCTCTGGCAGAGGTCTGCAGGAGGCTGTCCCAGCTGAAAACGGAGCCCAGGAGGATCGCACTCTGGCAAAGGGCTGCAGGATGTTGAGCTGGCTACGGCCACTTGGCCCCCCGAGCGCAAACAGAGCCTTGATGCAGCCCTCAATGAAATTGAGTTTGACACCCCTGGATTAGATGACCTTGGTTCTTACGGGACAGTTTCTTTGTTGCTGCCTGGAACTGGCATTCCCCTTCCCCCACCGGAGTTTGCGGCAAGCTGAAAAACGGCAACGGCTGCGACAGCAAAAATCACGCTTTGAACTTGACAGATCCACGATGCTGTGTGCAGGCATCGGGGATAATTGACATAATGACAGGGAAGCCTGCCAGAGAAATTTTGCCACAGAAAGGAGATAGATCTGCAGCTTCTATCATCCAGCTTCAGAAAGTAAGGTTTGAGTTCCACAAGATTAGCGAAAATGAACAGGAACTTACCACCACAATGTTGGAAATGCAATTTAATGCCAGGATCTTTCTACCACATGTGGTGGTTATGTAAAAAAAAGCCAGGGAGTTCTGGCGCCAGATTAAGGCATGGCTGGAGGAGATACTAGAACAAAACGTTGACCTAAAACCAGAATTATTCCTATTAGGAATTACAAAAGAGAAATATAGCAAAGAATTGATATACTTAATGCTGCATGTGATAACAGCAGCAAAGTTGGTTTATGCACAATACTGGAAAAAGGAAGAAATCCCTCCGGAAGAAGAAATAATAAAGAAGATTTTGACATGTGCAGAAATGGACAGACTGGCACTAGAACACAAAAACAAGGACGAGACAGAATACTATAAAATCTGGAATAAAGTGTACCAATGGTTGGAAAGGAGTTGGAACAAAAAAGATTTAGGGTTCGTAGAATTAATACTGGATAATATCTGGACAAATATGTAAATGAGGACAAGAGATATGTGTCAGCACTCCAAACTACATTCGTTCCAGTGCTGACATAAGGAGGAGAAGAGGGGGCAGCTGGCAAGAGGACGCTTGACTTTTCACCTACTTATTTTCCCTGAAGATAATATCCCCTAGGAGATGAGATGGGAGGGGGGACATTCCTGGGAGCTGAAGTAGTAGATATGGGGAGAGTGATTTGGAAGATGGCCAATGAGACGCAGAGAATTGGGGAACGGAAAGGGAAGGTTTGGGGTCAGGAAGTCAGTGTTGGCTACGACATAATCGGGGACAGATTGTTGTGCTTAATAAATGAAAGATTTCATCAAAGACTATTGGTTTGGAAATGCAATTTATTTGAAGACGACACCGAAACCTGACAATATGTATACAAGAAGAAAGTAGCAATGTATGTTAAATAGTAATTATATTTGTTGTTATGGAAAAAATATGTATGGATATGATAAGACCAAGGTGGTCACACTGTGTCCAATGTTTTTAATGTTTATTAAATAAGAAACTTTTTATAAATAAATAGATAAAAAAGGAACCAAGGCTTGAGTTGAATGAAAGGAACTTCCTATCCAGTCAAGGGAGCATTTTTCTGCAGGATGTTTATCTGGCCAGGACGAGGTGCTTATCTTTGAAGGCTTCCTCTGGTTGTCATGGTCTTGTTCTCTCTTTGTTTAAGGCTGCTTGGCCACTACGCACTCCAAGGCCATTCACAAGCTGGACATCCCGTCCTTCGACTGGCCCATCGCTCCCTTCCCAAGGCTGCAGTACCCTTTGGAAGACTTTGTGCGGGAAAACGAGCAGGAGGAAGCGCGCTGCTTAGAAGAGGTGAGGACAAGCCCGTCTTCCGAGTGCAGAAGGCGCCTCGGGCAACAGCGGTTGGCTAACGGAAAGCGAGTTTGTTTTGCTCAATTAACCCAGCACAGAAAGATCAAGCATAAGATGGAGGAGAAGGACCTCAAGGGACACCCAGCCTTTGTCTTTCATGGAAGAGACAAAGCATCTTCATCCCGAGTTACCGTTTTTTTCAGAGTATAAAACGCATTTCCCCCCCCCTAAAAGAGGCTGAAAATTTGGGTGCATCTTATACTCTGAATGTAGCTTTTTTTAATTTTTTTTCAGCCCTAAGGAGGCGCTAATGAGGCGCTAATGAGTGAAGCGATCTTCCCAGCTTTGCCTGCTCCCTCCACTCTCTGCTGTGCTTTAATGAGGCGCTAGCGAGTAAAGCGATCTCCATGCTTTGCTCCGCCTCTCAGCTGTTCTTTAGAAGCTTTTTGTCAGCCCTAACTAGGCGCTAGCCAAGTGAAGTGATCTCCCCCTCCCCCTTTGCTTTGCCTGCTTTTCTCATTGCTGCTTCCTCTCAGCTGTGCCTTAGAAGCTGTTTTTTATCCCCAAGCAGGGGGATAAAAAACCAGCAAACTAATGTGCTGAAGCTGACCAGACTAAGGATGCAGATTTTTTCCCCCTATTTTCCTCCCCCAAAACTAAGCTGCGTCTTATACTCCGAAAAATACGGTAGTTCAGGCCTGAGCAAACCAAGTTAACTCTAATCAGCCTCATGTCTATCTAGATCCTGGTTGTCCTGAAGTTGCTTTTTCAGGAGGCAACTGAACTTCCTTGTTTTTTCTTTTGAAGATGTTTCGCTTCTCATCCAAGAAGCTTCTTCAGCTCCGACAGGGATTGTGGGGAATGGAAGGGTTTATACTCCTTGCAGACAGCTGGTCATTTGCATCCTTTTAGCAGGTCTTTTAAGATCATCTGGAGGTTTATCTGTGTTATTGGGGTCACCTGAGTGGTGGAAATAGGTGTAGGGGCTTCTTGGAACTGTTGAAAGGACTGTTTCGACAGTTAAAATTAATTGAAAGAAGTTAAATTTGTTTAATTTATTTCATGTTATATCATTAACTTTAACCAGCAGGTTATGCCTTCAATGAGGTTCTTTTATTTAACACTAGATTATAGCAGATTTTACGAACAAATTGGTTCATGGGTCATCTTTCTCCAACCTTGGATCCTATCCAGATGTGCGGGATCTCAACTGCCATAATTGCCATCCCAGATAGAAAAAAAATTGCATTCATCTGGTGGTTTCTTCTTTGGAGAAGGTTATTCAATGGTGCAGAAGCATCACCAATTCTTCTTGATTGCTTCCTGGAATTTCATAAATTATCACAATGAATCGGAACAAGATAAAACGCATATTAGTGATTTGTTTCTTTAAAAACGAAATCTCGCTGTTGTTCTATCGTGCAGGTGGAAGATTTGATTGTTAAATACAGGAAAAAGAATAAAGTTGTTGCCGGAATCATTGTGGAGCCCATTCAGTCCGAAGGGGGGGACAATCATGCATCGGATGACTTTTTTAGGAAATTGAGAAACATTGCAAGAAAGGTGAGATTTGATATAAAACAGAACATTTTCTAAGCATAAGATGTCAATGCGCAAAACATCCCTGGCCTGCTCTCGAGTTGCCATAGGCCAGGGAGGATGGGAAACTGGCAAAATGGCACAGCAGCCAAAGACAGATGCACATTCCACGCTTATCTCTCTCAAGGCTGTATCCCAGGATTACCTACAGCAGCCGAAAGGGAGTGACTTCTACAATTGCTCCCAATCGGAGCGTAAATTACGTAGGGTCAGAGCTGGTTTCATTTGGGAACATGCGGACATGAAGCTCCTAATAAATAACTGGATTTCTTTTGAAGCTTGGCTCTAGATTCATGATTTAATTAGGGCATCCATCAGAACCCTGACATAAGATTTGTCTCCTGAGCAATAAGCTTATCTAATCTCCGAGTAGTAGCTTCCAAGCTGATCTGGGAAAACCCAATAGGAGTCCTACGAAATTGAACATCTGCATTTAGTCCCAATTGTCATGGAATGTACTCTGGATTCCCAGGAGGGAGGGGCTGCCTCCCAGAGGGCAAAGGAGCTTGGCATGTCCGGTAGGCAGGAAAAGAGCTAAGACAGCCCCTGCCTAGCAGTTCACAGAGTAGTAGATCTATAGTTATGCCAATAGTTGCTTGAGTGGCAAGGCTTATACCATATTTTTTGGTCTATAAGAGGCTCCCATTTATTGGACACACACACACACACACCCCGCACTTTTCTTACCCAAAATTCAGAAATCAGTATTTTAAGCAATCTGAAGTTTCACTTGTGAGACTAGTTTGCAGAGATAAGGTATTGGCAGTTTCACAACCGTGATTCTCCTCTCGGCCCCCCGCGTATAAGACGCCACTCCATTTTTAAGTAAATATTTTTAAAGAAAAAGTATTGTCTTATACACGGGAAAATACGGTGTGTAGTTACTTCTGAATAGTTCCTTTATTGTAGTTTGCCTTCAGACAGAATCTTGCCAGGCTCAAGGAACTATCTGCGTAACTATAGACATACTACATTCCACCATGCTATTCTGTATCAAAACATAATATCTCTTATTTAGGCATCAGGAGCAAGAATCAGATGTCTTGGTAATTTCAGATTCCACAGGATCCTCTGGGCTTGCTATTTAAGGCTATTTTTGGTCTTTTTTTTCCTGTAAGATTGTACAGTTCAGATGAGAAGTGAATAGATTTGGGAGGTGAAAACTTTTTCCCCGCTAATTTCCAATTGTTGCCTCTCAGGAGTCAGCAACCTTAAACACTCAAAGAGCCATTTGGACCCATTTCCCACAGAAAAGAAAACACCAGGAACCACAAAACCTGGGTGGGCGTGGCCAACTTGACGTCACTCACTTCCACCAGTCACATGACCCCCCTCCTAGCCATGCCTACCCACCCGGGCATTAGGACAGAGAACCGGTTTTTAAAAAACATCGGGAGCCACAAAACCCTTTTGACATCTCTGTCTTTCTCCCTCCCTCCCTCCCTTCCCCACCTCTCCCCCTCTCTCTGTATCTCTCTGTCTCTGCCCTGGCCACTTCTCCATCCCCCGCAGTCACCCTTACCTTCTCAGGCCAGGCGAGGAGTGACTGGGAGGGGAGGGTGAGGGGCGGGGCCAGCCAGTGGTGGGATCACCTGACAGGGAGCCACAGCAGAGGGCCCAAAGAGCCACATGCAGCTCCGGAGCTGCAGGTTGCTGACACCCGTCTTAGACCCTAGGATCTGGATCTGATAGAATATGTGTTTTATTTTATATGTTGGGAACAGCTTGCATAGAGAACCACCCAAAACATGGTCACGAGTTTGTGGCATAATGAAACCTTACACAACCAGAGCAATTTCCTGCTTTCCAACCGTCAACCATGGTTTCTGGCCAGGGGAATTCTGTAAATCCAAACATTTAGAAGGCAGCTCTATTTGCAGAAGTCTGGCTTAACTTTTAGTTGGAAGCTGTCCAGGGTTTGGTTTAAGATGAGCGGCCATTAAACTGAATTAAATGAATTAACCTGCTGCCCGATCTAAAGAAATTAATACAAAATAAGGTTTAGTGAAGGCGTGGGGTGACTTTCCTAAGGTTGCATACTGAGACCAGTAGGTCAACTGGTCCCTTCAGATCCTTGAATCTCTACTTCTGACAATTATCTGCTCATATATTCCTTACAGCAGGGGTCTCCAAACTTGGCAATTTTTAAGACTTGTAGACTTTGTCAGAATATTCATGAACTGGAATAGAGACATGCTAAACAAGGTCAGCCATTGAATAGGGCTTAGTAACAAGGTCAGCCAATAGGAGCTGAGACAGGAAGGAGCCTGGGCATGGCTCTGTAGCTCTGTGCTGTGCTGAGAACTGAAACTAGTCTGCCCTGAACTCTGAACTGAAACTGTTCTCTCCTCTTCTTGTGTTTTGCTTGTACTCTCTACCACGTTGGAAGAATCTGCTGTTGGTATTGTACATGTTATTATGTATATAAAGAGAAGTTAATAAATCCCGCTGAATCAGTTATCTGTGTGTGCTTTCTGGATTTGATTTTTGCAACAAACTCTGATAGACTTCAGCTCCCAAGATTCTTCAGCCAGCCAGCCATGCTGGTTAGGGAATTCTGGGAGTTGAAGTCCACAAGTCTTAAAAGTTGCCAAATTTGGAGACAAACCCCCCCCACCTTAAAAGAAAGCAAGCAAAGCTAATTTCGCCTCCTCCTTAAATTGCTCCTTACTCCTTTCTTAAAGGGACTAAAATTCAGATGTGCTTTCTCAACAGCACGGCTGCGGTTTCTTGATAGACGAGGTACAAACGGGAGGTGGCTGTACTGGCAAATTCTGGGCCCACGAACACTGGGGGCTCGAAGATCCAGCGGACGTCCTGAGTTTCAGCAAGAAGATGATGACCGGAGGGTTTTTCCACAAGGAGGAATTTCGGGCAAATGCAGTAAGTTTCTGTTTTGAAGAGCTTTTTAAGCCACTGTTTCTCAGCCTTGGTCACTTTATAAGACCTGTGGACTTCCAACTCCCAAATGCTGTCTGAGAAATTCTGGGAGTTGTAAGCCAAATGGGACAACTATCATTGGCCAACTCGTTGTAAGCCCACCTGCTGCAAAACAACTCATTGCGGGACAATTCAACAAATACAAAGATTAAATTAAGACCACACCTAGAATACTGCATCCAGTTTTGGTCATCATATTATAAAAAAGATGTTGAGACTCTGGAAAGAGTGCAGAGAAGAACAACCAGGATGATTAGGGGACTGGAGGCTAAAACATATGAAGAACAGTTAACTGGGCATGGCTAGTCTCGTGAAGAGAAGGACCAGGGGAGACATCATAGCAGTCTTCCAATATTTGAGGGGCTGCCACAGAGAGGAGAAGGTCAAGCTATTTTCCAAAGCACCCGAAGGCCAGACAAGGAATAATGGATGGAAACTGATAAAGTGAGGTACTAATACCACTCTATAAAGCCTTACTAAGACCACACCTAGAATACTGCATCCAGTTTTGGTCACCACACTATAAAACAGATGTTGAGACTCTAGAAAGAGTGCAGAGAAGAGCAACCAGGACGATGAAGGGACCGGAGGCTAGAACATACGATGAACAGTTGCAGGAACTGGGCCTGGCTAATCAAGTGAAAAGAAAGACCAGGAGAGACATAAGAGCAGTATTTCAATATTTGAGGGGCTGCCACAAAGGGGAGGGGGATCAACCTATTATCCAAAGCATTCAAAGGCCAGACAAGGAATCATGGATGGAAACTGTTCAAGGAGAGATTCAACCTGGAAATAAGGAAAAATTTTCTGATAGTGAGAACAATCGACCCATGGAACAGAAGTTGCCTTCGGAAGTTGTGGGAGTTTCATCATCACTGGAAGCTTTCAAGGAGAGACTGGACTGCCATCTGTCAGAAATGGTGTAGGGTCTCCTCCTGGTGGTGGGGGGTTGGACTAGATTACCTACAAGGTCCCTTCCAACTCTGTTAATCTGTTAAATTCCTTTGAACACCTCCAGTTTTGAATGTGATGTTAATCTGTAAAAGTTAATCTGTTAAATTTCAACGGAACCATGGCCAATAATAATAAAATGAAGAAAGTCAATCCAGAAATACAAGAGTTAACAATAATTTCATCAAAAACGTGGACACCAATGATAAAAGCACCTGAATGAAACGATTAATACAGCATTGAATTGTCCCGCGACAAGTTGTCGTAGACTCCCGTAGAGTCTGCATTGCTATCGTGATGCCATATAGGTAGTCCTTGACTTGGAACCACAATTGAAGCCAGAACTTGCTAAGAGAGGCGTGGCCAATTTTAAGACTTTTTTTTTTTTTTTGCTGTGGTCATTAAACAAACCACACAGCCATTTAGCAAACCCAGCTTCCTCCATTGACTTCGGACGTCAGAAACCTGGCTAGGTGGCTCAGTGGCTAAGACACTGAGCTTGTCGATCAGAAAGGTCAGCAGTTCGGCAGTTCGAATCCCTAGTATAGGTCTCCTGCGTGAGCAGAGGGTTGGACTAGATGACCTCCAAGGTCCCTTCCAACTTGTTGTTGTTGTTGTTGTTGTTGTTGTTGTTGTTGTTGTTGTTGTTATTATTATTATTATTATTATTATTATTATTATTATTATACTCCCTGCGAACGTCGCACATGGCAATCACATGACCTGGGATGCCACAACCATCCTAAATATATTCTGGTTGCCAGGTGCCCAAAATTTTGATCCTGTGATGGCGAGGGTGCTGTGAAGTCATAAGTGCGAGGACTGGTCATAAGTCACTTTTTCACGGCCGTTGTAACAGTCACAGTATGAATGGTTGTAACTCAGGACTACCTGTATGTCAAAGCAAAAGAAAGGGGTTAATTGTTCCTTTTTCTTCTTCTTCTTCTTTTATCTCTTTTGGATTGTCTACCCTGCAGCCATATAGGATTTTTAACACGTGGCTTGGGGACCCTTCCAAGAATCTTCTGCTCGCGGAGGTCATTAATGTCATAAAAAGGGAGGATCTTCTGAGCAACGTCAGCCATGCTGGGAAGGTCCTGTTGATGGGGCTGCTGGAATTACAGGTAAGTGTAAATGCCCTAATTAAATCATGAGCCTCGAGCCAAGCTTCAAATGAAATCCTGTTATTTATTAGGAGCTTCATGTCAGCACATTCCAAGTGAAGCCAACTCTGACCCCACGTAATTTATGCCCCAGTCATGACCCTGTTTCCCCACTCCCCCCAGGGTGTGTCATGAGTCACATTCACAATGGAGTAATTTCGTAGGTTGTAGAGATCACTCCCCTCCGGCCGCCATGGGTAACCCTGGGAGACAGCCTTGAGAGAGATATGTCTGGAATGTGCTTCTGTTTTTGGCTGCCGTGCTACTTCATCGGTTCAGGGGAGACATGATAGCAGTATTCCAATATTTGAGGGGCTGCCATAGAGAGGAAGGGGTCAAGCTATTTTCCAAAGCACATATAGGCCAGACAAGGAATAATGGATGGAAACTGACCAAGGAGAGATTCAACCTGGAAATAAGGAGACATTTTCTGACAGGGAGAACAATCCACCAATGGAACAGAAGTTGCCTTCGGAAGTTGTGGGAGCTTCATCCCTGGAAGCTTTCAAGAAGAGACTGGACTGCCATCTGTCAGAAATGGTGTAGGGTCTCCTGCATGGGCCAGGGGTTGGACTAGATGACCTACAAGATCCCTTCCAACTCTCTTAATCTGTTAAATCTGTTACAGTTTTTGTTAAAAAAACCGAATACGTGTCCCCTGTTTTACAGCCTAAGTCTGCTAGCTAAACAACTTCAATTACTTTGTTCATGATTTGCCTTATTGGGTATCCCGGTCTGTTTAGTCTGTGATTCAATGTATTGCAGACTAATTACAGGTGCAAACTCTGCTATTATCTTCCATTATTTTTCTTGCAAAGTAAGAGATTTGGACAGTTTGTTGGATGCGGAGCAAACTGGGTTTTTATACTTAAATATTAAAAGATGTGGGCAAGATCTCTGATGCCCAACAATGGAGTTACTATTGCTGGGCATCTCTGGCTAGAAGAACCAGACTCCGTAGCTTTTCTCTGTTTCACGCGTACCTACTGTTACAGTTGAAGCCCACAATAAGCGGAGTCAATGGATCCAGGAATGGCTGGAAGCTGAGAATATTAAGAAGCTACTAAAACTCTATAAAGCCAGTCAAGGACAGAACTAAACTAGAAATAAGGAGACATTTCCTGACAGTTAAAACAATTAAGCAGTGGAATGGCTTGCCTTCAGAAATTGTAGGTGCTCCATCATTGGAGGCTTTTAAGAAGAGATTGAACAATTATTTGTCTGAAATGGTATAGGGCAGTGATGGCTAACCTTTTTGCCATCGCGTGCCAGGAGAGGGGGGGGCTGGTTGCGTGCGCGCATGCCCACACCCATAATTCTATGCACCCCACGCATCAGTGCGCGAAAACCCCCCCTGCTCCTGGCACATGATGGCACGGTAGACCCATTTTTCTTTCTCACATGGTTCCAGGGCCTCTCTAGGAGTCTGGGGAGGGCGAAAACGGCCTTCCCACCCCCCACCCCCCCAGGAGGTCCTCCAGAGGCCGAAATGGCCTGTTTAACAACTTCCGATGGGACCGAAGGCCCGTTTTTTGCTGTCCCCAGCCTCCAGAGTCTTTCTAGGAGTCTGGGGAGGGCAAAAATGGCCTTCCCCACCCCCTGGAGGTCCTCTGGAAGCCGAAAACAGCCTGTTTGACAACTTTCGGTGGGACAACTTCACATACCCACTGATATGGCTACGTGTGCCACATGTGACACACGTGCCATAGGTTCCCCATCACGGGTATAGGGTCTTCTGCTAGACTAGAAGACCTCCAAGATCCCTTCCAACTGTTATTCTGTTCTATTCCTGTTTGGTTGACTGAAACAGTGCATCATAGGGCAAACATTTTTGAATCGTGGTATTTTATAATCTGATTACTTAATGTGTACAAAATCCGAGTCCCACTATTCCCATGGAATTTAAATGTCAAGGATCCTCAAACCAAGTGTATTTGCAAATGTGTGGCCATTACAGCACTGCCACAATCTGCCACAGTCACGATTGTGATTTCTTGATGTTCTCTACTACTGAGAAAACTAGGTGCTTTTTTTTAAAAGCTCAGTGTCTGGGAATTATAGCAATAGCAATAAAACCTATATACCGTTTCACAGCAGTGCTTTACAGCCCTCTCTAAATGGATTGCAGAGTCAGCCTATGGCCCCCAACAATCTGGGTCCTCATTTTACCAACCTTGGAAGGATGGAAGGTTGAGTCAACCTTGAGCCAGTGAGAATCGAACTGCTGGCAGTCAGCAGAATTAGCCTGCGATACTACATTCTATCCACTATGCCACCCACAGCACTTATATTTCCTTTCCCTGGTTTTTTTTTTCCCAGCATGCCTTGGCTGGTTTTCCACGAAGATGACAACCTGTGATTTACTTTTCCCTTTTTTTTGTAGAGTCGCTATCCCCATCTGATCAGCCGAGTCCGGGGACGAGGGACATTCTGCTCTTTTGACACTCCAAATGACACAATTCGGAACAAGCTCATTGAAATAGCAAGAAACAAAGGTAAGATGTGGTGCTTTGAATCAGAGCTTGGGTTTTTATGTCCTACACCTGGATCTCAAAGGCTGTGAAGTACCTGATAAATCATATTTAATGTCTTTTAAAAAATAAAACTATCTCCAAGTTAAGTTTAACCTCAAGTTGGGGTTGGGCAAAAAATAGGGCAACAATTTGCTAGTGCTATCTTTAGAGATTTTTTTTTAACTTCAGTCTAGTCTGCAATCCTAAAATCTCCTAGTGGTCTCCCATCTCCTTCCACATATTAAACAGGCTTCCAAATATTACAACATTGCTTAGCTTCCAAATAAGATCAATCACACAGTGCCACCTACTGAGGCTTTTTAATCAGACTAAATTATGCATAAATGTACAACTGCTGGTATAAGAATAATGATAAATATATAATTTTAATAATAATAAAATGGCAATAAGTAGACACAATTTTGAATGAAGGAAGGAGGAAAACAAGAAAAAAAAGTCCATCCTTTCATGGATTCAAACAGAAGAGATCTGTAGCCCAAGGTTGAACTGAAGAGTCATTGGTTCTCTCTGAGCCTGGTTGTTTTCTTGCAGACGTTTCATTACCAAGCTTGATAATATCATCAAGCCTTAGGTGGGTAATGAAATGTGTAAATCGTAGGGACAAAGCAGCAAGCTTTTGATCCCCCTAGCTGAAGAAATAGACCTGCCTATTCTATTTCCAGCTTTCATTAAAAATCTTATGAGGGGCATCTAGTGAAAGTTGAGATTCTGGGTGGGGGGATCTTCTAGTTTTTTTCTCTCTTCGTTTGTTCTGCTTATCTAAGATTCTCACAATTCAGTTGGATATTTCATGTGGGTCAAATTCAGAAGCTAAGTGTTGCCTGCCATTTTTAAGCCACAGGCTGACCTTTGACCTTCTAACTCCAGCCCTTTCTCCATTACGCCTCCAAATCCTCCATCCAATGAATTGCACAGTTAGGTATTTAGGTCACTGAAAAAAAGTGACTTCTGACCGTTTTTCACACTTAACGACCATTGCAGTATCCTCGCAGTTGCATAACCAAAATTTGGATGCTTGGCAACTGGCATGTAGTTATGACTGTTGCATATCCCAGGATCATGTGATCGCTTCCCAGACGGTTTGCAACAAGCAAAGTCAATGGGCGAAGCCAGATTCCCCTAACAACTGTGTTACTAAACAACTGTGGGAAGAAACTCACTTAACAACTGTTATTTTGGGGGCTCAATTGTGTTCGTTAGGCAAGGATTTACCTGTACTTAAGGCTGCCCTCTTAGATGCTCTTCAAGAAATCCCCCTCCCCCCGGTCCCTCCACCCGTGAGAAATTGTGGAGAGCAAAGGAAGGGGAAGGGGAGATGTGAGCATCAAGAGACGGAAGATGAGTCTATCAGTAGCTCATCTCATAAATAGTAATCCAGCTCAGGTGGGGAGAAAACAGGGAGAAATGTTTCGGATTGTGTAAATGAACTCCGTATGAAGGAGAAATTGTTCTTGCCGGTTCCAAGATTCTGTATTTGCCCCACCGTAGCCTTAAATTCCTGAAATCTGATTATCTTGCTTCCATGATCTTCCCCATCTATGTAGGACTTGCCGCCAGCTTCTTGGGGATGATGGGTGCAACCTGTTGTTGTGACCTAGGCTTACTGAGTCATTACAAGACACAATTAGTCCCAAATAAACCTATTTTATTGTAACAGCTGAGAATTACGTTCATTCCCAGCTGAGTCCCAATTAGTTGCAAAACAAGCCCTTCAGAAGAAGTCCTTCGGGAGAATCACCAGCCTTTATCTTCTGTGATACCCTGCCAAAGGCCTTACTTGGCAAAGCCCCACGAAGTTCAGGAACAAACAAGAGACGCCGACTGGAAACAGAGTTAGCAACGTTGCTTTCCTGCAAAAAGGCCCAAGTGCCTTTGTTTCTCTTTTAAGCCTTATAGGAGGGGCCAATCATCTCCTGGCCTTACTCCCGAGTTGTCCCTTTTGCTTTAGCTGCTCTTGCTTTCTGGCAGCTCTGCGTATGCGTGCACTAGGAACAGGCTCCTCCTGTTCCTCTGCCTCTCTGGGGGCTTCGGAGTCCGCACATCACTCCCAGATGGCCCTGGCCCCATCTCTGCCTCTGACGCAGAGCCCTATCCGGGCCTTCCCCAGACTTCAGGACTGGCCCATGGTCCTCCCCAACCTCCTCACTGTCCAACTCCGCTGCCAGCTCCGCAGGCTGCTGGCAGACCACACCTATTCCTCTAGGCCTGATACCTCCAGCATCTTAGTTGTTCTGTTTTGACTCTCGGTATCTGCCACCTACGCTCACTTTTGCCAAAGATTTGGTAGAGATTATATTTTATAATCTCTACCAAACTATCTTCTATCTATATAAAAGCAAAATACCACTCACTCTTCACGAAATCTCCAGAACGGTAAAGCCTACAAACTTGAAATTTGGCATATATGTTCCTCTTGGCTTCTAGGTGCTCGCTAAGAAAGGATTTTTCGAAATGATCATCAGATGATTAGTATTTTATATACAGTATTCTATTCACACGCTCTGATGCTAAGGAGCTAGATGTTCTACTTGCCCTCCCCACCTGAAAGGAACTCTGACCCAACTGCCAGTTGCCTTATATTCACATGCTAAACTGGGCGTGGCTCATCTGGCCTGCGGGCTGGGACATTCTACTCCTCCTCCCCCTCTGTTCAAACTGCCAGTTGCCTTATATTAACACGCTCTGATGCTACAGAGTTACACATTCTACATTAAGTTTCAGGCTTTAAGTGTCAATTTATCACGCCTGATCACACAGTTTTGTAGCAAAGCACGGGCATCCAGCTATATATTATATATTCCTAACAGTGAGAACGATTAACCAGTGACCTTCAGAGGTTGTGGGTTCTTCATCAGTGGAGGTTTTCAAGAAGAGACTGGACAGCCACTTGTCTGGACTGGTATAGGGCCTCCTGCTAGAGCAGGGATTTGGACTAGAAGACCTCCAAGGTCCCTTCCAGCTCTATTTTGATTGATTGATTGCTTATTTGATTAGTTACTTAAACATGATGATACCCCTGCCAGTATCCAGGGGATTTTGTGATGGAAAACTCTGTGTGATTAAATCTGCAGCTTCCTTTTTTTTTTCCCCTCTTCCCTCAGGTGTGGTATTAGGTGGCAGTGGGGACCGATCGATCCGTTTCCGACCCACTCTGGTCTTCCGAGACCACCACGCACATCTTTTCCTGAACATCTTCAGCGATATTCTGGCAGATTTTAAGTAGCCAGGATCCCACCTTGCACCGAGAGAGGCCAAATATCTTCTCAGAATTGGAGAATAGTTTATTTAAGATCATAAATATATATGTATATACATATAATATATATTTTCACTAATAGGAAAGATGGAATTCATAAAGTGCTTTTTTAAAAATATTGGTTTGATCATGCTCACCTCCAGCACAAACTGCTTCTGGCTATTTAAAAAAAAAAATCTGGACACGCTCTTGATGTCCTCGGCCATCTTCTTTAACCCAGCAAAGGCTAAGCGATTGGTTTCGGGTTTCAAAGCTTGGCCTGGAATTTGAATTCCTGGGTATGTTTCTTGCAACGGATTTCTAGTACTCAAGTCTGGAAAATGCACTTCTACTGCCATGGATCCAGAGCACTGTTGAAAATAAAGAATGATGGTGGACTTCCAAGGAGAAAGCAGCTGTTGGATACACCCAAGTCTGTCTCCGGAATCCCTTTGCACAGTGTGGTCTCTTCTGAAGCGCACATGGAAACTCAAAATGCAAAATCCCTCCATGTCACGCGCCTGCTAACATCAGACTGTTATTTGCACCGCCTCCGAGGGTCTACAAGCCTCTCCAAAAGGAGGTGAAGGATCTTGGAAGGCTCGCAGCATCTTTTCCAAGCCTTGATCCTCCTCATCTCTTTTACAGAGGAGTTGCTGATGTGGATTTTGGACTTTGCAGGTGCCAACTTCCTTCCCTGCTTCGTTGCTTGCAAACTGATTGCTGTCATTGCTTTTATTTTACATTTTTTGGGCATCTTCATTTGGACATGCCGATGGTACTTCCTTTGGCGACAAAACAGGGTTTTTTTAAAACTCAAAAGGACCAGGTGTTTGGAAGGACTCTTTGGCAGAAACAGGGTAGAATTTTTGCAATTGTGGAGTGGGGGTGGGGGTCAAATGGAGCCAGCAAAATGAGTAAATCCATCACCTTCTACAGCTGTGGTGCACTGTCCAAGGCTTTGTAATGGCACCCAGCCCTCCCAACTCATGATTGCAGCCTCCAGAACCCTCCAAAATGTTGTCTTACTGCATTTTTTTTAATACAGCAGGAGGGAAATGTGCATTTGGGGAATGATTGTATGAATTCTAATGTAATTTTAATTCAATTTGGCTTCGCTTCTGTTCTACCTTTGTCCTTTTGTTTGAAGTGGAATCCAAAGCTCACGTGTGGTCTTTTGTGACCAGTGATGCCTCCTTCCTATCCTTTGTGGAGTTTTTGGAGGAATAATCCCAATCAGATTGCAAAATGAGAGCATTTATAGTCTTGGCAACCTGTGATTTGGCCCCAATGTTTGGTATTTCTGCAGGCCTCCCATTCATGCATTGAGGTAAATTTTGTCCATCTCGGTTTATGAGGAAGAAGTTTATGGGAGGGGATTCTGAAACCTTTCCAACAGGAAAACTGCCTCTTGAAGGGATTGGAAATGAAGCAGATTGTATGTAAGAGGCACAGTGGCACAGTGGTTAGAGTGCAGTACTGCAGGCTATTACTGCTGCCTGCCTGCAATTTGGCAGTTCAAATCCCACCAGGCTCAAGGTTGACTCAGCCTTTCATCCTTCCAAAGTGGGTCAAATGAGGACCCAGATTGTTGGAGGCAAGAGGCTGACTTCTGTAAACTGCTTAGAGAGGGCTGTAAAAGCCTTGTGAAGCAGTATATAAGTCTAAGTGCTATTGCTATCTTCTCTTCCTGTTCGGAATGAGGCCCTCATGAAAACAGGAATACACCATTTGAAACTTTCTCCTGTGCTTTTTAACCAGAATCCCAACCTGCAAGCTAGTTTATGAAGATGTGAGTGTATGGATAGAAGAAAAAAAAGGTATTGTTATAGACTTCAAGTGACCTGGTTACAGCTAGTCCTCGATTTACAACCACAACTTATGGCCCAATTTCTGTTGCTAAGTAAGACAGTTGCTGAGTGAGTTTTGCTCCATTTTACGACTTTTCTTGCCCCAGTTGTTAAATGAACTACTGCTGTTAAATCAGAAATACGGTTGTTTAAGTGAATATGGCTTCCCCATTGACTTTGCTCATCAGGTCAAAACGGATCACTTGACCCCGGGACACTGCAAGTGTCATAAATAGGAACCAGTTGCCAAGTGTCTGGATTTTGATCACGTGACCATGGGGATGCTGTAATAGTCGTGTGAAAAATGGCCATAAGTCACTTTTTTCAGGGACTGTTTGAACAGTCATTAAATCAGCTGTTGTAAGTCGGGGACTTCCTGTATGTAACCCCCTGCAAATGTCACTGGGGCAGAATATCTCCCCCTACCCTGCTTCTCTCATCCCTGGAGCAGCTCAGAAACAGGAAGGAAAATCTGAAGACCTTTGGGATTACAGATGATGAGAAGAGGACAAAAGACCAGAAGCTAACAATATTAAACCTCTCCAAACCCTCATTTTCCCCCATCCCACCAACTTGGAAGGCCAGGGGGCTGTCGCCAGTTTGTAGCGATAGTAGTTGGAGAGTGCCAAAAAGAGCATTAAAAAAATGGCAAGAGGCCACTTGGGTTTCATTTTTGCAAGAGCTGGATCTAGTGAGGCAGAAACCAGTGATTCTCAGTCTGGACAGAACTGCCATCTGTCAGAAATGGCATAGGGTCTCCTGCTTGGACGCGGGATTGGACTAAATGACCTACAAGAGGTCCCTTCCAACTCTGTTAATCGGAATATAGAACCATTTTGCAAACCTAGAACAGGTATGTCCCATTCTCGAGGTCGAAAAGAAAATAACCAAATTTCCAGAGAGTCTCAGAAAGGGCCTAGAATTTAAACCATGTAAGGGATACAGAGAAATAGTTGACTTTTTTGTCTTCTGCAGTAGGCAAATCTTCTACATATATATATGGCTTCTTTCTTGTCTACAATAAAATAACTAATTTAGCTGTGTCGGATCTCTTGAGCTTCTCCTGTGGGCGATGTTATGAACATCAAGTGATGTGCCTAGAAGTCTCGGTTGGGTGTGAAAGAATACAAAATTTATCTACCTGTATTCCCAACATTACCGGAGAGTCTAGTTTTAACACCAACATTAAAGATTGCAGATTACACCTAGAGATCACACTGGTAATCCCTGAGGTTATTTATCCCTTTTGCTCCAATAGTGCTTTCAGTGCCCTGGGGTTTCCCAGGTCGTAGTGATGCCACTCTCCCGGAATGAGCAGGAACAACTTACTTGCATTGGTGGAGAAAAACGCAAAGGCCAACCAGCACATAGAGCCCAAAGATTACCAAGGTGGTAATCCCTAGGTGCCCAAGAAATTCTTTTTAAATTGGCACTGATTGGCAGTACAAATTTTTGGGACAGTATTCCATTTCTGAGAAAAGGGGCAGGGAAAGAAGAGACAATTTCTGGTTTTAGTGGTTAGTGGTTCCCTTCCAAGGCCAACCAACCATCCCAAGGTCAAACCCAAAAGAAGAAAACCAAGTCCTGCTAATCTACAAAAATGTCCTCCTCACTCTCTTCTTGTATTAACAAATCTCTCCTCCCCTCAACAAAGAGTTGATCTATTCAAGTTTATAGCCTCCATGGCCTCACCCAGAAGTCCATAAAAGGAAAAGAGGACCAGCAGTAGAAACAGTATCCAGGTTATCTAATGAGCACCCAATAGTTCTCTCCCTTCATCCAGGTCCTGTTTTCCTTTGCACAAGTCCTTGATCTGCTGGCTTATTGCAGCCTCCAAGGCCAAAAATCCAAACACTGCCTTCCTCCATCTGGGTTCTTCTGCACCAATTTTGGAATCCATCTAATATTTAAATAACAACAATAATTTATGACATGTCAAGGAAGAAAAAACAAGCAAACTGTTGGGCAATGAAGGATATTTGACATGCCTTCTTGATTCAGTGATGGCAATTCTGATGATATTCCATGATTCTGGGAGTATCAAAAGTGGTATTTAGTTTGAAAAGGCAACTGGACTAATTCCTATCCAGGAAGCTTCATCAGTTGCATTGGATGCTGTGGGAGAGATGGAAAGACAGTTATTGACAGTTGAGATTAGTTGGTGGGAGGGGGCAATGATGGGTTCTGACAGGATTGGGGGGAGGGGGTGGAAAGATTGTGTTTTCGATGCAGTCCAACTGGTCTTAACACTCTGGAGAGCCGTTGTGGTTCCTTGTGGTTTTACCTGGAAGCGTGGAATCTTCTTGGAGCAGCCAAAAGGACTGCATTGTAAATTGAGGATAAGTGGTGTCTTATCCCTCGAGAGGGGGTTGCTCAATGTTAACATAAACATTTACCCTTTGTGAGAAGACACCTCCCCCCTCCTAAAGAATGAAATATTTTGAGGAATATTAAAAGAGGTATTATATTTCCCCAGGAACAAAGGAGAAATGCCAGAAACATGTTCATAGAGGCAGACAGCAGCCCCCCCCCTTTCTTAATAGCCTACAGCAGGTGCCCATTAAGAAATCCTGGGCCAAGCCTATTCACAAACAAAACACCTTCACCTCCAGGTGATGGGATTAAGGACAGATGACCTTAACCCCCTCCATTGAGAAAAATGAAAACAATACCATTAAGTCCATTAGGAAAGGCAGGCTAGAGGCCATAACAAGATAAAATCAGTTACACATGCTTGACAGGATTAGGACCAAGGATCCCATCATGAATCTTTGCAAAACAAGTAAAACCAATCAAATAATAAAAGCACACAAAGCAAATCTCAAAATTACAAAATACAGTGTAAACTTGATGAACTGCACTCAAGCTAATTGGTCAGCTGCCCCAGAACCACATGCTGTTTGTTGCTGGTTCTTCTCATCAATAAACTTTCTTTCCAATCGGCCTCCATTTCATTTCCAGGGTCTTTCTCACCATCTTGGAACTGAACAAAGATGGATCTGTCTTCCTACACCTACTTTCAAACCAATGGTCCTCTTGATCCAAAAAGTGGGCTTTTGCTGTCTTCAAAAAGTGAATATATAACCTTACAATAAAGTTAAGAGCTAGTCCTTCTGGGTGTGCTTCTTGCCTGGACTACCTCGCAAGGCTGGTGGCAGACTAATAGTTTGGTTAGTCTAGTCCCTGATGCTTTTTTGGAGCAGCCAAAAGGACTGAATTATAAATTTGGGGACAGGTGATGCCTTATACCCCCCTCCCCATTGAGAAGTGGGGGGGGGGCTGCTGAATATTAACATAAATGGTCTCTTTCACCCTTCTTTCAAAGCAAGGGTCCTCTTTATCCAAAAGGTGGACTTTGCTGTCTTCAAAAGTGAATACAACCCTCCAATTAAAATTAGAGCTAGTCCTCCTGGGTGTGCTTTTTGGCTGGACTACCTCGCAAGGCTGGTAGGAGACTAGTAAATTCGGTTAGTTTAACCCCCCTGGTGCTTTTTTTGGAGCAGCCCAAAGGACCGCATTGTCAATTAGGGGGTCTCCGCTTACTCAGCGATGGCTGAGATGGCCTTGGGCAATTCCCCCGGCTGACCTCTCGGAGCCCAGTCCCGGTGGGCAGCCTCTGAAAGCCTCGGTCAGTTTCTCCCTCACAGACAAAGGCTCGAGGGGCGCTCTTCTCCCCCAACCGCCACCTTTCTTTCCCCCGCCCCCCGAGAGAATGGGCGGAGCCTCGTCTGCCAGTCTCGCAATCGCCAACCCCAAGGAGAATGGGCGGAGCCTTTGTCTAACGGCCTCTCAAATCACCAACCCCCCCCAAGGAGGAGAATGGGCGGAGCCTCGTGTCTGCCTCGCGGTCCCTCAAACAACCCTCCCTGAGGAGAATGGGCGGAGCCTTTGTCTGTCTAGCGGTCCCTCAAACCGCCCCCTCCCAGGAGGATGGGCGGAGCCTCACGGTCTCTCAAACCGCCGCCAACCCCAAGGAGGAGAATGGGCGGAGCCTTTATCTGTGTAGCTGTCCCTCAAACCGCCCCCTCCCAGGAGGATGGGCGGAACCTCGCGGTCTCTCAAACTGCCCCCCCAGGAGAATGGGCGATGCCTCACGGTCTCTCAAGCCCTCCCCCCGAGGTGAATGGGCGGAGCTTTCGTCTGCCTAACGGTCCCTTAAACCACCAATCCCCCGGAGGAGAATGGGCGGAGCCTCGTGTCTGCCTCGCGGTCCCTCAAACCGCCGCCAACCTCGAGGAGGAGAATGGGCGGAGCCTCACGGTCTCTCAAAAAAAAAAAACAACCCCCGAGGAGAATGGGCGGAGCCTCGCAGTGGCTTTTACGACAGAAAGGCCTGTGGCGTCATCGCCGTCTTTTGCGCGCTTTACGGCGGGAGCAAGATGGCGGTCGCGTCGCCCTTCAGCGGCGCTCTGCAGCTGACCGACCTGGACGATTTCATCGGGCCCTCGCAGGTGGGCGCCAGGCCGGAGCGACGCTCGTAGGCCTTATGGGTAGCCCTGTCAGGTGGGCTGGCAAGAGACCGAAGGGGGAACTAGCCTGTCTGGAGCTGCCTTCTCCGTGGGCCTAAAGCTAAGCGTCGCCGTGGTGCCGCAAAGGGCTTCCTCACAGCCTCACTGCGGTTGGGGTTGTTGGGGTTTCCCTCTCTAGGAAGGGAGGAAGCGGCCTCGCTTCAAAGGGCTCCATTCTCTGCCCGTTGGGAAAGCGGTATAGCCAGTTGGCCTGGGCGGCGTGACAAGGGCTGTGGACTGCCCTCTGGGCCGCTTGGCATCTCGCCCTCCCGTCCGGCCTTGGGCGCTCCCCGCCTAGCAAGAAAGCAGGGAACGGGCAGCGCTCTCGCATACAACATAGAAGAACAGAGTTGGAAGGGACCTTAGTCCAGGGGCCTCCAACCTTGCTGGCTTTGCTGGCTGGGGAATTCTGGGAGTTGAAGTCCGCCAGGCTTCAAGTTGCCAAGGTTGGAGACCCCTGGACTAGTCCAAAGCCTCCCCCTCCCCCTCTGTTAAGCAGGAGACCCTATACTTAAAAACCTACCTTCTTAAAAGCCTCCAGTGTTGTAACATTCGCAACTTCTGGAGGCAAGTTGTTCCACTGATTAATTGTTCTCCCTGTTAGGAAGTTTCTCCTTAATTCCAGGTTGCTTCTCTCCTTGATTAGTTTCCACCCGTTGCTTCTTGTCCTGCCCTCAGGTGCTTTGGAGAATAATTTGACCCCCTCTTCTTTGTGGCAGCCCCTGAGATACTGGAGCACTGCTATCATGTCTCCCCTAGTCCTTCTCTTCATTAAATTAGACATTCCCAATTCTAGCAACCGTTCTTCATATATTTTAGTCTCCAGGCCTTTGATCATTTTAACTGCTCTTCTCTGAACTTTTTCCCAAGTCTCAACCTCCTTTTTATAATGTGACGAAAACGGGATGAAGCATTCCAAGTGTGGTCTTACTGAGGTTTCATCTGAAATCTCTCCTAGATCAAGACAAAATCATTCCACTGATTAATTGTTCTCACTGTTAGGAAATTTCTCCTTAGTTCTAAGTTGCTTCTCTCCCTGATTAGTTTCCATCTGTTGCTTCTTGTCCTGCCCTCAGGTGCTTTGGAGAATAGCTTGACTCCCTTTTCTTTGGGGCAGCCCCTGACATATTGGAAGACTACTATCATGTCTCCCCTAGTCCTTCTTTTCATTAAATTAGACATAACCAATTCCTGCAACCATTCTTCATATGTTTTAACCTCCAGCCCCCTAATCATCTTTGTTGCTCTTTATAAATTATCCTCTTATAAAAGCTTTAGTTGTGTTTCATTTTGTTCTTACATGTGTACTTTTATTTAGATTATTCTTTAAAACTTTCAGTTTTTTATGGTCCTTGATTACTGATTCTTTTTGTAATAGAGTCCCATTTAACCTCCATCTGTAAATTCTGTGCTCTCATATGTCAAAGGCACCGGATTAAAGTGTGACATCATGTTTGGTAGTATCTTTGTTTTTACTAATACACACAGCTAATTTCTTAGAAATCCAAAATGTATCTATTCTTGAAAAGGATCTGTGTCTTTCAGATAAGTATGTATGTTCTGTAGCATTTCCATTTACATTTCTCCATATAGCTATGAGCTCAAATTTCTCCGTCATTTCAAAACATATTTTGATGGTTTATTTTGCAGCTTACCTTGCATTAATTTGATACAGAAACAATTATTTAACTAGTTTTGGAAAAATCATTCCAATTTCCCAAGAGACACCAATTGTCATGGTAAATCTATTAATTTTTCCATGTCCTTTAAAGAATATAATTTTCTTTTATTAGATACGTATATTCTGATTATTATAGTTTTAGTCTCATTTGATTTCTACTCCTACATATCTATCATCATTTTTAACTATAATTGTACTTGTGGGTTTATATACAAAACAATTTACTTTTTCTTCATTGATCGTGAGCATATAAATTCTTGCCCAAAATATTTGTAATTCAAATATTTTTCAACTTTTTTTCTTATACAGGTTTATCATAAGCAAATTACATCTTGTTTCATTTTTTCAAAAAAAATTTCTCTTTTGCAGAGCATTGGCTTCATTTGTTTTCCATGTTAGACATCTAAGATTCGTATCTATGTTTTAAGTTTGGAAAAGATGACGCCTGTGGAACCCAATTTAGTAAAATCACAGAAAGCTTCAGAGGCAGAAGGACTGAATACAATGCCAGCCAGATCATAGTTAGCAAAAGTTGGGATTCACCTAGGAAGCTTGGTTTAAGTTAATCTTTAAATATTTAATTCCACATATTTTTGTATTTGTTTTGTTTTTGTTACAGATGTTTGTTGGCTTGTTGGCTAATTTGATTGTTTGATTTCCCTTTCAGGAATGCATAAAACCAATCAAAGTTGAAAAGTCTGGGAGAGTAGCAGCTAAGATCCGTATTGAAGATGATGGAACTTATTTCCAAGTTGGCCAGGTAAAGTTTTTCTTTCCCCTGTCTGAGTGCGTTTTACGGACTATAGAACAAGCTTTTTTTCAACATGTTTTAATGTGGTTGGTAACTCTGCCACACAGATCATCTTTAGCAGAACTTTTTGTTGGACTGGAAGGGAGGCGCTCTAGATTTGAGGACCAGAAATTGATGTGATTCATTTTTGTCATAATCAGAAACTTATCTTAGTTTTTGCTGTGAAACTCTAAACTTTTGACAACAGATTAGTGTTCTCGAGGATATAATCTAGCACAAATCTCTCTGTGGAGCAGAGCAAAAGAAATCTGTAACTCCTCTATGGTATTGTCTTTGGTGGTGGGAACCCTGTAACAAAAGTGGCAAGTGAACAGGAATACAAGTAGTCCTCAGCCTACAACCACAATTGAACCCAAAGTGAGACTTTATTAAGTGAGTTTTGCCCCATTTTACAACTTTTTTTGCACAGTTGTTAAGTGAATCATTGCTTTTTTTAAAGTTAGTAACACGAATGGCTTCCCCATTGACTTTACTTATCAGAAGGTCACAAAAAGGATCACATGATCCTGAGACACTGCAACCGTCATAAATATAAATCAGTTGCCAAGCGTCTGAATTTTTGATCATGGGGATGTTGCAACAGTTGTGTGAAAAACGATCATCAGTCACTTTTTTCAGTGCCATTGTAACTTTGGACGGTCACTAAATAAGCTGTTCTAAGTCGAGGACTACCTGTAACCTGGGGTGTATATATGTGTCAAAAAGATCAAGATGGTAGCCACACAACCATGCTGCACGTAAGAAAATGGTGGGGCTTCGCTTGTGTGGCTACATCTATCATCCTGGCTTTTTGGCCTTCCCTGTGGATGCCCATCACCATTACTTTTTTCAGGATGCTGACAGCAGTACATTCGATGGCTTCCTTCCTAGGACGGAGGGTCACAAAAACTGGAAAAGGCCAAGATTACGCTCAATGACTGCTTGGCCTGCAGTGGTTGCATTACATCAGCGGAGAGCATCCTAATCACTCAGCAGAGCCACGACGAGCTCTGCAAAGTGTTAAATGCCAATAAGGTAAAGTGATTTAGCATTTTAATAATGTGTAAATAGGACAAAGGGAACAAACCTAGTGATGATATGTTCGTGTTTAATTTTGATTCTTGCACTAAACGGAGTTATACTTTAATGGCCTCCAACTTTCTCTTTTTCCATTACCATTTTTAATCATTATCTACCTTGAATATTGGGGAGAAGGGAGAAAGAGAGAAGGGATGTGTTCACCAGGAGTCAACCTTTAATATTAATTTTAGCTCCTCTGGTGAAGAAGTATGTTTAATATATTAGATAATAAGCACATGGAAATAGTTCACCTGCCTTTATACAAATATCAATGTGCTACATCAAGTGGAGAGTTACGGGTTTTTTTCTTCCTTTTTTTTTTTAACTAAAAGGCATCCAATTCTCCCAAGAAATTGGTGGTGGTGTCTGTATCTCCCCAGTCCAGAGCTTCTTTAGCTGCAAGGTTCGGAATGACTCCTTTAGATACAGCTAAGAAGCTGACAGCCTTCTTGAAGAATTTAGGTGAGTAGAATTTGATTTGAAAACAGTGCTAAAAGATTTGCATGTAAAGTCTGCAGTGGCATCTCTGAGCCAGAGAGATGCTCCTTAAAATTCTCAAAAGAGATGCTGCGCTAATCCGGGGAAATTAATCCAAATCAAAGTCATTTGTGTGTCACACCCAAGCAGTATTAAAGACAGAAATATGGGAAATGTGAGAAAATAAAACAAATTTGAAATATATGCATTGTCATTTATATAAGCTGACATACTTAAAAGGTGGTAAAATATTTTCCTCATCTTATACCAATTATAATAATTCAATCATTATTATTACCCACAACCATGGAAACTAGCCTACAAAAATGGGTGTAAAATAATTCAATCATATTTTTGGGAAGTTGTGAAGAATTCTGGATTATGCTGTTCTAAAACACTTGCAGAGAAATTGAACATGGCGGCTATAAGAATAAACTCCTTCCCACGCTTATGTGGAAATCATCAAGCATGTGATGTAAATGAGAAAGTAATCTTATCCAATTTCTATTCCTGTATTCAGTTATTGTGAGTTCCAAATGCTTTGCAAATGTAATACTTTAATTTGCATTCAAAATTGTGGGGAGGCTGGGAAAAAATGGAAGAGAGATGAAAATTCAAGCAATACAAGGTAAATCTGATGGCAGCTTATAAATAGCAACTGAGCCTACGTAGAAGGAAAAAAGCAGCATTCAAAGTATGTAAAGAACTCACTGTAAATAAGGCAGGAAATTATTATAATATCAAAGATTATGCATTTGTTCCAGGCTAGTATTAAAGACGCGGTGGCTCAGTGGCTAAGACACTGAGCTTGTCAATCAGAAGGTCGGCAGTTCAGCGGCTCGAATCTCTAGTGCTGCGTAACGGGGTGAGCTCCCGTGACTTGTCCCAGCTTCTGCCAACCTAGCAGTTTGAAAGCACGTAAAAAACGCAAGTAGAAAAATAGGGACCATCTTAGCATTCAAGATGTCTTACAGAAACCTGTACAGTCCTTTCTGTAATCTTGGCCAGGTGCATGAACTAATGAAATGCCAATCATACGTCCTGTGAAATGTTGCTGCTGATCATTGATGGTTGCAGCCTCCTCTGCTGCAGCTGAGTTGACCAAATGCCATCCTGAATTGCACTTCCTCGTAGTATCTATTCAACACTTCTTCTCTTCTTTCTCCTTTATCAGGGGTGCATTTTGTCTTCGATACAACTTTCAGCAGGAACTTCAGTTTGCTGGAGAGCCAGCGGGAATTTGTGCAGCGTTTCCAGAGACGAGTAGAAGATAAGAAGGCTTTGCCCATGTTAGCTGCTGCTTGCCCTGGTAAGTAAGTGTCACATGGCACCAGAGGGGAGTGAAGACTGAAAAGACTGTCCTTGATGTAATGTGCCCTAAATCTGACCACCATAACTGGCTCCAAATCTGGCCACCGTGTTATACAAAATTTCAGCAAAAATTTAAAAAAAATTCAAAAGGTAAATTACAAGTAGTCCTCAACTTATAACTAGTAAGTTTGAAGGTATGACAGTATGACAGCCTTGGAGAAATTCTTTGTGGCCCAATACAGCATTTATGGCTGTTGTAAAACATGCCCCGCCTCCCCCATGACTGGATTTCAGGCACTTGACTCCCATTTAGAATAGAATAGAATAGAATTTTTTATTGGCCAAGTGTGATTGGACACACAAGGAATTTGTCTTGGTGCATACGCTCTCGATGTACATAAAAGAAAAGATAGTTTGTCAAGAATCATAAGGTACAACACTTAATGATAGTCATAGGGTACAAATAAGCAATCAGGAAACAATATCAATATAAATCATAAGGATACAAGAAACAAAGTTACAGTCATACAGTCATAAGTGGAAGGAGACGGGTGGTGGGAACGATGAGAAGATTAATAGTGCAGACTTAGTAAATACTGTAGTTTGACAGTGTTGAGGGAATTATTATTTAGCAGAGTGATGGCGTTTGGGAAAAAACTGTCCTTCTGTCTAGTTGTTCTGGTGTGCAGTGCTCTATAGCGTCATTTTGAGGGTAGGAGTTGAAACAGTTTATGTTCATCATTTACAACTGATTGCAGCATCCTGTGGTCACTCGATTGATTTGCATAGTTTTCTAATCGTTTCTGGTGTATTTTGCCACTTTGCAAAAAAAAAAAACAACATTTGGGAGAATGGATTTGCTTAACAACTGCATGATTTGGACTTACAACCATGTGATTCACTAACAAACACTTTAAAAATAGTAAAAAAAAAAAATCAGGTCCAGTCACCTGAGTGCTATGACCACAATGACCTTACTCCTGAAATTCTAGTCCCAATTGGGGTTGTAAGGGAGTCAACCTATTCTCCAAAGCCCCTGAAGGCAGGACAAGAAGCAATGGTTGGAAACTAATCAAGGAGAGAAGCAACTTGGAATTAAGGAGGAATTTCCTAACTGAGGACAATTAACCAGTGGAATGGCTTACATTCAGAAGTTCTGAGTGCTCCATCACTGGAGGCTTTTGGGCAACCTTTTGTTTGAAATGGTATAGAGTTTCCTGCTTGAGCAAGGGGTTGGACTAGAAGACTTCCAAGGTCCCTACCAGCTGTGTTATTCTGTTTTTCAACCTGTACAGAAGGGCAAACAGGATGAACGGGGAATTAGAATTAAGCCTTTAAAGGACTACCTGTATTTGTATTTTCAGAACCAAGCAGGCAGTTTTGCAATTTACATATGTCCTGCCTGATTTCCATACTGTGAGTGATGGTATGGAAGCTGGGAAATGCATGGAAAACATTGGAGGCATAATAGATCAAGAGACAGTACAATCTGTTGGCAGCTTTTGTCACAAACAGCAATTCAGCCTGGGGGGAAAATAACCAAGAATTATTTCAAATCATGCAAACAGATTGTGCCTTTGTGAACTCACTGTGAAGGAGATTCAGAAATTCCTTTTGCAATTACCACATTTCTTTATCTCAAAAGTAGCATTAAATATACCTTACCATAATCTGAGTACGGTAATTGCTTTTGTCGTCTTGCCCAAATGTTTGGGGCTTGATACATATTTAGGTGTCTGGTTTTATCCAGTTTAATGGATGGGAAAAATAACTCCTTGTGCAACTTTTCTTAAATTGGGTCATGGTCCATCTTTGCTACGTAGCTTTCATTGACCCAGAGATGGGCAGCCGGATTGATTTAATTCTTAAAAATGCTTCTCTTACAGGTTGGATCTGTTATGCTGAAAAAACCCACGGGAGTTTTATCATCCCATACATCAGCACTACCAGATCACCCCAGCAGATCATGGGCTCCCTGATTAAGGACCACTTTGCCAAACAACAGGTGTTGCTCAAACTTTTCTCATAAGACAGCAGATGTAATAGGAAGTTTGGAAGCCACTGGAGGCAAAGGACAGACTGACAAATGTGCTACAAATATCTGCTGTAGTTGTAGCTCAGAGCCTTTGCTCCCTCTGTAAAAACAGGATGTATATGTGTGTGCGTGTGTTTTCCCAAAGGGGCAGCCAGCTGTTTCTTTCCTATTCAATGATCTACCCATAGAGCAGTGGTGGCACAGTGGTTAGAATGCAGTACTGCAGGCTACTTCTGCCTCTGCTGACTGCCGGCTGCCTGCAGTTTGGCAATTCAAATCTCACCAGGCTCAAGGTTGACTCAAACTTCCATCCTTCCGAGATTGTTGGGGGCGATCTATCAACCGCTTAGAGAGGGCTGTAAAGCACTGTGAAGCGGTATATAAGTCGAAGTGCTATTGCTATTGCTAAGGAACATGGTTGCTTGCGTAGTTAGGATGCTGAGTTGGAGATTAGGAAGTCTGCATTTGAGACCCAAGTGCTGCCGTGGGGTGAGCTGAGCTCCCTTCTCTCCAACACCTGCCAGGAACATAAAAGGAGCTCCCATCTGGGCATCCTCTCAGCAATGGTGATGTCACCAGCTAATCCTTTCAACCCGGATGCGCCTTGGTGCTTCTGCCATAAGTGCGATGCAATCTACCATGATGTGATTGTTCCCCCCCCACCAACTGCGTCACTTAGACCAGCTATTCTGTATATGTTACTCTTCAGATGTATAGTGTTCTGTCCCCCTTCCCCACACAGGCAAATACACAACCAGGCACGCCTGCCAAGATTTTATTAAACAATCAGACTAGAAACCCTTGCAGATAAGAGTTTTGGCAGTAAACTGCAAAATGCCTGCCAAGTCAGTTTTCACTCACAGTAAGCAAGAGAGAGTTTCTCCTCAGTCCGGTTCAGTAGCAAAAAGTAATCCACGAAGCAAGAATTGGCCAAGGTCCAATCCAAATATGCACAAGCCAGATTTCGGGTAATGCGATGTGACTCTCAGGTTTTTAACTTTGACTGTCACAAAGCCTGAAGAGCAATCACACCCACTTTTATTCCTTGTGGGGTGTGGCTCAGTTACTCAGCTCAATCTCTGGCCCTCCCACGCCCCTTTCGTTGCTGCGCATGCTTCTCCCTCCGATGCTGCCTGGGATCAAGCCAGGATTCATCATCCTCGCTCCCTATCGGTTGTTGTTCCGATATGCTTTCCTCCTGGCATATCCCAGGCTGTTCCTCTTGGCCTTCGGATGGAACCTGAGGCATTGCCAGAGAGGAGAGTCCTGGAGAGGGAGGCCTTGTCAGTTCCTCCCCATCACCTTCTGAGTTCTCTTCCTCTGTTAGGAGAGGGTTGGGACTCGGGGTCACAACATATAGTGACTAGCCAGCGTTTGGAGAGCAAGAGGGGGAAGTGATATATAAAGGAGAAGGGTGAGCTAAATCATCAGTTTCTGATTGCCCGACAACTAAGGCCCCAAACTGGGATGTGGTTGTGCTCCACTGTTCAGTTGCATCGGCTGTTGAAAATTTAGGGCTAAGTATTCTTTTTGCCAGTTTCAATACAATTTTGAAACTCTTTTTGTTGCAGTACCTGACACCAGACCAAATCTACCATGTGACTGTGATGCCTTGCTATGACAAAAAGCTAGAAGCTTCCAGGCCAGATTTCTTCATTCAAAACCACCAGACCCGTGAGGTTGACTGTGTGATTACAACAGGTAAAGTGCAGGTCTAAACGATCTTTGAGAGGGAAGGACCCTGCTTCTCCTTCGTCAGTCCCTTCCATGAATTAATCATGCTCTTATAGGAATCTTGATAGAGGCCAGGGTCTCATTTGCCACAAGTAGAGAGAGGGAAGCTCCAAATAAGCACTTCAAGCCACGCAATTGGGGACAAAGAGACAATTCAGACTACTCTCTTGATAGTTTAGTAGGTTGTGCAAATAACTTAAAACGTGTGAAACGCTTCGTTTTGAATTGGAACCGATTTTTCTTGAACTTAAAGTGAGATGGGGTTTTGTTGTTCCAAGCATGACAGATTTGAGACATTTTATATAATCCTAGTATTTACCATAAGAAGGAATTGGTTCTGGGGTTTTTTTTATACACCATCTGATCCCAGTGACCTGAGGCAGATCCAAGAAACATTATTATTTCTGCCTCTGGCAAGCTTGCAATTTTAATGGGTTGAACATAATTCCAAGATAGAAAGAGGCTGGTGACTGAAGGAGAGGAGTATATTCTCTCAGTAGCTACATCAAACTTAAGGCAAGGGAGTCAACCGGTTAAATGCCTGACACTATTTTTTCCATCCATAGCACCCCTTCTCAAATTCTAATTCCTATCATTTGAGGTCATGTAGTATAAATGTAATACTTTTTCAAAAATGGACTCATGCCCAGTAAGAAAAATAGCATAAATCAAATATCGGATCCTTGTACTTTCATTTAACTTCCTTGCTGGACGTTTCCCCATGTATGCCAGTGAGACTCACCTGAAATTGCCTTGGAATCCTGTGAAGCTTCTTGTGTTTGTTCTGGGCCAGGGCTTGGTCTCTTGGATTTGCTTGAGTTAATTGTCACATCTCTTTATTTCTTTGTTAAAATAGTTTTTATTGAATATAAATATTAAAAAAGACATACGTAACATATACACAACGAACATTTATACAACATATACACAAAAAGAATATAATTTCTTCTTAAGCATTTTTTCAGAGTGACGTTCTACAATTCTACTTATAATATATTCCTTCACCTTTCTGTAATCTAATAATATTTTTATTACATATATATGTATCAATCGGTAATATATCCCCTATATTTTTTGTATATTTCTAATTTTTAACCAATTATACCAACTATTCCATATTTTATAATAGTCTGATTCTTCTTTTTCTTGTAGTTCTTTGGTTAACCTATCCATTTCAGCGCATTCTAAAATTTTCCCTATTACTTCTGTTTCACTTGGTATTTTTTCTTGTTTCCAATTTCTTGCGTAGATTATTCTTGCAGCAGTTAATATGTGAATTGTAAGATATTTAATATCCTTAGGGTATGATTTGTTAAATATTCCTAATAAAAATGTTTCTGGTTCTTTTTCAATCTGTGTTTTTGTTATTTGTTCCAACCATTTTTTGATGTTAGACCAAAATTTTTTTGCTGCCGGGCATGTCCACCATAAATGATAGAAAGTCCCTTGTGCCTTTTTGCACTTCCAACAAATTGGGCTATTTTTGGGTTGTATTTTTGCCAATCTGGTTGGAGACATATGCCACCGATAAAACATTTTCAGTTGGTTTTCCTTGTACGCCGTTGCTTTCGTTAACTTTAGGTTTTCCTGCCAAAACTTTTCCCATTTTTCCAAAGGTATTGTGTGTTTGATATTTTGAGCCCACTTAATCATCGTTTCTTTGACTGTCTCTTCTTCCAATTTATAGCGTAGGAGAAATTTATAAATTCTACTAATTAATTTATTTTCTGAATCTAATATAATTTTATCTATTTCTTGTTTTTGATTGTAAATTTCATATGTTTTTATATGCTTTCTATATTTAGATTGTATTTGAGTGTAAGTCCACCAGTCTATTCCTCTGTGTAAATCTGTCTCCAATTGTTGTTTTGTCTTTAGTTTGCCTTGATAGTCAATTATATCTTTATATCTAATTATTTTTGTCTTATCTGTTAAATTTGGGTGTCTAATTGATTCCGCCGGTGCTAGCCAATTTGGTATCTTCATATAATGTTGTTTTTTAATTTTAAGCCAAATTTGTAATAGTGAGTTCCTTATTGTATGTGTTTTAAAATATGAATGTGTTTTGTATTTCTCATCCCACATAAAGGAGTGCCAGCCAGTTTGAAGTTCGTGTCCCTCAATTGTTAAAGTTCTAGAGTCCTTTAATTCTATCCAATCTTTGACCCACGATAGTACTGCTGCTTGGTAGTATATCTCCCAGTCAGGGAGTGCAGCTCCTCCTCTATCTTTTGTATCCTGAAGCAGTTTAAATTTTATTCGTGGCCTTTTCCCTTGCCAAATAAATTTAGATGTTATTTTATTCAGCTTTTCAAAAAACGGTTTATCTATTTTAATTGGGGTGACCTGAAACAAATATAGAAATTTAGGTAATATAATCATTTTGATAGCCGAAATTCTTCCTAGGAATGAAATGTGTAAATTTTCCCATTTTTCTAAATCTTTCTTTGTTTGTTCTAGTAATTTATCATAATTATTTTCTTTAATTGCTGATGTTCTTGTGGATAAGCAGATTCCTAGATATTTTATTTTTTTTGTTGTTTGAATTTGTATATTATCTATCAAATCTTTTGTTTGGATTTCCGTAAGGTTTTTAACAATTAGCTTCGATTTATTTTTATTAATTTTTAGTCCAGCCACTTCTCCAAATTCTTCTATTTTTTGAAACAAATTAGGTATAGATTCCATAGGATTTTCTGTCAAAAACACTAAGTCATCAGCAAAGGCTTGAACTTTGTATTCTTCTCTATTAATCCTTAAACCTTCAATTCCTTGATCTTCTCTAATTTTTTTCAACAGGGTTTCCAATGATAGAATATATAGTAAGGGGGAAAGTGGACAGCCTTGTCTAACTCCTTTTGTTATATTAAATTTGTCTGTTATATCATCATTCATAATTATCCTTGCTGATTGCTTGGTATAGATTTCTGCTATAATTTTCCCAAATTTTTCCCCAATTTGCATATTTTGTAGTTGTTCAATCATAAATTTCCAATTTTGGTTATCGAAGGCCTTTTGGGCGTCAAGAAAAACCAACACTGCCTGCTTCTCCGGGTGTGATTCATAGTATTCTAAAGCATTAAGTATTATTCTCATGTTGTTCTTTATTTGGCGTCCCGGCAGAAATCCATTTTGGTCTGGGTGTATATATGTATTTAATACTAATTTAATTCTTTCTGCCAAGATTGCTGCAAATATTTTGTAATCGGCATTCAATAATGAAATAGGTCTATAGTTTTGTATTAACTGGAGATCTGTGTCTTCTTTTGGAATGATTGTTATTATGGCTTCTGTCCATGAATTTGGTATCTTGGCTTTCTCCATAGCTTCATTATATAATCGCAACATATTCTCTCCCAATACTTCTTGCATTGTTTTATATATTTCTACCGGTAGCCCGTCAGGACCCGGTGTTTTATTGTTTTTTTGCTTTTTCAGTACTTTGTCTAGTTCTAATTTGGTTATTGGCCTATTGAGAGTAATTCTTTGTTCTTCTGTGATTTTTGGCATTCCTGATTTCTCTATGTACTGTTTTATTTTATCTTCCTCTATTTTCCCCTGATTATATAGATTCGCATAAAATTTCTTAATAATATCTTTTTTGGCCTCTTTACTATGTTGAATTTCTCCTTTATCATCTTTCAATTGGTATATCATTCTTTTTTTCTGTTCTTTTTTCAGTTTATAGGCTAGCCATCTGCCCGTTTTATTTGCGTGCTCAAAATAGTTTTGTTTCGCCATTTTTATTTTTTGGGCTAGTTCTATTTGGTTTATCAAATTCAATTTATGCTTAATCATTTCCCATTCTTCTTTTATTGTTTTATTCTGGGGCTTTTCCTGGAGTTTTTGTTCTATTTGTTTTAGGTCTTTCTCTAATTTATCTAATTGTTTTTTCTTCTCTTTATTCTTTCTCCTCGTATATGCTATTACTAGGCCCCTTATATATGCTTTTAAAGTATCCCATGTGTTTTGTAAAGAGGTTTCCTCTATTTTATTTATCTGAAAGAATATTTTTACTTCCTTTTCTAACATCAAATTAAATTCTTTTTCTTTACATAATCTTTGGTTCATTGTCCATCTCTTACGTCTTCTTTCCCCTTTCCAGTTTATGAATAGTGGATTGTGGTCTGCCCATTGGTTTGTGCCTATCTCAATTTTTTCTACTTCTGTTTTGATACTTGGGGTCATCCATGCCATGTCCAATCTTGACCAGGAGTTATGCGGATGGGAGTAAAAGGTGTATTGGGCCTCTTCTTCATGTGTTTCCCTCCATACGTCTGCCAAGTTTAGTTCTTCAGCCATAGTAAAGAATTCTTTTGGAAGTATTTCTTTTTTCTTTTGTTTTTTTTTCCCAGTTTTATAGTCTTTCTTTGCATTTACTATTGCATTATAATCCCCTATTACACAAATATCATCATATTCTAATTCTGCTAATTTTATATGTAGGTCTTTAAAAAAAACCTGTAGTTTTTGGTTAGGTGCATAAATCCCTACAATTAACATTTTCCTTTTTCCTATTTCTAATTCAACCATCACCCCTCTACCTTGCTCATCGGTATAAACTAGTTTAGATTGTATTTTTTCTTTTACGTAAATCACTACTCCTTTTTTCTTTTTTGGGGCCAGAGATAAATATAATTTTCCTAATTTGGGGTTTTCTAGGATTTTTTGATAATCTTTTTGAATGTGTACTTCTTGCAGACATATTACATCTGCTTCTAATTTTCGTAATTTTGTGAAAATTTGATTCCTTTTCTTTGGGGCATTTAAGCCATTAATGTTTACCGAAAAGAGTTTGATCTGTTCATCCATTGCCTATTATATCTGTTTTTTGGTGTTTCTTGTTTGACATTTTATATAATCCTAGTATTTACCATAAGAAGGAATTGGTTCTGGGGTTTTTTTTATACACCATCTGATCCCAGTGACCTGAGGCAGATCCAAGAAACATTATTATTTCTGCCTCTGGCAAGCTTGCAATTTTAATGGGTTGAACATAATTCCAAGATAGAAAGAGGCTGGTGACTGAAGGAGAGGAGTATATTCTCTCAGTAGCTACATCAAACTTAAGGCAAGGGAGTCAACCGGTTAAATGCCTGACACTATTTTTTCCATCCATAGCACCCCTTCTCAAATTCTAATTCCTATCATTTGAAGTCATGTAGTATAAATGTAATACTTTTTCAAAAATGGACTCATGCCCAGTAAGAAAAATAGCATAAATCAAATATCGGATCCTTGTACTTTCATTTAACTTCCTTGCTGGACGTTTCCCCATGTATGCCAGTGAGACTCACCTGAAATTGCCTTGGAATCCTGTGAAGCTTCTCGTGTTTGTTCTGGGCCAGGGCTTGGTCTCTTGGATTTGCTTGAGTTAATTGTCACATCTCTTTATTTCAGGAGAAGTCTTAAAGCTGCTGGACCAGGAAGGAGTCTCCCTTCTTGAAGTGAATCCTATGCCTTTGGATAGCATGTAAGACTCTCCCTGAAAGTCTACTTGCCAAGCTGTGGTCTGTTTTCTCTAGTTTCTTCTGCAACATATTCAGCTAAAGGAGGGTCTCCGTGGCCAGGAGAAGGCATGATGCTCCCCCCTTCTCCTTGCCATTACAGCTTACTAGCAAATATATCTAGATGACCTAACCCAAGTGAGCTGGTTTTAATTTTGTCCTGGCTGGGTCCACTTTGATTTAGAATTGCACTTTGTTTAAAGGCCAAGTTAGGCTTAAGAAAAGTTGTTCACACTCAATTCAAGAGTGTGGCCAAAGTCCAATTACAATTCGGAGCATCTCTCACTAATGAGACATGCCAGAGTGAGAGATCAGCCACATTTCAAAAGTGACCATGTTTGCCATCTGTCTAGCAATAAGCACCTCAACACGTCTTCTGCCATTGCAGATGAGGCCAAGGGTGGCTTCCAGTGGTTGAATTTGGATGCTGTGCTGATCCCCTCTCCTCTTTCCCTTACATTGGACTTTGGTTTTACTACAACACTGCTGGGCATTTGGTGGTATATTTAATAGCAACACCTAGTTTGGGATGCTGTTGGAAAGTTTGGGAAGGATTGGACCTGGTTAGCACTTACATAGGAGACTAGCAAGGAAAGCCAAGGGCTGGAGACTAAACCGAGAAGTGAAAAAAAATATCCTGAAAAAAGGCAGCAGAAATGAATTCCTGTATTGTGTCCAAGAATACACAAGAGTCGCTTGGGCCCTGTGAATGGTAGCCCTTAGCCAATCTTTTCTTGGGAAAATCCTATGATTGTTGGTGTCGACTCACAAAGCATTCCTGGTCTGCTCTTGAGTTGCCATAGGCAAGGGGGATGGGAAAACAGTGAAGCAGCATGGCAGCTAAAAACAAAAGCACATTCCAGACATATGTCTCTCAAGGCTGCTGTGGGTCTCCCAGGGTTACCCACAGCAGCCGGAGGGGAGTGATCTCTACAACCCGCGAAATTGCTCCATTACGAATGTCACTGATGACACACCCTGGGGGGAGGGAAGAAACAGGGTCAAGCCTGGGTCGTAAATTACGTGGGACCAGAGTTGGCTTCACTTGGAACTTGCCGACATGAAGCTCCTAATAAATAACTGGATTTCTTTTGAAGCTTGGCTCGAGGCTCATGATTTAATTAGGGCATCGGTAGGAAACCTGACAGTTGACTAGATAGGGAAATCGTCAGAAAAGGAAACTACATGGATGTAGTATCAATAGAGTCACCAGGAATTGAGAGCTTGACTTTGTGGCATTTTTTCCCCTGCTGTAGGTTTGACAACCTTTTGGAAGAACAGCTCTTTGGCCATTCTGGAGGTGGCTCTGGCGGATACTTGGAGCACATCTTCAAATATGCAGCAAAGGAGCTCTTTGGCATTCCAGTGAAGGAGCTTCACTACAAGACCCTGAAGTAAGGAATTCGACTTCCTTCCTAGCCCTTCTGCCCCCCCCCCCCTCTTGCCTTCACTCTTTTCCTGTCTCTCCATTCCCAGAAGGGAACCGAATAGTGACGTTCACTCAGATCAGTCATAGGAAACACCCGGCCTTCATATCTTCTTGTGGCCATGTTCTAAAATTCAGGGGTATAAAACTGTCCTAGCACATTAACTTTTCTACTCTTTTGAAGCTTCATGAAATAACTTGTGAGGGGCAGTTTGTCAAGATCAGGCTTTTTCTACCTTGCAACAGGGAATCGCCTAAGGATTCTGCATAGTTTTTTTAAAAAGAGGAACTACTTCCCCCTAGGAGGAAAAAGTTTGGCCTTGCCTCTATTACCAGTGCTCTTTCCATCACTGCCTGGCCCACTGGGGCTTTCACCCCTTCTATATAAAGGCTGTTAAACCCTTAGATTTTTTTTTTTTTAAATTTGATTTATATGCCGCCCTTCTCCGGAGACTCAGGGCGGCTTACAATGCGTTAAGCAATAGCCTTCATACATTTGTATATTTTATACAAAGTCAGCTTATTGCCTCCATAAATTGGGTCCTCAATTTACCTACCTTAGAAAGGATGGAAGGCTGAGTCAACCTTGAGCCTGGTGAGATTCGAATCTGCAGTAATTGCAGGCAGCTGATCTTAATAACCAGCTTAATAACAGGGTGCCTTAGACCACTGTACTACCAAGGCTCTTGGTAAATTCAATAAAAAGATTGAATAGCTGCTGCCTGTAAGTGCTTGAATCTTGCTAGTGCAGTCAGTCCCAAAGAAATGCCAGGAATTGCTCAGTTCTACAAGCAAGAAAGGCCTTTTCTCCTCCAACCAGATTTTCCTTTGGAGGATACCCAAAAGGTGCTTTTTTTCAAAAGACAAGTGGAGTTTGTTTTTCCTTGAAGACGTTTCACTTCAAGAACAGTTTTTTCCCGAATGCCATCACTCTGCTAAACAAATAATTCCCTCAATGCTGTCAAACTATTCACTAAGTCTGCACTACTATTAATCTTGTCATCGTTCCTATCGCCCATCTCCTCCCACTTATGACTGTATGACTGTAACCTTGTTGCTGGTATCCTTAAGATTTACATTGACTGTTTCCCTATGGCTATCATTGTGTTGGACCTTATGATTCTTGATGAACGTATCTTTTATTTTATGTACGCTGAGAACACATGCACCAAGACAAATTCCTTGTGTGTCCAGTCACACTTGGCCAATAAAAAATTCTATTCTATTCTCATCCAAGAAGCTTCTTCAGTTCTTCTTCAGTGAGAACTGAAGAAGTTTCTTGGATGAGAAGCAAAACGTCTTCAAAGAAAAACAAAGAAAGTCCAATTGCCTTTTGGGGGGGCGGGAAACCTCTTTGGTTTTTTGGGAGGATACATTTCTTATTTTCCCCCAATCCGTGATGCTGCTGAAGCCCAACTTGCTTTCTCCTCACGAGCCTGGAGGAAAAGCAACAATTTGGCTATCAATCCCCTATGTTCGTCCCCTCAGAAACAAGGATTTTCAAGAGGTGACGCTGGAGAAGGATGGCCAGACTCTCCTGCACTTTGCCCTGGCGTATGGATTTCGGAACATCCAAAACTTCGTGCAGAAACTGAAACGCGGAAAGCTGCCCTACCATTACATCGAGGTGATGGCTTGTCCCTCAGGTGAGGATGCTACAGGTTTGATGTGGCAAATGGCTGGAAGGGAAGAGATAAATACCTCATATGGTGATCTGGAACTTTCAGGAATTCTTTCAAGAGGGGTAGGCCTAGTGAGGGCTGCACAGGTACCAGTGTGGCCTGCTAACATTTCCCTTGCCAATGGGACACTGAATGAGGCAAAGCAAAAGGCAGGCTGTCAGCCTATGTTTTGTTCCCTTTGGTTTACAAATAGGCCTTGGAAACGGAAAATGAAATTGATGGGCATTTTGGTATTTTAGGGCTTGGTTTAGATCAGTGGTTCCCAAACTTTTTCAGTCCCCCGCCCCCTTGGTGCAACAAATTCATCCTCAGTGCCCCCCACCCCCACTCCACAATAGTGTCAAAAAGATTGTAAAAGCGTCTCACACACAGTTGCCTTTTGATAGCCAACGAACTTCTGTATGAAGCAGCAAACGATCAAAATCTTCCATCTTTCTCAACACAGAGCTCGGAATAGTCGATCATTGAGAGCATGTACTTTAATTTTGTTCACTGCAGTAATGATGGTGCTGGTATAAATCAACCCTTCAGATATTCCACACTATATTGTCTACATTTCTTCTTTGATTTTTCTGCTTCTGCCATTTCTGCTCTGAAAATCAGAATGCTTACAATATGTGCGGGTTCACATCTGATTTGAAAAGAGTTACAGTTGCAGGGCGGGTGGGTAGGAGAAACCTGCTATTTTAGTTTAAAAAAATAGGGAAAGTTTGCCGAGCCAGGCAAAACAGAGCAGCATGCACGAGGCTTAGCGTGGCTGCCAGCGTATGGTACGTGTGGGCGCAGGAGGTGATGGGGCGAGTCGGGCTGGAACCGGAAGTGCTCAGCTGACCGGTGGCTGACAGAGCCCCAGGCAGAATTGTACCCTGTAAGGGGCCCACCTCCAGGACTCCTCTGCCATCCCCCTTGCCTCTTAGCGCCCCCTAAATCATCCCACCGCCCCCCAGGGGGCGGTACCGCCCTTTGGGAACCACTGGTTTAGATGGTGACCCCCCCCCCCCCACCCCCATCAACCCAGATAAGTAGGGGTTATAGGCAGTGTCCTACATACCCACATTTTGTGAGTAGTTCACCCCCTCCCTTTTCCATTGTATACCTAGAATAGCTCCATACGGTTAGTTCTGGGCTTACCACAGGTCCTTTCGTGAGTCTTCAAAGTTACAACGGCACTGAAAAAAAGTGATATGACTGTTTTTCAAAGTTACAACCTTTGCATCCCCATGATTGTGTGATCAAATTTCAGATGCTTGGCAACGAACTCATTTATGATGGTTGCTGTGTCCCAAGATCATGCCATCCCCTATTGTCACCTGACAAGCAAAATCAGTGGGGAAAGCCGGATTCACTTAACAACCCTGTTACTAACTTATCAACTGAAGTGATTCACTTAACAATTGAGGCAAAATGGGCCAAAACTCACTGAACAAATGTCTCACTTAACAACATAAATTTTGGGCTCAATTATGATCCTAAGCCGAGCATTGCCTGTGCTTCCAACTTAACGGCAACACTGCCAAAAGTCCCAACATCCTCCGGCCCACCCCCTCAAGTTAACAGCTCCTAGTTTAAGCTAAACGCTCCTTCACTTTCCTTGCCTTCAGCTGCAAATCCTTATTTTCCAGGGTGCTTAAATGGAGGGGGGCAGATCAGAGCGGAAGGAGAATCCAGCAAGGATCTGCTCCACCGGGTGGAGACACTCTATGAAATGGCCCAGCCGGAAGACCCCGAGATGAACAAAACCATCAGCGACCTCTATGACAAGTGGCTTGGTGGCCCCACTTCTCAACAGGCTCAAGATCACCTCCATACGCAATACCATGCTGTGGAGAAAGGCAGCGCAAGCTTTAATATTAAGTGGTAAATTGGCTCAGCTCGTGTAATACAGAATACACGGAGCCCCAACCCCCAGACCGCGGCCCACAACCGGACCGTGGCCTATTCGCAACTGGGGCTGGGTGAGGGGCAGGCCGGCCGGCATGCAGCTCGACTCACACAAGCAGTGGGCCAGCACGCATGCATGTACAGCTTGCAGTCAAGCTGTGTGCCTGCACCGGCCCACCGTTTGCACAGTCCAGTACTTCCCCTACCGACCCACCCAAGCTGGGCCACCAAGTTGCAAAGGTTGGGGACCGCTTGATGTAGTAGATCACTTATTGTTGTAGATGAAGCTGAAAGTTTCATTTTTAAACAAATAGTCGCATCAAAGATTTATATTTGAATTTTTAAAAAATTATAAGGTGAAGCATTGGCTTCACAGCAGACGACAGTGCTCTCCACTGGATTTCTTAATCTCATCGGATCTTTGAGGTAGAAAATTGGACCGTTGTCAGTTTACTCTTTCTACAACTCCACCACTTTTTTCCTACTTCCAAACAAAGTTAGAATTTATGCAAGGAGGTCTTCTGAAGAATTGCACGAGAGCAAAATGGAACCAGGCTGAATTTGGCATGTGGGGAGAAGGGACCAAAATAAGATTTTAAAAATGTACCGGTAAATGGTTTGGAAGTCTTTGGGGTTTATGGAGAAAAATAAAATCCTGAAACTCTCCTCACGATGAATCTGGATGAGTGGGGCAGTTGAGTTAGCAGCACCATTCTAGATCTCTCTCCGGTCCTGTGGCACAAAGTGGAGCATTTGCAGACTCACCCTGTCCTAGTCCACATGCAACATAAGGAGGGGGACCAGAAATGCCCACTCCCACCCTGTTGAGGTATATCACAGTGGCTGTGTATGTGGACACTCAACAACGGTCAATAAAATAAGAAATTGATCACACAACATAGAATCAGTTTTCCATGTTGTCTCATTTCTATAAGGGCTGCCCAAAATTTGCCCACCGTGTGGGTAAGTATCTGGAAAGAAACTCGAAAGTTTCACATCTGCCTGGGTGCTATAGCAGCACACTATACATTCCCCCACCCCCACATATCTCAAATGAGAAAGGTGCAGAGCAATGGAACTGTTGCACTATTTCAGGCTGCCAAACATTAACTGGGGAGTAAACATGCTCAACTAAGGGAATTTTGGACACTACAAGAACAAATTATGCTTAGGCCTAAAAAGTTCTTCAATCCAAAAGCGAAGGCAATTCAGGTTTGCTGATTAGGAGATGCATTGTGCAGCCTTCAATGCATTTATTCATTGCATTATTTATTCTGGCAGTCCATGTGATTTATTTTTATGAGCATTTGCATGCTCCCAATTTCCTCCCCAATTTTAAATAGCTTGCATTTTTGCCTTTGGAGATAAATCTGATTAACTCGTTCTCATCCATTTAAGGAAAAAAAGTAAGGCACATTAAAATACTTTCTTCTAATTTCTACAAAACATTGCCTTGATGCCGAGTGAGGGATTTGGGTTGGAGAGTGTTCGGAAGACGACAAATCTGCCTTTAATAACACCAGGGTTTTTCTTTCTTAACTCAAAATATTTCACCACACCCCAACGGTGGCTCATTTTGAGAAGGCTTCTGGCCAGGATGGCGTAGCTTCAGCTTGCCCCAGGGAGCCTCCTGCTCAAAGCTAAGCTCAGCCATGGAAAGGGGAGAGGGATTTTGGGGTCAATCTGACTAATTGTCTCAATGATTCAAACTCAAATCTCCAGACACAGGGCTATGGAGGAGTGAATGGTATGTACTGTATGCTTACTTTGAGCACCTGAAGGAAAGGTTGGATTTAAATCCCAACAAAACAATTTTTTTAAAAAAAATTTAAATTAAAAGGTGAATGAATAGTTGTCATTAAATTCACAGTAAATTGGGAGGCAGACAACAATACATTTTCCTTCTCCGTTTTGTGTAGCTCTATAGCGCCTGCCTTCACAGAAGTAAGGAGTTAACTTTGATGCTCGTCACCATATTTGCAGCAAGATAGTTGTAAAGATAAAACAAGATAGAAAAGACACAGTTTCCCTCCTTTGGGAAATGGAGGAAGGCAATTTCTCGGCAAGCTTCTGCCCCATTTGACGCTGCTGGAAAGGGGGCTGTGCAATCCAGATGTATTTGCTGCAGCTGTCAAAAAAAATGGGACAATTATAGCAAGATTCAGAGCTTCTGAAATGGATGCCCTCCTAGTGCTTTAGATCAGGAGTCTCCAACCTTGGCAACTTTAAGCCTGGCGGACTTCCAACTCCCAGAATTTCCCAGCCAGCAAAGCTGGGTAGGGTTTTTTTTTTTGACCACCTACCCATCTCAAACGCCACTGCCGGCAATCAATGTCCTTGATCAGGATCCAGGAAACGCCCCACCTGCCCTCTAGAACAAGATTTCCCCTCCCCGAGATCTAAATGGCCCCCTCTCTGCTCTTGTTTAGAACAGAGGTCTCCAACCTTGGCAACTTTTAAGACTTGTGGACTTCAACTCCCAGAATTCTGGGAGTTGAAGTCCACAAGTCTTAAAGTTGCCAAGCTTGGATAGCTAACTGAGGAATTCTGGGAGTTGAAGTCCACAAGTCTTAAAGTTGCCAAGCTTGGATAGCTAGCTGAGGAATTCTGGGAGTTGAAGTCCACAAGTCTTAAAGTTGCCAAGCTTGGATAGCTAGCTGAGGAATTCTGGGAGTTGAAGTCCACAAGTCTTAAAGTTGCCAAGCTTGGATAGCTAGCTGAGGAATTCTGGGAGTTGAAGTTCGGCAGGCTTAAAGTTGCCAAGGTTGGAGACCCCTGCTTTTGATGGCCTCTGCAATGGGTGTTCAACGTTTTTCTAACAGCATGGCGGGGGTGGGGGTGGGGGAGGAGGTAGCAAGCCCTTCAACGACAGCACCTGTATCCCCATCATGGCAGGCATGCATAGGATTCACTTCTGCAGGAGAGGATCAAAGAGCCCCCACTCGAACGCCAGCATGGCTTGAGGATTCAGCCGCTCTTTGGGTTTCCGGAAGCTCTCCCTGGCCTTGCAGAGAGCGGCGAAGGCCTCAAGAGGAGCAGATTTGCCCGTGAACTTCTGGACCGGTTCTTCCCTGGAACAGCAAATAAAGCCCACTTATCAAACCCAAGAGATCGTCAGATGTATCACACTATACAGTTGTAGAAGAGGGAGAAAGGAGTCGTAGGTCTTTTGCAAAAACTAACTGGTTCCCCAGCAGGGTCAGGAGGTGCCAGAATGTCCTTAGAATCCGAATGCAACCATCACCGTCTCTTGAATTATAACTGGTTTCACGGTATGTTCTGCAGAGTAGGGGTGTTTGTGGTAGCTGTGGTGGCACAGGGGTTAGAATGCAGAATTGCAGGCTGACTTTGCTCACTGCCAGGAGTTCGATCCTGATGGGCTCAAGATTGACTCAGCCTTCCACCCTTCCAAGGTTAGTAAAATGAGGACCCAGATTGTTGGGAGCAGTAAGCTGATTCTAAACCGGTCAGAGAGTGCTATACAGCACAATGAAGCATGTCAGAATATTCATGACTGGAAAGACACGGTAACAAGGTCAGCCAATTGGGAGCTGAGACAGGACTGGAGCCAGGGCGTGTCTTAGTCTGCAGCTTCTGATTCTGTGCAGAGAAAAAGAAACTGAAACCAAGCAGTGTGTGTTAAGCTCTGAGCTGTACTCTTGTGTGTGTGAACATGTCTGCTGAAAATGGAACTAAGTGTTCTCTCCTGCCTTGTAACTGCTACCGTGTTTCCCTGAAAATAAGATCCTGTCTTACATTTCTTTGAACCCTGAAATAAGTGCTTGGCCTTATTTTCAGGGAAGTCTTATTATTTTGGGGCACATGGAGCAAGACGGGGCTCCTCTTGCCGTCTTACGTGATTTCCAACTCTGTCTCCCTAACCCTAACCAGAGGAAATGACCGGGACCGGCTGTGCATGCATGCGTTTAAATATTTTCAGGGAGGGCTTATTTTTGGGGAGGGCTTATTTTCAGGGAGGGCTTATTTTAGTGCACGCGCTCAAAAGCCCGATTGGGCTTACTATCAAGGGATGTCTTATGGGAAACGGGGTACTATGTTAAAGAAGAATCAACTATCGGTATTGTAAATACTTCATCTGTTACTATGTGTATAAAGAAGTTAATGAATCCTGCTGAATCAGTTTAGCTGTGTGTGCTTCTGGATTTGATTTTTGCAAGAAACTCTGACAAAGCGGTATGTAAGTGCTACTGCTGGATGGTGCAGTGGTTAGAATGCAGTATGAGCCGTGGTGGCGCAGTGGTTAGAATGCAGTACTGCAGGCTACTTCTGCTGACTGCCAGCTGCCTGCAATTTGCCGGTTCAATCCTCACCAGCTCAAGGTTCACTCAGCCTTCCATCCTTCCGAGGTGGGTCACAGGAGGACCCAGATTGTTGGGGGCAATAGGCTGACTCTGCTTAGAGAGGGCTGTAAAGCAGTATATAAATCGCTATTGCTATTGTGTGATTGAAGCCTTTCACATTTCATGGTTAAACATAAAAAGGGCAGGGCTTCAATCCCATGATCAGGCCCAAAACTGTGACCTCCTTGATGTCGCCCTTGCAGATATCCTGGGAAAAAACCCACAAAGGCTTATTCTGGCGAATCTCACCCCCTACCTATTCTTGACTGTCTTACGTACCCAGCCTCTTTTCTCAAAATTATGCTACAGTTGTGGAGTGTGTTTGTGTGTGACTCCAGAGAAGATGCATAAAATGTTACTGACAAATGCTACCTCTGTGGCCGCACTTTCTGCTTCTAAATCCAAGATGCTGCCTCTATTTTAATTCAAGATGAAAGGAAGCGTTGGCTGGGTTTATGCAAAACAGTAAAACTATAGCGAGAACCCAACTCTTCGCATCTTGTTAGAACACGTTCCACCCTAGTGGAATCCATAGGGGAAACCCGTGTTTGTTATATAGTGTATTGTGTGAACTCAGACCAAACGGACCCTTAAAGCGCTCCATGGCATAGGGCCTAGCTATCTTCGAGACCGCCTGCTGCTACCGACGACCTCCCATCGACCCATGCGCTCCCACAGAGAGGGCCTCCTCGGGGTGCCATCAGCCAAACAGTGTAGGCTGGTGACCCCCAGGGGGAGGGCCTTCTCTGTGGGGGCACCTACCCTATGGAACCAGCTCCCCCCAGAGATAAGGAGAATCCAGGACCTCAGTGCCTTCCGTCGTGCCCTTAAAACCCATTTTTTCAAGCAAACCGGGCTGGCTTAAGAAGTAACTTTTAAATGTTTTTTAAATGTTTTAAATGTTTTAATTGGTAGTGAGTTTTAATTGGGCCAAATTTATATATCTTTTAATTGTTTTTTAATATTTGTCCTGCATGTTTTTTAATTCTGGCTGTACACCGCCCTGAGTCCTCAGGGAGAAGGGCGGTAAAGAAATTCAATAATAAATAAATAAATAAATAAAACCTGAAGCACAGGATTCAGAAGTTGGATGGTCTGGGGAGACCCACGTTCAGATCCACTCAGGGTGTGCTCTGCTTACGATCTCAAGTGCAGCAATACCCAGAAGCCCACTCTCAACCATGAAAGATGGACTAAAGTTAAAGGTAAAGGTTCCCCTTGCACATATGTGCTTGTCATTCCCGAAACTAGAGGGCGGTGCTCATCTCCGTTTCAAAGCCAAAGAGCCAGCGTTATCCGAAGACGTCTCCGTGGTCATGTGGCCGGCATGACTCAACACCAAAGGTGCATGGAACGCTGTTACCTTCCCACCAAAGGTGGTCCCTATTTTTCTACTTCCATTTTTTACCTGCTTTCGAATTGCTAGGTTGGCAGAAGCTGGGACAAGTCACAGGAGCTCACTCCGTTACGCGGCAGTAGGCACGCGGCAGTAGGCACGGAACTGCCCACCTTTTGATCGACAAGCTCAGCATCTTAGTCCCTGAGCCACCGCGTCCCTTGAAAGATGGGCTAGTCACCCTCAAGCCCACCAATCTCATGGGTGTCTGTGCTGAGTGGGTAGAGTGGCTAAACACTTGCCTTGAGTTCCTGGGAGAAAGGTGGGACAGAAACCAAAAAAAATCCTGACCCCTCTCCCTCCCCTGCATTAAAGAAACGTGGGCTCACAAGATGCGAAGGAACGGGTTGTAGAGGAACTCCTCGGCCAAAGTAGAAGGCACTGTTGGAAGGTCTTCATCTTCTCGGAGCTGTGAAAGAATAAATCAATGAGACCAGGTCGTGGCTGCCGTTCTGCTAGCTTCGCATCGCATCCTGCCAGCCTGACATTAGCAACGGGGGTGGTGGTGGGGGGGGGGAATGAAGGGGGAGAGAGCTTGGAATGTGGGAAGACGGGGGAAGATTGGGAACTAATCCATGCCGGCGTGAAAAGTGAGAGGCACCAATCCAGTCCAAGTCAACCAAAAGAATGCGGAGACAGAGAAGGCACAAATTGAGAGTCCGTCACCTAAACAAGAGAACTCCTAATTGGACATTGACTGATAACCGGGAGTGAAGGGATGTGTGTGGCCAGCAAGAAAGGGAAAGTTAATTGTATCCTCTTTGCGTGCCAAACCAGCAGATTCTGCTTCACTACTTCTGTAACTACTTTTGCTTTCAGTAACGTATATTCTTGGAAACAATGAGCCGGGAATCTTTCTTTGCTAACTAACCACCTTAAGTTTCTTTGCTAACTACCGTGTTTCCCCGAAAATAAGATCCTGTTTTATATTTTTTTGAACCCTGAAATAAGCGCTTGGCCTTATTGCCATGCCCTCAAAAGCCCGACTGAGCTTATTATCAGGGGATGTCTTATTTTGGGGGAAACAAGGTAACTAACATAAGTTTCTTTGCTAACTAACTTATGTTTCTTTGCTAATTACAGTATTTTTCGGAGTATAAGACACATCGGACTATAAGACGCACCTACCTTTTTTGGTGAGGAAAAGAAGAAAAAGAAATCTGCCTCTGCCTCCCAGCAATTTTGCCTCGTTGCACCAAACAGCAAACAGCCTGCTTTACTTTCATTTTCGTTTTCAGCATAGCTTGATTAGCACAAGGAAAAAAAAATCTGCTCCAGCAATTTGCCTCCTTGCAGCAAGCAGCAGAGGGCCACGCAAAACAGCTGAGAGTCGGGAGGCCGATCCAATCAACTTGTGCTAATTAGGCTGTGCTGAAGCTGAAAGGAGCTGTTTCTTCTTGCTGCTTGCTGCAAGGAGGTAAACTGCTGGGAGGCAGAGGCCAAAGGGTGGGGGCCAGTGGGTGGGCGGGGGCTATATTCGGTGTAATAAGGCGCACCTAAATTTTCACCCCCTTTTAGGGGGAAAAAAGGGTGTCTTACACTCCAAAAAATATGGTAACTAACTTAATTGGGACAGATGATAGACCTTTTCCAATGTACTTGTACAATGTACCAAACGTCCTTGTGGTTGACCCCAAGGAACTACAGAAGACTTAGGGTGATGAGTAGACCTACTCTTACCCAGGGCCGTCTTAACAGCATTATGGCCAAAGCAGTGTACTGGGGCCCCTACGACAACTACTCACAGGAATAAAAATGTAAATGGTCACACTTAGTGCTGTGGGAAACTGGGAAGGGGGATTGCATGGAGTTGGGGAGATATCTAGCCATAACAACATTCCTTTCTCTGAGAGTCAAGGACGTTCAGCCTGCACCTGGAGTGGCGTGACTGGGAGGCATCTCCAGTTGGGACGGTGTTTTGATTGGGCCATGTGATGGACATGTGGGTGCTGGGGCAGGGACTTGGACTTTCTTTTGAGTGGGGAAAACCTGGAAGCTTTCCGATTCGGGTTTTCCCAGATGTGCCAATATGACATCTCTAATAAAATGGGACTTTGAGGAATTGATTGCCTCGGGAGTCTTATTTGGTTGGGGGTGTTACTTGGAACCCTGACAATGATTTAAACAATCCAGAGTCTAGCAGGACCTTTGAAGAAATCATTAAGCTAATTAGAGACTGATGTTACTGGTCATAATTCTGACTTTTATAAAGGCTTCAATTTCGGAAAGATAAAGAGTTGGGAGAAGAGTATAGAACCACTCACTTTAGCCCAAATGAGCTTTTCTTTCACAAATTCATTCTCTGGTTCCACCTTTGAGGCAAACTTCAGATTCTGGGTTGTGTACTCGTGTCCACAAAAGATTTTCTGAAAAGGAAATTTTTTATTTTTATTTCAGGCTACCACATCCAGAGTGATTCTCCTTGGAATCCCTTCCGTCCACAAACTTCAAACGCCCTTAGTGACGGTTGTCAAAAACCGGAAATGTGGTTTCTCAGATTTTTGAGAAAGCGAATTTTGTGGTTCTGTCAGAAAAACGGTGTCAAGGAATTGTCACAAAAAAGACACTGTGGTTCATAAAATAGAGGTGGCTTTTTCAAATTAAGAACGGACCCTTTTCCAACTTCTCCCTCAATCTGGGAGAGGGCAATCATTAAAAAAAAAAAATTCAATCATATGTGATATTATCCACTCTTTGTCAGGGATATTTTAATTTATATTCTTGTCCTCTAGGGCTCTTGGCCAACTATCAGCTTCGCCTTCTCCCAAAGTGCTCCCTAGACACTGTATCAGGGGTGAAATGTAAAATGTGTTACTACCGGTTCTGTGGGCGTGGCTTGGTGGTGGTGGGAGGTAATGTGACTGGGTGGGCGTGGCCAACTTTTTTTTTTTTTTTTAACTTTTCAAAGCATTTTTTCTAATGCTTTGAAAAGCCTCTGACGATCAGGCAACTCAGCTGGGATCGTCAGAGACTTTTCAAAGCATTTTTTTTACCACCTCTTCGGCCAAGAGGTTGCAGAAAAAAATGCTTTGAAAAGCCTCTGACGATCCCAGCTGAGCCGTGCGATCATCAGAGGCTTTTTTTTTTTTACTTTTAAAAACATTTTTTTGTTGGAAGAGGTTGTAGAAAAAATGCTTTTAAAAGTAAAAAAAAAAAAAGCCTCTGATGATCGTGCAGCTCAGCTGGGCATGGTGGGGGGGAGGGGGCGCAGGGATTTTTGCTATCGGTTCTCCGAATCACCCGCCACCATCGCTACCAGATCAAGCGATCCGGTCCAAACCGGGAGCATTTCACCCCTCCACTGTACATCTTTAAACATTTTCAATCAAACGAAAATCACTATCGAAACAAGTTCATGGGATAAAATTGAATCACAGCACTTTCCCACTACAATCCCAGATTAAAATTCAGGCTATCAAGAACTAAACAGAGCTTGAATATTAAAAGACCACGCAATGGCAATAGCGCTTCAGACTTATATACCGCTTCACAGTGCTTTACAGCCCTCTCTAAACAGTTTTACAGAGTCAGCCTATTGCCTCCAACAATCAGGGTCCTCAACCTTGAGCCGGTCAGGATTGAACTGCTGGCAGTGATCAGTGAGTTAGCCTGCAGTCCTGCATTCTAACCACTGCGCCACCAGGGCTCTTAAAATAAATACTTAAAAAGCACGAAAAATTGGGAAAGGCTTCTGGGTTGGGTGGTAGCAAGGTGGCCACCGTGGCTTTGCTGTGGTCAGCTGAGGGCCATTTCCAAAACGAGAAGGTGGGAAATTGACAGTTGAGGCAACCAGGCCTGAGGGGTTGACTGGAGGCCCAGGCCTGCCTTTGGGTACCAAGTTTTGCCTAAACCTTCTACGCTCTTTTATCCCCACCTCTGGCCCTCAAATGGGAACCTCCACAGGGCAGGAGGGCCCTTTCCTCAGCTTTGGAGCCTGGCACCTCAGCGGCAGCAGAAGCCATTCGAACCTACCGTCTCCTTTGGCAGCCCACCCAGGACCTCCATCAGGCTCTTGTACAGCTGTTCAGCTGTGCATTCCAGGAGTCTCCCACAACCACCGACAAATAAGGTGTCACCTAACAACAAAAAAAAGATGCACAATCAATCCACAATTTCACACACACACACACACACACACACACTCCAACCACTTGATCACTTTAACACTTCTCAAGAAGCAGGGCAATTAAAACACTTTCCTAGCAACTGAGTGTCATATTGCATTACGATGTTTGTTTACAGGTAGACTTCGACTTTCCACGGTTCTCTTAGTGATCATTCGAACTGACAACGGCACTGATAGATAGATGATAGAGAGATAAATAGCAATAGCACTTAGACTTATATACCGCTCCACAGTGCTCTACAGCCTGCTCTGAGCGGTTTACAGAGTCAGTTTATTGCCCCCACAATCCGGGTCCTCATTTTACCCACCTCGGAAGGATGGAAGGCTGAGTCAACCTTGAGCCTGCTGAGGTTCAAACTGCCAAACTGCAGTCAGCTGGCAGTCAGAAGAAGTAGCCTGCAGTATTGCACTCTTAACCATTATAAAGAAACACAAATTGTTGTGGCCAGCCAGCAGCCAGCAGAGCTGGCAGCAGATTCGGACAGTGAGGAGGTTAAGGAGGAACGTGGGCCAGTCCTGGGGTCTGGGGAAGGCTCGGATGAGGGCTCTGCGTCAGAGGCAGAGAGGGGGCCAAGGCCATTTGATAGTTATGTGCAGCCTCTGGAGTCTGACAGCAGTGAGGCAGAATAACAGCAGGAGCCGATTCCCAGTGTGCGCATGCGCAGAGCTGCCAGGAGACAGGAACAATTAAGGAAAGAAGGTCGATTTGGGAATAAGGCTTGGAGATGATTGGCCCCTCCCATAAGGCATAAAAGAGAAGCGAACGGGACGTGAGCTTTTGCTCACGTCTGGCCAATTCAAGATTTGAAACTTCTGTTTGTGACTCTGTGCCAAGTTTGGCCTTGCCCTGTGCGTGGCAATTAGCTCTCTGGCAGCATTCCACGTGAGATAGATGGGTGTTGATAACCTTCCTCTGAAAGACTGTTTATCAAGCCTTGCGGACTGTAAATGAAAGTAATTTACAGCCGTATGAATTAAAGAGGTTTGCCAGGACTAAGTTTGTGCTGTTTAATTTCTAAGGAAGCCTGGGTCAGAACACAAATGGGCTGGAACTATTCACACAACACACTGGTTCAATCATTTGTACATCCAGCAGATGCAGTCTGCTAAGCTTGGCAACCTAATCTTGTTGACTTTATTAAATCTGGGCATCTTACCATGTCACGGCCACCCTAGGTTTTGTGAATCTAGAAAACAAATTAACCTAAAACTGTTTCAACAGCTTTGTGTGCAATGAGCAATTTCTCCATTCCCTAAGGCTGTCTTCAATCACAGGACCACAACTCCCGTTCACTTCTCAGGACCAACCTGTGAAAGCTGCAGGAGCATTCAGAGAATCGTTTTCCCACACGAAGTAGCAGACGTGTCCCACGGTGTGGCCTGGAGTGAGAAGGCACCGTATATTGATGCTGCCAAACTGTCCAAAAGAAAAAGAAGAATGGGTTGTGGGTCAAAGCCCAAGACAGCTGCCAACCATCCACCCATACTTGATATGGTCCCAAATCGCACACGCTTGCTGAGTTCCCACAACATTCTAGACGAGGCTGAAGTAAGGTGGGCTCATTCTGGGTTCTGGGTGTGATGGGAAGGCAGTCTTTGCCTTAGCAAGTGCAGTGTGACCATGTCAATCCTGAGAAAACATCAATTCAGTAGTGGCAAATAGAATAACAGAGTTGGAAGGGACCTTGTAGGTCATCTAGTCCAACCCTCCGCCCAAGCAGGAGACCCTACACCATTTCTGACAGATGGCAGTCCAGTCTCTTCTTGAAAGCTTCCAGTAATGAATCTCCCACAACTTCCGAAGGCAACTTCTGTTCCATGGGTTGATTGCTCTCATTGTCAGGAAATTTCTCCTTATTTCTAGGTTGAATCTCTCCTTGGTCAGTTTCCATCCATTATTCCTTGTCTGGCCTTCAGGTGCTTTGGAAAATAGCTTGACCCCTTCCTCTCTGTGGTAGCCCCTCAAATATTGGAAGACTGCTATCCTGTCTCCCCTGGTCCTTCTCTTCACTAGACTAGCCATGCCCAGTTCCTGCAACCGTTCATCGTACGTTTTAGCCTCCAGTCCCCTCATTATCTTTGCTGCTCTTCTCTGCACTTTTTCTAGAGTCTCAACATCTTTTTTATAGTGTGGTGACCAAAACTGGATGCAGTACTCTAGATGTGGTCTTACTAAGGCTTTACAGAGTGGTATTAGTACCTCCTTTGATCTTGATTGTATCCCTCTGTTAATGCAATTTAGGATTCCATTGGCTTTTTTGGCTGCCAGTGCACACGGCTGGCTCCTATTTAGCTGGTTGTCCACTAAGACTCCAAGATCCCTCTCACAGTTACTGCTATTAAGCCTGGTTTCACCCAGTCTATATGTGTACTTTTGGTTTTTCCCCGATACTGACATCCCCTAAATTCTGCTGAAGATGTTACCTAGCCTGGTAACAAATGGTTTGTAAACCAACAACCCACACAAGCTTGGGGAATGAATCTCTACCCTCAAACATCAATTCCCCTCCAAGGTGGAGGAAAACACCCTGCAGTCAAGTCCCAAGGAACACCAAGCAGCCGCCAGCAGCACAACAGGCTGAGCATGGACCCGCTGTCACAAAGGGCAGGCCAGGAGGTTGCACATTTCAACTGCACCCTAAATGCCTACTACTGCCAGTTGCTAAAAAGAGTCAACAGAGAGTGACCCAAAGGAGATACTCTGACCCTAACGCATGAAGGAAAGTGCAAACAATGTGAATCACACCATCTGGGCACGTGCTGGTGGGGGTGGGGGGAGAGAAAAAATCAATTTGTGTCATGTATGTGATGATGTTACATACAAATGAAATCACTGTGGGTAGTTTTAGACTTCCTTGTAACTAAGCCATACTATCATCATCTTCTTTTAATGACCCCATAATTCCTTGTGGGGTGGAGTCTGGGCAACTGAATGGAGTTGAGTGTTTACTGGCCGGATGCTTTTCCTGTCGCCAATGAGGAGTTTTGTTCAGCAGATACATTCTCATTGTGCCCAGAGAGAGAAATATCTGCTTCTACCTAGGATCGAACTACAGCCTCCTTGTGAGGATACCACAATAATAGTGAAAAAGGGTGTGATCCATTCCGTGCTTACCTTTAACTCCTCCTCATGAGTCACTCGGTGTGTCAGAGCTCCCACTCGTTCGTCCCCACCGTATACCTCCAGGCCGGGATAAAGTTTGGCCAGTTCTTCATTGTCTCTTGCATGATCCCTTTGGGAAAAGAGGAGGAAGAGGGACGTTTTTTTTCCTTCTCTTCAGCTGTCTCCAATTTGGAGGAGAGAGAAGAGACTTGTCAGAAAAAAAAACAGAACTTGTCTAGTCTTTTTCAAAATTTTTGCACCCCATTTGCAGGCTGAGAGGTTCTTTGATTCCCACCCTCCCCACCCCCAATTTTAAAGAATTAAAACAATTATCCTTCAATAATTTCTCCAAAATGGGCCCGACCCAACAAAATTAATTTTAATGTGGAGAAAAGCAAATGTCAGGATTCGGTGTCGTCTCAAATAAACTGCATTTCAAACAAATAGTCCTTGATCAAAATCTTTCATTTATTAAGCACAACAATCGAAACTCCGACTCAGTTGCAGCCAACACTGACTTCCTGGTCCAAACCCTCCCTTTCCTTTCCCCACTGCTCTGCTTTTCATTGGCCATCTTCCAAGTCACTCTGCTGTTATCTACTACTTCAGCTCAAAGGAATTTCCTCCCTCCCAATCCATCTCCTAGGGGATAGTATCTCCAGGGAAAATAAGTAGGTGAAAAGTCAAGTGTCCTCTTGCCAGATGCCCCCACTTTCTCCTTCTTATGTCAGCACTGGAGTGAATGCAGCTTGGAGTGCTGACATCAAAATTTTACATTTAGGCAGGAACAAAATCAAAGATATAAGTACAGATTAGGTAACTGTGAGAGGGACCTTGGAGTCTTAGTGGATGATCATTTGAATATGAGGCAGCAGTGTATGGCAGCAGCCAAAGTAGCTAATAAAATCCTGGGTTGTATAAACAGAGGCATAGAATTACAATCACATGAAGTATTAGTACTGCTTTATAAAGCCTTGTAAGGCCACACCAGGAATACTGCAACCAATTTTGGTCACCATACTACAAAAAGAATATTGAGACTTTGGAAAAAGTTCAGAGAAGAGCAACTAAGATGGTTAAGGGACTGGAGACTAAAATATATGAAGAACGGCTGCAGGATCTAAAGGAAAGAAGAATTTGTGGGGGTGACATGATAGCAGTATTCCAATATTTGAGGGGCTGCCACAAAGAAGAGGGGGTCAACTTATTTCCCAAAGCATCAGAAGGCAGGACAAGAAATAATGGATGGAAACTAACCAAAGGGAGAAGCAACCTGGAATTAAGGAAAAACTTCCTGACAGTGAGGACAATTAACCAGTGGAAGATTCAGCCTTGAACTAGGAAGGATTTCAGATGAGACCTTAGTAAGACCACACTTGGAATGCTTCATCCAGTTTTGGACACTAAACATAAAACTATGTTGGGACTCTGGAGAGAGTGTAGCAAATAGCAACACAGATGAATAGAGGGCTGGAGGTTAAAACATATGAAGAACATTTGCAGGAATTGGGTTTGTCTAATCTAGAGAAAAGAAGGTCCAGGGGTGATGTGATAGCAGTATTTCAATATTTGAGGGGCTGCCACAAAGAAGGGGGGGGCGTGTCAACTTATTCTCCAAAGGACCAGAAGGCAAGACAAGAAACAATGGATGGAAACTAACCAAGGAGAGAAGCAACCTGGCATTAAGGAGAAACTTCCTAACAGTGAGGACAATTAACTGGTGGAACAGCTTGGCCTTCAGAAATCGTGGGCGCTCCATCAAGGGAGGATTTTAAGAAGAGACTGGACAGTCACTTAGCTGAAATAGTATAGGTCCGTGATGGCGAACCTATAGCACACGTGCCACAGGTGGCAAGCGGAGCCATATCTATGGGCACGCGAGCATTGCCCTAGCTCAGCTCCAGTGCGCATGTGCATGCCAGCCAGCTGATTTTCGGGCCTTCCGGTCCCACCAGAAGTCAGGAATGGGCCATTTCTAGCCTCCAGAGGGCCTCCAGGGGGGCGGGGAAGGCTGTTTTCGCCCTCCCCAGGCTCCAAGAAAGCCTCTGGAGTCTGGGGAAGGCAAAGAATGGGCCTACCTGGCCCACTGCGCCATCATGTGACAAAAGCAGGGGCGGGGGGGTCGTGCATGCATGCGTGTCAGGGCGGAGCACATTGAATTATGGGTGTGTGGGCACGTGCACGCATGACCCCACCCACACTCCCCACGCTTTTGACATGTGATGGCAAAAAGGTTAGCCATCACTGGTATAGGTTCTCCTGCTTGAGCAGGGGGGTGGACTAGAAGACCTCCAAGGTCCCTTCCAGCTCTATTCTATTCTACTGGGGGAAAAATCCTCAGGGAAGGCGATCTCCCCTTCGACTTGAAGGGAGGCTGCAGTTGTTTCGTTGGTGCCTCACCAATTCAGCCCACCTTTATTTATTATTTTATTTTATTTATTAAATTTGTATACCGCCCTTCTCCCGAAGGACTCAGGACGGTGAACAGCCAAAAAAAAATACATATAATACAAATGTTAAAAAACCATTAAAATACAATTAAATAATTGGCCCAGAAAACAAAATTTAAAACACCCCAAATTCATAAGACAAATTTAAAATTTAGAAATGTTAAAAAAGTTTAAAAGAGAAGTTAGGCCAGGCCGGCCTGCTGGAAAAGAAATGTTTTGATGGCACGGCGGAAAGCGCGCAGGTCCGGGACCCTCCGTATCTCTGGGGGGAGCTCATTCCAGATGGCGGGTGCCCCCACAGAGAAGGCTCTCCCCCTGGGGTCCGCCAGTCGACATTGTTTGGCCGATGGCACCCTGAGGAACCCCTCTCTATGGGAGCGTACTGGTCGGTGAGAGGCTACCGGTGGCAGCAGGCGGTCCCGTAAATAACCAGGTCCTAAGCCATGGAGCGCTCTAAAGGTGGTGCTCCTCAAAGGGAGCCCCAGGTAGAGAGCATTGCAGTAGGGAGAAAAGGCTGTTCTCTTCTCCCAAAGAATCAGTGCAAGAGCCCGGCCGGATACTTACCAATGGTGGTGGGTGGTCAGAATGGCTTTTAGAAGAATGTCTTCCCTTCGGATGATCTCTAGGAGCTAAGGGAGGAAGAAAAAAAACACCCACAAAGAGCATAGTGCAAAATTTTTTTAAAGTCCTTAAATTTATTACTTATGAGGTATGGTGGCACGATAGTTAGAATGCAGTACAGATAAATCTTTGACTTACAACTGTTCATTTAGTAACTGTTCAAAGTTACAACAGCCTGCCAACCTTTTCCACTCTCCCCCCCCCCACTCTCCCCCCCATGCCCTACGGCCGTGATGGTGAACCTTTGGTATGCGTAGCCATATCGGTGGGCATGTCAGCTCAGCTCCGGTGCGCATGTGTGCGCCAGCCAGCTGATTTCTGGGCCTTCTGGGCCCACTGGAAGTAGGGAAACAGGCTGGTTCCTGCCTCCGGGGGGCCTTGGGAGAGTGTGTGTATGGAGAAGGCCCGCTTTTCTCTCTCCCCAGACTCCAGAGCCTTTCTAGGAGCCTGGGGAGGGCGAAAACGGCCTTCCCCCACTCCAACCCCCCAGAGGCCCTCCGAGGCCGGAAACAGCCCATTTGCCATCTGGAAGTTGGCAAACGGGCCATTTCCGGCCTCCGGAGGGCTTCCAGGGGAGTGGGGAAGACCGTTTTTGCTCTCCCCAGGCTCCTAGAGAGGCTCTGGAGCCTGGGGAGAGCAAAAAACAGGTCTACTAGGCCCACCGTGCCATCACTTGCCAGGAATGTTGTGGGGGGGAAGGTCGCACACGCATGCATGGGGCAGGGTGCATAGAATTATGGGTGTGGGCATGCACACGCACGACCCCCCTCCCATGCTTCCCCCGTTATGATCCCATTTACCCGCTTGGAAACAGCAGCATCCACTGCAATGGCCTCTCTGGTGGTTTCTTCAATGATCAGGTACATGTAATTGTCTTCCAAAATTGAAATCACTTTGACCTTCATGCTCCAGGGATTCAAGGATCATGGAAGCAAAACTGCCAAAGGAAAACCACATTCATTAAAAGCAATCCCAAACCCCCTTGTCTATTTTAATTATCTTCCGTACACTTTGTAGTTCCAGCAACATGTTCTAATTTATTCCACGTTTTTCTTCTCTAAAGCTTTTCCTTTGTTGTTCTTAATATCTGGAAATCCCTTTCAAATTCTTATATTATGCAGCCACGAGGGCTAGAAACATAGAATACTTTTAGATTTATTTGTTTGTTTGTTTGTTTGTCTTTTAATGACCCCATAATCCCTTGCATTGGGGCAATTTAATGGAACTGAATGTTTACTGGCCGGATGCCCTTCCTGTTGCCAATGCGGAGTTCACAGCAGATGTATTCTCATTCTGCCCAGAGAAAGAAATATCTGCCTCTACCTAGGATTGAACTCACAGCCTCCTGATTGTGAGGCAAGAGCTACACCTCTAGGCCACCACACCACTCAAACATAGAATACTTTTAGATCCACTGGTCTAAATATTCAGTGTAGTGGTTACACAAGACCAGGGGTCTGCAACCCTAAATCCCCAAAGAGCCATTTGGACCCGTTTCCCACAGAAAAGACAATACCGGGAGCCACAAAACCCTTCCCATGCCTGACTATTTCTTGAGCAGCCACAAAACTAGTCTATGTAGTTGAATTAAACGTTCTGTTTTCTTCTGAAACTTTTTTCTTTTCTTGGATTTATCCATGGTTGGCCTACCAGGGGTTGAAAAGCTCAATAAATCGTGTGCTGGCGGGTGTCACACATTGGCAGTTGTGACACATATTTTGAGTGACAGGGAGCCGCAGCAGAAGAGTGAAAGAGCCACATGCGGCTCCAGAGCCGCAGGTTGCTGACCCCTGCACAAGACCTTCCTTCAGTTTTACTCACTGAACAAGCAATTGGGGAATAGTTTGTGAAAGGAGTTCAGTGTCCCTAACAATTTTGGCAAGATCCTATTGCAAGACCCTGGAATGGAGATTAAGGGGGGAAAAAAACCCTCAGGTGTTTGCTTTACACGGCAAAAGTGAAAATGGGTTTTGTGTCTGCCATTGGGCAAAGGTAGGTTTCTCTTCTTACCTGAAAAAAAAAAAAAGAAATATTTTCAGCAGTTTTACAGCAGAAGAATTCCAGCCGGAAACCACTGCTATGGTTCAGCTGATGAGGAAGAAGGAAATGTTATCAGTTGAAAGAAAGAATTACAAATGAAAGCTGAAGCAGCACCTCATCTTCTCAACACAGGAAGGAACCAGCAGAAACACGTTAGACCCATTACTGACCAGGGCTTCTGGGGAACCAGGCCCAATGGACATAAAACTTTAGTAAGGTTCCACTTGGAATACTGGGTTCAGTGACAGTCATCAAAGATGTTGAGGCGTTGGGAAAAGTGCAAAGAAGAGCAGCTAAGACGATTAAGGGCCTGGAGACTAAAACATAGGAAGAACAGATGCAGGATTTGGGTATGGCCAGTCTAGAGAAAAGGACTAGGGGTAAGCTGCAAAATAAACCATCAAAAGTATGTTTTGAAATATGAAGATATGAAAAAGACGCCAAGTTACATGGTTTTTATTTGGAAAAGATTGAATTGGATAGGATACTCACAGGAACGAAGAAAAATGAGGACCCGGATTGTGGGGGCAATAAGCTGACTTTGTATAAAAAAGAACACCGCTTAGGGGGGCCCGAAAAGCCCTACTAAGCAGGTATACAGAAAAATATGAAGGCTATTGCTTAACGCATTGTAAACCGCCCTGAGTCTCTGGAGAAGGGCGGCATATAAATTGAACCAATAAATAAATAAATAAATAAATAAATAAATAAATAAATAAATAAATAAATAAATAAATAAATAAATAAATAAATAAATAATAAAATTTAATAAAAAATTTTATAATTTTTTGCTATATATTGAATTGGAGGAGGAACAGGTAAAAGAAACAATGATAGCTTGGGGAAGAAATTTTGGACATTCAATTGATCTTGAAAAATGGCAACAACTATGGGAAAGTTGTTAAATTAACATCGTTAATAAATTAACGATGTCTACTGCATATAAGGAAAACCAATATAAAATGTTTTATAGATGGCATATGCCATCGGAGAAGTTAGCAAAAATGTTTAAAGATAAATCAGCGAAATGTTGGAAATTTGTCACCAACTACCAGGATCCTATTATCATATGTGGTGGACATGCCCTGAAGCAAAAATCTATTGGAATAAAATTAAAACCTGGCTGGAAGAAATGACACAATTACGTATTGAATTCAGAGTTGTTAATATTGGGTATCCTACCCGACAAAATTAAAAAGGGATATATTTATTTGATTATACACATAATAATAGCTGCAAGAATTGTTTATGCTCAAAATTGGAAATTAGAGAAAATACCTTTGGAAGATGAAGTAATAAAAAAGATTTTAGATTGTGCAGAAATAAACCAATTAACTTTGTTGATTAAAGATAGGGAAGAATCAGAATACTTTAGAACAGTGGTCCCCAACCTTTTTATCGCCGCGGACCAATCAGCCTTTGATAATTTTACCGTGGCCCGCTGAGCGCACGCAGGGGTGGGGGCTTTGGGCCACACGTGCGTACCTGCGCGGGGCTCTCTTCCCTGGAGCCTTTGCGCACGGCCCAGGAGCTTTTGCACACAGCCCAGGAGCTTTTGCGCACGGCCCAGGAGCCTTTGCGCTGCAGCGTTCATGTCCCCCAGCCGCTGCGCGGCCCGGTGCCAGGTACTCCACGGCCCGGCACCGGTCCGCGGACCGGGGGTTGGGGACCACTGCTTTAGAATATGGAATTATTTCTATTGTTGGTTGGAAAAGAGATATAAATGATTAATTTTATAACTATGTGTAAAAATTTGATGGCAAGAATATGGTTATATAGGAATGAACTTTTATAGTGCTTTGGTTGACGATTAAGATAGAAGAAACTGTTGGAACAAGAAGAATAAAAAGAACTGAAGAAGTTAACACCGAGATGTCACAGGGGAGGGATAATTGATGTATCAAATGTTTGTTTGTCTTAAAAAAATAAAAAACTTTTATTAAAAAAAGTATGTTTTGAAATGATGGAGAACTTTGAGCTCAAAGATATATGGAGACATGGAAATGGAAATGCTAAAGAACATGCATACTTATCTGAAAGACGCAGATCGTTTTCAAGAATAGATACATTTTGGATTTCTAAGAAATTAGCCGTGTGTATTAGTAAAAACTAAGATACTACCAAACATGATCTCACACTTTAATCCAGTGTCTTTGACATTTGAGAAAGCAGAATTTACGGATAAATTCTGGAGGTTAAATGGGACTCTATTACAAAAAGAATCAGTAATCGAGGAAGCTTCCTGACAGTGAGGACAATTAACCAGTGGAAGGATTCAGTCTTGAACCAGGAAGGATTTCAGATGAAACCTTGGAATGCTTCATCCAGTTTTGGACACCCTATTATAAAACAATGTTGGGATTCTGGAGAGAGTGCAGCAAATAGCAACACAGATGAATAGAGGGCTGGAGGCTAAAACATAGGAAGAACATTTGCAGGAATTGGTTTGTCTAATCTAGAGAAAAGAAGGATTAGGGCAAGGATGCTATCCAGCAGGTTCTGACAGGTTCTGGAGAACCGGTAGCAGAAATTTGAGTAGTTTGGAGAACTGGCAAATACCACCTCTGGCTGGCACCAGAGTGGGGTGGGAATGGGGATTTTGCAGTATCTTTCCCCTGCCACACCCACCAAGCCACGCCCACAGAACTGATAGTAAAAAAAATTGTATTTCACCACTGGACTAGGGGTGACATGATAGCAGTCTTCTAATATTTGGGGGGCTGCCACAAAGAAGAGGGAGGGTGGTCAACTTATTCTCCAAAGCACCAGAGGGCAAGACAAGAAACAATGGATGGAAATTAATCAAGGATAGAAGCAACCTGGAATTAAGGAGAAGCGTCCTAACAGTGAGGACAATTAACCAGCAGGACAGCTTGCCTCCAGAAATCATGGGCACTGGGTATTTTTAAGAAGAGGCTGGACAGCCACCTGTCTGAGATTGTATAGGGTCTCGTCCTGGTCGAGCAGGGGGTTAGACTAGATGACCTCCAAGGTCCCTTCCAGCTGAATTGAATTGATTCCAGCTGGGGAAGGCTGCCCGAGGGCCCCTCCCAAGGACCTTTGGCAGGAGGAAACCAGCAAGGGGGATGATTTCCCCCCAAGAAGTTGAAATTGGGGCTCTGCCAGCCAGCCACCCTTTCGATGCCGGACCAAGCTTCATCCAGTCCAGCGTTTCTCTATCTCGGCCACTTTTGAGATGGGCAGACTTCAACTCCCAGAATTCCTCAGGTGAGGCACGGGGCTGGGGGCATCCTGGGAGTTGAAGTCTGCCCATCTTAAAGTGGCCAAGCACCGCTCTAGTCTAGAGCAGGGGTCTCCAACCTTGGCAACTTTATGACTTGTGGACTTCAACTCCCAGAGTTCCTCAGCCAGCAAAGCTCCTGATGACATAGAATAGTAGAACATAGACAAACAGTGTTGGAAGGGAGCTTGGAGGTCTTCTAGTCCAACCCCCTGCTCAAGTAGGAAGCCCTACACTCTATAGCCATTTCATAACATCATAGACTCATAGGACTGGAAGGGACCTTGGAGGTCTTCTAGTCCAACCCCCTGCTCAAGTAGGAAGCCCTACACTCTATAGCCATTTCATAACATCATAGACTCATAGGACTGGAAGGGACCTTGGAGGTCTTCTAGTCCAACCCCCTGCTCAAGTAGGAAGCCCTACACTCTATAGCCATTTCATAACATCATAGACTCATAGGGCCGGAAGGGACCTTGGAGGTCTTCTAGTCCAACCCCCTGCTCAAGTAGGAAGCCCTACACTCTATAGCCATTTCATAACATCATAGACTCATAGGACTGGAAGGGACCTTGGAGGTCTTCTAGTCCAACCCCCTGCTCAAGTAGGAAGCCCTACACTCTATAGCCATTTCATAACATCATAGACTCATAGGGCTGGAAGGGACCTTGGAGGTCTTCTAGTCCAACCCCCTGCTCAAGTAGGAAGCCCTACACTCTATAGCCATTTTGTAACATCATAGACTCATAGGGCCGGAAGGGACCTTGGAGGTCTTCTAGTCCAACCCCCTGCTCAAGTAGGAAGCCCTACACTCTATAGCCATTTCATAACATCATAGACTCATAGGGCTGGAAGGGACCTTGGAGGTCTTCTAGTCCAACCCCCTGCTCAAGTAGGAAGCCCTACACTCTATAGCCATTTTGTAACATCATAGACTCATAGGGCCGGAAGGGACCTTGGAGGTCTTCTAGTCCAACCCCCTGCTCAAGTAGGAAGCCCTACACTCTATAGCCATTTCATAACATCATAGACTCATAGGGCTGGAAGGGACCTTGGAGGTCTTCTAGTCCAACCCCCTGCTCAAGTAGGAAGCCCTACACTCTATAGCCATTTCATAACATCATAGACTCATAGGGCCGGAAGGGACCTTGGAGGTCTTCTAGTCCAACCCCCTGCTCAAGTAGGAAGCCCTACACTCTATAGCCATTTCATAACATCATAGACTCATAGGGCCGGAAGGGACATTGGAGGTCTTCTAGTCCAACCCCCTGCTCAAGTAGGAAGCCCTACACTCTATAGCCATTTCATAACATCATAGACTCATAGGGCCGGAAGGGACATTGGAGGTCTTCTAGTCCAACCCCCTGCTCAAGTAGGAAGCCCTACACTCTATAGCCATTTCATAACATCATAGACTCATAGGGCCGGAAGGGACCTTGGAGGTCTTCTAGTCCAACCCCCTGCTCAAGTAGGAAGCCCTACACTCTATAGCCATTTCATAACATCATAGACTCATAGGGCCGGAAGGGACATTGGAGGTCTTCTAGTCCAACCCCCTGCTCAAGTAGGAAGCCCTACACTCTATAGCCATTTCATAACATCATAGACTCATAGGGCCGGAAGGGACCTTGGAGGTCTTCTAGTCCAACCCCCTGCTCAAGTAGGAAGCCCTACACTCTATAGCCATTTCATAACATCATAGACTCATAGGGCCGGAAGGGACCTTGGAGGTCTTCTAGTCCAACCCCCTGCTCAAGTAGGAAGCCCTACACTCTATAGCCATTTCATAACATCATAGACTCATAGGGCCGGAAGGGACCTTGGAGGTCTTCTAGTCCAACCCCCTGCTCAAGTAGGAAGCCCTACACTCTATAGCCATTTCATAACATCATAGACTCATAGGGCTGGTAGGGACCTTGGAGGTCTTCTAGTCCAACCCCCTGCTCAAGTAGGAAGCCCTACACTCTATAGCCATTTCATAACATCATAGACTCATAGGGCCGGAAGGGACCTTGGAGGTCTTCTAGTCCAACCCCCTGCTCAAGTAGGAAGCCCTACACTCTATAGCCATTTCATAACATCATAGACTCATAGGGCTGGAAGGGACCTTGGAGGTCTTCTAGTCCAACCCCCTGCTCAAGTAGGAAGCCCTACACTCTATAGCCATTTCATAACATCATAGACTCATAGGGCTGGAAGGGACCTTGGAGGTCTTCTAGTCCAACCCCCTGCTCAAGTAGGAAGCCCTACACTCTATAGCCATTTTGTAACATCATAGACTCATAGGGCCGGAAGGGACCTTGGAGGTCTTCTAGTCCAACCCCCTGCTCAAGTAGGAAGCCCTACACTCTATAGCCATTTCATAACATCATAGACTCATAGGGCCGGAAGGGACATTGGAGGTCTTCTAGTCCAACCCCCTGCTCAAGTAGGAAGCCCTACACTCTATAGCCATTTCATAACATCATAGACTCATAGGGCCGGAAGGGACCTTGGAGGTCTTCTAGTCCAACCCCCTGCTCAAGTAGGAAGCCCTACACTCTATAGCCATTTCATAACATCATAGACTCATAGGGCCGGAAGGGACATTGGAGGTCTTCTAGTCCAACCCCCTGCTCAAGTAGGAAGCCCTACACTCTATAGCCATTTCATAACATCATAGACTCATAGGGCCGGAAGGGACCTTGGAGGTCTTCTAGTCCAACCCCCTGCTCAAGTAGGAAGCCCTACACTCTATAGCCATTTCATAACATCATAGACTCATAGGGCCGGAAGGGACCTTGGAGGTCTTCTAGTCCAACCCCCTGCTCAAGTAGGAAGCCCTACACTCTATAGCCATTTCATAACATCATAGACTCATAGGGCTGGAAGGGACCTTGGAGGTCTTCTAGTCCAACCCCCTGCTCAAGTAGGAAGCCCTACACTCTATAGCCATTTTGTAACATCATAGACTCATAGGGCCGGAAGGGACCTTGGAGGTCTTCTAGTCCAACCCCCTGCTCAAGTAGGAAGCCCTACACTCTATAGCCATTTCATAACATCATAGACTCATAGGGCCGGAAGGGACATTGGAGGTCTTCTAGTCCAACCCCCTGCTCAAGTAGGAAGCCCTACACTCTATAGCCATTTCATAACATCATAGACTCATAGGGCCGGAAGGGACCTTGGAGGTCTTCTAGTCCAACCCCCTGCTCAAGTAGGAAGCCCTACACTCTATAGCCATTTCATAACATCATAGACTCATAGGGCCGGAAGGGACATTGGAGGTCTTCTAGTCCAACCCCCTGCTCAAGTAGGAAGCCCTACACTCTATAGCCATTTCATAACATCATAGACTCATAGGGCCGGAAGGGACCTTGGAGGTCTTCTAGTCCAACCCCCTGCTCAAGTAGGAAGCCCTACACTCTATAGCCATTTCATAACATCATAGACTCATAGGGCCGGAAGGGACCTTGGAGGTCTTCTAGTCCAACCCCCTGCTCAAGTAGGAAGCCCTACACTCTATAGCCATTTCATAACATCATAGACTCATAGGGCTGGAAGGGACCTTGGAGGTCTTCTAGTCCAACCCCCTGCTCAAGTAGGAAGCCCTACACTCTATAGCCATTTCATAACATCATAGACTCATAGGGCTGGTAGGGACCTTGGAGGTCTTCTAGTCCAACCCCCTGCTCAAGTAGGAAGCCCTACACTCTATAGCCATTTCATAACATCATAGACTCATAGGGCTGGTAGGGACCTTGGAGGTCTTCTAGTCCAACCCCCTGCTCAAGTAGGAAGCCCTACACTCTATAGCCATTTCATAACATCATAGACTCATAGGGCCGGAAGGGACCTTGGAGGTCTTCTAGTCCAACCCCCTGCTCAAGTAGGAAGCCCTACACTCTATAGCCATTTCATAACATCATAGACTCATAGGGCTGGAAGGGACCTTGGAGGTCTTCTAGTCCAACCCCCTGCTCAAGTAGGAAGCCCTACACTCTATAGCCATTTCATAACATCATAGACTCATAGGGCCGGAAGGGACCTTGGAGGTCTTCTAGTCCAACCCCCTGCTCAAGTAGGAAGCCCTACACTCTATAGCCATTTCATAACATCATAGACTCATAGGGCCGGAAGGGACCTTGGAGGTCTTCTAGTCCAACCCCCTGCTCAAGTAGGAAGCCCTACACTCTATAGCCATTTCATAACATCATAGACTCATAGGGCTGGAAGGGACCTTGGAGGTCTTCTAGTCCAACCCCCTGCTCAAGTAGGAAGCCCTACACTCTATAGCCATTTCATAACATCATAGACTCATAGGGCCGGAAGGGACCTTGGAGGTCTTCTAGTCCAACCCCCTGCTCAAGTAGGAAGCCCTATACTCTATAGCCATTTCATAACATCATAGACTCATAGGGCCGGAAGGGACCTTGGAGGTCTTCTAGTCCAACCCCCTGCTCAAGTAGGAAGCCCTACACTCTATAGCCATTTCATAACATCATAGACTCATAGGGCCGGAAGGGACATTGGAGGTCTTCTAGTCCAACCCCCTGCTCAAGTAGGAAGCCCTACACTCTATAGCCATTTCATAACATCATAGACTCATAGGGCCGGAAGGGACCTTGGAGGTCTTCTAGTCCAACCCCCTGCTCAAGTAGGAAGCCCTACACTCTATAGCCATTTCATAACATCATAGACTCATAGGGCTGGAAGGGACCTTGGAGGTCTTCTAGTCCAACCCCCTGCTCAAGTAGGAAGCCCTACACTCTATAGCCATTTCATAACATCATAGACTCATAGGGCCGGAAGGGACCTTGGAGGTCTTCTAGTCCAACCCCCTGCTCAAGTAGGAAGCCCTACACTCTATAGCCATTTCATAACATCATAGACTCATAGGGCTGGAAGGGACCTTGGAGGTCTTCTAGTCCAACCCCCTGCTCAAGTAGGAAGCCCTACACTCTATAGCCATTTCATAACATCATAGACTCATAGGGCCGGAAGGGACCTTGGAGGTCTTCTAGTCCAACCCCCTGCTCAAGTAGGAAGCCCTACACTCTATAGCCATTTCATAACATCATAGACTCATAGGGCTGGAAGGGACCTTGGAGGTCTTCTAGTCCAACCCCCTGCTCAAGTAGGAAGCCCTACACTCTATAGCCATTTCATAACATCATAGACTCATAGGGCCGGAAGGGACCTTGGAGGTCTTCTAGTCCAACCCCCTGCTCAAGTAGGAAGCCCTACACTCTATAGCCATTTCATAACATCATAGACTCATAGGGCCGGAAGGGACATTGGAGGTCTTCTAGTCCAACCCCCTGCTCAAGTAGGAAGCCCTACACTCTATAGCCATTTCATAACATCATAGACTCATAGGGCCGGAAGGGACCTTGGAGGTCTTCTAGTCCAACCCCCTGCTCAAGTAGGAAGCCCTACACTCTATAGCCATTTCATAACATCATAGACTCATAGGGCCGGAAGGGACCTTGGAGGTCTTCTAGTCCAACCCCCTGCTCAAGTAGGAAGCCCTACACTCTATAGCCATTTCATAACATCATAGACTCATAGGGCCGGAAGGGACATTGGAGGTCTTCTAGTCCAACCCCCTGCTCAAGTAGGAAGCCCTACACTCTATAGCCATTTCATAACATCATAGACTCATAGGGCCGGAAGGGACCTTGGAGGTCTTCTAGTCCAACCCCCTGCTCAAGTAGGAAGCCCTACACTCTATAGCCATTTCATAACATCATAGACTTATAGGGCCGGAAGGGACCTTGGAGGTCTTCTAGTCCAACCCCCTGCTCAAGTAGGAAGCCCTACACTCTATAGCCATTTCATAACATCATAGACTCATAGGGCCGGAAGGGACCTTGGAGGTCTTCTAGTCCAACCCCCTGCTCAAGTAGGAAGCCCTACACTCTATAGCCATTTCATAACATCATAGACTCATAGGGCCGGAAGGGACCTTGGAGGTCTTCTAGTCCAACCCCCTGCTCAAGTAGGAAGCCCTACACTCTATAGCCATTTCATAACATCATAGACTCATAGGGCTGGAAGGGACCTTGGAGGTCTTCTAGTCCAACCCCCTGCTCAAGTAGGAAGCCCTACACTCTATAGCCATTTCATAACATCATAGACTCATAGGGCCGGAAGGGACCTTGGAGGTCTTCTAGTCCAACCCCCTGCTCAAGTAGGAAGCCCTACACTCTATAGCCATTTCATAACATCATAGACTCATAGGGCTGGAAGGGACCTTGGAGGTCTTCTAGTCCAACCCCCTGCTCAAGTAGGAAGCCCTACACTCTATAGCCATTTCATAACATCATAGACTCATAGGGCTGGTAGGGACCTTGGAGGTCTTCTAGTCCAACCCCCTGCTCAAGTAGGAAGCCCTACACTCTATAGCCATTTCATAACATCATAGACTTATAGGGCTGGAAGGGACCTTGGAGGTCTTCTAGTCCAACCCCCTGCTCAGGTAGGAAGCCCTACACTCTATAGCCATTTCATAACATCATAGACTTATAGGGCTGGAAGGGACCTTGGAGGTCTTCTAGTCCAACCCCCTGCTCAAGTAGGAAGCCCTACACTCTATAGCCATTTCATAACATCATAGACTCATAGGGCTGGAAGGGACCTTGGAGGTCTTCTAGTCCAACTCCCTGCTCAGGTAGGAAGCCCTACACTCTATAGCCATTTTGTAACATCATAGACTCATAGGGCTGGAAGGGACCTTGGAGATCTTCTAGTCCAACCCCCTGCTCAGGTAGGAAGCCCTACACTCTATAGCCATTTCATAACATCATAGACTCATAGGGCTGGTAGGGACCTTGGAGGTCTTCTAGTCCAACCCCCTGCTCAGGTAGGAAGCCCTACACTCTATAGCCATTTCATAACATCATAGACTCATAGGGCTGGAAGGGACCTTGGAGGTCTTCTAGTCCAACCCCCTGCTCAAGTAGGAAGCCCTACACACTATAGCAGGGGGTCTCCAACCTTGGCAACTTTAAGACTTGTGGACTTCAACTCCCAGAATTCCTCAGCCAGCTATTCAACCTGGGCCACTTTAAGATAGCTGGCTGAGGAATTCTGGGAGTTGAAGTCCACAAGTCTTAAAGTGGCCAAGGTTGGAGATCCCTGGTCTAGAAGAACCTGCAGGTTCAGGTGCGAGTTTAAAACCTAACCATAGCCACCTTTGGAGGCAAGGCTGGCCCGCCCCTACCCCCCCACCCCACCCCCACTCCCCAAGAAACTTTGTTTGACACACACACACCCCGACCCGCAGCCCTTCCCCTCAACCCTCCCCTTACCTGGCGAGCCGCCGCAGCCAACGAAAAGCCCCGCCTTCCGGGAGGCTGGGTGGAACCGCCGCCGCCGCCCCCTCCTTCCCTCCCGCCTTCTTGCCTCCGGGCATGCGCAGAGCGCCGCTTCTACGCAGAAGAGGAGGGATGCCGGCTCGGAAGAGCCGCGGGCGGGAACGGCAAACTAGAAAGGAATGGGGAACGCTGCTATGGGGTTTCCTGCTTGAGCAGGGCGGGTTGGACTAGAGGACCTCTAGGATCCCTTCCAACTCTTCTATTCTTGTTCTGCATTCTATTCTATTCAGGCGTCCAAGGTCCCTTCCACTATTCTATTCTATTCTATTCTATTCCCATTATTCCTATTCCTATTATTTCTATTTCTATTTCTATTCTATTCTATTTCTATTATTCCTGTTTCTATTAATTCTATTCTATTCCTATTATTCCTATTCCTATTATTTCTATTTCTATTATTCCTATTCCTATTATTTCTATTTCTATTTCTATTCTTTCTATTCTATTTCTATTCTATTCCCATTATTCCTATTCCTATTAATTCTATTCGTATTGTTCTATTTCTATTCTATTCTATTCTATTCTATTCTATTCCTATTATTTCTATTTCTATTATTCCTATTCCTATTATTTCTATTTCTATTCTTTCTATTCTATTTCTATTCTATTGCCATTATTCCTATTCCTATTAATTCTATTTCTGTTATTTCTATTTCTATTCTATTCTATTCCCATTATTCCTATTCCTATTCCTTTCTATTATTTCTATTTCTATTCTTTCTATTCTATTCTATTCTATTCCTATTATTCCTATTCCTATTTCTATTATTTCTATTTCAATTCTTTCTATTCTATTCTATTTCTATTATTCCTATTATTTTATTTTTATTCTATTCTATTCTATTCCCATTATTCCTATTTCTATTAATTCTATTCTATTCCCATTATTCCTATTTCTATTAATTCTATTTCTATTCTATTCTAATAATTCTAATTTTATTCTATTCTAACCTCCAAGATCCCTTCCAACTCTTGCTATTCTAGTTTCAGTCATTTAGAATGCTTTCTGTTAAAAGAAGCTGCTGTCTCTGTGGGAAGTGACTGGGCTGCCCTCTGGCCTTCATATCTGGGTCACTGCATCACATCCCTATTTTCGAGACAGCATCCCTGCCTGCCCTGAGTGCTCGACTCTTCCTGAAAACGTCTTTGATTTTCCAACTATAAAAGAAACAATTGTCAACGCTCATCCACCCTCTTGGTTTCTAGCGGTCCAAACTTTATTATGGAGTTGTATAGGGTCTCCTGCTTGAGCAGGGGGTTGGACTAGAAGACCTCCAAGGTCCCTTCCGACTCTTTGTTATCCTAGGGGTAACCACTCTGATATTCCCTGGTGGTTTTCCACCCCAAAGTAAACTAGTAGGCATCCTGCTGAACTTTTGGAGACCAGCCAAAATTTGCCCTCTATTAAAAAAAAAAACCAAGATTTGGTGGTTTCATAAAATCCGAGGGCTGGAAGGGACCTTGGTGGTCTTCTAATCCAATCTCCTGCCCAACCAAAGCAGGAAACCTTATACCATCCTGGCCAAATGCTTGTCCACTCTCTTCTTAAAAACTTTCCATGTCAGAGCATCCACAAATTCTTGAGGCAGGCTGTTCCACTGATGAATGAATAGATTAACAGATTAACAGAGTTGGAAGGGACCTTGTAGGTCATCTAGTCCAACCCCCTGCCCAAGCAGGCGACTCTACACCATTTCTGACAGATGGCAGTCCAATCTCTTCTTGAAAGCCTCCAGTGATGAAGCTCCCACAACTTCTGAAGGCAACTTCTGTTCCATGGGTTGATTGTTCTCACTGTCAAGAAATTTCTCCTTATTTCCAGGTTGAATCTCTCCTTGATCAGTTTCCATCTATGATTTCTTGTCTGGCCTTCGGATGCTTTGGAGAATAGCTTGACCCCCTCCTCTCTTTGGCAGCCCCTCAAATATTGAAACACTGCTATCCTGTCTCCCCTGGTCCTTCCCTTCGCTAGATTAGCCATGCCCAGTTCCTGCAACCGTTCATCGTATATTTTAGCCTCCAGTCCCCTAATCATCCTGGTTGCTCTTCTCTGCATTCTTTCTAGAGTCTCAACATTATTCGATCGAATTATTCGATCTGTCAGGAAATTTCTCCTTAGTTCTAAGTTGGATCTCTCTTCTTTGGCCTCAAGTGCTGGTTAACCTTCTCTGTGATTGCCCCTCAAGTACTGGAAGACAGCTATCATATGTCATCCCTAATTCTCTTCATATAGCCTCTTCAGGCTAGACATTCTTTGCTTAACTATTCCTCGTATGATTTATCCTGCAAATCCTTTCTTTGTTGCTTTTCTCTGCACTCTTTGTAGAGTCTCAGTTCACGTCCTTGTTTCAGGTAGTTTTGGCAGTCACGTGGAGATAGCTGACCGCAGCTTTCTTCTGAGATATATATTTTTTTTACTTCTCAAGCTTGGTTTTCTCGTGAGGAATAGAATAGAATAGAATAGAATAGAATAGAATAGAATAGAATAGAATAGAATAGAATAGAATAGAATAACAGAGTTGGAAGGGACCTTGGAGGTCTTCTAGTCCAACTCCCTGCTTAGGCAGGAAACCCTACATCACTTCAGAAAAATGGCTGTCCAATCTCTTCTTTAAAACGTCCAGTGTTGGAGCATTTACAACTTCTGGAGGCAAGTTGTTCCACTGGTTAATTGTTCTGACTGTCAGGAAATTTCTCCTAAGGTGCTTCTCTCCTTGATTAGTTTCCACCCATTGCTTCTTGTCCTGCCCTCAGGTGCTTTGGAGAATAGCTTGACTCTCTCTTCTTTGGGGCAGCCCCTGAGATATTGGAAGACTGCTATTACGTCTCCCCTAGTCTTCTTTTCATCAAAGTAGACATATCCAGTTCCTGCAACCGTTCTCCATCTATTTTAGCCTCCAGTCCCCTAATCATCTTTGTTGCTTTTCTCTGCACTCTTTCTAGAGTCTCAACATCTTTTTTACATTGTGGTGACCAAAACTGGATGCATGTATATCTTCTGTCCATGTATTATAGAATAGGATCGTACACCTTCTCAACCCAACTTAGCTTTCAAAACCAACACTATTGTGAAAACTCCTAGCGATGCCCTAAGATTGTTTTCATTTTCCAAAGTTGAAAGAGGTGCTCCTTTGTTGTTGTTTAGTACAAGTCACTCCGGTAATTTCACGAAGGGTTAGAAAAAGTTCAGGAAAAAAAGATCTGTTCCACCTGTAAAACATCTTGAAGTTTTGGAGGAGGTTGGAGGAAAAAAACCCAAATCACCTTTTTGTTCACAGCCAGTGCAAACTCAAGGGAAGTCGCATTGTAACGTTCAGTGCAGAGGAAATGACATTTTTAACAAGGCATCCTGAGAATTTGACATTGGACAGAGTTATCTTTCCTTTGGTAATGACGGTTTTCAAACGTCTTAATCTCTTAAAGTAATATTTATTAGATAGAATATTTATTTACATGTACATTAGCTGAATCAACGGGGAATGACAATTCAAGCTTAAGAAGGAGGCGGTCTACAACGAAGCCTTTGCAAGTGCAGCTCTGCCGTGGCAGCTTAAATAAAGCAAAAAGAAAGAAAGAACACGCCGGTTTTTCTACTGTCACTACTTCCCCGGCATGCAAAGGAATCTCTCTGAAAATTCAGAGTTTTTTCAGAGCGCCGAGGATATTTAACGAAGTTGCTAATCACTTCTAGTTGAAGCCACGACCGGTTAAAATAGATTTTAAGATTTGTTTTTTTTGTTTTTTCCTTTTTAAAGTGCTGTGCTGTTAAAACAATCACCATTTTCCTATTTAAAGATATACAAATGCCTCTATTTACTTTCTCCTGCAACGCCGCCTCTCCTCCTTGGCTTTCCCAACCCGCTGCTTTAGTTTCCCGAGAGACGGGCACATGCGCTCAGGGGAACGGGCGTTGCTCACGTGCGAAAGAGCATATGCGGATTGCAAATGTTTAGATCAGGGGTCCCCAAACTTGGCAGCTTTAAGACTTGTGGACTTCAACTCCCAGAATTCTCCAGCCAGCTGTGCTGGCTGGAGAATTCTGGGAGTTGAAGTCCACATGTCTTAAAGCTGCCAAGTTTGAAGACCTCTGGTTTAGATGAAAGGAGCGTTTAAGAATAGCAGAAAACTCTCTTTGGCAGGTTGGAAAGGTTCATTTTGAAGTTTTAAGGGAAATCGCAGAGCCTTTCAAATGTGCATTTCGACTCAAGAGGCAGAGAAGGTCCCAAGTCGCCTTCCCAGAAAGCCAATGGGGCAAACAAGGTGTGTCTGTGACAAAAACCCACGGAATCCTCTGCTCCCCGCAGAGACATCCATACCACTTCCGTGCATCACGCTAAAAATAATAATAATAATAATAATACAAATAATAATAATAATAATCAGCTGAGTCCCAAGGGCACAAGAATAATTAATTTTTTTTTCTTTAAACGGCAAAGTGCTTTGGTGACTTTTCTTTTTTTTCCACCTCCCCCTACTGAATTCCATAATGCGAATGAACTCAATTTAAAACGCAACAATGAAAACACCAATTTCCTGAACTGAATAACAGAAAAAAAAAAAGAAAAGGAGAAAAGAAAAGCAGCAGGGGATCTGGTTCGTTTAATCTTTCGGCACTTTAAAGCTGTCCTTCTCTTTGCGGATAGCTCCCATGGTCCGAACAGGATCCGTTTCCCGGACATGATGCTGCACTGTTGCTTCTCTGTCCAGAAAGAAAAAAAGACTCATTAGGGCAGGGGTCGGCAACCTTAAATACTCAAAGAGCCACAAAGGTCCTAACCGGAAGCCCCCCTCTTCAATTCTGGAGCCGACCGGAAGTCTTGTTCCCCCACCTTAGAGTCTCCTCCTAGCGCAGCGTTCTTTTTCCTCTCCCTGTCCTAACTGAAAGCCCTATCAATTGTGGAGCCGACCAGCGGCAAGGAGCCACAGCAGAGGGATGAAAGAGCCACATGCGGCTCCAGAGCCGCAGGTTGCTGACCTCTCCATTAGGGGAACCTGGGAGTTAAAAGAGGTTTTTCAGCATATTCAAGAACTCTTCCCTAACTTGGCAGCTTCCATGGGTTGGACTGATTAATTACCAGAATCCCCCCAGGTCCAGTGGGCAGGGGAGGCTACAGCAATTCATAAGCCAGAGGATGCCTCTTATTCCTTTCTGGGTTGGGTCCCTAGCCCCACAGGACGGCAAAATGCTGTGAGGTACTTGATTCAGCAAACACTTAACTTTATTGATGTAATAGAACAGCTTTTCTCAACATCAGCAGTTTTTAAGATGTGTGGACTTCAACTCGCAGAATTCCCCAGCTGTGTACCGGTAGCTGGCTGGGGAATTCTGGGAATTTAAGTCCACATGTGTTGTGGTCTGTTGGCTGCTGGTCCCTCCAGCAGCCGAATCAGAGGAGGAGGAGACGGCGTGGGTGTCAGGGTCAGCATCAAGGCAACCTGGGAGCTCCGAGGGGGAAGAGGGAATGGAGTTGGCAGAGAGAGAGAGAGACAGAGGTGGAGCCTGGGCCGTCTGTCAGCCCTCAGATGGAGAGTCAACAGCCCGCACCTCTGGAAGTGGCTGATGAGGAAGAGGAGGAACAGATGGGCCCGGTGCCTGACGCGCAGATGTGCAGAAGGCAGAGGAGAGGAGAGCAGTGGAAATCTATGGGCCGGTCCTCGAGACGGAAGAGCCACCACTGCTAGAAAAGTCCCACCCTAGCTCTGGGGATAAAAGGCAGGGGTCCTTCTGGCCGGTTGGACTTGTTGGCCTGCGTTGAGAGAGAAACTTTTGCTCCTAATAAAGGAATCATTGCTTCAACTACAGGAGGTTTGTCGTGTTTGGGGAGCTGGGTCAGAACAACACGTCTTAAACGTTGCTGAGGTTGAGAAACACTGTAATAAAACACAGAAGAGTAACTTCCTTACTGGGAAATGCTGGGAAAGGTGGGAAGAGAAGAGGGGGATGGATGATCAGGAAGAAGGGGGAAAACTACAAATAAAACATATATTTAAAAAAAGGAAGAAAGGGGTTGACTCCGTTCCAGGGGTGATGGGTGCACCACTACGAGACCAGAAGGACTAAATTGTGGGCATTTCTCTGTAGGAGATCTATCTCTGTCTGTGATGGCGAACCTATGGCACGCGTGCCAAAGGTGGCATACAAGAGTCCTCTCTGTGGGTACACGTGCCATTGCCAGCTGCTCTTCTGGTTTCTGCGCCCCAACTGATCTTCGCGGGCACCGGGGCACCAGAAAACAGCCTGAAAACGGCCAAAAAAATGGCCAAAAAAACAGGCCATTTATCCGGCTGTCTTTTGGACTATGTTCAGGCCATTTTTGGGCTGTTTTTCAGGCCATTTTCAGGCTGTTTTTTGGGCTGTTTTGAGGCCGTTCAAAATGGCCAAAAAAAACAGCCCAGAAAACGTCCTGAAAACGTCCTGGAAAACAGCCTGAAAATGGCCTGTTTCTGGACTGTTTTTTGAGCTATTTTCCGGCACTCTGGTGCCCATAAAGACCAGCTGGCTGCCGTGTATCTATGTGGTCTCTTTAAGACAGTGTTTCTCAACCTTGGAAGCTTGAAGATGGGTGGACTTCAACTCCCAGAATCCCCCAGCCAGCGCTGCTGGCTGGGGGATTCTGGGAGTTGAAGTCCACCCATCTTCAAGCTTTCAAGGTTGAGAAACACCGCTTTAAGAGATAAAACTTCTTGATGGAACAGTAGTTCTCGACTTACAACAGTCTGTTTGAAGTTACAACGGCACTGTAACAAGTGATTTATGATCACTTTTCGCACTTAATGACCGTTGTAGCATCCCCACGGTCACGTGATTTACATTCGGATGCTTGACAGCCTACTCACATATATGACAGTGCTGTATCCCAAGGTCATTGGATCCCCTTTGTTGACCTTCTGACAAGCAAAGTTGATGGGGGAAGACAGATTCATTTAACAGCCGGGGTTACTAACTTATCCACTTAACAACTGTGGCCGGAAAGGTTGTAAAATGAGGCACAACTCGATACATGTCTCACTTAGCAACTGAAATTTTGGCCTCCATTGTGGTCGTACGTCGAGGACTCCACGAGTTTGAATGTGTTTTGTTAATTCTGAACACAGCCCCATCCCTATTTCTTACGAGATGTGGAGCTTTAGGCCACCATATCATTGAAAGATTATTATTGTTATTTTTTTAACTCCCTAGAAGAGTTAAGTTTGTTTTTCATTTGAATGGTACATATTATACATTATATAATATAATGTATAATATAATTATACATTATATTAAAGGTGGATGGAATTCTGGAATGGTTTATCTCTGATTATTTTACATCTCAAAAACCTGACACTTTTAACATGTGTGTATGTGTGTATGTGTGTGTAGGCTTTTTATATCCACTGTATTTATTGTTTGTATTGGTTATTAACATTTTTCAAAACAGTTTTCCTATATTTGAGGCTGAAATAAAAGAACTACGCTCTATCTGCTAGCTGGGGGGGGGGTCGCGTCCCTAAACTCTACATCTGTACTCAAATTGTTTTGCTTTGCGCAGGTCGCCCTTGGGAAGTGAGGGGAGCCGAATGTCAACTTGCAAAGTTTTCAAGTTGCCATGAGCAGGAGGGAGGGAGAACTGATGGAGCTGATTTCCCTAACTGAAACTACATTCCACAGCAATCAGTAGGAGAGTGTTGGGTTTCACAGCCAGCCAAAGTGGTTAATTGGAGAATGTGATTTATGACACGGCCAGGGAGGAGGGGAGAGACAGTGTCATGGGGGGAACGTAAATCTACGTGGGATTAGTTCTAACTGCATCCGAATATTGCTGAAATGTTGCTCCTAATAAATGACTGTATTTCTTCTGAAGTTTGGCTCGTGGCTCATGAATTAGTTTGGGCATCTTTCGGAAACTTCATAGTAGGGATCACTGGTTTATGACCCGATGTTGAGTGTCAGAGGGCAGCTTCCTTTTTTTCAAACCAGTTGGTGAAACAGCGGTCTCTCCGCCACCATCCCACCACAGGGAAATTACCTCACTCTCATGAACGGGTTGTATGTGAATTCTTCGCCGATGGTGGATGGGATGGTTGCCTCCCCTCCATCGTATTTGGCCTACAAAAAAAAAAAGGGAAGAGCTTGAGAAAACTCCCAACAGACAGACAGATCCTTGAAGGACACACCTATTGTGCAACTGCATCAGAGATAACTTGCTGCACCGGTTGTGGGCATAAACATTTTTTTCCCTTCCCAGCAGAAGGACCGGACATTTCTGCCAGGGCCCTGAACAAATCCTGGAAAACCATGACAAGAAGGCCGGTCAGAGGGCTGCGATGATCAACTGCTACATTAATCATCATCATCACCATCATCACCATCATCTTCATCTCCTTTGAATGACCCCATAATCCCTTGCAGGGTGGAGTCTGGGCAACTGAATGGAACTGAGTGTTTATTGGTTGGATGCCTTTCCTGTCACCAACGCGGAGTTCTATTCAACAGATCTATTCTCATCGTGCCCAGAGAGAATTATCTGCCTCTACCTAGGATCGAACTCATAGTCTCCTGATTGTGAGGCGAGAGCTCCATTTCTAGGCCACCGCACCACTCTCAACTGCTACATTAATGCATTGGGGAAATTCAAATGGGACTTTCCTACAGCCAAAGAGAGCAAGCCAAAACCTCTTAGGAACCACTCCTCCCCCCCCACAAGGAAGGAAAGTGCAAACTATCTTACCTTTGCCCATGATAGCTTTCGTTGGATGGCAGCATTATTTGGTTCCACATGCCGGGCAAATTTTAAGTTGTTGATGGTATATTCGTGGCCACAGTAGACTTTCTAGCAAGCAAAAGAAGCAGAAAAAGAGAACATTAGAAGGCACCAAACTGCAGGTCTGGTGCTTCACCAGATGCTTTCCAAAATATTATTTTAACAATTGCAAATTAATGACAGATCTGTATAGATTTGACAATGTTATTTGCCTCAATTGCTTAAAACAGGGTGGGAGGTCTTAGGGGGCCAGGGAGGGATACATTTGGCCTTGTACGATTGGGACTTATAGAAAACTCTGTTTTGCTAGTCCAGGTTTTAGAATGCTGTATAAATCCAGCTGTTATGTATGTTGACAAAATCAGAAATGAGGTGGTGATAAGTTGCCTGGGAAAGCCAAGGGAAATCATCAAAACCATAAAAAAGCAAAAGTTAGAATATTTTGGACATGTGACGAGACACCCGGAAAAATACAGCATCCTTCACTTAATTCTCCAAGGAAAGACTGAAGGCAAACGAGGTCCAGGCAGAAGAAGAACATCATCTAAATCTAAGGGACCAGTTTGGATAAAACTCAGCAGCATTTTTTCGTGGCTGTTGATAAAAATAGGATCGCCAACATGATCACCAAAGTCCGATGATGGATAGGGCACTAGAAGAAGAAGATACATCTAGCTCACTGTCTTTGTGGGGGAGGGGGGCACGCACATTTGTATTTATACAAAAATACCGTTTCAGGAGGGAGGCGCCCCAAGACTTCAATCAAAGCTCTGTACATTTCTTCTGGCGTTCCTTCAAAGAACTTTCCACAGCCAGCCACAAACAAGGTGTCGCCTAGAAGAGAGACGAGGTTCAAAAAATAGAAACCGACTACGATGCTAGGCAAGAACTAGTCCAGGGTTTGCAACCCGTGGCTCTGGAGCCACATGTGGCTCTTTCATCCCTCTGCTTCGGCTCCCTTTCGCTCAAAACATGCGTCACAACCATCAATGTGCAACACCCACCAGCATGCAATTTATTGAGCTTTTCGACCCATTTGTTTTCAGAGTTCAAAATGTTTTTGTTGCATGCAGAAATAAAAATTTGTTTTCTCTGTAGCAGTTCATTGATTACATAAATGCAACACACTATAGTTTTTTTATACATAGCATAAAGGTAAAAAACAATATATGCATCATTATCTTCATTTTAGATGTCGAAAGGGTTTTGTGGCTCCCGGTGTTTTCTTTTCTGTGGCAAACGGGTCCAAATGGCTCTTTGAATGTTTATGGTTGCCGACCCCTGAACTAGTCCTAATTTCTTTGAGAGAAGACAGTCTTTAGATTGCCTTCAACTTGATTTTCTGTTTTAAGTACCGTTTCCCTGCAAATAAAGACATCCCCTGATAACAAGCCCAATCGGGCTTTTGAGCTCATGTGCTAAAATAAGCCACCCCCTGAAAATAAGCCCTCCCTAAAAATATTTAACAGCATGCACAGCTGGTCCCTGCCATTTCCTCTGGTTAGGGTTAGGGGGACAGAGCTGGAAATCAGGTAAGACGGCAAGAGGAGCCCCGTCTTGTTCCACCTGTCCCAAAATAATAAGACATCGCCTCAAAAAAGGCCAAGCGCTTATTTCGGGGTTCAAAAAAATATAAGACAGGGTTTTATTTTTGGGGAAACACAGTAAGATTATTTTAAAGTTTGATTCCTTTACTGGTTGTATTATTGATGCATTTTTGAACATGGGCTTGTTCTGTGCACTGATTTCTTTCAGGAAGAAAGGAAGCTATTATGGAAATATTGCTTGTAACAGCAATAATAATCTGTTTGGAAGGCTCTGGTTCTGGAGCGTACCTGTGAACACCGCAGGTGGTTCCGAGCTGTTCGGCTTGGTCACAAAATAGCAGATGTGTCCAGAGGTGTGGCAGGGAGTTGAGAGGCATTTCACGTTGAGGGAGCCCACCTGAGGGGAAGAAGAAATCTCCTGGTTACTGACAGGGATGCTTTGACACCATTTCTGACTCTGATATAACTCGGCTGACATAGCAGAAGTAGAAGGAAGCAGAGCACCAAACAGGAGGTGCTACGAATCTGGTTGCTCAGATCGGTCCCGTTTCTTGAGCTGGATGCATATTTGCCAGTCTATGTTGAAGATTTTCTGCTGCAGAAAGCTTTTCTCTAGGCCAGGGGTGTCAAACTCAAGGCCCAGAGGCTGGATTGGCCTATGGGGTGCTTATATCTGGCCCTCAGAGCTGCCCTGGAAACAGCAAAAGTCCAGCCCTGTCTCTGCTAGCAAAAATGGAGCTCGGGAGGGCCACGTACGGCTCTCACAAGCTCTGTTTTCAGCCGTGATGGCCTCTTGCAACCCTCTGCCAGCCAAAATAGAGCTCGGGGGAACTCCGTTTTCACTGGCAGAGGGCTGCAGGAGGCTGTCGCGGCCGAAAATGGACCTCGGAAGCCCGTTTTTGCTGGCAGAGCACTTGGGCCACCTCAGCCCCCCCACCACGGCCCCCATGGCCCTCTGAGGTCAAACACAACTCTGATGCGGCCCTCAATGAAATCGAGTTTGACACCCCTGCTCTAGGCAGAGGGATAAAGAAGGCCCCGTTCTTCAATTTTATCTGAAGAATCAATTTGGCCAGAGGCCTTGGTAACTCCGGGAAAAGAACAAGACCAAGTTTTTACCAATTTGCAATCACAACTGTGCCCAAAATTTATGTTGTGAGACATTGGTTAAGTGGGTTTTGCCTCGTTTTATGACCTTTCTGGCCACAGTTGAGTGAATCACTCCAATTGTTAAGTTAGTGACAGAGTTGTTAAGTGAATCTGGCTTGATTTTGCTGGTCAGAAGGCCGCAAAAAGGGGATCTCGTGATCCCGGGACACTGCGACTGTCATAAATATGAGTCAGTTGCCCAGTGTCTGAATTTTGATCACGTGACCATGGGGAGGCTGCAAAGGTCATAACGGTGAAAATTGATCCTAAGTCACTTTTTTCAGTGCCCTTAATAACTTTGAATGGTCACTAAATGAACTGTTGTAAGTCGAGGAGTACTATATGCGCCTAGATTTGAAATGTTTACAACTGCAAACTTCAAAGCATAATTTTGCAGCCATTGTCGCTTTTCAGCTTGCCAAAATAATAGCGGGGAGGAAGGCCAGTTCCAGGCCGCAACAAGAAATCGTCCCCTGGGAACCAAGGTCATCTAACCAGATGTTCAACCAAGACAGTTGGAGAGTTCCCATAACAATACCTGGCCATCTAATTGGACAATGTGACCTGCACTAATAAGGGGAGGGAGATTCTATTTTTTTAAATATGTGAAAACTGCAGGAATTAGTTAGAGTTGGTTTTGCCTTCAATCTGGGCTGATATGATGTACTCAATAAAGTTTTGCATTCAGAGATCGGATCGTTTTGGTTTTTTAAAATTAGAGAGAATAAATGCTATGATAAAAATTGAACATAGAAAACTGTGTTAAAGATAAACAAAAATTTGTACAAATTTAAGACCTGTTCAGAAAAGATGCATTGTATGTTTGTTTGTGTGTTTAAAAAATAAAAAAAAAAAACTTTACAAAATAAATAAATAAATAAATAAAGTTTTGCATTCAGGGATCGGATCGTCTCAACAGTGCTTGCTTGCTTGGGTTTGTCAGTCGCAACCTTGGCAACCACATTCCTCCCCAGGACTTGGGTGGAGGCAACCAAGGGCACCCAAGACCAGCTTGCATGCCTACCAGGCTTCTTGGGACCACCCAACTTGGTTATTTTAAAATTCTTTTTGTGAAAAACAAACACAGTGTTTGCTTGCTGCAAAGCAAAACCCCATCTTCTTGTTTTATTTGTATGAACTCCTCTGGCCCACCAAGTCAACATAAATTGGAGTGGTCGTAAGTCGAGGACAACCTGTGAAGGGTCAGCGTAACCATCAGCCCCAGGAGAGGCACATGCCTTCAAGCCTGAATAGGATGCATGTTTCAGAAACTGCCAGGCCCATCTATCCTTCCCCCCCACCTCCCCCGTTGTTGTTGTTGTTTTTACCTGAAATGTTGTAAGATGAGAGACTTTCTGGGTGAGGCCTCCAACCCTGCTATCTCCCCCGTAGACTCGTAACCCAGGCTCCATCTTTACAAGTTTGTCGTTGCCACCAGCGTGGTCCCTAGAAGGTAAAAATGTCAGACTTTGGAGGCTGGGCAAACACAGGAAGAAGCATTCGCCGAAAATGCCCATCTAGCTAAATGGCTGTTTGGTCCGAGCTCTCGGAAAAAAAGTTGCATTATGCTGAATAAGCCACCACTGGAAACCGCTTCTGAACTTTGTGCTTGAGGTGGAAAAGAATGAAACGTTGGCTTTGGGCTTTGCAGATTAGATTGACAGATCTTTATAGAAATGACTGGTTCATACTATTATGCAAAAGCAAAAAGCTGTGATTTGTCGTTAATGCCTGTAACAGAGAGTCTGTGAGTGTTCTGCCCCAGCTACGGATCCCCAAGAATGTAGCACACACAAACTCTGAACAAAACTCAGTTTACTTCAAAACACAGTCTTTTGCAAATGCAGGCTGTTAATAAAACGTTCTTAACAACCTGCCAGAAATTCCATAGAAGAGATAGAGTCTTACTAGAATTGGCAGAAAGCCCAGAAGCCAGGTTTGCAGAGAAAATTCAAACTCAATGATCAGCAAACGAACGGACAAATACACGTTGTTTCCTGCAGCTTTTTACAAGCTGTGTGCAAACTTAAATAGGCTAAGGGAGTGGCCAATTAGCCCCAAGCCTTACTCTCGAGGAGACCTCCTCCTGAGTAACCACTCCTGCCTTTTGGCAGCTCTGCGTGCTCGTGCATCAAGAAGAGGCTCCTCCTCTTCCTCCTCTTCACTTAAAGGAGCCTCTGGAGGTTCTGAAGGCCCTGGCTGAATCCCTGCCTCTGGCACCACATCTTCTCCAGCCTCCTCGCTGTCCGACTCAAGCGCCGGCTGCACAGGCTGCTGCCGCAACACACCAGCCTCCTCGTCATTGGGATCAGCAACAATCTGCGCAGGCTGCTGGCAGGCCACAACAGTGAGGACCCAGGGCGTGGCACAAAGGCAACACAGCCAGAGAATAAGTATGAGTCTCTTTATTAGTTCCAACTTGGCCCCCAACGTCCCTTTCACTCTCCGGTCTGGAAAAAAACTCACCCACAAATCTGTAACAGCCTTTGGCTGAAAATACTCCAGTCCAAGCTTTAGAAGCAGAAAACTTCCAAATATAAATCCAAGATAAAGTAATTAATCCGGCAAGGCAAGCAAGATAAGGAGTTCCAGAAGTGAAAGAGCATGGCAGTAAATCAAACCGGTTGGGAGGATGCCAGGAACTCAGATAAAGCAGTTAACACAACTCTGACAACCGCCCCTCCCATTTGCCTCTCCTTTAAACTCCATCCCCAGGTGTGCCTTGTGAAGGGAATCGGGGCCCTTTCCTCCCTCGTAAGCCACACAACCCACGTTCTCTCTTCTGCGTTCTTCTCTGCCTGCCCTAGGGGGTCAGCCTTGGTCTTCATCAGAACCCCCCTCCCTTGTTCTACCTCTCCCCTGCTCTACCCAACGTGACTTTGCCCTTCCCCAGTTTCCTCCACAGCCAACAGAGCCACTCTCCCGCTGTCTGTCAGCTGTTCAGCTTCCCCCTCAGATTCAGACTCCGACGAGGGCATGACAGAGTTGGAAGTCAATGCTTCTTTTTCTTTTTCTTTCCCTATCTTGCCTCACTTTTTCCCCCCTTTTCCCTCCCCCCCTCACTGCCTTATTTACTTTTGAATTTCGTATTTTATAATACTTTATAACTTAATAAAAATGCGAACCATCTAGCCACCACTGGTGAGATTTATACAATACTGAAGCTCAATGCAAACAGGATCTGGGGGTCGGTACAGGTATCCCCAACCCCTGGGCCCACTACTGGGCCATGAGCCATTCAGAACTGGACCACGGAAACGGCAAGTTTCTGTTTTAGTCCTCTTTCAAACCCACGGTCCTCTCCATCTCTTGTGGGACATCTGTGACTTTGCTGTGAGGCCCTGAAGTGCGGCAGTGCAGAGTTTGGGAACCATGGGCTTAAAGGATTTCCCCCAAATTTCATTTCAAAAGTTGTAAAACTCAAAATTCCCAATGATGGCCACAGCCTACCCTGAAGGGTCTACAACAATTTGCTGCGATCAACTCGCCACGGCCAACTTGCCACAACCAATGTGCCACGTGCACTTCGCCGCCGGACAAGAGTTACACTAATTTATTTTTATTTTATTTTATTTCAAATTTATATACCGCGCCTTCTCTCGAAGGACTCAGGGCGGTGTACAGCCAGATAAAAACATACAATACAAACATTAAAAACAATTAAAAGGATATATATTAATCTGGCCCCAATTTAAAATGACAAACCAATTAAAAATATTTAAAAATATGTTAAGCCAGCCCGGCTTGCTGAAAAAAGAAAGTTTTAAGGGCACGGCGGAAGGCACCGAGGTTTTGGATTCTCCTTATCTCTGGGGGTAGCTGGTTCCATAGGGTAGGTGCCCCCACAGAGAAGGCCCTCCCCCTGGGGGCCACCAGCCTACATTGTTTGGCTGATGGCACCCCGAGGAGGCCCTCTCGATATTTCTAATATCGAAGAAATGGTGGAATAGAATCATCGAAGAAAAGATGCAAAAGGAAGAGGGACGGAACGAAATGTGAATGGCAAAAATTAAAAGGATTTGTTAAAAAATTATTTTAAATAATTAAATTGAATTGTTAACTTGTCCTGCAACAAATTGTCCCTCAGCGAGTTGTCCCATTCCGTTCCACAAAGACACGCTCGGTGACTAGTTAATTTGAAAAGAAGTCAGTATTTCTTTCCTCCCTAGAAAAGCCTTTGGAAAATTACTATTTCTAGAGTTCCTTGTCTGAGATATCTCATGTTGACAGCAATAAATGAAATGGGATGACATCTGCAGTTGCAGATCTAACTTAAAGTTGTCAATCTCGTGGCCCATGGGCCGGATGCGTCACGCTCTGGCCACGCCCACCCCCAGTTTAGCAAAGGGCGGGAAGTCGCAGTACATCCCGTACACGAGAACCAGCAAATACCGCCTCTGGCTGGCCCCAGAGCGGGGTGGGAATGGAGATTTTGCAATATCCTTCCCCCAGGAGTGGGGTGGGAATGGGGATTTTGCAGTATCCTTCCCCTGCCACATCCACCAAACCACACCACACCACGCCCACCAAGCCATGCCCATAGAACTGGTAGTAAAAAAACTTGAATTTCACCACTGCCCTGATCTAACCTGAATCAGCAGCCCAGGAGAATGTGTTTAAAGGCTGGGCCTTATTCTTTGCGTGGGGAAAACCCTGGTTCACCAAAAAAATAGGGCTGCCCCCTCGCTGCCCGTTGCTACTCGGGTCCAAAACTTTTTAAGCCATGAGATAAAGAAGGATTACCAGTGGTGATGTGTCGTAAGCACAGTGGTCAGTTTCACTCCATGCTTCTTGGCTGCATCCACAACCTAGTAAAAACAGTGAAAAGCAGAAGTATTGTTATTATTACTACTACTGAATGTGATTTTTCCCGGAGGGACTGGTCTATCAGGGCAACCTGGTCTACCCAAATATGGGACGGAGCATACATACTGCTTCTGCTTTCGCCTTTCAGCCCCAATCCAGGAGCCTATGCAGGCAGCCGCTTTCGAGTATTGAGTTTATAGTTACCGACAAAGACATAAAGGGAGACGAGTACCCTGTTTCTCTGAAAATAAGACCCAACCGGAAAATAAGTCCTAGCATGAATTTTCAGGATGCTTGTAATATAAACCGAACCCCCAAAATAAGCCCCCGTTAAGATTGTCAGCCAGATGGGTGCATTTAGTATTGTATTTCCCCCAAAATAAGACCTAACCAGAAAATAAGCCCTAATGTGTCTTTTGGAGCAAAAGTTAATATAAGACTCGGTCTTATTTTCTTTTCAGCCCCAAAATAAGCACCAGGTCTTATTTTGGGGGATATGTTGCCTGCTTACCTTAGGAACACCACAGTCACACCTCCCATGACCCGACACCTGTTGCCCCCGCTGCCTGACTTCTGTGGCCGCTGGTGGCCATACGCCACGTGGCTCATCGCGTCGGTGCAGCTGGTGCACCGTGGAAGGATGCTGAATGGTGCGTTGTGCCGTTATGCATGCCAGTGGCAGCACCAGCGCAACAAATCTCACAACGTCCTGCCGCGAGGGGCGGCAACGGTATAATGAGTGATGCGCCCAGTGGCATCCGGCCACGAATGGCTACAAGCAGCTACAGAAGAAGTCGGGCAGCGGCTCAACAAGTGTTGGGGCGTGTGTGAAGCCTGGCTGTGGCGGTCGTAAGGTAAGTGGGTATGAGGCACGTGGGGCAGCTCCACCCCCCACTTCTGCCCTAGCCTGATATTTACGCCTCCGCCTCACCCTACCTCGTATAATGATGGGTGGGGCTTAACTAGGGCTTATTTTGGGGGCAATGCTTCTATTAGGGACAGGTACGAAAATCGGGCTAGGGCTTGTTTTTGGGGTAAGTCATATTTTCAGAGAAACACGGTATTAGGAAACATATATACCGAACTCTTGCTCTCTAAAAGATAGGATGCTTGTCTCTGCCAACGTCCCAGTGGATATTGTGAGTCCGCCAGCAGCCTGCGGAGTCCCAGTGGATATTGTGGTCCGCCAGCAGCCTGCGGAGCTGGCAACGGAGTCAGACAGTGAGAAGGCTGGGGAGGAACATGGGCCAGTCCTGGAGTCTGGGGAAGGCCCGGACGAGGGCTCTGCATTGGAGGCAGAGTTGGGGCCAGGGCCATCTGGGAGTGATGTGCGGATTCCGGAGCCCCCAGAGTCGGACAGCAGAGAGGCAGAGGAGTAGGAGGAGCCTGTTCCTAGTGCGCGCATGCACAGAGCTGCCAGAAGGCAAGAACAGTTAAAACAAAAGGGACGACTTGGGAGCAAGGCCTGGAGATGATTGGCTCCTCCCGTAAGTCTTAAAAGAGGAGCAAAGGCACATGGGCCCTTTGCAGGAAAGCAATGTTTTTAATTCTGTTCCCAGTCAGCATCTCTGTTTGATTCTGGACTCCATGTGGCTTTGCCAAGTAGATCTTTGGCAGCGTGTCAAGGGAGATAAAGGTTGGTGATTATCTCGAAGGACTTTTTGCAACTAATTGGGACTCAGCTGTGAATGAACATAATTCACTGTTGCAATAAAAGAGGTTTTTGGGACTACTTGTGTGTTTTAATGGCTCAGCAAGCCAAGGTCACAACAGAGGAAAGTGAGGTGGTCCAGAAGATAATACCTTTTGGGGCTGCACGGGGTCAACAATGGCTGCTTCCTTGGTCTCCTCATCCACGAGGAGGTACATATAGTTGTCTGTGAGGGCTGGAAGGATTTCCACCTTCATGTTGGCTTGCGAGACGATCTGAGAAGGCCGCCGCTCAAATTCTGGATGGACGAAGTTGACTTGAAACGAGGAAAAACCTTTGGAAGACAAGCAGCCAAGTTAACTTTTCCCACAATAGAAGAAAGCCTTTATCATTTAGCAGAATTAGAAGGGACCTTGGAGATCTTCTAGTCCAACCCCCTGCTCAGACAGGAAACCCTATGAAAATTCAGACAAATGGGCATCCAATCTCTTCTAAAAAAGTTCCAGTGATGGGGCACCCACAACTTCTGGAGGCAAACTGTTCCATTGGTTAATTGTTCTCACTATTAGGAAATTTCTCCTTAGTTTATTTATTTGTCAGATTTATATGCCGCCCTTCTCCCGTAGGACTCGGGGCAGCTCACAACAATAAAACAACCCGACCATAGATAAAAATTAAATAATATTAAAAATCAATTAAAATCCCCAAATCCCCAAGTTAAAATCCATGGCAGATCAGGGAAGTTGCTGAAAGAGCCATGTCTTTAGGTCGGCGCGGAAGGTGGGAGGTCGGGGGCTGTCCAGAGCCCGGTGGGCAACCCATTCCGGAGGGTCGGTGAGACCACAGAGAACGCCCTCATCCTGGGGACCGTCAGCCGACACTAGAGGACTTCAACTCCCAGAATTCCCCAGCCAGCAAAGCAAAGCTGGCTGGGGAATTCTGGGAGTTGAAGTCCTCCGGCTTAAAGTTGCCAAGGTTGGAGACCCTTGTTTTAGGAAGCAAAGTTCCTTCTTTCAGAGAAGTCTGGCCACCATCTACTATTCCTAAATATTTTCTTTTAGATGTGTAATGCAGAACCGCACAGAGATTCTCCCCAGGAGCTGCAGGTGTGACTTGTGGGGCCTCCAGAAACCCCACAGAACCACAACCCTGACCTGCAAACTTTGAATGGGATAAGAAAAAAACACGAAAACAGATTAATAAGTACCCAGGGAGAACTTCTGCTGGCTAGATGATTAATCACTTGCTATCGTCTCATGGCAGACCAGCAGCTGCTCTGTGGACTTGAGATAGGAGCAGTCATGCCTGGAGATGCAGAACAGGGAAGGCAGGATCTCGAGGACAGGATCTCTTAAGACGGGATCAACCCAACTTGGAAGACCAGACCAGGACATGGACTTCAGAGATTGGCTAAAAGTATGGGACCCTTCAAGTCTGACAGCGTTAACCTCTTCGGAAGTTGTGGAAGCTTCATCCCTGGAGGCTTTCAAGAAGAGATTGGACTGCCATTTGTCAGAAATGGTGTAGGGCAGTGATGGCGAACCTTTTCGGCATTGAGTACCCAAACCGGAATGTATGTGTGCCAGGGGTGGGTACTACTTACCTTTACTACTGGTTTGCAACGGGGCCACACGCGTGTAGAAGCGCATGCGTGCCGGAGCCCCGGAAACTCGAAGATCAGCTGGTCGGTGCGCATGCGCGTGATGGCCATTTGGTCTTCTCGTTACTTCGCGCGTGCCAGAAACCCGGAAACTCGAAGACTAGGTGGTTGGCGCACCGACCAGCTGATCTTTGAGTTTCCGGGACTCCGGCACGCACGCCAGCTGGTTTTCGGGTTTCTGGGGCTCCAGCACGCATGATCACCTGGCCGGCACACGTGTGTGCTGGAAACCAGAAGAGCAGCTCTATAGCATCGTTTTGAGGGTCGCCATTATCATATCCGGCCTGATCAAAAGCACAATTAAAAACCCAGAAGAAAAACAAAGTTCCTTGTAAATAAACAAGTAAGCATTCACAGCCCCAGCTACCAGGAACCGAATTTAGAAAAGTATTTCTAAGCTGGTCTTTTGAGGGAAATGCTTAACTGGCACAGCCTATTAAAAGAGAACTTACGGATTGCCTTAAAAACCTGCGAATCACTCACTTCGGCCCCAAACAGTCCCTCTTTGCTGTTCCTCGCCTTGCAAGCCTCTGATATTTTTTTGTCTCCAGCCGGTTCTGGGTTCAGCAGGCTGGGGATGATGATGCTACCACGAGGCGTGACAATCCGGCTGGTTAGCATGGCTTAACCCAGCTGGCCTCCGCCCATCTCCTTCTCACTCCCAGGGAACGGAGAGGGGTGGGGTGAGACAAGATTCCCAACTTCGATTGTTGTTTTTTTGGTGACACCTATTGAGGTGTTGTTTGTAGAGGCACCAGCCCAAAACTTCACAGGGCTTGGAAAACAAGCCCGGCTAAGAAAAACAAAACGAAAAGCAGAACAAGTCAGGGAAGAACCTCTTATGCTTCTCTCTTTTCAGGCAGCCTTTCCTTTTTGAAATGCAAGAAGTCCTGGTGGTGCAGCAGACTAATAGCCTGTTATTAACATTCAGCTGCCTGCAATTATTGTAAGTTCGAATCTCCCCAGGCTCAAGGTTGACTCAGCCTTCCATCCTTTCTAAGGTAGGTGAAATGAGGACCCAGTTTGTGGGGGCAATAAGCTGACTTTGTATAAATATACAAAAGGATGAAGGCTATTGCTTAACGCATTGTAAGCCGCCCTGAGTCTCCGGAGAAGGGCGGCATATAAATCAAATTAAAAATAATAATAATAATAATAATAATAATAATAATAATAATAATAATAATAATAATAATAATAATAATAAAAAGTCCTTGACTTACAACTGTCCATTGAGCAGCTGTTCAAAGTTACATCACTGGAAAAAAGTGACTTATGTGACTGTTTTTTTACACTTTTTTTTTTTTTAATTTGATTTATATGCCACCCTTCTCCGGAGACTCAGGGCGGCTTACAATGCGTTAAGCAATAGCCTTCATACTTTTGTATATTTATACAAAGTCAGCTTATTGCCCCCACAAACTGGGTCCTCATTTAACCTACCTTAATGATCTTCGCAGCGTCCCCTTGGTCACGTGACCAAGATTCAGACAGTTGGCACACTGACTCATATTTATGACGGTTGCAGTGTCCCGGGGTTGTATCAGCAAAATCAATGGGGCAGCCGGACAGTATTAGTAGTAACAACAGTATTACTAGCTGGGATTCACTTCACAAAGTGTGGCAAGAAAGTAAAATGGGGAAAAACTCACTTAAACAAATGTCTTACTAAACAATAACCAATACATGTTGGGCTCAATTGCAGTCATAAGTCGAGGACTATTTATCTTCAGGAGCATAGGCATTCTGCATGAAAAGAGAAAAGTGCCGTGGTTTGAGAAATTACAATTAGGGTAATTTTGAAATAAACATTCCTTTCGAAAGAAACTTAGAAGCAAAAACAGGCTCCCTGAATTCGCTTTGCCTCTTTTTTTTTTTTTTTTTTAAATTAATTTCAAGATTGCATTCTCTGTGAATTAAATGCTTCTGGCCAAATCCACTGCTGTCAAAGAGAAGAAGATTCACTCAGCACTTATGAAAGGCACCAAAGTTTTCTAAGGATTCTACGATAAAAATCTGCCTGCAAAAAATCTGTAACAACCACAATATAAAAAAAGAGAGAGAGAGAGAGAGAACAATAGCCAGCGGGGAGAAAAAGCAAGCAAAATTGGGGACTGGTTTTTAATGTATGTTTTAATGTCACTGAGAATCCTTTTGGAAGAAGAGGAAAACGGCTCAAGCCAGACGATTAATTTGGATTTTGCCAAATGTCATTTGTCAGTACAGAAAGGGATAAGCAAAAGAAAAATTATTGCGCGGTTTCCTAATGCTCTATGCATCAAAATTCAAGAACAGCTGTGCCTAGGCCAGTATTTCTCAACCTTGGCCCCTTTAAGATGTGCGAACTTCAACTCCCAGAATTCCCCAGCGAGAATTCTGGGAGTTGAAGTCCACACATCTTAAAGGGGCCAAGGTTGACAAACGCTAGCTTGGCAATTTCCAAATCACCCATGCAGCATAGTAGCAAATACAGAAAGTAAATTAGAAGCTCCCTGGGTCATAAGAGTCACCAATTATGGTGATCAAACTGGAAAGGCTGGAAGTGCCATTCTCCTCGACAGGTGATGGGAGAGGGAAGGCAGAGGCCAGAGGCCAAAAAAGACTTTGTCATCACAGCATAGGCCCGTCTTAATAAACCTTCAAAGGAAGATTTATTAAAGTTGAATAGGTTGACCCCGCACAGAGAAGAAGGGGTCAACCCAGTGGTGAAATTCAAATTTTTTTACTACCGGTTCTGTGGGCGTGGCTTGGGGGCATGGCAGGGGAAGGATACTGCAAAATCTCCATTCCCACCCCACTCCAGGGGGGAGGATACTGCAAAATCTCCATTCCCACCCCACTCCAGGGAAAGGATACTGCAAAATCCCCATTCCTTCCCCACTCCAGGGGAAGGATATTGCAAAATCCCCATTCCTTCCCCACTCCAGGGAAAGGATACTGCAAAATCTCCATTCCCTCCCCACTCCAGGGGGGAGGATACTGCAAAATCTCCATTCCCACCCCACTCCAGGGAAAGGATACTGCAAAATCCCCATTCCTTCCCCACTCCAGGGGAAGGATATTGCAAAATCCCCATTCCTTCCCCACTCCAGGGAAAGGATACTGCAAAATCTCCAATCCCACCCCACTCCAGGGGGGAGGATACTGCAAAATCTCCATTCCCACCCCACTCCAGGGAAAGGATACTGCAAAATCCCCATTCCTTCCCCACTCCAGGGAAAGGATACTGCAAAATCCCCATTCCTTCCCCACTCCAGGGGAAGGATATTGCAAAATCCCCATTCCTTCCCCACTCCAGGGGAAGGATATTGCAAAATCCCCATTCCTTCCCCACTCCAGGGGAAGGATATTGCAAAATCCCCATTCCCTCCCCACTCCTAGGGGACGGATATTGCAAAATCTCCATTCCCACTCCATTCTGGAGCCAGCCAAAGGTGGTATTTGCCAGTTCTCTGAACTACTCAAAATTTCCGCTACCGGTTCTCCAGAACCTGTCAGAACCTGCTGGATTTCACCCCTGGATCAACCTATTCTCCAAACCACCAGAAGGCAAGATAAGAAGCAATGGGTGGAAACTAACCAAGGAGAGAAGCAACCTAGAAATAAGGAGAAATTTCCTGACGGTGAGATCAATTTAATTGTCTTCGGAAGTTGTGAGTACTCCATCATTGGAGGCTTTCAAGAAGAGATTGGACAGTCACTTTTCCTAAATGGTATAGGATCTCCTGTTTGAGCAGGGGGTTGGACTAGAAGGCCTCCAAGATCCTTTCCAACTCTGTCATTCTTTTCTGTTCTTAAGATTTGGGCAAATTCCTTTCACCTGTCCTAAATGGCAAAGCTCCATAAGAAAAAGCAATAGCACTTAGACTTATATACCGCTTTACAGTGCTTTTACAGCCCTCTCTAAGAGGTTTACAGAGTCAGCCTCTTGCCCCCAACAATCTGGGTCCTCATTTTACCCATCTTGGAAGGATGGAAGGCTGAGCCAACCTTGAGCCAGTCATGATCGAACTCCTGGCTGTGGGTAGAGTCAACCTGCAATACTGCATTCTAACTATTGCACCTCCAAGGAAGGGAGGGAGGGAGGGAGGAAGGAAGGAAGGAAGATAGCAATAGCATTTAGACTTATATACCGCTTCACAGTGTTTTACAGCCCTCTCTAAGCAGTTTACAGAGTTAGCCTCTTGCCCCCAACAATCTGGGTCCTCATTTTACCGGCCTCAGAAGGATGGAAGGCTGAGTCAAGTTTGAGCCGGTCAGGATCAAACTGCTGGAGTTCAGGTTAACTGCTGTGAGTTAACCTGCTATATTGCCTTCTAACCACTGTGCCACTATGGTTCTATTATACAGAGGAAAAATTGCAGACTGCAGAAACCAGGAGCACCACTCAGGTGACTCTGAGGACACAGGTAAATCTCCAAGTGGCCTCAACGACCCTCTAAAAAGGATGCAAATGACCAGCTGTCTGCAAGAAATATCAATCCTTCCATTCCCCATGATCCTGTCAGAGCTGAAGAAGCTTCTTGGGTGAGAAGTGAAATGTCTTCAAAAGAAAAAAAAAACAAGGAAGGCCAGTTGTCTCCGGAAAAAAGCACCTTTGGGACAACTATGACCTGGATGACGGAGAATTTCTACAGACTTTTAGTAATGGAGTGCCACTCAGTGTCGTTAAGAGAGGACTATCTGTATTGCTCTGTCGTATGCCCACACCATACTCTCTTGCGGATGTCAAAACTACCTCCTTTTCAGAAAAAGAGAGTGTGAGTGAATTACCATGTTTCCCCGAAAATAAGACCCTTTCTTATATTTTTTTGAACCCTGAAATAAGTGCTTGGCTTTATTTTCGGGGAGGTCTTATTATTTTGGGGGCGTGTGGAGCAAGATGGGGCTCCTCTTGCCGTCTTACCTGATTTCCAGCTCTGTCTCCCTAACCCTAACCAGAGGAAATGACGGGAACCGGCTGCATATGTGGTTAAATATTTTTTAGGGAGGGCTTATTTTTGGGGAGGGCTTATTTTAGCGCATGCGCTCAAAAGCCCAATTGGACATTATCAGGGGATGTCTTATTTTAGGGGAAACAGGGTAGAAAAGATGCCATTAGCATATAGGAAACTAATGATTCGGTTTTACACCCCCCCCCCCACACACACACCCCATACCTACACTGGGCACCTCTCTTGTAAGTCAGCTAATCCATTTGGTTATTGGATTCCCAGCGTTAAATCTGCTGCCATCAGCCGTAAGATCAACCTAACCAACAGACTGGTGAGAAAAAGACCGGTTTCCAAGGACTATAGATTCTGTAGCTAAGGACAGAAGAATAATAGAATATTCTGTTTATGCTACTGCCCTTAGCTGCAGAATCTATAGCCCTTGGAAACAGTGGTGGGATTCACATTTTTTTTACTACGGTTCTGTGGGCGTGGCTTGATGGGCATGGCGTGGCTTGGTGGGCGTGGTTTGGTGGGCATGGCTTGATGGGCATGGCAGGGGAAGGATACTGTAAAATCCCCATTTCCTCCCAATCAGCTGGGACTAGGGAGGCCGAGAATAGATGAGGGCGGGGCCAGTCAGAATGTTTACTATCGGTTCTCCGAACTACTCAAAATTTCCACTACCGGTTCTCCAGAACTGGTCAGAACCTGCTGAATATCACCTCTGACCCAGTTCCTGTAAACATTCTTCATATGTTTAGCCTCCAGCCCTCTAATCCAGTGGTGAAATCCAAATTTTTTTACTACCAGTTCTGTGGGTGTGGCTTTGTGGGTGTGGCAGGGGAAGGATACTGTAAAATCTCCATTCCCTCCCCACTCCAGGAGAAGGTTATTGCAAAATCCCCATTCCCTCCCAATCAGCTGGGACTCAGGAGGCAGAGAATAGATGGGGACGGGGCCAGTCAGAGGTGGTATTTACCGGTTCTCTAAACTACTCAAAATTTCTGCTACCGGTTCTCCAGAACTGGTCAGAACCTGCTGAAGCCCACCTCTCCTTGTAAACCTATCCTTTTCTCACCAGCCTGCTGGTTAGGTTGATCGTACGGCTGATGGCAGCAGATTTAATACTGGGAATCCAGTAATCAAATGGATTAGCTAAGGACAGAAGACATTCTGCATATCACTCATGCTAGATACAGCACCACTCCACTTGTTTTTGGCTGAGCCCAAAATACTAAGCAAGGTTAGGGATGCTTAGTATTCCCATAGGAGATCATCAGAAAATTTCAGCCTTATACGCTAGATTGGAAAGTTTAAAAAAATTGGAAAAGGGGAAATGACTTCCATACTGCTACCAAAGAAACCGTGTAGAGACATTGTAGAAAGTTAGCACCCACCCCTCTCCTAGAAGAATGAAATATTTTCAGGAATATTAAAAAAAGGCAGAATATTATATTTCCCTGGATGAGAAATGCTCTTGGAAAGCAGCCCCCACATTTCTTAATAGCCCACAGCAGATGTCAGCACTTAAGAGATAAAGAGATAGCTAGCTCTATTCATAAGTAAATTCCCCGCAGCGAGGTCTGAACAAAGGTAGGGTTAGCCCTCAGCCACAATAGGAATTGCCCAACAAACTCCTTCATTGCATCAGACCAAACTTCAACCAGACAAACTCCTAGGATTTGTATATGGCACTATGGGAATCTGACACCCAATAGAATACATGTCCTTGCACAGGAACAGGAAGCTCAAGTACAAAGCCCAAGAGAAGGTATAAAAATTATTCTGAGAGTTGATGTCCACCCATCTTCAAGCTACAAAGGTTGAGAAACACTGATCTAAACAAAGACATTGCACCCAACAGGATGGAATAATTACGAGAAACAGGCAAACTTTAGTTGAAATCATGCTCTTTAAACCTTTAAATCTTGGATCACTAACATGCAGGCTGGGAATTTGTGAAGTGTATCCAACACACTTTGTGAAAACCTGCCAATAGCAAAGTTTTGAACTTTGTGCACACGAGGCATGTTTTTGCAAATGTTCCTCGGCAAATCACATAGCAAGCGACTGAAAACTGAGCTGTGACTGAGAATTTAAGTTTTATAATCCGAAACTGAAATCTGTCTTCTTTATTGCACAATCAACCCAAATGGGATTTTTTTTGTTTGTTTGTTTTGCATTAGGAGCAACCAACATGTTTAAAGATTGTAGACTAAAATGGAAGTTTGACCGAATCAAATTATATTCTTGATTGAAAAAAATACGGAATACCTATTTGGTTTTTAATATTGTATCGCCAGGTATTCGTTGCAACGTTAAGCTGAAAAGGTTTAAAAATCAGCAGCAACGTGTTTTTAAAAGAAATCACAAACCAGGCCATGAGTTGAATGAACTAAGGAGAAACTTCCTAACAGGGAGAGCAACCCACCAATGGTATAGTTTGCCTTCAGAAGTTGTGGATGCTCCATCACTGGAGGCTTTGAAGAAGAGACTGGAGAGTCATTTGCCTGGCAGGGCATAGGGATATGTGAACAAACAATATAGAGACTATATCGTGGTGCGACCAGAACGATCTGGAACTGAATACACTCAAAACCGTAGAAATGGTGGTGGACTTTAGGAGAAACCCTTCCATACTACCACCTCTTACAATACTAGACAACACAGTATCAACAGTAGAGACCTTCAAATTTCTAGGTTCTAGCACATCTCAAGACTTAAAATGGACACCCAACATCAAAAACGTCATCAAAAAAGCACAACAAAGAATGTTCTTTCTGTGCCAACTCAGAAAGCTCAAACTGCCCAAGGAGCTGCTGATCCAGTTCTACAGAGGAATTATTGAGTCTGTCATCTGCACCTCCATAACTTTCTAGTTTGGTTCTGCAACCGAACAAGACAGACACAGACTTCAGAGGATAATTAGAACTGCAGAAAAAACAATGGCTATCAACCTGCCTTCCATTGAGGACCTGTATACTGCACGAGTCAAAAAGAGGGCTGTGAAAATATTTACACACCCCTCACATCCTGGACATAAACTGTTTCAACTCCTACCCTCAAAACGACGCTATAGAGCACTGCACACCAGAACAACTAGACACAAGGACAGTTTTTTCCCCAACGTCATCACTCTGCTAAACAAATAATTCCCTCAACACTGTCAAACTAGTTATTAAGTCTGCATTGCTATTAATCTTCTTATCGTTCCTATCACCCATCTCCTCCCACTTATGATTGTAACCTTGTTGCTGGTATCCTTACGATTTATATTGACTGTTTCTTAATATGATTTGATTGCTTCCCTATGACTATCATTAAGTGATTCTTGACAAATGTATCTTTTCTTTTATGTACACTGAGAGCGTATGCACCAAGACAAATTCCAAGTGTGTCCAATCACACTTGCCTAATAAAGAATTGTATTCTCTAGGAAGTATCTCTTCCCAAGGTCTTCTCAAAATACCTATTCTATTCTATTCTATTCTATTCTAATTCTATTCTAGTCTATTCTATTGTACTCTACTCTACTCTACTCTACTCTACTCTACTCTGCGTCTCATAAAAAGGGATTTAAAGGCCTGTGTTCTGACAGACGAGTCCATCTCAAAGTGCACTGATGATGTCTCCTCGAATGGTGAAGAAATGTTTGCAACCAAACTGCCAAGCTCGGAGCTCAAAGCAACAGCCTAACTACTGGTACCAACCAGAGCGAGTAGTATTCAAACACATTTCATGGGTCTCCTGCCTGAGCGATGGGGTTGGACTAGAAGACCTCCAAGGCCCCTCCTGTTACTCTGTTAGTTGATCAATAAAAAAGGATGCCACCTTGGTGTGACACCCACCCCTCAATTTGTCCTAATGGGGTGGGTGCTGTGGTGGGGGGGCTAGCAAAGCTTTACCCAATAGGTATCACTGCTTCCTTTGCTCTATGAATGGAAGGGAGGAAAAACAGATCATCAACCTGACAGCGGGACCGGGAGAAAATTCCCAATGGGGATTTTCCTAATTTAACGTCCTTTTTTCCCCCACTGCTCGTGACCTGGAAAGGGCAGGAAAACTCTTCCACCCAGGTGTCAGCGGCGGCGACGGGCTTCCAGGGCTGCTGGATAGGCGGAGAGGGGAGCGCAGGACCTTCGACCCAGCGCCGCCGCCGCTGCAACGTCTTCCCCGTCCAGCCGCCCCTCGCCCGGCCCGCTCGCTCCTTCCCTCCGAAGCCTCCGCGGGACGCCGCTTGGAGGGCAGCGGGGCCTCCCCGAGAGGAGCCTGCCCCGGCGAGGCTCCTTCCCGGCCCCGGGGACCCTCCGGCACGTACCCCTCCGAAGCGGGCCAGCCAGCAGCAGCAGAGCGGGGCCGATCCTCCCGCCGCCCGCGCAGACCATGGTCCGAGGCGGAGGCGCCGCAACCGAAGCCCGCGCGCCCCGACCCCAGCCGCTCCGGCGGGGGCTCCCCTTGGCGCAGGCGCGCCGCCACGCCCCCGACCCGCCCCCCGACGCCGTCCAATGGCCGCGCTGCCTCCAAGGGCCCGCCCCTCTCAGGCGGAGCTTGCGCGGGCGGTGCGCGTGCCAAGGGTGAAGGTCTAAGGAAGGAGCTGCAAGGGAAGGTAAGTGGCGGCTGGCGCAGCTCCCTTCTTTACCCGTGTATGTAGGCCTGCATTTTATTATTATTATTATTACTATTACTATTATTATTACTATTACTATTATTATTATTATTATTATTATTATTATTATTATTATTATTATTATTATTATTATTATTATTATTATTATTATTAATCATCCTCCTCCTCCTCCTCCTCCTCCTCCTCCTCTGGAGGTTTTTTAAGAAGAGACTAGACAGTCGCTTGTCTGACATGGTATAGGTTCTCCTGCTTCAGCAAGGGGCTGGACTAGAAGACCTCCAAGGTCCCTTTCTGTTCTGTTCTGTTCCGTTCCATTCCATTTTTTTTTTTATTTATTTATATGCCATCCTTCTCCGGAGACTCAGGGAGGCTTACAATGCGTTAAGCAATAGACTTCATACTTTTGTATATTTATACAAAGTCAGCTTATTGCCCCCACAATCTGGGTCTTGTCCATTCCTGAATTGTATTGTATTGTGTTGCGTTGCATTGCGTTGCATATTATTATAAATTCTAATCTGTTCTATTATTCTATTCTATTCTATTCTATTAATTTCTGCAGTGGCGCAGTGGTTAAGAGTGCAGTACTGCAGGCTATTTCTACCTCTACTACCTGCCGGCTGCCTGCAATTTGGCAGTTCGAATCTCATCAGGCTCAAGATTGACTCAGCCTTCCATCCTTCCGAGGTGGGAGGGCCATAAGCTGACTCTGTAAACCGCTTAGAGAGGGCTGTAAAGCACTGTGAAGCAGCATATAAGTCTAAGTACTATTCCTTCCTTCCTTCCTTCCTTCCTTCCTTCCTTGTGGTTAGAATGCAGTATTGCAGGCTGCTGACTGCCAGCAGTTCGATTCTGTCCAACTCAAGGTTGACTCAGCCTTCCATCCTTCCGAGGTGGATCAAATGAGGACCCAGATTGTTGGGGGCCATAGGCTGACTCTGTAAACCGCTTAGAGGGGGCTGTAAAAGCACTGTGAAGCGGTATATAAGTCTAAGTGCTATTGCTATTGCTATTTTCTATTCTATTTTCTACATTCTATTCTACATTTAATTCTATTCTATATTCTGTTCCGTTCTATTCTATTCTATTCTGAAAATGAAGCCTCTGGCTGAGCAGAAGGTGAGTGTGGGAGCCAGGCTTGCTGGGGTTGAGCCCCACACAGATGCTCTCTTGCCTGGGTAAGGCCTCAGTCCCCAATTCCTCCTTTATTTAGTAATAAACTCTGCAAAATTTTGGGTAGGTTTTCCTCTGCAATTTTACATCAGGCTGAGGTTTTCAATAGATGTTGAAATAGGGAGGCTTTCCAGAGAATCTGATCCAAACTGACCTAATAAGAATAATTAATCAGTGACCAAATGCAGGAAGGCTCTCTTGAGGAACAGAGTTCAATCCCAGCATATGGAGGCTTTTCTCTGGCTTCAAAATAATATTTTTCAGAAAATGAAAAATAAGAAAAGATCATTATGTTATTAATATTATTGTATTACTGTTATCCGCCCCCTTTTATCGGTGTTCGTTTCTGCTAGAAGCAGCAATTAGGATGGTGATTCTGCAAATCCAGATGTGAGAAGGCAGTTGCTGAATAAGATGTACCGTGAAGCAGCAGAAACCTGGATTTCATCCGTATTCCTTCTTTTCCGGATGACTTAGAGATTACTTTTAAGTTTCAAAAAGACAAGGAATGGATTTCTTCTGGTTACATATAGAGGGGTTTTTAAACTGTGTCCCACTGAGTTCTTTTGCAAGGACTAGATAGGGTTTCATTAGGGGCTAAGGGCAAAACAGCAACAATCAATCCCCCCAACCCTTGAATATAGCACATTTTCTGTCATTAGACCTTTATCTCTTGATCAGGGGTTCCAGACAGGTTCCCCAGCCTGAAAAGATTTGAAAACCTTAGGATCTCCTACCATGGTTCCCCAAAAATAAGACCCCGTTTTATATTTTTTTTGAACCCTGAAATAAGCGCTTGGCCTTATTGCCATGCAGTCAAAAGCCCAATTGGGCTTATTATCAGGGGATGTCTTATTTTGGGGAAACCAGGATAGATAGATAGATAGATAGATAGATAGATAGATAGATAGATAGATAGATAGATAATGATAGAGAGATTGAGAGATTGAGGTGTTTTAAAGATAGACAGATAGATAGATCAATAGAAATAGAAATATAGAGATAAAGATACTGTGTTTTCCCGAAAATAAGACCCTGTCTTCTATTTTTTTGAACCCTGAAATAAGCGCTTGGCCTTATTACCATGCGCTCAAAAACCCGATTGGGCTTATTATCAGGGAAACCAGGGTACCTCACAGGCTCCAGCTAAGAATTTGACCCCTCCTGGCCAGGAGGAGATCCCAGTCTTTAAATAAGGTCTCCTGTTTGGGCGGGAGGCTCGACTAGATGACCCACAAGGTCCCTTCCAATTCTGTTAATCTGTTAGAGCTCCTGAAGAATCATCAGGATCATGGCAAATTTAATCATGGGTGGGGGGATTGGTGTTCCAAAGAGCAGATGCTGGCACAGAAGCAGCATACTTTCTGGATCTAAAACCACGCGCTCTTTCACCCATGGGACCCACAGCGTGCCTCTCGTGATTAATCCCCAGAGCATCGTTTCATTTTGTACCTTTGGCATTCTGATTGCTTTTGTTTCATTTTTAATGTAGGCCAGCTTGACTTTTTTTTTTCTAATTTGTCCACTATATAATCTAACGAAGAAATACAGGGGGTCCTCGACTTACGACCACAATTGAGCCCAAAACTTCTGTTGTTAAGTGAGGTATTTGTTCATTTTACGACCTTTCTTGCCACAGTTGTTAAGTGAATCACCGCAGTTGATAAGTTAGTAACCCGGTTGTTAAGCGAATCTGGCTTTCCCCTTTGAGTTTGCTTGTCAGAAGGTCGCAAAAGAGGATCATGTGACCCCAGGACACTGCGACCATCATAATATGAACCAGTAGCCAAGCCTCTGAATTTTGATCATGTGATCATGGGGAAGCTGCAAACTTTCGTAACTATGAAAAATGGGCATAAGTCACAATTTTCAGTGTCACTTTGAACGGGCACCAAACGGAATGTTGAAAATCGAGGACTACCTGTATATGACCTGGGCAGGGGTGAAATCCAGCAGGTTCTGACAGGATCTGGAGAACCGGTAGCAGAAATTTTGAGCAGTTCGGAGAACCGACAAATACCATCTCTGACTGGCCCGAGTGGGGTGGGAATGGAGATTTTGCAATATCCTTCCCCCAGGAGTAGGGAGGGAATGGGGATTTTGCAGTATCCTTCCCCTACCACGCCCACCAAGCCACACCACGCCCACTAAGCCACACCCACAGAACCGGTAGTAAAAAAAAATGGATTTCACCACTGGACCTGGGTGTAAAATTTTTAAGCTAAAAATAAAAATGAAGCTGCATGGGGAAAATGCCCAAACCTTATATATTAATTTAATTTTTTCCCCCCCAGACTGGAAATCAGGATCCAGATAGCTGCGTGGAGAAAGTGTTGCCCTTCGAGCAAAGCTACACAACAGCTGCTGCCTGCAGAGTTGGCTTGCTTTGAAGAGCTGATAACTGCAGCATGGCTTCCTCTAAGCCTATAGGCAAGTTCTGGGAATGGGGCAAGAACATCTTCTGTGTGGGGAGGAATTACGCAGCCCATGCCAAGGAGTTGAAGAATGCTCTCCCCACAGAGCCGCTCTTCTTCCTCAAGCCCTCCTCGGCCTACGTTAGGGAAGGCCATCCCATCATCCAGCCCTACTATTGCCATAAGCTGCACCACGAGGTGGAACTGGGCGTGGTGATTGGGAAGAGAGCCCAGGCCATCCCTCAGGAAGCCGCCATGGGTCACGTGGCAGGCTATGCTCTCTGCCTGGACATGACAGCCAGGGATATTCAGGAGGAGTGCAAGAAGAAAGGGCTTCCTTGGACTCTGGCCAAAGGGTTCAATACCTCCTGTCCAGTCAGTGACTTTGTGCCCAAGGAGAAAGTCCCAGATCCACATCGGTTGAAGATCTGGCTAAAGGTGAATGGAGAGTTGCGGCAAGAAGGCAAGACGTCCGGCATGATTTTCACGATTCCGTACATCATCAGCTACATCAGCGGAATTGTCACCTTGGAAGAAGGAGATATCATCTTAACGGGATCCCCCGAAGGAGTTTCTGCTGTGCAAGAGGAGGATGAAATAGAAGCCGGGATTGAGGGGCTGCTGAGCGTACGCTTTCAGGTAGCACGGCAGAAAAGCCGGCCCTGATGTCTGGAAGTTCCTTTTCTCTGGAAGCATCTAAGGAGATTCTCAGTCCTTCAGGTCACGGCTTGTCCCAAAGGTGCTTTTTCAAAAGGCAACTGGACTTCCTTGGTTTTTCTTTGAAGGTGTTTCACTTCGAAGATGAAAAAGCACCTTTGGAGACTTTTCTCGGGACTTTTCTCATTGCTCACACAAAAGGCCAGATTTCTTCCCTATCCCCCACCTCCAAGATGGAAAATAGTAGGCTTTCAGAAGAGCCTTCAATGATATGTCCTTCTCTCTCACAGAGATCCCAACCTATTATTTACCAGATTGTTGTTATTGTTAGTTGTGAAGTCATGTTCGGCCCATCGCGACCTCATGGACAACGTTCCTCCAGGCCTTCCTGTCCTCTACCATCCCCTGGAGACCATTTAAGTTCACGCCGACTGCTTCAGTGACTCCATCCAGCCACCTCGTTCTCTGCCGTCCCATTCTTCTTTCGCCCTCAATCTTTCCCAGCATTGGGCTCTTCTCCAGTGAGTCCTTCCTTCTCATTAGGTGGCCAAAGGATTTGAGTTTCATCTTCAGGATCTGGCCTTCTAAAGGGCAGTCAGGGTTGATCTCCTCTAGGACTGACCGGTTTGATCGCCTTGTTTATCAAATACAGTGACTTTATTTCCATATAAGATAAACCAGAATATAGCAATATGGCGAGAAACATCCACCAGTTGCCTAGTTCAAGCAGATAAACAGACCTTAATACTGGAGTCTTTTTGCTATGATTTGCAGATAAGATATCCTGGCAAGCTTTGGCAAGCTCAAGTTCAGAAGCTATATTGGTTGTCTATTTCCTATTTCTGGCTTGTCAGGAAAAGGCCAGTAACTATAAATAAAAAGCCTAAATATTTTTAAGACTGCAAAACACTTTGTATCCTATAGTTATAATCTACCTTTCTTAAAACCGTAACCAAATAATGAAGGAATTTTGCAGCAAATTATATTGTTTAAAAATTTTATTTTATATGATGAGATTTTAAAAGCACTTTGAAATGAAATCAAAACTTGTCTTTTTGTTTCTCTGAATAAATGCCAGTCAGTTTATAATATTACTTGCCGGTTATCCATGAAACAAAATATAGTTAGCATTTTTGCAACAGAGGTCATATAGTAGATATGTTTTCCCTGTTGAACACATAAAGGGGGGAAATGGGGAAGTGCTGAGATAGGACACTCCTTCATGACACTTAATAAATCCATGGCTTGTGCAACACATGAAGATGGTGCTTCTGTCCCAGCTGAAACTCTAAACTACTGAACCATCTCTCACTACAAAAAATCCTGAATATTCTTTTTTTTTTTTTTTTGAGGTCATCTGAAATTAAACATGCTTCTGAAGAATATTGAAAATATATATTTCTTCCACATTATAATGGAAAACTAAATTGGAAAGTGAAACAAACTCTCAAAAGCCAGATAAACTCTTGCCACCATAATAAAGTATATTTTACAAGCCTTTGCATGGAGTCTCCTCTACAGATGTCATTTTGCCGTGCTATGATAACATAAGAATTCCTTCCAATTGTTCTAAAGATGTATAATGCAGTTATTTTCCTTTTTCAGGCAAGTTTTGGCAAGCCTCCACTGGATCTGCTAGCTTGCAAGAAAGCAGTTTCACTCTTAGCCCAGTTCGTGCTGTGGTAGAAAAAATAACCTATGGAAGTAAATGTACAGATCACCATTTTTACAAACAATTTTTAAAGATTTTCTCTTTTTACAAGTTCTAGATTGACAGGCTGAACATTTTACCTTACGTAGACTGTTTCATAAATAGTATTTATTAGAAAAGCATGGAAGCACCCTCTGTTCCATTTGTATCGCCTAAGATTTTATACTGCTAGAGAATCTTGACAAAATATTTGAGCAGTGACACACATGAATTTAGTAATTTGTAAACATTCTGTACTCCTGTGTTGTTTAGAAAAACCTTTGTTTTTTTTTAAGTGTCTGGATACTGTGTTTCAAAATATTGTAGACATGTCTTTCTTGCAGATCAAACTTTTTCATTCAGTGGGAGAAACTGATCATAGATTTTGAGATGTTAGTAGACCGGTCAAGTTGTGAGAAATAGTAGTATCTATTAGTAATGTATTATTGTGTAATTATATTCATAACAATGTGGAATCACAGCTGATGTTGGCTCTCCTATGCATCAAATCTCTTCCCAAGAACTTAGGATGTCATACAGAGAGTCTTCCACTTACAAATATTTGTTTAGTGACCATTCAAAGTTACAACACCACTGAAAAAAATTAGTTATGACCATTTTTCACACGACCGTTGCAGTATTCCCATGGTCACTTGATCAAAATTTGGATGCTTGGCAACTGGTTCACATTTATGATGGTTACGGTGTCCCAGGGTCATGTGATCTCTTTTTACGACCTTCTGACAAGCAAAGTCAATGAGGAAGCCAGATAACCATGTTATTAACTTAATAATTGTAGCAATTCACTTAACAATTATGGCAAGAAAGGTTGTAAAACGGGGCAAAACTAAGTTAACTGTCTTGCTTAGCAACGGAAATTTTGGGCTCAGTTGTGATCATAAATCGAGGACTACCTGTGCTGGAACATGATAATTTTTACAGATGTTTCAGTGAATCATTTTGGTGACTGGTTTTTTTTTTATAATGTTGTGCAATCTTCTTGCACAAACTGAGTATATGATCTACTGTTTTCTCTGCTTTGCACAATCTGCACTTTTATGATTTTATGATGATGATGATTACTCTATTATTAGATACATGTAAATACAAACTCAAAGCAGCAAACATATTTAATATTCCTGCCTCATTTTTTCCCATAATAACCTGCATGAAGTGGGATTGGGCTGAGAGAGAGTGAATGGCCCACCCAGCTGGCTTTCATAGCTAAAGAAAGCCTAGAATTCAGTCTTCTAGTTTCTAGATCAACGTCTTAATCACTACACCTAACTGGCTCTTCCATATTTTATCATGCTTTATTATTATTTATTATATCTACCTTAAAGTAAATTTTGCTTCTTTCTAGAAGGAATTGCCATTTTAATGTTGTCTTTTGTGTCTCTGTCAGAGCTTGAAATTCTTGGACCTAGTGGAGTGATCACAGATCAGTTTGTTAAAACTACACATAGGTCTGCTATCAAACATAATTCAACAATAAAATGTTCATCTCCAGAATGTGGTATAATGATCAGAAAGCTAAATTTTCTGCAGGGCAAATAACGCAGTAAATGCAATGTTCATAATTTGTCTGGAAAGAAAATACATTAAATTGAATCAAAATTATTAAACATCTATCTGTAATTATCACTTCAATATAAACGCTACCTCAGGAATAAATTATTTATATCCAATTCATTGCTATAAAATGGTCATAATATATGTGAAGCAAAACTCTTTGTATCCTGCCTTTATTATTTTTAGAAATTGGGAACATATCCAACACACCTTTGTCTATTTCCCCAACAACAACCCTGTGAGGTAGGTTGGGCTGAGACAGAGTGACTAGCCCATAGTTACCCAGCTGGTTTTCATGGCTAAGGCCAGACTGGAATTCCCGAGCTTTCTAATCTGGTGCCTTAACCACTAGGCTAAACTGACTCTAATGAAATCTTTTGATATCTAACTTGTGATAACTAATAGTAGTGCCTTTTGATATCGTAAGAGTTTAGTAAATTTAAGCTGGAATAGCTTTTAATTGAATGGTGCCCAATTCATTAAATGCTGCAGACTTACAAGCCTTTTGGTATCCACAAATTCCCATCATCTGAATTGGCCTCAAACATTGATGAGAGATTCGAGGATTTTTACTGGCATAACAAACCTAAAAGAATAAATTCAGGAAGTAGAAAACTGTTTCCTATGTTCTTACCGTGTGACCTAAAGTTTCTTCCGCTATTGTATCTGAGAGACTGCAAAAGTGAAGAGTTCCTGTATGGTCAGTTAGGTCAACTAGTAAATCAAAGCTGGCAAACATTGGCACAGTGTCAGCATCTAAGGAGTTAGTGCTGCTACAAAAAGAACATGTATTTGTCTTTTCATTGATAACATAGCGGCATTTAACACTACAAGGGAAAAAAAAGGAAACATATTAATAGGTATACAGTTAACTGATTTTCAAATGGATTTTTCTGTTATAGCTTTTTCCCCCCCTTCAAATTAAGGGGACTGATGAAGGGAAAGCGGTTTGACAGTTGAATCCATAATCAAAGGAGATAGTAGACTTCGCTGAATAGATTAAAGCAGAAGCGGGGGAACCATCTGGCAGGCATGCTTTAATTAGGCTTACTGCACTGAGCAGGGGGTTAGATTGCAGGGCCTAAAGAGTTTGTTTCAGGGTACAAATTCAATGGTTTTCCAGGCTAATTTGAAACTGAGAAGAGAATAAATGTCCACAATGCTACCCAGTTTCCCTTAATGAGGTGCTTACCACCTGTTTCGTATTACTTTACTTGCTTCGTTATCAATATTCAATGTAGAAATGTAGGCAAAAATAATGCCATAAAATGGTTCTGGTTTTCCTTCATTTTGCAAAGTTTTCATCTTTAATTGTTCCACTGTATAAACATCACCTATTGTCTGCACTATGGATAAAAAATGAAAAAAAAAGCACATTTGAAAACAACTTAGACTAAAGTCTAAGACTCAAATATGAATAGTTCATTCTGCAAAGCCAGGTGGCTTTAAGGACAGTGTGATGTTATTTATTTATTAGTTTTTTATCCTGCCTTTATTACCTTATAAGTAACTCAAGGCAGGGAACATACATAATACACCTTCCTCCTCTTATCTGGGCTGGGCTGAGAGAGAAAGACTGGCCCCAAATCACCTGGCTTTCATGTAGAACTCAAGTCTCCTGGTTTCTAAATCACCACTTTAACCACTACACCAAACTGGTTCTCTAAATGACCCCCAAATTCCTAAAATAAGCAAATAACGTACTAACCATGATTTATAAACCACAGTGGCTAGATTCATATATCATACAAGTAGTCCTCAACTTATGACCACAATTGAGCCCAAAATTTCTGTTGCTGACACATTTGTTAAGTGAGTTTTGTCCCATTTACGTTGTTTCTTGCCTCAGTTGTTAAATGAATCCCTGCAGTTGACAAAGTTAGTAACTTGATTGTTAAGTGAATCTGGTTTCCCCATTGATTTGCTTGTTGGAAAGTCACAAAAGGGGATCACATGACCTTGAGACACAGCCACGGTCATAAGTATGAACCAGTTGCCAAGCATCTGAATTTTGATCACATGTTCATGGGGATGCTGCAAAGGTTGTAACTGTGAAATACGGGTCATAAGTTGTTTTTTTTAGTGCCTTTGTAACTTTGAATGGTCACTAAATGAACTGTGGTAAATCGAGGACTACCTGTACTAAGCCATCATTATATTGTGGGTTAGCATGTTGTGTGATTTAGGAAACTTCCACACATTTCAGTGGATATTACAATAGTTTTCTCATTTGTGGATATAACCAGAAGTGTTATTTTTATATGAATCTTGTTTCCCAGACTGGCCTAACCTTGTATTCATTAGCTAATACTATAGGGGCTGAATATATCTCTGTATATGTGTGCCTTATTCTCGCAAAACATGATTTATGATTTTTTTTTTCATAAATAGAATAGTTGTTTAAACAAAGTTCCAATCAGTTATAAGGCATGGCTACTCTTTAAAAGACAGAATTGACAACTAAGATCTGAATCATCATGTTAAAAACAGACAATCGGTATTTAAAAGAACACTCACAATTTATGGAGTCTGATCTCCACTGATCTATCATTTCATCATCCAAGTCTAACATTTCTGGACTTTGTCTTATAAAGTTGAATAAAATATTGGCTTCCGCTGTATCTTGAAAAAAATATTTTTCAATATAATATTAATACAAGTAAATAAGTGCAATGCCACAATATATCATATGAATTTTAGATGAAAGTTTTATAAATGAGGCTATACATGATTGGGGAACAGAGTCATTATAACTTCAAACTTATAAAATGGCCATATAAGGAAAAAATAAGGCTGAGCAGGAGATTTCTATTAAATTTGCTTTCTTTAAAAAAAAAAAAAGTTGGAGGTCAAATCCTTGAATAGTATATGCATAGCTACAATTGTTTATGATATGTTATTTATACTTACAGAGAGTTTTATTTCAGATCCAAACCATTGACTTTAAATTCCCAACCTTCTGTTCATTAAAAGGACTAGAATAAGGCATTTATGATACCGGTACTTTAAACAGAACTTAAGAACAATTACTTACCAGGGTTAATAGTAATGATGGTCTTTGAGATTACAGTTGCAATCATACGGTTTCTAAATTTGTCAAAATTTATTCTTATATCAGATGCAAATATTACTAAGAAAAGAAAATACAATGTGTTTTGTTATCCCAGGCAAACTTTAGATACTTTAGATAAAATCTGGTAATGTTTGTGAAAAATGAAAAAAAAATGATACCTGTTTCTTGGGGTACCCAGCTCTGTGCAAACTGGATAGATTCGTTGTCCCAGCTGGAGAAAACAATAACATTAGGTTAATATAAATAAATGCTTATTTATTTAAAATTTTTATGATTGTATATTATTAGAGAAGTATTCAAATATCAAAAGCATGTAAGCATATACATACTTAAAACTAGTAAAAAAAAAAAAGAAAAAGAAAGCAAATACTTTATGTTTCTCTCCTACCGCTCTTTCTAAAAATTGCACTATTAGGAGCTATCCTATTAAATGAATTCCAGAGCAAATGGAAAGATCCTTTCTTTTATCTTCCCACATGCATCTGGTATGGGAAGATGCCCTTATTACTCAATAGGTAGAAGTTTTCATATGGGAAGACACAGCCAGACAGGTTAGATTTAAGAGGTTCAAAATATTAGGGCTATACAGCACTTTGGATATGCTTTTAAAAAGATGTTTCTGAACATATGGAAGACATGAATACAGTACATATCTGGATCTGTTTAAAACACTGATAGGCAGGTGATACGTTTATGTCTCCATATGTTCTGAAGCCCCTTTTTGGAATTGAATCTGAAGTTCTCCACGGACCTCAAAAAACCCAGAAAGTGTAAGGCTAGTGAACTGTCAGCTAAATGCATTTGAAGACTGAAGTAATTGGTCATGCTAACAGCAAATAGCATAGAATGCACATGTTCTTTGTTTCTCCAGGCTGCATCTTTTGCTCACATTTTCCTAAAATGTTAATCTCAATTATCTACCTTGTTGTAAGCCCTGGTACCGTAGATAGAACAAACCAGGAAATAGGAGGAGAAATAAGAATAGAGTCATAAGGCTGGAAGGAAACTTGGAGGTCTACTAGTTCAACCCTCTGAGCAAAGCAGGAATCCTTATTCCATCCTGGACAAATGGTTGTCCTGTCCTTTCTTAAAAATCTCCAACAATGGAGCACCCACAACTCCAGGAGTCAAGCTGTTCCACTGACTAATTGCAGACTAGAGCTACTTTTATTGAGATGGCCTGTAACAGAATCTTGCAAGTCTGTACTGGGTCTCCCACACTTCTTCTTATTCTCCAGTGAATCAGGGAGGCATCAACCTTTATTTCACTCCTCTGCTCACAACAGAATCCTTTATGCTGCCAGGCTTGAAATTTTGGGCTTAGACAATTTAGAACTACGCCGCCTTGGGTCTGACCTAAGCGGAGTACACAAAATTATCTGCCACAACATCCTACCTGTCAATGACTTCTTCAGCTTCAACTGCAATAATACACGGGCAAACAATAGATACAAACTCAAGGTAAACTGCTCCAAACTCAATTGCAGAAAATATGACTTCAGCAACAGATTCCAGGTCAATGCCTGGAATGCACTACCTGACTCTGTGGTTACTTCCCCAAACCCCCATAAACAAACAAACAAAACAAAACAAAACAAAACAAAACAAAACAAAACAAAACAAAACAAAACAAAACAAAACAAAACAAAACAAAACAAAACAAAACAAAACAATAAAATAAAATAAAATAAAATAAAATAAAATAAACAAACCTGAGCTATTTCTGAATGTTATCTCTTTTTTCAGGACTACAACACCCTTTGTCTTGCTAACATTTCTTGCATATTTCCATTGAGGTAAGTTTCCTTACTTTTTATACATATATGTGAACAATAGAATTAAAACCCTTTTTTTCACATTTAATAATAATAATAATAATAATAATAATAATAATAATAATAATAATAATAATAATAATAATTTTATTTCTATACCGCCCTTCTCCCGAAGGACTCAGGGCGGTGTACAGCCTATTTAAAAACAGAATCAACATCAATTTAAAATAATTTAAAAATATTAAATAAATTTGGCTTAATTTAAAACCCCAAAAATTTAAAACATCCAATTTAAAATTATGTTGCTAACCCAGCCTGGCGGAACAACAGGATCTTGAGTGCGCAGCGAAATACCCGGAGGTCAGAAATCTTACGAATTTCCGGGGGCAGTTCATTCCACAGGGCTGGGGCTCCCACAGAGAAGGCCCTCCCCCTGGGTGTCACCAGCCGACATGACTTGGCCGATGGCACTCTGAGGAGACCCTCTCTGTGGGAGCGGACTGGTCGGTGGGAGACTATCGGTGGCAGAAGACGGTCTCGAAGGTACCCGGGTCCTGTGCCATGGAGCGCTTTAAAGGTGGTGACCAACACCTTGAATTGCACCCAGAAGACCACTGGGAACCAGTGCAGCTCGCGCAGGAGGGTTGTCACATGGGCGCAACGGGTTGCACCCATAACCACCCGCGCGGCCGCATTCTGGACCAGTTGGAGCCTCCGAGTGCTCTTCAAGGGGAGCCCCATGTAGAGAGCATTACAATAGTCCAACCAGGAGGTAACAAGGGTGTGAGTGACTGTGCGCAGGGCGTCCCGGTCCAGAAAGGGCTGCAACTGGCGAATCAGGCGAACCTGATAAAAGGCCCCCCTGGCCACGGCCGTCATATGCTCTTCTAAAGACAGCCATGCGTCCAGGAGGACACCCAGATTGCGAGCCCTCTCTGTGGGGGGCAAAGATTCACCCCCAATAGTCAGCGATGGCACCTGCTGACTATATCGGGATGCCGGAAGCCACAACCATTCGGTCTTGGAAGGGTTGAGTCTGAGCCTGTTCCTCCCCATCCAGACCCGCACGGCCTCCAGGCAGCGAGACATCACATCAAGGGCATCGTTGGGGTGGTCTGGGGTGGAGATGGAGTGGAGCCTACAGATGCAGCAACCTCCCTTTCTCTTTAGAGAGTTCTGGATGCAGAACTTTTCCCGATGGGTTAACACAAATGAAAGGTGATTCTATATTCAAAGCTCTTAAGAAACTTATGCCTTAATGAATCCTCTATTTCACAAAAGTGACACAACTAACAGGGTTTGGTTAGTGATTATAGTATGCATTTATACCCATTGTTGCTTCATATTTTTGTATTCCTTCATATATAGCTGAATTATGGCTTCAACCAGTGCTTACCATATCATTGTAAAGGAAGACTCACTGTCATCGTACAGCCTTACTTCACACCTGTGGCCTTTACGCCTGTCCGAAGTAGCAAAATATTTTGGTTCACCAACCTTTGTAAAGGGGAAAAAAAGAAAAAGAAAACCTGATCTTGATCATAATATTCTATCTATATCTGTTTTGTTAAATAGAAACTGTTCATGTGGTAACATTTCAGCAGGAATTAAGTTATAGAAGCACTGATTATAATTGCAGTGTGTGGGTGGATAAATGTAGAGTTTATTCTTCTCAGAAAGTCACAACCTTCTGAGAACAACTTATCAAATTGTGGGATATTATCAAATTGTGGAATATTGCTATAGGAAATGAAGTGTTCTCATTTCACTTTGTCACTTATAAAACAATAAGAATTCCTATAGAATTTGTTAGCAATTCTTATTACTAAATAGTAATTCTTATTACTAAGAAGTATTAATGGTTAACTCGCTGGTTTGATACTATCATAGATGAACATCCAACAACTGATGGAAGACTTCCGGGCCTACAGGAAGTTCGGGAAGGCTGGAAATGGGCCCATTTTCAGCCTCCAGAGCCTGGGGAGGCCGTTTCACCCTCCTGGAGGCTCGAGGAAAGCCTCCGGAGCTTGGGGAGGGCAAAAATCCCCCCCCCCCCCGCGCCATGGTGCAGGAGGCCGACTAGGCCACGCCCACCATGGCGACGCCCACCCAGCAACTGGGCAGAGAACCTCTTGCTAAAATTTTTGAAGCCCACCTCTGAGTTTATGTATTTTTCAGTATGGTTTGTGCAGAAGAGTTTACATGGATTATGCAGGAACGGGAGGATAAAGGTACAAGGGTGAGATTCAACTTAATTTGAATACTGCATTTAGCATTAATACTTAACCTCATGATTACTAATTAACCTATGCAGAAATTTTAAATAAACCTTTAGTACCTTACTGAGGCTGCATCTTAAATCCATGACGGTTTTATAGAATATTGTTTATAAAATATTTGACTGATGTTATTCATTAACCTTTCTTTGTGCTAAATTAAGCCAAGGGGCTGCTGAGTAACACATAACGTCCTCCTCCCAGCTCTTCTATGACCCAATAAATTCTTATCTATACAGAAATCCATTACATTTTTCAGGCTATAATGTGAGCTCTCTTTGATTTGTTACAGTTGGCATGACTTACAGATTTAACAGCAGCAAGAACATTGATTATTTTTCCATCCAGGCTTTGTCCATTGGCCACAATATCCCCCAATGAGTAAAAATCTTGAGGGTTCTTTACCGGTAGATGTAACAGAGACAGCAGTCCGTTGTCTGCTTCGTAGATTCTGACCACAGAATGATTCTCACTAAGCAATAGTTTGTAACTGCTGACAAGTGGGCACATAATATTTTACAACTTTTAAATACATATGCATTGTTCTGGTTGCATTGAACTTTTTATATCTGAATACTGTATGAGTGACAGATTAAACCATTACAAATAGCAATTGTCAATTACTTTTTCTGATCTCTAAATTTATTTTGACATATTCAAAACTTTTTTAAAAAATATTGGGAGCAGATTGTCCTTTACACTGTAGTTAAGCTATGTAACAAAGGTAAGCCTATCATATATGAGGAACAAAAATCTCATCAGAATTTTTACAGCCCATATATGTTATGAAATGCATCTTTTAGAAGTACCCATTGTAGTTACCAACTGATGATTCTTTAGGCCGCAGTTCTGTACCCTGGATGCAAACCCAATGAAATGAACTATTGCAGGGACCCTGGCCACCGACTCCCAAAACTTAACTCAAGATTTAAATCCCAACATTTCTTTAAGCCTTTGTGGACCTCCTGTGATGACATCGTGCCCCCCTCCAGGGTCCGAAGGCCACAGGTTGAGAGCCACTGAACTACTGTATTCAATTTCCTGATTTGCCTACCAGGCCATTCACTGTGAAGAAGGTAACATAAGCTAGAATAGAATAGAATAGAATAGAATAGAATAGAATAGAATAGAATAGAATAGAATAGAATAGAATAGAATAGAATAGAATCTTTTATTGGCCAAGTGTGACTGGACACACAAGGAATTTGTCTTGGTGCATATGCTCTCAGTGTACATAAAAAGAAAAGATACGTTCATCAAAAATCATAAGGTACAACACTTAATGATAGTCATAGGGTACAAATAAGCAATCAGGAAACAATATCAATATAAATCGTAAGGATTCAAGCAACAAAGTTACAGTCATGCAGCCATAAGTGGAAAGAGATGGGTGGTGGGAACGATGAGAAAATTAATAGCTACTGATTGCCTTAGATTGAACAAAGCAAAGCAAAACAAAACAAAACAATTCTTCCAGTCCTATTGTAGATGATAATTAGGATATTTTTTTTTAACATTTATCAACATCAAGGTAATTTACTGAGGTACTGCATAAATATGGCCATGAATTCACAACATGTAAAGGACATAAAACAAAGAATAACAGTTGGAAGGGAGGAGCGAGGACTTCTAGTCCAACACTCAAGTAGGAGACGCTACATCATTTTGGACAAATGATTGCCCTATCTTATCTTGAAAACCTCCAGTGATGGAGCACCCACAATTTCTGAAGTCAAGCCATTCGAGTGATCAATTGTTCTCAGTGTCAGAAAAATTCTCCTTAATTCTAGGTTGGATGTCTCTTTAATGGTCCTCCACCCATTATTGTGTGTCCTGCCCTCAAGTGCTTTGGAGAATAGGTTGGCCTCCTTCTGCTTTGGCTATATTTTATGTCTATTTTCTGGATATGGAAAATAAAACTACTATTACTTTACTATTTTTGGATAGAGATAAAAGATGAATATAGGTAAGTGCACTATTCAAGATTTTGTCTTATGAATGGCAAGTTTTGCTTGCAGTGCTTTGCAGGAAAAATGCTTCTACAACATTTTGTTACTACAATAAAGAAAAAAAATCTCTGTACATTGTTTTGGATATTAATTACATTACTCCAATAAACCAGAAGCCAAAATAATTATACTGTACACTGTGCCTGTTTTGATATGTGCAATATTCATCTAGAATATTTTCCCTAGCTTGTATACAGGTCCTCAAGTAACGTCCTTGAGTAACGACCACAGTTGAGCCCAAAATTTATGTTGCTAGGTGAAATATTTGTTAAGTGGGTTTTGCCCCATTTTGCAACTTTTCTTGCCACATTTATTAAGTAAAGCATTGCATTTGTTAAGTTAGTCACACGGTTGTTAAGCGAATTTTGCTTCCCCATTGGCTTTGCTTGTCAGAAAGTCGCAGAAGCTGATCACATGCCCCCGGGAGACTGCAACTGTCATAAAGATGAACCAGTTGCCAATCCTCTGAATTTTGATCATGGGACCATGGGAAATGCTGCAATGGACATAACTGTGAAAAACAGTCATAAGTCACTTTTTCCAGGGCCGTTGTAACTTTGAATGGTCACTAAACGAACTGTTGTAAGTCGAGGACTACCTGTATAATTCTTGATGAATGTATCTTTTATTTTATGTACACTGAGAGCATATGCACCAAGTGTGTCCAATCACACTTGGCCAATAAAAAATTCTATTCTATTCTATTCTATTCTATTCTATTCTATTCTATTCTATTCTATTCTATTCTATTCTATTCTATTCTTCTACTCTACTCTACTCTACTCCATTCCATTCTTCATTCCAATATTCTATTCTTCTATTCTATTCTATTCTATTCTATTCTATTCTATTCTATTCTATTCTATTCTATTCTATTCTATCTGTGCAGTCATAATCCTCTACATCTTCTGATCACAATAATCTATCTATTCCAACCACATGAATTCTATTTTATTTTCATTTACCTTGTTGTAGTAGGGTTGAACTTTTCTTCTTTTTCTACCTCTTTTGTCTGTACTAGAGGATTTTCAATTATGACTGTGATTTAAAAAATTCAAACGACAGTTTACAAGTGGGCCGATATACCTACAAACCAGTCCTAGGATTTGCCATATAAGCAGAATCTACAGAGTGAATTATTTGAATTATTTTCAATCCAAACAAAATGGTTAGTAAAAGAAAATAAAAGAAGTAAGCTGTGCACCACTTCATAACATCTGGCATACGTATCTCCTGCCTGCAACACCCCAATGTCTTACATCAAACATATCTTTTTCCAAGATTACACTCCACATGCAGAAGGCAGCTGGCTTATCCTGGAAAGATGCTGTACCTTTAATGATATGCAGATACATGCTGCATAGTATCTTTTTACTTTGGAATACAAAATAATGTATAAAGTAAAAAGCAGCATGTTTAAAGTATAGGCTTTTTAATTGTATATGCTTTTTAGAAATACTTAAAATTTAATTTACTTTACTAATTTCTGTCCACCAGTAACCTTGCACAGATTGTACCATTTAAATCAGGAATGGGTGTTCTGTGACTTTTATCTACTCTTCACCCAATATGGAGCCTCTGCAATATGGGGCAGCCCTACCCAGGCTTTTCTTAGGCTCATATCAGCTATCAATAGTATTGAAAAAAATATTTTTATTATCAGTATTAGGGCAGTAATATTAATAAAGGTTATCTCTGGCTGATCCTTGAACAACTAAAATGATTCAGGTTGGGGTAATAATTCTTAATTTCCTCTTCTAGTAATTCCAATGCAAATAAAATTTGGTAAGGAGAGAGATATTCGAACAATCCCATCCTCAAATATCTGCCTACTCTTGAGAAACTGGCTGTTTTTTTCTGGATTAAGTTTATCTCTCCTGGTTTAATTGTTCAAGTGAAAGAGAGAGAAAAATAATAAAGGTGCTCTGGAACCAGGCTTAACTCCTGGTGACTGCAGGAACCACATCCATGCAGTTTTCTTAGCCACAACAAGGATGTGATTTGCCATTTGTGCCATCGGTGCCATTTGTCATTTTCTTTTTTAAAAATTTATTTCAGTCTAGCCTACAGCTCTGGGATTCTGTTGTAGAATTCAAGTATTAACTAGATCTAGCCTGGCTTAGGTTTTTGTGACCAGTGAAGGTAAACTAGGTGTGGAATAGCTTTTATTTGACCGTATAGAAAATTAGGAAGAGCTGGCAGTGATCTTAATATACACATAAAATAATTACCAGAAATAATAAAAAATAATAATATTAAATTATATTTTAAGTCTCCAGGCTCGCATGATAAAATTTTTATTGAGAAGCACTGGGGATGTTTTAAAGATTCATTTATTTTAGTGAAAATAATTATATGAAAGAAAGGCTGTGCAACATATAATAAATACCATGTATGTATTTTATTCAAAAATAATTCCCATTGTGTCTAAATGGGACACAATTTAGAAGAGTAAAAACATAGTACAATGATCTAAGAAAGAATATGGGAAATTACGTTCTAATTTTTTATGTCTTCATGACATCTTCACTAATCAGAATATGTGAATATAACTTCTTTCAATTAGTCTAACTGGAAAAAATTGATTCCAGTTAAATAGGTCTGTAATTCCTTGAAGAAAAACACCCTAAGATCACAGCCACATTATACTGATTTAAGGAAGAGAAAAACATATTGAAATATATTCAGAATAAATTCCATCTTACCACAATCACCAAGTCTAAAGGTTTCTGAAAGTGATTTAATATAGTCCTCTCTTCCCCAGGAATTCACATTTATGAACCATGATGGGGAATCACGAATGGTAAAACAAAAAGTATATCGTTCTGATCCAATATCTGCAGAGAGGGGTATATTTAAGAATGCTATTTAAAATTTGAATTTGGTATGAGACACATAATATAATATATAGATGATATTTAGTCTGCTATTACAAAACTTAAACCATGCTATGAATAATGGTTTTGAATCAAACTGAATTCCGGGGCCTGACATCTGTAGCAGACACTGGTTATTTGTGTGAACTGTCAGCACTTCAGTTTCAGAGGCCCATTCCGTTATATATAAATACATAGTATATCAGGAAACAGGGAAATTAAGATACAAGCAGCAGCAGCAAAGAAGAAATGCCACAATACATAGGTAGTCCTCAACGTATGACCACAATTGAGCCCAAAATTTATGTTGCCAAACGAGAAATTTGTTCAGTGAGCTTTGCTCCATTTTACGACTTTTCTTGCCACATTGGTTAAGTGAATTACTGCCACTGTTACATTAGTAACACACATGTTAAGGGAATCTGGTTTTCCTATTGAATTTGCTTGTCAGAAGGTTGCAAAAGAGAATCACATGACCTTGGGACACTGCAACCGTCATAAATATGAGTCAATCGCCAGACGTTTGAATGTAAACCACATGACCATGGGGACGCTGCAGTGGTATATAAGTGTGAAAAATGGTCATAAGTCACTTTTTTCAGTACCGTTGTTAACTTTGAACGGTCAGTAAGCAAACTGTTATAAATTGAGGACGGATGAGGAATTACAATGCAAATATTGCAGAGCAATCTCATTCATACCACTAGAGGTCACCATAATTTCTGTAGAATGAGAAGAAAAAGTTTAGGAAAAGAAACTAGTGTGAACTTTAGTAATCTTGTAATGAAAAAAAATGTTTTGCTTATGTTCATTGCTTCAAAAATAGAAAAAGGCCCAATGCCTTTCCCTATTATTATTACTAAGGAACAGGTACGTATCAGTGGTGAAATCCAAAGTTTTTTACTGTCAGTCCTGTGGGCGTGGCTTGGTGGGCATGGTGTGGCTTGGTGGGCATGGCTAGGTGGGTGTGGCAGGGGAAGGATACTGCAAAATCTCCATTCCCATCCCACTCTAGGGGAAGGATATTGCAAAATCCCCATTCCCATCCCACTCTGGGGCCAGCCAGAGGTGGTATTTGCCAGTTCTCTGAACTGCTCAAAATTTCTGCTACCGGTTCTCCAGAACCTGTGAGAACCTGTTGGATTTCACCCCTGGTATGTATCCTTAAGAGTACTGAGAGGCACATCAACAAAAATGACAGATATGGGGGAAACTTGCTCCCGTAAGTTGAATTTCTTATCACCAGTTGAATACAGTAGAATCCATACAGTTGAAAGGGATCTTGGAGACCTTCTAGTCCTGTGATGGCGAACCTATGGCACGTGTGCCACAGGTGGCACATGGAGCCATATCTGTGGGCATGTGAGCATTGCCCTAGCTCAGCTCCAGCGCACATGCACGTGCCAGCTAATTTTCGGGCCTTCTGGGCCCACTGGAAGTCAGGAAATGGGTCATTTCCAGCCTCCGGAGGGCCTCCAGGGGGCTGGGGAAAGCCGTTTTTGCCCTCCCCAGGCTCCAAGAAAGCCTCTGGAGCCTGGGGGGGCAAAAAACAGGCCTACTGGGCCCACTGTGCCATCACGTGCCAAAAGCGTGGGGAGCGTGGGGAGGGTCACACATGTAGGCTCGGGGGGGGCGCATTGAATTATGGGTATGGGCATGCGTGTGCGCGACCCCCCCGCACTCCTTCCACTTTTGGCACACGATGGCAAAAAGATTAGCCATCCCTGTTCTAGTCCAACCCCTTGCCCAAGGCAGGAGACATTATTCCATCTCAGACAAATTGTCCAATCCAGCAATGGAGCACTCACAACTCTGATAGGAAGGCCGTTCCACTGATTAATTGTTCTCACCGTCAAGGAAATTTATCATTATTTCTGGGTTGGATCTCCTTCTGACAGTTTTCCACCCATTGATTCTTGTCCTACCTTCAGGTGCATCGGAGAATAAGTTGACCCCTACCTTTCTGTAGCAGCCCCTCATGTACCAGAAGACAGCTATCATGTTATCCCTAATCCTTCTTTGTTAGGCTACACTAGTGGTGGGTTTCAAATTTTTTTACTACCGGTTCTGTGGGTGTGGCTTGGTGGGTGTGGCATGGCTTGGTGGGCATGGCAGGGGAAGGATACTGTAAAATCTCCATTTCCTACCAATCAGCTGGGACTTGGGAGGCAGGGAATAGATGGGGGCGGGGCCAGTCAAAATTTTTACTACCGGTTCTCCGAACTACTCAAAATTTCCACTACCGGTTCTCCAGAACTGGTCAGAACCTGCTGAAACCCACTGGGTTACACTTATCTAACTCCTTTCACATTTCATCATATAATTTAGCCTCTAGACTCCTTATCATCTTTGTTGCTCTTCTCTGAATTCTTCCTAGGACTTCAGCATCTTGTTTTGTATCTTGGTGACCAGAATTGGACACAGTATTCCAAGTGTGGCCTCACTAGTATAGTATAGGAGGAGCCATGGTGGCGCAGTGGTTAGAATGCAGTACTTAAGGCCAATGGTGGGTTGCTACTGGTTCGTACCGGTTCGGGAGAACCAGTAGCAGCGGCGGTGGGAAGTGTAGAAGTGCCACATGCTTGCAAAGCGCCGTGCGCACCTGCACGCTCCCAATAGCGAACCAGTAGTGAAGAAAATTGAAACCCACTACTGCTTCAGGCTACCAGCTGCCAGCAATTCGGCAGTTCGATCTTGACCAGTTCAAGATTGACTCCGCCTCCCATCCTTCCGAGATTGGTAAAATGAGTACCCAGATTGTTAGGGGCAATATGCTGACTGCTGTAAACTGCTTAGAGAGGGCTATAAATCACTGTGGAACAGTATATAAGTCTAAGTGCTCTTCCTTCCTTCCTTCCTTCCTTCCTTCCTTCCTTCCTTCCTTCCTTCCTTCCTTCCTTCCTTCCTTCCTTCCTGTTAGAATGCAGTGTTGCAGGCTAATTCTGCTGATTGCCAGCAATTTGATCCTGAGCAACTCAGGGTTGACTCAGGCTTTCATCCTTCTGAGGTTGTTAAAATGAGGACCCAGATTGTTAGGGGCATTAGACTCACTCTGTAAACTGCTTAGAGAGGGCTGTAAAGTGCTGTGAAGCAGTATATAAGTCTAAGTACTATTGCTATAGAGTGGTACTATTACTTCTCATGATCTTATAAAACTTGTGCAAAGTGTACCTGTGAAACAGCTATTGTCATTTCAACATAGTTTGTACAGAAAAGATTGCACCAGATATTTTTTTAATTAGTCAAGACACTGACAGAAAGATAGAGCCTGGGAAACTGAGAATAAGATACTTAAAAACCACTTTACTTTTTCTGTCCGGAAAGCCTTTGGCATCTGTTTTCCCAATCACCACACCAATTATACTCTAAGGAGAGAAAAAAAAAAGAGATTGCAGAATATATACATCAAATACAGATGTACAGCATGGATTTCTTTTCACAGACTCTATATTCCTTCATTAATTAAAAACATGTTTTAACTATTTTAACATACTTGACAAAAACATTAATTTATTAACAGAAATCATTCTTGCAATATACAAAAAGAAGTGTGAGAAATAATAAGGGATATTATTATTATGAATAATAAGAATAGTAATATAAGGAACCCTTTTAATGGTAGTGAATGAATAACAGAAATGATGATGGCACTAATTAGGGGAGGGGGACTGTGTCCACTTAATAAAGGCTTGTAGTTTTTTGTACATTCCAGGAAGTAATGGTGGGTGGTCCTAATTTTTCACATGTTTAATATAACTCACATTTTATTTTGCCTCCATGAGCTCTCAAGAATGGATTATTTCAAGGACCAACTTCCTATTATATTCAAGCATGTGTAAATCAACCAAAAAACCCCATATCTTTCTAAGTAAAAGCAGCTTCTAAGCATGCATGTGTGAACAGTTGAATATCCAAATTAGAGGAACAACATTCCTATTTTCATTTAAGAGTTATAGCTATTCTGAGCTTCAGTTATTTAATCAATTTTTACTTTGTTGTCCAGCTGCAGAAGGATCCGTTTAAGTAAATATATGCAGTTGTTACGAGTATATCATGGAAATAAAACGTTTCAAAGAATTTAAACAATCAGTAATTTTATTTCTCTTAATTTCTAGCACTGGTAAACACAATTAACAAGTACTGAAAAACAGTCTCTTAAATTTCTGTGATCATTTTAGTCACTAGGTGGGGCAAGAAAACAATTCCTCCATTTATCTGGATGAGTTCATTCAGAGTATCTGTGTAATAAAATATAATTTCCTCAAAGTATCCCAAAATTTGCTTTTTAAAACATATTCTATTAATCTACGTTCAAAATGTTTTTAGTTTCCTACTCACAGTAATTTAATTAGATGGCAACATATCCTGTGCATAATTCTATTGATAATAAAAGAACTGGTTCCTGGAATCCAAAATGTCATTTAATGCCCTAGGACTTACAACAGTATTTACTTCAAAGACTTCTTAAATTTTATCTTTACAAAATTATTTAGTCTCTTTTAAGCAAGCAAAATCCCATAATTCAAAATTAAAAGCATGAGATCTATTCCTAAATCTTTTGTATATATCTTTAATTTTGAGTGAATGATTCCCAAATGTGTACAATTGGGATTGTAGCCACACTGTTCAGCTAATCAAGGGGAAAAGAAAAAACTTCTGTGTCCATTTGCCAAACAACTCTTTGTTATTTTTCTTTTCTGTCTTCAAGTAACATTATTTAGAGTACTGGATACAATATTTGCATAATTTGAAACAGTGACTTAGTGACCCAATTATATATTGTTTCTTTGAAGTAATTCTTTACAATGTAGTTTTCTGGAGCTAGTTGTTTACTTTTAAGGAAACACATACATTTACACATACCCCTGTCTAACTATTTGCTACTAACTTCCTAAAAGATGAATCTCTTAATGCTTGACAAATAAACCAATTTTTTACAGACTGAAAGCAAGATTTGTTTACCAAGTCAAATGACAAAAAAATAGGTTCTGGCTCAGTTCTTTTTCTAATACTTAATCTCTTCTCATTGCTGTAAAATAAATAAACCCTTCTGGACAAATATAGCTGACCCATGAGTTAATACTTTGGAAATGTTTTTGTGATTATAATGTGGTAACAACCCAGGCTGGAAACCAGGAAACTGTGAATTCTAGTTCCGCTTTAGGCATGAAAATCAGCTAGGTGACTTTGGGCCAATAACTCTCTCTCAGCCCAACCCACTTCACAGGATTGTTGTTGTAGGAAAAATATAAAAAGGAAGGAGTATTAGCTTATGCTCACTACCTTGAATTATTTATAAACACAGTAAAGGTGGGAGAAAAATAAAAATTAACTTTATAAAAACTATGGTTGAATAATATCATTTAAATTTTGTTAGGAGGAAATTGCTGATTTATTTTTATTTTATTTTATTTTATTTTGAATTTGTATACCGCCCTTCTCCCTGAGGACTCAGGGCGGTGAACAGCCAAGTAAAAACATCAAGTACAAATATTAAAATACAGTTAAAATATACATATATAAATTTGGCCCCATTAATTAAAAACAATAAACAAAACACTTAAAAACACTTAAAAAAATTAGGCCAGCCCGGCTTGCTGGAAAAGGAAGGTTTTAAGGGCACGGCGGAAGGCACCGAGGTCTTGGATTCTCCTTATCTCTGGAGGCAATTGATTCCAGAGGGTAGGTGCCCCCACAGAGAAGGCCCTCCCCCTGGGGGTCACCAGCCTGCACTGTTTGGCTGATGGCACCCCGAGGAGGCCCTCTCTGTGGGAGCGCACGGGTCGATGGGAGATTGTCGGTGGCAGCAGGCGGTCTCGAAGATAGCTAGGCCCTATGCCATGGAGCGCTTTAAAGGTGATAACCAACACCTTGAAGCGCACCCGGAAGACCACTGGGAGCCAGTGCAGCTCGCGCAGGAGCGGTGTTACATGGGAGCGCCAGGCTGCTCCCGTCACTACCCGCGCTGCTGCATTCTGGACCAGTTGGAGCCTCCGGGTGCTCCTCAAGGGGAGCCCCATGTAGAGAGCGTTGCAGTAGTCAAGGCGAGAGGTGACGAGGGCATGAGTGACTGTGCACAGGGAATCCCGATCAAGAAAGGGCCGCAACTGGCGGATCAGGCGAACCTGACAAAAGGTCCCCCTGGTTACAGCTGTCAGATGTTCCTCCAAGGACAGCTGCCTATCCAGGAGGACTCCCAGATTGCGAGCCCTCTCTGTGGGGGCCAACGACTCGCCCCCAATAGTCAGTGATGGAGTCAACTGACTATATCGGGATGCCGGGAGCCACAGCCACTCAGTCTTGGAAGGGTTGAGCCTGAGCCTGTTCCTCCCCATCCAGATCCGCACAGCCTCCAGGCACTGGGACATCACTTCAAGGGCATCGTTGGGGTGGCCTGGGGTGGAGATGTACAGCTGGGTGTCATCAGCGTACTGGTGGTATCTCACCCCAAAGCCACGGATGATCTCGCCCAGCGGCTTCACATAAATGTTGAACAGGAGGGGCGAGAGGACCGACCCCTGAGGCACTCCACATATAAGAGGCCTTGAGGTCGACCTCTGCCCACCTGCCAACACGAACTGTGACCGGTCGGAGAGAAAGGAGGAGAACCACCGTAATACGGTGCCCCCCATCCCCAACTCTTCCAGCCGGTGCAGCATGATACCATGGTCGATGGTATCAAAAGCCGCTGAGAGGTCTAACAGGACCAGAACAGAGGAACAACCCCTGTCCCGAGCCCTCCAGAGATTTGATTTTGTGTTACATCAACAAAGGGTTCGTGCTGATAGTATGCATACCACACAAGTGATTTGGGGTTCCATAAAAAGTGAAAAGTTTAAATAGTCCTCAGATAGGACAATTACTTCCTTTCTACAGAAGCAATTATTTATGTTAACAGTGAGACGGAAATAAAGATGAATTATGCAAAACAATGAAATTTTGAGTTTACAAATAAACCAGGAAAATGGTTGGCATATGAGCTGCATAAAGAAAAACAAAAGAAAGTGATACCAATGTTATCAGAAGGAAACATTGTAAAAACAGATAATGCAAATACCCAGGAAGTGTTTCACCACTATTATTCTATGATTATATAAACAGAATTTACCAAAGAATCAGTAATTTTGAATGTACCTGTAAGAATAAGAGAAGTTTGTAAAATTATTAAAAAGACTAAAATCAGAAAGGCATCTGGCCCAGATGGTCTGACAACATATTATGTTTTGAGAACTAAATTTTACAACCTTAACAATAAACAATGGATATTTATTTTACAGAATAGAAAGATTCCTGACGCTTGGAAAGAAGCAAATACAGTGTTCATATGTAAAGAATCCCAGGACCTGACTTTAACAATAAATTATCAACCAGTATCTTTCTTGAATCATGACTATAAGTTGTTTAAAATGATTTTGGATGAATGGTTGAAAATAATTTTATAGGACTTTATTCATGAAGATCAATGTGAGTTTTTATCTAAAGGAAAATTACAAGATAATATTAGAAATATATTGAATATTGGATGTATTGGATATTTGGATCAACATAATGAAAAGTAAACTGCACTGATTTTCTTAGATGCAACTAACATCTTTGATAGTTTTAACTGAATTTTCTTCTTTAGAGTTCTGGAAGGTATGAATTTTGGAGATAATTTTATTAAATACGTAAGATTGATTTTTACCTCATAAAAAGCCCAAATAATTGTTAATGGAGAATTAACAAACAAACAAAAAAAACTTAGTGAGATTTGTGAGTTTTTTCTCACTTTCTGAGAAAAAAGAAGACAAAAATGTTTGCTGTCTCCACTCTTGTTCATTTTAGTTATCCAGATAACAGAACAGAGTCATAAGATGAGAGAATAGTGGAAATAAAAATTAAAAACAAACTTGTAAGGGTATTTGTCAATGACCTGGCTATAGTGTTTGGAGGATCCATTAGAGACATTAACAGGAAAATTAAATGACTTGGTTTGCTGGTAAGTTTTAAGATTAATAATTGGAAGATGAAGATATTAAAAATCTAAAAAGATTGAGAAAAAAGTAAAATATTTGGGTATTATTAAATAGATTTTAAAAACAATTTTATTAGGTTTAGTGCCATACTGAGAATATGGAATAGATGTATATTCAGGCTGTGCTCAAAAATACATTTCACAGAAGAGAAACAAAAGACAAAGACAAATGGTTAAGACACCAGAATCATTGTAGAATCACCAAAGGGAACTATAAAATTAAGTCAAGGTAGAAACTAATGACAGGATATAGTTATCAATGGTTTTTCCATTTACAGTTATTAGAAAGATTTAAAATGGATTAAAAGACTTATGGTATGAAGCAAAGTAAGACAGAATTTGAAATGCAATTTCATACTGATTAGGAACATGTGATTACTAAAATATATGAACTTTTATTGAAATTTAAAATGGAACAACAGGTTAAACATGTATGACAAAGTGGGCTAAGAATTTTGGTTATAATATACAGATGGCTCAATGGGAAAATATGTGGTCAAAAGGGTTGAAACTCCTATTTTGATCTTAAAGATAATTTTTATGAAATGATGTATTGTTGGTACATGATGCCAGAGAAATCTAGAATGTACTTCAAGTATGAAGCTGGTGGATGCAATTAGAAAACTGTCATGGAAAATTATCTCAATCTATGATTATTGCAGCAAGACTATTATATGCACACATATGGAAAGATTTGACATTACCCACTTATGGAAGGTTGGTGAAATTGACAAAACTTGCTGAGGTGGCTAAACTGACCAATTTGAGAAAGGTCATTACTGACATTCACTAGTCTAAAATAGCATAGATTTTTTTTTTTAATGTTATGGAAACTCAGACACAAACAGGTTATCACATTCAGCCATTTTATAATTTATTTCAAGTATGTATTAATTGCCCTTTTATTAACCAAGGATGGGAGTTAAAAATGGAGAACAAACCCAGCCATCCTTTCATAAAATTCCATAATTTAACTTAGTCCAATCATCCTAGATCCGTGATGGCAAACCTATGGCACGAGTGCCACAGGTGGCACGCCTAGCCATATAGGTGGGCACACGAGCTCAGCTCCAGCGTATATGTGCGCACCGGCCAGCTGATTTTCGGGCCTTCTGGGCCCACTGGAAGTAGGGAAACAGGCTGTTTCCTGCCTTCCGAGGGCCTTAGGGTGGTGGTGGGGAAGGCCCATTTTTTTCTCTCCCCAGCCTCCAGAGTCTTTCTAGGAGCCTGGGGAGGGCGAAAACGGCCTCCCCACCACGGAGGCCCTCGAGAGGCCAGAAATGGCCCGTTTGCCTGGGGAGAGAGAAAAACGGGCCTACTGGACCCACCATGCCATCACGTGCCAGGAGCGGGGGGGAGTAGGGAGGGGTTGTGTGCGCATGCGCGGGGTGCATAGAATTATGGGTATGGGCACGCATGCACGCGACCCACCCACCCCGGTTCCTGGCACGCGATGGCAAAAAGGTTAACCATCACTGTCCTAGATGATTGTAATATCCATTCTCTTTTGCCAGAGATATCAGTTTTCATTTTCTGAGAGTGCATGAGACATAGGAATATTTTGTCTCTAATACTTCTGCCAATGCTATGAGCAATTACATAATGTTATTACAGAGTACACTTATATACAGTTTCATCGGAGAACAAAATATTGTTATGGTACTTAGACCTACAGGATGAGCAAGGCTTGGGTGCAGATCGGAAATGGCTACAATATTTTGTGACGAAATGGAATACGCCATTCTTTTTACCTAAAATTGGAGAAACCATAAGTCAGAATGTCCTTTTAAAAACAGATTCAACTATTTATCTTATTTAACATATTTAAGTATTCCTAAAGCTCTTGTTTTTTCGGAACAGTGCTTGACACTGATAGATATTGAGATTAGATATATGGAACTGCATGGGCTGAGGAAAAAAAAACATAATTCAGCCTCCCAATAAAAGGATTTATAGTTGTATTTATCCATTTTGTAAAGCCATGAATTGTTTTAACCACGGGTTGTTGAAGAAGACATAGTGATCTAGTCTATGACTTACTTCATATGGAATTAGCATATTTACATGATATGTTGTGATTTGTACATGATGTATGGATTTACATAATAATTAAAGCAAACTATTTACATGGCTCAAACAAGACTCAGTTTGACATGTATCTGACTCAATTCCGTCACACAAACCATAGTTTACACGTCCCATTCATGTGAAGTTGAGACAATACATTGTGCCAATGACTTAGTACCACTGTCGCTGTCAAAAAATAGAAAAAATGTGTGGCCTACATTTGAAATATATTTTTAAATGCCGTTTATGCTTTAATCTTGGGCTCCAAAGGAGAAGTCTCTTGGGAGATTGAGGTAAATTCCTCACAGGAACAAAACCCTTTTAAATGATATTGATTTAATTTTTTATTGCAACAGTTTTATGGCCACGCTTTATAGTTTTTTTTTTTAATTCTTGTACTGCTGTCTTTTGGTTGGCATAAACAGGATACAAATGGTATGCCAATGGCTAGAAAGTGGATTGTTATTGTGGTTTTGGGTAGTTTTTAAATTCTATTTGTAGGCTACACAGAACCTTTTGAAAATTGACCTGTTATTGGCACAATAAAAGAAGCATCCTTGTAATGCAAAATTGTGGGGCTTTTGTGAAGAAACGATTTTCTATATAGTTCTCTCTCTGTATATATTTGTTTTATATATTATATAGTAAATATTTATATTTACTACATTTGAGTATAACACAGCTCAAATATAGCAAATGTAAAACAGCCAGTATGGCAAGTGTGTGGGGCAGCTGCGTATTTTATTTTACTTTCTTTAATTTAGCCGCCCCCCCCCAAGTGTAAGGACTAGAGTACCCAGAATCCCCAGCCTGCATGGCCAAGGACAGCTGGGAATTTGGAGAATTGTCTCCCCATTTTCATTTGGCTGACAAGAAGGCCGGAAAGGAGCCCAGACCCAGCTTTTTAAACAATGTAAAACATGGGGGTGTGAATAACGTGCGTAAAGAAAACATTGTTTTATTTTTAAACAGTTCCTTTAAAAAGGCAAGGAACGCGCGAACCGACAAGCCGCCTCAGAGCGCCACTCTCCTCAGCGCAATCGGCGAAGGGTGGAGGGGAGAAAAAAAAAAAAAAAAGCAGCGTGTCTCTCCGTGCGCAGGCGCGGCACTCCGAAACGCTGGATTGGCACTGCGCAGGCGCGCCTTCTCTTTTCTCCCGGACTCTTTTAAATGCCCCGCGGGTAGTTGCGACGACGCCCCCTACCGGACGCGATGTTTAGAATGGCTCAGCCTTTGCAGGAATGCCATTCCCCATCCTTGCTTGCTCTCGAGAGATTCGAGTTCAGAACTTTTGTGGAAGGAAGTTCGGTGGGTTCGCACAGTGTTCCAAACCCTAAACCTGGGACAACGTATTGTGCTCCCCTAAGGATACAAGTGCGACCCTAATTCGGGTTGCAAAAAGTTGGATAGATTACAGTGGTAATAACTAAGGTTGAGAACAACTGTATTGTGGCTTGAGCAGAGCAGAGGTGGAAAGGACTTTGGAGGTCTTCTAGTCCAACCCCCTGCTCAGGCAGAAGACCCTCTACCAGTGGTGAAATCCAATTTTTTTTACTACTGGTTCTGTAGGCGTGGCTTGGTGGGAGTGGCAGGGGAAGGATACTGCAAAATCTCCATTCCCACCCCACTCCAGGGAAAAGATACTGCAAAATCCCCATTCCCTCCCCACTCCTGGGGCCACCCAGAGGTGGTACTTGCTGGTTCTCTGAACTATTCAAAATTTCCTCTACCAGTTCTCCAGAACCTGTCAGAACCTGCTGGATTTCACCCCTACTCTACCATTTCAGACAAGTGACTGTCCAGGTTAAAAGAAATGCTCAGATTGCAATTTGGTTTCCCAGCACAGAATAGAATGAATGAGCTGGAAGGGACCTTGGAGAACTTCTAGTCCAACATCCTGCTCAAGCAGGAGATCCTATACTATTTAAGATGAGTGACTGTCCAGGCTCTTCTTAAAAACCTCCAGTGATGAAGAACCCATGATTTCTGGAGGCAAGGTGTTCCACCGGTTAATTGTTCTCACTGTTATAAAGTTTCTCCTTAATTCCAGGTTGCTTTTCTCCTTGATGAGTTTCCATCCATTGTTTTTTGTCTTGCCTTCTGGTGCTTTGGAAAATAAATTGACCCCCTCCTCTTTGTGGCAGCCTCTCAAATATTGGAATACTTTTATCATGTCTCCCTTAGTCCTTCTTTCCTCTAGACTAGCCAAACCCAAATCCTGCAACCATTCTTCATATGTTTTAGTCTCCAGGCCTCGTTGCTCATCAGTTGCTCTTCTCTGAACTTCTCCCAAAGTCTCAACATCTTTTTTGTAGTGTGGTGACCAAAATTGTATCCCAGTATCCCAGGTGTGGTCTTACTAGGCTTTATAAAGCAGTACTAAATACTTCACGTGATTTAACAGATTAACAGAATTGGCAAGGACCTTATAGGTCATCTAGTCCAACCCCCCCCCTCAAGCAGGAGACCCTACACAATTCTTGACAAATGGCAGTCCAATCTTTTCTTGAAAGTCTCAAGTGATGAAGCTCCCACAACTTCCGAATGCAACTTCTGTTCCATTGGTTGATTGCTCTCTCACTATCAGAAAATTTCTTCTTATTTCCAGGTTGAATCTCTCCTTGTTCAGTTTCCATCCATGATTCCTTGTCTGGCCTTTGGGTGCTTTGGAGAATAGCTTGACCCCCCCCCCCACTCCTCTCTGTGGCAGCCCTTCAGATATTGGAACATTGCTATCCTGTCTCCCCTGGTCCTTCTCTTCACTAGACTAGCTATGCTGAGTTCCTGCAACCGCTCTTCGTATGTTTTGGTCTCCAGTCCCCTCATCATCCTGGTTGCTCTTCTCTGCACTCTTTCTAGAGTCTCAACATCTTTTTTTATAGTGTGGTGACCAAAACTGAATGCGGTACTCTAGATGTGGTCTTACTAAGACTTTATAGAGTGGTATTAGTACCTCCCTTGATCTTGACTGTATCCCTCTGTTAATGCAATTTAGGATTGCATTGGTTTCTTTGGCTACCGCCGCACACTGTTATCTCATATTTAACTGGTTGTCCAGTAAGATTCCAAGATCCCTCTCACAGTTACTGCTATTAAGCCTGGTTTCACCCAATCAATATGTGTAGTTTTGGTTTTTTCTTGCCTGTGTAAAACTTTACTTTTCTGTACATTGAATTTCATTTTGTTAGATTGGGCCCAGTGTTCAAGTGTGTCAAAAAAGAATTTTGATTCTATGCCTCTGTTTATACAACCAACCTCCTGGCCTCTCAGGTCTGTCGGCAAACGTTGTGACCAGGATAGGGCAACATAGTTTTCCCTCTATCTTTTGACTGCTTTTAGTGCCTGGGGTTTTCCACTCAGACATTGGAACATAGCTTAGTGCAGTATTTCTCATCCTTGGCCACTTTTAAGATGGGTGGACTTCAACTCACAGCATGCCCCAGCCAGCTTTGGAAAGAAGCAATGACAAACCAAAAAACTTGATTTTTTTTTTGGGGGGGGGAAATTGCCAAGAAAACTGCAGGAACTTGTCCAGGGGGGTCTCCAAGAATTGGAAAAGAAGGAATTGAAGTGTTTTATAAGCCTTGTTGATTACATTGAAAAAGTAGCCTAAAAGGAAGGCTTGTTTTACTGCCTTAGTTAGATTAGAATAGGGGGAGTGAGGACAATTCATCAGTGGAATGAGTGGCCTCCAGAAGTTGTAGGTGCTCCAACACTGGAGGATTTTAAGAAGAGACTGGACAACCATTTGTCTGAAATGGTGTGGGGTTTCCTGCCTGAGCAAAGGGATTTTACTAGGAGACCACCAAGGTCCCTGCCAACTCTGTTATTCTGTTATCCATTGTACACCAAGTCTAATGTTGTCATTAGACCGCCTTCTGCCGCCGATAGCCTCCCACCGACCAGTACGCTCCCACAGAGAGGGACTCCTCAGGGTGCCGTCAGCCAGGCAATGTCGGCTGGCGACCCCCAGGGGGAAGGCCTTCTCTGTGGCAGCTCCCACTCTCTGGAACTATTTGCCCCCGGAGATACGAAGGATATCGGATCTCCGGGTCTTTCGCCGTGCCCTAAAAACTTTTCTTTTCCATCAAGCAGGTGTGAAACACCCCCCCCTTTTTTTTAGCCTTTTAAATTGTCAATGGGTTTTAGTTTGAATGTTTTAAATTTTGGGCCGAAGTCATATAATTCTTTTAAAAATTTTAAATTTTGTATTGGTATGTGTTTTAGTTCTGGCTGTGCACCGCCCTGAGTCCACTAGAAGAAGGGCGGGATACAAATTGAATAAAATAAATAAATAAATATAATTTATTGAAAAATAGCAGGAGTTGTTTGTTGTTGGGACGCCTTAAACTTTGCCCACCTTCAGATCAAGCTGAAGACAACCTTATAAATGATTCACTTTCAGTGTAACCTTAGCAAATATGAAGCAAACACAATCCAAACATCAGGAGCAACAATTGAGAAAATAAAGACTACTTGGCTGTGTATGAAATGGATTATTTTTCATTGCTACTCTGAGCATTATTGTAAGTTCCGCTGTGTTCAATGGCTATTACCCCGTAGTAAATCTGTTGTAGGATATTTAGTGACAGGTTGTATTGGAAAATGCTGAGCGCCAGGTTCAAATTGCTTAGCAAGGTTATTGCTGTGAGGGACTCTGAAACCTCTAAGAAAGGTGCAAAATTTTATCAATAGCTATAATTGTTAGAGGCCATCCAATTTCTTCTTCCTATTGTGAATTGCTAATTGTTAACTGTTTTAGAGTTTTCTCATAATTTGTATTCTTTTTTTTTATTTATTATATTACTAGTCCTTTTCTTGTGCATGGTCTGAGACCGAGAAAACAAAACGATTTGATTTGAATGTAGTTTTTACAATGTTTAAAAATTGATTTCTACTTAAACACAGTGGAATAATAAGATTTTGAAAACAACATACTTTTTAGCTGAAGAAGCACTTGAAGATTAAAGCATTATTTTATTATACTATTTTAAGACAACATGTACCCTGGGCAAAGAAAGCTGTTGAATAATTAAGCACTTTTCTTAACAATAAAATAAAGTTCAGTATAAAAAAAGCTAAGTGCTTGGTTGAGAGACTACCAAGAAATCCTAGGACTGGAGGTTAACAGAATAATAGAATAACAGAGTTGGAAGGGACCTTGGAGGTCTTATAGTCCAACCCCCGGCTCAAGCAAGATACCCTATACCATTTCAGACAAATGGTTGTCCAATCTCTTCTTAAAGACTTCCAGTGTTGGAGCATTCACAACTTCTGGAGGCAAGTTGTTCCACTGATTGATTGTTTTAACTGCCAACAAATTTCTCCTTAGTTCCAGGTTGCTTCTCTCCTTGATTAGCTTCCATCCATTGCTTCTTGTCTGACCTTCTGGTGCTTTGGAGAATAGCTTGAACCCCTCCTCTCTGTGACAGCCCCTCAAATATTGAAAGACTGCTATCATGTCACTTGTCAGGGTTCCAAGTAACACCCCCAACGAAAAAAGACTCTGAGGCTTGAAGTTCCTCAAAGTTCCATTTTATTAGAGATGTCATATTGGCACATCTGGGAAAACCCGAATCTGAACGTTTCCAGGTTTTCCCCAACCAAAAGAAAGTTCAAGTCCCTGTCCAGCATCCACATGTCCATCACATGGCCCAATCCAAGCATCGTCCCAACTGGAGATGCCTCCCAGTTCCAGCCCTCCAGGTGCAGGGCAAGATGTCCTTGACTCTCTGAGAAAGGAATGTTATTATGACTATATATCACCCTGGCTCCACACAATCCCCCTCCCAGTTTCTCACAGTAGTAAATATGGCAGGCCTGAAGATCCAATGAAAAAGATGGCTTCCAGGGCTGATATTAGTCCTTCTTTTCATTAAACTAGACATATCCAATTCCAGCAACCATTCTTTATATGTTGCACTAGGTTAGACAGGTTATACAGGGAAGTAGAAAAAAAAAAACATGTAATGAAAGTAATGGCATGATAAAAAGTCTCCAGGGATTGAAGTGTGTATCATCGTCATCTCCATCTCCCCCCATTCCAAGCAGATATCCCCAACTGTAGACCTTCCTCATATGAGGGTTCCTTAACCTCTGATCATTTTAGGTGGCTATACATGTAGATATCTAAGTGGTGTGTTGGGCTAGAGGTGGAGCTCTTGCCTCCCAATCAGGAGGCTGTGAGTTTGATCCTAGGTATAGAGGCAGATATTTCTCTCTGGGCACAGTGAGAATATACTGTATCTGCTGAACAAAACTCCACATTGGCGACAGGAAAGGCATCCGGCCAGTAAACACACAGCTCCATTCAGTTGCCCAGACTCCACCCTGCAAAGGATTATGGGGTCATAAAAAGGAGATGATGATGATACCTAAAAACTCTTCTGAAGCGCAATGACCAAAAACTGCACACAGTGGTCAAATGCAAGCAGAATTATTAAGTGACATTGTGGCTTCAAGTTCTGTATACAAAGATGCCAAAAGCTTTGGATTTTGGGTCTGCGCAGAAGGAAAATGGAAGAAAGAACACAACAGCCCCAAACTCTGTAATGCGGAAACATTTTAGTACTTCGTTTGAAAAAACAAAACAACCCCCCCCCGCTATATATTGCTTTACTCTGAAAATCTGTTTTCGCTCATCCATAGCAGAGGTACATAAGCCCCTTTACTTCTAGAGTTGTCTTCCAACCAGACAGCAAAAACAGACTGGAAGATGATACTATCTGGCCTTGGAAATCTCTTCCAATTAGAGCAAATTTTCAACTTTTGTCGGAAGAATCCATACAAGGGAGATTCAAGTTTCCTGCATTTGTTTTCAACTCACCGCCTCCATTCAAACAAGAAGCAGGAGAGAAGAAAAGGCACGGATCAAATTACTGGCATATGACATTCTTCCGGATATGTGGTGAGTTATTTTTTTTGGTCTTCTGTCTATTATCTAGTTTTGGCTGCATCTAGTGTATAGTTTTCATGGGGTTTTTTTTCCTGACACCAACATGGATTGAATTATTATGAAAAAGCTTAATTCAAAAAGAGGAGGCAGAGGTAAAAAGAAAGGATGAATCTTGTGGTTATCTGAATAACTTCTTTCTTTCCCTTTGGCGGAAAAAAAAATCAAGCACAGATCTGCTGAATTGGTGGTTCATATACATCTAGTACAGAAATGGGGGTTTTCTAGATCAAGTTTCGGAGTGCTTTGCTAGGGGTCATATACCCAAATCAAGCAACAATCAGAATCAAGGAGTGATGGAGCATTACTGCCTGAATTCATTTATTCGTCCAATTTAAATTCCACCTTCCCAAAGGGGGTGGGGGGATGGTGGATTGAAGATGGCTTCACGAAAATTGCAGCTAAGGACTACAGTGGGATGAAGAACCAGCAAGTAGACCAGGAAAGGAGAAGACCTGAGATAACTTACTCCAGATAGTTGCTTCTTGTGAGGAGATTGCAAGACAGCAATCTTTGGAGGGCTTTATGTTCTGGAAAATAAGGAAATAACTATCTTGCGGTTTAACAGATTAACAGAGTTGGAAGGGACCTTATAATGTTTTATGATGTTTGTGTATCTATATTTTTTCTTGACTGTACACCGCCTTGAGTCCTACGGGAGAAAGGCGGTATAGAAATATAATAAATAATAAATAAATAAATAAGTCATCTAGTCCAACCCCCCGCTCAAGCAGGAGACCCTATAACATTTCTGACAAATGGCAGTCCAGTCTCTTCTTGAAAGCCTCCAGAGATGAAGCTCCCACAACTTCCGAAGGCAACTTCTGTTCCATGGGTTGATTGCTCTCACTGTCAGAAAAGTTCTCTTTATTTCTAGGTTGAATCTCTCCTTGATCAGTTTCCATCCATTATTCCTTGTCTGGCCTCTGGGTGCTTTGGAAAATAACTTGACCCCTTCCTCATTGTGGCAGCCCCTCAAATATTGGAAGACTGCTATCATGTCATCCCTGGTCCTTCTCTTCACTAGACTAGCGATGCCCAGTTCCTGCAACCATTCTTCCTATGTTTTAGCCTCCAGTCCAGTGGTGGGTTCCTCCCGGTTCGGTCTGGTTCGGCCGAGCCGGTAGCGGTGATGATATGACGTCACCAAACCGGTTCTCCCCCCCCGCCCTCCCACCCCCCACTCCCCCACGTTATTCTTATCTTTTATTTGGTCCCACCCCCAATCTATTGCTGCCTCCTGAATCCCAGCTGATGACTAGAGGGAAAAAAAACTGTTTAAACTCTTGCCGCGGGGCTTCAAAGGGCCGTCCTACAGCTGATCAGTGTTCAAAGCAAACAAATGAGTCGGGTGGTAAGTGCGAGGACCTTCCAGAAATGACTCTGACCAGCTAGCCACGCCCATCTAGTCACATGACCTCCAAGTCATACCCATAAAATAAGCCATGCCCACAAAACCGGTAGTAAAAAAAATTAGAACCCACCCCTGCTCCAGTCCCCTAATCACCTTTGTTGCTCTTCTCTGCCCTTTTTCTAGAGTCTCAACATCTGTTTTATAGCGTGGGGACCAAAACTGGATGCAGTATTCCAGGTGTGGCCTTACTAAGGCTTTATAGAGTGGTATTAGTACCTCACTTGATCTTGATTGTATCCCTCTTTTAACTCAATTTAGGATTGCATTGGCTTTTTTGGCTACCACTGCACACTGCTGACTCATATTATTATCATATTATTTGGTCAGCACCTTCCATTAAATTCACTCGTTTCCTTTTCTAATCACTTTTGTGGATTGCTGCATTCATCTTTGAATCTAGTCTGTTATCAATTCCGGCTTGCTAGAAGTTCTGGAATTGGAAGAGACCGGTGGTAAGAAGGAGCAAGGAACAGAAATGGGTTTTCAAATACTTTTTTTTTTTTAAATTGCTTTCTTCCACAGCATCCAGGAAAAACAGGCATTTCCTCTCTGATCATCAGCATGCAGCTCTGTTGCTTCTGGAATTGTGAATTTATTTGTAAAGATAACTCATCAGTGCTCCAGAAATTTGAGAACATACATTTTTTTCCTTGGATTGCTTTGTATGATGGGCCTTTTATCTTCTTGCTGTTCCATCTGGCAGGGCTTTACATCAATTTCTATGATGTTACAGTGTTAAAAGTTTCATTTTAGATTTTTTTTTCTATAGATTTCCTGCCCCCCCTTCCCTTCCTTTTCGCGAAGGGGGGAAAAACAATTCAATACAGTGGAAAAGAAGATCAGCCATATCATTGCATTTGACAGGCAGTGGAGTTTCAAGCTGGGAAACTTTTGGGGATTGAAAAGGCCCTTCATTTCCTGGCTCCTTTTCAGAGGGGTGGGTGGGTGAGTGGGGGGTAATAGTCAGTCCAGCGGCTTTGATCAGGGGACCGTTTGGGGGCACGGGGCTGAGATGGATGGGAAAAGAGAAGACACAGTTTCAGCCTGCATTAAATGGAGAATTTAATCATTGGCAGCAACCATCTGTCCCGTCTCTCAGACCAAGCAAAGGGAGCCTCACCATTTCCTGAGCCTATTTCAGTGCGTGCAGAGTCGGGTGGGAAATTCCTTTTCTTGGATGGATTTCTTTAGATTTCTATCTGTCTTCCAGTTATAAAAAGAAAGCAAAACGGAGGAAGGAGAAAACGTTGGGATCGAGGGAATGCCTACATTTTAATGTGAAAAAAACCTTTTCAGCTGGTCTTAAAAGAAAGGTACCTGGAAGCATATACCCTGCACCAGTTTTGCTTTAATGGTAATACTTTTTGGGCTGTCTGAAAATCGACTTTTTGCAAAATTAGTGAAGGTTTGCAAACAATGCAGCTAAAGAAATGCATTGCAGCAGGGAAAAAAGCAAACTACTTACCGTATTTTTCGGAGTATAAGACACACCGGAGTATAAGGCGCACCTTAGTTTTTGGGGAGGAAAATAGGGGGGGGAATTCTGCCTACCCGGTATTCATCTGGCTAGTGTCCGTAGTCTGGTCAGTTTCAGCACATTAGTTCGCTCACTGGTTTTGAGCGTTGGGGATAAAAAACAGCTTCTAAAGCACAGCTGATCTTCGGAGAGAGAAGCAATGAGAAAAACAGGCTAAGCGAGGAAGAAAAAGCTACATTTGGAGTATAAGACGCACCCAGATTTTCAGCCTCTTTTAGGTGGAAAAAAAGTGTGTCTTTTACTCCGAAAAATACGGTAGTTCATTTTTTGCATCTCTCTTTACCCAAAAGGAAAAACAACAACAACAATCCAACCTTTCAAAAGCAGTACGTTAAAACACAGATTAGGGATACAAATCAAAATAAGGAAGGAAATGATAAGACAGCATCTTTCTACTCTAGACAAGTTCAAATCACCTGGACCTGATGGATGACATTCCAGAGTTCTGAAGGAGCAGGCAGACGTGATTTTGGAAGCATAGGATAGGATAGGATAGGATAGGATAGGATAGGATAGGATAGGACAGGACAGGACAGGACAGGACAGGACAGGACAGGACTGGACTGGACTGGAATGGAATGGAATGGAATGGAATGGAATGGAATGGAATGGAATGGAATGGAATGGAATGGAATGGAATATTAGAATGAAGAATAGAATAGAATAGAATAGAATAGAATAGAATAGAATAGAATAGAATAGAATAGAATAGAATAGAATAGAACAGAACAGAACAGAATATTAGAATGAAGAATAGAATTGAAAAGAATATTAGAATGAAGAATAGAATAGAACAGAACAGAACAGAATATTGGAATGAAGAATAGAATAGAATAGAATAGAATAGAATAGAATAGAATAGAATAGAATAGAATAGAATAGAATAGAATAGAATAGAATATTAGAATGAAGAATAGAATAGGACAGGACAGGACAGAATAGGAATGGAATGGAATGGAATGGAATGGAATGGAATAGAATAGAATAGAATAGAATAGAATAGAATAGAATAGAATAGAATAGAACAGAACAGAACAACAGAACAGAATATTAGAATGAAGAACAGAACAGAACAGAACATTAGAATGAAGAACAGAACAGAACAGAACAGAACAGAACAGAACAGAACAGAATAGAATAGAAGCTGTAAGGGACCTTGGAGGTCTTGAAGTGTGAAAAAGAGTCATAAGTTATTTTTTTCAGTGGTGTAATAACTTTGAATGGTCACTAAACAATCTATTGTAAATTGAGGACTACTGGTGATTCCATAATCCCTGTGATATCTATTTCTTAACCTGTTCTGGCCTGAAGGGCTGGCAGTTTGGCTGTTTAGTTAGAGCCAAGCCAAGTGGAAAGAACAGAACAAGAGTAAAGTGGAAGGCCCACAGAAGGTCCAAGCCACAAAATGACCCTTTTGCCAGGGGACATTAGATGCGACTTTGCTCCCAAATGCCACATAACGGTTTTCCTTGCCTAGCTTCCTTGCCTTCTTGGAATCACTGGGCCGTGTCATTAATCCGGACTTATTTTCCTTTTAGGAGTTATTGCTGCACCAGACCCATTCACCGCTTTGCAAGTCAAGAAGATGTTTAAACAGGTTCCTCTGTGACTTCTTACATCAAGCTCTTTGTGCTACTTATGGCGTTCGGTTACAGATCCGTGTGACTGATGCACAACATACTTTCCGACTTCATAAATCTCTTCAGGTAGAGGGAAAAAAACAACGCGTCAATCTTGGGGCTTTGCATATACTTTGTAAAGGATTTACTCTCAATCAAAGGCGCCCTGGGGAACATGGATTCAGTAGCCCTAACTGATTTCATGTGAAAGGTGAAGGTTCACCCAGGGAAAGAGGAAGTAACATTTCTTACCTGGCTTGCCCCAGTGTTTTTGCCCCCACTGTATTTGTCAAAGTGAAATTTGAAAGCAAATTGCTGCATTGCTGGAGGCAATAGAGCAGGTGTCAGCAACCTGTGGCTCTGGAGTCGCATGTGGCTCTTTGGGCCATCTGCTGTGGCTCCCTGTCAGGTGATCCCACCACTGGCTAGCCCTGCCCCTCACCTTCCCCTTCCAGTCACTCCTCGCCTGGCTTGAGAAGGGCGACGGCGGGGGATGGAGAAGCGGCCAGGGCAGAGTCAGAGAGATACAGAGAGAGGGGGAGAAAGAGAGAGACACATAGAGAGATACAGAGAGAGAAGGAGGGAGGGAGGAAGGGAGAGATGTCAAAAGGGTTTTGTGGTTCCCGGTGTTTTTTAACAACCAGTTCTCTGCCCTAATGACCGGCTAGGTAGGTGTGGGTGGGTGGGTGGGTCATGTGACTGGTGGAAGTGAGTGACGTCGAATTGGCCACGCCCACCCAAGTTTTGTGGCTCCCGGTGTTTTATTTTCTGTGGGAAATGGGTCCAAATGGCTCTTTGAGTGTTTAAGGTTGCAGACGCCTGCAATAGAGCAAATAAATTTCAGTTAACCCTGTATTCAAACAAACAAAAATCCTGCATTTTTTTAAATCAGGTATGGTATTATTCATTTTGTGCCAAGGAAATTGGCTTTAAGATTGCTTTAAGATAGTAAACTGAATGTTGCTGAATTTCTCATGGCCGGAATGTGCTCTTAAGTGACGAGACGGGCCAAAGATTCAGCAGGGATATCTCTGCAGATTCCAGTCCCGTTATTTCCAATAAAAAGGTAAGCTCAGAAACACTCTTGGGGGAAAAAAATAGGAAAGAAATTATCAAGCATCCCCACAATGTGGTACAGTAGGAAAATGTTCATTTTGCAGCCTAGGAAAACAGAAAACTTTTGAGGTAGATTTTGACACATCACTAATTTTATTGAAGACTTGGAGAGTTTAGATACGAGTATATATACTGTATATATATGTGTATATATAGTTCAGGGGTTAAGACACTGAGCTTTTTGATTGAAAGATTGGCAGTTAAGCGGTTCGAATCCCTAGCGCTGTGTAATGGGGTGAGCTCCCATTACTTTTCCCAGCTTCTGCCAAGCTAGCAGTTCGAAAGCACGTAAAAAATGCAAGTAGCAAAATAGGGACCACCTTTGGTGGGAAGGTAACAGCGTTCTGTGCGCCTCTGGCGTTGAGTCATGCCAGCCACATGACCACGGAGACGTCTTCGGACAGCGCTGGCTCTTCGGCTTTGAAACGGAGATGAGCACCGCTCCCTAGAGTCGGGAACGACTAGCACGTATGTGCGAGGGGAACCTTTACCTTTACCTTTTATATATATAGTAAGATACCGAGAGTGTATGCACCAAGACAAATTCCTTGTGTGTCCAATCACACTTGGCCAATAAAGAATTCTATTCTATTCTATTCTATTCTATTCTATTCTATTCTATTCTATTCTATTCTATTCTATTCTATTCTATTCTATTCTATTCTATTCTATTCTATTCTAGATGGACAGTTGTTTATTGGCTGAAGATCTCACTTAATATTTTTTAGGAGAGTAAATGGAAGTAAACTTTCCTAAAATAGGGCTTTCCTATATTCTATATGCCGGCGAAAGATTTCTGTTTCATTCCTTATTTGTGGTGAAGGCCAATTTCATTTATAATCCTTAGATTAACACTATTGCCCTCTGATCAGGGGTGAAATCCAGCAGTACTGGATTTACAGTTACAAGTAAATGAACGAAGGGCAAATGTAATAGAAACAAACTGAAAACTGCTAGAAGGATTTCCACCAACCTGAGTTGAACGTTGTTAGTTTTTGACGCTTTAAGGCACCAACATTCTTGGAGATTGAATTATATATAATTATGGAACACATCAGAGGTGGGTTTCAGCAGATTCTGACAAGTTCTGGAGAACCGGTAGTGGAAATTTTGAGTAGTTCAGAGAACCAGCAAATACTTCCTCTGGCTGGCCCCAGAGTTGGGTGGGAATGGAGATTTTGCAATATCCTTCCCTCTGGAGTGGGGTGGGAATGGAGATTTTGCAGTATCCTTCCCCTACCATGCCCACCAAGCCACACCATGCCCACCAAGCCACGGAACGGTTACTACCACAGAACCGGTAGTAAAAAAATTTGGATTTCACCACTGCCTCTGATGTAATTTTGGTTGCTTGTTACACAGGTAGTCCTTGAGTTACGACCTTTCGTTTACTGACTGTTCAAAATTACAACGGCACTGAAAAAGGTGATGATCACTCCTCTCACTTATGACTGTCACAAAATCCCCAGGGTCACATGATCAAAATTCGGAGCCCTTGGCAACGGGCATGTATTTAGGATGGTTGTGGGCATACCGGAGTCATGTGACTGCCATTTGTGACATTCCCAACCGGCTTCCCACAGTGTGGGAAGCTGGATTGGTTAATGATTGAGTAAAGTCCTATTGTACTCAAGTCATCAAAAACACCAAAGACTTAAGCAGAGACTTGGAAAAAGAAACAGCTTTTATTTGGCCAAGCAAAATAGGTGGATGGTTCCCCAACACAAAGGCAGCAAGCATGCAAGGAAGAAACCACACCAAGGAAGAACATCTTCAGTGTTTCTCAACCTTGGTAGCTTGAAGATGGGTGGACTTCAACTCCCAGACTCCCCCAGCCAGCACCGCTGGCTGGGGGATTCTGGGAGTTGAAGTCCACCCATCTTCAAGCTACCAAGGTTGAGAAACACTGTCTTATACATTCATGTAACCAATCAGAGATAATAGCCTTTGACCCAACCCAAGGTAGTTCCTTGTTCTTTGGATGTGTCTTATCTATTCATCTTATCTATTGAGCATTCCTTATTCTTTGTGTGTTTGTGCCCTTCTTATCTATTTTGACTCAACCCTGAGTAGCTCTTTGATCAGTCTCATTCGAGACAATGAATGAATCTGCATACAGACGAGAGGTTGAACAACTAGCCTCATGGTGTGACCGGAACAACCTGGAACTGAACACGCTCAAAACCGTAGAAATGGTGGTGGACTTTAGGAGAAACCCTTCCATACTTCCACCTCTCACAATACTAGACAACACAGTATCAACAGTAGAGACCTTCAAATTTCTAGGTTCTACCATATCGCAAGATCTAAAATGGTCACCCAACATCAAAAACTTCATCCAAAAAGCACAACAAAGAATGTTCTTTCTGCGCCAACTCAGAAAGCTCAAACTGCCCAAGGAGCTGCTGATACACTTCTACAGAGGAATTCATGAGACTGTCATCTGAACCTCTATAACTGTCTGGTTTGGTTCTGCAACCCAACAAGACAGACACGGACTTCAGAGGATAATTAGAACTGCAGAAAAAACAATGGCTACCAACCTGCCTTCCATGGAGGACCTGTATACTGCACGAGTCGAAAAGAGGGCTGTGAAAATATTTACCGACCCCTCGCATCCTGGACATAAACTATTTCAACTCCTACCCTCAAATTGACGCTATAGGGCACAGCACACCAGAACAACTAGACACAAGGACAGTTTTTTCCTGAATGCCATCATTCTTCTAAACAAATAATTCCCTCAACACTGTCAAACTATTTACTAAGTCTGCATTACTATTAGTCTTCTTATTGTTCCTATCACCCATCTCCTCCCACTTACGACTCTATGACTGTAACTGTTGCTGTATCCTTACGATTTATATTTATATTGTTTCCTGATTGCTTATTTGTACCCTATGACCATCATTAAGTGTTGTACCTTATGATTCTTGACAAATGTATCTTTTATTTTATGTACACTGAGAGCGTATGCACCAAGACAAATTCCTTGTGTGTCCAATCACACTTGGCCAATAAAAAATTCTATTCTATTCTATTCTATTCTATTCTATTCTATTCTATTCTATTCTATTCTATTCTATTCTATTCTATTCTATTCTATTCTATTCTATTCTATTCTATTCTATTCTATTGAGCATGATGTTCCTGGCATCAGCGCAGCAAGTAGAAGCAAATAGCTGGAGTTAGAGTAAATCTAATTACTATGTCCCTTCAATTGCATAATTCACTTAATAACTGCAGTGATTCATTCAACATGGCAAAAAAAAAAAATCAGATGTGACTTACTTAGAACTGTCAACTTGCAAAGCATTTCTAGTCTGCTCTCGAGTTGCCATGCGTAGAAAGGGGAGATAACTGATGGAGCAATTCAGCAGCCACATACCTTCCTCCAAAGTTGGATCTCAGATTACCAGAGCCAGTTTCTGAGACGTGGTTTCTACAGCCCGGAAAGTGCCTTGTTGGAGAATGTGATTTATGACACAGCCTGAGAGGAGGGGGGGAAACAGGGTCATAGTTGAGCTGTAAATTACATGCTGCAGAGTTGACTACACTTGGGAAGCTGCCAACTTATTTAAAAAAAAATTACAAAAGCTGCCCATAGTTTCATATTTTCATATATTCATAAATTCGAGATAAATTCGAGATAAAATGCATCCCAGTGTGGTCTAGGCTGAAATATGTCTATGCAGTTACAAGCACTTAAAGGTGTACCGTATTGTCTTTCGCTCTTTTTAAAAATACCGCAGAATGAATGAACAAGGGGGCTCATTTTCCCTGCCCTGCTGCCTGCTGCCCTTCGAATGTGCCAGCCCATCAATATTTGATTAGCGGTGCTTAGAGATGGCCATTGATTTCCACCTTCTGCCTTGTTTGACATGGTTAAGTCATGTTCACGTTAGGTGGTTTGGCTTTCATGCCAGATGTCACCCTGTCAATGTCAGGCAAAGGCCAGAGGGAGAAGCAGAAAGGAGAGAAACAAAATTAAAACACAGATCAGTAAATCAGAGCATCAATTTTTTTTAAAAAGTCCTGCTGCTTTTGTACCTTTTTATATTCACTTGCATGCAACTGCATGTAACACAGGGGTGAAATGCTACCAGTTCACTCCGGTTTGGGCGAACTCGGGTGGACCGGTAGTAAAAAAAATGCTTTAAAAAGTAAAATAATGTTCCGACGATCGCGCGGCACAGCTGATTGTCAATCAGCTGTGCAGCATGATCGTCGGAAAACTCGGAACCTTTTTTTCACTTTTTTAAAGCATTTTTTTTACTAACGGTAATAGATAGTAAAAAAATGCTCTAAAAAGTAAAAAAAGGTTCTGACGATTGCGCAGCACAGATGTGATCATCGGAACCTCTTTTTTTTTGACTTTTTTAAAATATTTTTTTTACTAGCTATTCGTGCAAACCGGTAGTAAAAAATGCTTTAAAAAGTTTTTTAAAAAAGTTGGCCATGCCCACCCGGTCACATGATACCCCCCCACCAAGCCACGCCCACAGAACTGGTAGCAAAAACATTTGCATTTCACCGCTGACGTAACACGTACACACACAGAACTTGTGACTGATATGGATAGGCTGGTTAACACATCGATGGCCATTGGAACAAAAAAAAGGCTTGCAGCTTTCACCGCTTTTAAATGGGAATTTTAAATTTGGTTTTAAATTATTGGGGTTTTAAATATGGTTCAGCCAAATTTATTTAATTTGTTTTATCTCTATTTTAAATTTTGTATTTCCATGTTTTATTTTTATGGCTGTTCACTGCCCTGAGTCCTTCGGGAGTAGGGCGGTATACAAATTCAATAAATACAAATACAAAATACAATACAATAAATGTTTCCTTCAAGATATTGGGCAGTAGCCTCATCTCACCAGTATTGTACAAATACCTAGGATGGACAGAGCAATTCTACATCTCCTTGCTGCTTTCAAACACCAATGCATCATCAGTCGTGAGTCCCTTTGCACCAACAAGAGATCTAACTCCATCCCATCATGAATTCCTTATCCGCCGCTAAATTGCTTTGGCTGTTAGTAGTTCAGATTCTTGTAGAGAGCTTCAGCTTGTGATGAATCTTTATACACATTTGAACTGCCTGGATCTCCTGATTTCCCTGGCACTTGACTGCAGGATTTTAATCTCAAGTAAGGCAGGCCAGAGAAGACTGATATTGGGGAAATAGGAGATAGAGCATTTGACTCCTTGAACTCAATGGTCATTTTACATAGGATTCCTTGGAAAGGTTATCCAACAGTTTTGCTCTTCTGATTCTCCCTTCTAATGTAGTATCTTTTTGAGTGTGTTTGTCAGATGTAAATGCCTTATTCTATAATGTGTAAATAATATATGAACGGGGTATCAGGGGTTAACTTATTCTTCACTTCTTAATGTATTCATGATTCACCACTCCCACATCTAGCTCCACCCATTGTATATATAAGGAGCTATTTGCCCCCATTTACTTGCTTCTACCTATGAATATTCAGTGAATATAGAATGCCTATTGTAAATAAAAGGAGATATATTTAAACCTTTAACTCTTACTAAATTTATTGAGTCTGATCCTGAAAAATATTGCAACAAGCTGGTAGCAGAGGATGGTTAATTGACTCAATAAAAACTTAAAAATGTCTAAGAAAGATAGGCCCAACACCAGGGCATACAGCAAAGAAATAGAAACAGAACAAGAAATAATCAACGAATCCACAAATGCGATTTCGAGAGAATCTGAAGAATACACCACTGAAGACGAAGAAATAATAGATGAAAATGATGATGAGGAGGAAATCGAAATAGAGAATAACGAACTCAGGTCAGAGATATTAAAACTATTGAAGAGCCAGAAGAACGATGAAAGCCTCATCGCGAACCTCCAAGATATGCTGAAGAACAGCGGAGCAGCGAGAGAGAAGCACATCACTAATGAAAAATCAAAAGACACCAAAATAGTGAGTGATATGACTACAGAAAATATTGTTGTGAAGAAGAAAACCGGTGATTCCGCGCGAAATTTTGAATGGCAGCCATCTTGGTTTCAACAGACCTCCAGGGTGAGCGAAGCAGAGCCAATCAGAAAGCTCAATTCAAAATTTCTGGCGCGAAAAACATTATCAGACAACGAAAATGAAAAAGAAGACTCTAACACCTCTGAAGAATCAGAATCGGAAAGTGAAGGGGATTCAACAAACAATCAAATAAAATCAGCAATGAAAACGCTTTTTGCTGCTTTTGGACCAAAACTAAAAATTACAAAAAAGCTAACGAAGAAGCGAGCGAGCAAGCCAATGCCTCAAGACCTGCCCGCTCCCATTCTGACTACGAGAGCGACGACGCCCGAACCCAGAGAGCCCTGCCGATACCGCCCCACGCCACAGACCGAAGCAAGCACCAACGCCGTCAAAGGAAGAAGAAGAGCAGCCGCCATCGTCAAGACTCCCAAAATCGAGCCAGAGACCAATTCGTCTGAGGAGGAGCAGAACGAGCGAGCCGCAACGAGGAGAACCTCTCACGACGACTCCATGGAAGAAATGAACAACGCGCATGCGCAAGACTACGCAGACGGTCCGGGAAGACATGAACTGGCGAGGAGACCGTGCAGGCTCGTTGCGAGCATCCCCACGCCGTTTTGTAACTTTCTGCATTTGCGAGACCACGGACTACCTCAGGTTGTAAGTAATGGACCTAATAATGTCGGAAATTTACCCAGTGACTTCCCAAAGCTAAGGATAGATGGCATTAATTTGCAAGAATGGTATCAGCAGCTCCAGGTTGTCTTTATGAAGGAAAACTTACTGTTTTTTATCACTAGTCCCCCAAAAAGACCTTGGACTCTAAAAATAGACTGTTTACACCATAGAGCATTTTTCTTATTAATATCTAGCGTGTCTCCTGCGATGTATCATAGCATTAAGCAAAATATGACTGTATCAGAAATTATTCAATGCATGTTCAATTTGTTTTACAGTGACAGTGTAGCTACCACCACAAGGATGTCTAAAGATTTCTTTTCATCTAGGATAAAACCAGGGGTTTCCATAAGTGAGCATTTAATATCTTTAAACAAAATAAGAGCTGAGCTGCATTTAAGAGGGGAGGTGATTTCAGATCAAACAATGAAAAGTGTTATTATCAACTCACTTGATCCATCATGGGACAATTATATGTCACATTTAGACACAATCAATCTAGGATACTTATCCATAGAAAGTCTATCCAATAAATTAATAGCAGAAGACAATTCAAGAAGGAATCGTTCTAACAATCACATAGAACACAAACCATATAGGAAAGTAGCTTTCCAAGAAAAATATAATGAAACATTTAAATGTCACAACTGTGGATCCAGGGAACACAATAGAAGAGATTGCCCCAAAATTTCAAAAGAAAGACATAGGTCAGAATATAGAAACAAATACAATTATAGACAGTCTTCCATGGATAGACATAGATACAGAAGCCCACCAAATTACAAAGACAATAGAGGGGGCAGAGATAATTCAAAGGATAGAAAATCTGGTTCACTGAATGGATTAAATAAACAAGACAACACTAACACACAGCAGAATGAAAATAGTAATTGGCTTATTGATTCTGGAGCAACTAATCACACCACTAATAACAAAGATATATTGTCTTCATTTGTAGAAGATAAATTTGTAATAAAGGTAGCTAACCAAGAAAAGGTTCAAGTGTTAGGCAGAGGGAATGTAATACTGCCAGGTCTAGGAAAAATAGAGGGGGTATTGCTAATACCTGAAATACCTCATAACATACTAAGTGCCATAAAACTAAGTAGAGATTCTGATATTAACATAGTTTTTTCTAAAGGAAAGGCGACTTTAGAGAAAAATAAAATAGATATAGGCACTGTAATAATTAAAGGAGGCCTACCTTATCTAATAACAAAGGAAAAATGGTTACACAACATTGATTCAAATATGGAAGATTGTATTGAAGTAGATGATGGAAACATTAGCAACAGTGACAATGATGAATGTAAAATATCTCATGATCACAAAGATGTACACAATGAAAAAAAACCAAAAATAGGTAAGCCAATTCATGATGAGTGTGCTCACATCTTACATAGGAAGTTAGGACATGCCAGTTTTCCTGTAGTAAAAAAATGACTGAACACGCAGAAGGTGTCAAAATAAAAAATTGTGAAAACTATTTGGAATGCTCAGTATGTAAATCTACAAAACTAAAGACTAGCCCCAGGCCAAGAAAATCCACCAGATCAACCAACCAAATTTTTGATTTAGTACACATGGACTTAGTTGGTCCACTAACTCCATCAATCACTTATAGAAAACGTTACTTCTTGACCATAGTAGACGATTATAGCCGTTATGGATTTGTCTATACATTAAAACACAAAGACGAAACCTTCCAAAAATTTAAAGAATTTTATAAACGCATAGAAACACAACACAATATCAGAATAAAACAAATTATGACAGATAGGGGATGTGAATTCATGTCTAAAGAATTCTCCCAATGGTTAAAGGACAAAGGAATGTTACATTACACGTCTAGTCCATTTTCTGCGTTCCAGAACGGGATTGTAGAGAGGAAGAACTCAACATTACAAACCATGATTAGATGCACATTGGAAGATGCTGGCTTAAGCAAACAATTCTGGTCAGAAGCCTTACATTATTCCAATTACACACAGAATAGAACCTGGTCCAGCATTGTAAATAAAACACCATACGAAGTAATGTATAATAGAAAACCAAAATTGGCACACATGCACATATTTGGGGTCACTGCAGACGTACACATACCTAAGCAACTGAGAAGAAAGGGAGAAAACGTGTCCAGAAGACTCAGATTTATGGGATATGAGACAGGCACTAAAGGGTACAGATTCATTGATAGTAATAACAAATTTATAGTCTCCAGAACAGCTGTGTTCCATGAACAGGCCAACTGGTCTAAAATACATCTTAATGAAATATTTCCAAGTGACAACAAAGATACAAAATCTCAAGAGAAAGGGACCATAGAAAAGCAAAACATCAACAAATATAAAAACAAAACCAAAACATGGACAAATAGCCAACACAAAATAAAGACAGACACACTAACAAAAAAGGAAGCAAGATATTTGCATGATAACAATAGTAAACCTGAAAAAACAATTAGAAACACCAGAAATCAGATGCCAAATAAATATAAGGACTATATAATGCATATGGATGGTGAGTCAAAGACACCTAATACATATGAGGAAGTGTTAAAACTCCCTCGTGAAGAAAAAGAAAAATGGGAATTAGCAATGAAAAAAGAAATGGAAAGCTTACAAGGACTAAATGTATTTACACCTGCAATCGCACCAAAGGATAAAACAATTATTGGTACCAGGTGGATATATAAAATTAAGAACTTAGAGGGAGGCAATACCCTATACAAAGCTAGACTAGTTGCACAAGGTTATGCACAGAAATATCCGGAGGATTACACTGACACGTATTCCCCCACAGTAAGAACCGAGAGTGTCAAAACAGCTCTAGTGGTAGCATCAGCACTTAATCTCGATGTATTCCAATATGACATACAGACTGCGTACCTACACGCAAAACTAGATAAGGAAATATATGTAAGAGCACCTCACAGTCAATACACAAACAGAAATGAGACTTGGTTGTTAAACAAGAGTTTATACGGGTTAAAACAATCTGGTAAACGATGGTATGATTGCTTAGTAAAAGTACTTAAAACCATGGACTTCAATGCCACCACTGCTGATAACTGTTTTTTCGTTAAAAAGGGTGATGATTACATAGAATTTGTATTGATCTATGTGGATGACATTTTATACATAGGAAAACATAAAGAGAGAAGAGAAACTTTTGTAACTAAGCTAAATGAACATTTCTCATTGAAATCTTTAGGCAAAGTAAACAAATATCTTGGTGTTCAAATTAATAAAACAAAAAGAGGATTCAAACTTACTCAGAGAGATAAGATCATAGAGCTCTTAAACAAATGCAATCTAAGTAATGCCAAACCTTGTGATACTCCTATGCAAACTGACTTTCTAAGAAATACTGATGAATCATCCCCTGAATTCAAAGATAACACATTTTATAGATCAGTCATAGGTTCACTTCTTTATATATCTAATTGGACAAGACCAGATATCGCTTTACCCCTCAATTTATTATCCAGACATGTCAGCAAGCCAACAATGTACCACTGGGAAGCTGTTAAAAGAATATTAAGATATCTGAAAAGTACACTAGACTTTTGTTTAATGTTGGAACCTAACGATAATAAAGAACCAAAGCTTACATGTTATGCAGATGCAGACTGGGCTGGAGACACATCATGTAGAAAAAGTACATCTGGTTATATATTCCTCTTAAATGACTGTCCAGTTTACTGGTACACTGGTAAACAAGAATTAGTGGCCACTTCAACGACAGAAGCAGAATATGTTTGTTTATCTAAAGCTGCAAATAACCTTGTATGGTTTAATGATTTGATTTCAGATGTTTGGAAAAAACCTGCTTTGCCTTTTGTTATGCATGAAGATAATAAAGCAGCTATTGAAATATCCAGATCTGACGCCATTGGACAAAGGTCCAGACACATAGATATAAAATTTAAACATGTGAGACAATTATCTCAGGATGGATTTATTAAAGCTGTGCATTGTGAAACTTCAGAACAATTAGCTGACATATTGACAAAACCTTTACCTGCCAAGCAGCATAAATACTTAACTTCTAAATTGTATGTTTTGTACTGTCCTGAATCTGAATGTAATTGGTGTTGCATAACGAATCGGCATTTAGAGGGGGATTTGTCAGATGTAAATGCCTTATTCTATAATGTGTAAATAATATATGAACGGGGTATAAGGGGTTAACTTATTCTTCACTTCTTAATGTATTCATGATTCACCACTCCCACATCTAGCTCCACCCATTGTATATATAAGGAGCTATTTGCCCCCATTTACTTGCTTCTACCTATGAATATTCAGTGAATATAGAATGCCTATTGTAAATAAAAGGAGATATATTTAAACCTTTAACTCTTACTAAATTTATTGAGTCTGATCCTGAAAAATATTGCAACAGTGTTCAGTTCCAGATTGTTCCGGTCGCACCACGAGACTAGCTGTTCAACCTCCCGTCTGTATGCGGATTCATCGTTGTCTCAAATGAGACCAATCACTGTTGTATCATCTGCAAACTTCAGTAGTTTAACAGATGGATCGTTTGAGATACAGTCATTGGTATATAGAGAGAAGAGAAGTGGAGAGAGCACACATCCTTGGGAGGGGCCCTGTACTAATTGTACAGGTATCCAATGTGATTCTGCTTAGCTTCACCTGCTGCTTCCTGTCTGTTAGGAAGTGTGTGCGACACGATTAAAAAGAAAACCAAATATGCTAAAATGCAAAGAAAGAAAGAAAGAAAGAAAGAAAGAAAGAAAGAAAGAAAGAAAGAAAGAAAGAAAGAAAGAAAGAAAGAAAGAAAGAAAGAAAGAAAGAAAGAAAGAAAGATGTAATTGCTCTCTGTTAAGGTATTGAAAATAGGTGAAGCAGATATCAAAAGAGAAAAGTGGAAGAAGATTTATTTAAACACCGAACTCCAGTCAAGTGCAAGAAAAGGCCAGGGTTTTTTTCTAAAGATATGCTGCAAAGAAGCTGAACATCACAATAGAACGAGAAAGAGTTTTAAGACAACAGTTTTCAAGAAGAGATTTGATAGCCATTTGTCCAGGATGGTATAAGAACTCCAGCTTTGAGGCAGGGGGTTGGACGAGAAGACCTCCCAAGCAGTGGTGAAATCCAAATTTTTTTACTACTGGTTCTGTGGCCGTGTTTTGGTAGGCATGGCAGGGGAAGGATACTGCAAAATCTCCATTCCCACCCCACTCCAGGGGAAGGATATTGCAAAATCCCCATTCCCACCCCACTCAAGGGGAAGGATATTGCAAAATCTCCATTCCCACCCCACTCTTGGACCAGCCAGAGGTGGTATTTGGTTCGGTTCTCCGAACTACTCAAAATTTCCGCTGCCGGTTCTCCGAACTGCTCAAAATTTCCACTGCCAGTTCTCCGAACTGCTCAAAATTTCTGCTACCAGTTCTCTGAACTACTCAAACTTTCCGCTGCCGGTTCTCTGAACTGCTCAAACTTTCTGCTGCCGGTTCACCGAACTGCTCAAAATTTCTGCTGCCGTTTCTCCAGAACCTGTCAGAACCTGCTGGATTTCACCCCTGCTCCCAAGATCCCTTCCAGCCCAAGGATTCTATGTTCTATGAAGTGGTCCTGCATTTTTGCTTCCAATTTCAAAGAAGAACATTTCAGATTGCAAGCTACGATATAGGCTTGATGTCGTGAAGGTTCAGGCATTCTTGCCTACTTTCAAACTATAGAGATGTACATATGGAACAAATGGCACATGTGTGTGTGAGAGAGGGAGGGAGGGAGAACTTACGATGAAAGAAGAAGAAGAAAAAAGAATCCTTGCGGAAAAGCATTGTTCTTAAACCATTCCAGTATGGGACAATGACATGAACCATCTGGAGGTGGGATTCCGAGGCTTCTAATTAAAAGCTGACTCTTCTATAGGCCTTCATTCATCCCACCCCTGATTATTCTTCATTACTTTGCAGCCTTTTAACCAGAGCACCAGCTGCAAAATTCCTCCATTTCATTCATTTTCTTTCCAGCATTGGATTCCTCAATCTGCTGAGAGACAGAAATTAGAGAAATAGTGAAGTTTTGCAGCGCCGGAGAATTTTCTATGCTTCATTCCCCTTTCTGGATCTGTAATGGAATTTCTTTGGTCAGCCCTCCGTATTTTAGATATCTTGAGAATGCGGGATAGCAGGAATGGCAAGACCTAAGTTTTTGCGCTTCTCATCTGGACAGTCTTGATTCCACAACAGTCACCTCTGAAGATCCGTCAACTGAATGGCTTGTGTTGGCTGCCACTTTATGCTTGGCTTGTGCTTCGCTGCTATGTGGTGATAGCCTGCCCTGAATTGTGGGGAGGAGGAATGAAGAGGGGAATGCTTGGGGAAATGAAAGTAAGTGCTGTATCTCCTTGAGACACTGCCTCAAGGTCACCCAGCTGGAAGAAGGAGGGAGCCGCATACCAAACTGTGCTTGGACTGACCATTATGAAAACATCTTGCCTGAACCTAATTGATGATGGATGCTAGAGTGGGCAATGAAAGGTGCTATGGAAAATACTTCAACACCCTCTTCCTTGTGACAGTCCTTTAAGTATTGCAATACTGCTATCATGCCTCCACTGAGTCTTCTCTTCATTAGGTTGAACATACCTAATATAGTGTAGCCATTATTGTCATTGTACATTATGTATACAACGAAATTGGTTTTAGCCTCACTGGTGCAATCCATGACAAAAAATAATACAGAAAACATAAATAGTATAAAGAATAATCCCTATGCAAGTAATTGGGAGAACAAAAAAGAAGAAAAAAAAGGAAGAAAAAAGAATAGCTACTAGTTCCTGTAGCTCTTCATTGTATGACTTAGTCTCCAGACCCCTTATCATCTATGTTAGAAAATATAGTATAGTATAGTATAGTATAGTATAGTATAGTATAGTATAGTATAGTATAGTATAATAATATGATATGATATGATATGATATGATATGACATATATCATATCATTAATATAATATAATATAATATAATATAATATAATATAATATAATATAATATAATATAATATAATATAATATAATATAATATAATTAATATAATATAATAATATAATATAATATAATATAATAAATATAATATAATATAATATAATATAATATAATATAATATAATTAATATAATATAATAATATAATATAATATAATATAATATAATATAATAATATAATATAATATAATATAATATAATATAATATAATATAATATAATATAATATAATATAATATAATATAATATAATATAATATAATATAATATAATATAATATAATATGGTGGGTTAGGGTTGGGTGGAATGGAATGGAATGGAATAGAATAGAGTAGGATAGGATAGGATAGGATAGGATAGGATAGGATAGGATAGGATAGGATAGGATAGGATCTTGGAGGTCTTCTAGTCCAGCCCCCTGCTCAAGCAGGAGACCCTAGACCATTTCAAACAAGTGACTGTCCGGTCTCTTATTAAAAGCCTCCAGTGATGGAGCACCCACAACTTCTGAAGGCAACTTCTGTTCCACTGGTTAATTGTCCTCACTGTTAGGAAGTTTCTCCTTAATTCCAGGTTGCGTCTCTCTCTTTGATTAGTTTCCCTCTGGTGCTTTGGAGAATAATTTGACCCCCGCTTCTTTGTTGCTCTTCTCTGCACTCTTTCTAGGACCTCAGTATCTTTTTAATATCATGATGACCAGAGCTGGACACAGTATTCCAAGTGTGGTCTCACCAGTGCAGAGTAAATCGGTGCTGTCACTTCTAGCAATCTTGATGCTATCCCTCTGTTCCCTCCGTTGATGCATTGGTCTTCTTTTTTGGCAGCTGCAGCCTCCTGCTGATTCCTAGTGAAGTGATGATCCATCACAAAGCCTAGTTCCCTCTCACAGTGTCACACTGGCCCACCACTTGCATGAGGGCTGTGTGTGCACGCTTGTGCGCCGGCCCACCACTCACGTGGCCCAGTTCCCCTCCCTCCCCGCAACCGAGCCACAAAATTTGGGGAACTCTGGTCTAGAGTCACTATGAGTGAATAGGCAGCTGTAGGAAGTTAGTACCCATCTCTCTTCTAGAAGAATGAAATATTAAAAAGGCAGAATATTATATTTCCCTGGATGAGAAATGGAGAAACATGTTTTTAGAGGGATAAAGCAGCCCCCACCTTTCTTTTTTTTTTTATTGAAAAAGTTTTCAAATACAAATTTTACCCCCTTTCCCCCCCCTTCCTCCCTAACCCCCCCTCACCACCCATCCCCCCCTGTGACTTCTTCACAACAAAAACCTAATTCATAACAGATTACATAATATTTTACCATCCCCTTACTCCCTCCTCTAAATACTGACCCTTACTTATTAAAAATATTATTAATATTGTTACTTCCCCCTTTTACCATACATTTCAAAAAAAAGCATTCTACTATAACATTGTATGATAACTTCTAATTTAGCATAATATTATTATAACTCCCAATTTAGCAATAATCTGCCCTTTTTCTCCTCCCCCAAATTTATATCTGTATATTATTACAACATTCCAGAACAACCTTCCATTTTAAAACTATATAATAAATCCTACTTTAACATTTAATCTTTTGTGTATATTAATATAACATTTCAAAGCAGCCTTCCCCATAAATCCTAATTTAACATTTATTCAATCTATCCATTTCCTCCACTCCCCTAAATATATCACTTAAACATCCCTTTTCTTAAACTAATCAATCAGTAAATTAACCTATTTCCACCCACTTTCCTACAAAATTGCCATGCACAACAATTCTTAATATCTTTAATCCACTGCCCACTCTGCTAAAAAATATATATATGTATATATATTTCGTTATATTAAAAAAAAAAAGACAATAACTTTAAATTTATAATCCATATAATATCTTCTTTGATGTCTTTCCACTGGATTGTTAAATCCATCATCCATAATAGGGTAACATAGCATCCTGGTGCAACAGTTTGTTCAAAATCTTCAGTCATCATCTGCCCCCATCAGTAATGAATATCCTCATATATATATAAAAGTAAAAACAACCACCCGAGTGACATTATAATTATATTCCATATAGTTGTAATTGTGGCTTTCATCAGGATTATAAATTCCCATCATCCTAGTGGGTAACAACCAGATCTTCTGCATGCCCCAGCGTAGCTCTCTTGCCTTGTAACTCAGGATAGTTATAATATATTTATCGATAAAAGAAAGAAATCCAAAGTAGATAATTCAAATCCAACAATTTAAGGCTCTTTTCACGCCCCAAAATTACGGCATTGCAGAGGTCTGTCACTGTCCTCAGGATAATATTAACCAATACTTCGCCTCCACTATCTTTTCACATATTCATTCATATTTTTTAAAATCACTGGCTTCACTGTTGCTTAATTTAGAAATTTCTATTTTTATGAGACCTGTTTCTTTTTTTCTTTTCTTTTTGTGGGTTTAATTTCCATCCTGGTTTCCTTTCTACAAGTTGTATATCAGCTGATCGGTTTTCATTCTGCTTTATGACTTGATCTTGTTGGTTTTGTTTTTGTATCTCATGTTTCTTTTTTGCCAATTGTATATCAGCTAATTGGTTTCCATACTTATCTTTGACTTGATGAATCATCACGTTAGAGTCAGATGCCACTTCTCTCATATTTGTAGATAATCCAGCTGGGGTATCTAAAGAGTCCAAAGGCAATTTGTCTACCGCAACCTCTGTAATTCGATGTTTTCCCTTTATTTCCAACTCCTTCTGCTTGTCCTGTATTGTGCCTAAAGATGTTAGGTTCATTTTCAAAAATTTTTGATAAAATTCTTCCGCTTTTTCAACAGTATTTAGTTGGTATCTTTCTCCTTGATATCTCAATATTATACCAACTGGGGCATCCCACCTAAATGGAATATTTCTTTTTTTTAACTCAGTCACCAGAAAACCAAATTTCTTCCTTTCCATTAACATCTTGGGGGGGAGCTCTTTGTAAATCCATATCTTTCTTCCATACAATTGCAAAGTAGAATTGAAGGAATTTTGCACAATATTATTCCTAATTTCTTTATCTATAAAATAAATCACCACATCTCTAGGCAATTGCCTTTGCTTTGCAATCCAGGAGTTTATTCTATAAACTCTGTCAATCCTACAAAACACCTCCTCAGGTTGAACCTTTAAAATCCCAGCCAGAATTTCAGAAGATATTTTCCTTAAATCATCTCTGTTATTTTCCTGCAAACCTCTCAGTCTGATTGCATATTCAGTAAAATTATATTGCATCATTAAAACTTCTCTTTCAATCCTCTGTTGCAAATTTTCTACGTTACAAGTCTTTTGATCAGCCTCCATTTTAGGTTTTTCTTCTGAACTATTATCTTGAGTATTTATCAAATCATTTTCAATTTTTTGTATTCTATTGTCCAAATTATCCTCAGTTTCTTCCATTTTAGACTCTAATAACTTAGTATTTGCATCCAACTGGATCATAAATTCTGAAAAACCATCAGCCATTTTTAAAATCTTTCGTTCCAAAAAGTCAAACTTTGATTTCACCAATTCTTTAATTTCCTGCTTAAATTTTTCAAAATGCTGATTCACAATCTCATCCCTTCTTACAATCTCCTCTAAGAGAAATTCTATTATGTTAAAATCAGGTTTCTGAGACTGGAGACTTAGAACTTGTTCTTGTAATTTGTTAATGGGGGAATCCGCCCCCGCTGCTTGTTTATCCGACTTTATAAGTCTCAATGCCATGTTTCCGCCCAGTCAAGCTTTATTAAAAAAGAGAAGAAAACGTCTTTCCAACCAAGATCAATATCAGATCTCCAGGAGAAAAAAAACACAGTGAAGTTTTATCTTCAATTGTAACCAAAAGTATCTATTCCGCTACTTTGTAATAATAGAAAACAGAAGGACTTTCCCTTTCAGCCTCTCCTCAAGCCGCGGCAGTCGCCATTTTAAAAAATCTTTTTTCCTTTTTTTTTTTTCTCTTTCTTAAATAACGTTTGTAAAATAAGTAAAATACTTGCAATTCAGGATCACAGGTCCATCTCACGTCTTCGTTAGTTAATCTGTTAAATATGCAGGCTTGCTCTTGTCGCCTAGCTCTGCATTAAGCAGAGGTCTCCCAAAGCCCGGAGCAGCGGCTAGGGATATGGGGAGTCTCATCCGCTCCGTCCCAAAAGTAAAAAAAAAAACTTTTGGGACTATGCAGAGAGCTCTACCCACCCCAGCCGGCTCTGTCTCCATTTCCTCGTGGAAATTTCTTAATAGCCCTCAGAATATATCTACAAAACAAAAGACCTTCAGCTGCAGGGTGATGGGATTAAGATATGACCCTTCAGAACATAATAGGATTAACCCACTACCACCTAGCAGCAGAGTTCACCGCATTGCACAATCTCCTAAGGACATTGCATCACCCTCCAAACGTCAACCAAACATAGCTCAGACAACCTACAGAACCAGCTATGAAACCTACAACGGCCAATAGAATACATGTTCTTGCACAGGAACAGGAAGTTCAAGTGCAAAGCCCAAGAGAAGGTATAAAAACCTCTCCACTCTCGACTCCATGTGGTCAGCTGCCTAGGACCATCTATGTGGTTCTGCTTCATCATTAAACCATCTTTCCAATCAGCCTCCATGTTTCCAGTGTCTTTTTCCCGGCTTGGAATGGAACCAGATGGATATTGCTTCCAACACAGCTATAATACATTGTCCAAATAAATAAAAATCTTCTTCCTTCCCTACTTCTCTGGAAATTGCGGGGAGGCGAACTTTAATCTCATGATCGTGACCACTGTTTCGACATTTCCAGCCCCCCAACTATACCACTCCCATAAGTGCCAATCACACATCACAACAGTCTATTATCCACTCAGATTGAGTTAAGGCCAATGAAACAAATCAAAAAGAGAGAAAGGTAAATAAACATGTTCTGAAAATTTTACTGAGTATGAAGCCCTGTGAGTTGGCAGACTCAGAAAACAAGAAGCACTTAGATTTCTGGAAAAAATCCTTATGATAATAGGGTATATTATCTTGAAAGCCTCCTCATTAATTATCTTGTATAATTTTATCTACAAGTGTATTTAAGGCAGAGTTAAGTATGAGTCTCATACTTCTGCCATCCCATTTCCTCTCTTAAATAGCTTTTCTGCCTCCACTCCTGTCCCCATGTCCTTTGGGGTGTAGGAAGCCCCCCACCTCCTAGAAGAATATTGGGAAATATTAAAAAGGCAGAATATTTTATTTCCCTAAAGAAGAAATGGAGAAACATGCTCTTAAAGACAGAAAGCAGTCCCCAAGTCTTTCTTAATAGGCTACAGCCAGGGGTGAAATGCTACCGGTTCGCACCAGTTTGGGTATACCGGTAGCGGCAGTGGCACGTGGTTCTGCGAACTGGTAGCGGCGGCAGTGCGAGGCTCTGCCCACCTGCCTGGATGTCATTACTTCCTGGTTTTAACCAGGAAGTAACCTATTTTTGACCCTCTAGAAGGCTTTGTGCATGCGCAGAGGGTCTAAAACCACATTTCCAAACTGGTAGGGAAGGCAAGTAGATTTCACCCCTGCCCACAGCAGATGCCAGCACTTAAGAGATAAATAGCTTATTGAAAGAGGAAGACAAGTATCTAGATGGCTCTATTCATAAGCAAAGCAAACACTGCAGGCAGAAATCCATTCAAGACAGGATATTTCAAAACTCCTTGCAGTTTGACAGTTAACAAAGGCAGAATGGTAGGATTAGAAAAGCAGCCCCTCACCCAAGATCCAACACAGGACGAAAGCCATTAAGCCACAATAGGAATTGCCCAACACCCTTTCAGAACACAAGCCCCCTTCATTGCACCACCCTCAGAACAGTTCCAACTTCAAAGTCACAGAAACCTATAAAGATCCATCCACTCCTTCAATCATTTGTTCAGCTGCACCAGAACCACAATCCCTGGCAGTTCTGCTCACCAATAAATGGATCTTCTTTTCAATCAGCCTCCAGCCTCCATTTTGTTTCCAGCGCTTTTCTCCTGGCTTGGAACTGAACCAGATGGATTTTTTCTTCCAACAGGGCTTTCCATCCCATTTAAAAGATCATCAAAGCCATTTTTCAAACGACGCAGAAAATATTCTGGAAAAAAGGCACCAAGGCACTGACTGAGCGTAGCTTTATTCAGCTTCCTCTTTTCTTCGATGAATGCCAGACCGAAAGGGCAACAAACACGAAACACTTTATGAGGGAAACAAAGTCTGAAATTTGCTTGCATGCCTCCTTCACCCTACTCTGATTAAGAAAGAGGCAGGAATCCTTTTTCAAAACTTAAGCTCCGTTGGCATGCTCTGTTCAACCATACAGTTCTGTATTCAATCAGTGATGGAATTCCAAGCATTGATGGTTAATTTGGCATCTCAGCCTGTGTAATACAGCAACTTTACATGCTAACTATGTTCTCACGGTGTGCTTGGCTAGCTTATCCAAAAGGCCTGGCTGGGAACTGTACGGTACTCCTCCAATTTTAGATTCAGCAGATCTGGGCTGCAAAGAGTAGTAAGACCACCAGGTGGCAATGAAGAAAAACATGGAGGAAATATTCTGCCATCTTCTGGGATTAAAAACATTTGCAGCTCTGATATAATAGCTGCAGCTAGTCCTCAATTTACAACAGTTCGTATAGTGACCCTTTGGGGAATCTCTTGAAGGCAGCTGGATGACCTTGGCCAGTCACTCCTTCTCAGTGCAGGAAATCGGACGCAAGAGAAAGATTCTGGAGTCTTGTCAGAAGATGTCCAGTTGCCTGGAGTCATGACTGACCTGAAGGCCCCAAAATAATAACATAATTAACAGGATCATAGAGTCCAAATAATTGGCCCACTTGACCCTTTCTTGGTCAGGCTCCGTGCAACATATGGTTCAGTGGTGAAATCCAAATTTTTTTACTACCGTTTGGTGGGTGTGGCTTGGTGGGCATGGCTTGGTGGGCATGGCAGGGAAGGATACTGCAAAATCCCCATTTCCTCCCCACTCCTGGGGGAAAGATACTGCAAAATCCCCATTCCCACCCAACTCTGGGGCCAGGCAGAGGTGGTATTTGCCGGTTCTCCAAACTGCTCAAAATTTCCGCTACCGGTTCTCCAGATCCTGTCAGAACCTGCTGGATTTCACCCCAAAATGGTTGCTGCCCAGAGTTGCTGAGATTCAGACAGCATACAAGTTTCATATATTATTATGGTAGACTGCACAGGGAGGGCGTTTTTGCTCTCCCCGGGTTTGGGAGGCTTTCCTCGAGCCTCCAGGAAGACGAAAAGGGCCTCCCCAGGCTCCGGAGGCCCTTTGAGGCTGGAAACTTCCAGTAGGCCTGTTTTTGGGGGAAGGAATGGAGATTTTACAGTATCCTTTCCCTGCCACACCCACCAAGCCATGCCCACCAAGCGATGCCATACCCACCAAGCCACGCCCACAGAACCGGTAGTAAAAAAATTTGAATCCCACCAGTGGTGTCAACCCCTCAAATATTGGAACTTTGAAGTTCAGTGAGCGACCAGGAATAAACTGAGGACTGTTTGGTTGTCTTTATTTTGTGATTTTCTCTACTTCTTTCTCTTCCATTTGGCTGTCCTCAGGTATTGCGATGTCCACCATCTAGAATAGAATAGAATAGAGTAGAATAGAATAGAATAGAATAGAATAGAATAGAATAGAATAGAATAGAATAGAATAGAATAGAATAGAATAGAATAGAATAGAATAGAATAGAATAGAATAGAATAGAATTTTATTGGCCAAGTGTGATTGGACACACAAGGAATTTGTCTTGGTGCATATGCTCTCAGTGTATATAAAATAAAAGATCTAGACTTCTGTCATGAGGAAAATCTATCTGGTTGCTAGGAGTCGAAAATCATTTGATGGCACAGTCAAGAGGATGGCATGATGCAAGTAAATATATCTCTCCTAATGAACAGGTGAGGGTTATATTATTTTAATAAGGTAGAACCAGATTTTTGACAAAATAGGAGAGATTTCTTTTGGATACAAAAGAACATGACATTCAGTGGTCCTAAGCTTTCCATTCCTCCAGGCATGGGCTCCATTTGAAGCCCAAAAAAGGCAGTGTTTGTACAAGAAGCCAAAGAAGACAGCTAGATAATTATTTCTTTTTGCATATATTTTAAATTAACCCTAGACTTACAGAATCTTTTCCAGCTGAGTTCCATAGAGGGTTTTTAAGGATCACATAGCATTTTCATGCGGTCAAGGTAGAGAGAGATCATCCAGCACTTCCTACCCTTGGCCAAAAAACAAAAACAAAAAAACTCCAACAACCCTAATTTTTCTTTTTAATAACCAAGATATTAACAGTAAAGGTAAAGGTTCCCCTCGCACATATGTGCTAGTCATTCCCGACTCTAGGGGGCGGTGCTCATCTCCATTTCAAGGCTGAGGAGCCAGCGCTGTCTGAAGACGTCTCCGTGGTCATGTGGCTGGCATGACTCAATGCCAAAGGCGCACGGAACACTGTTACCCTCCCACCAAAGGTGGTCCCTATTTTTCTACTTACATTTTTTATGTGCTTTCAAACTGCTAGGTTGGCAGAAGCTGGGACAAGTAATTGGAGCTCACCTGTTACATGGCACTAGGGATTCGAACCGCTGAACTGCCGACCTTTCGATCGACAAGCTCAGCGACTTAGCCGCTGAGCCACTGCGTCCCTTCAATCAAGATATTGGTGTCTCACAATTGCTCCTCTTATTCAGGCATCAGTTGCACCTTTTTCTTTCTGTATTCTTATTTGAACATAAGTTCACAAGATCGGTACAGCTTTTAGTTGCAAAACACGTGCAATTTTAGCCTCCTTGGAGTGAAAGAAACAACAACGTATCAATAACTATATTTTCCCTGTCTCTCGTTTGTAGTATTTATGGAAGAATGTCTATTTGTACCATGCATTCCTATGTGGGTTGATTCAGATATGAATCCAGGTGAGATCTGGTACCTGTTTTAATTGGGAATGAGCAATTAATGGACACAAGCAGAATTAAACAGTAGTCATTCCATCTGCAGCAGCTTTGCTAGAAGTTTCTTTACTTCCACCACTTTAGGCAACTTATTTATCTAAGACAACGCAGTGGAAACCACATGTAAATTTTTGCTGTGGTTGCATGCCCTAGAACTTCGCCGGAGAGCTGGTCTCACTGACGAATCTCACTCTTGTTCAAGAAGGAGCTCTGAAGCTAAGGGAATAGGCAGCTCTACAGAGCAGATGGGAGGCAATTAGCTAAGGTTGTTAATGAAGCATTATCAGGTTGCCTTTGACGGTAATAAGTTGTAAAAAGAGTTTTCTTTCTGCAATAGGGGCAAGATAAATGCTCGATTGATCAGGTAAGCATAAAATTAAAATATTCAGGAAAGTATCCCTACCGGGGGTGGGGGGGAATTAAAAATAAAAACAAATGGAGCCAAAGGGAATAGTGTAAACCAGTTTAAAGCAGGTTGATTGATTTTATAGGATAAGCCCCAGGATTTTTGAAGGGAGAAGTTTTGCTGTAAGAAAACGTGCATGCTGGCTGGTGAATTTTTGAACAGAAATACACCTTAATGGCAGATCTGCCATCAAACCACTTCGCGTCGCTTTGATGGCAGCCTGCCATAAAGTGCGGAGAGGGGGGAATGGGAGGATGGGAGGGGGGAATGACAGGACCAGAGGTGCCATCCAGAGACAACACTTGAACAATCCAAGGACCCAAGCCTGGGAATAGAATGCAAATGCCCACCAAAGAGGCACCAAAATGTGGAACTGTTACCAAAACACCTAATTTGAGCCTTATTGGGCAGCACCAAGATGATCAAGGGGGGAGGGCCTGGGACAAGGGAAAATTACCAGAATTACGCAGGAAATCCTCAGATCTGGCTTCACTACACTGTAACCACTTCAGTAAAAGTATACCTTTCGCTACGAATGGAGTCGAGGGTCTTTCTTTCCTGAGGGCCCAAGCCCCAAGCTGAGACAGGCCTGACACTCATCTTAAAGCTGTGAAGTTTGCGAAACACTGCCCTAGATGCTTGCGATGGTTGATAGGCCATCAAATCCCTATTCAGAAGAAAAGATGATTGCCGTGGCATTTGCTGTCTGCACCGATAAGTAATCTCTCACCTTCATGTATTACCAGTCACTTCCAATCTCTTGATTTCTCTCCAAGGAAATGGGTGGCAACGTTTCACCAATTTTAAGTCCCTTGTGACTTGGGTTGGGAGAACACTCCTTTGAGCATTTTAGCAAGGCATTCCATTCACCCTAATGAAGGGGTCTGCAACCTTAAACACTCAAAGAGCCATTTGGACCCGTTTCCAACAGAAAAGAAAACACCGGGAGCCACAAAACCTCGGTGGGCGTGGCCAACTCGACATCACTCACTTTCACCAGGCACATGACCCCCCCTAGCCACGCCTACCCAGCTGGTCATTAGGGCAGAGAACCGGTTGTTAAGAAACACTGAGAACCACAAAACCATTTTGACATCTCTCTCTCCCTCCCTCCCCCCTCTCTCCCGCTCCCCCTACTTCTCTCTATGTCTCTTTCCCCCTCTCTCTGTATCTCTCTGTCTCTGCCCCGGCCACTTCTCCATCATCCACCGTCACCCTTACCTTCTCAGGCCAGGCGAGGAGTGACTGGGAGGGGAGGGAGAGGGGCAGGGCCAGCCAGTGGTGGAATCACCCGACAGGGAGCCACAGCAGAAGGTCCAAAGAGCCACATGTGGCTCGGGAGCCACAGGTTGCTGACATCTGCCCTAATGGAACCATAACCCAATTTTATGTTCCATTGCTGTGCCACTGCTGCCTCTGTTCCTTTTCATTGCAATCTCCTGACTTTTTTTCCATGGAAATGGATGGTAATGTTGAAAAAAATACAAACACCGGATCCTTGGTTGCATAAACAGAAGGATAAAATAAAGATCACGTGAAGTATTAGTACCGCTTTATAAAACCTTAGCAAGACCCACATCTGGAATACGGTCACAAATATAATAAAAGCTGTTGAGACCAGTGGTGGTATCCAGCTGGTCCTATCTGATACAGGCGAACCGGTAGCGGTTGCTGCGGGAGACTCTGCCCACCCACCCGGACGTCATCACGTCCTGTTTTTGATACTCTGCGCATGTGCGGAAGGCTCTGCGCGCGCACTCACATTTGCAAACCAGTAGCGAAGGTAAGTGAATACCACCCCAGGTTGAGACTCTGGAAAGAGTGCAAAGAAGAACTAAGATGATTGAAGGCAGGGGTGAAATGTAAAATTTGTTACAACCGGTTCTGTGGGCGTGGCTTGGTGGTGGTGGGTAATGTGATCCGGGGTGTGGCCAACTTCTTTTTTTTTTAAAGCATTTTTTTCTACAACCTCTTCAGCCGAAGAGGTTGTTAAAAAAATGCTTTTAAAAGCCTCTGACGATCCCAGCTGAGTTGCCTGATCGTCAGAGGCTTTTTTAAAAAAACCTTTAAAAGCAGTTTTTCGGCAGAAGAAAAAATGCTTTTAAAAATAATAAAAAAAAGCCTCTGATGATTGCGCGGCTCAGCTGGGAATGAGGGGGGGGCAGGGATTTTTGCTACCGGTTCTCCGAACCACCCGCCGCCATCGCTACCGGATCGGGCGATCTGGTCCGAACCAAGAGCATTTCACCCCTGATTGAAGGCCTAGAGACCATATGAAGAACAGTTGCAGAAATTGGGCATGCCTAGTTTAATGAAAAGAAAGACTAGGGGTGACATGATAGCAGTGTTCCAGTATTGGAGGGGCTGCCACAAAGAAGAGGGAGTCCAAATATTCTCCAAAGCACCTGAAGGCAGGATAAGAAACATTGCATGGAAACGAACTAAGGAGAGAAGCAACCTAGAACGAAGGAGAAACTTCCTAACAGTGAGAACAATGAACCAGCGGAATGACTTTGCCTCCAGAAGTTGTCGGTGCCTTATCACTGGAGGCTTTCAAGAAGAGGTTGGGAAATTGCCCCATTTGATGATCTTTCTTGCCACAGCTGTTAAGTGAATCACTACAGTCGGTAAATTAGTAACCTGGTTGTTAAGCGAATTTGGCTTCTCCATTGACGTTGCTTCTCAGGACGGGATCTCATGACCTTGGGCCACAAGAATGGCCATAAAGATGAATCGGTTGCCAAACCTCTGAATTTTGATTGGCCATGAATGCCATAAAGGCTGCAAAGGTCGTAACTGTGAAAAACGGTCGTCGGTCACATTTTTCAGTGCCATCGTAACTTTGTACAGTCACTAAATGAACTGTTGTAAGTTGGAGATTACCTGTACAAGATGAGATGAAGTCCCAGCCAGAATTAAAGACCTTCTTTCTAAACCAACAAGGGGTGGGCTTCAAAAATTTTAGCAAGGGGGTCTCTGCCCAGTTGGTGGGTAGCATGACCATGTTGGACATGGCTTAGTCAGCCTCCTGCACCACAGCAGGAGGGGGGCATTTTTGCCCTCCCCAGGCTCCGGAGGCTCTCCTTGAGCCTCCGGGAGGGCGAAAACGGAGGCCCTCTGGAGGCCGGAAACTGGCCCATTTCCGGCCTTCACAAACTTCTGATAGGCCCGTTTTTTCCCCCCTCCCCAAGCCTCTGTGCGCGCCCTGCACTTACCTGCATCCAAAAGTGGCCGCGTGGGGACTCCTGGGAGCGGCGGGACAGGGTGGGCAGGGCCAGCCAGGAGTGGGATTTGGGGGTTCTCCGAATTGCACAGAATCTTAGCTAGAGGTTCTCCCGAACCCCTGCAAACCTCCAACAGCCCACCCCTGAAACCATTATAGGGGATCACGAGGAATCTCGTAATGGATTTAACGGTGCATCCGAAGGAGGCAGCTGGATTTTCTTTTCCACTTCAGTACTTTTCCTTATATGCTTGTTGAAGACGGTACCATGTGATAATGGTTAAGTGGAGTAACTTCACATATTTCAATTTGACAAGGTTTGAAAAGCATTTGCAGACATGTGGTTATCATTACCTTGTTTCCCCCCAAGGCATGGGCATTTGTGATTTCATTTTCTTTTTGGGGGTGGGCAATATGGCACGAGTTTATTCTGTGTCAGAGGATTACACATCAATTCAAACCAGCAGACTTACTGTTGAATTGGATGGGCTTTTTTTTTTTTTTTTTTTAATGCTCTTTCTCCCATCTCAAAACCAGGGTCGAATTCTTCAGATGTCAGAGTGGAGGAAGACCTGGTTCCAGAAATGACCCATTTTTTTTTTTTTTCATTTTCTATCTCTGAGAAAATATAAATTTCTTTATGGGATTAGCCTTAGTAAGACCACACTTGGAATACTGCCTCCAGTTTTGGGCACCACAATATAAAAAAGATGTTGAGATTCTGGAAAGAGTGCATAGAAGATCAACCAAGACGATTAGGGGACTAATCCTAATCATATGAAGAATAGACAAAGAACGGGTGCAGGAATTGGGTATGTCTAGTCTAGTGAAGGGATGCGTTGGCTCAGTGGCTAAGACGCTGAGCTTGTCGATCGAAAGGTCGGCAGTTCAGCGGTTCGAATCCCTAACGCCATGTAACGGGGTGAGCTCCCATTCCTTGTCCCAGCTTCTGCCAACCTAGCAGTTCGAAAGCACGTAAAAAATGCAAGTAGAAAAATAGGAACCACCTTTGGTGGGAGGGTAACAGCGTTCCATGCGCTTTTGGCATTGAGTCATGCCGGACACATGATCACAGAGACGTCTTTGGACAGCGCTGGCTCTTCGGCTTTGACATGGAGATGAGCACCGCCCCCTAGAGTCGGGAACGACTAGCACATATGTGCGAGGGGAACCTTTACCTTTACCGTGAAAAGAAGGACTAGGGGAGACATGATGGCACTGTTTCAATATTTGAGGGGCTGCCACAGAGAAGAGGGGGGTCAACCTATTTTCCAAAGCACCAGAAGGCAGAACAGGAAACAATGGATGGAAACGAATCAAGGAGAGAAGCAACCTAGAACTAAGGATAAATTTCCTAACAGTGAGGACAATAAACCAGTGGAACAAACTTGCCTTCAGAAGTTGTGGGTGCTCCATCACTGGACGTTTTTAAGAGACTGGACAGCCACTTGTCTGGAATGGTATAAGATCTCCTGCTTGAGCAGGGGGCTGGACTAGATGACCTCCAAGGCAGGGGTGAAATCTAAAATTTGTTACTACCGGTTCTGTGGGCGTGGCTTGGTGGTGGTGGGTAATGTGACTGGGTGGGCGTGGCCAACTTTTTTTTTTTTTTTACTTTTAAAAGCATTTTTTCTACAACCTTAAGAGGTTGCAGGAAAAAATGCTTTTAGAAGCCTCTGACGAGCAGGCAACTCAGCTGGGATCACCAGAGGCTTTTAAAGGCTTTTTTCCCCCCCTACAACCTCTTCGGCCAAAGAGGCTGCAGAAAAAAATGCTTTTAAAAGCCTCTGACGATCCCAGCTGAGCCACACGATCATCAGAGGCTTTTTTTTAAAAAACTTTTAAAAGCATTTTTTCGGCCGAAGAGGTTGTAGAAAAAATGGTTTTAAAAGTAAAAAAAACAGCCTCTGATGATCTCGCGGCTCAGCTGGGCATGGGGGGGGGCGCAGGGATTTTTGCTACCGGTTCTCTGAACCACCTGCCGCCATCGCCAGGAGCATTTCACCCTGCTCCAAGGTCCGTTTCAACTCTGTTATTCTATATTATTCAAAACCAGCTCTTCATTTTGGGGTGTCGGGTGGCCCATTGGATCAAACAAAATAGAATCTTTTCACTTCTTACTTAATGGCTTGGGTGCAGTGAATTTACTGAGTTGGAATCCATCTCTCGCAGATGCCAAACATTCTTACCAGGGTGGCCAACTCTCTCCCAGGCAAGTTAATCTCAGCTGACAGCAAATCCTGCCCCCTGTCTAAACGCTTGACAGGGTCACATGACAAGAAAGCCAAGGAGATGGAATCGGAGGCGGGTGAGTGACAAGGTCACATGATCACTCGCTGACCCTTCCCGAAAGGGTGACTGTAACTGACACTTCGGTTTCCCCAATGTTGAAATGGTGAGAATCCCGGCAGAAAACTCCAGGAGAATCGGGGAGAAAGGACAGTGATGTTGGCACGGATGCTAATGAACCCCTGAAGCATCGTGTATTTCTTGACCCAAAGGAATATTCACGGGGGAGAGATTTGCAACACTCTCAGCGATCAGGCTGAAAGTTTTCATATTAAATCACATTAAATCTCGTATTAAATCACATTAAATCTCATACTAAATTCACATTAATTTCAAATTAAATCACATTAAGAGCTACAGTGGTGCAATGATTAGAATGAAGTACTGCAGGCTACGTCTGCTGACTCCCCGGCTGCCTGCAACTTGGCAGTTCGAATCTCATCGGGCTCAAGGTTGACTCAGCCTCTCATCCTTCCGAGGTGGGTAAAATGAGGACCCAGATTGTTGGGAGCAAGAGGCTGACTCTGCAAGCCGCTTAGAGTGAGGGCTGGAAAGCACTGTAAAGTGGTATATAAGTCTAACTGCTATTGCTATTGCCCTTCCTTCCTTCCTTCCTTCCTTCCTTCCTTTCCTTCCTTCCTTCCTTCCTTCCTTCCTTCCTTCCTTCCTTCCTTCCTTCCTTCCTTCCTTCCTTCCTTCCCTCCCATTGGTTAAAATGCAGTATTGCAGGCTAACTCTGCTGACTGCCAGCAGTTTGATCCTGACCAACTCAAGGTTGACTCAAGCACTTTCTTGTTTTTCCTTTGAAGATGTTGCTGAAGAAGCCTCTCGGACGAGAAGCGAAATGTCCTCAAAAGAAAAAATCAGAAAGTCGAGTTGCCTCCTGAAAAAGCACCTTTGGGACAACCATGACCTGGATGACGGAGAATCTCTACAGACGTCCCATTATAACTTACTCTCTTTCCAAGGAAGATCTAGCAGGCGATGGCCAAAGGTTTCCCCTGATTGCCCACAAAACTGACAGCAAATTGGCTCCTTCTGGCCTCTGTAAAATGGCTTACTCCTCAAAGCCCCCAGCGGTACCCAAAATTTTTTGTTTATTTGAATGCAAGAAGGTTTTGCTCTGGAGGGAGCTGATCTGTCTCCCTTCTCTCCTTTCGCCCCTCTCCTCCCCATACAAAGGGCAGTTTTTATTGTCTTCGTCAAATGAAGTAGATGCCACCCCACAAGTGGCGGCCGCTCAATGCCATGAATGCAAAACACTTGACCCCTTGAGCTGTGGGCCAGCAATTAGTTTAAACAGGGGGTTCATGTAGTCCTTCAAAAGTCTTAATCTGGGCGGTCAGCTTGCCTCCTCCTCCTCCTCCCCTCTCCTGCCCTTCCCAGTCTCCTCCTGGACCACAGAATGCCCGTAATGAGCCTGCCAGCTACAGCTCTCTTCCAGACCTTTGGGGTGGTGTCACAGCCTCTTGAAAGACCCTCTCCATCCATCATTGTGTGTCTTTTTTTTTTTTTGGAGATTCAAGCTTGCTTTTGTCAAAGCGGGGAGGGAGAAGGAGAGGCCCTCGGCCTCCCCCCCCTCCCCATTTTCATAAGGCCGAGACAGAAACCAGCTTTCCATGAAGTTCTTTGCATCTCAATGGCCCCTCTCGTCCTCAATGCAGGCATTCAGATGCAAGCTTCCCCCAGCTCTTAGCAATCTTGAAAGACCTGGGTGGAGAATAATTTGGTCGAATGTCAGGCTGGAAACAAAACCTAAACAAGCCGGGGACAGTCTATCATGGGAGGCTGCCAGTAAAAGCGACAATAGAGGCTGTCCCCGCTCCCCAAGACCTCTGATATCCAAGCTTTCACCGCCCCCCCCCCCCAGGGCCATCTGGGATGTCACTTCCACCAGCACAATGGCAACTCTCTCTGTGTGTGTATGTATGTGAAAGAGAGAGGGAGAGCACGCTAAACAACGAAGTTACAAGGACCAGGTTGATTCACAGGTTAAAAGAGATGCTCAGATTGCAATTTTGGTTTCCCAAGCACAGAATAGAATGAGTGAGCTGGAAGGGACCTTGGAGGTCTTCTAATCCAGCCCCAGAAGTGGGTTTCAGCAGGTTCTGACCAGTTCTGGAGAACCGGTAGCGGAAATTTTGAGTAGTTCAGAAAACCGGTAAATACCACCTCTGACTGGTCCCACCCCCCATCTATTTTCTGCCTCCCAAGTCCCAGCTGATGGGGAGGAAATGGGGATTTTGCAGTAACCTTCCCCTGGATTGGGGAGGGAATTTTACTGTATCCTTCCCCTGCCACGCCCACCAAGCCACACCCACAGAACCAGTAGTAAAAAAATTTGAAACCCACCACTGTCCAGCCCCCTGGTCAAGCAGGAAAACCTGTACCATTTTAGATAAGTGACTGTCTAGTCTCTTTTTAAAAACCTCCAGTGATGGAGTGCCCACGATTCCTGGAGGCCAGCAGTTCCACTGGTTAATTGTCCTCCCTGTTAGGAAGTTTCTCCTTAATTCCAGATTGCTTCTCTCTTTGATTAGTTTCCAACCATTGCTTTTTGTCCTGCCTTGAAGGTGCTTTAGAGAATAAGTTGACCCCTTCTCTTCTTTGTGGCAGCCTCTCAAATACTGGAACACTTCTATCATGTCACCCTTAGTTCTTTTCTCTAGACTAGCCAAACCCAAATCCTGCAGCCGTTCTTCATATATTTTAGTCTCCAGGCCTTTGATCATCTTAGTTGCTCTTCTCTGCACTTTTTCCAAAGTCTCAACTTCTTTTTTGTAATCTGCTGACCAAAATTGCTTGCAGTATTCCAGGTGTGGCTTTACTAGGGTTTTATACAGCGGTAGTAATACTTCACGTGAACTTCATTCTCTGCCTCTGTTTATACAACCCAGATTGTATTAGCTTTTTTGGCAGCGGCTACACATTGCACAATTTAAGATATGGGTGTAAAAGTAAGCACCATATGTTGAGGTGCATGGTCAGTGGAAGTGCAGGTCGTCCTCGACTTACAACAGTTCACTGAGGGACCATTCAAAGTTGCAACAGCACTGAAAAAAACTGACTTATGACCGGTTTCCACACGGACAATTATACTATCCCCATCGTCAGGTGAGCAAAATTCAGCAACAGACTCATATTTATGGCAATCACAGTGTCCTTCGGGGGGGAGGAGTCATGTCATTCCTTTTTGTGACCTTCTTATAAGCAAAGAATGGAGAAGCCTGATTTAATGGCCGTGATACTACCCTGTTTCCCCTAAAATAAGACATCCCCTGATAATAAGCCCAATTGGGCATTTGAGCGCATGCACTAAAATAAGCCCCCCTGAAAATAAGCCCTCCCCGAAAATATTTAAATGCATGCGCAGCTAGTCCCCATTTCCTCTGGTTTCCTCCACGCGCCCCAAAATAATAAGACCTCCCCAGTGGTGAAATCTAAAATTTGTTACTACCGTTTCAGTGGGCGTGGCTTGGTGGTGGTGGGTAATGTGACTGGGTGGGCGTGGCCAATTTTTTTAAAAAAAACTTTTAAAACCATTTTTTCAACAACCTCTTCGGTGAAGAGGTTGTAAAAAAATGCTTTCAAAAGGCTCTGACGATCCCAGCTGAGTTGCCTGATCGGCAGAGGTTTTTTTAAGAGCCTCTGCCAATCAGGCAACTCAGCTTGGATTGTCAGAGGCATTTAAAAGAAAAAAGGGGTTTTTTTCTTTTAAAAGCCTTTGAGGATCCCAGCTGAGTCGCGCAATTATCAGAGACTTTTTTTTTTACTTTTAAAAGCATTTTTTCGGCCGAAGAGGTTGTTGAAAAAATGCTTTTAAATGTTAAAAAAAGCCTCTGATGATTGTGCGGCTCAGCTGGGCATGGGGGGGGGGGCAGGGATTTTTGCTACCGGTTCTCCGAACCACCCGCCTCCATTGCTACCAGATCGGGTGATCCGGTCTGAACCGGGAGCATTTCACTCCTGGACCTCTCCGAAAATAAGGCCAAGCGTTTATTTTGGGGTTCAAAAAATATAAGATAGGGTCTTATTTTCGGGGAAACACGGTAATTTAACAACTGCAGGGATTCATTGAACAACTACGACATGAAAGCTCGTAAAATGGGGTAAAATTCACTTAACCAATGTTTCACTCAGCAACACACATTTTGGGCTCCGTTGTGGTCATATGTCGAGGAGTAGCTGCACACTACAATCCTTCCTTTTGCCAGTAGCTGGCAAATATGTCTTGTACTGCGTAGCTTGGAAATCAAAGACAACGCTTTCTGTGGGTGTGTGAAAGCGATTGTGTTTGCAACAGTGGCGAGACCGCATGCAGGTTACTATCACACATCTGTCCTCTTCATGTCAGTCATCCAACAGATTAACGAGCCTTCTTGAAAGAGGAGGTGTACGTGCCCATCCCTTGTGGCACGTTTTAAGCTATCCAAATCATCACTTGTACAAAAATTGCAGCCCATTAAGACATTAAGAAAGCAAAATCTGGCAAACCTCGAAATTTCACTCCATCCTTTGTTTTTTTTAATCTTGCTTATCTCTGTGTTATCAGCATGTATACAGAACATTGCTAGTGGTTTTTTTTTTTTTTTTTTGCTTTGCAAATCCGTGCGGTACACCCCTGTGAATGGATGAACAAGAAAAACCAGTCAAAAACATTTGGAGAGTGGAACAGACTCCACTTTTGTTATTTTCTTTTTTATTAGCTACGGCCAAGAGTTGCTACATCAGGGGTGTCAAACTCAAGGCCCGGGGCCGAATCCGGCTCGGGGGTGGTGGTGCTTAGATCTGGTCGACGGGGATGTCCTAGAAACAGCAAAGGACCAGCCCGCGGTGCCTCTGCCAGTGAAAATGGAGCTCGGGAGGGCTGCATACGTGCCCCCCCAAGCTCTGTTTTCACTGGCAGAGGGCAGCAGGAGGCCCTCACAGCTGAAAATGGAGCTCTGGAGCCCATTTTTGCTGGTGGAGCGCTTGGGCCACCACAGACAGCCCTGACACGAGTGACGTCAAGCTGGCCACACCCACCCTGGCCCACAAGGTCAGACACAACCCTGATGTGGCCCTCAGTGAAATCAAGTTTGACACTCCTGTCCTACAGGAACTCTTATTGAAGTTCCTTGTTCCACCCAACCTTTGGGTTAGCCTTTCCCAGAACAATCCTTAAAAATAACAATAGAATCTCTGCCTCATCTCCAAAACGTTTGTCACGTTGGCTGCTGCCTATTGAGTCAGGTGGATGCATTCATGCTTGGTCCTTGGTTTGTGCCCAACGGGTCACACGCTGTGGGTGGACAAGACCTGGATGGTCCCATGAACAAATAGCACATCTTGCAACATCCAAGTGACATGTAAAAGGCAGCTTTATGCATGGATGGGCTGCTGGGGGTTCGCGGGGATTTGGGAGAACCTCTAGCTAAGATTCTGTGCAGTTCGGAGAACCCCCAAATCCCACTCCTGGCTGGCCCCGCCCACCCTCCCCTCCCAGCGCGGAGGTTCAGGGAGGGCAAAAAACGGGCCTACTATTCTTGCATGGTATGGGAGCAGCTCAGTAGCAGACAGAAAAGCTTTACAAAGAACCATTAAAACTGCCCAGAATATCATAAAACTCCAGCTACCAGCCCTGGACGACATCTTCGAATCTTGCTGTTTGAGGAAGTTGCATAACATTCTCAGAGACTCTTCCCATCCTGCTTACAATCTTTTTGGACTGTTGCCTTCTGGTGGAAGATACAGAACAATGAAAACTTGGACCACATGTCTTCTGAATAGTTTTTATCCCAGAGCTATGATTGCACTCAACCATGAACTAAAGGGCCACCATCAGTGAGCTGTTGGACAGCATTACTTGGTCTGTTGTGTGGATGTTTGGGTGGTTTAGGGGTGGGGAATTGTGGTGGGTGGGTTGGGGTGTGTTTGGGGATTGTTATGTGTGTTGGACCTGGTCTTTGGGTGTTAAGTGAATTTTGTTGTATGGGTATACTGTGTATACACGTAGAATGCAGTGGTGGGTTTCCAATTTTTTTACTACCGGTTCTGTGGGTGTGGCTTGGTGGGCGTGGCTTGGTGGGCGTGGCAGGGGAAGGATACTGTAAAATCTCCATTCCCACCCCACTCCAGGGGAAGGTTACTGCAAAATCCCCATTTCCTCTTGATCAGCTGGGATTCGGGAGGCAGAGAATAGATGAGGGCAGGGCCAGTCAGAGGTGGTATTTACCGGTTCTCCGAACTACTCAAAATTTCCATTACCAGTTCTCCAGAACTGGTCAGAACCTGCTGAAACCTACCACTGGTACAATGACAATAAAGTTATTTCCAGCCTCCAGAGGGCCTCTGGAGTCTGGGGGGCCCGTTTTCACCCTCCTGGAGGCTCAAGAAAAAACTCCGGAGCCCGGGGAGGGCAAAAACATCTGTCCCTCCTGATGTGGTGCATGGCCACGCCCACCCAGCAACCAGGCAGAGAACCCCTTGCTAAAATTTTTGAAGCCCACCCCTTGCTTTATGTATTTTCAGATCATGGGTGTTCTAAGAAGAAATGAAAACTCTGCTGCACAATTATCACATTTTATATAACGTAGGCTGGTTTGGTCAGCAGTGATGGATAAGAATTTTTTGGAAAGTCCTCATAGTATATCTCAAAAAGTGCTTTTTCAAAAGGCAACTGGACTGTTTCTTCCTTGAGGAAGAAAAACAGAACATTTCAACATCTGTGGAGATTCTCAGTCATCCAAGTCATGCAGTAGTGGTCAAAACTGTGGAAACCTTTTGGGAAAACTGTATTTTCTAAAACTAGCTAATAACACCACTTTTTTTTTTGGAGTAGTACCATAAAATTATATATCAATGGAAAGACAATTTAATCAAGAATGCAATGCAATCACTTTTAGGAAGGATTTGCTATTAGAATAGCAGCTACAGTATAAAGAAGAAAAGTGAAACACGTAGAAAAAACACATATACAAAAATGATCCCCATGTCAGTTAATCCTTAGTTGGGTAACCTTTAGCATGAATGACGGCCTTACAAAGTCTTCCCATGGAGTGAACCAAGTCTTTTAATTCTGCAGCTGTTATCATGTGAAACCAAGATTGAATGATGGCTTCTATTAACTGGGTTTTATTGCTGGGTCGCTTCTGACTAACAAGTTTCTTTAGTCGGCTCCATAGATTTTCAATTAGGTGAAGGTCTGGGCTATTCCTAGGCCATTCCAGCAGCGGAATAGGATTATCTTGAAACTCCCCAAAAAAGTGGTGTTATTAGCCATCAAACCTCAAAAAAACCTCCCAAAAGGTTTCCACAATTTTGGCCACTACTCTAGTTGTCTCAAAAGTCCAGTCCAGTTGCCTTTTGAAAGAGCACTTTTGAGACAACAAAACATTTTGTTTTGTTTTTTTCTTTTCTTTTTTTTCTTGGATAGAAAAGAAATGTTTTCTTTTTCTTCCTCAAATAAAAAACAGTCCAGTTGCCTTTTGCAAAAGCAAACTGAGAATCTCCACAGACCTCTAATATATCTTCCCATAGGGGAGAAAAAAATGACCCCTTGATTTTTAGGGTAGCGTGCCACTAACAGTTGTACATTTCAGCACATGATCTCTGTCATAATGGCTGGAAATTTGAATTTTAAAAAAGCTGAAATTCTCAGGAGCTGAAAGTGCCAAAGAAATGCTGTACCACAGCTTGTGTTTTTTTTCTGTGCAAAATACACTCTCGTTTTTCCTTCAACCAGTGGTTACTTCTTTAGCTAAACGGAGATTTATTAATTCTTTATATGCAACCTAGACCTTGGAAAAGTGGCAGCATCTTACTCCACTTCAGTGTGCAGATTCTAAATTAGGTAGTTGTGCTTTCTCGCACCGCACACAAACACAGGCTGGGCATGCAATGTGTGTTGTGCAAATGAAATGTTGTGCATTAACATACTGATCTTGGTTCTTCATAAACCAGAGAGTTTTGGGACACACCAAGAAGTTCTCACAAAATGGTTAGCACAACGAGAGTTCTCCCAAAATGCACGTGGACTTTAAGCGCGTTGACTCATTTCAGTAAATTCCACATTCACAATGCCCTATCACAGTGATGGCTAACCTTTTTGTCATCGCGTGCCAGGAGTAGGGGGGGGGGGTCGCGTTGTGTGTGCCAACACCCATAATCCTATGCACCCTGCCCCCATGCATGTGTGCACAACCTCCCACGCTCCCCCATGGCACACAATGGCACAGTAGGCCCTTTTTTGCTGTCCCCAGTTGGCAAATGGGCCATTTTTGACCTCCGGAGGGCCTCCGGGGGGGGTGGGAAAGGCCATTTTCGCCCTCCCCAGACACCTAGAAAGGCTCTGGAGGCTGGGGAGAGAGAAAATCGGGCCTTCCCCACCACCCCCCGAGGTCCTCCAGGGGCAGGAAACAGCCTATTTCTCTATTTCTGGTGGGCCCAGAAGGCCTGAAAATCAGCTGGCCGGCGTGTGCATGGGCATTAGAGCTGAGCTCGCATGCCCAGTGATATGGCTACATGCGCCACCTGTGGTATGCGTGCCATAGGTTCGCCATCACAGCCCTATCACCACCCACCATTAAGGCCGGTTATTTGATTTGGAGTGAAACTGTAACCTGACGTCTTTACACCACCCATATGAAATACAGCTAGTCCTCGACGTACGACAGTCCGCTTAGTGACCGTTCGAAGTTACAACGGCACCGAAAAAGTGACTTATGACTGTTTTTCACACTTACGACCGTTGTGGCATCCCCGTGGTCACGTGATCAAAATTCAGACGCTTAGCAACCGACTCACATTTACGACGGTTCCAGTGTCCTGAGGGTCACGTGATCCCTTTTTTGCGGCCTTCTGGCAAGCAATGTTAACGGGGAAGCCAGATTCATTTAACAACCGTGTTTAATAACGGCAGTGACTCACTGAACAACTGTGGCAAGAAAGGCCGTCAAACGTGGCAAATTCACTGAAATGTCTCCCTTAGCAACATAAATTTGGGGCTCAATTGTGGTCGCACGTCGAGGACTACCTGTACAATCAATCACACATGCAAGAGGAAAACCGACCGGATGACACCGAGGACACTTCAAACCCTCTTTGACTTATTTTCTCTCACCCAACACGAATTCAGAAATCTTTATCCATTTTGGCCAGATTTATTTAAGCAGAATATTTCAATCAATCTATGTTTTCCATCCGTTGCTGGGGGAGGCCTTAAAAGACTCTCTCTGTACACCGTAGGCATAACCATCCTCTCTTATTGGAAGGAAATTATATAAATTAGTAAGGGGTCAGAAAACGGTCCTCGGATGTTTGCATTTCAGATGCACCTTTTTGCCCAACAGGCTTTTGGGGAGAAGTTATGGACTTCGTGAGATCTTGGAGAAGGCCTCCCGTTTGCTCCCACGGCACACTCCATCTGCCTCCTTGGTGGTGCCAGGAGATACCTCAGTCCCACCCAAAGTCCTGCCCTGTCATTTGATAGAACTTTAAGTTGAAAGGTCTGTAGAATTCCTGCAGGCGTCGGACAACCTGCAGGTCGATTTTGGGGTGTGGCCGTCCTTTGGACTTCCCCAAACACCGGGGCCTGCTGCTCCCTTCCGGTTTCTTCAAGCAAGGGAAACCCTTGGTTTCATTGAAGTAGAAGTGCTTGTCCGTCACCACACGTTTGAGACCCAGAAAGTCTTGTACGCGGCCCATTTCCCCGGCTGGGTCGCTCACCAATCTCTCTCCGCTGACGAAGAGAAATTTGGATAGAGGGAAGTAACGCAGCCAATGGTCCAGATGTTTCACATACAGGCCAATCCTCACCGCGCTCCACGTGGTATCAATGAGGCCCGTGCTCAGATTCTTGAAGGCCAGGTTTTGGAAGCTGGGGATGGTGGGGTTCTTGGAAAGAGTCTGTGTGTAATCCGAAATGGCCCGGGTCACGGGGTTACGAACCACCACGATCAACTTGGTGTCTCTGGACATATTGTAAATGCGCCGTGGGGCTTCCTTGGTCACAAAATAACTTGGCGTTTTCTCCATGGTGATCTGTCCTTCCAAGGTCCTTGGCATCAGGTTTCTGTAGGAATAAAAAGCCATACAGATTCCTTCAAATAAACACCTTCTATTTGTTTTTCAGAACACGACAACTGCAGGAGCATTGAATTGAACGCCTGAAATGCACTACCTGACTCTGTGGTTTCTTCCCCAAACCCCCAAAACTTTAACCTTAGACTGTCTACTGGAGACCTCACCCCATTCCTAAGAGGTCTGGTAAGGGGCGTGCATAAGCACACCATCCCTGTCCTAATGTTTTCTTTTATTCGTATCCTTTTCATGTATTTATAATTATGTTTACACTTGTATCTGTCATGAAATACATGCTTGATGAAATAAATAAATAAATAATGAAAATGAATTTTATAGGAAAACTAAGTGCACCTCTGGAACTGGAAGCTCCGAATAAATCCTTCCCATTTAAAGCACATTTTTGGGGGCAAACTTTCAAAGACCTCCGGTGTTGTTTCTAGTTGGAGTTTTCTTAAAAGCAACTTGGAATTTTAAACCTTGCATTTCTTTCTTTCTTTTTTTCTTTTTTTTTTTTTTTTGAGAAATCACATCAAAGCCTTGCTTAAAGTAGGGTCTCCTGCTTGGGCGGGGGGTTGGACTAGATGACCTACAAGATCCCTTCCAAAACTTTTAATCTGTAATCTTTAAATGATGCTAATTGATACTACCTAGGCAGGGTCCCTCCCATTCTAACTTTCCATCAGAAATGTTGAACAAAATATGCACTTAGTGAAAGTTTTTTTAAAAACAGGAAATACAATCCTTTTTAATAATTGCTGATAGGATAGGATAGGATAGGATAGGATAGGATAGGATAGGATAGGATAGGATAAGATAGGATAGGATAGGATAGGATAGGATAGGATAGGATAGGATAGAATAGAATAGAATAGAATAGAATAGAATAGAATAGAATAGAATGCTTTATATGTGATTGGACACACAAGGAATGTGTCTTTGGTGCGTATGCTCCAGTGGCGGGTTGCCCCCAATTCGGACCGGTTCTATAGAACCGGTAGTACAACCGGCGGGAGGCTCCGCCCACTGACCCCAACGTCATCAGGAAGCTTCTGCGCATGCGTACGCGGCCCCGTTGCGAACCGGTAGTAAAGGTAAGTCGAACACACCCCTGATATGCTCTCAGTGTACATAAAAGATATAAGTGATAAATCATGATCATAGTTATCATAAAAATACATTCATCACAAAATCATAAGATACAACACTTAATGATAGTCACAGGATACTAAATAAGCAATCAACATAAATCATACTAGGAAACTAAACAAAACTATATAAGTTGTAAAGATACAAGCTACAAAGTTATAGTCATAAGTAGAAAAGGAGATAGGTAATAGGAAAGCTGAGAAGATTAATAGTAACGCAGACTTAGTGAATAGTTTGACAGTGTTGAGGGAATGATTTGGTTAGCAGAGTGATGGCGTTTGGGGAAAAAACTGTTCTTGTGTCTAGTTGTTCTGGTGTGCAGTGCTCTATAGCGTCGTTTTGAGGGTAGGAGTTGAAACAGTTTATGTCCAGGATGTGAGGGGTGTGTAAATATTTTCACAGCCCTCTTTTTGACTCGTGCAGTATACAGGTCCTCAATGGAAGGCAGGTTGGCAGGTTGTTACCAACCATCGTTTGTTGGTAGCAAAAATTAAAAATAGTTTGATTTTATTGTCTATTTTTCTAAGGACATAGAACAATGGTGCAAACAAAAAGAACAAATTTAAGCTTTGCTGTTAAGGTTTATTATGGCCAAATACTGGATATTAAAGTCCAGTGGACTTTATCTAGATCAATGGTATTTAAAAACGTAGAAAGAGGATGTAGAAATGTATTTAAAAATGTAGAAACAGAAAATTGAGCCCAGCAGCAAAGAGCCTTGAAGAATCTTTTAATTAAGCATGGCTTTATTCGCATTTGGTTTGTATTTTAAACACTTCAGCCAAGTAATTATTAAAAGATTTCTTCCTTTAAAAGTATCTGTACATTTCTGTGCTGAGAGTGTCATGACAGCAGTCTTCCGATATCTCAGAGGCTGCCACAAAGATGAGGGGGGCCAACCTATTTTCCAAAGCACTTAGAGGCAGGACAAGAAGCAATGGATGGAAATTAATTTTAGAGGATTGAAAAGCTCATGAGATTAGGGGGGATCCAGGGGTGAAATCCAGCAGGTTCTGACAGGTTCTGGAGAACTGGCAGCGGAAATTTTGAGTAGTTTGGAGAACCGGCAAGTACCACCTCTGGCTGGTCCCAGAGTGGGAAGGGAATGGAGATTTTGCAGTATCCTTCCCCTGCCACACCACCAAGCCACGCCCACCAAGCCACACCCACAGAACCGGTAGTAAAAAAAAATTGAATTCCACTATTGGAGGGACCACAGAACATCTATGATTGGTCTCATGCATAGCAGAGTTGTTCCAGGATGGATAGTTGCCCACAGAAGCTAGGAACCACAGAATCAGAATAACAAAATATAGGAGACATTGTACCAGTGGTGAAATCTGAACCAGTTTGCTACCGGTTTGCTGGTTGCGCGTGTGCGCCGCGCGCCAAAAGATGGCTTGGGAAGTTAGGTAGAAGCGAAGGGGGGGATCAGCTGCAGCATGGGGTTTAGCTTTGCTAGAAAGCAGGAAATCCTACTTTCTAGCAAAGCTAAACCCCGCTGCACAGCTGATCCTCCCACCTCTGCTGTTCTACTTACCTTCCCAAGCCTCCTTTTGGTGCGTACTGCGCATGTGCAGTACGCACCAAAAGGAGGCTTGGGAAGGTAAATAGAAGCGAGCGTGGGGGATCAGCTGTTGCCGGTGATTTAGCTTTGCTAGAAAGCAGGAAATCCTGCTTTCTAGCAAAGCTAAACCCCGTACCACAGCTGATCGTCGGAAATACCAGTTTGGAGGAATCGGTAGCTTTTATAACTACCGGTTCGCCCAAAGCTGAGCGAACTGGTAGCATTTCACCCCTGTCTTATACCCTAACCTTTTACTCACCGAGTGCTGAACAGGTACGTGCTTCGCATGCGCGCGTGCCATCTGCGCTAACGCATGGCTCCTCCCCATGCACTGTGTGTGCAACTGCACCATCTGCGCATGCGCACAGCTTTTGTGCGTGCCCCCACCGTGCACTGCGCATGCAATTGCACCATCTGCGCATGTGCGGTTTTGTGTGGCTCCCCTGCGCGCTGCACCAGCTGCGCACCAGTATTCTCGTGCACATGCAGAGAGCTCCGATGACCAGCTGGGTGCTCTGAATTGCGTGCATGCACACCGGAGGCCCGAACACCAGCTGGGGTGCGCATGCACATGCGCAACTGCAGGTGAGTTGGGCAACAGCTTGCGTACCCAGAAAAATGGCTCTGCGTGCCACTTCCGGCATGCGTGCTGTAGGTTCGCCATCATGGCCTTATACCTTCCAGACAAGTGGCTGTCCAGTCTCTTCTTAAAAGCCTCCAGTGATGGAGCAGCCACAACTTCTGGAGGCAAGTTGTTCCACTGGTTAATCGTTCCATCAAGAAATTTCTCCTGAGTTCTAGGTTGCTTCTCTCCTTGATTGGTTTCCATCCATTGTTTCTTGTCTCACCTTATTTAATTCAAGATAGTGTCTTGAATTGAATAATTGAATTCAATTGAATAATTGGATATTATTCCATTATTATTCCATTGCATTTACAATTATTCAACTGAATTGAAGTGTTCAATTCAAGATAGTGCCTTGAACTGAATAGCCAAATTCAAGACAGTGTCTTGCTTCTACTGGCAACCCCATCCCACAGAAGGAACCAAAAAATGCCACAAACAAGCCATGACGTCACAACACTTGCTCAGAAAGGCAAAAGTAACAGAGAGAGCAGACAACTCATTTTCTGGTATGGCTAAAAATTCAGAATTATTTTGAATGGATATTTTTAAGCTGCATCTCCTTCAGCTAATATCTGTTGATGATCCTATTCTCCATACATACTTAGATTCTTGAAGAAATTAGGCTCCACTTTTGTCTCTCCCTTCTTCCCATCATGCTGTGGCCACAGGTTCCACGCATCAAACATTCGTGCACATATTTTCCAGGCTTTGGTCACAGGATGACCATTTCCAAGTGGGCAGGACAGCCGTCAACACTTTCAACAAGTTTTTATGGACAAATACAGTTCGTTCCTTCTCCCTTTCCCCCTCCCCCACTCCCTCTCCCTCCCCCTCTTTCTTTCTCTTTCTCTCTCCCCCTCTCTCTCCCCCATCTCTTTCTCCCTTTCTCTCCCTTTCCCTCTCTTTCCCTCTCCCTCTCTCTCCCTCCCTCTTTCCCTCTCCCTCTTTCTCTCTCCCCCTCTTTCTCTCTCCTCTCCTCTCCCTTTCCCTCTCCCTCTGTCTCTTTCTCTCTCCACCCTCTTTCCCTCTCCCTCCCTCTCTCTCTCCTCTCTCTTTCCCTCTTTCTTTTTCTCTCCTCTCTTCCCCTCTTCCCCTCTCATTCTCTCTCCCCTCTTTCCCTCTCCCTCTCTTTCTCTCTCCTCTCTCTTTCTCTCTCCTCTCTCTCTTCCCCTCTCCATTTCTCTTTCTCCCTTTCTCTCCCTTTCTCTCCCTTTCCCTCTCCCTCTCTTTCCCTCCCTCTCTTTCCCTCTCCCTCTCTCTCCCTCCCTCTTTCCCTCTCCCTCTCCCTCTTTCTCTCTCCCCCTCTCCCTCTCCCCTCTCTCTTTCCCTCTCCCTCTCTTTCTCCTCTCCTCTCTTTCCCTCTCCCTTTCTCTCTCCTCTCTTTCCCTCTCCCTCTGTCTTTCTCTCTCCTCTCTTTCTCTCTCCACCCTCTTTCCCTCTCCCTCCCTCTCTCTCTCCTCTCTCTTTCCCTCTTTCGTTTTCTCTCCTCTTTCCCTCTTCCCCTCTCTCCTCTTTCCCTCCCCCCCACTCTCATTCTCTCCCCTCTTTCCCTCTCCGTCTCTTTCCCTCTCCTCTCTCTCCTCTCTCTCTTCCTCTCTCCCTCCCCCCCTCTCTCTCTGTGCATGTGCATGTTTTATAAAAAGAAAAAAAGATATCCCAATAAGTTTTGTGCCAATTAGCCTAATGGAAGTTAGAGGCCAGAAATTAGGACGATTTTATGGAGTTAAATAAGTCAAGCTTTATATGCATTTGAAATATGTAAGAAAAATCCTCTTGCTTTTAAAGAGGTTAGCTGTCCTCTCTCATCTTTTTTTTTTTTTAAGATCTAAATTGCTTCATGCTTATTCTCCATCCACATTCCTCCCCCCCCCAAGCAGGGATTAAAAAAAAAAAAAAACCTCATCAAAGGAAGAATTAAAACCAGAGCTGTTTGTCAACTTCCCTCTGTTGCTGTCCCGTAGCAATTTTTTAAAAGGGTGTATAAAATCATTTTTTTTTCTAAAGCAACGTTCTCTTTCCTAGTTTTTTTGAAAGGACATTTTCCAGAATTCCCAGCAAATATTCTCGTAAGTGTTTATATTTATACTTTTTATGACATCCTTTAACTGCATTCCTACTTTAAAGAGAGGTGTGGGAGAGAAATCGAGAGAGGAGGGTTAGGGAACAAGGAGAAAAGAAAGTCAGGCAGGGATCAGGGCTGCAGAAACTCGGCCATAAATAACCTTTTGGACATTTGCATCAGTAGTGGGTTGCAAATCCCATCACTACTGGTTTGCTCGTGGGCGCAAACAGCTTACACAGCTTTATTGCCCATGTATCCTACTCCCCCACTTCTAGCTTTTGATGGCAGGATGCCTATGAGGTGCCAAGCGATACCTGGCAGACCTGAGAAACACTTAAGAGAATCCTGTAAAGCACTGTGAAGTGATATATAAGACTAAGTGCAATTCAGGGGTGAAATCCAACAGGTTCTGGAGAACCGGTAGCGGAAATTTTGAGTAGTTCAGAGAACCGGCAAATACCACCTCTGGCTGGCCCCAGAGTGGGGTGGGAATGGAAATTTTTGCAATATCCTTCTCCCAGGAGTGAGGAGGAAATGGGGATTTTGCAGTATCCTTCCCCTGGAGTGGAGTGGAAATGGAGAATTTGCAGTATCCTTCCCCTGCCATGCCCCCAAGCCACACACACCCAAGCCACACCACGCCCCCCCAAGCCACGCCCACAGAACTGGTAGTAAAAAAATTTGGATTTCACCACTGGTGCAATTGCTATTTATCTTGTATTTTCCAATTTAATTTAATTTAATTTAATTTAATATTTAAATTTATATACCGCCCTTCTCCCAAAGGATTCAGGGCAGTGAACAGCCATCGATAAAAAACATAGAATACAAAATTTAAAAACAATTTAAAACTATATTAAGCAATTTGGCCCGACAGTTAAAATCCCCATTTAAAATTCAAATTAAAATTACACAATTGTCATGTGACTTGGTGAAATTGAATTAACATTTATTAAATAACTTGGAAAGGGTTTTAAATAGCTTCCTTTGATATTCTAAGATATCGAGGGACTGCCAGTCCTTGCTTCCCTGGCACTAAAGGTACTGTATATACAGAGATGGAGGTTTTCCTAAAGCTAGGAGTGGGGTCTGGTGAGGAGTAGTGGAGCCGGAGGGTGGGGGAGGGGAGGTTAAACCACGAAAGCTCTACTCCTTTTGTATAAGTATCATGACACTGGGGACTGCAGAGGGATCAACAGAGGGATTGCATCAAGATCACGAGAAGTGATCATGCTGCTTTATACGGCATTAGTGAAGCTACACTTGGAATACTGCATCCAGTTCTGGTACCCACTATACAAAAAGGATGCTGAGGCCCTAGAAAAAAAAAATGCAGAGAAGAGCAGCCAAGCTAATAGCAATAGCCCTTAGACTTATATACCGCTTCACTGTGCTTTACAGCCCTCTCTAAGCGGGTCACAGAGTCAGCCTATTGCCCCCAACAATCTGGGTCCTCATTTTACTGACTTCGGAAGGATGGAAGACTGAGTTCACCTTGAGCCGATGAGACTCGAACTGCCGGCAACCGGCCATTAGCAGAAGTAGCCTGCAGTACTGGCATTCTAACCACTGTGCCAGCACGGCTCTGATAAAGGGTCTGGAGGCTAAACCATATGATGAACCATTGCAAGGTACATTTAGCCCTATCGAAAAGAAGGACTAAGGTTCAGGGGTGGGCTGCTGGGGGTTCGCAAGGGTTGGGGAGAACCTCTAGCTAAGATTCTGTGCAGTTCGGAGAACCCCCCAAATCCCACTCCTGGCTGGCCCCTCCCACCCCACCCCTCCCCTCCCCTCCCCTCCCAGGAGTCCCCACGCAGCCCGTTTTGGATGCAGGTAAGTGCAAGGCATCTGTGGAGGCTTGGGGAGGGAGAAAAATGGGCCTACTGGAAGTTCGGGAAGGCCTGAAACTGGCCCGTTTCCGGCCTCCAGAGGACCTCCAGAGCCTGGGGAGGCCGTTTTCACCCTCCTGGAGGCTCAAGAAAAGCCTCTGGAGCCTGGGGAGGGCAAAATACCCTCCCTGCTATGGTGCAGGAAGCCAACTAGGCCACGCCCATCATGGCCATGCCCACCCAGCAACTGAGCAGAGAACCGCGTGCTAAAATTTTTGAAGCCCACTCCTGCTAAGGGTGATATGATAGCAGTGTTCCAATATCTCAGGGGCTGCCACAGAGAAGAGGGAGTCAAGCTATTCTCCAAAGCACCTAAAAGCAGAATCAGAAACGGCGGGTAGAAACTAATCAACGAGAAAAGCAACCTAGAACTAAAGAGAAATTTCCTGAAGGCGAGAACAATTCATCGGTGGAATGGCTTGCCTTCCAAAATTGTGGATGCCTCATCACTGGAGGTTTTCAAAAAATAGATTTGGACAAGCATTTGACCGGGCTGGCTCATCGTTCCTATTAAAGATTTGACACTGACACCATGAAAATAACCATACCCTGATTATATTTGCTTCCCATTCATTTCTTCCCAGGACTCTTTCTTTTGCTGCTTTCAATTTTCCATGATATCTGAGAACGGGTTGCTTAACTCTCTGGACCGTGGCTTTCCACAGTCTTTGGGAAAGCAAAGGTGGGACCCGTGGCTTTAGTTGTTTTGTTTTGCAGGCTTGCTTTCCTTCCCCCCCCACCCCATATTAACCACCCAGTGAGTATCTGTTGGAATTGAATCAGCCAATAATCAACGGATCAATGAACATCCCGAGCTAGACACAGCAGGCCGAAAACATGTCAGGATCTAAGAGAGAGATGGCTGGATGAGCCACAGTCAATCGTCACGGGTAAAGGATTCGGCAGCTGAAAGCACAAAGAATTAGACTGCCAAAAAAAATGAGAAATAACCTTCTATTTTTTTTTTTAGTGCCCAAAGAAGGGCCTCTGGTTTGCAGAGCCGGATCTGAATTAATTGTGATGGAACTGCTGTCTTCGGTTCTTCTGCACCGTCTAAATGGATTAATCCGATGAATATTTTAAATGTTGCAAGCCTGGTTAAATGAACCCGAGGTCAATAAAGAACAAAGTGTTAATTAATTAACCAAATGAAAGGAAACGAAGGAAGGAAGGAGTGCCAGAAACACCTCTGGGAATGTTTCCTGTCAGATCAAGTCCCCCCCCCCCCCCGAAAAGAGAAAGCTACTCACACCCCTGGGGAAAAATGATGGTCCCCAAAATACGTCAGATTAAAGTTCGCTCTTACAGGTGGTCCTCAAATTACAACAGCTTGTTTAGTGACCGTTTGAAGTTACAACAGCACTGAAACAAGTGACTTGTGGCCGTTTTTCACACTTACGACCATTGCAGCATCCCCATGGTCAGTCAGGCGATCAAAATCCAGACCCTTGACCACTGGTTCATATTGCAGCATCCCAGGGTCACGTGGGATCCCCCTTTTGCGACCTTCTGACAAGCACAGTCAACGGGGAAGCCAGATTCACTTAACGTCCGTGTTACTAACCGAACAACTGCAATGACCACCGTGGCAAGGAAGGTCGTAAAACGGAGCAAAATTGACTTAACAAATGTCTCGCTTAGCAACAGAAATGTTGGGCTTAATTGTCATTCATAAGTTACTTCAGTGGTGGGTTGCTCCCGGTTCTCGCGAACTGGTAGTAAAAGTGGCGGAAGGCTCCGCCCACCTGCCCTGATGTCATATTTTGCGCTTTGCGCATGCACAGAAGCTTCTGCACATGCATGTGCACTCCCATTGCAAACTGGTAGTAAAGGTAATGTTGTGGCCCATCAGCGGCCTGTGCAGATTGTAGCTGATTCCGACAGCGAGAATCTGTCGTGTGTGATGCTGTGTCAGCAGCCTGTGCAGCTGGCGCTCGAGTCGGACAGTGAGGAGGCTGGAGAAGATGTGGTGCCAGAGGCAGGGATTCAGCCAGGACCTTCAGAACCTCCAGAAGCTCCTTTAAGTGAAGAGGATGAAGAGGAGGAGCCTCTTCTCAATGCACGGGCGCGCAGAGCTGCCAAAAGGCAGGAGTGGCTCCTCAGGAGGAGGTCTCCTCGAGAGTAAGGCTTGGGGCTAATTGGCCACTCCCCTAGGCTATTTAAGGAGGAACGCTGATTGCAGCAAGCTGTAGGGAACAACTTTAGTTCAATCTCCTTCATGTCTGCAAAATTGCTTCTGGGCTTTCTGCCAACTCTAGTAAGACTGTGATTACCTTATCTTAGAATTCTGGTAGGCTGTTAAGACAGTTCATTAACATCCTTTGGTTGATAAAGACTAAGTTATTTGAGTAAAATAAGCTTCGTATAGAGTTTGTGTGTGCTGCATTCTTTGGGGTCCGTAGCGGGGGCAGAACAGGTAAGTAGAACCCACCCCTGAGTTATTTGTATTAGATTACTACTTTAAAATCAGATATGTAGGTATATTACTGGCATACTAGAGAAGACCAAATGAGGCCGTAAATTGAGGATTACCATATAACCCCCACAGCATTTTACTGATTTTTACAGAAAGTTTTTGTTTTGTTTTGTTTTGTTTAAAAGACCCTTCCTCAATCCTTCTTCCCAAAGTTTCGTGTGGCTGGAGCATCTGCATTTACTTCCAATTCCACAGGAAGAACTAATTAGCAGGGAGGAAGCACGATTTTCACAGCAGAGTCTGTACAATTTCTATTGTTCCCTCTCTTTTTTTTTTAAAGCTCGAAGTTAACCGAGAACGGATGGTCAGAACGAGCAGCATTGTAAACAGACGGACGAAGGGAGACTCACCCATCCTTGTTATCGTTTGGCTCTCTCCACCTGCACTGAATCACTAGAAGACATATGTGCATGGAGTCCTCGGCTTACGACCACCAATTGAGCCCGGCATTTCTGTCGTTAAGTGAGACCTTGGTTAAGTGAGCTGTGCCCCGTTTTACGATCTTCCTTGCCACATTGGTTAAGTGAATCGTGGGATTTGCTAAATTAGTCACACGGTTGTTAAGCAAATCTGGCTTCCTCGTTGACTTTGCTTGTCAGAAGGTCGCAAAAGCGGATCACAGAACCCCAGGACACTACAACCGTCATAAATATGAATCAGTTGCCAAGCATCTGAATTCTGATCTCGTGACTATGGGGATGCTGCAATGGTGAAATCTAAAATTTGTTACTACCAGTTCTGTGGGCATGGCTTGGTGGGGGGGGGTAATGTGACTGGGTGAGTGTGGCCAATTTTTTTTTTTTTACTTTTAAAACCATTTTTTCTACAACCTCTAAAATGCTTTCAAAAGGCTCTGACGATCCCAGCTGAGTTGCCTGATCAGCAGAGACTTTTTTTCTTTTAAAAAAGAAATCAGGCAACTCAGTTGGGATCATCAGAGGCATTTAAAAGAAAAAAAAGGGTTTTTTTCTTTTAAAAGCCTTTGATGATCCCAGCTGAGCCGTGCGATCATCAGAGGCTTTATTTTTTACTTTTAAAAGCATTTTTTCAGCCGAAGAGGTTGTAGAAAAAATGCTTTTAAAAGTAAAACAAAAAAAAAGCTTCTGATGATTGTGCGGTTCAGCTGGGCATGGGGGGGAGGGCATGGATTTTTGCTACCGGTTCTCCGAACCACCCACCTCCATCGCTACCGGATCAGGCGATCTAGTCTGAACCGGGAGCATTTCACCCCTGGGATACTGCCATGGCCATCAATGTTGCGAAAAAAATGGTTGTCAGCTGATTTTTGGGTCTCTGCTGCGCATGCGCGGGGGGCGCAGCGCATGCAGGAGACGCATATGCATGCCCAGGGGGGGTTGCGGGGGTCAGGGGGTTGCATGTGCATGCGCAGGGGGGCAGGGCGCAGGTGTGTGTGTCATGCACGCATTGCATTATGGGTGCAGTCGCATGTGTGTGCTGTTGCACCCACACTTTCAACACACAATGACAAAAAGTTAGCCATCATTGGTATAAGGTTTCCTGCCTAAGCAGGGGGCTGGACTAGAAGACCTCCAAGGTCCCTTCCTATTCTATTCTATTCTATTCTATTCTATTCTATTCTATTCTATTCTATTCTATTCTATTCTATTCTCTGTTCTGTTCTGTTCTGTTCTGTTCTGTTCTGTTCCGTTCCGTTCCGTTCCGTTCCGTTCCGTTCCGTTCCGTTCCCTATCCTATCCTATCCTATCCTATCCTATCCTATCCTATCCTATCCTATCCTATCCTATCCTATTCATTCCATTCATTCTCTTCTCTTCTCTTCTCTTCTCTTCTCTTCTCTTCTCTTCTCTTCTCTTCTCTTCTCTTCATTCTTATTCTTTTTTCCCTATTCATTCCTATTCTATTCTATTCACAATCCTATCCTATCCCATCCCATCCCATCCCATCCCATCCCATCCCATTCCACCCCACTCTATTCTATTCTTCTCAAACTGAGAAAACAGAAGCCTTCAATGAAACCCTACAGAAATAAAATTTTTGCCTCAGTTTTGTGGACTCAGTGGTACCCCTCCTTCCACCATTTTCACACAATTTTGCCCACACAGAGGGTTATGTTCCTCCGTGAAGACTAGAAGCAGCCAGTTTTTCAAAGGCAGAACTCAAGATTAATGGGGACAGAATCTTTTTTTTTTGTACCAAAAATGTAAACTAGGCTGGGGAAGGGGGAATCCATTTGAAAAGAGGATGGGCAAAGGGCTGGAGAGACGTGGGCCGTTTTATCCTGCTCCTCCCTCCCTCCCTCTGGAAACGGAGAACTTCCCACATCAGCATATCAATTGCAAGATGCAGACAGGGAAGGGGGGGTCTGTGGAAACAAGACGGCCTTTGTAGACCCAGGAAAATCACTTTCTGGAATGCCCCGACGGAGCTAAAATGGGCCTTCTCCAGATTGTACTACGTGGCCCAGAATGGTGGAGCTGTCCCTTAGCAGCTGTGGAAAGACTCCTGATCAGGAGTGGGTTTCAATTTAGTTTGCTACCGGTTCACTCGTGCACACGCTTGTGCGAGCGCGACGCTTCTGTGCATGCATAGAAGCATCCAGGTGGGTGGGCGGAGCCTCCCGCTGCTGCCGCTGCCACTACCAGTTCGCCAAATCCGGGGCGAACCAGTAGCAACCTGTTGTGGTCTGCCAGCAGCCTGCAGAGCTGGCAGTGGAGTCGGACAGCGATGAGGCTGAGGAAAAACATGGGCCAGTCCTGGAGGCTGGAGAAGGCCCAGATGAGGCCTCTGCGTCGGAGACAGAGATGGGGCCAGGGCCATTGGGGAGTGATGTGCGGACTCTGGAGCCTCCAGAGGCTGATAGTAGAGAGGCAGAGGAACAGAAGGAGCCTGTTCCTAGTGCATGTATGAGAAGAGCTGCCAGAAGGCAAGAGCAGCTAAAGCAGAGAGGACGACTCAGGAGTAAGGCCAAGAGATGATTGGCCCTTCCCATAAGGCTTAAAAGACCAGCAACGGCTCTTGGTCTCTGCCGGAAAACAATGTTGAGAGATTTGCTTCTTGTTTCACTGTATTCATTTCTTGTCGGCGTCTTCTGCTTCTGAACTGTTGCCAAGAGAAGCCTTTGGCAGTTTGCCTAATTATCCCAAGATCAGGTGATAAATTGAAGGTGTTTTGAGAACTTTGCTTTCATTTTTTTAAAAAAATTGATTTATATGCCGCCCTTCTCCGGAGACTCAAGGCGGCTTACAATGCGTTAAGCAATAGCCTTCATACTTTTGTATATTTATACAAAGTCAGCTTATTGCCCTCACAATCTGGGTCCTCAATTTACCTACCTTAGAAAGGATGGAAGGCTGAGTCAACCTTGAGCCTGGTGAGATTCGAACTTACTTTAATTGCAGACAGCTGGTGTTAAATTACAATGCATTAGTCTGCTGAGCCATCCAGGCTCCTGGATTTGGAATAAACTGAGAATGAGTTAATTCTCAGTTGTTTTAGTAAAATCTGTTTGTTTTTTGAAACTGTTTTGCATTTAATATTAACTACATGGGCCTGGGTCACAACACAACCCACCACTGCTCCTGATGTCCAACTTCCTGCCAGGATGGTTACAGTTAGTCCTCAACTTACAACAGTCCTCTTAGTCACCGTTCAAACTTACAACGGCACTGAACAATGTGACTTATGACCGTTTTTTTTTTCACCGTTATGACCGTTGCAGCATCCTCCTGTTCACGTGATCCAAATTCAGACGCTTGGCAAACTGGTTCATACTTATGACCGTTGCTGGGTCCCAACAAGGTCATGGGATCCCCTTTTGCGACCTTCTAAAAAACAAAGTCATGGGGGAAGCCAGACTCACTTAACAACCAGGTTACTAACTTATCAACCGCCGCGATTCATTTAACAACGGTGGCAAGAAAGATTGTCAAACGAGGGAAAGCTCACTTAACAACGGTCTCACTTAGCAACATAAATTTTGGGTAGCTATAAGTCGAGGACTGCCTATTTTCTACTTTATCGCATGGAATATGCTTTATTAACTTACTACAAAAAAGATGTTGAGACTTTGGGAGAAGTTCAGAGAAGAGCAACTAAGATGATCAAAGGCCTGGAGACTAAGCCATATGAAGAACAGCTGCAGGATTTGGGTTTGGCTAATCTAGAGAAAAGAAAGACTAGTGGTGGCATGATAGCAGTGCTCCAATATTTGAGGGGCTGCCACAAAGAAGAGGGAACAGTGGTGGGTTTCACTTACCTTTGCTACTGGTTTGCATCCGCGCACCACTTCTGCGCATGCACAGAACGTATTTGACGACATCCGGGTAGGTAGGCGGAGCCTCCCACCGCCGCCGCTACCGGTTTGCCAGAACCGGGGCAAACCAGTAGCAACCCACCACTGAGAGGGGGTCAAATTATTCTCCAACTCACCAAAGGCCAGGACAAGGAAGAATGGATGGAAACTAATCAAGGAAGGAGAGAAGCAACCTGGAATTAAGGAGAAACTTCCTAACAGTGAGGACAATTAACCAGTGGGACAGAAGTTACCTCCAGAAACCATGGGCGCTCCATCACTGAAGGGTTTTTAAGAAGAGACTAGACAGTCACTTGTCTAAAACGGTATAGGTCTGTGATGGCAAACCTATGGCACGAGTGCCAGAGGTGGCACGCAGCTCCCTCTCTGTGGGCACATGAGCCGTCGCCCCAATTTAGCTCCACAATGCATGCACATGTGCCTCCCAGCAGCCAGCTGGTCTTTGGGTCTCCGCCACGCATGCGTGGGGGGAGGGGCGTGTGCGTGGGGCATGCGCACATGCGTGGGGGACGTGGGGCGTGCGGCGGCCCTGCAGGCACATGTGCGGGGAGTTGGGTGCATGCGGGGACCGTACACGCATGCACAAGGGGCGGGGGGCCTGCAGGTGCATGCATGGGGTGGGGGCCATGCACACATTGCATTTTGTTGGTTCGGGCGCGTGCAGCACATCCGCGTGCACTTTGGGCACTCAGTCCGGAAAAGATTAGCCATCACTGTTATAGGTTCTCCTCTGCTCAAGAGGGCTGGACTAGAAACCTTCCCAGCTTCCTTCCAGCTCATTCATTCTATTCAATGAATGGCAATTAGTAATAAAAAAGAAGGAGACTTCCTTGATATTCTGGGAATAACTAGAACGCTACATCTACAAGGACCCTGTTTTGTGGTGTATTAATGGTGTCACAATCCGCAATGGCTGCCGTTCAAGCAGGCGTAACCCATCCTTCCCCAGCAGGAAACCCTGTTCTCTCTCCTAATTGCTTCCTTTCTCTCCCACCCACCAGCCCTGGGCTCTCCCAGCGTTGCCCTTGAGCCTTTTCAGAAAAGCATCCCCGGAGGAAAAGGCCTGTAGGCACCTCATCACTGATATGATCCCTGGCTGGGTTCATTCTTCCAAGTCTCCCCTTTTGCAAACGAGGCCAGAAAGTTTCCAAGTCAGCTCAGCCCACGAGCTAATTGGCTTGAAGAGGCTGCTGAACCCTGTTAATGGAGACCGAAATGAGGTGATGATATTATACCTCCCGTTTGGCAGAAAAGCTGCCCTCCCTTTTCCTGCCTCGAGGAGGTCCCCACTCACGACAAGGGGAAGAAAGAATGTATGAATGGTCCTTCCCTTCCCCTCCCTTCTGCCGATCCGGTAATCTGCCTCCTCGCTCCCTAATTAGACTGTGATACAAGGAAAGAGAAGAGAAGATCAGCCATGCCTTTTCTTCCTGCGTGTAAAAAAACACCAGGCCTAAACAATCATCCTTTGGGAACGGAGACTGTTTTGGAAGGCAGAGACAAAGCCGGCATTCCGAAGGGGCAAGCAGAGCCAAGGGCCAGTTGGCACCCAGTGAACTCATTGGTGCCAGTTTTCATGCAAAAGATAGTTCATTTGGGGAGGCAACCAGAGGGTGAGTAATGTTAGCAATCAATCAATCCAGAATAGAGCTGGAAGGGACCTTGGAGGTCTTCTAGTCCAACCCTTTGCTCAAGCAGGAGATCCTATACCCATGGTGGTGAACCTAATGGCATGCGGGGCACCAGATCACCCCAACGATGCCCTTGAAGTGATGTCCCGGTGCCTGGAGGCCGTACGGATCTGGATGGGGAGAAACAGGCTCAGGCTCAAGCCATCCAAGACTGAGTGGCTGTGGTTTCCGACGTCCCGATATAGTCAGCTGGTGCCATCGCTGACTATTGGGGGCGAATCATTGGCCCCCACGGAAGGGGCTTGCAACTTGGGTGTCCTCCTGGATTCACGGCTGTCTCTAGAAGAGCACTTGACGGCTGTGACCGGGAGGATTTTTCATCAGGTTCGCCTGATCTGCCAGTTGCGTCCCTTTCTAGATCGGGACTCCTTACGCACGGTCACTCATGCCCTCGTCACCTCCCGTCTGGACTATTGTAACGCTCTCTACATGGGACTCCCCTTGAGGAGCACTCGGAGGCTCCAACTGGCGCAGAGTGTGGCCGCGCGGGTGGTGATGGGAGCGACGTGGCGCTCCCATGTAACACCTCTCCTGCGCGAGCTGCACTGGCTCCCGGTGGTCTTCCGACTGCGCTTCAAGGTTTTGGTTATCACCTTTAGAGCGCTCCATGGCTTAGGACCTGGTTATCTACGGGACCGCCTGCTACCACCAATAGCCTCCCACCGACCAGTACGCTCCCATAGAGAGGGGCTCCTCCGGGTGCCGTCGGCCAAACAATGTCGACTGGTGGCCCCCAGGGGGAGAGCCTTCTCTGTGGGGGCACCTACTATCTGGAATGAGCTCCCCTCGGAGATACGGAGGATCCCAGATCTGCGTACCTTCTGTCACGCGCTCAAGACTTTCCTATTTCATCAAGCTGGCCTGACCTAAGTCTTTCCCCTTTTTAAATGGAAATTTTAAATTTGGTTTTAAATTATTGGGGTTTTAAATTTGTTCAGCCAAATTATTTAATTTGTTTTATTTTATTTTAAATTTTGTATCTATATGTTTTATTCTATGGCTGTTCACCGCCCTGAGTCCTTCGGGAGTAGGGCGGTATATAAATTCAATAAAAACAAAAAAACAAAACAAAAACAAAACAAACGCCATCCGTCGCCCCAGCCCAGCTCTATCGCGCATACATGCACGCCTCCCGCCAGCCAGTTGGTCTTCAGGTCTTTGCCGCGCATGCGCAGGGAGCCGCATTGCATTTTGGGGGTTCATGTGTGTCACAGGCGTACGAGAGAGAGATGGGCTCTTCCCAAAGAGATGCCTCCAACTGGAATTCATGCTGCCTTTGTCTGTTAATTGAACTGAATCAATTTAAAGCACTTTGAAGCGCAGAAAACACGAGCCAGTGATCGCCAGGGAGGTCATAACCTGGAAGATCTGGCCGGCAGCAGCCAAGACTGTGGGCTGGGAAAAGAGGGGAGGGGGAGGGAGAAGGGTGTGTGCTTTTCTTCTTCAAGTTATTTGTTTTAAAGATCTAGAAGGATTTGGAGGAAGGATCTGTTTAAAACTTGATTTTGAGAGTGGAGGCATTATGGAAAAAAGAGTTCCAAAGTTTTATTTATTTAGCGCTTTCAAGTCATTGTTGGCTCCTGGCCACTGCCTGGACAAGTCTCCGTAGATTTCTTGACAGGTTTTCAGAAGTGGTTTGCCAGTGCCTGTTCCTAGGGGTGCGAGGGAGTGGCTGGCCCGAGGTCACTCAGCAGCCTTTGTGCTCATGGCAGGATTAGAACTCATGGTTTTCCCGTTTCTAGCCCAGTACTTTGACCACTATACCAAACTGGCTCTAAACATTTTACATAAATGGTTAACAAAGCAAATCTTTTTTAAAACAACTTTGAAAAATTGGGAGAGAAACCAAAAAACAAAAACAGAAAACAAACAAGAAATGAAAAAGGAATCTACTTTAGACTCATCATTAAGTATAACTTTGTCTTCAGCCAGCAGTGTGATACAGGGGGATACAATCAAGATCAAGTGAGGTACTAATACCACTCTATAAAGCCTTAGTAAGTCCACACCTAGAATACTGCATTCAGCTTTGGTCACCAAACTATAAAAAAAAGGATGTTGAGACTCTAGAAAGAGTGCAGAGAAGAGCAACCAGGATGATTAAGAGACTGGAGGCTAAAGCATATGAAGAACGGTTGCAGGAACTGGGCATGGCTTTACTTTACTTTACTTTACTTTACTTTACTTTTATTTGATTTATATACCGCCCTACTCCCGAAGGACTCAGGGCAGTGAACAGCCAACAATAAAATACATACATACAAAATTTAAAAAGCAGAGATAAAATCGAATTAAATAGTTTGGCCCAGATAAATTTAAAACCCCAATCAATTTAAAACAAATTTAACTTTGAATATTAAAAATACTAAAAAATATTAAAAATGTTTAAAAAGAGGGAGAAAGTTAGGCCTAGTCTAGTGAAGAGAAGGAGTAGGGGAGACATGATAGCAGTGTCCCAATATTTGAGGGGCTGCCACAGAGAGGAGGGGGGTAAAGCTATTTCCCAAAGCACCCGAAGGCCAGACAAGGAATAATGGATGGAAACTGATCAAGGAGAGATTCAATCTGGAAATAAGGAGGAATTTTCTGACAATGAGAACAATCAACCCATGAAACAGAAGTTGCCTTTGGAAGTTGTGGGAGCTTCATCCCTGGAAGCTTTCAAGAAGAGACTGGACTGCCATCTGTCAGAAACGGTGTAGGGTCTCCTGCTTGGGTGGGGGGTTGGACTAGATCAGAGGTGAAATCCAGCAGGTTCTGACAGGTTCTGGAGAACCGGTAGCGGAAATTTTGAGCAGTTCGGATAACCGGTGACATGATAGCAGTCTTCCAATATCTCAGTCTTCCACAGAGAAGAGGGGGTCAACTTATTCTCCAAAGTACCCGAGGGCAGATCCAGAAGTAATGGGTGGAAGATCCTTAAAGAGAGACCCAACCTAGAAGTACAAAGAAATTTCCTGTAAAGTGAGAACAATTAATTGATGGAATAGTTTTGTCTTCCAAAGTTCCATCACTGGACGTTTTTAAGAAACTTAAAGTTATTGATTTTTTTCTATATAACGGAATATTTTTTTTAGTAGGGCGGGCAGTAGATTAAAGATATTAAGAATTGTTGTGTATGGCAATTTTGTAGGAAAGTGGGTGGAGATAGGTTAGTTTACTGATTGTTTAGTTTAAGAAAAGGGATGCTTAAGTGATATATTTATGGGAGTGGAGCAAATGGATGGAGCTGAATAAATGCTAAATTAGGATTTATGGGGAAGGCTGCTTTGAAATGTTATATTAATATACACAAAAGATTAAATGTTAAAGCAGGACTTATTATATAGTTTTAAAGTGGAAGGTTGTTATGAAATGTTGTATTAATATACAGATATAAGTATAGAGGAGGAAAAAAGGGCAGATTACTGTTAAATTGGGAGTTATAATAATATTATTATGTTAAATTAGAAGTTATTATGCAATGTTATAGTAGAATGATATTTTGAAATGTATGGTAAAAGGGGGAAGTAATAATATTAATAATATTATTAGTAAGTAAGGGTCAGTATTTAGAGGAGGGAGTAAGGGGATGGTAAAATATTATATAATCTGTTATGAATTAGGTTTTTGTTGTGAAGAAGTCACGGGGGGGATGGGCGGTGAGGGGGGGTTAGGGAGGAGGGGGGAGAAAAATGTGGGAAAAAATTTGTATTTGAAAACTTTTTCAATAAAAAAAAAAAAAGAAGAGCCATTTGTTTGAAATAATATACAGTCTCCTGCTTGGGCAAGAGGTTGGACTAGAAGACCTCCAAAGTCCCTTTCAAGTCTGTTATTCTGTATTTTGTTTTGCAAGTTGTCAGTGCAGAAGAATTGTGGCCTGCTATTCTTTCTTGTGTCTAAATCGACCTTTGTCTTAAAAACCTAGCTCTGATTTAAATCGCCGTTAGCTGTGCTTGTGTTAAAGTGAATTTTCCGTGTTATTTTGATGCGGTCAGACAACATACTGGTGTAGGTTTTGGGGATTTTTTTGCACCAGCTCTGCAGGGGAGAAAGATACCACGAATATCTCTGGCATCAACTATAGAAACTAGTTTAATTTAAACACAGGCCTTCAGTTCTCCTCTTACTCGGAACTGACAGATAAAATTAAGTTAGAAGACAAAAAGAAACCTCGCTAATCAGCCATGATATGTACTACACGAGTCAAATCAAGACGTTTTGTGATCTCAATTTCATCTTGGTTTTTTTTAATCAAGACCAGTGGTTAAAAGTGGTTCGAATGAACAAGGATGTCTCACAATCACAGTCACACAGAAGTCACAACTTGCTCGGGTTGGTGGGGCAGTATGTATGCGTCTGTTAAGGAATAATTCCTGAATTCTGCAAAAAAAAACCACAGCTCCTGAATTTTCACTGAAAGCTTTGAAATTCCCCAAAGAACAGTTTTGATATTGAGCTAGACTTTTAGGCCAATGCATTGATTTCTTTTTTCGTCTCCCAGCACCACAGGCCCTGTCCTGTTTTAATTGCACTTTCTCCAAATATCAAAACGTGCCCTCGTTCTCAAAGGGTGAGATGTTGAAAGAGCCCCTGGAGATAGTGGCAAGCAAGCACTGAGTGACATTGAGTGAGATTCACGGGGTTTTTCTTTCTTGACCCTCAAAATAATGCTTGATTCTACGGGCAGAATCTGTCCTGGTAAATAGATATTCAGGTAGCAACCAATCAATGGGTATAGGACTGTCTGAGGATGTGTCCGTGGGTGTTTCAAAATGATCAAGATTGTGGTTTTGAAGCCTGATGGGAGCCACCCTCTCAGTATGACCTGATCTGGATGGGGAGGAATAGGCTCAGGCTCAACCCATCCAAGACCGAGTGGCTGTGGGTTCCGATGTCCCGATATAGTCAGTTGGCGCCATCACTGACTATTGGGGGTAAATCATTGGCCCCCACGGAGAGGGTTCGCAACTTGGGTGTCCTCCTGGATTCATAGCTGTCTTTAGAAGAGCACTTGACGGCCGTGACCGGGAGGATTTTTCATCAGGTTTGCCTGATTCGCCAGTTGCGTCCCTTTCTGGATCGGGACTCCTTACGCACAGTCACTCATGCCCTTGTCACTTCCCGCGTGGACTATTGTAACACTCTCTACATGGTGCTCCCCTTGAGGAGCACCCGGAGGCTCCAACTGGCGCAGAGTGTGGCCGCGTGGGTGGTAATGGAAGCGACATGGCGCTCCCATGTAACACCCCTCCTGCGCGAGCTGCACTGGCTCCCGGTGGTCTTCCGAGTGTGCTTCAAGGTTTTGGTTACCATCTTTAAAGCGCTCCATGGCTTAGGACCTGGTTACTTACGGGACCGCCTACTACCACGAACAGCCTCCCACCGGCTGGTACGCTCTCATAGAGAGAGGCTCCTCCGGGTGCCGTCAGCCAAACAATGTCAACTGGCGGCCCCCAGGGGGACAGCCTTCTCTGTGGGGGTACCCACTATCTGGAATGAGCTCCCCCCGGAGATACGGAGGATCCTGGATCTGCGCACCTTCCTCCACACTCTCAAGACCTTTTTATTCCACCAGGCGGGCCTGGCCTAATCTTTTCCCCCTTTTTCTCTTTTAATACGTAAATTTTAATCTGTTTTTAAATGACTGGGGTGTTTTAAATCTGTCTGGGCCAAATTTGTTTAATTCAGTTTTATTCTGTTTTTTAAATTTTGTATTTATGTATTTTATTGTTTGGCTGTTCACCGCCCTGAGTCCTTTGGGAGTAGGGCGGTATATAAATCAAATAAAGACTAAGACTAAGACTAAGGCCCCCCTCCCCACGACATTCCTGATAGGTGCCATTGAGTTGGTGCTGACCTTGCCATTTATTTATTTATTGGTTTGATTTATATGCCACCCTTCTCCGGAGACTCAGGGCGGCTTACAATGCATTAAGCAATAGCCTTCATACTTTTGTATATACCTGCTTAGTAGGGCTTTTGCCCCCCACCCAAGCGATGTTCTTTTTTATACAAAGTTAGCTTATTGCCCCCACAATCTGGGTCCTCATTTTACCTACCTCGGAAGGATGGAAGGCTGAGTCAACCTTGGAACTTGTCACTAGCAATAAATATAGAATATAGAATAACAGAGTTGGAAGGACCTTGGAGGTCTTCTAGTCCAACCCCCTGCTTAGGCAGGAAACCCTACACCACTTCAGACAAATGGTTGTCCAATCTCTTCTTAAAAACTTCCACTGTTGGAGCATTCACAACTTCTGGAGGCAAGTTGTTCCACTGATTCATTGTTCTCACTGTCAAGAAATTTCTCCTTAGTTCTAGGTTGCTTCTCTCCTTGGTTAGTTTTCATCCATACTTCTTGTTCTACCCTCAGGTGCTTTGAAGGACAGTTTGACTGCCTCTTCTTTGTGGCAGCCCCTGAGATATTGGAAGACTGCTCTCATATCGCCCCTAGTCCTTCTTTTCATTGAACTAGCCATGCCCAGTTCCTGCAACCGTTCTTCATATGTTTTAGCCTCCAGTCCCCTAATCATCTTTGTTGCTCTTCTCTGCACTCTTTCTAAAGTCTCAACATCTTTTTTACATCATGACGACCAAAACTGGATGCAATATTCCAAGTGTGGCCTTACCAAGGTATTAAATTCAAAATCCTATTTCAAAAACATTCTAACAATTTATGTGTGTCAGCACTAGGATAAATGCATCTTGGCTGCATGGAGTCAGTGTAAAAGTTGCCGTGCTAAATAAAATGGAAGTTTGTTTCAAAAAAGACTTTGTCTGAGACGCAATTTATTTGAAGATGGCCTGAAAACCTGACAATGTGATCTCTCCCATCAACCTGACTTCTTGTCTTTTTTTCCTTTTATTTCCTTCAGTCTTGACAACTGGAATGATTTTTAGACAATTGTCTGTTTGTTACACATGCCCAAATGATGTTTCTGTTGGCTGATTATCACCTCAGGGAAACACTTGTATTGGTCCTGGACAGATAGTCTTTCTTGCAAGCGGAATATATTCTTAGTAGTCCAGCTTGGCTGATCATAGAACATAGAATAATAGCGTTGGGTGAGAGCTTGGAAGTCTCCTAATCCAACCCTCTGCTCGATCAGGAGATGCTATACCATTCCAGATAAATGGCTGTCTAGTCTCTTTTTTGACGAAGCACCCACAACTTCTGGAGGCAAACTGTTCCATTGTTTAATTGCTCTCACCATTAGGGAATTTCTCCTTAGTTCTAGGTTGCTTCTCTCCTTAGTTCCCAATCATTGTTTCTTGCCTTGCCTTTTGGTGCTTTGGAAAATAGTTTGACCACCCTCATCTTTGTAAGAGCCCCTCAAATATTGGAATAGTGCTATTATGTTCCCCCACCAGTCCTTCTTTTCATTAAACTAGACATACCCAATTCTTGTAACCATTTTTTGTACGTTTTAGTTTCCAGCTCCCGAATCATCTTTGTTGCTCTTCTCTGCACTCTTTCCAGAGTCTCAATGTTTTTTTTTAATAAAAATTGTGGGGACCAGAACTGGATGCAACATTCCAAGTGCGGTCTTTGTAAAGCGGTAGTATAACTTCACATGATCTGGATTCTATCCCTCTATTAGATCTTGATTCTATCCCTCTTCCTGAGACCTCTATGATCTCAGGAAGCTATGAAGAGAGGTTATACAAGGTTCTATCCTAGGCCCAGTACTCTTCAATATCTTCATAAATGACTTAGATGAGGGAATAGAGGGGGAACTTACCAAATTTGCAGATGATACTAAGCTGACAGGAATAGCCAACACTCTAGATGATAGGCTCAAGATCCAGATGGATGTTGACAGACTTGAACACTGGGCCCTATCTAACAAAATGAAATTCAATGTAGAGAAAAGCAAAGTCTTACACTTAGGCAGTGGTGGGATTCAAGTAATTTAACAACCGGTTCTCTGCCCTAATGATTTCTTTCAACAACCAGTTTGCCAAACTGCTCAGAAAGTTAATAACCGGTTCTCCCAAGCAGTGGTGGGATTCAAGTAATTTAACAACCGGTTCTCTGCCCTAATGATTTCTTTCAACAACCAGTTTGCCAAACTGCTCAGAAAGTTAATAACCGGTTCTCTCGAAGTGGTGCGAATTGGCTGAATCCCATCACTGCACTTAGGCAAGAAAAACCAAAAGGACACATATAGACTGGGTGAAACCAGGCTTAATAGCAGTAACTGTGAGAGGGAACTTGGAGTCTTAGTGGACTTACTACTGAGCCAGCAGTGTGCATCGGCAGCTAAAAAAGGCAATGCAATCCTAAACTGCATTAACAGAGAGATACAATCAAGATCAAGGTAAAGGTAAAGGTTCCCCTCACACATATGTCCTAGTCGTTTCTGACTCTAGGGGGCGGAGCTCATTTCCGTTTCAAAGCTGAAGAGCCAGCGCTGTCCGAAGACGTCTCCGTAGTCATATGGCTGCCATGATTCAACACCAAAGGTGCACGGAATGCTGTTACCTTCCCACCAAAGGTGGTCCCTATTTTTCTACTTGCATTTTTTACCTGCTTTCGAACTGCTAGGTTGGCAGAAGCTGGGACAAGGAACAGGAGCTCACCCTGTTACGCGGCAATAGGGATTCAAAGAGCTGAACTGCCGACCTTTCAATTGACAAGCTCAATGTCTCAGCCACTGAGCCACTGCGTCCCCTTAATCAAGATCAAGGGAGGTACTATTACCATTCTATAAAGCCTTAGTAAGACTATATCTAGAGTACTGCATCCAGTTTTGGTCACCACACTATAAAAAAGAGGTTGAGTCTCTAGAAAGAGTGCAGAGAAGAGCAACCAGGATGATGAGGGGACTGGAGGCTAAAACATATGATGAATGGTTGCAGGAACTGGGCATGGCTAGTCTAGTGAAGAGAAGGACCAGGGGAGACATGAGAGCAGTCTTCCAATATTTGAAGGGCTGTCACAGAGAGGAAGGGGTCAAGCTATTTTCCAAGGCACCTGAAGATCAGACAAGGAATAATGGATGGAAACTGATCAAGGAAGGATTCAATCAGGAAATAAGGAGAAACTTTCTGACAGTGAGAACTATCAACCAATGGAACAGAAGTTGCCTTCAGAAGTTGTGGGAGTTTCATCACTGGAAGCTTTCAAGAAGAAATTGGACTGCCATCTGTCAAAAATGGTGTAAAGTTTCCCACTTGGGTGGGGGGGTTGGACTAGATGACCTATAAGGTCCCTTCCAATTTTGTTAATCTGTATCAGACAGGTTTGGTTAACACTTGGAGGGGAGGCCAAGCCGCAAAATATATCCCAAGAGATGGCAACAGCAAAACACTTCCACCTCATTGCCAAGAAACTAGAAGGAATTGTCCATAAAACTCAATTCTTAAGATGAAACTTCTGAAACTTCAACATGCCCTGCCAAATCAACCTCTCTCCAATTTTACTTAAACTTGATTTACTTTAAACATCCCACAATGATGGAGCCAAAGCCAGACAGGCTGCTACTTATTGTACCGTGGGAGAACAGGGTTAAAGCAGTTGACTTAAACCAAAATAGGAGCAAAATAATAGACATAATTGTACCTTTTTTTAAAATGGTGGGCAATGTGAAGAAACTTCTAAAAGGCTGGGACAGGTTTGAGTGTTGTTGAGTGTTGAGTGACTGGAAATCATTAAATGTGTGGACAGGATACAGAAAGCTTTGGGATGGCCTTTGCATTACTAATCATCTATGTAAGCCAAGAAGCAGAAACCTTTTCCTTCGAGAAGGTAGGGACTTTGTTCGTATCTTTTAATTGACAAGATGCTGTTTATGGCCAGAAGAGCATTATCAAATGTAAACTGCCTACTTCTCGATAAGACAGAACAATGTGGGATAGACAGTACTACTACCTGATGGATTCACAACTGGCTGATCAGCTGCCCTCAATGGGCAATCCTTAATGGGACTACAGCTACATGGAGGGAAGCATGTAGTTGTCAGGGTTCCAAGTAACACCCCCAACGAAAGAGGCTTGAGTTTCCTCAAAGTTCCGTTTTATTAGAGATGTCATATTGGCACATCTGGGAAAACCTCAATCTGAAAGCTTCCAGGTTTTCCCCACCCAAAGGAAAGTTCAAGACCCTGCCCAGCACCCACATGTCCATCACATGGTCCAATCCAAGCACCGTCCCAACTGGAGATGCCTCCCAGTTCCAGCCTCCCAGGGGCAGGGCAAGATGGCCTTGACTGTCTGAGAAAAGAATGTTATTTTGACTACATATCATCCTGCCTCCATACAATCCCCCCTCCCAGTTTCCCACAGTAGTAAATGCAGCAGGCCTGAAGGCCCAATACAAAAGATGGCTTCCAGGCCTGACAGTAGTAGGATACCGCAAGGCTCTATCTTAGGCTTAGGACTCTTCAACAACTTCATGAATGATTTAGATGAAGGGATAGAAGAGGAACTCATCAAATTTTCAGACAACAACAAGGTGGGCCAGTCACATTACCCCCAGCCAACTTTTTTTTTTTACTTTTAAAAGCATTTCTTCAACCGAAGAGATTGTAAAAAAAAAATTGCTTTTAAAAGCCTCTGACGATCAGGCAACTCAGCTGGGATCGTCAGAGGCTTTGAAAAAAAGAGGTTGTAGAAAAAATGCTTTTAAAAGGCTCTGAAGATCCCAGCTGAGCTGCGCGATCATCAGAGGCTTTTTTATTATTATTTTTAAAAGCATTTTTTCGGCTGAAGAAAAAATACTTTTAAAACTAAAAAAAAAAAAGCCTCTGATGATCACACGGCTCAGCATGGCTCAGCTGGGCATGGGGGGTGGGCAGGGATTTTTGCTACCGGTTCTCTGAACCACCTGCCATCATCGCTACCGGGAGCATTTCACCCTTGCCCCAAACCGAACCACTTCAGATGGTGGGGAGGAGGGGAAGGGAACAAAATGTGTCATTGTGGCTTACCAGGCTCACATTTATGCAATGTTATAATTAATAATTGCTAACTCGTGGGAGGAGGGGAAGAAGTTGCCCTCTGTATGATACTAGACTACAGGGTGCGTATTTTATTTCAGAGGGGGGTGTATGACTGTTGTCTTGCCCTTTTCCAGCCCAGGGGGCTTGTGATGCTACTGTTTCAAAATCCCACCTGGCTTTGCATGCTACAGAAGACGCCCCCCCTTCCCCTCCCATCATCGTTTGCTCCCTCCCCCTCCCCTGAGACAGCAGGGATTCGGGACAAGCACCTGCATAAGCTTGTTAGTTGCTTTTTTCCTTTGCCAGGAAAGCAAGCAAGCTGACTGTTGTGATAACAAGCCCCCACCCCCACTTTCCCGGTTTTAATTGTGTGCAGCAGAGGCTGACAGAGGCCGTAGTAAAGTCTTTGAAAGGGAGAAGTGAACCTTTTACTCCCAGGCTCCCTCCTCAGCTGGCCGCTCCTTCAGCCTCCAGCTGTTCAGAGCTTTGGATGGAACAGTCCCTGAGCGATCATCGCAGCCTAAAACTGACCTAAGACGTGGGCAGGACACCTGTCCCTGGGTCAAGGATGGGCTTCAAAAATTTTAGCAAGAGGTTCTCTGCCTGGTTGCTGGGTGGGCGTGGCCATGGTGGGTGTGGCCTAGTCGGCCTCCTGCACCATGGCGGGTGGAGGCATTTTTGCTCTCCCCGGGCTCTGGAGGCTTTTCTTGAGCCTCCGGGAGGGCAAAAACGGCCTCCCCAGGCTCCAGAGGCCCATTTCCGGCCTTCCGAACTTCTGGTAGGCCTGTTTTTCTCCCTTCCCGAGCATCCACGCACATCCTGCACTTACCTGCATCCAAAATGGGCCATGTGGGGAATCCTGGGAGGGGCAGGGCGGGGTGGGAGGGGCCAGCCAGGAGTGGGATTTGGGGGTTCTCCGAACTGCATAGAATCTTAGCTAGAGGTTCTCCTGAACCCCAGCGAACCCCCAGCAGCCCACCCCTGCCTTGGGTTCCTCCCGATTCTGCCTTCTGCCCCACTCCACTAGACTGGTCTGCCAGCATGACCATTATAAACAGGTTTCAAAACAGTGAATTTTCAATGCAGATAATCCTCCAACAGAGCCCCAAATTTCTGTTCTTCAGCAAGACATGTTAAGTGAGTTTTGCCCCATTTTACGACTTTTTCTTGGCACGCTTGTTAAGTGAATCGCGGCAGGGGTTAAATCAGTCACACGGTTGTCCCCATGGGCTTTACTTATTGGAAGTCACAAAAGTGGATCACGACACTGTAATGGTCATAAATGAGAGTCAATTGTCAAGGATGTGTGGGAAGCCACTCCCCCCTCCTAGAAGAATGAAATATTTTGAGAAATATTTAAAAAGGCAGGAAAAATATTTCCCCTAAAAGGGAAATAAAAATCTTAAGGGAGACAGAAATTCTGAGCCCCAGCTCCCTGCTCCCAGCAGATATTTTGTGCCCATAAAGAAAGACTGGGCCATCCTAGCTACAAAACAAAAGACCTCCAGCTCCAGGATGATGGGATTAAGACACGATCCTTCAGGACATAATAGGATTAACCCAACTACCATTTAGCAGAAGGCACAGTGCTCACCATATTGCACAATCTCCTAAGGGCATTGCATCACTATCCAAACTTTACCCAAACTTAACTCAGACAACCTACAGAGCCAGCTATGACCCTACAAAAGCCAATAGAATACATGTTCCTGCACAGGAACAGGAAGCTCAAGTGCAAAGCCCAAGAGAAGGTATAAAAAACTCCATGTGGTCAGCTGCCCAGAACCCATGTGATTCTGCTTCATCATTAAACCATCTTTCCAATCAGCCTCCATGTTTCCAGCTTGGAACTGAACCAATGGATATTTGGATATTTCTTCCAACACATCCCAATTTTGATCACACGACCACGGAGCTGCTGCAACGGCCGTGAGCATGGAAAACGGTCATGTCACTTTCCTCAACGCCGTTGTAACGTCAAATGGTCACTAAATGAACTGTTGTAAAGTCGAGGACTACCTGTGCAGACGCTGTTAGTCTACCTTCTCCTTACTTTCTTAGTTTTATTTCACCTCCTCCTTTCTCCCTCAAGAGAAGTCGTTCGGCTTTTCCACATAAGGCTTAAAAACAGGGCTTGGAGGAAGAAAATCCTTTTGAAACACCGAGTGACGATAAACAGATGCAGGTCGACATCCTTCTGGAAACTTTAATTGAATCCCAAAGGTCTTTTTCCAATAGAGGGCATGGGGCGATTTCAGAAGATGAAAAGGTGAAAAAGAAAATGTGCTACCAACAGGAGAAGCAGCCCCTCTGCCTTTCCCAGCATTCACGTCCATCCCCAGAAACATTACACCGAACCATACGCTAAAAGGCATCTTCTCAAGTATCCGAGAAAGAAAGTCGAACAGCAGAAGGCTCTTTTGCGGAGGGAGAAAACTCCTGAGAAATTAAGAGATAAGATTTCAGCAAAGGGCTGGAATAAATTGTGTTAGCATTTTTTTTTTAGTAGCCGTATGCAGCAGCAGTCAAAAATGCGAACGCAATCCCGGGTTGTACAAACAGAGGTATAGAATCAAAATCACGTGAAGTATTAGTAAGCCCTTTATAAAACCTTAGTAAGAACCACACCTGGAATGCTGTATCCAGTTTTGGTCACCACATTACAAAAAAAGATGTTGAGACCTTGGAAAAAGTGCGGAGAAGAGCAACTAAGATGATGGAGACAAAAGCATAGGAAGAACAATTGCAGGAATTGGGACTGGCTAGTTTAATGAAAAGAAGGATCAGGGGCAGGGGTGAAATGCTACCGGTTCGGACCGGTTTGCCTGAACTGGTAGTAAAAGATGCTACCAGTTCGGGCAAACCGGTATTTCTGACGATCAGGGGCTGGCACAGAGAGGAAGGGGTCAAACTATTTTCCAAAACACCTGAAGGCCAGAAAAGGATGGAAGCTGATCAAGTGAGGTATTAATACCACTCTATAAAGCCTTAGTAAGACCACACTTAGAATACTGCATCCAGTTTTGGTCACCACACAATAAAAAAGATGTTGAGACTCTGGAAAAAATGCAGAGAAGAACAATCAGGATGATGAGGGGACTGGAGACTAAACCATATGATGAACAGTTGCAGGAACTGGGCCTGGCTAGTTTAGTGAAGAGAAGGACCAGGGGAGACATGATAGCAGTCTTCCAATATTTGAGAGGCTGCCACAGAGAGGAAGGGGGTCAAGCTATATTCCAAAGCACCCAAAGGCCAGACAAGGAATCATGGATGGAAACTGAAAAGGAGAGATTCAACCTAGAAACAAGGAGAAATTTTCTACAGTGAGAACAATCAACCCATGGAACAGAAGTTGCCTTTGGAAGTTGTGGGAGCTCCATCACTGGAAGCTTTCAAGAAGAGACTGGACTGCCATCTGTCAGAAATGGTGTAGTAGGGTCTATTGCTTAGGCGGGGGTTTGGACTAGATGACCTACAAGATCCCTTCCAACTCTTGTTAAATCTGTTAAGAAAGGGCCAGCCTGGTCCACCTGCAAGCAAATACCAATCACCGAAGAATAAATGTGACAGATTCCTTGTTTGCCTGCTGAATTTGGGTGGCTTGATCGGGTGGGCTTCCTTCATGATTTGTGTATTTAAATATTCCCCCCTTTAAAAAAAAAAAAGAATCCTGATCTTCATACAAAAACAGCAGCCAAAACAACCTACAATTACCAGTAGAAACAAGAGTCCCCACCCTCAAGCTCCAAGGCTATATGACATGCAAAGATAGTCACTTCTGACAGCAAGAGAAATGATTAAAAAGGAAATTAAAAAAGGCTACAATCTGATATAACCTGCTTTACCTCGGAGGGAAACCTCTGGTTTCATTCATTCAGACTCCACCTGATTTTAAATATTCCTCTGATCTCTCGGATAGGCATTCCCAAGGCTTCCGAAATCACTCTTGGCGCTGGGAGTTATTAAAAATATAATATATGTGAAAAGGCACCCTGACAGAAATTTTGGAGGCGAAGGTGTTAGAACAGCCTTCTTCTCACTGGGAATTTTTGAAGTCATTTTTTCTCAAAGCAATCTGGATGGTGGCACGCCCGGAGCAATCATACTTGGAAGTTGACAGTTGGAGGTGTGAAGATTTTATAATGTGACAGCAAAAGTATATCGTGACGATAACAATCTCGATGCTAATAGTGCCTAGTTCAATAGAGCCATTTTGGGGGACCCTGGTTTCATTGAACTTCTTGCATGCTGCAGTGCGTGGTCCCTTCTACTTCCCTCAGTGTTATGGTTCTATTACCTCTTAATATTCAGCCAGAAACTTCTTTCTTGAAGTTTCAACCTCCTGATTGAACAGGTTCAGCAAAGAACACATGGACCCCTCCACAGTAACAGTCTTTTCAATATCCAGAGATCGCAATCTACAGTATCTTCCTTCCTTCCTTCCTTCCTTCCTTCCTTCCTTCCTTCCTTCCTTCCTTCCTTCCTTCCTTCCTTCCTTCCTTCCTTCCTTCCTCCCTCCCTCCCTCCCTCCCTCCCTCCCTCCCTCCCTCCTTCCTTCCTTCTGGAATTTATATTGCCGCCTTTTCAAACATGGCGACTCAAGGTGGATTACAGAATATAAAACTTCACATAAAAACAATACAACTACTAAAAGAAAAGTCATATAATAAATTAATATACTAAAATCACCCCCCCCCCCGCTCCAGCGACAGCAGATCACACGAGCCATTTAATGGGCTCCATCCCGCTCTGGGTTCCCCAGGCCTGCTGGCAGAACCAGGTCTTCAGTGCCTTCCGGAAGAGTATTAGAGAGGGGAGGGGAGGCAGTCTAATCTCTGGGGGGATGATGTTCCAGAGAGAGGGAGCCACCCTGGAGAGGGTCCTGCTTCTGGGTTCCACCAGGTATTATTTCCATAGGGGCAGTGGTGGTCTGCTGTTGGTTCAGACCAGTTCGGGAAAACCGGTAGTTCCGACCAGCTGCTGGGCCCACCCACCCATCCTGGTGCTATCATGTCCTATATCCGTGATGGCGAACCTATGGCACGCGTGCCACCTGTGGCACGCAGAGCCATATCAGTGGGCACGCGAGGATTGCCCTAGCTGAGCTCCAGCGTGCATGCACGCGCTGGCCAGCTGGTTTTCGGGCCTTCTGGGCCCACTGGAAGTCAGGAAACAGGCCATTTCTGGCCTCCAGGAGGTTGGGGAAGCAGGCTCCTAGAAAGACTCTGGAGCCTGGGAAGGGTGAGAAATGGGCCCACTGTGCCATCACGTGCCAAAAGCAGGGGGAGCGCGGGGGAGGGTCGCATGTGTGGGGGGGCGGGGCGCATTGAATTATGGGTGTGGGCACGCAAGCACGCGACCCCCCCCGTGCAACCCCCGCTTTTGGCATGTGACGGCAAAAAGGTTAGCCATCACTGTCCTATATAATCACCTGTTTTTCAATGCCATGTGCATGCGCGTGCACTCATATTTTCGGTTCTGGCCGAACTGGTTGTTACAGTATGTGACACCCACCTCTGCGAATGGGGATGAGGAACTGCAACATTCCCTGCCTCTTGTTACAACTAGTTCAGCTCTTTATATGTTCTCACAAAGCTTCCTTTCCAGACCCTCCATCTTCCTGGTACTTCTGCAGCAGCAAAGCTACTCCATGGGAAAGGTTTCCATTGTGATCCGATCGGCAGAGATAGAATAGAGCAATTGTTTTTGTAATCTACTTTGCTCATGACCCAAGGCAGATTGTCTAAAGAATAACAGAGTTGGAAGGGACCTTGGAAGTCTTCTAGTCCAAACCCCCCCCCACTCAGGCAGGAGACCCTATGCCGTTTCAGATAAATAGTTGTCCAAGCTCTTCTTGAAAACTTCCAGTGTTGGAGCATTCACAACTTCTGGAGGAAAGTTGTTCCACTGATTAATTGTTTCTAACTGTCAGGAAATTTCTCCTTAGTTCTAAGTTGCTTCCCTCTTTCATCAGTTTCCATCCGTTGCTTTTTATCCTGCCCTCTGGTGCTTTGGAGAATAGGTTGACCCCCTCCTCTTTGTGGCAGCCCTTCAAATACTAGAATATTGCTCTCATGTCCCCCTACTCCTTCTTTTCTCTAGACTAGCCATACCCAAATTCTGCAACCGTTCTTCATATGCTTTTACTTCCAGGCCTTGGATCATCTTACCCTGTTTCCCCGAAAATAAGACCCAACCGGAAAATAAGCCCTGGCATGATTTTTCAGGATGCTCGTAATATAAGCCCTACCCCCCAAAATAAGCTCCAGTTAAGATTGTCAGCCAGATGGATGCATTTAGTACCGTATTCCCCCCCCCAAATAAGACCTACCCAGAAAATAAGTCCTAATGTGTCTTTTGGAGCAAAAATTAATGTTAAGAGCCTTGGTGGCTCAGCAGACTAAAGTGCTATTAAGTAGCACCAGCTGCCTGCAATTACTGCAAGTTCAAATCTCACCAGGCTCAAGGTTGACTCAGCCTTCCATCCTTTCGAGGTAGGTAAAATGAGGACCCGATTTTTGGGGGCAATAAGCTGACTTTGTATAAAAAAGAACACCGCTTAGGGGGGGCCGAAAGCCCTACTAAGCAGGTATATACAAAAGTATGAAGGCTATTCCTTAACGCATTGTAAGCCGGCCTGAGTCTCCGGAGAAGGGCGGCATATATAAATCGAACTAATAAATAAATAAATAAATAAATAAATAAATAAATAAATAAATAAATAAATAAATAAATAAGAAAGACCTGGTCTTATTTTCAGGGAAACACAGGTAGTTGCTTTTCTTTGCACTTTTTCCCAAGATACCTTTTTTACATTGTGGCGTCCAAAGCTGGATGCAGTATTCCGAATTATTTTCATGTGCTGATCGTGCTGTGATTGTGTTCCACTAAAAAAAAAAAAAAAAAAATCTGCACATCATCATGGCCATTCAAAATCCCTACTTTTTTTAAACAAAAAAAGTTCCAGCCCTTTGAACACATCAAGCTTCTCCCAGATGGAGCTCCACGATGGAAGAGGTTAGAAGCTCAGCCTCTGGAGCTTCCAATCTGGAACGAATGACGGAACTGTTGATAGCTTAAGTGTACATTTGCTGTATGTGCCATTTAAGCCACTTAGCACTTCTGTTCTCCATTAAACATTCTTTCTCGAAAGCCCACTTCAGAAAAGAGACCTACCGCTGAAGGGGAGCCTCTAATGTAAGCCAGACCAGTGAAGCTGTGCTCTGCCTTTCATCAGCCCCCAAAGGAAAAAAAATAAAATAAAATTCAAGATCAGCACTGGGGATTGCAGCAGCTTGTAAAGCCTGCAGTCTGGGGAGTGGGGAGGGGTGGGGGCAAGAAACCCTAACAAAAGGCATTTCCATTGCAACTGCTTGCAGTCACAGGAGGTGGAAAAAGCACCAGGTCCAATAAGAGCCTTAGTAGTACAGTGGTCTAAAGCACCCTGTTATTAAGACCAGCTGCCTGCAATTACTGCAGGTTCGAATCTCGCCAGGCTCAAGGTTGACTCAGCCTTCCATCCTTTCTAAGGTAGGTGAAATGAGGACCCAGATTGTGGGGGCAATAAGCTGACTTTGTATAAATATACAAAAGTATGAAGGCTATTGCTTAACGCATTGTAAGCCGCCCTGAGTCTCCGGAGAAGGGCGGCATATAAATCAAATTAAAAAAAAAAAGTGGGGGGGGGTTGTTGCAGTCAAAATGCTCTGCTTAAACTTTGCAAGACTTACCACAATGTGTGAAGTTTTTTTCTATTTAATGATTGTTCCTTTTCTTTCTTTTCGGAAGGAATAACAGAGCTGGAAAGGACTTTGGAGATCCTTTAGTCCAGGACTTTTCGGACCTCAGGGACCACTAAATTCATAATTGTAAATCTCGCGGACCACTAATATGATCTGCCTAACAACCGGCTGGGTGGGCATGGCGAGGTGGTCATGTGACTGGGTGGGTGTGGTCAACTCAATGTTACTCATGTTGAGGGGTGCCTTGCTGAACTCTACTCGCCCCTTCCCTCCCCTCCCAGCCCCTCCTCTCCTCCTTAGGGCCCCAACAGGAAGCAGTTGTTGGAGCTAAGCAGCCACCACGAGAAAGAGTTGGCAAAACAGCTCAGTTCAAATTGGATCTGACCGAGAAGGAGGCTCAGCAGAAGCACCTCACTGAGGACTAGGAGCATAGGCTTTCCAAGCAGAGGAAAGACCTGCATGAGTCCAAGGCCAGGTACCGGCACCTGGAGGCTCAGTGGGCTGAGATGGTCAGCCAGTTCCAGGCCATGATGCTGTCCCACTGGAAGGAGGCCTTCCGGCTCTTTGCCACCAGCGGCACTTCCCTCCAGCCTTCGCCCAAAGCCCCACACCAGGAGGCTGAAGCAGAACCTGAGTTGGAATTTCTGTCCCCCTCCAACCTGCACAAAAAGACCCCAGAGGGGGAGACTCTCTGCAGCAACACAAAAGTTCATTGCGCATATCCGGCCCAGGGGCTGTCGTTTAAGGACCCCTGATTTAATGCAATATAAAAAATGCAAATAATTTTTCTGCGGACCACCAACATTTTCTCACGGACCACCAGTGGTCCACAGACCACCGGTAGGTGACCGCTGTTCTAGTCAACCCTCTGCTCAAGCAAGTGGCCCTATTTCAAATGGCTGCCCAGCCTATTCATAAAAACCTCCAGTGATGGAGCACCTACAACTTCTGGAGGCAAGTCGTTCCACTGATTAATTGTTCTGGCTGTCAGGAAATTTCCCCTTACTTCCAGGTTGCTTCTCTCCTTGATTAGTTTCCATCCATTGCTTCTTGTCTTGCCTTATGATGCTTTGGAAAATAAGTTACGCCTCTCACTTCTTTATATATTGGGGCGCTGGTATCATGTCTCCCCTAGTCCTTCTTTCGATTAAACTAGACATACCCAGTTCCAGCAACCGTTCTTCATATGTTTTAGCCTCCAGTCCCCTAATCATCTATGTTGCTCTTCTCTGCATTATTTCCAGAGTCTCAACATCTTTTTTCCATTGTGGTGACCAAAGCTGGATGCAGTATTCCAAGTGTGGCTTTACCAAGGCATTGTAAAGTGGTATTAACACTTTCCAATGATCTTTGAAATAAGATTAATTTCTATGCTTTATTTCTATTCTTTATTTTTCCTTCTAATTAAGAATTGATCACAAATCTTAACAGGAGATGAACTCACATGTTTCAACACCTAGAGTGAGATTGGTTCCAGAATGACTTACGTTATAACGTTCAGCCTCTTTCAATATTTAGCACTGGCTGTAGTGAATGCTGAAGATATACTTTTCCAAAAATGCTTCAGAGAGGAAAAAGTGGTACTTGGAGGGTCATTTGTAAATGCTTGTTTTTCAATATTTGGGGTGGCCTATTTTTGGAGACCACCATTTAAGAGAGAGATTATCAGCTAGTAAGTATTTCTTGAATCACAAGTAGGGTACAGAGGGAGTCAAGCTATTCTCCAAAGCGCCTGAGGGCAGGACAAGAAGCAATGGATGGAAACCAATCAAGGAGAGAAGCAACCTAGAACTAAGGAGAAATTTCCTGATAGTTAGAACAATTAACCAGTGGAACAGCTTGCCTCCAGAAGTTGAAAATGTTCCAACACTGGAAGTTTTTAAGAAGAGATTGGACAACCATTTGTCTGAAATAGTATAGGATTTCCTGTCTAAGCAGGGGGTTGGACTAGAAGACCTCCAAGGTCCCTTCCAACATTTCTATTCTATTCTATTCTATTCTATTCTATTCTATTCTATTCTATTCTATTCTATTCTATTATTCTATTCTATTCTATTCCATGCAAGAAAAGTTGTAAAACAAGACAAAACCCACTTAACAATTTTCTCACTTATCAACATAAATCAGTTGATTGTAAGTTGAGAACTACCTGTACAAAACACAAAATATAATTCTAATAAATTTCATATTTCAATAGCTCTAGGATCAGGGAGAATGGCCAGTTTCTTCTCTGCAACAGACCTTAAAGACTGTACATGCTCATATGTGCTAACGTGTAAATTTCTGAGTTCATACAACATCAGAATTACAAACTAAGCAAATAGACAGGGTTTAGGCCACACCTTCTTAGAAACTAACCCAAGGTTAACACAACCCAGACTTGTAGCTTGTACAAATGCAGCCAACCCCGTTAAATATGAAGTGTGAACCCAGCCAATGAATGCTACCAGATGCTTTGTGCTGAAAAGGGAAAAAATGCAGATGAGAAAAACCTGATGACCCAAAGACTGGAATGCAGACATTTCCCAGGGGTTTCTCCCAGAAATTTTGCTACCAATCTACTTTCGGAAAAGATGCAGATTGCATTAACCCATCTTTGAAAAAGTCCAGTCCAGTGGACTGCATGACCAACAGCCAAATTTTTAATTTTACATTTTAACTATGCTTTAAAAATTCCCTTTTTTGAGCCTTTGGACAGGAACAACAAATTTGTCATCATAACAAAGAGAGGGGGGGGGAACCACACACACACACAAACACACAAACACACAGAGAGAGACACACACAATGTTTTCAAATAGATTCCTTTCTGTTATTTTTTAAAGGATGGCTGGGGAAGGGCAGGACACCTGTCACTTTTCCTCCGCAGGTGTTTCTCCTAGAACTCCTGGGGGAGTCATGCAAACAGCATCCATTAGAATGCAGAGGGCAGCCCCCCCCTCTGTCCGTCCACCCAACCATCGCAGGGGGGTGGGGGGGGTGCTTTGACTGCAACCGACACACTCGGGGTCCCCAGCAACAACATCTGTTCCCTTTCAGCCACAATGGGGAAATCAAAGCTTTTGTTGGGTCAAAAACTTGTTTAAGGAATTTTAAACAGGGGGCAGATTAGCCGGTAGAGGCCACAATCCACCTGGGAGAGTTTCCTTAGCTGCCGTTGCTAATTCAAAGCTGGCTTGCGCAGTGATCCTTCGGTGAAAAGGGCAGGCCTTTGAACTCCTTCAGCAGCAGCTGATGGAAACCCAGAAAGGAAGCCCGGATCGTGAAGAAGGCTGGAGACCTGTCATAAAACTGCTGGAGCTGAGAGAACAGCTTGGCATGTGGGTCCGAAGAGCTCCGGGTGTTTTTAAAACTGACCTCATCTAGAGAGAGAAAGAGAGAGAGACATGCAAGCAGTCCCCATGAAGAGGAGAACTTGAAGGAAGGCTGGGACAGAGCTCTGGAAGATTTAACTTTTCTTTCTTTCTTTCTTTCTTTCTTTCTTTCTTTCTTTCTTTCTTTCTTTCCTTCTTTCTTTCTCTTTATTTCCTTCTTTCCTTCCTCTCTTCCTTCCTCTCTTTTTCTTTTTTTCTCTCTGTCTATGTCTCTCTTCCTCTCTGTCTCTTTCTTTCTGTCTGTCTTTTTTCTCTTTTTTTCTTTCTTTCATTCTTTTTCTCTCTATTTTCTTCTTTCTTTCTCCTTTCTTTCTTCCTTCCTTCCTTCCTCTCTTTCTTTCTCTCATTTTCTTTTTTTCTCTCTCTATGCCTGTCTCTTTCTTTCTCTGTCTCTTTTTTCTCTTTCTTTCTTTCATTCTTTCTCTCTTTCTTCTTTCTTTCTTTCTTTTTTCCTTCCTTCCTCTCTTTGTTTCTGTTTTCTCTCTCTCTATGCCTCTCTGTCTCTTTCTTTCTCTGTGTCTCTTTTTTCTTCTTTCTTTCTTTCTTTTTCTCTCTCTGTATCTTCCTTTCTCCTCTCCTCTCCTCTCCTCTCCTCTCCTCTCCTCTCCTCTCCTCTCCTCTCCTCTCCTCTCCTCTCCTCTCCTCTCCTCTCCTCTCCTCTCTCCTTCCCTTCCATCTCCCTGGGAGAAGGGCCCAGGGTGGTCAATGCCTTTCACAGCACCTTCTTTAATTAGCAAAGCCCAAAGAAAATGGAGTCAACCACATCATGGGGTGCAGCTGGACTGAGCCGGAGAAAAGAAGAGCCAATGGCCAATATGAAGATCCGTCATGGGAGGGCATGGGGCAGCCTGTTCAGATGCACTCCAGGACAAGAAACAATGCCCTTAGCAATAGCACTTAGACTTATATACCGCTTCACAGGTATATAAGTGGTTGACAGAGTCAGCCTCTTGCCCCCAACAATCTGGGTCCTGATTTTACCCACCTTGGAAGGATGGAAGGCTGAGTCAATCTTGAGTCTGGGGAGAATCGAACTGCCAAATTGTAGGCAGCAGAAGTAGCCTGCAGTACTGCATTCTCACCACTGCACCACCGTGGCTCTTGGTTAGATGAGAAGACAGGAGATTTCCACTGGACATCAGGCAGAGCCACTAAGCGGAAATGGATCTCCACGGCCCACTTGCTTTTCCTTGCATAAGCATGAAAGGAATTGTGCAAGGGAAGTGGGAATTTGGCTCATGTTGCTCCATTTGCTCCCCTCCTGGGAGGGCACGTAAGAAGAACAAGTAGAGTCTTCTATACTTCCTGGGTCACGTGCCCACTACCGAAACAGACAGCAAAATGCAGAGACTAAAACCACCCCTGTCCGTCCATCTCCAAGTGGAGATAGCTGCTTTTAGTGATGGGGAGTCCATTATGCTGCTTGTGATGCATCCATGTCTCTGTCTTGTCACACTAGTACTAGCAGTGCTATACAAAGCCTTGGTAAAACCTCACTTGGAATATTGCATCCAGTTCTGGTCACCAAAATACCAAAAAAAATAAAATATTGAGACTCTGGAAAGATTGCAGAAAAGAGCAACAAGGATGATTCGGGGGGGGGGTGTTGGAGACTAAAACATATGAAGAACGGTTGCAGGAAGTGGGTTTCTTTAGTCTAGTGAAAAGAAGGAACTAGGGATGACAGGATAGCAATGTTCTGATATTTGAGGGGCTGCCCCAAAGAAGAGGGAGTCAAGCTATTCTCCAAAGCACCTGAAGGCAGGACAAGAAGCAATGGGTGGAAACTAACCTAGGAGAGAAGCAACTTAGAACTAAGGAGAAATTTCCTGACACTGAGAACAATTAATCAGTGGAACCAGTTGACTCCAGAAATTGTGGGTGCTCCAACACTGGAAGTTTTTAAGAAGAAATTTGACAACTATTTGTCTGAACTGGCATAGGGTTTCCTACTTGAGCAGGAGGTTGGACTAGAAGACCTCCAAGGTCCCTTCCAACTGTGTTATTCTGTTATTACTTACAATGTGCATCTTCTCACCTCCAGATCGCTAGCACGCACCTAGTTAATGGGGTCTCTCCATTGGTAAACTTCCCAGAAATGCTTGCCGGGTGATGCTATTATAAATTTCTCCAAAGAAAATCCCCATTAGATCACTCATTCACTACTGGATTTATCTTGATTTCATCGGCTGTTATGCCAATGGTACATGACCAGGAGTGAATGGCAATAACTGTTGAGGTTTTAATTTTAAAGGATTTGTTTTACTGCCGTGTATTAAAATTCTCAGCCCATCTGGTCATTTCAAGCAACGAAGCTCTTTGCATGTGTGTGTGTGGCCAGGGGCGATTCCCCCCACCTTACGCTTTGCTAGAAAGCCTGTACTTTCTTACCAACAAATAATAAAAACGCCCTTGTTAAATTTATATTTTAAAAAAAGGGTAATTGGGACAATTCCAGGAAGTTCAGCTTTTTACAAATCGTTATTTCCTACACTCCAGAGGGAGAAAATAGGTCCTTTTTACCTCCTTTGGTGTTCCCCATCCTAAATTTATCAGCGGGAGAAAACGCTTCCATGTGTTTTGGGCCCTGTTGCTCCGTTTGCGAGTTTGGCAGGGGGAAAAATAAATTACAGTCGGTGATTTGAGGAGATGCTTGTGGCTTCAGGCCTTCTTTTGGGTTACTGATGCTGGGATGGGCTCAGCCGAATTGGCCAGGAAAAGCATCTTCCCAGACAGAGCATTGAGCCAAGAGAAAGAGGAATGAAGCTCTACCTCCCACAGCAGACACTGGCAAAATGGCAGTAGCCAAAAAATCCAGAATTAGAAGAAACTTCTAAAAAAAACACACACACTAACACAGACACAAATACACACACACACACACACACACACACACACACACACACACACACACACATGCCAGTGGTGGGTTGCTCCCAGTTCTATCCGGTTCTTGCGAACCAGTAGTAAAAGCAGCGGGAGGCTCCGTCCACCCACCCGGATGTCATAATGGACAATCTGCGCATGCGCAGAAGCGCACAAGTGCACACACACCAGTGTGGGTTGCCCCTAGTTCTGACCGGTTCACAAGAACTGGTAGTAAAACCGGCGGGAAGCTCCACCCACCGCCCCGGATGTCGTCATAGGCGATCTGCACATGCGCAGAAGTCTGGCACGTGCGAGCGAAGTAAGGTTGCGCGCACAATCCCGTTGCAAATCAGTAGTAAAGGTAAGTAGAACCCACCCCTGCACACACACCATGTTTGAGGCAGTGGTGGGTTTCAAAATTTTTTACTACCGGTTCTGTGGGTGTGGCTTGGTGGGCGTGGCATGGCTTGATGGGCGTGGCTTGGTGGGCGTAGCAGGGGAAGGATACTGTAAAATCTCCATTCCCACCCCACTCCAGGGGAAGGATACTGCAACATCTCCATTCCGTTCCCAATCCAGGGGAAGATTATTGCAAAATCCCCATTTTCTCCTGATCAGCTGGGACTCGGGAGGCAGAGAATAGATGGGGGCGGGGCCAGTCAGAATTTTTACTACCGGTTCTCCGAACTACTCAAAATTTCCGCTACCGGTTCTCCAGAACTGCTCAGAACCTGCTGAAACCCACCTCTGGTTTGAGGTACAGGCATCCATGACGAACAAGCAAAGCCATCGCAAGAAGCATGAAGCAACCACATGTGACGCCCGCTCTCTGGGAAAATTCATATCATTCCATTTTATTAATAGAGGAATGAGGAGGCAACCGCCAAAGATCTGGGTTTAAATCAACACTGGGGAAAAATCTGCTTTAAATCAGTCACTGAAACAAATGAAACGTATCAATATTTTTTTTTTAAAAAAAAATAAAAATAAAAATGCAATGCAATGCAATGTATAAAAGAAGAATGCTGGGCCATGCAATGTTTTAATACATTTTTTTTCTTCTTCCCTGGGATGACATAATTTGCATCATTCACGTGATGCTATGATATATCTGACGTCATTGGCCCCTGGACAGCCTGTCTTTACTTCCAAGCATATTTTGCAATCTGATGGGCTAGATTGCTGCCTTTTAACAAAGAAAAGCTTTAATCCTTAGGACTGTATTTCCTGTCATCTGGATTTGTATCACACAAGCCTATTTGTTTGCATGGACTACATCTGTTTTCAGCCTTGCGTTGCAGGAGGGGGAAGAGATAAGGGCAGCCTTATGCCTTTTGCCAGACTCTCGTGTCTTCTGGTTACAGCGTTGCTCATGCTTTCGATCAACCCCTGGAACTCCCTCAAATCTCGCCTCCTAAATTGGGCAACCGTTAGCGAGAAAATGGAGAAATTCCTTCTCTGGGTTTATTCATTTATAAATAATCAAACAAAGTATGCAAAATATAGAATACAGAGTAATAGAGTTGGAAGGGACCTTGGAGATCTTCTAGGCCAGAGGTCTCCAACCTTGTCAACTTTAAGACTTGTGGACTTCAACTCTCAGAATTCCTCAACCAGCTTTGCTGGGAGTTGAAGTCCACAAGTCTTAAAGTTGCCAAGGTTGGAGACCCCTGTTCTAGACCAACCCCCTTCTCAAGCAGAAGACCCTATACCACTCCAGACAAGGGGCTGTCCAGTCTCTGTTTGAAAGTCTCCAGTGATGGAGCACCTTTTGAAGGCAAGTTGTTCCACTGCTTAACTCTTCTCACTATTAGGAAGTTTCTCCTTCGTTCTAGGTTGCTTCTCCCCTTGATGAGTTTCCATCCATTGCTTCTTCTCCTGGCTTCTGGTGCTTTGGAAAATAGGTGGACCCCCTCATCTTTGTGAAGGGGTCCACCTTCTCAAATATTGAGTGCGGAAGAGCGTAGAAAAGAGCAGCAAAGGTGATTAGAGGGCTGGAGGCTAAAACATATGAAAAAGGTTTGCAGGAACTGGCTATGCCTAGTCTAGTGAAAGGAAGGACTAGGGGTGACAGGATAGCAGTGTTCTAATATTTGAGGAGCTGCCACAAAGAAGAGGGAGTCAAGCTATTCTCCAAAGCACTGAGGGTAAGACAAGAAACAATGGATGGAAACTAACCAAGGAGAGAAGCAACCTAGAACTAAGGAGAAATTTCCTAACAGTGAGAACAATCAACCAGTGGAATGGCTTTTGCCTTCAGAAGTTGTGGCTGCTCCATCACTGGAAGCTTTCAAGAAGGGACCGGACACCCGCTTGTCTAGAATGGGATAGGGTCTCCTGCTTGAGCAAGGGGTTGGACTAGATCTCCAAGGTCCCTTCTAACTGTGTTAGCACTTAGCACTTATATACCCCTTCACAGGTATATAAGCGGTTGACAGAGTCAGCCTCTTGCCCCCAACAATCTGGGTCCTGATTTTACCCACCTTGGAAGGATGGAAGGCTGTGTCAACCTTGAGTCTGGGGAGAATCGAACTGCCAAATTGTAGGCAGCAGAAGTAGCCTGCAGTATTGTCTAGAATGGGATAGGGTCTCCTGCTTGAGCAAGGGGTTGGACTAGATCTCCAAGGTCCCTTCTAACTCTGCTATTCTGTTAAATGTTAACCGAGAGCATGCCTGCTTGTGTCCTGGGACAGCAGGGAGTGGGGAGAAGGAGGAGGGTAGCTCAGGACTCCTTCCTTCTTTCCCAGAACAATCAGGCAACAGTCTAGTCTATTAGAGCAACGGCAGCAACGCAAGGCCGCTGATCACACGCAGCTCACAAGACAAGCTCAATGGGCTGCTGGTTCAGCTGGCAGAAGGAGCAGCTCTGCTCATGTACCAGATAGGCATCTGCCTGAAAAAGATGCCACATGGGGTTGGCTCCAGCTCTGTGGGAAGGGAACTGCAAATGCGCAGGTCATACTCAAGAAGAATCTACTGCTTAAGCAGGGGGTTGGGCTAGACGGCCTCCAAGATCCCTTTCAGCTCTATGCTGATTCTTTGATTGCTCTGGGTGGCCTCAAGGAGCATCCTCACTTCCTCCCAGAATTGCTGTGTCCGGAAGCAGCCGAAGAAGCGGCTCTTGCAAAAGATCTGACAATCTCGACATGTCAAAATCCCATCTGCTCTCCCTGAAGTAAGCAAGTGCTTTCTGGAAGGAAGACCTGCTTTGCCAGTCAGAGATGCCAATCCTGAGGAAATCTCGAATTCAATCCCCATCATTTCTAATGAGGCTGGGAAAAACTGAAGGCATGAACGATCGTTTCCTGCTTTTTTTTCTTTTTTCTTTTTTTTGCACTCTCTGGAAATGTGGGATTACAAACCACACAATTCCCAGACAGAAATGCCAACAATGGGATTTATAATCCTGCCTAATCTCTCTGGAGGATACCAGCCTCAGAACTGTCCCAAATAAATCCAGCCGCAAGCAGGCCAAGGCTAGTCCACAAGGCAATGGCCAATAGTCCATAAAACAATGGAAAGTTGCTCCAACAAATAAATCCACCAAACAAACTTAATCCACCAGGCCAAACTGAAAGAGCTGACTTGGCAAGAGAGGTTCAGAGTCTTCAAAGTCCGGCAGGAAGCATGAGGAACAAACACACACCGCCAGAAACCAAAAAATGTTGTTTCTAGCAATGCCTCCCTCTGCCTGCTATGATAAATAGCTTTCCGGTGCAGCCCATCAAGATGGTTTGGGCCTTTTCCTATGTAATCTGGCAGATCTCCATTGCTCTTGTCTTTTCTCTGCCCTGCATGCTTTCGGATCCATCATGGAAGGCAGCTCCTTCTCCTCCTGCTCTTCACTGATCATCCTCTCCTGAGAGCTGTCCCCAGTTGAAGCCCCCTTAGATTTCTTTCGGCAGGCTGTTCAGAGTCATTAATTAACCCAGTTTCTGATGTGCCAGGAATGAGCTCATCCTCCCTTGAGCCGACCTCAAGGAGTCATCCAAGGAAGACATCACATCCAAGAAGCTTCTTCAGTTCAAACATCTTCAAGCGAAAACAAGAAGTCCAACTACCTTTTGAAAAAGCACCTTTGGGACGACAGTGACCTGGATAACGGAGAATCTCCAAGACAGGACACACGTCATCTCTTGAATCTACTTTTGTTGATTAAGCTGTCCTCTCCCCAAATAAGGAAATGCACAATGTTAGAATTCAGAAACACCATGCAGGGCCTCCCACCTTCCCAATTGTCCTGGGTGCAATCCAGGGGTGAAATTCAAAATTTTTTCCTACTGGTTCTGTGGGCGTGGCTTGGTGAGTGTGGCAGGGGAAGAATACTGCAAAATCTCCATTCCCACCCCACTCCTGGGGGAAGGATATTGCAAAATCTCCATTCCCACCCTACTCCAGGGGAAGGATACTGCAAAATCCCCATTCCCTCCCCACTCCAGGGGGAAGGATACTGCAAAATCCCCATTCCCACCCTACTCCAGGGGAAGGATAGTGCAAAATCCCCATTCCCTTCCCACTCCTGGAGTAAGGATACTGCAAAATCCCCATTCCCTCCCCACTCCTGGAGGAAGGATACTGCAAAATCTCCATTCCCACCCCACTCCAGGGGGAAGGATATTGCAAAATCTTCATTCCCACTCCACTCCAGGGGAAGGATACTGCAAAATCCCCATTCACACCCCACACTCTGGGACCAGCCAGAGGTGGCATTTGTCGATTGTCCGAACTACTCAAAATTTCTGCTACCGGTTTTTCAGAACCTGTCAGAACCTGCTGGATTCTATCCCTGGTGCAATCTGAAAGCCCCCTCAGTTTATAACTTTTATGCAATACATAAATTATAACTTTTATGCAACACAGAAGGAAAATGATTGTATAAAGGGAGGTAATCACACTCTATTAATTACACTTTAAGTGAATTAAACTGAATCAAATCAGATTTTGTCCTGGATTGATGTTCAAGAGTGTGACCTCAATTACCAAGTATGGACCATAGTTGGCTAAAAGGTTTGTCCTTTGCAATGCAGCTGCAGAGCTGTGGTTCATCAGCTGAGACTCGGGAGGAAGATAATAAATGGGGGCGGGGCCAGTCAGAATTTTTACTGCCGGTTCTCCGAACTACTCAAAATTTCCACTACCGGTTCTCCAGAATTGGTCAGAACCTGCTGAAGCCCACCTCTGCTTTGAACTCAGAAAGTCAGCCCCTACACACACACACACACACATACACACACACACACACACACACACACACACACACACACGGGCCTTTTCATTCCACATAACATTTTCATTTTAGGAAGATGCCCATGAGACGAGCTGGAGAGGTTCGTGGTGGAAAAGGGAAGGGGTTTGGCTCCAGAGCCGAATTTCCTGCATTCCGAAGCAAGAAAGCGAGTTGGCTGCAGGGACAGGAGTTCTGTCAGCAAATTGGTCGACCTGAAGTTGGAACTGAGCATCTGTCCCCGAGACTGGCAGGCAGCCTGGAGCCAAGTGGGGAAGCCAGGACCAAGGGGAAGAAAAGACAAACTGCAATCATTTTAGTGGGACTGAAATGCAAACAAGCCTGTTTTCCGCTTGCAGTAGCCTCACTGTGATATCCATCTGTCCTCATAAGGAATTTAGTGACTGCTTTTTACAGGGAGGCTTCATCCAAGCACTAACCAACTCTCATTCTTCTCACCCTGTTTCCCTGAAAATAAGACCCAACCGGAAAAATAAGCCCTAGCATCAGGGGTGAAATCCAGCAGATTCTGACAGGTTCTGGAGAACCAGCAGTGGAAATTTTGAGTAGTTCAGAGAACCAGCAAATACCACCTCTGGCTGGCCCCAGAGTGGGGTGGGAATGGAGATTTTGCAATATCCTTCCACCAGGAGTGGGGAGCGAATGGGGATTTTGCAGTATCCTTCCCCTGCCATGCCCACCAAGCCACGAACCACAGAACTGGTAGTAAAAAAAAATTGAATTTCACCATTGCCTAGCATGAATTTTCAGGATGCTGGTAATATAAGCCCTACCCCAAAAATAAGCCCCAGTTAAGATCATCAGCCAGATGGACACAATTAGTACTGTATTTCCCCCCCAAAATAAGACCTAACCAGAAAATAAGCCCTAATGCAACTTTTGGAGAGAAAAAAATAATATAAAACCCGGTCTTATTTTCAGGGAAACACGGTAGTTTTGTGGAATCAGTAACACTACGTTACATAGAATAGAATAGAATAGAATAGAATAGAATAGAATAGAATAGAATAGAATAGAATAGGACCTTAGAGATCTTCTAGTCCAGTCCCCTGCTCAAGCAGGAGAATCTATACCATTTCAGATACGTGACTGTGTAGTCTCTTCAGTGATGGAGCACCCATGATTTCTGGAGGCAAGCTGTTCCATTGGTCCTCACTGTTAGGAAGTTTCTCATTAATTTCAGGTTGCTTTTCTTTTTAATTAGTTTCCATCCATTGTTTCTTGTCTTGCCCTCTGGCGATTTGGAGAATAATTTGACCCCCCCCTCTTCTTTGTGGCAGCCCCTCAAGTACATGCTATCATGTTGCCCCTGATTCTTCTTTTCTCTAGACCGGCCAAACCCAAATCCTGCAGCCATTCTTCATATGTTTTAGTCTCCAGGCCTTTGATCATCTGAGTTGCTCTTCTCTGAACTTTTTCCAAAGTCTCAACCTCTGAGTTGATCTGTTTTGAACGCTGATCACTCTACAGGAGTTCAGATTGTCAGGGTGGCAATTAATCCCATTCTGCTTTTGGGTAATTGCACCTTGATTAGAGAATGGATTGTGACCTTCCCTTGAAGTATACTTTAAGAAAATAAAACTGAGATATATTCTAATAAACACATTTTATTATAAAGAAGTAAAAACATCTTACTAGCTAATTAATTACATCTTGGCAGCGTTCCTGCCGGACCTCTCTTGGCCGGAGAACAAAGAAAAGATAGAAGAAAGTGAAAGAATGTGGACATGCGCAGTTAGCTTAAAGATAAGAACTTGGCAAGCTATGGTAAGTCTGAAAGTTCAAAAATAAGAGCTCATCTGGTAAATACAAAAACACAGTGACACAGATCACCAGGACTAGATGGATGCATCCCAGAATTCTGAAGAAGCTGGCAGACACGATCTTGAAAAACCACTTGAAGAGATCTTTCAGAACTGCTGGAGCGTGGGGGAATTGTTAAAGGACTGAAAAAGAGCTGATGTGGTTCCAATTTACACAAAGGGGGGGAAAATGTGGATCCAGGAAACTACTGACCAATCAGCCTGAAATCTATACCTGGGAAAAGATACCCAAGCAGCACATCTGTTGAACATGAATAAGACAATTATTAGAAGTTTGGCAAAAACAGAACATGCCAGACAAACCTTAATGCCTTCTTTGACAAAGTGACTAAATTAGTGGATAAGGGAAATGCTGTGGACATTGTTTACTTAGACTTCAGTAAGGTATCTGACAAAGTAGACCACAGCCTACTTCTTAGTAGGCTCAGATAGAACAACGCATCACCACCAGATGGATTCAAAACTGGCTGATCAACCATGCTCAACGTGTAGTCCTCAGTGGAGCTACTTCTACATAGAGGGAAGCATGTAGTGGAGTAGCTCAAGGTTCTGTCTTGCGCCCACTACTCTTCAACATCTTCATAAACGATTTCGGCGAGGAGATAGAAGGGGAATTCATCTAATTTGCAGACGGCACCAAACTGGCTTGAATAGCCAGCACCCCAGTAGACAGGTTCAAGATCCAGAAGGATCTTGACAGACTTGAACACTGGGCCCTATCCAGGGGTAAAATGCTCCCGGTTCGGACCTGATCACCCGATCCGGTAGCGATGGTGGCGGGTGGTTCAGAGAACTGGTAGCAAAAATCCCTGCCCATCCCCCATGCCCAGCTGAGCCGCACGATCATCAGAGGCTTTTTTTAAAAAAAGCATATTTTCTACAACCTCTTCAGCTGAAAAAATACTTTTAAAAGTTTTTAAAAAAGCCTCTGATGATCGCGCGGCTCAGCTGGGATCGTCAGAAGCTTTTAAAAGCATTTTTAATGTAGAAAAAAATGTTTTTAAAAGGCTCTGACGATCCCAGCTGAGTTGCCTGATCGTCAGAGGCTTTTAAAAGCATTTTTTTACAACCTATTCGGCTGAAGAGGTTGTAGAAAAAATAATTTTAAAAATTAAAACAAAAAAAGTTGGCCACACCCACTCAATCACATTACCTCCCCCCCTACCAAGCCACACCCACCGAAACAGAACCGGTAGTAACAAATTTTACATTTCACCACTGGCTCTATCCAACAAAGTGCAACTCAGTGGTGAGAAAAGTAAGGTCCTTCATTTAACCTCATATTCCTTCCATTCTTTCTGAGGTGGGTAAAATGAGGACCCAGATTGTTGGGGGCAATAGGCTGACTCTGTAGCACTAGGAAGTGGTATATAAGTCTAAGTGCTATTGCTATTGCTATTGCTATTGCTGACTCTGTTAGAAATAGGCTGACTCACTTAGAGAGGGCTGTAAAGCCCTGTGAAGCGGCATATAAGTCTAAGGCAGGGGTCTGCAACCTTAAATACTCAAAGAGCCACTTGGACCCGTTTCCCACAGAAAAGAAAACACCGGGAGCCACAAAACCTGGGTGGGCGTGGCCAACTCGATGTCCCTCACTTCCACCAGTCACAAGATACCCCCCCAGCCACGCCTACCCAATCAGTCATTAGGGCAGAGAACCAGTTGTTAAAAAACACCGGGAACCACAAAATCCTTTTGACATATCTCTCTCTCCCCCCCATCCCTCCTCCCTCTCTCTCTCTGTATCTCTCTATGTCTCTCTCTCCCCCTCTCTCTGTATCTCACTGTCTCTGCCCTGGCCGCTTCTCCATCTCCCACTGTCACCCTTACCTTCTCAGGCCAGGCGAGAAGTGACTGGGAGGGGGAGGGCGAGGAGCGGGCCAGCCAGTGGTGGGATCACCTGACAGGGAGCCACAGCAGAGGGCTGAAAGAGCTGCATGCGGCTCCGGAGCCACAGGTTGCTGACCCGTGGTCTAAGGGCTAGTGCTATTGCTATTCATGGGTGTTCCTCCCTTTAGATTTCTGGGCACCGATATTCTCTTCCTACTATTCCTAAGCAACAAGTTGCAAGCCAGAAACAATGTGGGTATTTCTTTCCAAATTCTGCCATGCCTTTCAAGAAGGCAACCGCAACGGCCTTTGCTGAGTCACCCATCCGTCTCCCATAAGGGCAAGTTAGGACCCAGCTCGTTTCTGATCCAGGCTGCTCCCACTCTGCTGGAATGCAGGCTGTGTGCCAAGAGGGCATTTATGGTCTCGGAGTTATAAATCAATAGGAGCCAGGTCAAGCTTCCCCTCACGTGCAGGGAGGCTTCACAAGGAGATTACTGGTAGGTTGCGAGTGACAACTGAAAACATTAATGTCATTCTTTTCCATTTGTAATCAATCAATCCATCAGAATAGAGCTGGAAGGGATCTCGGAAGTCTTCTAGTCCAACCCTCTGCTCGAGCAGGAGATCCTATACCCGTGATGGTGAACCTATGGCACGCGTGCCACAGTAGGCACGTGGAGCCATATTGGTGGGCATGTGAGCTGAGCTTCAGCACGCATGTGTGCGCCGGCCAGCTGATTTTTGGGCCTTCTGGGCCCACCGGAAGTCAGGAAAATGCTGTTTCTGGCCTCCAGAGAGCCTCCAGGGGTGGGGAAAGCCTGTTTTTCACTCTCCCCAGGCTCAGGAGGAGAAGGAGGAGGAGGAGGAGGAGGAGGAGGAGGAGGAGGAGGAGGAGGAGGAGGAGGAGGAGGAAGAAGAAGAAGAAGAAGAAGAAGAAGAAGAAGAAGAAGAAGAAGAAGAAGAAGAAGAAGAAGAAGAAGAAGAAGAAGAAGAAGAAGAAGAAGAAGAAGAAGATCTTCTTGGAAAATCATTTTTAATGGCTGACAACACAGGAGGCAAAGTGGGAGGGAAGAATATCAGGTCACAGAAACTTCATACTTTGGGCACCTAAATAACTTGTAGGCAGATCAAGTTTAAATGATAACATTTCACAGAATGAATCTTGCTTTTCACTAGCAAAAAACCACTGTACCTTTACCATTTGGTAGCTTGCATTTAGTTATGTTTGGCTTCACCAACTACAACTGCCCAGACAGCAATGGGATTATATCCAAAGTTTGCAGAACGTTGGCATAGGTTATAATTGGCCTGGGGTTAATTAGGCAATGAATAAGTCTAATTGTATTAATGACTGGAATAAATAGATTCTATGAATATTTGGAAAAGTAATCTACAGCGAGATCAAATGGAAGAACTGGAATGCAATGACTGCTGAAAAGAGAGAACAGCTGACTTTTTATCTACCCAAGGAAAGACCAATTCACTGGTATGCTTTAACAACTTCTTCCTCTTTCCTCCTCCTCCTCCTCTCCTCCTCCTCCTTCTCCTCCTCCTCCTCCTCCTCTTCCTCCTTCCCCTCCTCCTCCTCCTTCTCATTCCTCTCCTCTCCTCCTCCTCCTTCTCCTCCTCCTCTTCCTCTTCCTCCTCCTCCTCCATCTGAATGAGGCTTTTTCGTATGAAGCAGAAATTTTGCAAACAGGTTTAAGGGCAGAAGCGAAGAGTGGAAATTTGCTTCAAGAGTGCTATGCTTCCAGTCATGTGATTCTTTTTCCACGCAAAAAAATTGAGGGGCTGCCCCAAAGAAGAGGGGGTCAGCTTATTTTCCAAAGCACCAAAGGGCAAGACAAGAGACAATGAATGGAAACTCATTAAGGAGAAAAGCAATCTGGAATTAAGGAGAAACTTCCTGATAGTGAAAACAATTAACAGTAAAACAGCTTGTCTTTAAGAAGTTGTGGTTTCTCCATCACTGGAGGCTTTTAAGAAGAGCCTGGACAGACACTTGTCTGAGAGGGTACAGAGTCTCCTGCTTGAGCAGGAGGCTGGACTAGAAGACCTCCAAGGTCCCTTCCAGCTCTATTCTGATTGATTGATCAAAACCATTGTGGACTTTGCTGCTGTAGTTGAGACAGGCCTTTACTGTTACTTAAGATAGCTTTTAAAAGAGATGATCTCTGAAGAAAGTGTGTGATAGTACTAGTACTAGGGGCATAGTACTTAGGGGAAAGCACCAACAGCAAGTAGTTACCTCTACTAGGAGTATTTTTTGTATGCTTACGGTTTTTCCAATTCAGTTGACAAATCTGGAAACTGAATACCACGAGGGCACCGCTTGAAATTGGCATATCACCCTTGACAAAACTCTGAGACTCTTCTTAGTTTTTAATCCTGAACTTGAAACATTTTGCACCATCCTATCACCAAACAGAATAATAATAAAGGCTGCAATGCAATATGGAAGGGATCATTCAGATGCATTGATGCAAATTGGGTAATCATTACCTTACCTTTCAAATCATTAAACAGAATGTAGTGCCCCCTAGTGGGGAATCAGATATTCCACCTGGCTGGCCCGAGGTCCAGATGCTAAACCTGAACCAGCAACTTTCAGATTTTCAGATTAACAGAGTTGGAAGGGGCCTTGTAGGTCATCTACAAGGCTATTGCTTAATGCATTGTAAGCCGCCCTGAGTCTCCGGAGAAGGGCGGCATATAAATCGAACTAATAAATAAATAAATAATAATAAATCTAGTCCAACCCCCGGAGACCCTACACCATTTCTGGCAGATGGCAGTCCAGTCTCTTCTTGGAAGCTTCCAGTGATGAAGCTCCCACAACTTCTGAAGGCAACTTCTGTTCCATTGGTTGATTGCTCTCACTGTCAGAAAATTTCTCCTTATTTCCAGGTGGAACCTCTCCTTGTTCAGTTTCCATCCATTATTCCTTGTCTGGCCTTCAGGTGCTTTGGAAAATAGCTTGACCTTCTCCTCTCTGGAGCAGCCCCTCAAATATTGGAAGACTGCTATCCTGTCTCCCCTGGTCCTTCTCTTCACTAGACTAGCCAGGCCCAGTTCCTGCAACCGTTCATCGTATGTTTTAGCCTCCAGCTAACTTAACTTAACTTAACTTAACTTAACTTAACTTAACTTAACTTAACTTAACTTAACTTAACTTAACTTAACTTAACTTAACTTAACTTAACTTAACTTAACTTAACTTAATTCCAAACGTAACTCTTTGTTTTCTCTGTTTCGAGTTCCTTCTCTTTAAACCTCATGTGGATTAAATACAGCTGAGTGAGGATCCTTTTTGGCATTTTCGGAGGTTGCGATACTCCCCAAATGGTTACTATGAGTGATGGAAATTACCGATTCACATAAGGACTACCATATCAAGCAGAGGCAATAAAAACATCAAATAACGACAAGGCCATCAGTCAAGGCCTTTTTGAACTGCCAATAATGTGCCCAGATGATGCTTTCATTCTGTGCTGCGGGGGGACATTCTCTGTCGTTTTTATCTTCTCAGAAAGTCTTTTGGGCACCAGGGAATTCTTGGAAATAAAGATGAAATATAATGAGGGGTGCAGTAATCCCAACTAGCACTAGGGAGCGAGCAAGAGGGACAGGGCTGTGTCTCTTGACTGACCCCTGCTGGCCATCCAGAGTGAGCAGCCTAGATGTGGGAGCCATGCAATCCTCTAATTTTTTTTGCAATAAATCCAATTCCAAGAATAAAAAAACGTGAACGTGACAATGACTAATAATAATGGCCCTCAGAGTCAAGGGTCCTGGACTCCTGGGGTTGCCAAGATAAGATATTTCTCTCTGCTATCTTTGTCAATCCATCAGATATATTGAGAAAAGCTTTTTGACCAAGGCCTGTCCTTTGTAAAGCAAGATAAGCCACCACCACCCTTTGTAACCAATGAGGCTCCCCCAATCCTTCCACTTCCAAACTTTGCAATTAGCTCTGAAAGCAGATCCTTGCTTCCCTCTCTCTTGTTCTTAAAAGTGAGAGAACAAGGAGGTGATGTGTCTTCTGGGTAGCAGTTCCAGCTTTTGGAAGGGACCTCTATTTTTTAAATTGGGTGAAAAAGGAAGGAAGGAAGGAAGGAAGGAAGGAAGGAAGGAAGGAAGGAAGGAAAGGAAAGGAAAGGAAGGAGAGGGACAGAAAGAGAAAAAGACAAAGAGAAAGAAAGAGAGAGAAAAAGAAATGACAGAGAGAAAGAAAGAGACATATAGAAAGAAAGAGACACATAGAAAGAGAGAGAGAGAGAAAGAAAGAGAGGGAGGGAGGGAGGGACAGAGAGAGAAAAAGACAGAGAGAGAAAGAGAAAGAAAAGAAATGACAGAGACAGAAAGAGAGAGAGAGAGAAAAAAACAAAGAGACAGAGAAAGAAAGAGACAGAGACAGAGAGAGATAGAGAGAGAGAGAGAAAGAAAGAGAAAGAGAGAAAGAAAGAAAGAAATAGAAAGAAGGGGAGGGACACAGAGAGAAAGAGAGAGAGAGAAAGAAAGAGGGAGAAAGAAAAGAAATGATAGAGACAGAAAGAGACAGAAAGGAAGGAAGAAAGGAAGAAAGAAAGAAAGAAAGAAAGGGAGAGAGACACACAGAGAAAGAAAGAGACAGAGAGAAAGAGAGATGAAAGAAAGAGAAAGAGACAGAGAGAGAAAAAGAGAAAGACAGAGAAAGAAAGAAAAATAAAACAAAGAGACAGAGAGAAAGAAAGAAGAGACAGAGAAAGAAAGGCAGAGAGAAAGAGACAGAGAGAAAGAGAAAGAGAGAAAGAAAGAGAGAGACAGAAAGAAAGAAAAACCGAGAGAAAGAGAAAGAGAGAGAAGAAAGAAGGAAAAAAAGAGAGAAAGAAAGAAAGAGAGCCAGAAAGAAAGAGAAAGAGAGAAAGAGAGAGAAAAGAAAGAAAGAAAGAAAGAAAGAAAGAAAGAAAGAAAGAAAGAAAGAAAGAAAGAAAGGGAGAGAGACACACAGAGAAAGAAAGAGACAGAGAGAAAGAGAGATGAAAGAAAGAGAAAGAGACAGAGAGAGAAAAAGAGAAAGACAGAGAAAGAAAGAAAAATAAAACAAAGAATCAGAGAGAAAGAAAGAAGAGACAGAGAAAGAAAGGCAGAGAGAAAGAGACAGAGAGAAAGAGAAAGAGAGAAAGAAAGAGAGACAGAAAGAAAGAAAAACCGAGAGAAAGAGAGAGAGAAGAAAGAAGGAAAAAAGAGAGAAAGAAAGAAAGAAAGAGAGAGAGCCAGAAAGAAAGAGAAAGAGAGAAAGAGAGAGAAAAGAAAGAAAGAAAGAAAGAAAGAAAGAAAGAAAGAGAAGAAAGAAAGAAAGAAAGAAAGAAAGAAAGAAAGAAAGAGCTAATTTAGGGCTGATGGATCTCTTTTGCCTGACACTGAAAGTGCTTTGAAAAGCCACTTAGGAGCTTAAATCCTGGTATTAACGTGAGGCTTTCATTAGCTCACTTTGCAATCCCCACCCAGCTTAAGACTGTGAAAACGTTCGGGCTCCCCTTCCCCGCTTTACAAAAGGGTCAGCCGTAAGCTTTTAAGCCTGCTCTCCAAACAACCTGAATGCCTCCCTCCCTCGCTCGCTCGCCCACTTCCCCCTCAGAGCAGCTTCCTTCTTGCCCCCCTCCTCAAAGCTGCAGAATGGGGTGGGGGTGGGGGAGGGCAGACAGAGAGAAGAACCCTTCCCGGATTGCAACCATTGGGCTGCGTTTGCCAGGGAGATGACGGGATTCCCCCATGTCTGTCAATGCTGAAATCCCGCTGGTATTTCATCCGTAGTTTTATAAACCCCCACCAGTTTCACGAGATCCTTTGTAAATTAGTTCGGGTTGTTAATTCACTACAATAAAACCCAGAATACAAACCGAGGCTCATGAGGACCAGATTCAGATAGGATGCCGGTGCTTAATGTGCTTTCTGAGGCTTTTTATTTATTAATTCAATTTATTTATTAATTCAATTTATATGCTGCCTTTCTCCGGAGACTCAGGGTAGCTTACAATGCATTAAAAAAAAAAACCATTATAAAAACATTTAAACATTAAAACATTAAAAGCCTATGCACACCATTCATGGCTGGATCTCGCCAGATCACAAAGCGAGATCAATGGCCCCAGGCCTGCCGGAAAAGCCAGGTCTTCACAGCTTTTCGGAAGGCCTGTAGGGTGGGAATGGTCCGGACCTCAGAAGGTAACTGGTTCCAGAGAGCTGGGGCAGCCACAGAGAAGGCCCTCCCCCGCGGGCCGACCAGCCGGCATTGTTTAGCTGACGGGACCCGGAGGAGACCAACTCTGTGGGATCTTACTGGTCCCTTTAACTTAGTGCAGCGGTGTTTAGATTTGGCGCCATGGGGCAGACCTGAAAACAGTGAAAGATTGACCTGTAGTGGCTCTGCCAGCGAAAATGGAGCTCAGGAGGACCAAGCACAGCTCCCCAAGGCTTCATTTTCAGACGCAATGGCCTCCTGCAGCCCTCTGCCAGTGAAAACGGAGCTCAGGGCAGGACTGCCCAAGCTCCGTTTTCGCTGGCAAAGGGCTGCAGAGGCCGTTGCAGCCAAAAACCGGGACTCCCCCCCCCCCGAGCTCCGTTTTCGCTGGCAGAGGTCTAGCAAAACAAAGTAAAAGCAAAACAAAACAAAAGGAGAAATGTTTCACCTTTTGCAGGTTCCTCCGGACCCGAGTTTAGAGTTTATTGGATTCCTATACTGCCCTTCTCCCAGGGGACTCAGGGCGGTGTACAGCCACATTAAAACACATGAATTTATAAAATTTAAAACCAAATTAAAACAAATATATACAATTTGGCCCTCAAATTAAAACACACATACACCCACTTAAACTTCTTATTAGGCCAGTCCGGCTTGCTGAAACAGGAAGGTCTTTAGGGCACGGCGAAAAGTGTGCACATCGGGGCTAAGACAAAGCTCTAGGGGCAGCTCATTCCAAAGGGCTGGTGCCCCCACAGAGAAGGCTCTCCCCCTGGGTGTCTCCAGTCGGCATTGTTTGGCCGACGGTACCCTGAGGAGCCCCTCTCTATGGGAGCGTATTGGCTGGTGGGAGGTTGTTGTTGTTGTTTTTAATTTGATTTATATGCCACCCTTCTCTGGAGACTCAGGGTGGCTTACAGTGCGTTAAGCAATAGCCTTCATACTTTTCTATATTTATACAAAGTCAGCTTATTGCCCCCACAAACTGGGTCTTCAATTTACCTATCTTAGAAAGGATGGAAGGCTGAGTCAACCTTGAGCCTGGCGAGATTCGAACTTACTTTAATTGCAGACAGCTGGTGTTAAATTACAGTGCCTTGTCTGCAGAGCTATCCAGGCTCTTTTTTATTGTTGATGGCAGAAGGCGGTCTCGTATGTATCCCAGTCCTAAACCATGGAACGCTTTAAAGGTGGTGACCAACACCTTGAATCACACTCGGAAGACCAACGGGAGCCAGTGCAGCTTGCGCAGGAGGGGTGTTACATGGGCGCGCCCATGTAACACCCCTCACCACGCCACCTGCGCGGCCGCATTCTGGACCAGCTGGAGCCTCCGAGTGCTCTTCAAGAGGAGCCCCATGTAGAGAGCGTTGCAGTAGTCCAGACAGGATGTGACGAGGGCATGAGTGACTGTGCGACATGAGTGGGACATCGAGCTGGCCATGCTCCCCCAGCCACCCCCCATCCCCACCCCTCCAAGGTCAAACACAACCCTGATAGCGGCCCTCAATGAAATTGAGTTTGACACCCCTGATTTAGTGTGTTGTGTGAATCCTGTCATTATGGCTAGAACCTGGGCTTTATGCTTTAGTATGTGACCGCAAACTACAGCGCGAAAATCAAGGCTCTCATTCACTCATGGATTATTTTATCTTCTTTACTTGCGTAATTTGGGAAATGTTAGAAGCCGTGGCAATGGACTGCAATTTCTCAAACCTCTTTGAAATGCCTTCCGCATTTCACATTTGGTAAAATTACAATGGGGCGTCATGGCTCAGGGGTTAAAGACACTGAACTTGTCAGCTGGACAGCTGACAGTCCGGGTTCGAGACCCGAGCTCTGCACAACGGGGTGAGCTCCTGTTACTTGCTCCAGCTCCTGCCCACTTAGCAGTTCGAAAGCATGCAAATGCGAGTAGATTAATAGGTACCACTTTGGTGGGAAGATAACAGTGTTCCGTGAGTCTTTGGTGTAGAACCATGCTGGCAACATGACCATGGAAATGGTCTTTGGACAATGCTGGATCCCTTGGCCAAGAAACGGAGACCCTAGAGTAGGACACAACTGATAGGGAAATCTTTACCTTTTTAAAATTTCAGCAGCATCCCTGGAGGATGGGCAGACACAGAGGCCTTGCTCACCCTCACCCCAGGCCTTGCTCATTTCTCAGTTGGACTATGGCCATGCACTCTATAAACGGGATGGCCAGAAATTATACTGGTTCAGAATGTGGTGGTGCACACAGTGTTGGGCATCCCTTGGCTTGCCCATGTGACACCACTGTTGTTTGAGCTGCACCGGCTCCCAATTTCCTTCTGGCTGCAATTTAAGGTGCTGCCACCACCTAGAGAGCTCTACAATAGAATAGAATAGAATAGAATAGAATAGAATAGAATAGAATAGAATAGAATAGAATAGAATAGAAAATATGGAAAGGAACGGAACAGAATAGAACAGAACAGAATTGAATAGAAAATATGGAATGGAATGGAATGGAATGGAATGGAATGGAATAGAATAGAATAGAATAGAATAGAATAGAATAGAATAGAATAGAATAGAATAGAATAGAATAGAATAGAAAATATGGAATGGAATGGAACAGAACAGAACAGAACAGAAAATATGGAATGGAATGGAATGGAATGGAATGGAATGGAATGGAATAGAATAGAATAGAATAGAATAGAATAGAATAGAATAGAATAGAATAGAATAGAATAGAATAGAATAGAAAATATGGAATGGAATGGAACAGAACAGAACAGAACAGAATAGAAAATATGGAATGGAATGGAATGGAATGGAATGGAATGGAATGGAAGAGAAGAGAAGAGAAGAGAAGAGAAGAGAAGAGAAGAGAAGAGAAGAGAAGAGAAGAGAAAATATGGAATGGAATGGAACGGAACAGAACAGAACAGAACAGAACAGAAAATATGGAATGGAATGGAATGGAATGGAATGGAATGGAATGGAATGGAATGGAATGGAATAGAATAGAATAGAATAGATTAGAAAATATGGAATGGAACGGAACAGAACAGAACAGAACAGAACAGAATAGAAAATATGGAATGGAATGGAATGGAATGGAATAGAATAGAATAGAATAGAATAGAAAATATGGAATGGAATAGAATAGAATAGAATAGAATAGAATAGAATAGAATAGAATAGAATAGAATAGAAAATATGGAATGGAACGGAACGGAACAGAACGGAACGGAACAGAACAGAACAGAATTCTTTATTGGCCAAGTCTGATTGGACACACAAGGAATTTGTCTTTGGTGCATAAACTCTCAATGTACATAAAGAAAAAATAAAATATATTCATCAAGAATCATAAGATACAACACTTAATGATAGTCATAGGATAATAATAAGCAATCAAATCATAGTAGAAAACAATGAAAACAACATAAGTTGTAAAGATACAAGCAATGTATAGCCATAAGTGGGAAGCTGCCCAGCTGGTCTTTGGGTTTCCTGTGCTCTGGCGCGCACACATGCGCATGCGTTCCAGTCTGGGCACTCAGTGCCGAAAAGGTTCACCATCACTGGCATAGGGTCTCTTGCTTGAGCAGGGGGATGGACTAGAAGACCTCCAAGGTCCCTTCCAGCTCTATTCTATTTGGACAACTGGTTTGAACCTTATTGGACACTAACAAAATGACCAAGGGATGGGGGAGGGCCTGGGAGAGGAGAAAGTTACCCAGTTTACACAGGAATCCTCAGATCTGGTTTTGCTTAGGCTATAACCACTTGGCTTTAGTAAAAGTATATCTTGCACCAGGGGTGAAATCTAAAATTTGTTACTACTGGTTCTATGGGCGTGGCTTGGTGGTGGTGGGGTAATGTGACTGGGTGGGCGTGGCCAACTTTTTTTTTTTTTACTTTTAAAACCATTTTTTCTACAACCTCTTTGACCAAAGAGATTGTAAAAAAATGCTTTTAAAAGCCTCTGACGATCCCAGCTGAGCCGTGTGATCATCAGAGGCTTTTTTTTTTTTTTAACTTTTAAAAGGATTTTTTTGGCCGAAGAGGTTGTAGAAAAAATGCCTTTAAAAATAATTTTTAAAAAAGCCTCTGATGATTGCGCGGCTCAGCTGGGCATGGGTGGGGGCAGGGATTTTTGCTACCGGATCACCCGCCGCCATTGCTACCGGATCAGACGATCCCCGGTCTGAACCAGGAGCATTTCACCCCTGTCTTGCACTGCAAATGGAGTCCAGGGTCTGTCTTTCTTAAAAGCCCAAGCTGGCACAGGAAAAGGATGACCAAGCTTTCTTAAAAAATAATAATAATCAATACGTTTCTCTGAGAAGGGAACCAGACATTCTGAGGTTGAAACGTTGAAATTCTGAAGTGTTTGCTCTGACCCTGAAAAGCTTCTCCAAAAATCAGAACCTGACATTTCAGAGTTGGGGTGTTTTTCCCTCAAAGACTTTTTTGTTGTTGTTGTTTTTTTGCACCCTCCTTATCTCTGTCCTTGCCTGGGAACACAAACCTGTTTGCCAGGTTGAGTCAATTTGCTTTGACTAGAATTACCTTGGCTGCATTCGGGAGAGTTTGCACACAAAGAACCTGGCTTGGATTTCGCTGTAACGCAGATAACGGTTTGATTGCAAGAATATCGGCTCTGGAAATCTCATACGCTGGCATAGCCGGAATACCACATCATGAACATTTGTTACTGGGAAAACGACACAGAAAACCGACTTTTTAATCATCTTCCCATCACTCACTGGTTACTTCAATTCTCAAACAAAGTTTAAACCAGGGAGAGTTACAGATAGATACTATCTTGGCTGTCCGAAAGGATGCCAGGCAATGTTATCTTTGTTTGCAAAAGTTGGGCAAGATGTGGGCTCTTCCTCCAAATCTCCTTTGACACGCAAAACTTCAGCTGCTCAGTCCAGACACGTTCTGCACTTTTGCACACTTCCCAGGGAGTCACACATATCCTCTACCAGCAAGATACTCTAGAACCGTGATAACGAACCCATGGCACGTCTGCCACAGGTGGCATGTGGAACCATATCTGTGGGCACGTGAGCCATTGCCCTAGCTCAGCCCCAGCATGCATGAGTACGCCAGCCAGCTGATTTTTGGCTAGCCCCACCCACGCCGCTCCTCCCCTCCCAGCAGTCTCCACGTGGCCCGTTTTGGATGCCTGGTAAGCATCCAGAGTATCGTCTAGAGGCTCTGAGAGGGTGTTTCTGGCCTCCAGAGGGCCTCCAAGGGGGCTGGGGAGGCAATGTTCGCCCTTCCCAGGCTCTAAGAAAGCCTCTGGAGCCTGGGGAGGGCGAAAAATGGGCCTACCGGGCCCACTGGAAGTCGGGAAATGGACCGTTTCTGGCCTCCGGAGGCTTCAGGGAGATCTGCTAGGCCCAAAACGGGGCGCAGGGGGGGTCGTGCGCACATGTACAGGGGCCGGGGCACAGGGGGCATTGAATTATGAGTGTGGGCATGCAAACGTGTGACCCCCCGCACCCCGCCGCTTTTGGCATGCGACGGCAAAAAGGTTAGCCATCACTGCTCTAGAAGGACACACTTGCACCACACTGTAACCTATTGTTTGCTTAATCAAGGTTTATTTTGTAAAAACACACAATTTTCTGGCACGTTAAACCAACTCTAATTTAGCACAAGATTATGTTATGTTATGTTAACTCTGTGACTGGGGTTGTGTGGCCCAACATGTTGCATGAGCCCAGGCAACTGAGGCTTATTCAACAAGCCATAATTAAAACCATCCAGGGCTTAATATACCAACTGAACCTAGCCAGTGTATTTGGCTTGAAGGACTAGGATATTCTGGAAATTGAAGTCCACACATCTTAAAATTGTCAAGATTGATAAAGTAGCACCTCTTTGATTTTAGACAGTCTCATCTCAAAACCGAAAACTAAGCAGGCTTGGACTTGGTTAGCATTTGGATGGGAGACCCAAGTCTTGTATCCCAGATTGGAAAGATGAACAAGCAACGTTTGGAGGACAAAGGCAAACCGTTTCTGCATGGTTGCCAAGGAAACTATATGAAATTTTGAAATTTTATTTTATTGGAAGTTTCTTTATTTATTTGGTCAATGACCAGCAATTTCAAACAACAAAATAAGTGATAAGAAACAGGAAGCACAACCAGGATCAAGAAAGAGTAGCAGGTGCAACTACACACCAGCAACTACAGAACCAATCAATCAGCCACCACAACAATACCCTGTCCACCCATCCAACACGAATAAGACTAATACTATAAAACATCAAAATATATGTTCTCTAAAAATTATTAGTAAATAACTAAGCAAAGTATTAATACGAAGCATGATCTTTAGTTCTTTAACTGGTTTTCCCTTATTATCATGGCAGTAGTGCAACATTTTGCTCTGGCACGAGTGGTGGCTGGATGGAAACTATATGCAGCCAGGAGGACATGAAAGTCAAACTCAACACAAAATAAATTTTATAAGGCCTTGAGAGATACTTTAAAGCTGAGGTGGGGAACTACGGCCCACTTTATGACTCGTGGACTTCAACTCCCAGAATTCCCAAGTCAGCTGGCTCAGGAAAACGTATTGTCAGGGTTCCAAGTAATACACCCATAGCAAGCAAAACTCCGAGGCAGGTAGATTCCTCAAAGAATAGCTTTATTGAATATATCATATTGGCACAGATCTGGTGCAAACCGACTCTGAAGGTTCCCGCGGTTTTCACCTAATTAAAAGTAAAAAGTTTGTCACTTTCTCAAAACAAATCAGTCACATGGTCCAATCAGGATACTGTCCAGTTGCTAGGTGACCCCAGTCCCCTCCTTCAGAGCACCTGCAGGAATGTCCTTGGTTCCCACGAGAAAGTATTTTGTTTTGGCTACAACTATCCCAACTATCTCTAATCCCCCCTCCCTATCCCTCAGCTCCAATGTGGCAACACTGAAGCATCCAAGATGGCTTCAGTCAGGTGAGCTTCAGGGTTGACCCTTATCGTTAATTATTTGTTAGCTTTGAACACTTTGTTTTATTATTTTACTTTCTACTGTTTACTGCTTAATGCCACCTCTTGATGGGAAACTTTTAATTTTTCTTTTTTTTTTTTGAACCAATTTTTTTTGTAGCCAATCTGTTTATTTTGAAGAAAATCCACTTTTATTAAGTCGGTTTGGTTGGTGAGTTCTAATCCTGCCTTAGGCATGAAAGCCAGTTGGGTGATTTTGGGCCAGATGTGCTCTCTTGGCCTAACCTACCTCATAGGGTTGTTGTTATAATAAAAATAGGAGGAAGGATTATTAAGTATGTTTAACACCTTGAGTTATTTATAGAAATAATAAAGGTGGGACTCTGTTAAATAATTAAGTAAAATGGCTTTGGTCAGGTCAGCTTCAGGGAGTTGAAGGCCACAAGTCATAAAGGGGGGCGAAGTTCCCCCACCTTTGCCCCAAAGGAACAGAGGGATGAGTAGGGCCCCACCCAAATCTGTTGCATGCTCCCTATGAATTAGAGGGGATCCGTAGGAAGGTAAATATGGCACCTATGTTTGTGTGAGCAAAGCCCTTTCCCGACTTGACATGCATTGCAAAGTCAGCAAAAAAAAAAAAAAAAAAAGGAGTGGCATTCCATTTGTGTGATCATACTTGCCATCTTGATTTTTCTGACTCGCCCCATTTGTGAACATCCTAAACTGGGAAAAAATGTCAAGTATCCGCAGTTTCATTTCTCATAATTAACCCCCAGCTGGTTCTATCCATTCGGGTGAACCGGTAAGCGGCAGTGGCAGGAGGCTCCGCCCACCTGCCCGGACATCATCATGTCCCGTTTTTGACACTCTGCGCATGCGCAGAAGTTATTTACGAACTGGTAGCAAAGGTAAGTGAATACCATCCCTGCCTTCCTCCACCTCCCCATGACTCATGAGATTGCCAAGATCAAAAGGTTTCGGTGTCCTGAAGCGAGATCAGATGAGCTCGCGTGGGAAAATGCGCGAGGTTTCAGCAATGAGTCTGGGTCTCTTCAAGAGACTGCGATACTCGGAGCAATCTGTCATGTTTTGATGGGGGAAGAGCTTGGCAGTTCCTGGTGCGTGACATGTTACCGACCCTTGTGCTACACGGTTACACCCATATGCGTGTAAAGTTCTCTGAAAACCCTGAAGCAATCCGGCACGCCTGCTTGTTCAGAAAGAGTTGTAAATACACACTGCTTGTTTGCAGACGGAATGAATAAACACTTTCTTCTAATCTCACCCGGGCTACACTATCGAAAGGTTTCGTGACGATGGGGTGGGGAGGTCATTAAAATACAGAATGGGACAAGAGAAAGGAAAAAGGACCGAGTCTTGGCAAAGGCCAGGAAAGTGGCCATAGATCATTTATCAACCACCAACCACGAAATGTTTTTCTGAGCCACTTTTCTGCATAAAGAGGAATCATCCATAAGCCACCTTAAGCTATTACTATTATTAGCCGTAGAAATATAGCATGAAGAAGAGCAAACAAACTGCTGATTGAATCCGGAGAGCGTTGCAGATGTCCTGATGGCTGCATGATTTGAGTTTTAAGGCTACGCTTAGATCCCAATTATCTGCTGGTCTCCCTCCTCAAAGTCTAACCAACTCAGAAAAATGCAAGAGAAGATAGAAAGGAAGGACAGCTAACCAGGAATCGGCCAAGCCAGCCAAGATTATTTCTCCAACCCATAAAACTGACTCTGTTAACTATGATTAAAACGCACCAGGGCTCAGTATGAGTATGAAAACAGCATATCATTTACTAAACAAAATACAGAAAAAAATAAACAAAATTGAAAATGAACAAAACTGCTTCATGTATAACTTTTTGGAGTGCTTTTCCTCAAAGAGCAGGGTGGGAACAAGGGTTCCACCAGAGGTGGGCAGCACATGAATTACTGTATTTTTCAGAGTATAAGATTCACCTTTTCCCCCCAAAAAAGAGGGTGAAAATCTGGGAGTGTCTTCGAATGTAGCCGAGCCCAGCTTCTCAAACGGAAGTTTCAGAGGCTGAAAAAAGCATCAGAAACGAAGCATCAGAAAAGAAGCCCCCAAACAAACAGAGCTTCAGAAAAAAAGCCCCCAAACAGAACTTCAGAAAAGAAACCTCCAAACAGAGCTTCAGAGGCGTTTTTTCTGAAGCTCTGTTTCAGAGGCTTTCAGAGGCAGGAAAAAAAGTTTTTTCTGAAACAGAATTTCAGAAGTTTCAGAGGCAGAAAAAAAAGGCAAGGCACAGAGCTCACAACCAAGGATCCTGTTGCTAAAATTCACCTCTGGGAACAGCTGATTGGGGGTATTCCAGGAGGCCGATCCACCCACCAATCAGCTTTTTTCTTATTTTCCTCCCCAAAAACTAAGGTGCGTCTTATACTCCAAAAAATACGGCAACAACCGGTTCGCCCAGCACCGAAAATGTGTGCGCACAGCCTTCCGCACATGTGCTTTGCTCTCACACGCAGCTTGTACGCATGCACGCAGCTTAAAAAACACGGCTAAATAGGATGGCATAGCGCCAGGCTGCAACTACCGGTTCGCCTGAACTGATCTGAACCAGCAGCAGCCAACCACTGGGTTCCACCAAGCACACAAAAAATTAATATTAAATTAAAAGGGCAGCATAACCACCCAACGTGAATACAGGTAGTCCTTATGACTTATGACCACAATCAAGTCCAACATTTCCGTTGTTAAGCGAGACATTTAAGTGAGTTTTGCCCCATTTTACAACCTTCCTTACCACAGTCGTTAAGGGAATCACTGCAGTTGATAAATTACTCACCTAGTTGTTAAGTGAATCTCGTTCCCCCCATGCTTGTCAGAATCAACTGACCCTGGGATACAGCAACTGTCATAAGTATGAACCAGTTGCCGAGCATCTGAATTTTGATATACACAGGGATGCTGCAGAGGCCATAACTGTGAAAAACAATCGTAAGGCACTTTTTTTTTTGAACAGTCTCTAAATGAATTGTAAATCAAGGACTACCTGTACATATTAATCCCATGACCGAGAGAAGATTGGCCCGTGCTATCTGATTAAGCAAGCAGTTGACCAAGGCCTAAATGACCTGAACACGGGAATAAATTCAGGAGGTAAAGGAATTTTGGGCTGCTCTCAGAAAACATTAAATGAATTTAGTCTCCACATTGCCAAGAAAAGTGTCTTCCTTGACTGAGCCGAAACATGTTTTGAAACCACACTTTGCCTCTTCGCTGAATTTAATTGCTGCAAGAAATCATTAAGAGGGATGGTTGTTGCTTGCTTAGCTGTTGCAACCTCACCCCTTTTCCACTGAAGCTAGAATTCATCAGTCTCTCCGTGCCCGGACAGGTGGGGTTTGCAAAAACTCCCCTGCGCTTGTCTGAATTTAGCCTGTTGCACAGCTGTTTACTGGCGCAGGAGTAACTAAAACTCCTTTTTCTAAACTTGAGGTTTAGCCTAGGCCTAGGGCAATATTTATTTATTCGTTTATTTGTCAACAAGTATAAAGAAACAAGTAACATTATAGAGATAGACATGGACACATGAAAAAAAAATTGGCACAAATAAAAGGATATAAATAGGCAAAACATAGCCATAAACACATAGAATGATTACATATAAATGGGGGCAGTAGGACAGGGACGGAAGGCACGCTGCTGCGCTTATGCACACCCCCTTAGGGACCTCTTAAGAATCATGAAAGGTCCACGGTAGACAGTTTAAGGTCAAAGGTATGGGGATTAGCGAGACTAACAACAGGATCAGGTAGAGTGTTCCAGACATTTTTCTACTCTATTGCAGAAGTCATATTTCCTACAATCAAGATTAAAGTGAATTACATTGAGTTTGACTCTATTGATAGCCCTTGTGTTATTACGGTTGAAATTAAAATACTCATTTACAGGTAAGACGTTTTTGGTAAATAATCTTACGAACTAAGCTTAGGTCGGAACGTAGACAGTGTAGTTCGAGGCTATACAGACGTAAAATTTCAAGCCTGGTGGGATAGGGAATTTTATTTCGAGCAGAAGATTTGAATACTCTTCTAGTAAAATACCTCCGGACCCTCTCTAATGTATGGATGTCTGAAATACAGTCAGGGTTCCAGGCAGGTGAGCAGTCTTCAAGGATAGGTCTGCCCTCGTTTGAAGTATAGCGTTACCAGAGAGAAAACTTCGCAAAATAAGATTGACAACTCTTAATGCCTTTTTTGCAATGAAGTTACAGTGAGCTCTGGGACTTAGATCTTAGAATATAAACTAAACCTTTTAAGTGTTTAGATTAAGGGCATCAGCAGTGTCTAGGAGCCTGAGTGGCGTAGGAGGCTAATGCCTCTTACTAAGGCAGCATTTAACATCCAGCTGCCTGCAATTACTGCAAGTTCAATTCTCATCAGGCTCAAGGTCGACTCAGCCTTCCATCCTTTCTAAGGTGGGTAAAATGAGAACCCGGTTTGTGGGGGCAATAAGCTGACTTTGTATAAATATACAAAAGGATGAAGGCTATTGCTTAACGCATTGTAAGCCGCCCTGAGTCTCCGGAGAAGGGCGGCATATAAAAATGAATAAAATTTAAAAAAAAAATTAAAATTGTTTGTGTTTGTAGCAAACAAAAACAACAACATGACAGTCACACTGGAACCACATGATGCATATAGAAAAGGGAAGGCTTCAGAGGCGGTTTTGCAGCTGCAATCTTTGCCCTGCTTTAGGCCTCTCTGCAAATGCCGCTGGTTTGAATTAATGATTTCCTTAAGTCCTGGACGGTCATAAACGTATTTGTGCCAGCAAGGAAAGCTGTTCTCCTTCTTGTTTTATTCATTGACTGATTCAATTTGCATCCTGCCCTTTCTATTGAATCCGGACAGTCTTCTGCTGCCCTGCACTCAAGGGTTAAAAGGGTTTAGGCAATCTGGGGAATTACTCATGGCTTTTTAACTGAAGGTTTCTTTTGTTATTAACAAAGGGCCCAAGTTGCAGAAAGAGGTAGGGCCAAGAAAAGCATCCAAAAAACACGCCAGGAAAAGACTTACCCATTACCCCTTTGCCTTTTGTTGAGTTGCATAATATATTTACAAAGCAAAAGAGCTTCTTTCTTTAAGAAATGCCAAATGCTGATCAGAGGCCATCTATGAAATATACAAGCTGGATCCATAGACCTACATTAAGGATTAAACACTGCGTGGGAAAATAGAAAGAAACTTGGGTATTGCAGAAGGACTCGGTGGCTCAAAATATTGTCATCTTCTTTTTTTTAAAAAAAACCATTTAAATCGAACAATTCCACAGGTGCAGGGGGCGGGGTCAACTTGCTGGCAATTAAAAGCTTTTGGCACAATTTGGAATTTCTCGGCTTAAGTCAACTATTTCAGCAATGTTGACACGACTTTAAAAGATTCCCCAGGAGCAAGAAAGCTCAACTTTTAAAATTCTTTCTCCAACCCCCAAGCGCAGATCCACACCCAGATTTAAATATCTCCATTCCCCACCGTAGGCAATCTTAAATACACCTGAACCAACTTTCTCTGCCAAAAGGAAAAAAAAAATGAGAAAAAGAGACATAAGTTTAACAAGCTTACAAACAAGAAAAGGAGGGGAACGAAAGATATCGTTAAAGCCGGTAGGTTTAGTTCCTACTTTTTACACAGATCAAGAGATTATGATGGAGCTGCAGTTAAAGGCTGAGAACCGAGCAGGTGTTTAACTCTTCTCTTGAAAACCACGGGGAGGTGTACCATTTAATCTTCAGCACAGTTAGACTGAGGTAAACCTTGCCAGGACTTTGACTGGGTCTCTCAGCAGATGACAACACTTCGTTAAATCTGTCTAATTCTAAAGCCGAGCAGGATTTACTCTGGGTTGGTCCTGAGGAACAACCAGGAAATTTCAGGGCCTTGGAATAGAGTAATAACCCTAACGCAGGGGTCAGCAACCTGCGGCTCTGGAGCCACATGCGGCTCTTTGGACCCTCTGCTGTGGTTCCCTGTCAGGTGATCCCACCGCTGGCTGGCCCTCCCCTCCCAGTCACTCCTTGCCTGGCCTGAGAAGGTAAGGGCGATGGTGGGGGATGGAGAAGTGGCAGGGCAGAGACAGAGAGATACAGAGAGAGGGGGAGAGAGAGAGACAGAGAGAGATACAGAGAGAGAGGGAGAGAGGGGGGAGGGGAGAGAGAGATATGTCAAAAGAATTTTGTGGTTCCCGGTGTTTTTTAACAAATGGTTCTCTACCCTAATGATCGGCTGGGTAGGCGTGACTAGGGGGGGTCATGTGACTGGTGGAAGTAAGTGACATCGAGTTGGCTACGCCCACCCAGGTTTTGAGGCTCCCAGTGTTTTCTTTTTTGTGGGAAACGGGTCCAAATGGCTTTTTGAGTATTTAAGGTTGCAGACTCCTGCCCTAACCCTAACCTTGGCATCTTGTAGCTGTGTGGACTTCAATCCCATAATTTTCCAGCAACCAAAAACTACTTGTATAATGTTGACAACAAGATTACTTGTTCTTTTTACTTATTACTGGAGGCTAAAACATACAATGAACGGTTGCAGGAACTGGGCATAGCTAGTCTAGTGAAGAGAAGGACCAGGGGAGACAATATTTGAGGGGCTGCCACAGAGAGGAGTGGGTCAAGCTATTCTCCAAAGTACCTGAAGGCCAGATAAGGAATAATGGATGGAAACTGAACAAGGAGAGATTCAACCTGGAAATAAGGAGGAATTTCCTGACAGTGAGAACAATCAACCAGTGGAACAGAAGTTGCCTTCAGAAGTTGTGGGAGCTTCATCACTGGAAGCTTTCAAGAAGAGACTGGGCTGCCAACTGTCAGAAATAGTGAAGGGTCTCCTGCTTGGGTAGGGAATTGGACTAGTTCAGGGGTCAGCAACCTGCGGCTCTGGAGCTGCATGTGGCTCTTTCACCCCTCTGCTGTGGCTCCGTCACTCAAAATATGTGTCACAACCGTCAATGTGCATCACCCGCTGGCATGCAATTTATTGAGCTTTTCAACCCCCGGTAGGCGAACCATGGATAAATCCAAGAAAAGAAAAATTTCAGAAGAAAACAGAATGTTTAATTCAACTATATATGCTAGTTTTGTGGCCACTCAAGAAATAGTCAAGGACAGGAAGGGTTTTGTGGCTCCCGGTGTTTTCTTTTTTGTGATAAACGGGTCCAAATGGCTCTTTGAGTGTTTAAGATTGCAGACCCCTGGACTAGATGACCTACAAGGTCCCTTCCAACTCTGTTAATCTGTTAATTACATCAGTGAATCTACGTTACTACTTGTTGAATTTAACTGAAATGGCAAGTTTAAGATTAGGTTCACACATGTTATGAGCATTGTTAAAATACATGTTATGTTGACATGACATGGAATTATCCCGCTTCATAAAGCATTATGACTTCCTGATAAGGCAATGCCTGGATACCAGCGATGTGTTGAACCTAAATGATTCCACTTCTTTTTATCTACTTGACCTATGTCACATCTGAGATGTATTTGAAAAAGGGAGGAGCTTTGATCACGTGATCATGGGCTGCCATCTTGGCTTTCTTTATTAACCCGTTGCATGGACATCCCTACTTGTTCCCACAGAGTTTCAAAGTATAATGGTACTGTTTGGAATTACAATGGAGAGAAGTAAACTAGAACTGAGGAGAAATTTCCTAACAGTAAAAACAATTAACCAGTGGATAAGCTTGCCTTCAGAAGTTGTGGGTGCTCCATCACTGGAGTCTTTCAAGAAGAGATTGGACAGCCACCTATCTGGAATGGTAGAGGGTCTCCTGCTCGCACAGGGGGTTGGACTAGAAGACCTCCAGGGTCCTTTCCAAATCTGTTATTCTGATAAGGGCCCAGATTGAAGAGACCCAAGGCAAAATCTATGTGTAGTTTGGAAGGTGACTTTTTCTTAGCTTACCCTAAGAGTTATGATGGGCTTAAACTGAAAGAGCCTACCACATATTCCATCTGAATAGCTCATGGAAGGTGGGATAGAGGTGCAGCACAGAATAGAATAGAATAGAATAGAATAGAATAGAATAGAATAGAATAGAATAGAATAGAATAGAATAGAATAGAATAGAATAGAATAGAATAGAATAGAATTCTTTATTGGCCAAGTGTGATTGGACACACAAGGAATTTGTCTTGGTGCATACGCTCTCAGTGTACATAAAAGAAAAGATACATTCGTCAAGAATCATAAGGTACAACACTTAATGATAGTCATAGGGAAAAAGTCAATATGAATCGTAAGGATACCAGCAACAAAGTTACAGTCATACAGTCATAAGTGGGAGGAGATGGGTGATAGGAACAACGAGAAGATTAATAGCAATGCAGACTTAGTAACTAGTTTGACAGTGTTGAGGAAATTATTTGTTTAGCAGAGTGACAGACAGAAAATTTGTATAAGATGTTTTACAGATGGCACTTTGCACCAGTGAGGTTGGCAAAGATGTTTAAAGATAAGTCAGCTAAATGTTGGAAATGCCACCCGATACCTGGGTCTTATTATCATATGGGGTAGACATGTGTAGAAGCATAAAATACTGGACAAAAATACGTACATGGCTGCAAAAGATGATAAAACAAGTACATTGATTGAAAACCAGAAATATTTTTGTTGGGGATTTTACCTGAAACTTATAGTAATGGGAATGCATATTTAATTATTCATGTATTAACTGCAGCTAGAATTGTATTTGCACAAAACTGGAAAAATGAAGAGATCCCGACTGATGAGAATGTGATTAGGAAAATATTAGAATGTGCAGAAATGAATAGATTAACTTGCAATTCTAGAGAAAGAACAAACTGCACATTATATGACATGGGAATTATTTTATCGATATATAGCGAATAAAAATGGAAGTTAGAAACAAAAGAATGAGATTAGTGAAATGTAGAAAATGTGTTAAGATAGAGTTGTAAACAATATGATGATTGTTATTATTACGACTATTAGGATTGTTAAGGATATTGTTGTTGTGTTACCAACCAGCAGAGTGTAGAGCACAGAGAAATGTTGCTGAGAGCAATGAATAAGAGATGTGCAAACTGGTTTATCAAAAGTTTACTTTATAATGAAAAAACAATCTCATAGTCTTTAAATCAATCCAAGTCTTTGCCAGTTAAATCAGTCCAGTGATACAAAATCTTCTTACCACACAAACAGTAGTTGGTTAGAATAACAAACTCACTCTGGTTCACAAACCACGATGGTAGCAGATCCATCCAACGATGATAGCACAATGGTTGCAACTCCACACACAATGGTAGCTTATCATCAACTGAATATGTTACAGTACCTTTCTTAAATACGTTCACAACTAATTACAGCATGACTCAGCATTACAATGAATCAGCAGTAAAACTTTAAAGTCACACAATACATATTCAGATTAAAGTCACAGAACACATATATTGCCTGGACAACTTGTTAGGCTCAAACCATATCCTAACAAGGATTATTACAGTTAATATTATTATTATATTCTTATCAGAAGATATGTAAAGAGGGAAAAAGGAACATATTTATTATGCTCAGTATAACTACTGTAAGATCAGAGAATTAATACCAATGTAATGAATACTGTTGTAAATTTTGATGGCTATTGCACAGAGATACTTGTACCCAGAAGGCACACTGTTGAATGGAAAATGGAATGTTTATATTTTAAAAATCAAATTAAAATAAATCATATAAATCAAATTAAAAAAACATTTTTTAAAAGAACCCATCAGAGACACCATTTCTGATCTCCAACATTAAGACAATATTTACCAGGGACTAGGTTTTCCACCCCATCACAATTTTCAGAATTTAGACACAGCAGACTTTACTGAGAAATGATGTGTTTTAAGAAACCCAACAAAACTAAATCAACCTCTTCCCACAGACACTTGATTAGTGCCATGAAAATCAACTGCTCTCATCCATTTCTTTTTTAAAAAGGGATAGCAGTAGAGCATATGGACTAGCTACATGAAATTCCCTTAGAATGGCCGTGTTAAAATATGAGCAATTGGGCGCACATCCCACTGAAGATAATGGCATGTACTTAATGGCTAATTTTGATATATTCCATTATTCTTATTGGAACTACTTATTTACTTGTAGAAGAAGACCGGGCTAAGCCCCGAGGGAGGAGTCAAATGTGTCATAAGTCACGAGTCCCTGTACACCCACAAGGCACCTTCAATGCCTTTCATATCTCCTGCTCATTTCCCTTAATGGCCAGTTGGTCAGATTCTTGTAGAGAGCTGAAGCTTGTAATGAATCTTTATACACATTTGAACTGCCTGGATCTCCTGATTTTCCCGGCGTTTGATACTTCTTTACTTAATTATTTAACATACTCTCACCTTTATTATTTCTTTAAATAACTCAAGGTGGTAAACATATGTAATATTCCTTCCTCCTATTTTTCCCACAACAACAACCTTATGTGGTAGGTTGGGCCGAGAGAGCGCATCTGGCCCAAAATCACCCAACTGGCTTTCATGCCTAAGGCAGGATTAGAACTCACCAACCAAACCGACTTAATGAAAGTGGATTTTCTTCAAAATAAACAGATTGGCTACAAAAAAATTGGTTCCAAAAAAAAAAAAAGTTTCCCATCAAGAAATGACATTAAACAGTAAACAATAAACAGTATAAAGTAAAATAATAAAACAAAGTGCTACAAGCTAACAAATAATTAACGATAAGTGTCAACCCTGAAGCTCACGTGACTGAAGCCATCTTGGATGCTTCAGTGTTGCAACACTGGAGCTGAGGGATAGGGAGGGGGAGATCTGAGATAGCTGGGATTTTGTAGCCAAAACAAAATACTTTCTCTTGGGAACCAAGGACATTCTCACACCTGGTCAGAAGAAGGCGGAGTGATGTCACCAGGCAACCAGAAAGTGCCATGATTGGACCATATGACTGTTTTGAGAAAATGACAAACTTTTACTTTTAATTAGGTGAAAACTGCGGGAACCTTCAGAGTCGGTTTTCACCAGATCTGTGCCAATATGATACTGTACTGTATATCCAAGAAAGCTATTCTTTGAGGAATACACCTGCCTCAGAGTTTTGCTATGGGTATATTACTTGGAACCCTGACATTAAGTTTTCCTGACAAGCGAACGGTAGTCCTGAAAAGTCTGTGTGATTGTAAAATTCCCAAGAATCTCAGAAATTAAAAAGCCATTTTAAAACCCTCACTTTTTCTACCAGATAAGAAGAAAGGCACCGCTAAGAAAAATCAGCTCCATTTAATCACATGACCAAGATGGATTGATTAGGTGCCATCATCCAGTTGGCATTGACTCTTACTGACCAAATTGTGGACCTTCTCCGGAAGGCTTTGTTATCAACCTGGTCCTTCGGGACTCTGGCTATGTCCACCTCATCACGCGATTGAGTTCATCCTCTTCTCTTTTACCTTTTCCAACATTCTACAGGTAGTCCTCAACCACAACGAAGCCCAAAATTTATGTTGCTAAGTGAGACTTTGGTTAAGTGAGTTTTGCCCCATTTTCTTGCAACGTTTGTTAAGGGAATCACTGCAGGTGTTAAGTTAGCATCATCGTTGTTAAGTGAATCTGGCTTTGCTCGTGAGAAGGTCGCAAAAGGGGATCACATAACCCTGGGACACGCAAGGGTCATAAATATGAGTCAGTTTGTCAAGTTTGTAAATCACGTGACCATGGCGGATGCTGCAACGGTCATAAGTGTGAAAAATGGTCATAAGTCACTTTTTTCAGTGTTGTCGTGACCTTGAATGATACTGTTTCAACAACTGTTGTTAAGTTGAGGACTACCTGTAGAGATTGGTCAAGATACAACGTTTACTATTAGGCACATATATTGTGGTTGGGCTCCTTCAAATTCAGGCCACCCAGAGTGCATTTATATTAAAAGAATATCTCACCCCCCAGAATGAATTCTCACTGCACTACAGTCATATAGGGATTCTGATCAATTTTAATCCTAGATTTTCTGTACTCACAGTGCCATAATATTCAATACTAGAAGTACTACGAAAATGGCTATTCAAAGATTCTCCTGGGAGATAATTTTTAAAAAACACACCCAAAAAATAATAATAGATATTTATATCCAGGTGCAAATCATCTTCAATCGACAAAACCTTTCCCCTAATCTGCACATTGATAAGAATAGAAGAGTGGATTTACAAAGTGGTAGTACAAAAAAATGGAGAGGAAACATGTTTTGCAAGTTTAGGTGGTCAAATATTTTAAAGAGGAAGAAAGTTTCAATGTTGCAAATAATTTCTATAATTCTATCCTCCAGATTTTGGGCACTCAATCTATACAGGGAATGCCAACCTATCATATATACATAATTTTTTTTCTGCAATCTTGCAATCTTGCAATCTTGATTTCATGGGGGATTTTACATCCCAGAATAATAATAATAATAATAATAATAATAATAATAATAATAATAATAATAATAATGATAATGATAATAAATGCAATGATTGTGCCCACATGCCCTATAATACCAAACAAATACACTGGGATATTCATTTATGAAACAACCTCGATCATTGAATGCGCTTAGAAGCTGATGTGTTCCTGTAACACAATAAGCCATAAACTTTTCAATTTTAGCCTCATCGTGGGGACCTGGTCCTTGTCTTCCCTCCAGAAATGAGCCTCCCCAGAATTGTGTTCACATAACAGGAAATTAGCCTCTTTTTTTTTTTTTTTTTTTTTTTTTTTGCAAAAAGTGATTTTACGCAGAGGCCAATTTGCATACATTTACATTGAACTTTAAAAAAAAAATTAAAAAGGGAAACAAGAAAGTTGCAAACAGTTCCAACGTTTTGCTCAGATCCCTCATAGGCATCGGATGGGATCTGATAGGATCAACTGCTTCGGAGGGCTCTGGCAGCAGGATTCGAACAGTGAAACAGGGCTATGCCTCCCCTCCATTCTGAAACTAGAGGAGGATTGCAACATCCCCAAAAAGGCTCTCGTGCCATTATGAGACGGGATCTGGGTCTTTTTCAGTGCTGCTCTCCACGAAACTCTTTGTCCAGTCAATTAAGAATGCACAAAGGTCTGGTTGCATAAAGGAGCAGGCCTTCTGCAATTCTTCCAACCGTCCCATCCTCCCCCTTTTTTTGTTTTGGTTTATATATTTTGCTCAAACTTAAGAAGTAGCACAATGTCTTGGGGGTGGGGGCAGGGGAACAGAAGCTATTTTATCCCGCTGTTACGCCAGGGATAATGCATATCAAATGGATTGAAATGAAGGATCCCTGGGTCCTTAACTCTAAATGCTTTTATTGATTTTTCAGAAGCATTCATCACAAGGAGCTCGGAGGCCCATCCATCGTGATCCCAGGAGCGACAAAACAAAACCCAAATCCTCAAGAGAGGCTCTTGAGACCAATACAAAAAAAACAAAAAAAGCAAAAAAAACCAAGTTTTTTTTTCATTCTGTTCAAATCGAGTTTGCAATAGACTTGAGGCCATCGTACATGGCAAATGGCAAACTATATATATATATATATATATATATATATATATATATATATATATATATATACACACACACACACACACACACACACACACACACACACACACCTTGCTAGTAGTCATTCTTGATGTCAGGGGTATATGTATATATATATACCCCGACATCAAGAATGACTACTAGCCAGTTCACAAACCATGAATCCAATGAGTTGTAAAAATAGCTAATTGGGGAAGAAACTTGCAAAAAGGCAACCGGGAAGAAGCCAAAGATCGAAGGCAAACTTTCTCTTCCATACAGTATTTATTCCTGCCCCACCCCACGTAAAAGCAAAACTTTTGATTTAGCTAATAAACGCTACCGTACAATGTTCTGCCTGTTTATTGTCCAGACATTTGTAAGGATCTGACTCTGAAATGATCTTTTTTTTTTTTGAGGGCTGTTCAAAAGGGGAAGGAACCCCCCAAGAGGTTTACTTTAGACCCCTGATTTCAAATCTCACTGCTGTCTTCTGAGATTGCAATCAGGAGAACCCAAATTTGCAGGAAATTATTATTCATATGAGAGAAGAGAAGAAATGAAGGGGGGGGGGAAAGGATGAGAAAATAAAGACAGCTAGAAGGCTGAAATGGGATCAAGTGCCCCTGACTTCACTTTCAACATTATTTTTTATTTTTATTTATTTACTTATTTTGTCAAGCACGTATTAGATAACAGATATAGGTATAAACATGGTTATTAATATATGAAATGGATACGAATAAAAGGAGGATATTAGGACAGGGACGGTAGGCACTTACAGACCTCTTAGGAATGGGGTGAGGTCAACAGTAGACAGTCTAAGGTTAAAGTTTTGGGGGTTTTGGGAAGAAACCCCAGAGTTGGGTAGTGCATTCCAGGCATTGACCACTCTGTTGCTGAAGTCATATTTTCTGCAATCAAGTTTGTATCTATTGTAACATGGTGGAAGTGAACCCAAATTTGCACGAAATTATTATTCACACGAGAGAAGAGAAGAAAGTAGAAGAAAAAAAAAAGGATGGAGAAATAAGGATGAGTAGAAGGCTGAAAATGGGATCAGAGCATCAACTGACTTTCAACACGGTGAGGTTGTATCTGGGAGAGGAAGGGGCTATAAGAACAGAAACTTTCTGCAGAAGGACAGAAGGGGCTCAGACAGAACCAGAGACCACAAAGCAAGACACGGAGGGGGAAATACCTGAACCTCAATTCATCATTTGGGTTTTTATTTTATTTTTTTTCTCCAAGGTTTTTTTTTATAGCCGGTCAGCTTTTGTTCACTTTTTGCCTTTGTGAAATCTAGACCCCCTTTGAAGTCACAAAAGCAGACACGCCGCCATGGACTTCAAAAGCAGAAAAGCTTTCAGCCCTTGGAAAGTCAAAATTTCTTTCGTACCCAATTCCCATAATAGAAACTATTATTAAAAAGTAGTGGGGGGGGGAAGGCAGGAAAAAAGCAGCGTGAACTGGGGCCCAGGCTTTTCAATCCATTGTGGAACAGAGCTGGGCTCATCTTCCAGAGTCACCGGTATCTAGCAAAAAAAAAGTATTGTCTGAACTAAGGCTGAAGCCAGCCTGAAAGAAACTTTTAAACTCCTGGCTGCTGTCAGCCTTTGCCATTTAAAAATCAGAACCTTAGGATCTCTTAAAAGGGAAGGAAGGGAAGGGACTGGCGAAGAGAAATACACCGAATAATTATGATTAAAACCTCCCAGGTTGTAGCAAGGCTGCTGAATTTCAAAAGAGAAGCCAACAGAGTGATTTGTGTCTGTTCAAAGCAAAACTTTACTGAAGGGGAAAAAAAAAAAAAAAGCACCAGGAAGGACCAAGGAAGCAACCTGGGAAAGCAGAGGGACAACTCCAATGGAGAAAGGGATGGGGTGGAAGTGGGGGGCTGTTTCCAGCTCAAATGATTCGGGGCAACGTTTATTCTCAGCAGAGCCCGGGTGGGCAGGCAGGCAGGCAGCGGCACAAAGTTAGTTTATTTATTGAGCATATGGCAGCGGCACGAAGGAAATAAATGAAAACCCCGAAGGGCAAAAGATGTGGATGCGAGGAGGAACAGGATGGACTCGGGAGTGGAGGCAGAGCAGGAAAGGACTGCCTTGGGCAGCTCTATCTATCTATCTATCTATCTATCTATCTATCTATCTATCTATCTATCTATCTATTTATTTATTTATTTATTTATTTATATGCCGCCCTTCTCCGGAGACTCAGGGCGGCTTACGAGGCGTTAAGCAATAGCCTTCATACTTTTGTATATTTTATACAAAGTCAGCTTATTGCCCCCACAAACCGGGTCCTCATTTTACCCACCTTAGAAAGGATGGAAGGCTGAGTCGACCTTGAGCCTTGGAGAGAATTGAACTCGCAGTAATTGCAGGCACCTGGAAGCTAAATACTACCTTTAACAGTAGCATTAGTCTGCTGGGCCACTCAGGCTCTTTAGCCCTCTGCGGGGTGGCCGGGTAAATAATTGGGCTTTGGACCGGGTGGATCGGGTGGAAGGAAGGAATCTTCCTCCTGGCTTGGCTAATTGGATCCATTTTTACTAACCACGCAACCTTTCTCCCAAATTTCATCCCGCTCCTCTCCTCTCCTCCTCTCCTCTCCTCTCGAGGATTTCCCACTTTCATCCCATCCCAAGCAAGTTGGGAAAGGCCGGCCGGGATGGGGGCTCCCTAGGTGGCTCAGTGGCTCAAGACGCTGAGCTTGTCGATCAGAAAGTGCGGCGATTCGAATCCCTACTATAGGTCTCCTGCGTGAGCAAGGGGGTTGGACTAGATGACCTCCGAGGTCCCTTCCAACTCTGTTACTGTTACTTCGAGAGGGATCGGGTCTGCTCGGGGATGGGAAACTAATTTTCCTGCCATCAGAACCGAAGGAGCTCCTTGGATGAGGAGCGAAACGTCTTCAAGCAAAACACACATACACATACGCACCCCAAAAAAGAGCCCAGTTGCCTTTGGAGAAAAAAAGCACTTTTGGGGGGATATCTATTTCCAATCAGCAGCTGCGACGGAGACGGGGCGGAGGGGCGAAGGGGCTCCACGCGAGCGCAGCGCAGGGATCCAAGCGGGGCCGCGGCGCAGGTGCAGCGCCACCTCCTTGGCCCCCGGGACGGAGCCCCTCTTACCTGTACCAGAGCAGCCCCTTCTCGTAGCAGCGGTCGAAGAAGTGCGGCTCTGCCCCGACGGCTCGCACGTCCGGGTGGACGCGCAGGAACTCGAGCAGTGCGCGAGTCCCGCCCTTCTTCACGCCGACGATGATGGCCTGCGGGAACTTCTTCTGGCCGAAGCCGCTGGCTACGGGCAGAGCCCCGGCCGGAGCATCGGGGAGCGAGGGCTCCTCCTCGGGGCCGGCGGCGGCTTCGTCTTCCTCCTCCTCCTCTTCCTCCCCGGGGGGCTCGGGAGGGCTGTGGGGGAAGAGAGGCGCCCGGGGGGCCGGGCGGGCTTGGGGGTGCCACCCGGGCGGGCCCGGCCGTCGGAGGGGCTGGCAGGGGCCGGTCAGGCAGTAGAAGAAGTAGGTGCAGAGGAGCAGCATGGCCAGGGCGAGCGGGGCGCGCGGAAGCCCCCCCAGAGGCCCGCCGCGGCTACATCCCATGGGCGGTGGGCGCCCCCGGGCAAGGCGAGGGCATCGCTCCTCCGGAGGGCGCGGGCCGGGCAGGTCCCCTCGCCGCTCCCTAGGCAGCCGAGCCGGGCAGGCGTCTTCCCCCCCGCGCTCCGGTCCTTGGTGCCCCGGGCGCCTTTCAGCGCCTCTGCTGCCCCCCAAGACCGGTCCTTCCTCCGGCGCCGCCCCTACTTGCCCTCCCGGCGCGGAGGCGGGAGCCCCGACCGGCTTCTTCTGCTTCTTCGCTCGCCAGCCCAGCATTCAAGACCAGGCAGGGCGGGGCGCGGCGAGGCGGGGCTGGAGAGACGCACCTTCCTGCCCCCGCGGCCGGGGTCCCGGGCCGGCTCCGGCTGGCCATCTGGCAGGCGCCCCGCTTTCCCACGGAGCTTCCCCTGGGAAGGCAGAGAGAGTCCCGTCCCCCCCCTCCCACACACACACACGCCGGGGCCACCCCGCCGGGGCACATGCCTTGGGGAGCAGCGCGGAGAGGAGGCTGCCATCCGAGGAGACGCGCAGCGGGGCTGTCCGGCTTCGTTTCACTCTCCCCCTCCCCCCCAGCCGGGTGCAACCTCCTTCTCCTTCGAGGGTCTCCAGCCCAAGGCCGTGCGCTCCCAGGATGCGAGGATGGGGGCTTCTCCTGGGGAAAGGGGGCGGTGGTCGCGAGCGATCCTCTAAAGGCGGCGGGCAGTGCGCTGCGCCCCTTCCCACACCCCGGGATGCGGGGATGGGGGCTTCTCCTTGGAAGGGGGGGGCGGTCGCGAGCGATCCTCAGCAAGGCGGCGGACGTGCGCTGCGCCCCTTCCCACCACCCGGCTCGATCCTCGACGGCCGCCGCTTTTGTTCACGCAGCCTCTCCCGAGAGGGGGAAAAATCTCCCCGTCTTTGGCGCTGATCGGACTTGAAAAATTGACCTGCCCTTAAAATGACGTTGATCCATAAAGGTATCTTTTCTTCTAAAGAAAACCAGGAAAACCAACTGTCTTCTTCACACAACTTGCAAACCTTCGACCCCATTTATTTTTTTAGCACCATTGCGGAGTTCGCATAATGTGCACGACCCAAATGGAGCCCAGAGGTTGAGCTAGATGATGGATGGATGGATGGATGGATGGATGGATGGATGGATGGATAGATGATAGATAGATAGATAGATAGATAGATAGATAGATAGATAGATAGATAGATAGATGATAGATAGATAATAGAATTCTTTATTGGCCAAGCGTGATTGGACACACAAGGAATTTGTCTTTGGTGCATATGGTCTCAGTGTACATAAAAGAAAAGATACATTTGTCTTGACAAATGTATCTTTTCTTTTATGTACACTGAGACCATATGATTCTTGAATCATAAACACTTAATGATTGTCATAGGGTACAAATAAGCAATCAAATCATACTAGGAAACAATATCAATATAAATCGTAAGGATACAAGCAACAAAGTTGCAGTCATACAGTCATAAGTGGGAGGAGATGGGTGATAGGAATGATGAGAAGATTAATAGTAGTGCAGACTTAGTAAATAGTTTGACAGTGTTGAGGGAATTATTTGTTTAGCAGAGTGATGGCGTTCGGGGAAAAAACTGTCCTTGTGTCTAGTTGTTCTGGTGTGCAGTTCTCTATCGCGTCGTTTTGAGGGTAGGAGTTGAAACAGTTTATGTCCAGGATGTGAGGGGTCTGTAGATATCTTCACAGCCCTCTTTTTCACCTGTGCAGTATACAGGTCCTCAATGGAAGGCAGGTTGGTAGCCATTGTTTTTTCTGCAGTTCTAATGATCCTCTGAAGTCCGTGTCTGTCTTGTTGGGTTGCAGAGCCAAACCAAATTAAGGACTCTATCCCAGAATCTTATGGCCTGCTGTTGTGCTGAGCTACTTTTGATAGATTTGTTCATATTCTTTGTGGTGTGATTCCCTCACTTATGTGGCTGCTCCCTTTCCTGCTTCACAATTAATTTGTTTTTAAAAAACTAATTTCACTCGTCTAGAAAACGTCAATTCTTGTGCCGGCTTCAAAGTTAATGAAGGTGAGAAGCAGACAAAGGAGGTGGGTGTGTATATAGTTATACACGTTGAAAGTATAATTCTGAAGATACTTATCGGATGAAAAAAAAATCCCATTGCAGTCAGTGAACACAAGTTAATATTCACGGACACGCAAAGCGTTTCTTAAGAATTAACATTCAATTTATACACTTGCATCAGATATTAAGATGGGAGAAGATTATGACGTCATTGCAGTTTGGCCTATAGACTTTGGAAATGAGAGTGTTATGATGCAATTGCTAAAAAGCTTCTATTCTTGAGTAGCATAAGGCCAAATTCAGCCAAATAATTGTCCCATTGCTTCTTTCCTGCTAGTCAAACTGCAGCTGGAATATTTGCTCTGTTGTGAGCCCCATATTTAAAAGGCGAGCCCCTCAAACCTGGGACGCTTCCTGGGGGGAGGAGGAGGAAGAGGGGAGGGTAAAAACCGGAGAGCCCAGTCAGGCAGGGTTTGGTAGATCTGAGGCTAGGAAAGGAATAGCAATTAAATTCAATGTAGAGAAAAGTAAAGTCTTACACTTAGGCAAGAAAAACCACAAGTACACATATAGACTGGGTGAAACCAGGCTTAATAGCAGTAACTGTGAGAGGGATCTTGGCATCTTAGTGGACAACCAATGAAATATGAGCCAGCAGTGTGCAGCAGCAGCCAAAAAGCCAATGCAATCCTGTGCTGCATTAACAGAGGGATACAATCAAGATCAAGGGAGGTACTAATACCACTCTGTAAAGCCTTAGTAAGACCACATCTAGAGTACTGTATCCAGTTTCGGTCACCACACTATAAAAAAGATGTTGAGACTCTAGAAAGAGTGCAGAGAAGAGCAACCAGGATGATTATGGGACTGGAGGCTAAAACACACGATGAACGGTTGCAGGAACTGGGCCTGGTTACTCTAGTGAAGAGAAGGACCAGGGGAGACAGGATAGCAATCTTCCAATATTTGAGGGGCTGCCACAGAGAGGAGGGGGTCAACCTATTTTCCAAAGCACCCAAAGGCCAGACAAGGAATCATGGATGGAAACTGAACAAGGAGAGGTTCAACCTGGAAATAGGGAGAAATTTTCTGATAGTGAGAGCAAACCCAAAACCTTCAGCCCTTCTTCGTACGGTTTAGCCTCCAGACCTTTGATCATCTTAGTTGCTTTTTTCCAAAGTCTCAACTTCTTTTTTGTAGTGTGATGACCAAAATTGGTTGCAGTATTCCAGGTGTGGTCTTACTAGGGTTTTATAAAGCGGTGCTAATACTTCATGTGATCTTGATTCTATGCCTCTGTATATACAACCCAGGATTGAATAAATGGAAATATTGTTGTTCATTGTGGGTAAGGTTATATTATGAATCTGTCAAGAAGAAGTCAGATTGGAGGCGGAGAATCAGTGCCTGGATTCTCCTCGGACAACAAAGGGGCACAACAAAGAGATACTTTTCAGTTGCTGTGACTTTCACCTGTAATATCATCACTGTCCCTTCACTTGTCCACTGTAAGGATGCAGCAACTACTGGTTCTCATTTGATGGCGACGGAGGTAATTTTGCTGTTTTTAATCAATATATGAAGCAAAACTCACTTGCCAATTACAGTTGAAAGTTGAACGCTCAACTATCTGAACTTCACAGGAGTTTGTTGCTTCTTTTTATAAAAAGCAAGTTTATTGGAACAACGTCTGTGCAAAAGACTGCATATAATTATATTGATATTGTTTCCTGATTGCTTATTTGTTCCCTATGACCAGTGTTTCTCAACCTTGGTAGCTGGAAGATGGGTGGACTTCAACTCCCAGAATCCCCCAGCCAGCGCTGGCTGGGAGATTCTGGGAGTTGAAGTCCACCCATCTTCCAGCTACCAAGGTTGAGAAACACTGCCTATGACTATCATTAAGTGTTGTACCTTATGATTCTTGATGAACGTATCTTTTCTTTTATGTACACTGAGAGTGTATGCACCAAAGACAAATTCCTTGTGTGTCCAATCACACTTGGCCAATAAAGAATTCTATTCTATTCTATTCTATTCTATTCTATTCTATTCTATTCTATTCTATTCTGTTCTGTTCTGTTCTGTTCTGTTCTGTTCTGTTCTGTTCTGTTCTGTTCTATTCATATTTATCAAAACAATGCAGACAAATGCATTACTTTAGGAAAAATTGATGGGAAAACTGTCAATGGAGCAAACTGACAATCAAAAGACGTAGAATTGAAGGTGCCACAACACCTATTAATGAATGGAAAAACGAGAAAAAAAAACCAAATGAAATGGAAACAGATGCTTTTAGCTTTTTCATCTACCTCGCCTCCCCTCCAAGGTTCACCCAAGTCTTACCAAATACTTTTCACAGAAATACGGTATAGTAACAAAGAAAAGTATTACAACATCTCAGAATCTACAGCAATGCTTTCAACAGTCTTGGAAGAAAACAGAATAAAGGGTTTGATTTCTGCATTTCTGAGACATCTGGGAAAAGTGGAGGAGAAAGGAGAAAGAAAAAAAACGTGGAAATGAGAGGAAGAGAAAGAGGAGGAGGAGGAGATAAAGAAGGAGGAGAAGAAGAAGCAGAATGAGGAGGAGAAGGAGGAGGAGGAGGAGGAGGAGGAGAAAGAAGAAGAAGAAGAAGAAGAAGAAGAAGAAGAAGAAGAAGAAGAAGAAGAAGAAGAAGAAGAGCAGGAGGAGGAGAAAGAAAAAAGGAAAAATGAGAGGAAGAGAAGGAGGAGGAGGACGAAAAGAAGAAGAAGAGGAGGGGGGAGGAGGAAGTAACACTATAAGAATAAAAGTGTCACCATGCCAAAAATAAACACACCATCTGTGAGTAAACTTAAAAGTTATACAAAAGTTTGAATCAGCCAAGGGAGATCTTCTTTTTTTCCCATGGCAAGAGCAACAAAACAAATGTGGTGTTTTGATGAGGTATATACTGTACGTTTATAATTTATAATCTCCCTTGAACTTTCAAGATACTGGCAGGATACAAATCAAAGGCAAATGCGCAAATGTGTCTCTGCCAGGTTTTTTTCAATATATATATATATATGACTTTCCTGTCCCCAACCCAGGACTGGAATTAAAGAAAGATCAAACAGTATTTGGGAACGGAAGTGGTAGGTTAAGTGAGTGGGAGGGGAGGAGATGATATTTGACAGCACACATTCAATTAATATTTTTGCAACTGAATTTCCTCTCCCCTGTAATTTTGCAAGCCTTAATTACTGTTTGCAAACATTTCTATCATGAGAAGGGATTTGCAGGGAAAACTCACTTCTTTTCTGCTGGATTTTTAAAATAAAAAAGGGAAACATGTTATAAATAAACAGCAATTAGTTTGGTGATAGCCAAATGCCAAGCAATTAACACTTGCAATTGTCAATTTTAATTAAAGAACTACAGATTTTTATGTAAGTGAGTTGTTATGTGCCCATGTTCACGAAGAACATCGATATATGTTGTTTCTTTCTCTTAACTTCATCAGACAGAAATGAAGTTTAGAAAGATGTTCTGGTTCACACAACATGTTAATCCATAATGTTTTTTAAATGCAGTTTGTTAAGCAAGCCATAATTGGCTGCATTCAAACATTGTGCTGAAGTATGAATCATAGTTTGCAAATCCAAGGGGCTGTAACATAGAACCCAGCCAAGAAATCTTGATTATCAGGAATAATTTTACACCTAGTTGGAGAATAATTAGCAAACCAGGACAAAACCCTTTGCAAAGTATTCCTCTATAAACCTCAAACACTCATGAGAGGACGAACTAGCTCATATGACTGCAAGGAACATACCATATTTTTCAGAGTATAAGATGCACCTTCCCCCCCCCTAAAAGGGGTGAAAATTTAGGTGCGTCTTATACACCGAATGTAGCCCTGCCCACCCACTGGCCCCCATCCTTTGGCCTCTGCCTCGCAGCAGTTACCTCCTTGCAAGCAAACAGCAAGAAAAAATAGCTCCTTTCAGCTTCAGCACAGACTAATTAGCACAAGTTGATTGGAGCGGCCTCCCGACTCTCAGCTGATTTGCTCTCAGCTGTTTTGTGCAGGGCCTTGAAAGAGGCGGTGGTGAGGCCTCTCCTCAAGAAGCCTTCCCTGGACCCGGCAATGTTGGTAAATTATCGTCCGGTCTCCAACCTTCGTTTTGTGGCGAAGGTTGTTGAGAGTGTGGTTGCGCAACAGCTCCCCCAGCACCTGGATGAAACGACGTATCTGGATCCATTCCAGTTGGGCTTCAGGCCCGGGTACAGCACGGAAACGGCATTGGTCGCGTTGGTTGATGATCTCTGGAGGGCTCGGGACAGGGGGTGCTCCTCTGTCCTGGTCCTGTTAGATCTCTCAGCGGCTTTTGATACCATCGACCATGGTATCATGCTGCACCGGTTGGAAGAGTTAGGGGTGGGAGGCACTGTGTTGCGGTGGTTCTCCTCCTTTCTCTCTGACCGGTCGCAGTCTGTGTTGACAGGGGGACAGAGGTCGACCCCGAGGCCCCTCATATGTGGGGTGCCGCAAGGGTCGGTCCTCTCACCTCTCCTGTTCAACATTTATGTGAAGCCGCTGGGTGAGATCATCCGTGGTTTCGGGGTGGAGTACCATCAGTACGCTGATGACACCCAGCTGTACATCTCCACCCCGGATCACCCCAACGATGCCCTTGAAGTGATGTCCCGGTGCCTGGAGGCCGTACGGATCTGGATGGGGAGGAACAGGCTCAGGCTCAACCCATCCAAGACCGAGTGGCTGTGGTTTCCGACGTCCCGATATAGCCAGTTGACGCCATCACTGACTATTGGGGGTGAATCATTGGCCCCCACGGAGAGGGCTCGCAACTTGGGCGTCCTCCTGGATTCACGGCTGTCTTTAGAAGAGCACTTGACGGCCGTGACTGGGAGGATTTTTTATCAGGTCCGCCTGATTCACCAGTTGCGTCCCTTTCTGGATCGGGACTCGTTACGCACGGTCACTCATGCCCTCGTCACCTCCCGCCTGGACTATTGTAATGCTCTCTACATGGGGCTCCCCTTGAGGAGCACCCGGAAGCTCCAACTGGCGCAGAGTGCGGCCGCGCGGGTGGTAATGGGAGCGACATGGCGCTCCCATGTAACACCTCTCCTGCGCGAGCTGCACTGGCTCCCGGTGGTCTTCCGGGTGCGCTTCAAGGTTTTGGTTACCACCTTTAAAGCGCTCCATGGCTTAGGGCCTGGTTATTTACGGGACCGCCTAGTACCACCAATAGCCTCCCGCCGGCCAGTACGCTCTCATAGAGAGGGACTCCTCCGGGTGCCGTCAGCCAAACAGTGTCGACTGGCGGACCCTAGGGGGAGAGCCTTCTCTGTGGGGGCACCTACCATCTGGAATGAGCTCCCCCCGGAGATACGGAGGATCCCGGATCTGCGCTCCTTCCGCCTTGCTGTGAAGACCTTTTTATTCCATCAAGCGGGCTTGGCCTGATCTCTTCCCTTTTTAAATATGTAAATTTTAATCTGTTTTTAAATTATTGGGGTATTTTAATTTGTCTGGGCCAAAAAGTTTAATTTGATTTTATCGGGTTTTTAAATTTTGTGTATTTATGTATTTTATTGTTGGCTGTTCACCGCCCTGAGTCCTTCGGGAGTAGGGTGGTATACAAATCAAATAAAAGATAAAGATAAAAGAAGGGCTCTGCTGCTTTCTGCAAAGAGGTAAATTGCTGGAGCAGATTTTTTTCTCTCTTGTGCTAATCAAGCTATGCTGAAAACGAAAATGAAAGTAAAGCAGGCTGTTTGCTGTTTGCTGCAACGAGGCAAAATTGCTCTGAGGCAGAGGCAGATTTCTTTTTCTTCTTTTCCTCACCAAAAAAGGTAGCTGTGTCTTATACTCCGAAAAATACGGTAAATCCTTCCATTCTCCACCATTCAGTCAGCACTGAAGAAGCTTGTTGGATGAAAAGCAAAACGTCTTCAAGCAAAACAAGGAAGTCCAGTTGCCTTTTGAAAGAAAGCATCTTTGGGACTATAGTGGCTATATATTCCAAAAAAACCCTCTTAAACATGATTTCTGAATTAAACCATTTTGAAGAGTGTCCATAAAATAGGGCAAGCTAAGAAAAAAAATAAGGATAAGAATGAATGGAGATAGCACATTGGCTGAAAGCACCCAGAGAGTCACTTGGTGCCTCCCCTACAAGCTAAATTCTAAGCCCCCCTAATAAAATATCATAGGGGTATGCAATACCCAAGAAATATATAGTATGTCACAGTGAAATCCTACCGGTTCGCACTGGTTCAAGCGAACCGGTAGTGATAAAATCTACCGATTCGGCGAACCGGTAGTAAAAAAAAAGCTACAAGTTGGTCCGAACTGGTATTTCTGACAATCAGCTGTGCTGTGTGATTTATATTCGCTAGAAAGTAGGAAATCCTGCTTTCTAGGGAATCTAAATGGCGTGGCACAGCTGTTCCCCCCTCGCTGTTCTACTTACCTTCAAATGGCTCCTATTTATTTATTTATTTATTTATTTATTTATTTATTTATTTATTTATTTATTTATTTATTTATTTATTGGTTTGATTTATATGCCGCCCTTTCTCCGGAGACTTAGGGCGGTTTACAATGCGTTAAGCAACAGCCTTCATACTTTTGTATATACCTGCTTAGTAGGGCTTTCGGCCACCCCTAAGCGGTGTTCTTTTTTATACAAAGACAACTTATTGCCCCCACAATCCGGGTCCTCATTTTACCTACTTCGGAAGGATGGAAGGCTGAGTCAACCTTGAGCCTGGTGAGATTTGAACTCGCAGTAATTGCAGGCAGCTGGCAGCTAAGTGCTACTTAACAGCACTTTAGTCCGCTGCACCACCAAGGCTCCTCTTTTTCCTCATGAAGAGCGTGTATTGTGAACACTATACATGCATGCATGCAGTGCATGTTTGGTGCGCACTGCACATGCGAGTGCAGTGCACATTTGGTGCGCACTGTGCACGCACACAGTGTGTTGTGGTCTGCCAGCAGCCTGCATGGATTGTGGCTGATCCCGACAAAGAGGAGGCTGGTGTGGTGTCGCGCCAGCAGCCTGTGCAGCCGGCGCTTAAGTCGGACAGCGAGGAGGCTGAAGAGGATGTGGTGCCAGAGGCAGAGACTCAGCCAGGGCCTTCAGAACCTCCAGAGGCTCCTTCAAGTGAAGAGAGTGAAGTGGAGGAGCCTCTTCTCAATGCTCGAGCATGCAGGGCTGCCAAAAGGCAGGAGTGGCTACTCAGGAGGAGGAGGTCTCCTCAAGAGTAAGGCTTGGGGCTAATTGGCCACTCCCTTAGCCTATTTAAGTTCACTCACAGATAGCACACTCTGCCGGAAACAACGTTTAATTACTACGCAGAGCATTTTGAGAGTGAGTTTCTTGTTATATCTTGGTTTCTGGGCTGGTTGCCAACCCTTGTCGGACTTTGTTTATTCTCTGTAATTCACAGCAGGCTGATAAGGACATTTGCACTGGAAGCCTGCATTTTGGAAGGGGTCTGTTTGTATTAAACGGAGTTTTTGGAGCTTTGTGTGTGTCACACTCCTTGGGATCCAGAGCTGGGGCAGAACACAGTGCATGTTTGGTGCACACTGTGCATGTGTGCGCAATGCACATTTGGTTCACACTGCACATGCATGCCCAGTGCACATTTGGTGCGCACTACACATGCATGCACAGTGCATGTTTGGCTATCACTGCACATGTGTGCATAGTGCACATTTGGCTCATACTGCACAGGCGCGCACACAGTTTGCACACAGCATGTGTCTAGCACGCACTGCTCATGGATTGCCACCAGCAAACTGGTGGCAACCCATGGAGGATTTCACTGCTGGTATGTCAGCTTGGTATGCTAGCCAGTTTGCTATTACAGGCTTGGATAATTGCTCAGCCACAAAACGGCGAAAACTGCTTTAACATAGATTAGCAGGAGGTAGCATCTGTCTAAAAAGTTTTATAGAGCCAGCCCTTGTGAGTACTTGGATGGGAGAGCACTAGAAAACTCCAGACTAAATGTCTGGCTAGACTACTCTAGGAACATCTTGGAAGAAGGTTGATAAAGTCGCTTCCATCCTGTTTGCCAAAGGAAAAAAAGCTTGAGAGCTGCCCAGAATCGACTTGTAATGAGATGGACATCAATCAATCAATCAATCATCCTTATGTGGAAACATAAGGAAGCATACTATTTATTTATTTTATACCATTTTTTCCCCATGTACGACTCAAGGTAATAACTCAATGGTTACATGAATTGGGTATATCTAGACTAGTGAAAAGAAGGACTAGGACATGATAGCAGTATTCTATTATTTGAGGGGCTCCTACAAAGATGAGGTGATCAGACCGTTTTCCAAAGCAGCAAAAGGCCAGACGAGAAGCAATGGATGGAAACTTAAGCAAGGAGAGAAGCAGCTTAGAACAACGGAGAAACTTCCTAACGGTGAGAACAATTAACCAGTGGAACAGCTCGCCTTCAGAAGTTGTGGGTGATCCATCACTGGAGGCTTTAAGAAGAAACTGGACAGCCACTTGTCTGGGATGGTAGAGGATCTTCTGCTCGAGCAGGGGGTTCTTGCTCGAGCAAGAAGACCTCCAAACTCCCTTCCAACTCTATTATTCTAGGTTCTATTATGAGCACACCTAATACTCCTTCCTCATCCTCTTTTCCCCACAACACCTGTGAGGTGAGTTGGACTGAAAGAGAGGGAATGCCACCTACCTTCAGGTACTGTTCTTTTTCCATTGACAGGTCCCTGCGGCCTCCCTGAGGTTGCTCCAGTTCGCATAAGGCCTTCGTTCTTGAAGCAGCTTCAGTTAACTTTTCTACAGCCTCTGCAACAGAGGTGGTATTCAGCTGGTTCACACCGGTTCGCACGAACCGTTGGCGAAAATTTGGCCAAGGTCGCCGAACTGGTAGTGATGGCTGGCTGGCCACGCCCCCGAATTGGTCCCCTGGTTGCCGTGCACTCGCCCCGCCCACCGTTCGTCGTTGCCATGTTCTTCGCACACACGGATCCCTTTACCTTGCAAGTCCAATAGGATGCGCATACGCGAAGAACATGACAGTGATGGCAGCAGCTTTTTCCGCAACCTCTGATACTTCTCGGTGGCCTAGGTGGCTTCTTTGCCAGCTGCTTTCCAGCAGCAGCGGCTGGTTGCGGGCTGCTGAAAACTCCAGTCAGCTTGCCTTCCAGACTCTGGACCAGCCGCCGTGGAAGGTAAGCAGCCCGAACAAAGAGATGGTGGGGGGGGGAGGAAGTGGGGCTAGGGCTGGGGCAGCTAAAGGAGGGGAAATGGGGGTGACTGGCGAAGGGACATGCCCACCGAACTGGTAGCGAAAATTTTTGAAACCCACCACTGCTCTGCAGCCTTCAAAAGTCACATGAGAACAGGGCTTGCTTTCCAGAATAGTTCTTGTCGGATGTCGGTGAACCCTGGTGTGTCAACCAAAATGTTATGGCATGTCACCTTTGGCACCTATGACATAGGTTTGTCATCACTGGACTAGAAGTTACTGTTTCTAGTTTCTAGGCCAGCATCTTTACCACAACATCACACTGGCTCTAATAAATATTATTATTTTATTTATTTACACAGCCAGATGTTCAGACTGGATTTGGCATTTTTGTCCACCTATCAAGTCCTTTCCAAGGACCTGGGACAGGCAGATGTGGATGTTTTGAGTTGTTAGAAGTATCGTCGCAGGATGTAAGCTGTTCCGAGTAATGCTGCTTTCAGCAATTGACTGAGGCTGAATTTGTCAATGCCAATGATGTTCAAATGGTGCTCCAGTTGTTTTGGGATTGCACCCAAGGTAATTACCATATTTTTCAGAGTATAAGATGCACCCTTTTCCCCCAAAAAAGAGGGTGAAAATCTGGGTGCGTCTTATACTCCGAATGTAGCCCCGCCCAGCTTCTCAAACGGAGGTTTCAGAGGCTGAAAAAAGCATCAGAAAAGAAGCTTCAGAAAAGAAGCTCCCAAACAGAGCTTCAGAGGCTTTTTTTCTGAAGCTCTGTTTTGGAGGCTTTCAGAGGCAGGAAAAAAAGTTTTTTTCTGAAACAGAATTTCAGAAGTTTCATAGGCAGAAAATAAAGGCAAGGCACAGAACTCACAACCAAGGAACCTGTTGCTAAAATTCACCTCTGGGAACAGCTGATTGGGGGTATTCCGGGAGGTCGATCCACCTGCCAATCAGCTTTTTTCTTATTTTCTTCCCCAAAAACTAAGGTGCGTTTTATACTCTGAAAAATACGGTACTATTGCCTTTATTTGCTTTTGCCACATTTGTTCTATTTCTATTTGTAGGTCTTTGTCTTTTGTTATCTTCCCCAGTTCTCTCTCTTCTATTCTGCTGTTTCCAGGCACTGCCACATCCACTATCCAGACTTTTTGTATTACTATTATTATAACAATTATTATGGTAAATCCCTCAGTCAACCAGACGTTTAGATGGGATTTGGCATTTTTGTCCAAATATAGAGGTCTTCACCTTTGCAAAGAGCCATGGAAAGATCCATGCCCGGCATCACAAGACAAGATAGAATAGATCCGCAGGTGGATTAGAGAACCAACGAAAACATATGGTATCATCAAGGGAGTAAAAGAATGGAGATGGAAATGGGCTGGTCGCCTGGCAAGAATTGATGGCAGGTGGACCAAGGTGGTCATAGAATGGATCCCACTTGATAAAAAGTGTCCACAAAAGAGACCTAAAACAAGATGGATCAACAACATCAGCAAGTATTGCGGGTCCAATTGGCAAAAGGAAGCTCAGGACCGCATGGGTTGGATCCTGCAGAGGATAGACACTGGCTAAAATGATGGTGATGGTGATGATGATGATGATGATGATGATGATGATGATGATAAATGATGATGATAGAGTCCTTCTAAAGAATCTTGAGCTTGTCAGTCGAAAGGTTGGCAGTTCAGTGGTTCGAATCCCTAGTGCTGCATAATGGGGTGAGCTCCCGTGACTTGTCCCAGCTTCTGCCAACCTAGCAGTTCGAAAGCACATAAAAAATATGGAAGTAGAAAAATAGGGACCACCTTTGGTGGGAAGGTAACAGCGTTCTGTGCGCCTTTGGCATTGAGTCATGCCAGCCACATGACCACGGAGACGTCTTCGGACAGCGCTGACTCTTCGGCTTTGAAACAGAGATGAGCACCCGTCCCCTAGAGTCAGGAATGACTAGCACATATGTGCGAGGGGAACCTTTACCTTTTTAAAGAACCTGGAATAGACAGATGCTGTTGTTTAATAAATTTAAAGGTATTATTGCAGGATGTTCCGATTATTATTAGTAAATACACAACAATGTGAAATCATAGCTGCCAGTTCTTTAGCTACTCTTGGCCTTCACATGCCTCAAGTTCTTCCCAAGAACTCAGGAGGTTTTAATGTATCAATGTAATATATGTGTGGATCCAAGCATGTGTCTTTTTGTAATTGACAGATGGAAATTTTTGCCACTGCACAGATTTTCTAAGCATCATCCAAGATTTTTTGGCATGGCACCCAGTATGTGGATAACTCCTGGAATCACCGTGGATGGTTTATGCCATAATATGTCAGGGTTGATTTTCAGATCTTGATACTTTATGATCTTCTCCAATTATTTATCTTCTATATTACTATCCCGTGGTACTTTTTCAAGTATATGTTCTCACCAGCTGGTCATTTGCGTCCTTTTTGAGGGTCCTTGAAGCACTTGGATGTTTATCTGTGACTTCAGGGTCATCTGTGTAGTGCTAATGTTTCCTGTAGTCTGCATTTCAAGTGGCCTCAATAACTCTCTAAAAGAATGCAAATGACCAGCTGTCTGTAAGGACTACTCCCACACCATTTGAAGGGTGCTCATCCCAAATTGTACAGCTAAAAGCATGTACAGATGCTCAGTCATCCAGGTCATAAACATCCCAGTGCTTCAACGACCCTCAAAATGGATGCAAATGACCAGCTGTCTGCAAGGAATATAAATCCTTCCATTCCCCACCATTCAGTCAGGGGCTGAAGAAACGTCTTGGATGAGAAGCGAGACGCCTTCAAAGAAAAACCAGAAAGTGCAGTTGCCGCTTGAAAAAAGAGTCCTTTGGGACAACCATGACCTGGATGACTGAGAATCTCCATTGACATTTATCTCCCATTTCCCATCCCTGGTCAGCCAATGAGCTTCAGGCAAGATGTTTTCATAACGGATAGTCCACGCACACTTTGGTATGCAGCTGATATGCCGGGTGACCTTGAAGCAGCATCTCGAGGAAATACAGCACTTACTTTCGTTTTCCCCAAGCCTTCCCCTTTACATTCCCCACCCCTCCCCAGAGTTCATGGCAGTCTATCACCAAATAATAGCAAAGCTCAAGCAAGCATGAGATGGCAGCTGACATCGGCTACAGTTTCAATGATCAAACCTAGCAAAAGTATCTATGGAGATTCTCAGACAACCAAATCATGGTTGTCCCAGAGGTGCTTTTTTTTCAAAAGGCAACTGGACTTTGTTTTTCTTTGAAGATGTTTCACTTCTCATTCAGGAAACTTCTTCAGTTCTGGTGGAATTCCCCACCATTCAGTCAGAACTGAAGAAGCTTCTTAGATGAGAAGCGAAATGTCTTCAAGGAAAAACAAAGGAAGTCCAGTTGCCTCTTGAAAAAGCACCTTTGGGTTAGCAAAAGAGTGCCTAACCAGATAACGAAGGCCAAATCCAATCCAATCCAACCCAACCATTATTTGCTTGTTTAGAGAATACGTTGCAAGATCTGGCTCTTTTGCTTCTTCCGTGCTTCTCCACCCTTGCCAGAAAAGTCTTCCTTTCCCTGCTGCCAGGATTTTTATAAAGGCAACAATTCTGGTTCTGGGGATCTTAGTGTCAAGGGTTCCAAGTAATATACCCATAGCAAACAGAACTCCAAGGCAGGTAGATTCCTTACAGAACAGTTTTACTGGGTACATCATATTGGCACAAACTGGTGGAAATCGACTCTGACAGTTCCAGTGGTTTAACCCAGTGGTGGGATTCAATTTTTTTAACAACCGGTTCTGTGGGCGTGGCTTAGTTGGGGGTGTGGCTTGGTGGTCATGTGACTGGGTGGGCGTGGCTAGCTGGTCATGTGACCGTGGGCGTGGCTATCTGCATAGGGATTATAGAGGGCTGAAAAAAGTCATTTCTGACTGGTCCTTGCACTTTTGACCGGTCCTCACACTTATGACCATCCTCACATTTATGCCCGTTGCAGCATTCTTAACAACCATGTCACTCATTTCACAACTGCTTCTCTTCACCATGTTGACAAGATAGGGCAAAAACGTAAAATGTGAGGACAGTCGTAAGTTCGAGGACTGGTCAAAAGTGTGAGGACCAGTCAAAAATAACTTTTTCAGCCCTCTGAGTAGTCCATATGCACAAAAGGACTACCCAGAGGGCTGAAAAAAGTGATTTCTGACAGGTCCTCGCACTTTTGACCGGTCTTTGCACTTATGACTGGTCATCATTTATGCCCATTGTAGCATTCTTAACAACCGTGTCACTCATTTCACAATTGCTTCTCTTCACCATGGTGACAAGATAGGGCAAAAACGTAAAATGTGAGGACAGTCGTAAGTTCGAGGACTGGTCAAAAGGGAGAGGACTAGTCAGAAATAACTTTTTCAGTCCTCTGAGTAGTCCATATGCATAAGAGGATACAGCAATAGAGAGGGATGAAGGAAGGGAAGGGAAATTAGAGTAGGAGTGAGGGTAAGAGAGGGAGGAAGAGAGAAGGAGAAGGAGAAAGGAAGAGGAAGTAGGGAGGAGAAGAAGAGGGGGAGGAAGAGAAAGTAAGAAGGAAAGAAAAGAGAGAGGTGGTAGGTTTGAGGAGAAAGATTGCTGTACAATAAAAAAGATGAAAGGGAAGAAAGCCAACCCCAAACAAATATAAAAATATTAAGATAAAGAATGAATTGTTAAACTTTAAAGAATAAAAGAGAACAAATATGAAGAAATAACAATAATTAGAAACACACATACAAACATACAATGTATTTTCTTTGAACAGAGTATTTGGCCGATTCACAAATTTAAACAGTGTTTAGTCATTTCAATTAAATTTACAATTTCCAAATTTCCTTTTTGCCATATTTATTCCTCATCTATTTTTGTAAAAAACCAATATTACCCTTCATCCTCATCTCTAATCTTAATCAAATTCAATTTTTCCCTTCTATTTTATATTATACCCCTTCCCATTGTCATCTATTTTTATATCCATCCTCACATTGGTTAATTATGTAATATTACAGTTGTTTAATATAAATTCAACATTTTAATATAAATCAATTAGTTATATAACTACCTTTTTGTATATTAATCAATATGAACATGAATATTCCAATTATTTCCATGCAATCCAATTTCTTACAAATCAATTAATTATATTTACCAATAATAATAAACCAAATAATTTCCACCCATATATTCCTCCAAACCACAACTTAACCATTCCTGCTTTCAACACAATATACAATTAATAGTATCTCAATTATTACAATTCCCTAGTTAAATAGAGCTTTTTTTTCTTTTGTGTTTTAAAATCTTGAACTCTCCTCTTTTTCCCTAAATTTCCCATTGTTTGTACCTACCTTTTTTGGTGAGCAAAAAGAAAAAGAAATCTCTCCCTGCCTAATTTTCCAACGTTGCAACAACAGCAAAGCCAACAGCCTGCTTTACTTTCTGTTTCGTTTTTCAGCATAGATGGGGAAAAAAAATCAGCACTCTTTGCAAGCAAGCAGCAGAGCCCTGAGCAAAACAGCTGAGAGCAAATCAGCTGAGATTTGGGAGCCGATCTAAGCAAGGGCTAATTAGCCTATGCTGAAGCTCCGCGGGCCAATAAAATTACAAAAAAACACCGAACCCTTTGTTAAATTGCTGGCTCGCCCGCCCCTCGCCCACCACTATTTATTGGCAATAAATAGTGGTGCAGAGGGGCAGGGCAAGGGGCGGGGTGAGCCAGCAATTTAACAAAGGGTTTGGCGGAACCCCCTAGAACCAGCAGAATCCCACCACTGGTTTAACCTAATTAAAAGTGTAAGTATCAGTCACATGGTCCAATCAACATGCTGTCTGGTTGCTTGGCAACTTCACTCCTCCTCTCTTCAGCCACCTGTGAGTATGTCCTTGGTTCCTAGAGGAAACCATTTTGTTTTGGCTATGAACCCTCCCACCAGCTATCTCTATTCCCCCCTCCCTAACCCTCATCTCCATTGTGGCAACCCTGAAGCCTCAAAGATGGCCTCAATCAGGCCAGCTTCAGAGTTGACACTTAGAAGACCGAAAGGCCTTGCTTTTTTCTCCTCCGTTGACTTGAGTTGGCTTGCTCCAGCTTGGTTGATATTCCTGATTCTTACTGCATGACTTTACATGCCAGTAGCTACTTCAGGTTAAGAATGCGGGATCCAAAAAAAAATGTAAGAGATGATATTAATATGATTTATAATAACAGCAATCAGGATTAAGAAACATGTGTTGGCCAATCCATCCTAGGGCATTTCCAGAGCTTCTTTTTGGTTTTGAGTTCTGAGGAGAGAGAAGCCACCGGCTCCCTCCAGTGGGCAAGTTGAAGCTTGAAAGGCATCTGGGATTTGCTGAAGTTGGCTCTGCAGAAGAGACCTTCCTTGCAGGTTCTCAATTTAACTGGAATCCCAAAGCTTTGGAAAGATCACAAGGGAGATTATTTCACAGATCCCCCGATAAGCCAAATTCCAACTGAAAGACTCGTCAAGATCTCTAGCAGCATCCAGGAGTGCTAATCAGAAATAACTGCTACGGATCTCGTTTAGGAGAACCCCGAGTAGATTTTTTTTTCATTCTTTTTTTTTTTTCAAACTGAAAGACATGTTATGAAATACAAACGCTGCAGTTGAATCATGCTGCCCAGATTCAGATTTCTGTCTCCTGGTGACCCTCCAGTTAATTTTCTCTTGAATTGAGATCACGTGAAGTTCTAGTACTGCTTTGCAAAGACCATCCTTGGAATACTGCATCCAGTTAGCAATAGCACTAGCAATAGCATTTAGATTTATATGCTGCTTCACGGTGCTTTACAGCCCTCTCTAAGTGGTTTACAGAGTCAGCCTATGCCCCTCCCCAACAATCTGGGTCCTCATTTTACCGACCTCGGAAGGATAGAGGGATGAGTCAACCTTGAGCCGGTCAGGATTGAACTCCTGGCTGTGGGCAGAGTCAGCCTGCAATACTGCACTTTAAAACCATTGTGCCACAATGGAAAGAAGGAAGGGAGGGAGGGAGGAGGAAAGGAAGAGCCATAGCAATAGCACTTATATACGTCTTCACAGTGCTTTACAGCCCAGTCTAAGCAGTTTGCAGAGTCAGCGTATTGCCCCCAACAATCTGGGTCCTCATTTTACCGACCTCAGAAGGATGGAAGGCTGAGTCAACCTTGAGCCGGTGAGATTTGATCTGCTGAACTTCAGCTAGCAGTACTATAGTACTGCACTACTGCACTCTAACTAGGGGTGAAATCCAGCAGGTTCTGACAGGTTCTGGAGAACCGGTAGCAGAAATTTTGAGTAGTTCGGAGAATTGGCAAATACCACCTCTGGCTGGCCCCAGAGTGGGGCGGGAATGGAGATTGGAGATTCTGCCATATCCTTCTCCCAGGAGTGGGGTGGGAATGGAGATTTTGCAGTATCCTTCCCCTGCCATGCCCACCAAGCCATGCCCGCAGAACCGGTAGTAAAAAAAATTGGATTTCACCACTGCCTCTAACCACTGCACCACCTTGGCTCATATGTAGTAGTATTAGATTTTTGGGTGAGTGAGGAGGACCTGGAGGAAGTGAGTGAGTGAGTACATTTTATACACCAAGAAGACAAAGATGGAGACATCCCTGGGGAAGAGGGTTCTTCATAATTGAAGTTTTTCCTTATTCTCCTGCTGATCAACAGCAGCTCTTTCCAAACAACCCAGCTAGATAAGAAGCTAAACTATTCCTTGCTCCTTGAAACAATGGATACAGGAGATACATCCCAGATTATTGGGATGGATGGAGAATGCAGTATGCAATGAACAATCCTCACGATCTACAATAGGCAATTTCCTTCTGTGCAAATAAAATAAAGCATAAAATGCAATGAAATCCCTTGCCTTCTCTGTGGACTTCAAAAATTTTAGCAAGAAGTTCTCTGCCCCGTTGCTGGGTGGGCGTGGCCATGGTGGCCATGGCGTAGTTGGCCTCCTGCACCACAGTGGGGGGGGCATTTTTGCCCTCCACGGGCTCCGGAGGCTTTTCTCGAGCCTCCAGGAGTGCGAAAATGGCCTCCCCAGGCTCCGGAGGCCCTCCTGAACTTCTGGTAGGCCTACTTTTCTCCCCCAGTAGAAGTTCTGCCTTGGTATCTGTGAGCTATGGAAGTTTGAATGGGAAACAGCAGCTTGACCCTAGCAAAAGTGAGTGGCTGTGGGTATTAGCAAAATACCCAATTTTGGGGATTTCCCGCCTTCCCTCCTGGATGGGACTACATTTTCCCAAACAGAACCAGTACACAAATTGGGTGTTCTCTTGCATTCAGAGACCCCTATCTATCTATCTATCTATCTATCTATCTATCTATCTATCTATCTATCTATCTATCTATCACATTTATTTGCTGGTCACCTCACAGTTGAAGGCGACTCTGAGCAGCTTTGTGCTGTTTGAGGAACAGATGATAAAGGTAAAGGTTCCCCTTGCACATATATGCTAGTCATTCCCAACTCTAGGGGGTGGTGCTCATCTCCGTTTCAAAGCCGAAGAGCCAGCGCTGTCTGAAGACGTCTCCGTGGTCATGTGGACGGCATGACTCAATGCCAAAGGCGCACAGAATGCTGTTACCTTCCCACCAAAGGTGGTCCCTATTTTTCTACTTGTATTTTTTACGTGCTTTCGAACTGCTAGGTTGGCAGAAGCTGCGACAAGTAATGGGAGCTCACCCCGTTAAGCGGCACTCGGGATTCGAACCGCTGAACTGCTGACCTTTCGATTGACAAGCTCAGCATCTTAGATAGCTGTGCCTATTGGGGAAGTATCCCAAAATTTAAGATGATGGTCACAACTCCCATAAAAAAAGATGCAGGGCTTTGATCAGGGATGCTATTTTTTTTCCCTCACACCATTTCCCCAGATGTTCTTGACTGAGTCAGTGAAAGGTACCGTTCAAAGACTTTTAAAATAAACCTCTCTGCTGGATTTCGGGGAGAGATAAAGCTCTGTGTCTTTATTCAATTATATCTTCCAGCAGTCACAAGGACTGGTTTAAATAAATGTAACTTCAGCCATGACGGGCAAGAACTCACAACAGAAGATAACAGATAACAGAATAACGAAGTTGGAAGGGATCGTGGAGCTCATTTAGTCCAGTGGCCTCCAAGCTTTAGGGCACCAGGGACCGGTTCTGTGGAGAGAGGTTTTTCTGTGGACCGGAGGGGACGTGGTTTTATATGCTGCCTACATCCCACGGATGGGGCTTTGCTTGTTTGCGTGGCCCGGTTTCTGGTATGCCGCGGACTGGTGTCAGTCTCCGGACCAGGGGTTGGGTACCCCCTGATTTAGTCCAATACACTACTGTTCAAGTCTGTCAAGGTCCATCTGGATCTTGAGCCTATTATCTATGGCAGGGGTGTCACACTCAAGGATGGCGGGCTAGAGGGTGCTTAAATCCAGCCTGCGGGGCCTGGCTGGAAATATCAAAGGACTGGCCCGCGATGCCTCCGGCAGCTAAAACGGGCTGTGTGCCCCCCCACGCGCCACATTTTCATCCTCCATGGCCTCCTGCAGCACTCTGCCGGCCGGAAACACCCCCCACGCACCTCTCACTCTGCCGGCCCGCCATGCCCCCCATCTACCAACCCGCAGAGAACTGCAATGCTGATCCAGCCCATGAAAAAATCCAATTTGACACCCCTGATCTATGGTGTTGGCGCTATTCCGGTCAGTTTAGTATCATCCACAAATTTGGTAAGTTCCCCTTCTATTCCCTCATCTAAGGTGGGTTGCTGGAGGACTTCACTAAAGAGAAATGTTTGGCTCATGTCGAGAACGCCATCCCCAAAGATATGCCTTTGGACCAGGGATGAAATCTAAAATTTGTTACTACCGGTTCTGTGGGCGTGGCTTGGTGTGGGGTGGTAATGTGACTGGGTGGGCGTGGCCAATTTTTTTTTTTTTACTTTTAAAACTATTTTTTTACATGTAAAACCATGTAAAAAAATGCTTTCAAAAGGCTCTGACGATCCCAGCTGAGTTGCCTGATCGGCAGGCAACTCAGCTGGGATCGTCAGAGCTTGGATCGTCAGAGCCATTTAAAAGAAAAAAAAGGTTCTGATGATCGCGTGGCTCAGCTGGGCATGGGGGGCGGGAGCAGGGATTTTTGCTACCGGTTCTCCAAACTGCCCGCCGCCATCACTACCTACTCGCCCGAGCCGGTCCGAACCGGGAGCATTTCACCCCTGCTTTGGACTCTGGTGAGTAAATCTGTTGCATTTCAGTTTGGGGTGTGGGGAGAGGGGACAGCACTTCTGCAGCCTCCAGGGGTGCTTCCTTTGAAGTGCTGGTGCAAATGAGAAGCCGTCCTCTGACGGGACAGTTCAAATCTGTTTCTGGAAGGTGATTTCTCCCCTCCCCTCCTTCTCTTTGATCTTTATTAACAATGCAGGAATTTGAAATCAAGGATAAGGAAAGGTTATTCTGCCCTTCTAGTTAAGTAAACATCGTCTGCTGTGGTTTCTGTCTGGCTTGGAAAGTTTCTGTTCAGGATGGTTGGAATTGTCCAGATTGCCACATTCTAAAGAAGCCGTTTTGTTTAATCGGAAACACATTTCTACGAGCTTGTAGCTTCTGCTCGTTTTGTGGGCAAAGTTTCTCATTTCCCAAAGTGGAGGCCCCATGAAATTAGCCATTCAAAGCCAAACTACCACCAGTCACAGACGGTCGGTTAGAGGAGGGTACTCACACGGTCTCTGCGTGAGTTGCCGCTGAAGAAAACAGGCAAATCAAAGCAATTCTTGGCCTGCCAAGGTCAACACAGCCTATGATATTTTTTTTGTAGAGAAACAGAGACAGAGAGTTGACAGGTGAACAAACAGGCTAATGGAGAAGAATGCAGGAATTAAACCCACCAAATTAAAACTATAGGCTGAGTCTACATGCTTTCAGGCTTTTTAAAAAATTATTATTTTATGCTGTGCCGAATAACCGTAAAAGAATCTTCTTCGTATGTCATGCAAAAAACAATAGCTGGGTTTACTTAACCTACTGAGACTACTAGGATATCTGCGTTCATTTCTTACTCAGAGTTTTCCCTAGCATGGAAAGCTCTTAAATACAAACTTTTAAAAAACAATAAAATGCATGGGAATTTAACAAATGAACATAACTTTAGCAACTATTGCTGGATGTTTCACAAATCAATGAATGTTGTGAGCATTTTGGACTGAATCATGAAATGCTGAAGGATACTATTCATTGCTGATTCCATGTGGCCAACCTACATTAGTGGCATTTGAATAACAGAATTAACCGAGTCGGAAGGAACCTTGGAGGTCTTCTAGTCCAACCCCCTTCTCAAGAAGGAGACCCTGGACCATTTCAGACAGTCTCTTCTTGAAAGCCTCCAGTGATGGAGCATCCACAACTTCTGAAGGCAAACTATACCATTGGTTGATTGCTCTAACCGTTAGGAAGTTTCTCCTTAGTTCGAGGTTGCTTCTCTCCTTGGTTAGTCTCCATCCACTGTTTCTCATCTGGCCTTTTGGTGCTTTGGAAAATAGTTTGACCCCCTCGTCTTTGTAGAAGCCCTTCAAACATTGGAAGACAGCTATCATGTCTCCCCTAGTCCTTCTTTTCATTAAACTAGACATACCCAATCCAATGGTGGGTTTCAAAATTTTTTACTACCGGTTCTGTGGGTGTAGCTTGGTGGGCCTGGCCTGGCTTGGTGGGTGTGGCAGGGGAAGGATACTGTAAAATCTCCATTCCCTCCCCACTCCAGGGGAAGGATACTGCAAAATCCCCATTTCCTCCTGATCAGCTGGGACTTGGGAGGCAGAGAATAGATGGGGGCAGGGCCAGTCAGAATTTTTACTACCGGTTCTCTGAACTACTCAAAATTTCTGCTACCGTTTCTTCAGAACTGGTCAGAACCTGCTGAAACCCACCTCTGACCCAATCCCTGCAACCATTCTTCATATGTTTTAGCCTCCAGCCCCCTAATCATCTTTGTTGCTCTACTCTGCACTCTTTTTTTTTTTTAATTAATTTGATTTATATGCCGCCCTTCTCCGGAGACTCAGGGCGGCTTACAAGGCGTTAAGCAATAGCCTTCATACTTTTGTATATTTATACAAAGTCAGCTTATTGCCCCCACAAACTGGGTCCTCAATTTACCTACCTTAGAAAGGATGGAAGGCTGAGTCAACCTTGAGCCTTGGCGAGATTCGAACCTGCAGTAATTGCAGGCAGCTGGATGTTAAATGCTGCCTTTAGGAGGCATTAGCCTCCTACGCCACTCAGGCTCCTAGAGTGGCGTAGGACTCTTTCTAGACTCTTTCTAGAGTCTCCACATCTTTTTTATACAGTGGTGACCAGAACTGGATGTAGTAGGCAGTATTCTGCATACAGCATCTCTTCAGAGTCAGCTGCAGTGGCCGTTGCTGTATCAGGTTATGTTTGATTTGAGGGTCATAAGCCATTTTATGTACGCAAGGTGTGTTAACTTGCATTTAGTACACTGTGTGAATGCAGGCAAGGAAGAACGGCGATAGGAGAAGCTGTGCAGGGACCGAGACCGTTCCTTCCTGCCTTTTGTTCCTCTTGAAATACGGCTCAGCATGAACAATGTTGTGCAGCTGTGATGGCTCTACACACAGACACACACATTTATAATCCCTGACATCCTTCTTTGAGGTTCTCCCTGTTGGTCGATTTCCATGTACGTGTTCTTATTCTGTCCTCTGAACCCACCAGGCAACTTTTCAAAGGCATTAGTTCAAACCATCCCCAGCTCCATACGGCTGGGAGACTGCCTGCCCCCTTTATGAGTTTTTGTGGTACAGTAATAATATTTCACGCAGCAAGACAGTCTGGCTACACTTTATTAGGCGGATTTCTTTGGGGAGGATGCTTTCTCAGCTGGTAACCAACCTTTGATACATCTTGGGAGCCAGTTGATCTAGGAGACATTTCCAGAAGTGGTATATATTTCTGGAGGGATGGAGGGATGGAGGGAAAGATAGATGGATGGATGGATGGATGGCTAGATAGATAGATAGATAGATGATAACAAGTAGATAGATGGATGATAACAGATAGATAGATGGATGATAACAGATAGATAGATAGATAGATAGATAGATAGATAGATAGATAGATAGATGGATGATAACAGATAGATAGATGGATGATAACAGATAGATGGATAGATAGATAGATAGATAGATAGATAGATAGATAGATAGATAGATAGATGGATGATAACAGATAGATGGATGATAACAGATAGATAGATAGATAGATTGATAGATGGATAATGGATGATAACAGATAGATAGATAGATAGATAGATAGATAGATAGATAGATAGATAGATGATAACAGATAGATAGATGGATGATAACAGATAGATAGATGGATTATAACAGATGGATAGATAGATAGATGGATGATAACAGATAGATAGATGGATGATAACAGATAGATAGATAGATAGATAGATAGATAGATAGATAGATAGATAGATGGATGGATGATAACAGATAAATAGATGGATGATAACAGATAGATAGATAGATGGATGATAACAGATAGATAGATGATAGATAGATAGATAGATAGATAGATAGATAGATAGATAGATGGATGATAACAGATAGATAGATGATAGATAGATGATAGATAGATAGATGATAACAGATAGATAGATAGATGATAACAGATAGATGGATGATAATAGATAGATAGATAGATAGATAGATAGATAGATAGATAGATGATAACAGATAGATGGATGAAAACAGATAGATAGATGGATGATAACAGATAGATAGATAGATAGATAGATAGATAGATAGATAGATAGATGGAAGGATGATAACAGATAGATGGATGATAATAGATAGATAGGTAGATAGATAGATAGATAGATAGATAGATAGATAGATAGATAGATAGATAGATAGATAGATTGATAGATGGATGGATGGATGATAACAGATAGATAGATAGATGGATGATAACAGATAGATGATAGATAGATAGATAGATAGATAGATAGATAGATAGATAGATGGATGATAACAGATAGATAGATGATAGATAGATGATAGATAGATAGATAGATGATAACAGATAGATAGATGATAACAGATAGATGGATGATAATAGATAGATAGATAGATAGATAGATGATAACAGATAGATAGATAGATGGATGATAACTGATAGATAGATGGATGATAACAGATAGATAGATAGATAAATAGATAGATAGATAGATAGATAGATGGATGGATGATAACAGATAGATAGATGATAACAGAAAGATAGATGATAACAAATAGAGAGATAGACAGGTAGGTAGGTAGGTAGGTAGGTAGATAGATAGATAGATGGATAGATAGATAGATAGATAGATAGATAGATAGATAGATAGATCGAGCTTCTGGAAATGTCTCCAGGATCAACTGGTTCCCAAGATGTATTAAAGGTTGGTTTCCAAAAATGCACAAGAATCAGTATTAATATTTGTTGGCACTTTCCCTTAAAACATACATTTTTGTACACTATTTTCTACAAATGAGCATTGTAAGCTTTTCTTCAGCCAAGATTTGCACCCCAAAACTTTGAAAAGGTTGCAGTCTGACAGTGTTTCAATACAGCATACGTGTTAATCTAGGATTAGATCAATTTACTTTAAAGTGGAAATTGAAAAAAAAAAGTTCTTTTCCATTTCAGAGGAAATAAAAAAAGCTGCATTCTTTAAGGAGAAAAATATTTCTTCAGTGAGGCCACTGAATCTCCAATAACTGTTCACCTGTCTGGGTTTTCAAGTATTTCTCTCACTATCTTTGTTAAATTAAGTCAGGAATTAGTCTTTGTTCCCAAAGCTTCCCCTCTTGTCACACAATTTTAAAAAAATATTTTGTTAGAATTTTACGATAGAAGTCTAAAAATGAAAAAGATAGAAAACAAGGAAAAAAAAATATAATATAGAACTTGACTTCCACTTCTTTTTATTAATTCCCTTCCCTCTTTCACCATTTTTAGTCTCCAAATCCATGAATCTTCATTTCCATTTTTTCTTCTTTCAACAAAAAGTCCATAAAAGGCTTTTAAGAAAGTCTTCAGTGTTTTTTCCTAGTTAGCTTTGCTGTGAGTTCTGTCCATGTTATAATCTTCAACTCTGTGTATTTCATTATTTTTCCATCTTTGCGCAAATGGTCATCTTGGTGCAGTTACCATATACAATACAGTAGTGGTGAAATATAAAATTTGTTATTACCGGTTCTGTGGGCGTGGCTTCATGGTGGTGGGGTAATATGACTGAGTGGGCGTGGCCAATTTTTTTTTTTTTTTACATTTAAAACTATTTTTTTCTACAACCTCTTCGGCCAAAGAGGTTGCAGAAAAAAATACTTTTAAAAGCCTCTGACGATCCCAGCTGACTTGCCTGATCAGCAGAGGCTTTTCTTTTTTTTAAAAGCCTCTGACGATCCCAGCTGACTTGCCTGATCGGCAGAGGCTTTTTTTTTACTTTTAAAAGCATTTTTTCGGCCGAAGCGGTTGTAGAAAAAATAAAATAAAATAAATTAAAAATAAAATAAAAAGCCTTTGATGATTGTGCGGCTCAGTTGGGCATGGGGGTGGGGAGGGATTTTTGCTATCGGTTCTCCGAACCACCCGCCTCCATCGCTACCTGATTGGGCAATCCGGTCCGAACCGGGAGCATTTCACCCCTGCAATACAGGTAGTTAACAGATAATAGAATAACAGACCTGGAAGGGATCTTGGAGGTCTTCTAATCCAACTCCTTGCTCAAGAAGAAGATCCTAGACTGTACTTGAGTCTGGAATTATGGCTGTAAGGGTGAAAGTTTATTCTCCAAGCTTATGGTTTCTAAATATTTCGTTACCAGGTTAGGTAAAATCTTCAGTGGAGTTTAGGGGATGTCAGTGTCAGTGTTGTTCTGTTTATAAGGGCTTCAGCAGGGGTGAAATCCAGCAGTTCTGACAGGTTCTGGCGAACCGGTAGCGGAAATTTTGAGTAGTTCAGAGAACCGGCAAATACCACCTCTGGCTGGTCCAAGAGTAGGGTGGGAATGGGGATTTTGTAATATCCTTCCCCAAGGAGTGGAGAGGGAATGAAGATTTTACAATATCCTACCCCCAGGAGTGGGGAGGGAATGGGGATTTTGCAGTATCCTTCCCCTGCCACACCCACCAAGCCACACCATGCCCACCAAGCCATGCCCACAGAACCGGTAGTAAAAAAAATGGAATTTTGCCACTGGGCTTTAGGAAGGGTTATATCAAGTGAGGGTTTTGTAATTGGTCTTGTGATGGGTCAGGTGTGAGTCATCAGTGAGATAATAATTTCAATATTACACTTCAACAAAATATTTACCATGTGAGATACAGTGATACTTGGTACTCACTGCTTTGAAATTAATTGAATTTGTTACTCAGTGCATTTTGACATGGAAATCTTGACCCCGTATTCATCATTGGTTTGGTACTCAATGCACAAGCTAGAACTTATTGGTGTCAGCTGCCTTGGGACTCACTACATTATTTCTTATGGGAAAAATATTGTACTCATCGTTTTTGGTACTCATTGCTCCTCCTCCCCCGGAACCAATTAACGTTGAGGTGCCACTGTAGAGTAAATAGGATTTGTCTCTATCACTTGGTTAGCCTGCGAAGTGTTTGGTAAACACCCATTATTTCAAAGGCTATGCCCTGTGGCTAGGAATAAATACATAAATAAATCAACCTGGACTTGGAACATTAGCAAAGTGCATGCAAATTATGGTTGGCTTTTAATTTCACCCTCATGGTGAAGAATCCCTACATCGGAGAGAAATGGGGGATAGTTCTAATTCATTTCTTGTTGCTCAGGGTAGACATGAAAAGAAGCTTCATGTCTTAATTTTGGAGTAAAATCCGAAATTAATTTACTAGGACTACATAAGAGGGTGCAAAAAGGCCCTTTTAGTAACTTCAGAGAAATAAAGACACTCCAGATGGGCCTTTTAATGTACAACGCAAATAATTAATTGTAGAAATCTTACAGAGCTTCAAATCATTCCATTCTCCAACAATAAAGAGGACATATTCAAGCTTCAATCCAGCCATGTTGCCAACTCGCAAAGCATCCCTTGCCTGCTCTCGAGTTGCAATAGGCCAGGGGGGATGGGAAACCGATGAAACGGCACAGCAGCCAAAGACAGATGCACCTTCCACGCTTATCTCTCTCAAGGCTGTATCTCAGAGTTACCTACAGCAGCTGAGGGGAGTAACTTCTACAACCCTTGAAATTGCTCCATTGGCGAATGTGATTGATGTCACACCCTGGGGGAGGGGGGAAACACGGTCATAACTGGAGTGTAAATTACGTAGGGTCAGAACTGGCTTCGCTTGGGAACATGCTGACATGAAACTCCTAATAAATAACTGGATTTCTTTTGAAGCTTGCCTTGAGACTCATGATTTAATTAGAGCATCCACTGGAACCTTGGCACATGTTTTATCTGAATGGAGAACTTCCTCTGAAAGCGAAGCATCATTCATGATAGTTATGGGTGATCTAGGAGCCTCCATTGTATGAGGTGTGGTAGAGGTATTTCCACATCCAAAGAGATCGACATTCCTCAGTCTCTCACCTATCCTTCCATATTGCTCATAACCATGCACAAACGTTTTGCATACATTGAACATTTCACAAAATTTCTGAGTTCCAAGAACCCATGTATAAAGCAAAGAAGTGAAATAACATAAACCAATCAATTAGCTGTTGCCTGTTAACTGCTAAAAGATCAAGGGAAGGAGAATGAGCAGTATTTAGAATGGAAATATTTGTTAAAGGTCTACTTATTTGGGAAGGAAGGAAGGCTTTGTCCTGCCCTGCACATTTGTGGATGGGGGCAAAATGGCGGCCATCAGACAAATGCTTTTGGTTTGCTGGCTTAAGGAGGTCTGCACAACGCTGCACCTGTTTGAAAAGCACCTTTGGGACAACCATGACCTGGGTGATGGAGAATCTCCACAGACAATCAGAGAAAGCATTGGAATGTTGTGGCTACAGTAGTGGAACAGGAAACTACTAATCAGCACCCAATAAATGAAGGCCAGAAGGTAAGATATTATGTGGGTTTGACCTGGGAAATAGTACTAGTATTAGCAACTATTTCTTCGATGCCATTCTTGATTCTCCAATCTTTAGTACTTTCTTTCTGGATTGGTGCAAGACAATCATTCCCTGTTAGGCCACAGGTAGATTTCTATGTGATGGTTTCACAAAGGGCATAATTAGGACAATGTGTCAGGGCTCAGACGGATGCCCTAATTAAATCATGAGCCTCAACCCAAGCTTCAAAAGAAATCCAGTTATTTATTAGACCTTCATGTCAGCACATTCCCAAATAAAGCCAACTCTGACCCTATGTAATTTATGGCCCCAATCATGACCCTGTTCCCCCCCCCCCGGGTGTGTCATCAATCACATTCACCAACAGAGCAATTTTGCGAGTTGTAGAGAACGCTCCCCTCCAGCTGCTGTGGGTAACCCTGAGAGACAGCCTTGAGAAAGGTATGTCTGGAATGTGCTCCTGTCTTTGGCTGCCATGCTGTTTTGTCGGTTTGCCATCCCCCTTGCATATGGCAAATCAAGACCAGGGATGCTTTGCAAGTTGACACAATGTTTTATTCTCCAAGAAGTGCCACTGAAAAAAAAAAGGGAGCCGAGATTTCGGGATGCAAAACCCAGGACTATTGCAGAGTTCATGAAATAAAATTGCATCTTCAACTCATTTTTGCCTCTTTCTAAAAAACAAAAAACAAAAAACAGCTGCAGCTTATTGATTTCAAGCCTTTAAGTTCCCAAGAACTTTTTGTCATCCAAAATGGTTAAAATTTAAGAACAGGAAAAACCTGGTAAACCTTCTTAAATAGAGTAACATCTGGAATGTATATTTCCTAAACTGAATAGGGGGGGGGGCATATATCTATGTTTGCATGTTTCTTCTTCCCAGAAGGCTTGGGAACAGTTCCTCGTGTAACATGACACCTCTCTGCATCCAATAAGGCACAATTTGCCTAAGAGCAGAGACTTCCAACTAGGAATGTAACTTGGAACTGGGGTAGTTCCCAGTTCAGCCATAATGCTCCTCCCTGCCCTTTGCTAGAAAGCATGCTGGAGTCTGGGACTGTTTAGCTTAGATTTTAAGTGGGAAAGATAATGATAATGGCACATGCAATTAAACACAGGATAACATAAAGGGCCAGGAGTGAAATTTAAAATTTGTTACTACCAGTTCTGTGGGCGTGGCTTGGTGGTGGTGGCATAATGTGACTGGGTGGGTGTGGCCAACTTTTTAAAAAAACTTTTTAAAGCATTTTTTTACAATCTATTCGGGCGAATAGGTTGTAAAAAATGCTTTTAAAAGGTAAAAAAAGGCTCTAACGATCACAGCTGTGGTGCACAATCGTCAGAGCCTTTTTTTTTACCTTTTAAAAGCAGGAAGTAATGACACCTGGGTGGGTGGGCGGAGCCTTGCACCGCCATCGCTACCTGTTCTCCGAACCCCCTGCCACAATCGCTACCAGATCGCCTGAACCGGGAGCATTTCACCCCTGTAAAGGGCCATAAATGCACAGGGACAGAAAAAGGGAGAGAGTGAGGACAAAGATATTTGTCACAAATGAAGGCAAATATACCTGTCCCAGGTACCAAAGGTGCTTTTTCAGGAGGCAACTGGACTTTCTTGTTTTTTCTTTTGAAGATGTTTCATCCAAGAAGCTTCTTCCGCTCTGACTGGATGGTGGGGAATGGAAGGATTTATATTCCTTGCAGACAGCTGGTCATTTGCATCCTTTTAGAGGGTCGTTGAGGCTACTTGGAGGTTTATCTGAGTCCTCAAGGTCACTTGAGTTAGTGTTTCTGGTTCCTGTTGTCTGCAGTTGTCCTCAGGGTCATCTTCAAAAGAAAAAACAAGGAAGTCCAGTTGCCTCTTAAAAAGGCACCTTTGGGACAACCATGACCTGGATGACTGATAATCTCTACAGACTTTTACCTGTCCCAGGATAATGTTGCAGGATCCAATCTGGGTCCATCACTGGGACCAGATAGTCATCCAAGCATTTGGACTCATGCTGGAGCCAATTCACAGGGAACTTCTCTCTACCAGAATCAGGGGTGGGTTCTAAAATTTTTTACTACTGGTTCTGTGGGCGTGGCTTATTTTGTGGACATGGCTTGATGGTCATGTGACAATTATTTAGGATTTAGCAGTGGTACTGGTCTACCAGGCTTTTAACTGCTTGCAGAGCTGTACCTATCTACCCATTTATTTTTGCAGGCACTGGTCTACCCATTTATTTTTGCAGGCACTGATCTACTCATGTATTTTTGCAGGCACCGGTCTACTCATTTGTTTTCTTTTAACACTGATCAGCTGTAGGGCGGCCCTTTGAAGCCCCGCGGCAAGAGTTTAAACAGTTTTTCTCCCTCTAACCAATCAGCTGGGACTCAGGAGGCAGCAATAGATTGGGGGTGGGGCTAAATAAAAGGTAAGAATAATGTGGGGTGTGTGTGGGGAGGCAGGGGGGTGGGGGGTGCAGAACCGGTTCAGTGTTGTCATATCGTCACCGCTATCGGCTCGGCGGAACCGGGCGGAACCCACCACTGACCGGAATCGTCCTTTGAGCTACTCTGTATGTTACCAGATTGCAAGAACATAAGCAAGTGGTCAGATGAGGAGACCCAAACTCATTGGTAGCTCCACATTGGAGTGAACAAGGACATACATTCTATTTCCTAGCTATTAAGATTGTTGGTTGAGCAGGTGCAAAAACAGCCAGGGAAATGATTGAAGCCTGGGACATGGGCCCTTTGTCAGTCAACAGCAGTGCTGATTTACCACCAGTTTATCAAATACTTCGGAGCCAAAGAAACAACAGTCAATGACTTAATAGTCGGCCATCAACACCCCAATCAACATCGTCATTAAAAAGCCACACACAACCAGGCACCACATAAATACAATGCATAGGATATCTCAAAGCACACATTCCAGTTGAGAGAAGTTCCCTGAGGATGGGCTCCAGCATGAATCCGAAAGCTCGGAAGATTAAACCCGTAATCCTGGTAACCAACCCAGATTGGATCCTCCAAAGATATTTTTCCTCTCTTGCAATTCTAAAGTTAGGAATTGGCCGCTAAAATTAAATACAAGGACATTCGGGATCAGTCACAAGTATCATCATCTCATTGGCCAGTTGTCACTGGACATTGCAATGTTGGAGAAGAATGAACGACTGAGGGAGCACCTTGTAACAATACAGTGAAGCTGTTGTGCCTTTTCTGACTGGTCTGTCATGTGATTCCCAAGAAGAGTTGCAGACGATGATGAGATGCTAAGTCTGCCTCCTGGCATCTCCAAACACCTTTGGTCACAGGTAGAAGCACTGCAGGACTTCCTTGTTGCCAGGGGAGGGATCCCTGGCATCCTTGTTGCCAGGGGAGGGATCCCTGCCAGGGGAGGAATCTTCCTATTCCTTGTTGCCAGGGGAGGGATCGAAAAATCTTAGCAACCAGTTCTCTGCCTGGTTGCTGGGTGGGCGTGGCCATGGGGGCATGGCCTAGTTGGCTTCCTGCACCACGACAAGGGGGGGCATTTTCACCCTCCCCAGGCTCCGGAGGCTTTTCTCGAGCCTCCAGGAGGGTGAAAACGGCCTCCCCTGGGCTCCGGAGGCCCTCCAGAGACTGGAAACAAGCCCATTTCCAGACTTCCAGTACTTCCTGTAGGCCCATTTTTCACCCTCCCAGAGCTTCTGCATGGGCCCTGCACTTACCTTGCATCCAAAACAGGCCACGTGGAGACTCCTGGGAGGGGGTGGGAAGGGTCAGCCAGTCCTTGAAACTACCGGTTTGGCGAACCAGATTAAAATTAACATCTGGTTTTCCCGAACCGGTCCGAACCTGATGAATCCCACCCCTGCTTGATGCTCACTGTTTGATCCAAGGACCAGGGCTCCTCAGGAATACAAGGTCAAGATGGCAGGCTTCAGTCTCTGAGTTGCATCTGCCAACTTGCTCTTTGGGATCACCCTGTGGTGCCCCTCTCAAGGGGGCTCTTCCTGGGTGCTGAAGTTCCCCGCTTTTGGGGTTCGAACTGCGTTTAATTTGCCCGTAATAATCCGATCTTCTGCACAGCATGAGGAACCAGAAGATCTGGGCTGTTTGTTTAATTCCAAAAGGAATGATGAGTTACTTACAAGCCATTAGGGCTTTTGCCAAAATCTTAATTCAAACCGCCTGGTTTTCCCATATTTCCCCAACAACTCATCACTTTTTATTGATTTGCCTTTGAAAGGGGTTTTGGCTTACTTAATGGGAAATCATCCCGTTCATTAATTCCTAGGAAAAAAGACAGAAACCATGGGGGGAGGGAAGCAAAACCCTGGACTTATGAAACCTAAGTGGTGGCTCTGGCTCTAAAAGTTACACACACACACACGCACGCACGCACGCGCGCACACACACACACACACACACACACACACACACACACACACACACACAATGGCAGGTTCAAAAAACATCTGTTAAGGTTATATATGGAAAGAAAACGATGGAAACCAAACCATTTCTGCTATCAGCTTGAAGACAGTATTCAAGATGTAAGTTTATTAACGATTTGCCCAGGCCTTTTCCAAGGGGAAAAAGAAAAAGGGGTTTTATATCAACAGTGGCAGATTTGATACAAAAACCTCAACTCTCAGGCCACTTGCTGTCAGGGTTCCAAGTAATACACCCATAACGAACAGAACTCCGAGGCAGGTAGATTCCTCAAAGAACAGCTTTATTGGATGTATCATATTGGCACAGGCGGGTAAAAACCGACTCTGAAGGTTCCTGCAGTTTTCACCTAATTAAAAGTAAACGTTTTCTTCCTTCTCCAAACAATCACTCACATGGTCCAATCAAGGTGCCGTCCGGTTGCCTGGTAACTTCACTCCTCCCCTCTCCAACCACCTGTGGGAATGTCCTTGGTTCCCAGGAGAACGTATTTTGTTTTGGCTAGAAAACCCCAGCTATGTCTATTCTCCCCTCCCGATCCCTCGGCTCCAGTGTGGTAACACTGAAGCATCCAAGATGGCCTTGGTCAGGTCAGCTTCAGGGTTGACACTTATTGCTTTGCTGAAATCCCATCTGAAGCAGGGGTGAAATCCAGCAGGTTCTGACAGGTTCTGGAGAATCAGTAGCAGAAATTTTAAGCAGTTCAGAGAACCAGCAAATACCACCTCTGGCTAGCCCCAGAGTGGGGTCGGAATAGAGATTTTGCAATATCCTTCCCCTGCCATGCCCACCAAGCCACGCCCAAAGAACCAGTAGTAAAAAAATTTGGATTTCACCACTGATCTGAAGCCTTCACTTACGTTAGCATGAGGAGCTCGGCCTTCCATTCCTTGTGGGAGAAGCCAGTTTTCCCTTCTGCTTTGCTATGGAAAAACCACAGGGAAGGGTCAGTTCCTTTATATTGAGGGGGGGAGACTTGCAACGGATGCAGGAAAAACTGCAGGAAGAAGTTAAAACAGACAATGGTTGCACCTGGGCAATTGAAGCCCCACCTTTTAGTGTGTGTGCTTTATTTGAAACAGATGAAAAGAAGGGAGAGGGTTGACTGCACCGTATCCAGCTTCCAGCTTCACTTTGTGCCCTCTGCAGACATCCCATCCCTGAAGGAAGGGCCTAAAGATGTCCCCGAGGCTGTGAGACTCCAACCTTGAAAGCACTTCATGTAAAAAATGGAACATTTTCTTTCTGATTCTTTTCAATCTGCTTTCGTCTTGTCTACATAGAAACTCAGAACGGGCAGCCGCCAGCAACTGAGCTAGATCAGAACAAAAGATCTGCATGCTGAAAGCAAACCCTACAGAGGCTAGATGCACAGTTATGCAGTCATTAGAACAGTACTTAGAAGCTGGTTGCAGCTTGGGTTGAGGGGCAAGAAAAGAGTCTAGGTGGTATAGCTCATGCGAAGAACACCTGAACAGCATGGCATTTGTAGAAAGTCAGCACCAGGGGTGGGTTCTACTTACCTTTACTACCGGTTCGCAATGGGATCGCGCGTGTGAGTGCTTTGCTTGTGCACGTGCCTCGCTTCTGCGCATGCGCAGATCGCCGATGATGACATCCGGGGCAGTGGGTGGAGCCTCCCACCGGTTTTACTACTGGTTCTTGCGAACCAGTCTGAACCGGGGGCAACCCACCAATGGTGAGTACCCACCCATCCTCCTAGAGAATGAAATATTTGGGGGAATATTAAAAAAGGCAGGATAGAATATTTCCCCTAAAAGAGAAATGGGGGAGAAAAAAATCTTAAAACCAGCCCCAGTCTCCCTGCCCCAAGCCGAAACTGAGCAATCAGCCAATGGAATGGCTTTGCCTTCATGAAATGTGGATGCTCCATCATCAAGAGCATCTCTTCAAACAGAGATTGGACAGTCATTTGTCTGGAATGTTATAGGGCCATGATGGCAAACCTATGACACGCATGCCAGAGGTGGCACGCAGAGACCTCTCTGCTGGCACGCGCGCCGTCGCCCCAGGTCAGATCTCCGTGGCGTTTCTTTCGTGAGCTTCTGTTTCCCTGCAAACGACGAAACAGAAGCTCACGAAAGAAAAAGATCTTACCACTTACTGCACTGCCAGCGTTGGGATGCCCCGCCGGCCAGCTGGTCTTCATGTCTCTGCTGTGCATGCACACATGTCTGTGCATGCACATGTGTGCGCATGTCCATGCATGTCCGCACATACATGCCTGTTTGCGCGCATGTGTACCAGTGGTGAAATGTAAAATTTGTTACTACCGGTTCTATGGGTGTGGCTTGGGGGGGTAATGTGACTGGGTGGGCATGGCCAACTTTTTTTTTTTTAACTTTTAAAAGCGTTTTTTTCTACAACCTCTTCAGAGGTTGTTAAAAAAATGCTTTTAAAAGGTTCTGACGATCCCAGCTGAGCTGCACGATTATCAGAGGCATTTTAAAAAAAAACTTTCAAAAGCGTTTTTTCTACAACCTCTTCGGCTGAGCTAGAGTTATAAACTAAGGAGTTGCAGCAGAGGTGGGATTCACTTACCTTCCCTACTGGTTTGCAAATGTGAGCGCTGCACATGCGCACGGGCTTCTGCACATGTGCAGTAGTTGCGCATTACATCCAGGCGGGTGGGCAGAGCCTCCCACCGTCGCCGCTACCAGTTCGCACGATCCGGACAGAAGCGGCTGAATCCCACCACTGGCTGTTGCAGGATATGTAGGAAAACAGGAAGAGGTTAATAAGTGAATAAATGATCCAGCCCCCCCACCCCACCCATCCCCACAGGAATGGCAGGATCACGAGCTGTTTGGGGAATAACATCCTGACCTAGCCCCAAAACTGGTAGATGCTTCAAGGAGAAACAAGACGGTGAGCTCTTGAGAACTGAGAAACTGCAGTAATGTAATTTGCCTGAGTGCCAAGGCAAAGGAAGTTCACCCGGTGCGATTGTAGCCTCTCAGAAGGAAGGATGTATTGATTTCCCCCCTCTCTAATGCCAGGATGTGGCTAGCCTCAGATGCCTTTTATCTGACCATTGTCATGGTTGTGTGTTTCTTCTTCCTCAAGGTTATTCCTCCTGCCCATTATGTGGGTTGATGCAGTAATTGGTTTAGGCAATTCGAGCAAAGATATCAATTTGTGTTCAGCAACGAGAAAGCAAAGTGCATACATTTTTAGTTCTGCGTTTACATGGAGACAATATCATCCAACTTTCCAAGGTTATATAGATCAGGGGTCCCCAACTCCTGGGCCTTGGACTGGCATGCCAGAAACCGGGCCAGGCAAACAAGAGAAGCCCCCTCTGTGGGATGCAGGTAGCATGTGAAACTACACACCGTCCGGTCCACGGAAAAATCTCTCTCCACAGAAGCGGTCCCTGGTGCCCAAAAAGTTAGGGGCCCCTGGTATAGAGAGCAGAAGAGGAGGTAATAAATGCAAGAACTCCTTGGAATAAACTAGCTGAAAAGGCTGCTAATTTTCATGCTCATTCTTGGAAAACCACCCCCAAACCACCCTCAAAATATGTGACAGAGACTCTGATCTGCAGACTCATTATGCACAGTCACTCAAGCTGTCGTCATTTCCCGACTTGACTACTGCAATGCTCTCTACATGGGGCTCCCCTTGAAGTGCACCCGGAAGCTCCAACTGGTCCAGAATGTGGCCGCGCGAGTAATTATGGGAGCAACATGGCGCTCACATGTAACACCTCTTCTACGCAAGCTGCACTGGCTTCCGGTGGCCTTCCGAGTGCGCTTCAAGGTGTTGGTTCTTACCTTTAAAGTGCTCCATGGCTTAGGACCTGAGTACTTACGAGACCACCTGCTGCAACCGATAACCTCCCACCAACCAATACGCTCTCGCAGAGTAGGCCTACTCATTGTACCATCATTAAAACAATGTCGTCTAGTAGTTCCAAGGGAGAGAGCCTTCTCTGTGGGGGCACCTACTCTTTGGAACAAAATACCCCCTGGAATACGAATAATCCCAGATCTTCGCACTTTCCGACGTGCCCTGAAGACCTTTCTGTTTCAACAAGCAGGGCTAGCATAAACATCTAAAGTCTATGCCAAGGTCTTAGCAGATACACCAAGTTGACTCAATTTATTATTTATTGTTTATAAAAAAAATATTATATGTATATGAAATCTTATTCTGTTCACCGCCCTGAGTCCTTCGGGAGAAGGGCGGTATAGAAATTCAAATAATAATAATAATAATAATAATAATAATAATAATAATAATAATAATAATAATAATAATAATAATAATATTTTGACAAAGCAGAGCAAAATGAGATGATGTTTGAAGAAGTGTTGACCAGAGTTGGGTTTCAGCAGGTTCTGACCAGTTCTGGAAATTTTGAGTAGTTCGGAGAACTGGTAATAAAATTTCTGACTGCCCCCCCCCATCTATTCTCTGCCTCCCAAGTCCCAGCTGATTGGGAGGAAATGGGGATTTTGCAGTAACCTTCCCTGGATTGGAGTGGGAATGGAGATTTTACAGTATCCTTCCCCTGCCACGCCTACCAAGCCACACCCACAGAACCGGTAGTAAAAAAATTTGAAACCCACCACTGGTTCACAGATACTGTACTTGTGATGTGTGACTTAACATAGTCTGGTAAATAATAATAAATAAATAATAAATAATAAAATAAAATAAAAGTAGGACAGAAGCATCTACTTCTGTCCTACTAACGCAGTACCATGGAGAGTGTCCTGACATACGGCATTCTTGCATAGTATGGGAGCAGCTCTGTAGTGGACAAAAAAGCTCTACAGAGAACCATTAAAACTGCCCAGAATATCATCGGGCTCCAGCTACCAACCCTGGATGACATCTTCGAATCTCGCTGTTTGAGGAAGTTGCATAACATTCTCAGAGACTCCTCCCATCCTGCTTACAATCTTTTGGGACTGTTGCCTTCTGGCAGAAGATACAGAACAATTTAAAACTCGGACCACACGTTTTCTGAATAGTTTTTATCCCAATTAAATCAGGAAGGCGAACTCATCTCAAGACAGCAACTCCAAAATTCTGGCATAAACATCGATTGATGGCCCTATACCCAAATACACTCAAGACACATAGCAGACAAAAAACAATATGGAATCTCGAATAATTTGAATGAATTGGACAAGATTTTACAAGGGCCAGAACAAAAGATGATAACCAAAATATATAACTATCTTCTTAGATATAAATTACTAGAAGAAACAGTAAAAGAAAACATGATAAGGTGGGCTAGGGACATAGGGCACAACATTCAATTGGCAAACTGGGAGAAATTGTGGAAACAAAATATTAAAATGACAAGAGCCACATCCTATAAAGAAAACCTTATAAAAATGTTTTACAGATGGCATTTAGCACCAGCCAGACTAGCCAAAATATACCCAAACGCCTCCCCACACTGTTGGAAGTGTAAAACAAAAAAGGGGACATATTACCATGCTTGGTGGAAATGTACAAAGGCCCAACAATATTGGCAAGACATAAAGGAAACTATTGAGGAAATAATAAATCAACAAGTAGAAAACACTCCAGAATTCTTTTTATTTGGAATGATAAAAACACAACACAACACAACACAACACAACACAACACAACACAACAAAGAGACAAAATACCTTATCATACATATTCTGACAGCAGCACGATTACTGTTCGCCCAAAATTGGAAATCAGATCAACTCCCAACCAAAGATAAAATAATCTCAAAGATAACAGAATGTGCCAAAATGGATAGATTGACGCTGGAACTCCAGGATAAGGAAGAAAGTGAATACTATCTTGTGTGGCACCGATGGTATCAATGGCTGGAAAGGAAAATCAGTACAAATCTAGATGACAGAAAATAGGGTGAAAAATTAAAAATAGGAAATGAATAAAGAGAAGATGCAAGACTATTTTTAATTTAAAACACTTGAACCAAGAACATATCACTTATTTACTAATTTACAAAGTAATATAATATATATCCTGATGATGACTAAAATATGTATGTAAAATGTGGTGTGGGTATGTAGGTGGTGGGATTTTGTTTGTCTTTGTATTGTCTTTATATTATTGTTTAAAATCCAATAAAAAATATTTTTTAAAGAAATGAATAGTTTTTATCCCAGAGCTATCATTGCACTCAACCATGAACCATTGGTGAACTGTTGGACAGCATTACTTGGTCTGTTGTGTGGATGTTTGGGTGGTTTAGGGTCGGGGAATTGTGGTGGGTGGGGGTGTGTTTGGGAATTGTTATGTGTGTTGGATCTGGTCTTTGGGTGTTAAGTGAATTTCGTTGTATGGATATACTGTGTATACACGTACAAAGACAATAAAGTTATTATTATTATTAAAATAATATTTTAATTTTATTTTATAGAACATAGAATAATAGAGTTGGAAAGGACCTCGGAGGTCTTCTAGTCCAACCCCCAGCTTGAGCAGGAGGCCCGACAAATGGTTGCCCAGTCTCGTTTTGAAAGCCTGCACTGATGGAGCAGCCACAACTTCTGAAGGCAACTTCTGTTCCACTGGTTGACTGCTCTCACCGTAAGGAAATGTCTCTTTAGTTTCTCTCCCTGATTAGTTTCCATCCATTGCTTCTTATCAGGTGCTTTGGAAAATAGTTTGACTCCCTCGTCTTTGTAGCAGCTCTTCAAATATTGGAACAGTGATATCATATCAATTATATATATATATATATATATATATATATATATATATATATATATATATATAATTATATCCAATATATTTGGATCCAGAGATGGTATTCAGCAAGCATGATGAGCCCAATTGGCAAAGGAAAGCTCAGAACCGTACGGGGTTGGAAACATGCAGAAGAGGTCTTCATTCTGCAGTGGATAGACAATGGCTAGGATGATGATGATGGTTAAATGTATTATATACCGTATTTTTCGGAGTATAAGATGCACCAGACTATAAAATGCACCTACCTTTTTTGGTGAGGAAAACAAGAAAAAGAAATCTGCCGCCCAGCAATTTTGCCTCATTGCAGCAAACAGCAAACAGCCTGCTTTACTTTCATTTTCGTTTTCAGCATAGCTTGATTAGCACAAGGAAAAAAAAAATCTCCAGTAAATTGCTCCAGCAATTTACCTCCTTGCAGCAAGCAGCAGAGCCCTGCACAAAACAGCTGAGAGCAAAACAGCTGTGAGCCGGGAGGCAGATCCAATCAACTCGTGCTAATTAGGCTGTGCTGAAGCTGAAAGGAGCTGCTTTTTCTTGCTGTTTGCTTGCAAGGAGGTAAACTGCTGGGAGGCAGAGGCCAAAGGGTGGGGGCCAGTGGGTGGGTGGGGCTACATTTGGTGTATAAGATGCACCTAAATTTTCACCCCTTTTAGGAGGGAAAAAAGTGCGTCTTATACTCCGAAAAATATGGTATGTATATGTATATAGATGTGTGTGTGTGTGTGCATGTGCATATGTATATGTTTTTGTGTATGTATATAATTAATTATACTTATATAATTAATATTGGAGGGGTATCAATACTGTACTTTTGGCTGTGTCTGTATGCCCACAAATTTGCAGCACATTTGTCCTATGAGAACCCAGCCAGTGCTGGGTTTCAAATATTTTTACTACCGGTTCTGTGGGGGTGGCTTGGTGGAGGTGGCTTGGTAGGGCGTGGCAGGGGAAGGATACTGTAAAATCCCCATTTCCTCCCGATCAGCTGGGACTTGGGAGGCAGAGAATAGATGGGGGCGGGGCCAGTCCGAATTTTTACTACCGGTTCTCTGAACTACTCAAAATTTCCGCTACTGGTTCTCCAGAACTGGTCAGAACCTGCTGAAACCCACCTCTGCTATGAACGGTGGAATCCAGAAGATTGGGTGCCATTTAGTTGTGTCCCCAACTTAGTTGACAGCAAATTGGGATTCTTTGGAGAAAAGTTGAGGGATACCTATATTTTTTGTCATATCTGTAGAGGATTTCTTTTCATCCTCTTCCCTCAATGTGTTTTATTACGCTCCTTAAAAGCTCTGAGTCCGAAAAACAGCCAAACAGAAGCTTGATAAGAATAAACCACAATTGGCTACTTCACTCTCCTTAGGAAATCAAGAGAATATTTCAGGCAGAGACCCAAATCTTCTTGTCTGATTCGTGGTATCTCAGGGTTTTTAAAACTCTCCTTGATAGCTACTGTAAAGATAAATGGATAAATTACCAGGAAATGCAGCCATTCTAATGTTTCTGCTGAGGGTTTTTTCCCCCAACTCTCTGGAGATTTGGTGGAAATTATTATTTTAGCTGAAGCATTTACATTTTGCCTTTTGCTTTTGTTTGTTTTTTTTCTTTCTCTCTCTCTTTCCAACTCTATACCTTCGGAGTGCATTAACACACAAATTTATATTCTGCAAGAAACAAAACAATCCAGCTGAAGTAGAAACAGCCTTTCAGAGTCCTATCTAATCTTCATGGGACTGAGATCACTGAGGGCAGATAATTTAGAATCAGGGGAGTCTCGGGCTAAATCTTCAATCAAGGTTAAATCTGACAATAGGACAATTTGTTTTTTTTTTTTACTATCCCTTTTTTCCTTTGACCCAGATTCCCCACACTCTGAAGCCAAGTTCACGCAACATGTTTCACTGCTGACAAGTCGTTTTCTCGGTTTGCCCAATACATTTGTCATACATTTGTGCATAACAGGGGCCCAATCAGGGAAGGAAAGACAGTGCAGATGGGTTATTTGTACTTACAATATAAGTATTACACAATACTTGTAATGTATTTTCATGCAAAGTTTAGGAGTAAAGTACAGAATCTCAGAAGCTGCATCTTGTGTCCTCTTGTCTTATGTTCATGCAGGTGGAGTCCTACAGACACGGATTAACAGAGTTGGAAGGGACCTTGGAGGTCATCTAGTCCAACCCCTCCCCCCAAGCAGGAGACCCTACACCATTTCTGACAAATGGCAGTCCAGTCTCTTCTTGAAAGCTCCAGTGATGAAGATCCCACAACTTCCGAAGGCACCTTCTGTTCCATGGGTTTATTGTTCTCACTGTCAGAAAATTTCTCCTTGTTTCTAGGTTGAATCTCTCCTTGATCAGTTTCCATCCATTATTCCTTGCCTGGCCTTCGGGTGCTTTGGAAAATAGCTTGACCCCCTCCTCTCTGTGGCAGCCCCTCAAATATTGGAAGACTGCTCTCATGTCTCCCCTGGTCCTTCTCTTCACTAGACTAGCCATGCCAAGTACTTGCAACCGTACATCGTATGGTTTAGCTTCCAGTCCCCTCATCATCCTGGTTGCTCTTCTCTGCACTTTTTCTACAGTCTCAACATCTTTTTTATAGTGTGGTGACCAAAACTGGATGCAGTATTTTAAGTGTGGTCTTACTAAGGCTTTATACAATGGTATGAGTACCTCACTTGATCTTGATTGCATCCCTCTGTTAATGCAACTTATGATTGTGTTGGCTTTTTTGGCTGCTGCCGTACACTACTGGCTCTTCCCAAGAGACTTTCCAGAGTCTCCACATAAAAAAAAAAATGTTGAGACTCTGGAAAGAGTGCAGAGAAGAGCAACCAAAATGATTAGGGGGCTGGAGGCTAAAACTTATGAAGAATGGTTTCAGGAATTGGGTTTCTCTAGTCTAGTGAAAAGAAGGGGGTACATGATAGTACTGTTCCAATATTTGAGGAGCTCCTACAAAGATCAGTGGCTCAACTTATTTTCCAAAGCATCAGAAAGCAAGACAAGAAACAATGGATGGAAACTAACCAAGGAGAGAAGCAACCTAGAACTAAGGAGAAATTTCCTAACAGTAACAGCAATCAACCAATGGAATAACTTGCCTTCAGAAGTTGTAGGTGCTCCATCACTGAAGGCTTTCAAAAAGATACTGGACATCCACTTGTCTGAAATGGTATAGTGTTGAGCAGGGGGCTAGACTAGAAGACCTCCAAGGTCCCTTCCAACTCCATTATTCTATGTTTTTCCTGAGTTTTATACAGCCCAGGTTGAGCTGCTGTCTTTGAGATAAGCTACCAATAATTCCTCTTTGATTTTTACCTGATTAGAACCAGGGTTGTTCTATTTCTTTCTTTCACAAGACTGAACCCTAAACTTTTCAAAGTGATGAGTTAGCATGAAAAGCCTGCCCAAGGTTGAAACTAACCAAGCTTAGCAAGTTGGTGAATGGAGATATACCTTAAATGTCTCTGATGAGTATGCTATACTAATGAGTACAGTAGTGGCCAAAATTGTGGAAACCTTTTGGGAAAAGTGTATTTTCTAAAACTAGCTAATAACACCACTTTTTTTTTAGTAGTGCCATAAAATTATATATCAATGGAAAGATAATTTAATCAAAAATGTAATGCAATAATTTTTGTGAAGAATTTGCTATGAGAATAGCAGTTACAGTATAAAGAAGAAAAGTGAAACACGTAGAAAAAACGAGATATACAAAAATGATCCCCATGTCAGTTAATCCTTAGTTGGGTACCCTTTAGCATGAATGACGGCCTTACAACGTCTTCCCATGGAGTGAACCAAGTCTTTGAGTTCTGCAGCTGTTACCATGTGAAACCAAGATTGAAGGATGGCTTCTATTAACTGGGTTTTATTGCTGGGTCGCTTTTGACTAACAAGTTTCTTTAGTCGGCTCCATAGATTTTCAATTGGGTTAAGATCTGGGCTATTCCCAGGCCATTCCAGCAGTGGAATAGGATTATCTTGAAACTCCACAAAAAAAAGTGGTGTTATTAGTGGTGCGATCCCATTGCGAACCAGTAGTAAAGGTAAGTAGAACCCACCCCTGGGTGAGGTCAATAGTAGACAGTCTAAGATTAAAGTTTTGGGGGTTTGGGGAAGTAACCACAGAGTCGGGTAGTGCATTCCAGGCATTGACCTCTCTGTTGCTGAAGTCGTATTTTCTGCAATCGAGTTTGGAGCTTGAGTTATATATCTAGTTTATATCTAGATATAAGTTTATATCTTATATAAGTGTATATCTAGTTTATATCTAGATATGAGTTTGTATCTATTGTTTGCTCGTGTATTATTGCAGTTGAAGTTGAAGAAGTCATTGACAGGTAGGATGCTGTGGCAGATAATTTTGTGTACTCCGCTTAGGTCAGACCGAAGGTGGTGTAATTGTCTAAGTTGTCTAAGGCCAAAATTTCAAGCCTGGTGGCAGAAGGTATTCTATTGCGATTAGAGGAGTGAAGGATTCTTCTTGTGGAATACATTCTTCTTTATACCTGGAAGCCATCTAAACTAAGGGCCTACGTGTTGGTGGTGTGAAAAAGAAGTGCAAATGTGAAGAGAGATGGAGAGCCTGGATTTATTTCCAGTTCAGTTTTTGGGCACCCTGTGCAGAACAGATGCACAGCTTCTATACATGCTTCCCATCACCTTCACAGCCTTTAACATCCCAAAATATCCCTCAAGACAGTGGCTACCTCAACCTCAGTATTAGCAGGACATGGGTTCGCTGACATTTTTTTAAAAAATGATTTTGTTAATGGAGCTGACCTTTAGTAAAACAGGGAAGCTGTGTTAAGGCTAAACTTGAAACCCAGCATACAGAAAAACTCTGATCTGTGGCATTATCTATACAGAGATGATGTCACAGGCCTCCCATATGCCCTCCTGGTGTTCTTCCAACCTAAAACAGATGATTGGCTACAGACCAATAGTTTGATTTAATGGACCTATCTGGCCACTTAAAAAGGCAAATGTAAACTGGCCTACTAGAGAGAATTTGGGAGAAGATTAACAGAGATGGTAGGATTGATTTTAACTCTTTGTCTTCTGGAAGGAAGGATCAAAAAGTCACTTTGACTGCCTAGTCGTGGTCACCACCTGGACTCCCATTCAAACTCCACTGCATATTATGGATACACCTATGCCTGGCTACATCTCCGATGGTAGACATTTGTGACTGTGTGCAAGACTTTTCAGATGAAAACCATTTTGTGAAAGTGCCATTTGTCCCCTCATGCTATCACTCAGCTGAACTCCTACTTCCTACAGCACTGCCTTAGGTCTAAGGATGTTTACCCATGTAGTAGGGCATTATTATTATTATTATTAATTATTATTATTATTGTTGTTGTTGTCATCATTGTCGTCATCATCATCTTTCCTATTGGTATCTTATGATTATATTAATTTGTTGTTTGTATGTACAGTGAGAGCTTATGCACCAGAGACAAATTTCTTCTGTCTAATCACACTTGGCCAATAAAGAATTCTCTTCTCTTCTCTTCTCTTCTCTTCTCTTCTCTTCTCTTCTCTTCTCTTCTCTTCTCTTCTCTTCTCTTCTCTTCTCTTCTCTTCTCTTCTTCCTCTCTCCACTCCACTCCACTCCAATGTTTTGTTCTGTCCTGTCCCATTCCCATCCCATCCCATCCCATCCCATCCCATCCTATCCCATATGTTTGCAATATTTCCCGTATACCTACCACCACCTTCAAAACATACTGGCTACCTGGTGTTGTGGTCCACCAGCAGCCTGCGGAACTGGCAGCAGAGTTGGACAGTGAGGAGGCTGGGGAGGACCATGGGCCAGTCCTGGAGGCTGGGGAAGGCCCAGACGAGGGCTCTGACGAGTCAGAGATGGGGCCAGGGCCATCTGTGAGTGATGTGCAGACTCCGGAGCCTCCAGAGGCAGACAGCAGAGAGGCAGAGAAACAGGAGGAGCCTGTTCCTAGTGCGCACATGCGCAGAGCTGCCAGAAGGCAAGAACAGCTAAAGCAAAAAAGACGACTCGGGAGTAAGGCCAGGAGATGATTGGCCCCTCCCATAAGGCTTAAAAGAGCAGCAACAGCTCTTGGGCTCTTTGTAGGAAAGCAACGTTGCTACATTTGTTTCTTGTTGGCGTGTCTTGTTTCTGAACTTTATAGGGCTTTGCCAAGAAAAGCTTTTGGCAGGGTGCCAAAGAAGACAAAGGTTTGTGATAAGGCCAAAGGACTTTTTCTGAAGGACTTCTTTTGGAATTAATTTGGACTAACCTGAGAATGAAGTATTTCTCAGCTGTCCTAATAAAATGTTTGTTTAAGGCTGATTGTGTCTGGTAATAACTAGACACAAAAAGAGCTGAAAGCAAAATAATAAAAAAATTCAAACGTTCCTTGTACCTTCAGGAAAGTAAAGCAAGTTTTGCTATCAAGAAAGAAAAAAAATAACCAAGAGAGATAATCTCACCTTACAACTGCTTGTCCTACAGTAGGCAAAAATGGGTTGACTGACAATAGGAGTGCTTTTGTAAGAAGCCAAATTCAACCCCAGACAATTTACTAGGATATCTGTAAAAGAACAAAAGGGATGGAAGCCATCTCTAATTGGGTAAAGCCAATTAGCAAACATTAAGGTGTCATTTGTCCTAAGAATTTAAGGCCCAAGAGGAGGGATTTTATTGAGTTGCCTGCAGGCCAGTGGTGGGTTGCCCCCAGTTCGGACCGGTTTGCAAGAACTGGTAGTAAAACCAGCAGGAGACCCCGCCCACTGCCCCGGATGTCATCATCGGCGATCTGCGCATGCGCAGAAGCGCAATCCCGTTGCAAACTGGTAGTAAAGGTAAGTAGAACCCACCCCTGCTGCAGGCTATTCTCTAACATGGAAACTTTTGCATAATGACACAAGCATATGCACATGGAAAACACACTCAGTTCCCCAGTCGGGAATCATCTGTTGGGAAATTATTGTCATTGCTCCGCTTTGTATGAAGATGAAGGGCCCAGCCTGTTCTTCTCTCTCCTGTTTTTAATTGCTGTCAGTTTGAGAGGGATATTTTTTAAATTAAATCCAGGTCCAAAGCTTACACTCATGACATCTGCTACGATCAAAAAACATTCCACATTGTTTAATAGACCCAGCAGAAGACATGGTCTTGTTTCATAACTCTGCGGCCACGGAATTGCTCCAAGCAAGAATCGGAGTTTTATCATCCATTGTAGAAAGGAGGTTGGCCGGAGGCAGAGGAAGAGAAAACCCACAGTGTTCAAGCAGAAATACTTTTGAGCAGAAGTGTTGGACAAAGAACCAAAGCTTGCAATTTTGAATCTGTGCTTGTGTTCACACATTGCTCTGATTATGGTTTTTGGGGGGATTTTTAACAATGGATCTTTATTTATTTATTTTTTGTACCAGAATGGCTGCTGGTTCCATCCTAAGCAAACCATCACCACACTATAAAAAAGATGTTGAGACTCTAGAAAGAGTGCAGAGAACAGCAACCAGGATGATGAAGGGACTGGAGGCTAAAACATACGATGAACGGTTGCAGGAACTGGGCCTGGCTAGTCTAGTGAAGAGAAGGACCAGGGGAGGCAGTCTTCCAATATTTGAGGGGCTGCCACAGAGAGGAGGGGGGTAAAGCTGTTTTCCAAAGCACCAGAACGCCAGACAAGGAATAAGGGATGGAAACTGATCAAGGAGAGATTCAACCTGGAAATAAGGAGGAATTTTCTGACAGTAAGAACAATCAACCAATGGAACAGAAGTTGCCTTCAGAAGTTGTGGGAGCTTCATCACTGGAGGCTTTCAAGAAGAGACTGGACAGCCACTTATCTGGAATGGTATAGGGTGGTTGGATTAGAAGACCTCCAAGGTCCCTTCCAAGTCTATTATTCTGTGTTCTAACATCTGATACAGATCCATAATTTATGCCATTTGCATGTTGATGTCATCATGAACATGTTGTCATTTCTTTCCTGTAGATACCCAAGAGAGCAGAGCATGTACCAGGCCTACTTGGCTATGCAGGGTTGACCCTTGGTCCTTCTTGCTACTAAGCGGTTTATCAGATAACTGAGTTATCAGATTTAGGAAACAACTCGAGGGATTGTTGTGTTCAGCGCCAAACGTTTGCTGCTTTTAACTTTGACCAACTGCCCTTCCCTTTCTCAATCCATTGACTGTGATCTCCATCATTCCTCAGGGAAGCAAGACCATTAAGAGATTATGGTCTGAGACAATGTTGGCAAACCTTTTTGGCACTGTGTGCTGGGAAGATGATCTTCTGGTTTCTGGCACGCATGCGCGAGTGAAGACCAGCTGGCAACTGCACACGCGGGCACTGGAAACCAGAAGTTCATCTTCCCAGCAGGTGCATGCACATCCGGTAGCTGCTGTTCCGGTTTCCGGCACTCCTACATGCATGAAGACCGGCTAGCTGGTGCACCAGAACCCAGAAGAGCAATGGGAGACGGCTTGCATGCCCGGAGAGATGGCTCTGTGTGCCACTTCCGACACGCGTGCCATAGGTTCATGGGTCTAAGAGAGTTGGAATCACTAGATCAGTGACTCCAACTGGGCCGCTAGGATGGAAGTTCAGCAGAAAATGCCAGTGAGCGAAGTCTACCTCTGACAAACAAATCAAGTGCTGAAATTTTTGTCTCTTTCCCTTTCCTGTGACTGTGGTTAGCTGCTCCCAAATTTTTTTTCCCTGCTGCTTCTTGCACTGGATACTTGGAAAGGGCAGCAAAAGAACTTGGGTGAGTATTTCCTTTGAAGAATTCTTTGGCTTCCTTTAGTTGATTCATGGAATAACGGCGTTGGAAGGGATCTTGAAGGTCTTCTAGTCCAGCAATCACCAACTGGTGCTCCGTGGACCACTGGTGGTCCATGAGAAAATTTTGGTGGTCCGCAGAAAAATTATTTGCATTTTTTTATATTGCACTAAATCAGGGGTTCTCAAACTACAGCCTCTGGGGCGGATACATGCAATGAACGTTTGTGTTGCTGCAGAGAGTCTCCCCCTTCGGGGTCTTTTTGTGTGGGTTAGCGGGGGGGCAGAAATTCTGACTTGGGGTCTGCTTCAGCCTCCTGGTGCGGGGCTTTGGGCGAAGGCTGGAGGGAAGAGCTGCTGGTGGCAAAGAGCCGAAGGGCCTTTGTTGTGACCCAGGCCCAAGTAGTTAGTATTAAATACAAACAGTTCGAAAACAAACAGACTTTATTAGAACAGCTGAGAATTAACTCATTCTCAGCGTAGTCCAAACTAAATGAAAGCAAAGTCCTCAAAACACCATTTCTCAGTTTATCACCGACCTTGAGATAATTAGACAAACTGCCAAAGGCTTTTCTTGGCAAACGTTCAGAAGCAGAAGATGCCGACAAGAAATGAATACAGTGAAACAAGAAGCAATTCTCTCAACGTTGTTTTCCGGCAAAGAACCCAAGAGCCATTCCTGGTCTTTTAAGCCTTATGGGAGGGGCCAATCATCTCTTGGTCGTCCTCTCTGCTTTAGCTGCTCTTGCCGTCTGGCAGCTCTTCTCATACGTGCACTAGGAACAGGCTCCTCCTATTCCTCTGCCTCTCTATTGTCAGTCTCTGGAGGCTCCGAAGTCTGCACATCACTCCCCGATGGCCCATCTCTGCCTCCGACGCAGAGCTCTCATCCGGGCCTTCCCCAGCCTCCAGGACTGGCCCATGTTCTTCCTCAGCCTCATCGCTGTCCGATTCCGCTGCCAGCTCCGCAGGCTGCTGGTGGACCACAACAGCCTTTTTCCAGTGGGACTGCATGATGACCTGGAACTGGCTGACATTGAGTTAGCCATACCCACCCAGTCACATGACCACCTAGCCACGCCCACCCAGCCAGTCATTAGGCAGAGCATATTAGTGGTCCGCGGGATTTAAAATTATGAATTTAGTGGTCCCTGAGTTCCGAAAGATTGGGGACCCCTGTTCTACTCCAACCCCCTGCATGAGCAGGAGTTCCTATTTCATTTCATTTCAGATAAATGGCTGTCCAGTCTCTTCTTAAAAGCCTCCAGTGATGGAGCAGCCACAACTTCTGAAGGCAACTCCTGTTCCACTGGTTGATTGCCCTCACAGTAAGGAAGTTTCTCTTTAGTTCTAGATTGTTCCTCTCCTTGGTTGATTTCCATTCATTGGTTCTTGTCTTGACTTCTGATTCTTTGGTTGTTTGCTTTGCACTGGCCTGGTGCTCATTGTTTTAAATGAACTCCCTGAACTTCATGCAAAGATTGTCTCCAGGTTTCATCTCCCCATGGCTGAGCTCACCGGAAGCACTTTAGGCTTGGGACAGTTTCTATCAGGAAGCAAACTTTGTCCCTTTCCACTCAATTCTGCCCATTGTCTCTTTTCTGAAGTCCAAAGAGAGCATCAACAAAGCATTGCCGAGAAGGAGAGAGGACATAAAAAGAAAAAGCAGAGAAACAAAAAAAAAAAACAAAGCAGAGAAACATGAACACTGAAGCAATTAAAAAGAATCTGCTTCCGATCAATCCAGCTCCTTCTCTGTGGCTTGACTCATCCCGGTGGTTAACCCAGATCCAAGCTCTAAATGCTTTTAAGAGGAACTTGGGTTTTTTTTAAAAGCTTTTTAAATTTTTATTTCTTATAAACATACCCAAATGTACAATCTCTTAGCCATTATTAATCATACATATTATCTTTTGATTTTCATATTTGTTCAGTCTTCCTCCTCAAATTTTAAAGTATACTCAGATTGCTCTTCTACCATTCCATGTCTTCCTTATTTCACAACAACCCTTCCTCTCCTTCTCACCTTCTTTCCCTTCCCTCCCTTCTTCTATTCTTTTCCACTTTCTTCTTTTCTCCTCTGCAGTGGTGAAATCCATTTTTTTTTACTACCGGTTCTGTGGGTGTGGTTTGGTGGCCATGGCAGGGGAAGGATACAAAATCTCCATTCCCATCCCACTCCAGGGGAAGGATACTGCAAAATCCCCATTCCTTCCCCACTCCAGGGAGAAAGATACTGCAAAATCCCCATTCCCTCCCCACTCCTGGGGGAAGGATATTGCAAAATCTCCATTCTCACCCCACTCTGGGGCCAGCCAGAGGTGGTATTTGCTAGTTCTCCGAACTACTCAAAATTTCCGCTACCGGTTCTTCACAACCTGTCAGAACCTGTTGAATTTCACCCCTGCTCCTCTCCTTTCCCTTCTCTCCTTCCCTTCCTTTCCCCCACTCCTCCCCTCTTCCTCCCTTTCTAACCTTCTCTCCTGCTCTTGTTTCCCCTCCCTTTCTTCCTCTCCTTTTCCCTTTCTTCTGTCCAAGAGGAACTTGGTTTGAGGGTGAAGTGCAAAGGAGCCATTCACATTCGCTCGGATTTCCGTAGCTCTCCTAAATTCATACTATCAACATTCAGATACTTAAAAGCTAGATGCTTAAGCACCGGAGCCCTGCAGAGATTGATAATGGGGATCGTGTAAAAGATTAATCTCTGATCTATAAAAGGAAAAAGGGGGCTGGAGAAAAAACATTCAATTCAGAAGAGAGCTGGAAGGGACCTTGGAGGTCTTCTAGTCCAGTGGTCCCCAACCTTTTTATCGCCGCGGACCAATCAGCCTTTGATAATTTTACCGTGGCCCGCTGAGCGCGCGCAGGGGTGGGGGCTTTGGGCCACACGTGCGTACCTGCGCGGGGCTCTCTTCCCTGGAGCCTTTGCGCACGGCCCAGGAGCTTTTGCGCACGGGCCAGGAGCTTTTGCGCACGGCCCAGGAGCCTTTGCGCTGCAGCGTTCATGTCCCCCGGCCGCTGCGCGGCCCGGTGCCAGGTACTCCACGGCCCGGCACCGGTCCGCGGACCAGGGGTTGGGGACCACTGTTCTAGTCCAACCCCCTGCTCAAACCCAATACCATTTCAGACAAGTGGCTGTCCAGTCTCTTCTTAAAAACCTCCAGTGATGAACTTTTTCAAGAGGCCACTGGACTTTCTGGTTTTTCTTCGAAGACGTTTCCCTTCTCATCCAAGAAGCTGCTTCAGCTCTGGAGATGAGATGGATGAGAAGCGAAACGTCTTTGAAGAAAAACCAGAAAGTCCAGTGGCCTCTTGAAAAAGCACCTTTACGACAACCAGGAGCTGGATGACTGAGAATCTCCATAGACCTCCAGAGATGAAACACCATTTCTGAAGGAAACTTCTGAAGGAAAACCATTTCATTGATTAATTGTTCTCACTGTTAGGAAGTTTCTCCTTAATTCTAGGTTGGTTCTCTCCTTGGTAAGTTTCCATCCATTCTTCCTTGTCCTGCCCTCTGGTGCTTTTGAGAATAAATTGACCCCCTTTTCTTTGTGGCTGTCCTTCAAATACTGGAATACTGCTATCATGTCACCCTAAAGGTAAAGGTAAAGGTTCCCCTCGCACATTCATGCTAGTCGTTCCCGACTCTAGGGGGGCGGGTACTCATCTCCGTTTCAAAGCCGAGGAGCCAGCGCTGTCTGAAGATGTCTCCGTGGTCATGTGGCCGGCATGACTCAACGCCAAAGGCGCACGGAATGCTGTGCCCTTCCTACCAAAGGTGGTCCCTATTTTTCTACTTGCATTTTTTACCTGTTTTCAAACTGCTAGGTTGGCAGAAGCTGGGACAAGTAACGGGAGCTCACCCCATTACGCGGCACTAGGGATTCGAACCACTGAACTGCTGACCTTTTGATCGACAAGCTCAGCGTCTTAGCCACTGAGCCACCACGTGTTTTCACTACTTGTTTTCTCTAGATTAGCCAAACCCAAATCCTGCAACCATTTGTCATTTAGTCTCCAGGCCTTTAATCATGCTAGTTGCTCTTCTCTGTGCTTTTTGCACCTTCTGGAGAAGGCTATGACTTCTGCCCAGAAATCTCCATCGAGGGAAATTAATGCCATACAGATTGTCCTTAAATATCTGCCCAGGGTTTGTGCTGCTCACGTGCAAGAACTGTTGGCTTTGAAGTCTATTTTTTAGAGGAGAAGCTGGATGTTCTTTTGTTGTCAAGTGAAACATGATAAGACATGAAACCAAGAGGTGGAACTGCAATGAATCACTACGGTTTTACAAGCAACAAATCACAGATTTCAAGAGGACAACTTTCTAGTGGACAACTTAAAAGGGTTTTTTTCCCCAGTCTCCTTCCATCTTTTGTGCAGCATCCCCAAAAGTCTCTGTGTGTGTGTGTTTGTGAGGAGGGTCAGTGGTGGGTTCCTCCCGGTTCAGCCCGATTCGGCCGAGCCGGTAGCGGTGACGATATGATGTCACCGAACCGGTTCTCTTTGTTTGGAAGCTGGGGCCCCTGCCCCCCCCACCCCCACGCATTCTTCTTACCTTTTATTTGGCCCCACCCCCAATCTATTTCTGCCTCCCGAGTCCCAGCTGATCGTCTAGAAGGAAAAAAACTGTTTAAACTCTTGTGGGCCTTAAAAGGGCCGCCCTACAGCTGATCAGTGTTAAAAGGCAGTGTGGTGGTAAACCAATGTGCTCAAAAAACAAATGGGTAGACTGGAACGCTCCAAGAACAAATGGATAGAGCAGTACAGCTCTGCAAGCAGTTAAAAGCCTGGTAGACCAGTACCTCTGCTAAATCCTAAAGAATTGTCACATGATCATCAAGCCATGCCCACAAAATAAGCCACGCCCACAGAACCGGTAGTAAAAAAATTTAGAACCCACCCCTGAGGAGGGTGTTACATAAGAAAGTCAAGGAAAGGCTGGGATACACATGAAAACCTAACTCTTGCAAATTGATGCTAAGTTAATATATTTATCTGAGTACTGAAGGAAAAAAAAGATGCCTCCAGCACGAATCCGATCTAAGATTCAACTCCATCTTCTCCAGTTGTTTGCATAATTCCAGCAGAGGAAGTCTTTCTGGAAGGAAACCCCCAAACCAGGGGTGAAATCTTCTTACCTTCCTTACCAGTTCGCTCACGTGTGTGGGAACCAGGAAGTAATGACACCGAGGCGGGTGGGCAGAGCTTTGCTCCACCATCGCTAACGGATCACCGAACCACCGGCCAAGATCACTACCGGATCGGGCGATCCAGTCCGATCCAGGAGCATTTCACCCTGCCCCTAACAGCTAGGACAATTAACCAGTGAAACAGCTTGCCTTTGGAAATCATGGGCGCTCCATCATTGGAGGTTTTTAAGAAGAGACTGGACAGTCACTTGTCTGAAATGGTATAGGTTCTCCTGCTTGAACAGGGGGCTGGATTAGAAGACCTCCAAGGTCCCTTCCAGCTCTGTTCTGTTCTGTTCTGTTCTGCTCTGCTCTGCTCTGCTCTGCTCTGCTCTGCTCTGCTCTGCTCTGCTCTGCTCTAGCATTATCTGTATTCTACACTTTGTTTTTGTCATCCGTCCCAACTTGTTGACTTAGAAAAGAAAGACTCACAGGTCCTTGTTTAGCCAAAGGTATACTTTACTAAAGCCAAGTAGTTACTGAACAAGCAAAGCTGGATCTGGAGTTTTCGTACCCAAAACATATGGTTAAGTTTCCCTTGTTCCCATCCACCTTCCTGGTTATTGAAGAGTGTCCCATTAGATGCTACAAATTGTTTGGGTAACAGTCCCTGTCTTTGCGGGCTGGATGGTTCTGCATTTGATTGCTTGACCTTGGAACGGTGCGTCTTATACTCCGAAAAATACGGGTAATCTCATCAGTGCCTTCTAGCAGGAAGGGGGAGTTACAGAAAGGAGGAGGAGGAGGAGGAGGAGGAGGAGGAGGAGGAGGAGGAGGAGGAGGAGGATCACTGTGGGGTCCTTGAGCTTGCTTGTTTCATTACCCAACTAGGTAACATCATCAGTGCTACTAAGGAGTGCTGTTTGCTGTCATTTTATATTCTGCTGTCTTGCCTGTCTGTGTGAGTGGGGGGCGGTCTTAGAGATTCTTTGGTTGGGCTGTTTGCTTGGCAGTTTATTAATTGGGGTATTGTTTACTTGATTGTTGGTCTAGAGCAGGGGTGTCAAACTTGATTTCATTGAGGGCCGCATCAGGGTTGTGTTTGACCTCGGGGTGGGGAGGGCGCAGTGGGTGTGGCCAAGGTGGGCACGGCCAACTCGACATCACTTGTGTTGGGGGGCACCTGTGGTGGCTAGAGCACTCTGCCAGTGAAAACGAGCTCCCAAGGATAGCCGAGACAAGCGTGTAGTGTTGGATGAGAAATATATACGTTATGATGGATAAATATGTATGTAAGTTGCATAAATAGGTACAGGTCTAGATTAATAGACAAGTATGTATAATTGTGTAGAAATATGATATAGATTGTTAGTATGATGTTATGTATAAATAATGTATAAGGTTAAAGAATTATATTATAATATTAACTTTAACATAATTTGTATTAGTTTAAATTGTTGAAAGATATTTATAACCAGTGATGTCATAACTATGTCTGTTCTGCCCTAGCTACAGACCCCAAAGAACGCAGCACACACAAACTCTATACAAAGTTTATTTTACTCAAATAACTTAAGTCTTTATCAACCAAAGGCTGTTAATAAACTGTCTTAACAGCCTACAAGAATTCTGAGCTAAGGGGACTTCCGGTCTGGCTTCCGTCGCCACCAGACGGTCCTCCGTGACCGCCAGCCCCGTTGCCTGTAAAGAGCCGCCTTTACATCTGAAAGGCGGCTCGAAAAACTCCATTTCCTGATGGAAATGTGAGTCAGAGCAGGCGAGGGCAGGTAGAGCCCTCTGCGAAGTCCCCAGAGTTTTTTTTTTTACTCTTGGGGACGAGCAGGTTGTGGCTCCCTATTTCCGCTCGCCGCTGCTCCGGGCTTCAGGAGAACTCTGCCTTTTTGCAGAGCCAGGCGCTGGGACCGGACCAACTAATAAAACTAACAGATGGTTTAGTTAAAGAGAGCGAGATCTGAACCTGGGACCCTAAATCGCAAGTATTTTTATTTTAATGATTTTACAAGTGTTTCTAACTGAAGGGAAAAAAAAGTTTAAAATGGTGACCGCTGAGGCTTGAGAAGAAAGCCGAAAGTGAAAGTCCTTCCATAATAAGCTACAAAGTAGCAAAATATACAGTGCCGGCTAGAATCTAGAAGGAAAATATCCATTTTAAGTTTCTTTCTTGGAGATTTGTATTTGATCTTGTTTGGGGAAAAGTTTTCTTTAAAAAAAAGAGCTTTTCTGTGTGGCAGGATGGTGTTGAAACTAATAAAGCCTGACAAACAAGCAGTGGGGGGGGTGCTCCCCCATTTACAATTATGTGAGCAAGTTCTGAGCTTACAGACTCAGCAGAATGATTTTAATTTAAAAGAATTTCTTCAGGAGGAAATGGCAAAATATCACGAGACTGTGAACCAGAAATTTGAAAAATTAAGGCAGGAAATTAAAGAAATGATACAACTAAAGTATGATAATCTGCAATGAAAGATTGTAACAGTGACTAATGCTTTTTCAGAAGTTGTTATAAAGATGGATACAAATATCAAATTATTAGAGTCTAAAATGGAGGAAGTTGATGATAAGATTTATAATTTGGACAATAAAATACAAAGAACTGAAAATGATTTGAGAAATATTCAGGACAATAGTTTAGAAGTAAAGTCTAAAAAGGAAGCTGGTCACGAGACTTACAATGCAGAAGATATAAAGCAAGGGATTGAAAAAGAAGTTGTAATGATGCAATACAGGCTCACAGAATTTGCGGTCAGAATGAGAGGGCTACAGGAAAATAATAGAGATGATCTAAGAAAAATATCTGCTCAAGTTTTGGCTGGGATTTTAAAGGTTCATCCTGAGGAGGTATCTTGTAAGATTGACAAGGCCTATAGAATAAATTCTTGGATTGCAAAGCAAAGGCAATTGCCTAGAGATGTGGTGATTTACTTCACAGATAAAGAAATAAGAAATGATATTGTGCAAAAATCTTTTAATTCTACTCCACAACTGTATGGAAGAAAGATCTGGATATATAAAGAATTGCCGCCTAAGATGTTAAAAGATAGAAAGAAATTTGGACTTTTGGTGACTGAGCTAAAAAAACAAAATATCTCATTCAGGTGGGACGTTCCAGTTGGTATAATATTGAGATATCAAGGAGAAAGATATCAGTTAAATACTGTTGAAAAAGCGGAAGAATTTTACTACAAGATTCTCAAAAAGCAAAATCAACAAGAGATAGAAATTCAAGATAAGCAGAAGGAGGTGGAAGTAATGAAGAAACAACAAGTTACAAAGGTCTCTACAGATGAGCCGCTTCTGGATTCTCCTTCAGAGGTCTCAGCAGGACTATTTAATACAAGAGAGGCGGCTTTGGATTCTAAGGTAATGACTTATCAAGTTACAAACCAGCATGGAAATCAATCAGTTGATATACAATTTATAGAACCAGAATGGAGATTTAAGCCACAAAAGCAAAACCAACAAGATCAAGTTATAGATCAGCATGAAAACCAAATAGTTGATATACAATTTACAGAAAGGAAATTAGGATGGAGATCCAACCCACAAAAAGTTAAGAAAAGAAGAAGCAGGTCTCACAAAAACAAAAACTTTTAAACTAAACAACAGTGTAATGCCAGTTATTTAAGAGATGATTGAATATATGAAAAGACAATCGGCAAAGTATTGGTTTATATTATCTTGAGGAGAGTGACAGACCTCTGCAGTGCTGTACTTTTGGGATGTGAAAAGGGCCTTAAACTGAATGGATTGGAACTATCTTTTTTTGGATTCTTTGATAAATATACTACGTTTATGTTGAGCCACAAGGCAAGAGTGTTATGGAATTGGGGCACGCAGATGATCTGGCTGTTACCCTATTACGGTTGTTGGAATTAATAATTTGGATAAAAGACACCTCTACAGACACTATATGGAATACAAATATAAAGTCACTCGGGTGGTTGTTGTTGTTGTTTTTTATGAAGATATTTGCTATTGATGGGGGCAGATGGTAATTGAAGATACCGAACATACTGTTGGAATTAGGATGTGATGTTACCCTAACATGGGTGATGGAGTTTACAATCCAGCTGAAAGACATTACAGAAGATATTATATGGATTACAAGCCTAAAGTCTTTTTAAGAGGATTTTATTTACATAAGGGAATATTCTTTAGTGGAGTGGGCAGAAGAATAAAGATATTAAGAATTATTAAGTATGGTAGTCTTGTAGGAAAGTGGGTGGAGACAGGTTAGTTTATTGATTGTTTAGTCTAAGAAAAGGGATATTATGTTTAGATATGAATATATGTAAAAGATTTGAGTTAAGAGATATAACGATGGGGGTGAAGGAAATGGGTAGACTATGAATTGAATAAATGCTAAATTAGGATTTATTATATAGCTTCATAGCGGAAGGTTGCTTTGAAATGTTATATTAATATACATAAAAGATTTGACTTAAGAGATATATGTATATATATGGGGGTAGAAAAAGGGTAGATTATGAGCAGAAATCGCTAAACTGGGAGATATAATAATATTATTATGCTAAATTAGGAGTTATTATATAATGTTATAGTAGAATGTCATTTTGAAATGTATAGTATAAGGGGGATATGATAATCTTATTAGAAAAAAAGGGTCAGCATATGGGGATGGAGTAACGGGATGGTAAAGTATTATATAATCTGTTATGAATTTGGGTTTTATTATGAAGAAGTCACAGGGGGAGGGGAGGGGGAGGGGGAGTTAGGGAGGAGGGGGGAAAAAGGGGGAAAAAAATTTGTATTTGAAAAACTTTTTCAATAAAAAAAAAAAGAATTCTGAGCTAAGGTAATCACAGTCTTACTAGAGTTGGCAGAAAGCCCAGAAGCAATTTTGCAGAGAATCCAGACGTGAAGGAGAGTGAACTAAAGTTGTTCTCTACAGCTTGTTGCAAGTGGCATTCCTTCTTAAATAGGCTAAGGGAGTGGCCAATTAGCCCCAAGCCTTACTCTCGAGGACACCTCCTCCTGAGGAGCCACTCCTGCCTTTTGGCAGCTCTGTGCACCCGTGCATTGGGAAGAGGCTCCTCCTCTTCATTCTCTTCACTTAAAGGAGCTTCTAGAGGTTCTGAAGGCCTTGGCTGAATCCCCGCCTCTGGCACCACATCTTTTCCAGCCTCCTCATTGTCCAACTCGAGCGCCAGCTGCACAGGCTGCTGGCGCAGCACCACACCAGCCTCCTCGTTGTCGGAATCAGCTACAATCTGCACAGGCCGCTGATGGGCCACAACAATGTCCAATGTTTTGAATGATTAATAAAATAATTAATAAAAAACTTTTTAAAAAGAAAAAAAAGAAGAAGAAAAAGAAAACGGGCTCCCAAGTTCCGTTATCGCTGGCAGAGGGACTGTGGGTTCGTCCTTCGCTGTTTCCAGGGTGGCCCCGTGAGCCAGATCTAAGCACTCGGTGTGCCGGATCTGGCCCCCGGGCCTTGAGTTTGACACCCCTGGTCTAGAGTTAATCTATGCTGATCTGGGTGCTGATTTACTGGCGCTTGGGACTTTTTGTTCCTTTTTGGGCTGGTTGATTGTCTCTTTTGCAGGGGTGAAATCCAATTCCTTTTACTACCGGTTCTGTAGATGTGGCTTGGTGGGTGTGGCAGGGGAAGGATACTGCAAAATCCCCATTCCCTCCCTACTCTGGAGCCAACCAGAGGTGGTATTTTCCAATTCTCTGAACTGCTCAAAATTTCCGCTGCTGGTTCTTCAGAACCTGTCAGAACCTGCTGGATTTCACCCCTTGTCTATAGATGTTGTTAATGTCTATGTATCTATTGATAGCTAATTTGTCAGAGTGCCAGGCTCTCTGGTATTTTTGGACTTGGCTGAGAATTCTTGGTGTTGAAGCCCACACATCGTCCAGCGCCCAAGGTTGAGAAACACTGAGTTAAAGGATTTTCATCGTGTCTTTTGATTGCCAGTTGGTGTTCATAGATTCATTCGGCCAGCCTTCCGCTTGTTTCTCCTACATAGCGGTTGTTGCAATCCTTACATTGTATGTTGTAGACAACTCCTGTTTCTTCTTTTGGGGTTGTTGGGTCTTTTGGTCCGCTTAGGATGTTTTGAAGTCTTTAGTTGGCTTCTGTGCTACACTATTCCATGTGGTTGTAGTAGTCTGTTGGTGGTTTCTGACATATTCTTGATGTAAAGGTAAAGGTTCCCCTCACACCTACGTGCTAGTTGTTCCCAACTCTATGGGGAGGTGCTCATCTCCATTTCTAAGCCAAGGAGCCAGCGCTGTCCAAAGATGTCTCCGTGGTCATGTGGCCGGCATGACTCAACGCCAAAGGCACATGGAACGCTGTTACCTTCCCACCAAAGGTGCTCCCTATTTTTCTACTTGCATTTTTTACCTGCTTTCGAACTGCTAGGTTGGCAGAAGCTGGAACAAGTAACGGGAGCTCACCCCATTACACGGCACTAGGGATTCAAACTGCTGAACTGCCAACCTTTCGATTGGCAAGCTCAGTGTCTTAGCCACTGAGCCACCACGTGCCCCATACATTCCCATACATTCTTGATGTATGACAGTGTAATTCTTTTTAGGGTTTGTGTTGGTTGTGCGGTATTGGGTTGATTGGTCAGGAGCTTTTTGATAAAGTTGCGGGGGTATCCATTTTGTTGGAGAGTGTCTGTGACTCAGCAGACCTTGGTCTGGATCAGAGGGGACATAGCACAATAGATGCGGCTCAATTAATGCACAGATTCTGAATGAGGTAGCTTCAACTCTTCCAGATATTTACTCTTCAAGAAAACATCCATGGCCTGAGTTAAATTCTGCAGCTGGGATCATCAGCTAACTATCCACCTGAAGTCTTTTCTTTTAAGTATGACAGATGAACAAATACATTTTTCTAACGATCTCATAAAGTCAAATTTCTGCAGCCCCCCAGGGCCAGGTGAAAAACGCCACTGATCCATCTTCCTCAGGCAAATATTTTTTTTCAAGCAGGCCTGGGCTCGTTGGAACCACGCTAGTCATTATCTCCCTAATTAACACGCACAGTGTGGGATAAAAACAAATCTCACTGCCTTGAACACCACTTCAAGTAGGTTTTTCTCTGATTAAGCGAAACTCCAGTGAGATGGACCGGCCATTCAGCCCCGTTTGGTTGAGGCAAATCCTTTTGGGTGTGCTTGAGCTTGGAAACAAGATAGATGAAGTTATTAAAGAGAGTATGCAGAGACAAGCAGAGATGTTAAAGTCATCCAGATGTTTGGGGGCTTTCCTGATCCACTCTTGACAGGTGGGAGCTCAGGGGGAGAGGAGGAAAGTACTAATGGAATGACGATTTTTGCTTTAATTGTCCTTTTCAGTCCATCAGTCAGGCTACGTGATGATTTTATGGCAGTATTGATAAATGGACTGCCGGTTGCTTCAGACACCACTGAAATTTATTTATTTTATTTATTTATTATTGAATTTCTATACCGCCCTACTCCCGAAGGACTCAGGGCGGTGCACAGCCATGAAATAAAACACATAGATATACAAAATTTAAAATCGAATAAAATGAATTAAATAAATTTGGCTGAATTAATACCCATAATTTAAGATACCCATATTTTAAAATACATTAAAAATTTAGAATTTACACTTAAAAGGGAGAAGATTTAGGCGAGGCCAGCTTGATGAAATAAAAGCGTCTTCAACTCGCGGCGGAAGGTGCGCAGATCCGGAATCCTCCGTATCTCTGGGGGGAGCTCATTCCAGATCGTCGGTGCCCCCACAGAGAAGGCTCTCCCCCTAGGGGCCGACAGCCGACATTGTTTGGCCGACGGCACCTGGAGGAGCCCCTCTCTGTGGGAGCGTACTGGTCGGTGGGAGGCTGTTGATGGTAGTTGGCGGTCCCGTAAGTAACCAGGTCCCAAGCTGGTTGAAATTGGTGGTCTTCCCAGGAAAATACAGGAGAAGAGCTGTTGTTGTGTTTGGGGTTGTTACTTTGGGGTCCTTCAGGCAGTTGGGAGTGACTTACCATATTTTTGGGCATATAAGACACATCCTTCCCCCCCCCCCAAAAGTGGGTGAAAATTAAGGTGCATTTTATAGACTGAATAAAGTCATTTTTGGGCTCCCAAGCCCTCTACGCATCATGTTTTCACTCTCCCAGGTCCCCAGAAGCACTCTGCAGTATGCTGCACAGCCTGCTTTTCCCAAAAATGGGCCCGTTTTTGGGTTTCCAAGGCCTCCATGCATTGCGTTTTCGGCCTCCCCAGCTTCCAGAAGCACTCTGCAGGCCAAAAACAGGTGCATTTTTGGTAAAAATGGCCTATTTTTGGCAAAAACAGGCCAAGTGGAGTACTGCAGAGTGCTTCTGGGTGCCTAGGAGGGCAAAAATCCAATGCACGGAGGCCAAAAACTATTTTTTTCTTGTTTTCCTCCTGTAAATTTAGGTGCTTCTTATAGTCCGAAAAATACGGTACTTCATTCTGCTCAAATCTCCCTGTCCCCCCCGCCCCCTCCTCCAGAAGACCCCTGTGCAATTGTTCTCTTTCATCCTCTGGGGATAAAACTGAATTCATGTACAAAATAGAGAAGAGGACACATCTCTATTCTTAATATATTTTGAGTAATGAAAAAAAACCCACAGAGTTGAGGAGGAGTAGAAGTGCTGCTTCTGTGTGGTGGCAACCCAAAAAAAAGCCAACACAATCCTAAATTGCATTAACAGGGATAGAATCAAGATCATGTGAAGGACTAATACCGCTCTACAAAGCCTTGGTAGGACCACACTTCGAATGCTTCATCCAGCTTTGGTCACCACGATATAAAAAAAGATATTGAGACCCTGGAAAGAGTGAGGAGGATTGTAACAGGGGTGGGCTCTACTTATCTTTACTACCGGTTTGCAATGGGGTTGCGTGCGCACGCTTGCTTTGCTCGTGCACGCGCGCACTCTTCTGTGCATGCGCAGAAGCGTTCTGATGACGTCGGGGTCGGTGGGCGGAGCCTCTCGCTGGTTTTACTACCGGTTCTACAGAACCAGTGCGAACCGGGGGCAACCCACCACTGGACTGTAAGCTGCCCAAGAGTTTCTTTATGGTAAGATGGGCAGTCAATAAATTCAATCAATCAATTAATCAATCAATCAATCAATCAATCTCTCCTCTCTTGATCACCGTGGTCCTCCAGAATATTTACCCATCTGTCTGGGTTAAGGTGGATTGTAATTAAGCCTCCCAGACGTCTCCTGTCTGGAAGTTCTAGCAATGAATGAATGAATGAATGAATGAATAAATGAATGAGTCATGTTAGGGTTAAGTTGTCTATTAAAGAAAGAATGAGCCGTGGTGGCGCAGTGGTTAGAGTGCAGTACTGCAGGTTACTTCTGCTGACTGACTGCTGCCAGCAGTTTGGCAGATCGAATCTCACCAGGCTCAAGGTTGACTCAGCCTTCCATCCTTCCGAGGTGGGTAAAATGAGGACCCAGATTGTTGGGGGCAAGAGGCTGACTCTGTAAACCACCTACAGAGGGCTGTAAAAGCACTGTGAAGCAGTATATAAGTGCTATCGCTAGTGCTAGTGCTATCTTTGATCTAGAAGATCAGGGAGATAATGGGAAGTTACCAGTGTTCCTCAGAATGGCTCAAATATTTAGTGGCTCCTGAGAAGGATTTGGAAACATCGAGACACAGAAAAGCTTCTACTCTGCTGGGTGCCGAACACCATCCTATCTTGTGCCAAGGGGCAAGTATAAAAGGCAGCCGATGGCTTTGCCCCTGTGATACAGGAGAGATAGAAACACGTCATCTTCCGCTGCCTATCCTATAGAGGCCTGAGGTCTAGGCTTAGTTTTCCCCGATCGATGGGTGCTCTCATGGAACTGATTACGGCCAGGGTCTATTCACGGATGATGGTCCCTGCATCACAGCTAATGTGGAAAGATTTTGTGCAGCTGCTTGTAAACTTCAACAGGCATGTTCTGACCATTGTTGTTGTTGTTAGTTGCGAAGCTGTGTCTGACCCATCGCAACCCCATGGACAACGTTCCTCCAGGCCTTCCTGTCTTCTACCATCCCCCAGAGTCCATTTAAGCTCATGCCGACTGCTTCAGTGACTCCATCCAGCCACCTCGTTCTCTGCCGTCCCCTTCTTCTTTTGTCCTCAATCGTTCCCAGCATTAGGCTCTTCTCCAGGGAGTCCTTCCTTCTCATTAGGTGGCCAAAGTATTTGAGTTTCCTCTTCAGGATCTGGCCGTCTAAAGAGCAGTCAGGGTTGATCTCCTCTAGGATTGACCATTGGATCGCCTTGCAGTCCAAAGGACTCGCAGGAGTTCTTCTCCAGCACCAGAGTTCAAAGGCCTCCATTCTTTGGCCTTCTCAGCCTTTCTTATGGTCCAACTTTCACAGCCATCCATTGCATCTGGGAAAACCATAGCCTTGACTATACGCGCTTTTGTTGGCAGGGTGATGTCTCTGCTTTTTAGTATGCTGTCTAGATTTGCCATAGCTTTCCTCCCCAGGAGCAAGCGTCTTTTAATTTCTAGTCCCCATCTGCGGTGATCTTGAAGCCCAGGAAAATAAAATATGGTTCTGACCATAGCACCAGTTAAATACAGTACATTAATTTGATGTTTGCTTTTCTTTTATGGACTGCATCAGTTTTAACCTTGTTATTTTCTTTTTAAACTTTGATAGAACCCATCCAATTCGGATTTTATTTTTATTGCTATTTGTATTTTGGTCGACAATTGGGTACACATGCCTGCTACTTTCAACCCATTTTAACTCTGCACGGATGGGCAAATTGGAGCCATCATTCTGATTGTTTTGACTGTTTCTATTGCCTTTACTGTCCATTTGTACTGGTCGATGACCATAATCATTAACTTTGGACTATCTTGTAAAGTTAAGTAGTTTTCTAGTTCTGCTGGTTTACCTCTGTGAAGTGACGAATAATTTCTGAAAGAAATTAGAGAGAAAGAAAGGGCGGCATTTGTGAGAGCAGGGTGTTCTTCCGAAATATTTCAAAGTAACGACAGTCAGCCCATTTACTGCATCTCTTGCCATAATCAAAAGCTTCAACGTGTGCAAATTCCTGTCAGCAGTCAGAAGTCTTAGCAAAAAGATGTCAGCATTTAGTATCAAAGATGGCTTTGATTTTCCTGCCCCTAACATGTATAAATTCTATGAAATCAACTGTGGCATACAATGTAGGCTGAATTTGTAAAAAAAAAAAAAACTCCATAGCTGTCAGATCTGCCCCAGTCTGATCCCTTAGGGAAGAAAAACCCTCGACTCCATGCGGTTGAAATGAAAGGCACTGTTACTAAGAGAGGCTTGTTGTAGTAAAATCAGATGGAATCTGAGGTTTTTTTTTTTTAATTTGATTTATATGCCGCCCTTCTCCGGAGACTCAGGGCGGCTTACAATGCGTTAAGCAATAGAGTTCCCATGCTAAAAGACAAAAACTATTCCCTACAGTTTTGTCCTCCCCCCACCCACTTTGACCAGTCCAAAGCCAGCCAATGTGATGTCACCTGGATGTTTCGGAACTCCAAGGCGTTTCAACTGGTAATTTTCCACACTCAGGCCTTGAAGATGCATTGGTATGAACCAGTCCCATGGTGATCTGCCTTTCCTCAGCTATCCTCCCCCCCTCCCAAATTCCCACACAAGAATGCATGCGAGTTTATTGCTGCCCATTTGGTTCTCCTTCATGCTTCCTCCCCGCCCAGCCTTTTGATGGCAGAACGCCAGCGCGGCGCCAAACCGAAGATGATGGATGTGTCAATCGGTTACTAGCCTCAGGGTGTCCAATTTTTACCAGGTGGGAAATGTAGATACCAGAACTTATTTAAAACCGGTTTATCAGCCAGTGCTATGACTGTGTGCTAGCCCGTACAGGTAGTCCTTGATTTACAACAATTCATTTAGTCATGGTGCAAAGTTACAATGGCATTGGAAAAAGTGACTTATGTAAGTTTTTCGCACTTACAACCATTGCAACAACCCCATGGTCATCTGACCCAAATTCAGACATTCAGGCAACTGGCTCGGATTTATGACGGTTGCTGTATTCCTGGGGTCACATGATTCCCTTTTGCAACCTTCTGACAAGCAAAGTCAATGGGGAAGCCAGATTACTCATTACAGATCAACAGAGTTGGAAGGGACCTTGTAGTCCCTTCCCTCATCTAGTCTAACCCCCCACCTAAGCAAGAAACCCTACACCATTTCTGACAGATGGCAGTCCAGTCTCTTCTTGAAAGCTTCCAGGGATGAAGCTCCCACAACTTCCGAAGGCAACTTCTGTTCCATGCGTTGATTGTTCTCACTGTCAGAAAATTTCTCCTTATTTCTAGATTGAATCTCTCCTTGGTCAGTTTTCACCCATTATTCCTTGTCTGGCGTTCAGCTGCCTTGGAGAATAGCTCGACCCCTCCTCTTTGTGGCAGCCCCTCAAATATTGGAAGACTGCTATCATATCAGAGGTGGGTTTCATCAGGTTCTGACCAGTTCTGGAGAACCGGTAGTGGAAATTTTGAGTAGTTTGGAGAACCGGTAGTAAAAATTCTGACTGGCCCCGCCCCCATCTATTCTCTGCCTCCCAAATCCCAGCTGATCAGGAGGAAATGGGGATTTTGCAGTATTTTTCCCCTACCATGCCAGTGGTGGGTTGCCCCCAGTTCGGACCGGTTCTATAGAACCAGTAGTAAAACCGGAGGGAGGCTCCGCCCACCGACCCCGACATCATCAGAATGCTTCTGTGCATGCACACGGCCCCCTTGTGAACTGATAGTAAAGGTAAGTAGAACCCACCCACCCCTGTGCCCCGCCCACCAAGCCATGCCCCGCCCACAAAGCCATGCCCACAGAACCAGTAGTAAAAAATTTTGAAACCCACCACTACTTCAGGTGCCTTGGAAAATAGCTTGACCCCTTCGTCTCTGTGATTCTAAATGATTTGCTTAACAAATGTCTCACTTAGCAACAGAAATTTGGGGCTCAACTGGGGTCATACATTGAGGACTACCTGTCTTGACTGCAAGCTCTTCCTTTGTCATAACCGATTTCAGTGCCCACCTTGCTGGGGGGTCACCCAAGCCTTTGCTTCAAAGAGCCTCATTTCCTTCGTGATAAGAGCAAACATCTGCCAACCCCAGGACTGAACAAGTCTTAGCAGCCCCAGAGATGGAGGTTTATCTGTTGAATGATGGCCTTTATTTAAGAGATCTCCCTGAGCACCTGGAGACTGAGAAGGACTTGGCTACGGAAGCAGGTGAAGATTGAAGAGAGGAGCTTTGATCTCTCCCACAGGTGCATGAAGGGGAGGAGGGAGAGGTGAGTCAGGGAGGAACTCCTCAAGAGCAGAATTTCCCAAACTTTGGAGACAAACTTTCAATGGGACGCATAGCGACAGCAACAGCACTTAGACTTATATACCGCATCACAGCCCTCTCAAAGCAGTTTACAGAGTCAACCGACCACCTGGCTCCTCATTTTTCCGACCTCAGAAGGTTGGAAGGCTGAGTCAACCCCAAATTGGTCAGGATTGAACTCCTGGCAGTGAGCTGGATTAGATTGCAATAATGCATCCTAACCACTGGGAAGGAAGGAAGGAAGGAAGGAAGGAAGGAAGGAAGGAAGGAAGGAAGGAAGGAAGGGAGGGAGGGAGGGAGGGAGGGAGGGAAAGGGGAAGGGAAGGAGAAGGAGAAGGAGAAGGAGAAGGAGAAGGAGAAGGAGAAGGAGAAGGAGAAGGAGAAGGAGAAGGAGAAGGAAGGGAAGGAAGGGAAGGGAAGGGAAGGGAAGGGAAGGGAAGGGAAGGGAAGGGAAGGGAAGGGAAGGGAAGGGAAGGGAAGGGAAGGGAAGGGAAGGGAAGAGAAGAGAAGGGAAAGGAAGGGGAAGGAGAAGGAGAAGGAGAAGGAAGGAAGGAAGGAAGGAAGGAAGGAAGGAAGGAAGGAAGGAAGGAAGGAAGGAAGGAAGGAAGGAAGGGCAATTAGCCCAAACACCACTCCACAGTGATTTACAGCCCTCTCTAACCAATTTACAGAGTCAGCCTATCGCCCCCAACAATCTGGGTCCTCATTTTACTGACCTCGGAAGATTGGAAGGCTGAGTCAACCTTGAGCCCATCAGGATTGAACTCCTGGCAGTCAGAAGAATTAGTCTGCAATACTGCCTTCTAACAGGAAGAAAGGAAGGAAGGAAGGAAGGAAGGAAGGAAAGAAGGAAGGAAGGAAGGAAGGAAAGAAGGAAGGAAGGAAGGAAGGAAGGAAGGAAGGAAGGAAGGAAGGAAGGAAGGAAGGAAGGAGGGAGGGAGAAAGGGAAGAGCAATAGCAATGGCATTTAGACTTATATACCGCCTTACAGTGCTTTACAGCCCTCTCTAAGCAATTTACAGAGTCAGCCTCTTGCCCCCAACAATCTTTGTCCTCATTTTACCAACCTCAGAAGGATGAAACCTTGAGCCGGTCAGGATTGAACTCCTGGCAGTGGGCAGTGAGTTAGGTTGCAAGTACTGCCTTCTAGTTTATTTTAAATTTTGTAGAAAATTTAAAGGTGGGCAAATCAATTAAGATCTGATTCAAATCACCATTGTGATTTGGTTTGAACAGCCAATTGCCTTTGATCAATAGGTGTGTAGAGAGGCATAAAAAAGCCCCTCAGATTTTTGGATCAATTTAAAGACACCTGGCTCAATTAAAGAATGCAATGGAAGCAGCAATTTGGATCAAATCACTTTAAATTAAAGCTTTGCAGAGCTCCGGTAAAGACAAACCACTTTTATAAGCACCAATTTGGTGACTCTTCCAGGGTGAATCTTTGAAACGAAGAGCTGAGCAGCTTCTCTTATAAAAGTGCTTGATTCCTTTTTTGGCTTAAAAAACCCCAAAGAAATTTAATAGAGTTGGAAGGGACCTTGGAGGTCTTCGAGTCCAACCTCCCACTTATGCAGGAGACTACGCACGTGAGGGTGAACCGATGGCACGTGTGCCACCAGTGGCATGCAGCGCCCTCTCTGTGGGCATGCAAGCCGTCGCCCCAGTTCAGTTTCGCCATGCCCGCGTGCTCGCCTCCCGCCAGCCATTTGGTCATCGGCTCTCTGTCATGCATGCATGAGGGAGTGGGGTGCATATGCACGCGCATTGCATTTGGGGGGTTTGGTCGTGCATGCGCTTGCTTGCTTTGGGTACTTGGTCTGGAAAACTTTAGCCATCACTGCCCTATGCCATTTCAGATAAATTTATTTATTTATTTTATTTTATTAAAATTTATATGCCGCCCTTTTCCCGAAGGACTCGGGGCGGCTCACAAGTATAAAATGACAATAAAAACAATATCACTAAATAGCATTAAAAGTCCAATTTAAAATCCCACAGTTAACTAAAAAATCCAACCAGATCAGGTGATTTGAGTAAAAAGCCAGGTCTTAAGATCTTTGCGGAAGGAACGGAGGTCAGGGGCTGTCTGGAGCTCGGTGGGTAATTCATTCCAGAGGGTCAGCGCGGCCATCGAGAACGCCCTCAATCTGGGGGCCACCAGCCGACATTGTCTGGCTGATGGCACCCGGAGGAGGGCAGCCCTATGTGACTGGGTGGTGGGAGGCCGGTAGGAGGTGGTCCCGCAAGTACCCTGGGCCCGTGCCATGTAGGGCTTTATAGGCGAGAGCCAGCACCTTGAAGCAGATCCAAAAAGCCACTGGCAGCCAGTGCAGCTTGCACAGGAGAGGTGTTACACAGGAGTAACGAGAAGCTCCCGTAACAACCCGCGTGGCTGCATTCTGGATCAGCTGGAGCCTCCGAATGCACCCCAAGGGCAGCCCCATGTAGAGGGCATTACAGTAATCCAAACGAGAGATAATGAGAGCTTGAGTGACTGTACGGAGGGCATCCCTGTCTAGGAAAGGGCGCAACTGGCGCACCAGGCGAACCTGTGCAAAAGCCCCCCTTGTTGTCACGGCCATCAGATGATCTACCAAGGACAGCTGGGAATCAAGGAGAATGCCAAAATTGCGAACCCTTTCAGAGGGAGTCAGCAACTCCCCTCCCATCTGCAGAGATGGGGATACTAGATCAGGGGATGCCAGTATCCACAGCCACTCAGTCTTGGAGGGGTTGAGTCTGAGCCTGTTCCGACCCATCCAGACCCGTACCGCCTCCAGGCACTGGGACATTACGGAAAGGGCATCCCTAGATTGGTTCGGGTGGAGATATAAAGCTGAGTATCATCAGTGTACTGATGATATCCCATCCCGAAACTCCAAATGATCTCACCCAGTGGCTTCATATTGATGTTAAAATGGTTGTCCAGTCTCTTTTTGAAAGCCTCCAGTGATGGAGCTCCCACAACTTCTGAAGGCAAGAAGCCCCACTGGTTTATTGTTCTCACCGTCAGGAAATTTCTCCATAGTTCTAGGTTGCTTCTCTCCTTGGTTAGTTTCCATCCATTGTTTCTTGTCTTGCCTTTTGATGCTTTGGAAAATAGTTTCATCCCCTTGTCTTTGTAGGAGCCCAAATATTGGAACACTGCTATCATGTCATGCACCAAGACAAATTCCTTGTGTGTCCAATTACACTTGGCCAATAAAAAAAATTCTATTCTATTCTATTCTATTCTATTCTATTCTATTCTATTCTATTCTATTCTATTCTATTCTATTCTTTTTATATAATTTTTATTAATATATTCTATACACCAATACACAAATAAAATATACAATCCTGCCACCATGGTATAATATGATTACATTGTCCATAAGTATAAAGTCATTCCTTTATACATACATATTTGCCATCATATATATACATCATCATATATCTATTCTATCCCACCTTTTCTGGACCCAATCGTACCATACTTTCCAACTGTTATAAAATTCTGAATCTTTTTTACCATTGATCAATCTAGTTAATCTATCTGATTCCGCACACTCATTAATTATATATATATATATATTTCCACTCCTGAGCATACGCTAATCTTACTGCAGTGATAATGTGAATCAACAAGAACCATATATCTGATTTAACATTCAAAGGTTTTGCCCCCAATAGGAAAATCTCAGGTCTTAATTCCAAATTAATCTGTGTAATTTCCAAAATCCATTGCCGTATTTTTTTCCAATATTTAACCGCCTGCGGGCAGGTCCACCATTGGTGAAAATAGGTTCCATTACTGTAACTGCACTTCCAACAGCAGGCAGATGTCCCGGGAAACATTTTAGCTAATATCGCCGGGGAGAGATGCCACCGGTAGACCATTTTATATATGTTTTCTTTATATGAGGAGGCCATGGTTAATTTCATATTTTTCAACCAAATCTGTTCCCATTGCTGGAAGTCAAGGGGATATCCATAATTTCGCCCCCATGCTATCATACAATCCTTCACTATATCGTGTCCTATCTGCAGAGACAATAAATATGCATAACATTTAGATAATATCCCTTTCCCTCCTTCTAATAAGATCTTATCCAATTCTTGTCTTTTACGGTAGATTCCTTCACTATATAAATCTTTTTTATACTTGGAGTGCACTTGAGAATAAAACCACTAGTCTATCTTATATCCTTGAAGAGTTAATAATTCTCGTGACTTCGGATTACCCTGAACATCCAAGAAACCTTCATACGTCAAGGTTTTCTCCCCTTTATACAATGTTGGGTAAATCTGAGCTTCCTGCGCCGAAATCCAACATGGAACTTTTGAATATACTCTTCTTCTAACCTTTGCCCAAGTGAACCCAAGCGCCCTACATAAATAGTGATCATCAAAGTGTCTAGGGCAGCCGGATGCTCCCGGCCATAGAAAATAGTGCCAGCCATGTTGAAGACCGGCTCCCTCAAATGTCAAAAGTCGTCTCTTTTGTAAGACCATCCATTCTTTCACCCAAATCAAGTTCGCTGCTTGGTGATAGAGCTCCCAATTTGGGAGTCCAAATCCTCCTCTATTTTTGGGTTCTTGTAACATTTTAAGTCTAATCCGCGTCCTCTTTCCCTGCCAGATAAATTTAGATATACTCCTATCCAAATTTGTAAAAAAAACTCTTTACTCAACTTTACCTTACTTATTCTATTCTATTCATGTCTCCCTTAGTCCTTCTTTCAATTAGACTCAGGGCACATTCTAAAAATCTGGTTGAAGGAGCAGGAATTCAGGCTGAGCTTGAATTAAGTGAGCAAATAAGGACTAACCTTGAATGAGTTCAGCTTTCCAAGGATTGATGAAACTCCATCCTGAAATTCTGATCAAATCTGACGATGTTCAGGCTGAATTTTGTATTTCGTTGTTGAGTGGTCCTGTTGTTTCAGATAGTGGAAGAAGGAAAATATTTTCAAATATGATGTTGAGACTCTAGAAAGAGTGCAGAGAAGGGCAACCAAGATGATTAGGGGACTGGAGGCTAAAACATACAAAGAACGGTTGCAGGAACTGGGCATGGCTAGTCTAGTGAAGAGAAGGACCAGGGGAGACATGATAGCAGTCTTCCAATATTTGAGGGGCTGCCACAGAGAGGAAGGGGTCAAGCTATTTTCCAAAGCACCAGAAGGCCAGAAGAAATAATGGATGGAAACTGAACAAGGAGAGATTCAACCTGAAAATAAGGAGAAATTTCCTGACAGTGAGAATGATCAACCAGTGGAAAGGAGCTTCATCACTTGAGACTTTCAAGAAGAGACTGGACTGCCATTTGTCAGAAATGGTGTAGGGTCTCCTGCTTGTGGGAGGGGGGGGGCGTTGGACTAGATGACCTACAAGGTCCCTTCCAATTCTATTCATCTGTAAAGAAAGAATGGAGGGAACACAGAATTCCAGGTCAGTGAGACAGATAACTGGGAAGGTAATAGAGCTGATCATAAAGTGATCAATACTCACTCCTTGAAAACATTGGATCAATGACCTGAAATCAGCATGGATTTGTCAAGAAGTCCTACTTGATTAAACTTGATTGTGTTTAAGAAAAACCCATCCCTAGTCTCATGTTAGATGTTATTCCTGATGATACCTGCATCATCACGGAGTTTGCAGAAGCCTGAATGCACGTATCCTTAACTGACAACATTTTGAGGTAGAGTAGACCAAGGAAGAGACTGCACAATAACTATCATAATTCCGCTTTGTTGTGTTGGGTTTAATAATAGAACCTTGAAACTGTGTCAGAGATTCTCTTCCTTCACTCTTAAATGAAAAAGAATTGAGGTGGGGCTGTCTGAACTCTTTCTTATTCCTCCCTTTCAGATCTAAGCTGGTGTTTACTTAATGGCTGTTGAATTCCTACTTCAAAGCTATCTCCATCCTCCTCTGCATTATCGCTGCATACAAGCCCAGTCTTACAATTTGATTCAGATGGAAACCTCATGACAGGCCAAGACAGGTAGCAAGATACGGGCAACTGCCTTTGAAAAAAAAAAAAGAAGAAGAAGAAGAAAACCAAACTTTACTACAGATCTGTTGCAAAAAATGAAAAAGCAGCTGAGAGATAGTCACACACACACACACACACACACACACACACACACTGTTGTGCAGCTGTTAAAACCTTATTGGTGGTGACGACGGAATGGAAGCACCGATTGTTCAGGGTTGTTATTCATTCTGTCACTGTGTGCGTATTTATGAAAAAATGTAGCAGAACTGGAGAATTTAAATTGATGGTAAGAATGCAATTCCTTATATCCTGGAAGGATTGCTACATATAATATCAAAAACAAGGTTCCCCTTTCTACAGTGGTGAAATCTAAAATTTGTGACTACCGGTTCTGTGGGCGTGGCTTGGTGGCGGGGGGGAGGTAATGTGACTGGGTAGGCGTGGCCATTAAAAAAAAACTTTTAAAACCATTTTTTCTACAATCTCTTCGGTGAAGAGGTTGTAAAAAAATGCTTTCAAAAGGCTCTGATGATCCCAGCTGAGTTGTCTGATCGGCAGAAGCTTTTTTTTTCTTTTAAATGCCTCTGACGATCAGGCAACTCAGCTTGGATCGTCAGAGGCATTTAAAAGAAAAAATGGGTTCTTTTCTTTTAAAAGCCTTTGATGATCCCAGCTGAGCCGCACGATCATCAGAGGCTATTTTTTTTAACTTTTAAAAGCATTTTTTCGGCCAGAGGTTGTAGAAAAAATGCTTTTAAAAGTAAAAAAAGAAGCCTCTGATGATTGTGCGGCTCAGCTGGGATCATCAAAGGCTTTTAAAAGAAAAGAACCCTCAGTTGGGCAATGGGGGGGGCTGTGCAGGGATTTTTGCTACCGGTTCTCCGAGCCACCCGCCTCCATCGCTACCGGATTGGGCAATCCAGTCCGAACCGGGAGCATTTCACCCCTGCCTTTCTATGATAAGATGATGCAGGTGGAAAGGTTTTGAGAGATCATATAATCGGTGTAGAATCTATAATATTTAAGAATAATAACAGAGTTGGAAGGGACCTTGGAGGTCTTTTAGTCCAACCCCCTGCTCAACCCAGATACCAGGGCTGTCAAACTCCCAGCCCACAGGCCGGATGCGTCACGTGCTGGCCACGCTCATGCCGGCTGTAGCGAAGAGAAAAAAAGTCCCAATACATCATGTGACACTGCTGGGACAACGTGAGTTTGACACCCCTCCCCTATACCATTCCGGAATAACAGAGTAAAAGAGTTGGAAGGGACCTTGGAGGTCTTCTAGTCCAACCTCATGCTCAAGCAGTAGACCCTATACCATTCCAGACAAGTGGCTGTCCAGTCTCTTCTTGAAAGCCTCCAGTGATGGAGCATCCATAACGTCTTAAAACAAGCTGTTCCACTGGTTAATTGTTCTCACCATAACGAAACTTCTGGTTGATGTCTGTTAATGCCAGGAAGTTTCTTAATATTTAGTCTGAATCTACTTCCCTATAGTTTCAGCCCTTTGATTCCGATGTTCCCCTCTGTTGAAAGAATGGACAAGTTCCACTTCTATTTGATAACGACCTGAAGATGTTCTCCTATTTCCCCAAATTCCTTCCCCTGCACTCACATGTCCATCACATGGTCCAATTAAAGCACCGTCCCAACTGGAGATGACAGTTCCAGTCCTCCAGGTGCAGGGCAAGATGTCCTTGACTCTGTGAGAAAGGAATGTTGTTATGACTATATATCACCCTGGTGTTGTGATCTAGGCTTCCTGAGTCATTAAAACACACGAGTAGTCCCAAAAACCTCTTTTATTGCAACAGCTGTGAATTACGTTCATTCACAGCTGAGTCCCAATTAGTTGCAAAAAGTCCTTCGGGATAATCACCAACCTTTATCTCCCTTGACACTCTGCCAAAGACCTATTTGGCAAAGCCACATGGATTCCAGAATCAAACAGAGATGCCGACTGGGAACAGAATTAACAACGTTGCTTTCCTGCTTTCTACCCATTTCTCATCCAGAGAAATATAATATTCTGACTTTTTAATATTTCCTAGAATATTTCATTCTTCTAGGAGAGGGGTGACTGCTAACATCCTACATCATTTAGCAAGATAAATTTTGAGTTCAGTTGTGGTCGTACGTTGAGGACTATCTGTATTGAGAAGCTGGATCAATGGGTAGAAACAAGGCAAATGAATTTCAACTGGACAAATTCAAACTTCTGATTTGGATAGGAAAAATCAAACCACACCCAGAATATTACATCCAGCTCTCAGCAGGCATTTTAGCAACGGCATTGACCTGATGGAAAGTCTCATGAGCTGAGCTACCCAGATGGGAGGAAAAATGTGCAAATATCAGATGGAGGGAATTGCGTTTGTTTAGCCTGGAGAAGACTGTAGGGAGACATGGTAGCTCTCTCCAAATATCTGAAGGGCTATTGACAGGCCAGAGTTGTTCAAGACTGTTCCCAAAAAGGAAAATAATAATGGATTTAGAACACTAGGACAGAGTGCCAGGAAGGAGATTTTGGCAGGACTCTATGAAGAATCTCCTAATGATAAAAGCTGTTCAGCAGTGAAACCGGCTGCCTTGGGAGAGGGTGGACTCTTCTTCCCCAGCGATGTTTCAAGACAGGATTACAGATTACAGTTTGGATTACAGATTAGGAAGGGAACTTGTAGTCCAACCCCCCGCCCAAGCAGACCCTACGCCATTTTTGACAAATGGCCATCCAGTCTCTTCTTGAAAGCTTCCAGTGATGAAGCTCCCACAACTTCCAAAGGCAACTTCTGTTCCATTGGTTGATTGTTCTCACTGTCAGAAAATTTCTCCTCATTTCCAGGTTGAATCTCTCCTTGTTCAGTTTCCATCCATTATTCCTTGTCTGGCCTTCAGGTGCTTTGGAAAATAGCTTGACCCCCTCCTCTCTGTGGAAGCCCCCCAAATATTGGAAGACTGCTATCCTGTCTCCCCTGCTCCTTCTCTTCTCTTCTCTTCTCTTCTCTTCTCTTCTCTTCTCTTCTCTTCTCTTCTCTTCTCTTCTCTTCTCTTCTCTCCTCTCCTCTCCTCTCCTCTCCTCTTCACTAGACTAGACTAGACTAGACTAGACTAGACTAGACTAGACTAGACTAGACTAGAATAGAATAGAATAGAATAGAATAGAATAGAATAGAATAGAATAGAATAGAATTCTTTATTGGCCAAGTGTGATTGGACACACAAGGAATTTGTCTTGGTGCATACGCTCTCAGTGTACATAAAAGAAAAGATTAGTTCATCAAGAATCATAAGGTACAACACTTAATGATAGTCATAGGGTACAAATAAGCAATCAGGAAACAATATCAATATAAATCGTAAGGATACAAGCAACAAAATTACAGTCATACAATCATAAGTGGAAGGAGGTGGGTGGTGGGAACGATGAGAAGATTAATACTAGTGCTTAGTAAATAGTTTGACAGTGTTGAGGGAATTATTTGTTTAGCAGAGTAATGGCGTTCAGAAAAAAACTGTCCTTGTGTCTAATTATTCTGGTGTGCAGTGCTCTATAATGTCGTTTTGAGGGTGGGAGTTGAAACAGTTTATGTCCAGGATGTGAGGGGTCTGTAGACAAGCCATGCCCAGTTCCTGCAACAGTTCATTCTATGTTTTAATCTCCAGTCCCCTAATCCTCTCGGTTGCTCTTCTCTGCACTCTTTCTAGAGTCTCAACATCTTTTTTTATAGTGTGGTGACCAAAACTGGATGCAGCATTCTAGGTGTGGTCTTTTGCCACTATCATACACTCCAGCGCTGGTCAAGAGGTTGGACTGGATGTCTTGAACATCATTTCCAATTCTTGTGTTCTGTGATTCAGATTCTGTAATAAATGCATTGTAGACCATTCTGCGAATCAACACGGATAAGGCCTTGAATTTTATTCCAAAAGGACATTGGGGTCTCTGCCAGCAGAACCAGTTTGGCATTCTAGTTTTATTATAGAATGCTGGACATATTAGCAGCAATAATTTGGCCAGGGAAAAGAGAAAAATGCAGGGCAGGGTTGTCTTAAGGTGTAGCTAAAAGTGGATTAAGTTCTGGTAACATCCAAGACAAGGAAGGATAGCAAGTTTGGAGACGGGGTTTAGGAGGAACTATGAGAATCTGGGATCAATTAAAGCATTGCTCCATATGAAGTTGCCAAGACAGAAAAATGACTTGGAGTCAAAAATGAAGATGGATGCAAAACCACTTAACTGCAATTCCTTTTTACAGGGGAAAGCAATACTGGAGCTGCTTGGATAGGTCTTGCATTTGGGGGTTTCTTTGGAAGATTTTTTTGCAATGGTTTTTGCTAATCGTTTAGAATGTAGAATGGGGGCAGGGGGGAATCTCTAGCCCAACTCTGCAGGAAGAAACAACAAACCTTATGTCCTGCTCACTGAGCCGAATCCAAAAAGAAAAAGAAAAAGAAAACTTTCTGTGTTTGAAGGCCAGCTCCAACGTTGACTATAAAATTTACAGATTACAGATTAACAGAGTTGGAAGGGACCTTGTATTGTAGGTCATCTAGTCCAACCCCCCATCCAAGCAGGAGACCCTACACCATTTCTGACAGATGGCAGTCCAGTCTCTTCTTGAAAGCTTCCAGTGATGAAGCTCCCACAACTTCTGAAGGCAACTTCTGTTCCATGGGTTGATTGCTCTCACTGAAAATTCTTCCTTATTTCCAGATTGAACCTCTCTTTGCATAGTTTCCATCTATGATTCCTTGTCTGGCCTTCAGGTGCTTTGGAAAATAGCTTGACCCCCTCAATAGCAGCCCCTCAAATATTGGAACACTGCTATCCTGTCTCCCCTGGTCCTTCTCTTCACTAGACTAGCTATGCCCAGTTCCTCAACCGTTCTTCGTATGTTTTAGTCTCCAGTCCCCTCATCATCCTGGTTGCTCTCCTCTGCACTTTTTCTACAGTCTCAACATCTTTTTTATAGTGTGGTGACCAAAACTGGATGCAGTACTCTAGGTGCGGTCTTACTAAGGCTTTATAGAGTGGTAATAGTACCTCCCTTGATGTTGATTGTATCCCTCTGTTAATGCAGTTTAGGATTGCATTGGCTTTTTTGGCTGCCACCGCACACTGCTGGCTCATATTTAGCTGGTTGTCCACTAAGACTCCAAGATTCCTCTCTCACAGTCACTGCTATTCAGCCTGGTTTCACCCAGTTTATACGTGTACTTTTGGTTTTTCTTGCCTAAGTGTAGGACTTTACTTTTCTATACATTGAATTTCATTTTGTTAGATAGGGCCCAGTGTTCAAGTCTGTCAACATCCATCTGGATCTTGAGCCAATCTTCTAGGGCGTTGGCTATTCCTGCCAGTTTAGTATCATCTGGAAATTTGGTAAGTTCCCCTTCTATCTAAGTCATTTATGAAGATATTGAAGAGTACTGGGCCTAAGACGGAACCTTGTGGTACCCCATTGCTTACTTCCCTCCATGTACTCATAGACCCATTAAGGACTACTTGTTGGTTATGGTCTGTCAGCCAGTTACATACCCCACAGGTCAGAACAGGGAAATCCACAACATATATTCACACGTTTATACACAGACATGCATGCTACCAAAGTACTGATGCTAGTATCCCAAACAAGCTAACATCCCCCTCTAGTGGAGATTTTGATTCAATTCTTGTTAAACTGTCTTTACTTGGCTTCTTTCTGGACAAACTGTTTTTTGGGGACGGGCGCTGGTGATGCCTGAGCAGTCCCTGCATAATCAGCAACCGACCCACAATTGACTGTGGAAAATGAATAATAGAAAAGAGTGGTAAAAATTCTCTGTGTGGATACAAGCTTGTATTGAGGATGGGGTAGCAAATGGTAGCATAAATGCTTCAGTTCCACTCTTGATAAAAGCTGAAACTTAAATTTTATATCTTTTTGGGGGGGGGCAATTGTAAAAAAAAAGGAAAGGAAAGGAAAAAAGGGAAGGGAAGGGAAGGGAAGGGAAGGGAAGGGAAGGGAAGGGAAGGGAAGGGAAGGGAAGGAAAGGAAAGGAAAGGAGAAAGAAAGACAGAAGGACAGAAGGACAGTAAGATAGAAAGAAAGACAGAAAGACAGAAAGACAGAAAGAAAGAAGACGAAGAAAAGACAGAAAGAAGAAAGAAAGAAAGAAAGAAAGAAAGAAAGAAAGAAAGACAGAAGGAAAGACAGAAAGACAGAAAGAAAGAAGACGAAGAAAAGACAGAAAGAAAGACAGAAAGACAGAAAGACAGAAAGAAAGAAGACAGAAGAAAAGACAGAAAGAAAGAAAGAAAGGCAGAAGGAAAGACAGAAAGAAAGAAGAAAGAGAGAGAGAGAGAGACAGACAGACAGAGAAAGTGAGAGCCAAGTATTCTTCAAAAGGGAAGATAAAAGGGTTTCTCCCAGCTTATTACATTTTTTATTCTGTTTTAATAAGCAAAGTTGCACATAAGCATCAGGGGTGGGTTCTACTTACTTCCGCTACCAGTTCGCAATGGAAGCACGTGCGTTTTTGCGCATGCGCAGATCGTTCATGATGACGTCTGGGTGGGTGGGTGGGTGGGTGGAGCCTCCCGCCGCCATTACTACCAGTTCGCAAGAACCGGACCAAACCGGGAGCAGCCCACCACTGATAAGCATGCACTCACTATTACAGAAAGATGTAAAGAAGACAGAATCATAGGGCTGGAAGGGACCTTGGAGGTCTTCTAGTCCAACCCCCTGCTTAGGCAGGAAGCCCTACACCACTTCAGACAAATGGTTATCCAACATCTTCTTAAAAACTTCCAGTGTTGGAGCACTCACAACTTCTGGAAGCAATTTTCTTCCGCTGATTTAATTGTTCTCACTGTCAGGAAATTTCTCCTTAGTTCTAGGTTGCTTCTCTCCCAGATTAGTTTCCACATATTGCTTCTTGTCCTGCTCTCAGGTGCTTTGGAGAATAGCTTGACCCCCTCCTCTCTGTGGCAGCCCCTCAAATATTATAAGACTGCTATCCTGTCTCCCCTGGTCCTTCTCTTCACTAGACTAGCCATGCCCAGTTCCTGCAACCGTTCTTCATATGTGCCCTGCTCTTTTTATATATGTTTCATCTATAACCACTTAAAAAGGGACAGTACATAACAAGTAACAGAGTTGTAAGGGACCTTAAAGGTCATCTAGTCCAACCCCCTGCTCACGCATGGTTTATGTGGCTGTGATTCCCATCCTGAGTTTTTTTTCACCCCCCTCCAAAGATGCTCTTAATCCAGCAATATAAAAATACTTAAAATATATAATAATAAAAAACAAAAGGAGGCAATAAATAAAATGTACCCCTGGAACGGTGAGGAAGAGTTGTCTAAGTTCCACAAATTGATGTAAATTCTTGAATGCGTCAAAGAAATGAAATAGTGGTGATCCAATTTTAGTCGCTTTCTATTGAGCAGGCAGAAAAGATGTTTTCCATTGCAAAAATTGCTTGGAGGTGGGAGATAATTCTAATGTAATCTCCTGGATCCCCTGCATAGATTACCCGTGACCATGTAGGACAAACAGAAAGGAAGCTAACCACCAGATTGCAAGAACACAAGAGAGCGGTCAGACAGATAGCAGATTAACAGAGTTGGAAGGGACCTTGTAGGTCATCTAGTCCAACCCCCCCACCCAAACAGGAAAATCATTTCTGAGAGATGGCAGTCTATTGAACAAGGACACACATACAATTGTGCAGCTACTAAGATTGTTGGACGAACAGGCACAAAAACAGCCAGGGAAGTGATTAAAGCCTGAGAAACACGCCCCTCGTCCAGAGGTGGGCGGCACATGAATTAACAACCGGTTCACCCCAGCACCGAAAATGTGAGTGTGTGTGCTTCTGCACATGCACTTTGCACTTGCGTAAGCTTGCACGCATGTGCACAGCTTAAAAAACATTGCTAAATAAATAAAGAGTCCCTCGGGAGTTGGGCGGCATAGAAATGCAACAAAATAAATAAATAATAAATAAATAAGATCTTCCGGTGGCTCCGCGAAACGCCGACAGAGCTCCTTTTAGGAGCTCCAGCCCCGTGACTCCGTATAGCCTCTAGAACAGCAAAAATCAGCCGTCTAGCGGCTTTAAAACTCTCCCCCAGGGAAAAGGGGGAGAGAAGAGCAGAAGGGTCTGGGTAGAGCTCCCCTAGACCCCCAGGCTTTTTTTTTTTAAGCCTGGGGCTTGCAGGGTGAAAGCTCCCTGAAAGTCCTTCAAAGCTCCGGAGCCGGGACGAGTCTGCTTAAAGCAGACCGAGGCATCGCGACCACACCAGCAAGCAACTAAAAGGATTATAAAGAAATTGGATTTTGGATTTTGGATTTTGGATGCTGGCAGAATTAGTCTAGGAGACTAAAAATGCAAGTATTGTACGTTAACTCCGCTTAAAAAAAAAAGATGGCGCCTTAGGGTGTGAAAATGAAACTTATAAGTGAAAGTCCTTGTTAACATCAGTAACATTGTTAAAGCTATCGGGTTATTCAAGAAAAAGATTTAAAGTGGAACTGGAATGGAAAAGACTGTCGTATTGATTTTAACTAACTTATATCTCTAATTTGCTTGGAAATAACTGGAGTTAATGACCTGATAGCTGAATTAATACAAACATAAAGAGACAATTGAAAAATGGCTGAAATTAAAGATGGATTATATGAGTCAGCAAACTTACAAGTAGTGACTGCGAAGGACTTAAAAGACTTTTTAAAATCTTTTACTGCTGAGATAAGACAGATAATTAAAAGGAACTATTCAAGATTTTAAATTGGGGAATAATAATGATTTGCTGGCTGGAGAAGAGGAAGAAATTAATCAGGACAATGCGCCTTTGGAGGATAGAAGAGACATTGCTGGGGCTAAAATGGAGGTTATTATATCGAAAACACAGGTTCTGGAAGAGGCTTCCGTTCAATTAACTGAGAAACAGCAAGAAGACTCTTTACTGCAGGTTGATAAATATTTTGACAAATTTTGGCTCTACAGACAGAATCAATATATAAGGAATGAACTGATGGATTACATATGCAGGAAGAGTCGAAATGGGGGCTTCAAATTAAAGGAAACAATCCCAAGAAGAGAACAAACTCCCAAGACATACCAACTACAATTTCAAACCCAAAAATTTTTGAAAATAAAAGCAGGGGGAGGAGCAATGCTGAAGAAGAAAGTATTATTGAAGAAGGACTGGAAAAAATATAGAAAGAAATAAGGACTGGTCATATTTTGGAGATTGTCTCATGATGTTAAAAGATTTAATTAAAGTTGGATAACTTTTGAATTTTATGGTAGTTTTAAAGTATTGAAGTTTAAAGGTAAAAAAAAAATATAAAAAGAAAGAAGGACTGGTCATATTTTGGAGATTGTCTTACGATGTTAAAAGATTTAATTAAAGTTGGATAACTTTTGAATTTTATGGTAGTTTTAAAGTATTGAAGTTTAAAGGTGGATAACTTAAAATTTAATGGATAACTCTTTGAAAGTCTTGAAATTTATATTTTGGAGAACGTTCTGCTAATGTATTAAGAGATTTTAAAATGTTTAAAATAAGATTATGGTTGTTTTTTTTTTACAAATGTGAAATGTGATAAGAGAATTTATAAAAGGAAGGTTGAAGTATAATTTTTAAAAGGGGAGTTAACAAGTGTGAGAGAGTTTTGAATTCTGTAATAGTTAGCATATTTTAGCTTATGTTTGTTAAATGCTATATCCTGTTTTTGCTCTGGGAAGTCGGGGGGGGGAATTGGGGAGGGGGGGTTGGGTGGGGATAAAATGATGTATGATAATTGATTGTGTAATGTTTGGTTGTTTGAATATAAAAAATAAAAAACTTTTGTTTCAAAAAATAATAATAATAATAAATAAATAAATAGGATGGCATAGTGCCGGGGCAGATGGGAAGGGGCGGGGGCGGGGGCCCACCCTCAGGTCACAACTACTGATTCGACTGAACCGTTCTGAACCAGTAGCAGCCCACCACTGCAGGGGTAGGTTCTACTTACCTTTACTACTGGTTCGCATCGTAAGCGTGCGCTCTTCTGCGCATGTACAGATCACCTATGATGACGTCTGGATCAGTGGGCGGAGCCTCCCACCAGTTTTACTACCGGTTCTTGCGAACCGGTCCGAACCGGGGGCAACCCACCACTGCACCACTGCCCTTGTCAGTCAACAGGATTGCTGATTTACCACCAGTTTATAGGGTACTTAGGAGCCGAGGACTTGGCGGTATAAGGAGCAAAAGCCAATCACTGGCCATCAACACACCAATCAACCAATAGGAAGGCACCACATAAATGCTACTTATAGAATAGTCCAAAGCACATAAACTGGTAAAGAAAGTTTCCTGAGAATGGGCTCCAGCATGAGTCCGAAAGCTCTGGTTCTGGTGACACACTGAGATTGGATCCTGCAGAAAAGATGCTGAATTTTGATAATTTTAACAGAAAAAGCACGCATGAGAAAGCTCATCACCCTTGACAAGCCCTTATTTACTTTACAAGCACTAGAGGGTAGCACAGCCTCAGCCTAACTTTCACGGCAAACCAAAAGAAACATAGAACTACCACAATGCTCCTCAAAATCCTGGCACAAATCCAGAAGGATTCCCCCCCCCCTTTTCTATTTCAGCACAAGGGTGTGGAGACATAAAAATTTATGTTTGCCTCTTCTCAAATTAATTACCAGCAGGGATAATTAATTATCGAGGGGAACACAAGCCTCTCCATGGAGGAGGGAGCAAGATATGCATTGCAATATTGTAAGGTGAACTCCACTCGCCTTGTCTGCATTGCAACACTGCACAGAAATACTCAAGAGTTTGTCGCAGAGTTTGCATCAGGATGGAAGATCCATCATTCTGACAAAAAGCTTGGCCTGCTGAAGACACCTTTGTTGAGAAATCAGTGGTAGGTTCTCATGGTAATAGTAGATCCCACCAGAGCCTGAGGGGGAAACAAACCCCACATTGAAAATATTTTTGTGGGACCTTAATTGGGTTTGTCTCTTATGCCAGGTAAAGTTTAGATCCTGCAAGGTTACAGATTAACAGAGTTGGAAGGGACTTTGTAGGTCATCTAGTCCAGTGGTCACCAACTGGTGGTCCGTGGACTACCAGTGGTCCATGAGAAAATTTTGGTGGTCCACAGAAAAATTATTTGCATTTTTTATATTGCACTAAATCAGGGGTCCTCAAACTATACCCCCCAGGACAGATACGTGCAATTAACATTTGTGTTGCTGCAGAGAGTCTCCCCCTTCGGGGTCTTTTTGTGTGGGTCAGAGGGGGGCAGAAATTCTGACTCGTGGTCTGTTTTGGCCTCCTGGTATGGAGCTTTGGTCGAAGGCTGCAGGAAAGTGCCACTGGTGGCGAAGAGCCGGAGGACCTTGTTCCAGTGGGACTGCATCATGGCCTGGAACTGGCTGACCATCTCAGTCCGCTGAGCCTCCAGGCACCGGTACCTGGCCTTGCACTCCTGCAGGTCTTCCCTCTGCTTGGAAAGCCTATGCTCCTAGTCCTCAGTGAGTTGCTTCTACTGAGCCTCCTTCTCGGCCGGATCCAATTTGAACTGAGCTGTTTTACAGACTCTTTCTCATGGTGGCTGCTTAGATCCAACAACTGCTTCCTGTTGGGGCCCTAAGGAGCCTGGGTGGGCAGGCGAGGAGTGACTGGGGGGGTGAGTAGAGGCTGGCGAGGCGCCCCTCGATACGAGTGACATCGAGTTGTCCATACCCACCCGCTCACATGACCACCTAGCCACGCACCCCGAGCTGGTCATTAGGCAGATCATATTAGTGGTCCGCGAGATTTAAAATTATGAATTTAGTGGTCCCTGAGGTCCGAAATGTTGGTGACCCCTAATCTAGTCCAACCCCCCTCCCAAACAGGAGATCCTACACCATTTCTGACAGTCCATTTCTGATAGCAGTCCAGTCTCTGCTTGAAAGCCTCCAGTGATGAAGCTCCCATAACTTCTGAAGGCAACTTCTGTTCCATTGGTTGATTGTTCTCACTGTCAGAAAATTCCTCCTTATTTCCAGGTTGAACCTGTCCTTGTTCAGTTTCCATCCATTATTCCTTGTCTGGCCTTTGGGTGCCTTAGAAAATAGCTTGACCCCCCTCCTCTCTGTGGCAGCTCCTCAAATATTAGAAGACTGCTATCCTGTCTCCCCTGGTCCTTTTCTTCACTAGACTAGCCAGGCCCAGTTCCTGCAACCGTTCTTCATATGTTTTAGTCTCCAGTCGCTAAAGGTGTCAGGGTTCTAAGTAATACATCCATAGCAAACAAAACTTCGAGGCAAGTAGATTCCTCAAAGAATAGTTTTATTGGATATACCATATTGACACAGTACTGGTGAAAACCAACTCTAACTGTTCCCGTGGTTTTCACCTAATTAAAAGTTTTCCCTCGACCCCAAACAATCAGTCACATGGTCCAATCAAGGTACCGTCTGATTGCCTGTTGACATCACTCCTCCTTCCTCTGACCAGGTGTGAGAATGTCCTTGGTTCCAAGAGAAAGTATTTTATTTTGGCTACAGAACCCCAGCTCTCTCTAATGCCACCCCCTCCCTATCCCTCAGCTCCAGTGGGGCAACACTGAAGCTCCAAGATGGCTTTGCTCATGGCATCTTCATGGTTGACCCAAGGTTTGGTACAGTCCAAGAACTCAGTTTAGTCAACTGAAATTAAGAAAAGGCACTGGCCATTGTTGATATCCGCTCTGTTGCCATGTTATGTGTGTAGGTAATGTGTGAAGGGGCTTGTTTGAATGGGTTTTCGTGGCTTTTGATGGAGGCTTGTCTAGTTCAATGTTATTGTGAAAGACTCGTCTGTTTATCCCAAAGGTGCTTTTTCAAAAGACAACTGGACTTTGTTTTTCCTTGAAGATGTTTCATTTCTCATCCAAGAAGCTTCTTCAGTTCTGACTGAATGGCAGAGGATGGAAGGATTTATATTCCTTGCAGTCATCTGGTCATTAGTGCTCTTTCTGAGAGTCGTTGAGGCCACTTGGGGATTTACTTGTGCCCTCAGAGTCACTTGAATAGTGGAAAATGGGTGGAACCTTCTTGGAAATGTTGAAAGGATGTGTTGTAAACAGGAGACATAGGTGGTTTGAAAGAGGGGTCAAAGAGGCCATCTACATTAAAATTGAACAGCCCTCTCAAGCAGGAGAACCTATATCATCTCAGACAAGAGACTGTCCAGTCTCCTCTTAAAAACCTCCAGTGATGGAATGCCCGTTGTTATGTATTGAATATATCAGGGGTGAAATTCAGCAGGTTCTGAATGGTTCTGGAGAACCAGTAGCGGAAATTTTGAGCAGTTCGGAGAACCGGCAAATACCTCCTCTGGCTGGTCCCAGAGTGAGGTGACAATGGAGATTTTGCAATATCCTCCCACCCCCCCCCAGAGTGGGGAGGGAATGGGAATTTTGTAAAATCCTTCCCCCATGAGTGGGGAGGGAATGGGAATTTTGTAGTATCCTTCCCCCAGGAGTTGGGAGGTGTCAAGTATTTGCAAGCCATTGGCACATATATCATACAGACACTAGTGGAGGCAGGAAGTGCCCCCACCCCTATGTGGAGAGGAGGGGCTTACACTGAGTATAAAACCCCCTCTAACCTTTCCACCACGCTCTCTTTTACGTTTGTTCTCCATGAGACATGATCTTTGATAGGGGTAGTCACACACGCTGTGTGCCCCCTATCCTAATGGATATTAAGACAGCCTTTGTATATAGTTAATATGTTTTGTTATATGAATAAATACATTTATCACATTTATTCATGCATCTGCCTTTGGACTCTTCTATGCTCCTGGGTGTTTTCTACGATCCCAATTTCCACAGAATGGTAGCAGAGGATGGTTGCAGAACTCCACTCCAGGAGCTGTTGAAAAGGCGAGATGCCCTCCAAAATAACCTGTGAGAGAAGCTCCCCTGTTGTGACCAGAGGCCTTCAACGGAGGAGAACTTCACAGCAGCCCCAGACTGAATCAACGATGGAAAACATTGAAGGGGGTTTCCATCCTGCTACACCCTGGCAGCCAGAGGCCACCCAGATGCAGCAAGAGATCCCAGGGGCCGAGCCAAGCGATGCTGGAGAAGACTTCTTCAGCACTGACGAAGAGGGGGCAGAAGGACCAGATGAAAGCCTGGACAGGCAAGTGGCTGAGATGTCAGAAGAGGAGTGCAGAGCAGCGCTCGCCTGCCTCCTGAAGACAAGGGCAGCAGCCAGAGAGAGGCCTGAGGAGGCAGCACCAGAGATGCCTGCCATCCCGGTAAGGACTGGGTTAGTCCTTTTGTAGTTTGAAGCAACTGGGCACGTGCAGGAAATGGAGCATGCTCCAAAGCCTTTTCTTGTTGGAGCTCCGATCTCCCCTGCCTGATCTCTCCAAGATGGCGCCTGCCGCCAGAGAGACTGCCCCCCCACCCAGTTTCCCGCCAAACAAAATGGCCGCCAGGCCACTTCCGGAGGCAACTTCCTCCAAGATGGCTGCTCCCCTGGGCACTTTGCCAGAACCACGAGCCAGGCCCTCACCAGCTCCACAGCCCAGGCCTACAACGCCAGCCAGTCAGTTCAGCCTTCCAGCGGCCCAGAGGACCACTCCGAGCCCACAAGGCCCTTGCCAGGCCCCGCCTGCCATGGCAAACATCAAAGAGGCCATAGAGGCCCTGGTCGCTGCCCTGCAACTTATGGAGCAACCACCCACTGGCCCCCCCGAGGCCCCAGACCCAGCTGCCCACTTAAGGAGGGCCCCAAATCCAACCTCCCACCCCCGGAGGAACCCAGATGGACCTGCAGCCTCCCACCCCCCACTGCAGAGGCGCTCACCATTCACTGAATGCTCCAGGGAGGCCCAGGCTGAGGCCTCCGCACCTTTCCGGCCCTGCTGGGATGACCCGGAGCTGCAATCCTGCTCCTCTGATGGAGAAGAGGAGATCCAGAGACATTTCCAGGCCTACCCAGCCCATGGACCTCATCTGATGGGCCTCCAGTCTCCAGAAAGATCTCCAGGCCTTCTTCCCACTCCTCCAAGGCTTCCCCACCACATCGCTGATGTCCCGGCCTATTCTGAGGCTCCAGCCAGACCTGACTTCAGAGCTCAGAGAGGGAGATCGGAGCTCCAACAAGAAAAGGCTTTGGAGCATGCTCCATTTCCTGCACGTGCCCAGTTGCTTCAAACTACAAAAGGACTACAAAAAGGAGCCAGACCTAAGCAATCGATCCCAGGCTTAGGGATCCCAATGCCATTCACATCAGGATCTTTTCAGCCATTTGAACAACTCCCCATGCAGTTTAATGGCAATAATTTTGTAACTTTGCCAAATAATTTTGAAAAATTACATTTAAGTGGTCAGAATTTTAAAAAATGGTGTAAAGAGATTCAGATAATTCTCTTAAGAGAAAATACTCTGGACATGATCAAAAGACCACCCCCTTTACCTTGGAGCCCTGAAATTGAGTTCCTGCATAAAAGAGCTTACACAACCCTGTTAAGTTCTATAGACACAGCTCTGTATGCCAGTCTTTCAGATGGCCTCACAGCTCAGGAAGTTTGGACTGCCCTATATAATTTGTTCCATAGTGACAATATGGCTGCAACCAGCAGATTGTCAAGAATGTTCCACAACTACAAACTCAGACCTGGTGTCAAAATGGGGGAACATTTGGCAACGCTTAAAGCCATGAGGGATGAGCTTATACAGAGGGGGGAGCCTGTTTCTGAATCCACTTTAATTAGTGTGATGTTGAACTCCCTAGACAAATCCTGGAGTCCCTTTATTATTTCTCTAGAAGGGGTTTCTAGGGAACAAAGAAATATAGAATACTTTTCTGGCCGCTTTATTGAGGAAGATTTAAGGCGCAGAGATGAGGAACAACAAGAAATGAAGGAGGCATATCACAGGCCTAGGCCTCAGAGGAGGCGCCAGGACACAAGTGAAAGGATTAATACCCTTCCCACCTGCTTTGACTGTGGCATACAAGGTCACTTTAAAAGGGAGTGCCCTCGCTCTAGGGCCAACACGGCTGGTATTAAGCACAGTAAAAATAAAAGAGGCCGTGGAAGAGGGGGAGGTGATCATAAAGAATACCAATACTGTAGTGTCACTAGTGACAATCACACCTCCCAGGTAAAGGATGCTGAGGGGCTGTGGCTTCTTGATTCAGGTGCATCAACGCATATAGCCAACACGAAGCAACGATTTAAGGTTTTACACCCACTCAAGTCCTCAGTAAAAGTTGCCACTGGGGACAAGGCAGAGGTAACTGGGGAAGGCGTGATCAATGTGCCTGGTATAGGAGATGTCACAGAGGCACTGTATGTTCCCTCAATCAAGAACAACCTTTTAAGCATCTTAAAATTGACTGAGGATAAAAATGTAAAACTGGTTTTTGAGAAGGGTGGAGGTTATGTTTCCGAAAATGGGAGTGTTGTTGGCGATATTGTAAAAATCAACAATTTGCCTTATTTTTCCCCAAAAGCACATGTCAAAAGGCACAAGAAACCTAACAAGAGGGCTCAGGGAGCTAACGCCCAGATAGAGCAGAAAGCTTCTGTGCCAGCCCCCAGGTTGTCCAAACTCAAGGACCCTGGACCTAAAACCAATGAAGCTTTTAAACCAGCCCCTAGGACATCCAAAGCCATTAAGGCTGAGCCCATTAAGGTCACAACTCCTCAGCCAATCCTGAGGAACTCTAAGGTGACCTTTAATCCAGTGCCTACTCTCATTACTGAACAGACCAAGGCTTGTAATGGTAAGATACATAAGGTTGACAAAGTATGTATGGGTAAACCTTTACATTTGGATTGTGCTCATATATTACACCGCAGGCTAGGCCATGCCAGCTTCCCGGTTATTAAGAAAATGCAAGATTTTTCTGATGGGCTTAAGATAAAGAATTGTAATACCTATTTGGAATGTGCCATCTGTAAGGCAGCAAAATCTAAAACTGCTGCTATACCTAAGGTCTCTTCCCGTCGTGCACGGTACCCTTATCAGCTGGTACACATGGATTTGGTTGGTCCTTTTAGACCCTCCCTTGGCAGGGGGCGTTATTTTTTAACGGTAATAGATGATTACTCTCGTTATGGCCATGTATTTATTTTAAAGGACAAAACTGAAGTCTTTACCAACTTCAAATATCTTTACAACCAGATCCAAACGCAACACAAGGTGTGCATCGCTCAAGTGCAGAGTGAAAGGGGGACTGAGTTTACATCCAAGATTTTTGAAAAGTGGATGAAGGAGAGAGGTATCCTCCACTTTAAATCATCCCCTCGAACTCCGTCCGAGAATGGTATTTCAGAAAGGAGAAATGGAGTGCTGCAGAATGTCATGAACTGCCTACTTGCAGATGCTGACATGAGCCAAGTTTTTTGGGCAGAAGCGGTCAAAATGGCTAATTATCTAGTCAACAGGACGTGGAGTAGTGCCATTAACCAAACCCCATACTTCCTGGTCCATGGAAGGAAACCTAGCCTCTCACACCTGAGAATTTTTGGTTCCTATGCCTGGGTCCATATTCCCAAGCACCTCAGAAGAAAGGGGGGCAAGGCATCAAGGAGGCTCAGATTTATAGGTTATGCAACCGGCAGCAAGGCCTCTAGGTTTGTAGACAAAAATAACTTTGTCATTGTCTCTAGATCAGCTTCATTTGAGGAGGGGTCAAATTGGTCAAAAATTCATTCCAATGAACCCGGTTATTCCCCTATTAGAAGCGACACTGAACAAGCAGCACCATCTGAAGAGGATGAACCAACAAACTCCAAGCAACTGACCAGCGAAGATCCAGATGGTGATGAATCCCTACCTGACTCTGACGATTCAGACAAGGAATCCCTGGGTGACTTCACACCTCCTGCCTCACCTAAACGACCATATCTTCGCAGCGCCTGGGACAGAGGCCCGCCCCATTTTGATTGGAAAGATACTTCCGGCAGCTCCAATTCTGACACCGATGCTCCGGATGACAATGATGATGGTGAGTGGCAATTTCCCAGACGGTCAAAACGCTCCAATAAAGGGGTGCCACCCAAAAGGTTGGACATTGGCTGTGTTGCCTCGGTCAACAGCGTTACCATGGCCCCTAAAACGTACTCAGATGTCCTTCAGCTTCCCGAGGAAGAACAGCGCAGGTGGAGGGTGGCAATGGAGCGGGAAATGGACAGTCTCAAAAAATTGAAAGTCTTCATCCCCATGGAAGTCCCCAAAAAGAGGAAAGCAATTGGCACCCGTTGGGTCTACAAGGTCAAGCCAATGCCCAACAACAAACTCCTCTATAAGGCCCGGCTGGTAGCACAAGGCTACGCACAGCGCTACTTGCAGGACTTTGATGAAACATACTCCCCCACCGTGAGAGCGGAAAGTGTGAGGGCTGCTTTGGTCACCGCAGCAGCACATGGGGAACACATTTTTCAATTTGATGTGCAAACTGCTTATTTACACGCACATCTAAAACAAGAAATTTACGTCAGAGGTGCCCCCGGATTTCAACGGCAGGAAGGCCACACCTGGCTTCTGAAGAAAAGTTTGTACGGCCTCAAACAATCAGGCAGACTGTGGTACAAATGCCTGACCAAAACTCTCAAATCACTGGGTTTCCATCCATCTCCAGCTGATAAATGTACCTTCACAAGGGATACCAAAGGGGGGCTGGAGAAAGTCCTAGTGTATGTCGATGATCTTTTATATATAGGGCCTGACAAGGAGGGAAGTATTATATTTGCCAGGACCCTACAAAAAAAGTTCACTCTAAAGTCTTTAGGATATGTGGACAAGTACCTAGGCGTACAAATCATCACAACACCAAAAGGTTTTGCTCTCTCACAAAAGGAAAAGATAGAGGAACTCTTGGTGAAATGTAAAATGGAAGATAGCAAGCCAACGGCTATCCCAATGCAGACCGACTATTATGGATTGGCACACAAGGATAGCCCAGAGTTCCAAAATAATACTCTATTTAGGTCAGTGATTGGCTCATTACTATATATAAGTAACTGGAGCCGTCCAGATATTGCCCTGGCCGTAAACCTGCTATCTAGACAAGTGGAACATCCTACCCAGTTCCACTGGTTAGCCATTAAAAAGCTATTAAGGTATCTCAAGACCACAGCAGATTACGTGCTTCGCTTGGAACCTGAGAATAGAGACAAGGCCCAATTAAAATGCTTCGCAGATGCGGACTGGGCCGGAGATACCAAGACACGTAGGAGTACTTCAGGCTTCTTGGTACTATTAAATGAGGCACCCATCCATTGGCATGTGGGGCAACAGAAATTTGTTTCGTGCTCCACCGCTGAGGCCGAATATGCATGCTTATCAGAGGCAGGGAACGATCTGATATGGTTTGATGCCTTAATTTCTAGCATCTGGACACCACCGACTTTGCCCATCCAAATTATAGAAGACAACACCGGGGCCATAGGCATTGCCAAAGCATATGCGGTGGGAAAAAGGTCCAGACATATTGATATCCGCTATCAAAATGTTAGGCAACTAGTAGAGATGGGATTTACATCTTTATCACATTGTCAGACCAAATATCAAACAGCTGATATTTTCACAAAACCTCTACCAGCAGATAGGCACAAAGATCTGTGTAAAAAGTTATGTCTCACAGGGTAAAATCTGTTGTGTATTGCATTTGTATGTTTGCATGCCATTGGCTCGCAAGGAGGGGAACTGTCAAGTATTTGCAAGCCATTGGCACATATATCATACAGACACTAGTGGAGGCAGGAAGTGCCCCCACCCCTATGTGGAGAGGAGGGGCTTACACTGAGTATAAAACCCCCTCTAACCTTTCCACCACGCTCTCTTTTACGTTTGTTCTCCATGAGACATGATCTTTGATAGGGGTAGTCACACACGCTGTGTGCCCCCTATCCTAATGGATATTAAGACAGCCTTTGTATATAGTTAATATGTTTTGTTATATGAATAAATACATTTATCACATTTATTCATGCATCTGCCTTTGGACTCTTCTATGCTCCTGGGTGTTTTCTACGATCCCAATTTCCACAGGAGGGAATGGGGATTTTGCAATATCCTTCTCCTGGAGTGGGGTGGGAATGGGAATTTTGCGGTATCCTTCCCCTGGGGTGGGAATGGGGATTTTGCAGTATCCTTTTTTTTTTCTTTTTTTTTTTAAATTTGATTTATATGCCGCCCTTCTCCGGAGACTCAGGGCGGCTTACAATGCGTTAAGCAATGGCCTTCATACTTTTTGTATATTTTATACAAAGTCCGCTTATTGCCCCCACAAACCGGGTCCTCATTTTACCCACCTTAGAAAGGATGGAAGGCTGAGTCAACCTTGAGCCTTGGAGAGATTCGAACCAGCAGAAATTGCAGGCAGCTGTGTTAATAACAGGGTGCATTAAACCACTGTACTATCAAGGCTCTTGATAGTACAGTGGTGGATCCTTCCCCTGCCACACCCACCAAGCCACACCACACCCACCAAACCATGCCCACACAACCAGTAGTAAAAAAAATTGGATTTCACCACTGAGTGATGCCTTTTCCTCTGGGCTCTGATGCCGAGTTCTGCACTCTGGGCTGGATCCAGAACCGTTTTCTTCTTTCCGAGCCTGGCAGCCCCCCCCACCTCACCTCTCTCCTTGCCAAGCACATGTCCTTGCCCGTTATGATCCCAATTTCATGCTGCTAATGGGCCTGACGCACAAACAGCCGGCAGGAAATATCAGGTGGCAGTTCTGGGGTGCCTGGGGAGAAGGATGGGGTGGGGTCGGGGGGGGGGGCCCTGCTGGACAAGAGCCCCTGAAATGAAGCGGTGCCATCACGATGGGTCTGGGTGGAGAAGCAGAGCTCGGCTATGTCAGCAGGGGGCGCTCTTGGAAAGCCGGTCAACAGAGAGGATCATCGGGAAGAGAGCGAGACCTTCTCCCCACTTGCTATAAACAGGCTGCTCTCCCCCCCCCCTTCCCCCCGTTTCTCTTCCTCCGTGTAGGGAAAATTGCAGAAATATTTGGGGAGCGGGGGAAAGGGGGCGGGAGAGGAGAATCTCCAGGAATTTTTCAAATTCTTTCAATCTCTCTCTCCTCTCTGTTTTCTCTCTCTCTCTAATTCAATCTCTCTCTCTAATTCAATCTCTCTCTCTTTCTGTTTGTTTCTCCCTTTCTCTCTCTCTCTCTCTCTCTCTCTCTCTCGGTTTTTCTCTCTCAATCGCTTTCAATTTCTCTCTCTCAATCTCTCTATTTCTCTTTCAGTTTCTCTCTCAATCTCTCTTCTCTCTTTTTTCTCTCTATTTTCCTCTATTTTGTCTCTATTTCTCTCTCTCTTGATTTTTTTTCTCTCTCTATTCTCTCTTCCCTCTCTTTTTTCTCTCTCTCTCTCTCTTTTCTCTCTCTCTTGATTTTTCTTTTTTCTCTCTATTCTCTCTCTTTTCTCTCTCTTTTTTCTCTCTATTTTCCTCTATTTTGTCTCTCTCTATTTCTCTCTTGATTTTTTCTTTTATTTCTCTATATTCTCTCTTCCCTCTCTCTCTTTTCTCTCTCTCTTGATTTTTTTCCCTCTCTTTTCTCTCTCTCTTTTCTCTCTCTTTTCCTCTATTTTGTCTATTTCTCTCTCTTGATTTTTTTCTTTTTTCTCTCTATTCTCTCTTCTCTCTTTTCTCTCTCTATTTTTCTCTCTTGATTTTTTCTTTTTTCTCTCTATTCTCTCTCTCCTTTCTCTCTCTCTCAATCTATTTCAATCTCTCCCTCTTTCTGTTTGTTTCTCCCTTTCTCTCTCTCTGTTTTTCTTCTCAATCTCTCAATCTCTCTTTCAGTTTCTCTCTCTCTCTCTTCTCTCTATTTTTCTCTCTCTATTTTTTCCTCTCTCTATTTCTCTCTTGATTTTTTCTTTTCTCTCTCTCTTCCCCCTCTCTATTTTTTCTCTCTCTTGATTTCTCTCTCTCTTTTCTCTCTTTCTTCCCTCTCTTTTCTCTCTCGATTTTTTTTCTCTCTCTATTCTCTTCCCCCTCTCTGTTTTCTTTCTATTTTTTCTTTCTCTTTATTTTCTCTCTATTTTTTTTCTCTCTCTTTTCTCCCTTTTCTCTCTCTTTTCTCTCTATTCTTTTACTCTCTTTCTCTTTTCTCTCTCTCTTCCTCTCTTCTATTTTCTCTCTGTGTGTCTATTTTTCTCTAGTTTTTTTTTCTCTCTCTCTCCTCTCTCTCTCATTTCTTTCCCCTAAGAGGTAAAAATAACATTCCTCTTCCCTTTCCAAGTGTTCTTACGAAAAGCACTCCTGGTACTGCCTTGAGAGCATGGTGGAAACAACATATGGTACATAAATAGAGAAGGGAGAAAAAACCTTCCTCCCCATTCTATATTGTACTCCCCCCCCCCAAATTTCACAAACTTTGGGGCAATGCCTGTCCTGTTAGGACTCTTCCATAGTCAACTTCAGAAATCCCTAGAAGATCAATCCCAGGCCACCCGAGTCTTCTGTTCCAGACTGAGCCGCTTTGGGAGAGAGAAAAGCACATAGAGAATGGGGGCAGGGGGCTGTGGGGGAGGGGCACCCTGTGATGGAAGAGCAGGATGTGGTCGCGATTGTGGCTCTGAGTGCCTGAGTGGCTGCACCTCCCCTGGGGCGCTTTCCATGCTCCCACCCCAGAGCATACCGGAAGGAATGACCAACAGAGTCATACATGCTTGTGGTTCAGGATTGGCCTTCGCTCAGTGGAGGAGCGGTTGGCTAGCATTGTGTTTGGACACAAGGAAAGGCTCGCCAAAATACCACATGACTCCAGGTAGACTCCTTTCTGCAAAGGCCAACCCAACCAGGGAGACCCACCTCACGTAAACCAGGCCTGTTTTATCGTCCGTGAATGTTTCTTATCAGGGATTTACCCAGTGGTGGAATTCAATTTTTTTTTTACTACGGTTCTGTGGGATGGCTTGGTGGCTGTGGTGTGGCTTGGTGGGCGTGGCAGGGGAAGGAGACTGCAAAATCTCCATTCCCTTCCCCCTCCTGGGGGAAGGATATTGCAAAATCTCCATTCCCTTCCCACTCCTGGGAGAAGGATACTGCAAAATCCCCATTCCCACCCCACTCTGGGGCCAGCCAGAGGTGGTATTTGCTGGTTCTCCAAGCAACTCAAAATTTCTGCTACTGGTTCTCCAGAACCTGTCAGAACCTGCTGAATTTCACCCCGTTATAAAACCCTAGTAACCCTGGAATACCACAACCAATTTTGGTCACCACACTACAAAAAAGATGTTGAGAGGCTTTGGAAAAAGTTCAGAGAAGAGCAACTAAGAAGATCAAAGGCCTGGAGACTAAAACATATGAAGAACGGCAGCTGGAATTGGGTATGGCTAGTCTAGAGAAGAATTAGGAGTGACATGATAGCAGTCTTCCAGTATTTGAGGGGCTGCCACAAAGAAGAGGAGAGGGTCAATTTATTCTCCAAAGCACCAGAAGGCAAAACAAGAAACAATGGATGGAAACTGATCAGAGTGAAGCTACCTGGAAATAAGGAGAAATTTTCTGACAGTGAGAGCAATCAACCAGTGGAACAGAAGTTGCCTTTGGAAGTTGCGGGAGCTTCATCACTGGAGGCTTTTAAGGGGAGATTGGACTGCCATTTGTTGAGGATGGTGTAGGGTCTCCTGCTTGGGCGGGGAGTTGGACTAAATGACCTACAAGGCCTCTTCCAACTCTGTTAATCTATGTAGAACTCTTGTGGAGCCTTAGGAGAACTCCTATCAGTTGTCCTAGTAAGTCTTAACCCTCAATGGATCAAATTTCTGGCTTGCCTGGGGAAGTTTGGAAGGACAGGCATTGAACTGGGATGATGGGTGAACCTACTACACGTTGCGTATTGAGGGTCTGTCTTCCCCCAGGACAATTGTTTTTATTGTTGTGATTCTTCTAGATTATTATTATTATTTTTTACTCTTTGATGTTGTATAAGTCACCCAGAGTCCCTGTTTGGATTGCTTGAGTTCGGTTATGATTGTTATGAATGGCTGTTACTCACTTTTGTATTAACCACTTGACCAGTTTTCCTTCGGTCCAAGAATCGTACTAGACTTCCTGCTGTCAGCCCTGCAGCTAACCTGGCTGAAGGCCAGACAAGGAATAATGGATGGAAACTGAACAAGGAGAGATTCAACCTGGAAATAAGGAAATAATTCCTATCAGTGAGAACAATCAACCTGTGGAACGGCTCGCCTTAAGACATTGTGGGGGCTCCATCGCTGGAGACTTTAAAGAAGAAACTGGACAGCCACTTATTTGTCCGAACCAGTATAGGGTCTCCTACTTATGCAGGGGGTTGGACTAGAAGGCCTCTAAGGTCCCTTCCAACTCTTTTTTTCTGTTAATTCCTGCCCCAGCCCCTTCCAGGCCTCCCTTGAAGAGAATTGTCCATCTCCTTGAGCTGAGGCAGAGGAAAGTAGCTGCCAAAAAAGCCAACATAGTTCTGGGCTGCATAAACAGAGGAATAGAATTAAGATCACGTGAAGGGTTAATGCCACTTTATAATGCCTTGGTAAGGCCACACTTGGAATACTGCACTCAGTTTTGGTCGCCACAATGTCAAAAAATGTGGACACTAGAAAGAGTGCAGAGAAGAGCAACAAAGAGGATTAAGGGACTGGAGGCTAAAACATATGAAGAACGGTTGCAGGAACTGGGTATGTCTAGTTTAATGAAAAGAAGGACTAGGGGAGACATGATAGCAGTCTTCCAATATCTCAGGGGCTGCCCCAAAGAAGAGGGAGTCAAGCTATTCTCCAAAGCACCTGAAGGCAGGACAAGAAGCAACAGATGGAAACTAATCAAGGAGAGAAGCAACTTAGAACTAAGGAGAAATTTCTTGACAGTGAGAACAGTTAATCAGTGGAACAACTTGCCTCCAGAAGTTGTGAATGCTCCAACACTGGAAGTTTTTAAGAAGAGGTTGGAAAACCATTTGTCTGAAGTGGTGTAGGGTTTCCTGCCTAAGCAGGGGATTGGACTAGAAGACCTCCAAGGTCCCTTCCAACTCTGTTATTCTAAAGCTCTCCTGTGTCTCATGACTTCCTGCCGACCTCGTGGGCCAACCCTGCCAAATCTTGCAGGGCAACCCTTGCCAGTTCCATGCGGAAGATCCATCCCCACATGCTCACCAAACCAAATTGGCAGTTTGCAGGCCCCGAGTGACACCTGACATTGGAGGAACAGCTTCCTTTATTCCCTTAATCTCCGGTTGGATTGAAGGCAGCTTGTCGGATGAAAAGTAGAATTTAAAAGGAGAGGGGAAAGGGGAGGAGAGAGAGAGCAGCAACAGCTGTGCCCGAGCTTTTCCAGAAGATGAACTCATGGACAACTGTTGAAAATAATTTTATCAGCCTGGCAGTTAAGTTGGGCCACAGGGGAATGGCTGATAAAGACAAGAGAGCTGTTCCAAATGGAAGTTACAACAAGGAATTCTGGCGCAGGAGGGAGATCTGTCCAACTGTTTTGACTACAGACTCCCTAAGATACGATTGATGGGTCTTTCTCCAGGGACCAAGGAAGCTGGTTTCCCTTTTTTTCCTCTCACATTCTATTTTTCCTGTCCTATTTAGAGTAGAGTAAAGGGACGCGGTAGCTCAGGGGCTAAGATGCTGAGCTTGTCGATCGAAAGGTCGGCAGTTCAGTGGTTTGAATCCCTAGTGCCGCGTAACGGGGTGAGCTCCCATTCCTTGTCCCAGCTTCTGCCAACCTAGCAGTTCAAAAGCAGGTAAAAAATGCAAGTGGAAAAATAGGGATCACCTTTGGTGGGAAGGGAACAGCGTTCTGTGCACCTTTGGTGTTGAGTCATGCCGGCCACATGACCACGGAGACGTCTTCGGACAGCACTGGCTGTTCGGCTTTGAAACGGAGATGAGCACCGCCCCCTAGAGTCAGGAACGACTAGCACATATGTGCGAGGGGAACCTTTACCTTTACTTAGAGTAGAGTGGAGTGGAGTGGACTAGAATGGAAATAGAGTATAGTATAGTATAGTATAGTATAGTATAGTAGAGTAGAGTAGAGTAGAGTAGAGTAGAGTAGAGTAGAGTAGAGTAGAGTAGTAGAGTAGAGTAGAATATTGGAAATGAAGAATAGAATAGTGGAGTGAAGAATAGGATAGGATAGGATAGGAAGAGAACTTGGATGGACAAGCCCATTTCCCCCAAATCTGTATTCAGTTATTCACTAACAGTCCTTTCGGGGTTAAAAGTTGGTTTTGATGTTTTCTTTCTTGAAGAAATTTGGCTGGATGAAAAGTTAGGAAATTAATCAAACCTAACTTATCAGGAAAGAAGTCTGATTTTAGAGGTTTCTCCAAGACCAGCAGTTTGAAGCAGAATCAAGGGAAAATCGAACCTTGAGGGATGGAGACAGATTGGCCTCCTTCACTCACAGCTGACCCTGAGCTCATGTCTTGGGTGGACGGACAGAAATCTCTCTAGCCAGCCACTTCCAGTTGGCGAGTCTCCAATTCTAACCACCAGGGAAGTCCCTTTGCACTAAAAGACTGCAACTTCTGTTTTTTTATTATTACTAAAACTTCTACTACTTCTGTGACAAGTAAAGAAATGTGTTCCCACAATTTTCCCCTTCAAAAAAGCACTTTGAGCTGTTATTATTGTTGTTGTTTTTATTATTATTATTATATTATGGATGTATATGAACGTAGAGCATAGAATCATAGGACTGGAAGGGATTTCAGAGGTCTTCTACTCCAACCCCCTGCTCAAGGCAGGAGACCTTATATCTTATATAGTTTATACCTTATATCAACGGTCAGCAACCTGTGGCTCTGGAGCCGCATGTGGCTCTTTCATCCCTCTATTGCGGCTCCCTGTCGCTCAAAATATGCATCACAACCGCCAATGTGCAACACCCGCTGGCACACGATTTATTGAGCTTTTCAACTCTCGGTAGGCCAACCATGGATAAATCCAAGAAAAGAAAAGTTTCAGAAGAAAACGGAATGTTTAATTCAACTACATATGCTAATTTTATGGCCGCTCAGGAAATAGTCAGGCACGGGAAGGGTTTTGTGGCTCCTGGTGTTCTCTTTTCTTTGGGAAACGGGTCCAAATGGCTCTTTGAGTGTTTAAGGTTGCTGACCCCTGCCTTATATGGTCTGCCTTTTAGGACCAATAGGCTTTTCCTCAGCCCAATCTGCTATATTTGCTCAGAAGTGAATTCTCCCTGAGAATTAAAATTCTATTTAATTTTCTAGGCGGCATGCATACAGAAAAAACACTCATACACACAGGTGTTGAATTTTCTTTCTCTGTTTCCTCTTTTTGTACTTCTGAAGTCCCCACATCAACAGTTCTTAAAAGAATAACAGAATTGGAGGGGACCTTGGAGGTCTTTTTTTTTAAAAAAAATTTTTTTGATTTATATGCCGTCCTTCTCCGGAGACTCAGGGCGGCTTATAATGCGTTAAGCAATAGCCACCATACTTCTGTATATTTATACAAAGTCAGCTTATTGCCCCCACAAACTGGGTCCTCAATTTACCTACCTTAGAAAGGATGGAAGGCTGAGTCAACCTTGAGCCTGGCGAGATTCGAATCTGCAGTAATTGCAGGCATCTGGTCTTCCAGCCCAGCCCCCTGTTCAAGCAGGAGATCCTATACCATTCCAGACAAGTGGTTGTCCAGTCCTTTCTTGAAAGCCTCCAGTGATGAAAGCACCCACAACATGTTCTGTCCCCGTCCACACCCACACACACCAACAGTCGTCCAAGAGTTAAAAACCAAACCAGCCGACAAAATCCTTTTCCTTATGATAATGGAACTTGGCAGCAACCTAGTGGCTGCCTGCCAAGAGTTTATTACTCACGAAGGGAAGAGATAACTTCTCTCCTCTTCTGGTACATCAAAGTAAAATGTTCAATAATTACAGAGTAAATCAAGTCCAAATATAATCCAGCAAAGTCTATAGCAAAAGTCCGGCAATGCAGAATGGCGTGGAAGCTTTCAGCTTTGTCCGGCACAAGGATTGACTGGCCACCACGCTCCCTTTTATACCCTGTGGGGTGTGGTCCAGTGACTCAGCCTAATCTCTGGCATGCCTTTTCTTCTGTTCCGCACACTTATCTCTGCGACGCTGGCGTGGATCCAGCCAAGACTCATTACTCTCATCACTGTCCACCTGTGGCTGCGTGGACGTGCTTGGCCCCGGCCCTATCTCTTGCCCTTTGGCGGACACCGAAGGCATTGCCAAAGAGGAGGTCCTGGAGAGGGAGGCCTTGCCAACTCCTCTCCTTTACTCTCGGAGTCCTCTCCTGCCGATGATACAGGCTCAGGTAACGGAGCCACAACACAACGTCTGAAGGCAAGCCATTCTGCTGGTTAATTGTTCTCACGGTCAGTAAATTTCTCCTTCATTCTAGGTTGCTTCTCTCCTTGATTAGTTTCCATCCATTGTGTTCTCTTTTGTTCTGGGGTGTGTGAGAGAGAGAGACACCAGCAGAGTCAAGTTCAACATTTTCTGTATTTTTGGCACACTAAGCTCAAAAGATTTACCGTCACCGGTTTAGGCTAACCACTTTCTCTTACCCTAACTCACCTTGCTGAGTTGATGTGAAAATGAAGACGAGGGTAAGGGGCTTCTGGGGGGGGGGTTGTCTGCTCCCTGAGAAGAAGGATCACACATGGACACAATACATATCATAAATGAACCAGGTGCATAATTGCAGTCAAGCTGACATAAAACAATAAGAAATGTTTCATAGATTGTAAGTCCTGGAGGGAGAGATCTATCTTCTTAGGATTATTTATTAGAATTCTTTATTGGCCAAGTGTGATTGGACACACAAGGAATTTGCCTTTGGTGCATACGCTTTCAGTATACATAAAAAGGCAAGATACATTCGTCAAGAATCATAAGGTACAACACTTAATGATAGCCATAGGCAGGGGTGACATGCTACCGTTGAACCGGTAGCAATGGTGGCGGGTGGTTCGGAGAACCAGTAGCGACGGCAGTGCGAGGCTCCACCCACCCGCCAGGTCATCGTTACTTCTATTAATACTACTATTAATCTTCTCATTGTTCCTACCACCCATCTCCTTCCACTTATGACAGTATGACTGTAACTTTGTTGCTTGTATCCTTACGATTTATATTGATATTGCTTCCTGATTGCTTATTTGTACCCTATGACTATCATTAAGTGTTGTACCTTATGATTCTTGATGAGTGTATCTTTTCTTTTATGTACATCGAGAGCGTATGCACCAAGACAAATTCCTTGTGTGTCCAATCACACTTGGCCAATAAAGCATTCTATTCTATTCTATTCTATTCTATTCTATTCTATTCTATTCTATTCTATTCTATTCTATTCTATTCTATTCTATTCTATTCTATTCCATTCCATTCCATTCCATTCTATTCTATTCTATTCCTGGTTTTAATCAGGAAGTAACCTGTTTTTTACCCTCTGCGCATACGCAGAGGGTCCATGTGCATGCATGCGGCGCATGCACTTCCGAACTGGTGGGGAAGGTAAATAGATTTCACCCCTGGTCATAGGGTACAAATAAGCAATTGAATCATACTAGGAAACAATTGGTATAAATCGTTAAGGATACCAGCAACAAGGTTACAGTCATACAGTCGTAAGTGGGAGGAGATGGGTGATAGGAACAATGAGAAGATTAATAGTAATGCAGACTTAGTAAATATTTTAACAGTGTTGAGGGAATTATCTGTTTAGCAGAGTGATGGCGTTTGGGGAAAAAACTGTTCTTGTGTCTAATTGTTCTGGTGTGCAGTGCTCTATGGCGTCATTTTGAAGGTAGGAGCTGAAACAGTTTATGTCCAGGATGTGAGGGATCTGTAAATATTTTCCCAGCCCTCTTTTTGACTCGTGCAGTAGACAGGTCCTCAATGGAAGGCAGTTTGGTAGCCATTGTTTTTTCTGCAGTTCTAATGATCCTCTGAAGTCTGTGTCTGTCTTGTTGGAGAACCAAACCAGACAGTTATAGAGGTGCAGATGACAGACTCCATAATTCCTCCGTAGAACTGGATCAGCAGCTCCTTGGGCAGTTTGAGCTTTCTGAGTTTCTTCCACTAATGGTTGCATTCTCTCTAAATAGTCATTGACATAACAGCAGTTCGTCAGTAATTGAGTTACGGCCAAGAGGTTCAAAGGCTGTGAACTCCAGCCTTCTCCAAGCCACCTCAACCTCTGCTTCTTTTCTTCAAGCTGCATTTAAAAGAACATGTTGCACCAGCCAGTAAATGAGGTGGGGGGGAGAGATTTTTTATTCTAGATTCCTAGACAGTAAAATCAGCACTTTGGGTGATGTAATCTCACGGAAATGTCCTCCCCAGGGGCATTTCTTGAGAAGCAGACACTGGAAGAAAAGGGTCTTTGCTTGACTGTGTTAATGGGGAAGAAATTAAAAAGCTTTTGGCTTTTTGAAGCTGAAAATTCTTCATCCCCATCTCAGGCGCAACGTAGTGTTAGCCAGCAAAAGCCCTCCCGTGTATGTTGGGGTTCTCAGCTATTTTCTGTTGCAAATGGCCTCATTCTAGATTTCTTTGCCATATGCGTCTCTAACTTTCCTTTAAGGATCAGAAACAGATAAAGGCTCCAGCCATGAGGTCAGTCAACAAGGCATCTCGTGGCAAAAGGACTTCTATAACCAGCTCTCCGTGCTCAGATTCGGTCTGATGTTCAAAGGATTTGGAGCAGGGCTGTTCTTAGGAGTCCAGGGCTTGCCTGCTGTGCTTTTGTCAGGATGACGAACATTTTAAATGGGACTGTTAAATGGATTCTCAGTCATCCAGAGCTGACGAAGCTTCTTGGATGAGAAGCGAAATGTCTTCAAAAGAAAAAACAAGAAAGTCCAGTTGCCTCCTGAAAAAGCACCTTTGGGACAACCAGGACCTGGATGACTGAGAATTTCTACGGACTTTTAGCTAAGGCAATTTGGGATGAACACCCTTGGAGTGGTGTGGGAGTAGGGATGGCTTTCCAGAGGGAAAATTGCAGACTACATAAACCAGGAGCACTACTCAGGAGACCCTGAGGACACAGATTAATCTCCAAGTGCTTCAAGGACCCTCTAAAAGGATGTAGCTGTCTGCAAGGAATATCAATCCTTCCGTTCCCCACCATCCTGTCAGAGCTGAAGAAGCTTCTTGGATGAGAAGCGAAACGTCTTCAAAGAAAAACAAGAAAGTCCAGTTGCCTTCTGAAAAAGCACCTTTGGGACATTTTAAATGGGAGTAAGAAAAATTTCAACTGTCTTCATAAAAAAAAAAAAAAGAGCCAGGAGAAGGCCTGGCTCTCAGGTTCAAGGAGCTGCTCTACAAATTGTACCCTGGGCCAGGGGAAGCGGAGGAACTTTTGAATACTGGACCAACCCAACCCCCTGCCCAAGCAGGAGACCCTACACCATTTCTGATAGATGAGACAGTCCAGTCTCTTCTTGAAAGCTTCCAGTGATGAAGCCCCCCACAACTTCTGAAGGCAACTTCTGTTCCATCGGTTGATTGCTCTCTGTCAGAAAATTCTTCCTTATTTCTAGATTGAATCTCTCCTTGTTCAGTTTCCATCCATGATTCCTTGTCTGGCCTTTAGGTGCTTTGGAAAATAGGTGGACCCCTTCCTTTCTCTGACAACCCCACAAATATTGGAAGACTGCTCTCATGTCTCCCCTGGTCCTTCTCTTCATGAGACTAGCAATGCCCAGTTTCTGCAACCGTTCATCGTATGTTTTATCCTCCAGCCCCCTAATCATTCTAGAGTCTCAACATCTTTTTTATAGTGTGGTGACCAAAACTGGGTGCAGTGCACTAGGTGTGGTCTTACTAAGGCTTTATAGAGTGGTAGTAGTACCTCACTTGATCAGTTTCCATCCATTATTCCTTGTCTGGCCTTCTGGTGCTTTGGAAAATAGCGTGACCCCCCTCCCCTCTGTGGCAGCCCTTCAAATCCTGGACCACTGCTATCATGTCTCTCCTGATCCTTCTCTTCACTAGACTAGCCAGGCCCAGTTCCTGCCCCATAGATTCCCGGGACACAAATGGCCCTTTGTGAGATGGGCACGCACATTGGGCTCCAGAAGCTGCCTTCACAGCACAGCTAGGGTGGGCACATGCCAAGAGCTGGTGGCCATTTGAGGGGGGGGAAAGAAGAGGGATCCAAATTCTAAGCACAAGCCTGCGCAACGTTGTTTTTCTAACTCGGCTGGGTTCAAAGTGTCGGGCACAGCTGCAGCGACAGGTGACGGTGCAGCTGTCCTCGTGGCAAAGCTTTCCAAGATTCAGGGAGAGCGGTTGGGGCTGTTCCTTCCTCCCATCGTGCATTAACCCTCGAGGGTATAAAGGGTGGTGGGACGAGGCTCCTGGGATACAGCCGGGGGGGTCCTTTCCCTCTGGTTTGTTTGTTTGTTTTAGCAAGGGTATTGAACCTTCTGATTTTTTTTTTTCCTTTGGAAAGTGATTTCATCCCAGTTTGCTTCCGGTCGTGTCTGCCTGGCAAACAACCTCCCAAATAGTGTACATTCCAGGAGCTTGAAGTTGTATCTGGCAGATGGTTTTTTTTTAACTGCGCTTGGGGAGATTTTAAAAGGAGAAAAACATCAAGTTTTGCCATTCTTCTGGTGGTGGTGGTGGTGGTGGGGGGGAAACTCTCCAGGTCACTGATTTTTTTTATTATTTTTTTTAAATTTGATTTATATGCCGCCCTTCTCCGGAGACTCAGGGCGGCTTACAGTGCGTTAAGCAATAGCCTTCATACTTTTGTATATTTTATACAAAGTCAGCTTATTGCCCCCACAAACTGGGTTTTCAATTTACCTACCTTAGAAAGGATGGAAGGCTGAGTCAACCTTGAGCCTGGCGGGATTCGATCTTACTTTAATTGCAGACAGCTGGTCTTAAATTACAGTGCTTACTCTGCAGAGCTATCCAGGCTCCAGAATTTGGCTTATCTTTCCCTTTTCAGCAAAACGGATAGCTCATCTTCTTATAGTTGTAGACATAGAACGGTTCCAAACTCCATCCTCGTCACTTCCTAACAATGAGTGTCCAGGTAGTCCCCGATTTATGACAGTTCATTTAGTGACTGTTCAAAGTTACAACGGCACTGAAAAAAGTGACTTACGACCATTTTTCACTCTTATGACCATTGAGCACCCCAGTATTGGAGGCGCTGCAGGATTTGGGTTTGGCTAGTCTAAAGAAAAGAATTAGGGGTGACATGATAGCAGTGTTCCAGTACTTGAGGGGCTGCCACAAAGAAAAGGGGGTCAAATTATTGTCCAAAGCAGCAAAAGGCAAGACAGGAATGAATGGTTGGAAACTAATCAAAGAGAGAAGCAACCTGGAATTAAGGAGAAACTTCCTAACAGGGAGGACAATTTTTTTTTCTTTTTTCTTTAATTTATATGCCGCCCTTCTCCGGAGACTCAGGGCGGCTTACAATGCGTTAAGCAATAGCCTACATTCTTTTGTATATACCTGCTTAGTAGTACCTACCTTTGAAAGGATGGAAGGCTGAGTCAACCTTGAGCCTGGTGAGATTTGAACTTGCAGTAATTGCAAGCAGCAGATGTTAATAACAGTGCTTTAGTCCACTGTACTACAGGCTCTTTCTAAAAAAATTGACCAGTGGAACAATTTGCCACCAGGAGTTGTGAGTGGTCCATCACTGGAGGTTTTTAAGAAGAGACTGGACAGCCACTTATCTTAGATGGTACAGGGTCTCCTGCTTGAGGAGGGGGTTAGACTAGAGGACCTCCAAGGTCCCTTCCAACTACGTTCTATTCTAAGGGGAAAGGAAGCCTAGGTTTTGAATTAGACCCATACCATGTTGTGTGGGGGCAAAATGGTGTGTGGGATGTTTTGCAAAACGGAGGATCGTCTAAAATCTCCTTGCCGCTAACCTCTGGCCATCTTTGGATCAAACTCCTGGAATTTTCTCAGCCTGCCTTGTTCAGTTGCTGTTTTGCCACAGTCTCTTCTTCTCTTTCCCTCCCCTCCACTCTTCCATGCAGCTGCAAAGCTGACTTTGAAAGAGCTGAGGACACAACCAAGTTACTGATAATTCTTTTATAGTTGGTTTTTCCTCTGGGGGAGTTTCATAACTCTCTCCCCACCCCCCAATTATTCTTGGCAGCAGCAGGAGTTGGTTGCACTAAAAAGCAAAAAGCAAATGCGTGGGGAACCATTTGAAAAACAGTAGCAAATGTTCTCTGAAAAAAAAAAAGAAGGGAAAAAAACCCACCCCTGGCCTCTTCCCCCGTAAACAGGGCACGGCAGCTGTCCCTTTAAATATTAACTGGGCCTCATTGAGATGCAAATATGTTAATACCTAATGATACCATTGCAGCTGCAGTCAAGGGGCTGCGCTGGGCTTTTTCCCCCCAGAATCAATAAAGCGCTAGAAATACAGCTGCAGAAGACAAGACCCCAGCAAATAGTGGCTGAATAAGGCAATTTGTGGAGATTTGTTTTCACGGGGTGTGTATGTGTCCCCAAGAAAGTGCTTTCTGTGTCTGGCCACAGAGACTTTGTACCTTGATGAAAAACACAGGGATAGCTTTTAGGGTGCAGCTAAAGTTTAGGTTGCGAGATGAATTATCCAGAATAATTAGCTAATTTATTTTGATTATTATTTTTCTTAAAAAAGGAAACTAAATAGATGTGTTGCTCCAAATATTTGTTGCTATCTTGGGGATCATTGCTGAGACCTACCTGCCCGGTTCTCTGGCTGGTTGGAGCTCCTGACCTACCGGATGTCGCAGAGAATGAGAATGGACTGAGGCTTCTGCCAAGGTTAAACTTCTGTCTTGTTGTCTGGAAGTTGAAGAACGGCTGCAGGATTTGGGTTTGGCTAGTCTAAAGAAAAGAATTAGGGGTGACGTGATAGCAGTGTTCCAGTACTTAAGGGGCTGCTACAAAGAAAAGGGGGGCAAATTATTCTCCAAAGCACCGGAAGGCAAGATAAGAAACAATGGATGGAAACTAATCCAAGAGAGAAGCAACCTGAAATTAAGGAGAAACTTCCTAACAATGAGGACCAGGGGTGAAATCCAGCAGGTTCTGGAGAACCGGTAGTGGACATTTTGAGTAGTTCGGAGTATCGGCAAATACCACCTCTGGCTGGCCCAGAGCGGGGTGGGAATGGAGATTTTGCAATATCTTTTCCCCAGGAGTGGGGAGGGAATGGGGATTTTGCAGTATCCTTCTCCTGCCACACCCACCAAGTCACGCCCACAGAAACATTAGTAAAAAAAATTTGGATTTCAACACTGGTGAGGACAATTAACCAGTGGAACAGCTTGCCTCCAGAAATCTAGACTAGTCACTTGTCTAAAATGGTATAGGTTCTCCTGCTTGAGCAAGGGGTTGGACTAGAAGACCTCCAAAGTCCCTTCCAGCCCTATTCTGTTCTGTTCTGTTCCGTTGTGTTGCATATTGATTGTATTCACACAACACATGTAGCTTGATCATGTACAGATCAAGTGGCTGCATTTGCAAAATATGAATTTTGGTTAGTTATATACTGAGTGTGTGGAGCTTAAAACCCAAACATTTCACACGTGTGGGCTTTGGTGCATTGTGTGAACCCAGAAGAGGGTAATTTATTAGCTAGGTTTTGCTTATTGCAAAATTGCATAAATACAGATGGGCGGAGGGTATGCTGTCCTTCAACAACTCAATTAGCTATTCTCCAAAGCACTTGAAGGCAGGACAAGAAACAACGAATGGAAACTAAGCAAGGAGAGAAGCAACCCTGAACCAAGGAGAAATTTCTTGATAGTGAGAACAATTAACCAGCGGAATGGCTTGTCTCCAGAAGTTGTGGGTGCTCCATCATTGGAGGCTTTTAAGAAGAGAGTGGACAGCCACTTGTCTGGAATGGTATAAGATCTCCTGCTTGATCAGGAGGTTGGACAGGAAGACCTCCAAGGTCCCTTCTATTATTCTGTTATTTCCAAACGATATTATAGGAATCCACCAGCCAACTTTTTTTGTTTTGTTTTGCCAATTGAGATGTGTCCTGCAATGCCGAAGAGCGTAGCTTAGTGGATTTCCTTAGTACGGAAACATAAATTTTAGAAGAATCTTATTGATTTTACTAGATTTAGAAGCCCCCACTGAGAGTCAGATTGGCCTAGTTGTTAAGGCACCAAGCTAGAAACCCAGGAGACGGTGAGCTCTAGTCCCACCTTAGTCATGAAGCCAGTTGGGTGGGCCGGTCACTCTTTTTCTCTCTGCCCTAGGACAGAAGCAAGGGCAAACTGCTTCCAAAATCATGCTGAGAAAACTGCAGAGACTATGCCAGTCACTCAACAACTGACTCAATGGGATCAAAAGAAGGGGGATTAACATCAGTGAGTGATGGGGCATATGGAATGAGGCCAGGATTGCTACTTCTTAGGCAAGAAAAACCAAAACTACACATATAGACTGGGTGAAACCAGGCTTAATAGCAGTAACTGTGAGAGGGATCCTGGAATCTTAGTGGACAACCAGCTAAATAGGAGCCAGCCGTGTGCACTGGCAGCCAAAAAAGCCAATGGAATCCTAAATTGCATTAACAGAGGGATACCATCAAGATCAAGTGAGGCACTAATACTACTCTATAAAGCCTTAATAAGACCACCCCAGAATGCTGTATCCAATTTTGATCACCACACTATAAAAAAAGATGTTGAGACTCTAGAAAAAGTGCAAAGAAGAGAAACCAGGATGATGAGGGGACTGGAGGCTAAAACATTCGATGAAAGGTTGCAGGAACTGGGCATGGCTAGTCTAGTGAAGAGAAGGACCAGGGAAGACATGATAGCAGTCTTCCAATATTTGAGGGGCTGCCACAGAGAGGAGGGGGTCCAGCTATTCTCCAAGGCAGCCGAAGGCCAGACAAGGAATAATGGATGGAAACTAATCAAGGAGAGATTTAACCTGGAAATAAGGAAGAATTTCCTGACACTGAGAACAATCAATCCATGGAACAGAAGTTGCCTTCGGAAGTTGTGGGAGCTTCATCACTGGAAGCTTTCAAGAAGAGACTGGGCTGCCATCTGTCAGAAATGGTGTAGGGTCTCCTTCTGCTTGGGCAGGGGGTTGGACTAGATGACCTACAAGGTATCTTCCAATTCTGTTAGAATAGAAAAAAATAACAGAGTTGGAAGGGACCTTGGAGGTCTTCTAGTCCAACCCCCTGCCCAGGCAGGAAACCCTACACCACTTCAGACAAATGGTTATCCAACATCTTCTTAAAAATTTCCCGTGTTGGGGCATTCACAATGCCTGCAGGCAAGTTGTTCCACTTATTAATTGTTCTAACTGTCAGGAAATTTCTCCTTAGTTCTAAATTGCTTCTCTCCTTGATTGGTTTCCACCCATTGCTTCTTGTCCTGTCTTCAGGTGCTTTGAAGAATAGTTTGACTCCTTCTTCTTTGTGGCAGCCCCTGAGATATTGGAATACTGCTATCATGTCTCCCCTACTCCTTCTCTTCATCAAAGCAGATATACCCAGTTCCTGCAACCGTTCTTCCTATGTTTTAGCCTCCAGTCCCCTAATCATCTTTGTTGATCTTCTCTGCACTCTTTCTAGAGTCTCAACATCTTTTTTTCATCATGGTGACCAAAACTGAATGCAATATTCCAATTGTGGCCTTACCAAGGCATTATAAAGTGGTATTAACACTTCATGTGATCTTGATTCTATTCCTCTGTTTATGCAGCCCAGAACTGTGTTGGCTTTTTTGGCAGCTGCTGCACACTGCTGGCTCATATCTAAATGGTTGTCCACTAGGACTCTAAGATCCCTCTCACAGTTACTACTATTGAGCGAGGTACCACATATACTGTACCTGTGCATTTTGTTTTTCTTCCCTAAATGTAGACCCTTGCTTTTTTCACTGTTGAATTTCATTTTGTTAGACAGTGCCCAATGTTCAAGTTTGTCAAGATCCTTCTGTATCTTGAGCCTATCTTCTGGAGTGTTGGCTATTCCTGCCAGCTTGGTGTCATCTGCAAATTTGATGAGTTCCCCATCCAAGTCATTGATGAAGATGTTGAAGAGCACTGGGCCTAAAACAGAGCCCTGGGGTACTCCACTGCATACTTCCCTCCATGTAGATGCAGTTCCATTGAGGATTACACGTTGAGTGCAGTTGGTCACCCCATTACGAATCCATCTGGTGGTGATGCTGTCTAACCCACATTTTTCTACTTTATCTAGTATTAGGTTATGGTCTATTTTATCAAATGCTTTACTAAAGTCCAAGTAAATTATATCGACAGCATTCCTCTGGTCCACTAATTTTGTCACTTTGTCAAAGAATGCAATAAGATTAGTCTGGCACGATCTGTTTTTGACAAACCCATGTTGGCTTTTGGTTATTACTTGGTTTGCTTCTAGGTGTTCAGTGATTCGTTGTTTGATTATCTTTTCCAGAATCTTCCCTGTTATTGAGGTCAGGCTGATAGGTCTGTAGTTTCCTGGATCTATTTTTTTTCCTTTTTTGAAGATGGGAACCACATCAGCTCTTTTACAATCCTCTGGCAGCTCCCCTGTGATCCAGGATCTTTGAAAGATATAGTTCAGTGGTTTTGAGATCTTGTCTGCCAGTTCCTTCAGAACCTTGGGGTGTAATCCATCTGGTCCTGGTGATTTGAACTCATCTAGGGTAGACAGGTGTTAATTTACCATTTTCTTTCTTATTTTAACTTGTGTTCCTAATCTGTTTTTTATGGTGCTGTTTTTGATAGGTTGGACTGTTTTTTCCTTTTGTGTAGACAGATGCAAAAAATGAGTTAAGTAGTTCTACTTTCTCCCTGTTGCTTGTCACCTTCTTACCACTTTCTCCCAGCAATGGGCCAATTGTTTCCTTGACTTTTTTTTGTTTTTAATATGTTGGAAGAAGCTTTTTTTGGTTATTTTTTACTTTAGTCGCAAGCCTTTGTTCATTGTGAGCCTTACTTTCCTCACTTCATCTTTACAGGCTCGGGCTATTTGCTGATATTCTGCCTTAGTTATTTGCCCCCCTTTCCACTTTTTATACTAGTCCTTTTTGTCTTTCAATTTGTTAAAGAGAGTTCTTTATGCAGCCATGCTGGATTCTTTTGAGATCTATTATTTTTCTTCTTCATTGGTATTGTGCTAGACTGGGCTTTTATCATCTCACTTTTCAAAATTTCCCAAGCTTCTTAAGTTGTTTTCCCCTTGAGGATTCTCATCCATGGAATCCTTCTCAAGCTCTCTCTAAATTTATTGAAGTTAGCTCTCTTAAAGTCCAAGACTCTAGTTTGACTTTGTTCTACTACCTGTGTTTCCATAATGTTGAATTCCAATATTGCGTGATCACTTGTCCCCAAAGTTCCTGTAGCTTCAACACCTTCTATCATTTCGTTTCTGTTAGTGAGAATTAAGTCCAATATGGCTGATCCCCTTGTTCCCTTCTCTACTTTTTGGGAAACAAAGTTGTCTGCTAGGTTTGTTAGGAGTCTGTTGGATCTTCCACTTGGTGCAGTTTGTCTCCCAGTTGATGTCAGGATAGTTAAAATCCCCCATTACTATTGTGATGTGCTTCTTACATACCTTAGTTAGCTGACTAGCAAAAAGTTCATCTACTTCCTCTGTTTGGTTGGGTGGCCTATATGTTAATCTGTTCTTCCATGGATGAGATCCTTGGATTATTGCACTATCTTAAATTTACAGAGAGGAAAGGAAAGGTGAGCAAAAGTATGAAAATACAACTTGCTTAATTTGGGCCAAGTTGCAGCAGAGGAAACATTCACGTTTAGCCTTCCCAACTTGAATAATTTCAGGGCATCTCTGTTGACGGAGTACTTTCTCCAGATCCTTGTGCTAGATTCTGCCCACTCACCCATCAACACTCCCCCTCCCCACAAACACCGCAGATAGGACCCTGGCACATTTGGAAATGTTTGATCCAACAGCATTTCCTTTGACTATTCCAGCTGGAAAAACCCTGCTCTGGAGTGACATGATCTGAAAATGGCTCTGTGGAATGAACACCGAATTAGCAAAATGAATCAAACAAAAGGCCCTTTAAGTGGACCCTGGCATGGGGGGAGGAGGAGGAGACCACCCTTCATTTTTAATGTAAAAATAACCCCTCACAAACAGGACTATAAAAGAGAAAGTCTTTGTGGATTTAATTCTCTTGAAGTTGGAAGTTGCGTGGATCAGAAGTCACTGGCTAATTAATTGCCATCCATTCTTCTTCATTCCTGTAGATAGAATTTCCTGCCTGCAATTTCAATGAAGCAATGAAGACAAATAGCTTTAATTAGACGTCTTACAGAGCTGACCTTCTCGCTTGTTTTCAGTTTAATAAAGTTTACGGTATATTAATCAGAGGGAAATTTTATTAGAAAAGAATGATAACTTTTTTTTTTTCATGGGAAACAGGTTTTCTGGATAGGAAGATTTTACGTGGGATTGGTCCTTGTGTTCTATTAGTCCCCTTGTAAGGAGAAGCAGATACCCCATTAGATCTACAAATACATAATAGGTAGAATGTACATAGTTCTTGGGACAAATTCCTTCTAATTTTGACTACTGGTGAGCAGTAAGTTAAAAGTAGAAGGTTTTTAAAAAGCATTTTCTGTGAATTTGAACTCTGGACATTAAGAGGGTGTATTTTATTTTAATGCTGCCTGTTCTTGAATGAAGAATTTTTTAAAAAAGTTGGTTTGTCTTAAGTTTCCCAAGAATTGGTCTTGTATTATGCTCAAATATAAGCAGATGCCAAATAAAAATATTAACAAATCCCCCAGTGGGTTGTGGGCAAAACGTACTCACAAACCAAGCATTCATTGGTCAACCAGCAACCCTCAACTGGATTTAAGTTGCCTTTTGCAAGGGATCGATTCAGGATTTTGGTGGGAGCTGCCTCGCTTCCCCAGAGGTTATTCTGGAGAAAGAGGGGAAAGGTATCAAGAGGGAAAAAATAAGAGAAGGAAAGGAGGGGGAAGAGAAGAAATATCTCCTCACCCTCCTAATGGCAATTACTGTCCTGCTGATATAACCAAATCAACACTAGGTGGCGCCCAAGGACCTAAAAATGAAATTAAAGTCTACCTTAACAGGATTTTTAAATTTCTCTTGTCACTGTGTGCAAAGTAGCTTGGCCAAAATCCCTGAGCAACACCTCACTAGACCTTTAGCGCAACCCCGTGAAATCTCATGAGGTTTTAGCTTTTTTTGCATTGAATTTCAATTTTGCATCTACGACTTTGTATGAAGGGTTTGATGATGGCTTTTCACTGACCTACTGAAGCTGACTTCAGGCAGAAACCTGTTGAACCAACGGCCTTGGGGATCCCTGAAGCCAGGTTTCTGCAACCTAATTTTTATAAGGTGGAGGGGGGGCAAGATCTCATTCTTCCAAAAGTTGGTAAGAGGGGAATAAGTTGTTGGGTCTTTGGCAGCACTTACTTTCATTTAAACGGTACGTCTAAGATGACAATTTCAGTGTGTAATTTACCCCAGCTCTCAAATGAAACATTCAACTGCCCTAGACAGATGTCAGATTAATTCCATGTCTTTTTAAAGAAAAATCCTCCATCTTCTGAAAGACCTGCTCTCCCTCTCATCACAAAGGTTACCTCCCTTTATCTTGCTAATTTTGCTAACATTCAGGGCTCGTTGACACATCTAGTTATTGCATTTTGTGTGTCTACGCCTGGCTGATCTTTGGAAAGATGGTCCCTTCTGTTAGGCTAATCCAGAGGGTAGGACCGTGATGGCGAACCTATGGCATGCGTTCCATAAATGGCACACGTAGCCATATTGGTGGGCACGCGAGCTGAGCTCCGGCACACCAGCTGATTTTTGGGTCTTCTGGGCCCACTAGAAGTATGGAAACAGGCTGTTTCCTGCATCCGGAGGACCTTGGGGGGGGGGGGGGGAAAGGCCCGTTTTTCTCTCCCCCCAGTGTCCAGAGCCTTTCTAGGAGCCTGGGGAGGGCAAAAACGGCCTTCCCCACCCACCCTCCGGAGGCCGAAAATAGCCCGTTTGCCAACTTCCGGTCTCACCTAACCCCCCCACCCCCCGCTCCTGGCACCCAACGGCAAAAAGGTTAGCCATCACTGGGGTAGGAGATGCTGGAGCCTACTCATGGACACAATTTTCAATTTTTTCCATTCATTTCCAAGTAATGCTTTGAGCATTCATTTTGGCCTCAACTCCCCTAAAGGTAGAAAAAAACCCCCAATGTTTTTATCCCTGGCCTGGTGGGCTTTAGAGAGTGCTGGGGATTGCCCTGCTGTGAAGTATCGAGAACAGAGAAGAGAATTCACACAACCCAAAGGAGGAAGCCGAAGACAAAATGGGAGTGTGTGTGTGTGTCATTCTGGATCTCCAGCGGGGTTGGCTCAATTCTGCTTTGGGTCTGGCCAGTTTCGAGCCTTGAAAAACTTCTTCAGTCCTTTAAGGTTGACGGGTGGGAAGTAAGGTCCAAGCCTCTTACGGATCCACCATTTCTGCTGCCGGGCGTGCTGTCCACCTGGCTGGCTGAACTTGTACCTGAAATGCTCTCCCCGAACCCACCTGCAAGAAGCAGAAACGTTGCAATGAGAACCAAAGTCTGCTCCTCTTCCCGCCTTAAGAGTAACAGAGATGGAAGGGACCTTGGAGGTCATCTAGTCCAACCCCCTCTGCTCATGCAGACCTATACGAGGGATTCGAAGCACCAACCTTTCTGATCGACAAGCTCAGCGTCTTAGCCACTGAGCCACTTAGGGAGTTCCTCCTGTATTTTCTCCAGCAATTGGTGCCAAACAGGGCAAGACACACTGGGCTCTCTGCTTTTACAGGATCGGTCCTTGGAGGAAGAATTCAACCTGCCCTGCCCCGTAGATCATCTTCTTTTAATGACCCCATAATCCCTTGCGAGGTGGAGTCTGGGCAACTGAATGGTGCTAACAGAAAGTTTACTGGCCGGATGCCCTTCCTGTCGCCAATGCAGAGTTTTGTTCAGCAGATATATTCTCATTTTGCCCAGAGAGAGAAATAGCTGCCTCTTCCTAGGATTTTTTTTTAAGTTTTTTATTTTTTTCCCTCATAACTGTATCTTAAATGTAATTTCTTATCTAACATACATATTTTCTTTTAACTTTCATACTAATAAAATCTTCATCCTAAAACAATTTAAGTATATTCGGGGTTGCTTTTCTACCATTTCATCTCCCTTCTTTTACAACAATCTTTCTTCTCCCTCTCCTCTCTTTCCTTTCCCTCCCTACTTCCATCTACTCTTCTACTTTCTTTCTTTCCTCCTCTCCTTCTCCTCCTCTCTTTCCCCTTCCTTTCCCCCACACCTTCCTCCCTTCTAACCTTCTTTCCTACTCGTTTCCCCTCTCTTTCTTCCTCTCCTTTTCCCTTTCTTCTTTCCCTCTCTCTCCTTCCTCTCTCCTCTTCTCTATCCCTTTCCATTCTCTCTTCATTGTTGCATTCATTTTTTATTTAATATTTTCCAAAGTGGTATTCGAGCAGTCCTGATTTTTACTTTCTTTTCAATTACTTTTTCATTTTACTAAATTCACACATATCATCATAAATGTACATTTATATAATAACTTTTTCTTTCTTTTTCCACCCCCCTTTTCCATTTTCCATTTACACAGGTGTCTTCTGGGTTTCTATTTCTTTTATGTCTTCTCTCTCATTTACTTATATCTTATCTAATTTATTTCTCTATAATCTTTTATTCATATTTCTTTTCTAACCATTCATAAAACCATCCCCATGTCTTGAAATACACTGATTCCTCTTTATCTTTTATTCTCAATGTTAACCTATTCATTTCTGCATATTCTAAAATTTTCTTTATTACCTCCCCTTCTGATGGGATTTTTTCTGTCTTCCACTTTTGTGAAAATACAATTCTTGCTGCTGTTATTATATGAATAATCAAATATGTATCTTCTTTGCTATATTTCTCCGGTAATATACCCAATAAAAATGCCTCTGGTTTTAACTCTATATACGTTGGTGCAACATTTCCTCTAACCATGCCTGTATTCTAATCCAATAATTGCCTCTTCCTAGGATTGAACTCACAGCCTCCTGATTGTGTGGCGAGAGCTCCACCTCTAGGACACCGCACCACTCGACTTGTCCCATAGATGGTGGGGGCAAATTAGAGATAATGCAGGTAGTTCTTGAATTATGAAAAGTTTGTTTAGTGATTGCTCAAAGTTACAACACTAAAACAGTGAGTTATGACCACTTTTCACGCTTATGACTGTTGCAACATCCCCATGAAAATTGTGATCAAATTCAGACGCTTGGCAACTGACTCATATTTATGACAGTTGCAGTGTCGTCCCCCTTTTGCATCTCTGACAAGCAAAGTCCACAGGGAAGCCAGTTTCACTTAACAACCATGCTACTAATTTAACAACTGTAGTGACTCACTTAACAACTGTGGCAAGAAATGGTGCAAAATTCACTTAACAACAGAAATTTTGGGCTCAATTATGGTCATAGGTTGAGAACTTCAACTACCTGTATTGTGCCTTTTTTTTTTTTTTTTTACTTCTGTGGACATCTCTGAAGAAAATATAGAAATAGGATAGGATAGGATAGATGAGAAGAGAGTAGAGTAGAATAGAGTAGAATAGAATTGGAATAGAATAGGAAGGGACCTTGGAGGTCTTCTAGTCCAGCCCCCTGCTCAAGCAGGAAAACCTATACTATTTCAGACAAGTGATTGTCTAGACTCTTCTTAAAAACCTCCAGTGATGGAGTGCTCACAATTTCTGGAGGCCAGCTGTTCCACTGGTTAATTGTCCTCACTGTTAGGAAGTTTCTCCTCAATTCCAGGTTGCTTCTGTCCTTGATTAGCTTCCATCCATTGTTTCTTGTTTTGCCTTCTAGTGCTTTGGAGAATAGCTTGACCCCCTCTTCTTTGTGGCAGCCCCTCAAATACTGGAAGACTGCTATCATGTCACCCCCAATTCTTCTTTTCTTTAGACTAGCCAAACCCAAATCTTGCAACTGTTCTTCATATGCTTTAGTCCCCAGGCCTTTGATCCTCTTAGTTGCTCTTCTCTGAACTTTTTCCAAAGTCTCAACATCTTTTTTGTAGTATGGTGACCAAAATTGGTTGCGGTATTCCAGGTGTGGCCTTACTAAGGTTTTATAAAGCGGTGCTAATACTTCACATGATTGTGATTCTATGCCTCTGTTTATACAGCCCAGGATTGTATTAGCTTTTTTGGTGGGTGCTCCACACCGCTGGCTCATATTCAAGTGATCATCCCCTAGGACTCCAAGGTCCCTCTCATTGTTACTGTTTTTGAGCCAGGTCTCGCCCAATCTGAAAGGAGGAGGAGGAGGAGGAGGAGGAGGAGGAGGAGGAAGAAGAATCAGGAGGTTGTGAGTTCGATCCTAGGTACAGGCAGATGTAGGGTCTCCTGCTTGGGCAGGGGGTTGAACTAGATGACCAGCAAGGTCCCTTCCAACTGTTAATCTGTATCTGGAAGAAGGAGGAGGAGAAGAAGGAAAAGGAAAAGGAAAAGAAAAAAAGGGAGAAGGAAAAGGAAAAGAAGGAAAAGAAAAAGAAAAAGAAGGAAAAGGAAAAGAAGGAAAAGGAAAAGAAGGAAAAGGAAAAGAAAAAAGGGAGAAGGAAAAGGAAAAGGAAAAGAAAAAAGGGAGAAGGAGAAGGAAAAGGAAAAGAAGGAAAAGGAAAAGAAGGAAAAGGAAAAGAAAAAGGGAGAAGGAGAAGGAAAAGGAAAAGAAGGAAAAGAAAAAGAAAAGGAAGGAAAAGGAAAAGGAAAAGAAGGAAAAGGAAAAGAAAAAAGGGAGAAGGAAAAGGAAAAGGAAAAGAAAAAAGGGAGAAGGAGAAGGAAAAGGAAAAGAAGGAAAAGGAAAAGAAGGAAAAGGAAAAGAAAAAGGGGAGAAGGAAAAGGAAAAGAAAAAAAGGGAGAAGGAAAAGGGAAAGGAAAGAAAAAAGGGAAAAGGGAAAGAAAAAGAAGGAAAAGGAAAAGGAAAAGAAGGAAAAGGAAAAGAAAAAAAGGGAGAAGGAAAAGGGAAAGGAAAAGAAAAAAGGGAAAAGGGAAAGAAAAAGAAGGAAAAGGAAAAGGAAAAGGAAAAGAAGGAAAAGGAAAAGAAAAAAGGGAGAAGGAAAAGGGAAAGGAAAAGAAAAAAGGGAGAAGGAAAAGGGAAAGGGAAAGGTATTGTTCCCCATGGAGCCTGCTTTTGCAGCCTCCTGAATCCTTTCTGTCATGGAGGAGCAGGTTCGCTTTCTCGCTGCCAAAACCGTCTATTCTCTCAGCCTGGACATTCCCGCGCTTCCTCCTCCAGGCTGGGACAGCTGCACTGCAAAGATGCCCCCCGCCCCCAGGCGTCAGCCCACAGTGACATCTTCCAACTGGGAAGGCTTGCAAAGAGGCAACATCTCTAAGCTGTTGTGGCTGGAGGCTAAACCTTCCAGACAGGTGAAAACGGTGGTGGAGGGAGGCAGCTGTCTCTCTCTCTCTCTCTCTCTCTGGAACAGTTGGGATGTTTTTGGAGGGAAAAGACAAGCATGCACGCACACACAGAGACACACACAGACACGGGAGTGTCTGTGTCTGTGTTGGGAGACAAGCAGGGTGGGTAAAATGTTTCCCTACGAGTTGGGGCTTTTTTGATGAAATAACAGTAGGAGGAGTGTGAGCCAAGGAAGCAGGGGTGAAATGCTACCGGTTCGGAGAACCGGAAGCGATGGCAGCGCAGGGCTCCACCCACCTGTCCGGTCATCATTACTTCCTGGTTTTAACCAGGAAGTAACCTGTTTTTTACCCTCTGCGCATGCACAGAAGGGTTTGCACATGCGCAGAGGGTTTGGGCATGCATGTGACGTGCGCGGCGCATGCACTTCCGAACCGGTAGGGAAGGTAAGTAGATTTCACCCCTGCTAGGAAGCCTCTGCCATTGTCAAGAAGGATCAAGCTGCACAGGGCAATTTGTAGTTGGTGACACATACAACACGCTAAACCCGAAACGAGGCAGCATCTCTTTTTCCGTGTGTTAGAATCGGTTCTTTGACTCTTGCAGCTGCCTGGACAAGTTCCTGCAATGTTCTTGGCAAGATTTCAGAAGTGCTTTGTCGCCGTCTCTTCCTAGGGCTGAGAGAAAGCGGCTGGCCCAAGGTCACCTAACTGGGTGTGATGCCTCAGGAGGAACTAGAACTCCCAGTCTCCTGTTTCTAGTAGTCTGAGGCCCGAACCACTAGACCAAACTGGTCCTCTAAATGGGAGTTTGCAAAGCATGGGGAGGGGGGGGGGCTGCATGAAGCCCAATAATCCATATCCTGATTTAACATAGTGGCCTTCACATGCCATGCTAGGAAAATGGTGGCTTCCAAGAACCCTGAGTTATTTAGTCGAGGATGAAGAAGGATTTGTGAAGAAGCAACGTCAAAAGTTGTGCAGTTTGTGCTACTATGAAAAAGAGACTCCTCCAACAAGTAGCCGATCCAACCGGTCCATGGGAAGAGATTGCCATGGATTTCATGGTGGAGCTTCCAGAAATGGCACTGAATCTTGTTTCTTCACCCTTGTTGTGGTCTGCCAGCAGCCTGCAGAGCTAGCAGCGGAGTTGGACAGTGAGGAGGCTGAGGAAGAACATGGGCCAGTCCTGGAGTCAGGGGAAGGCCCGGATGAGGGCTCTGCATTGGAGGCAGAGATGGGGCCAGGGCCATCTGGGAGCGATGCACGGACTCCGGAGCCTCCAGAGGCGGACAGCAAAGAGGCAGAGGAACAGGAGGAGCCTGTTCCTAGTGCATGCATGCGCAGAGCTACCAGAAGGCAAGAGCAGCTAAAGCAAAGGCTGGGAGAAAGGCCAGAAGATGATTGGCCCCTCCCATAAGGCTTAAAAGAGCAGCAACGAGTCTTTGGGTTCTTTGTAGAAAAACAACATTGACTCCAGTGCTATTTGTCTCTTGAACTTTGTGGGGGTTTTGCCAAGAAAAGCCTTTGGCAGACTGCCAAAGACATCAAAGGTTGGTGATAAGGCCGACGGACCGGTTATTAAGAATTTTGTTTTGGACTAAGCTGAGAATGAATTCATTCTCAGCTGTTTTAATAAAATTAGTTTGTTGAGGCCTGAATTGTGTTTGGTAATCACTACTTGGGCCTTGGTCACAACAACCCTCAAGGAGTTTCCCGTAGGCAGCAATTTCAATATCAAGAGCCGTCTTGACATTGAGGAGATCCCTCAATTCTTTGCATGCGTTACTCGGAACCCTGACACACATCTCAACCAAATGGGCATGGAAGACTTCCAAGTGAAGGGCCCCCTTAGACCAGGGATCCCCAACCCCTGGTCCATGGACTGGCACTGGGCTGCAGCATGCCAGAAACCGGGCCATGCAAACAAGCGAAGCCCCATCCGCGGGATGCAGGCAGCGTGAAAAAGCAAATCCCTTCCAGTGCGCAAAAAAAACTCTCTCCGTGTAATTGGTCCCTGGTGCCCAAAGGTTGGGGCCACTGCCTTAGACAATTCCTCCAAGGCCTGGGAACAGACACTGCTGCACTGCAAGCTACATTTGGCAATGGTGGGGTGAGAAGCCAACCTGGGTTTTTTTTCCTAGTTGAAAAATAGAATAGAATAGAATTAGAATTAGAATTAGAATAGAACTGTGATGGCAAACCTATGGCACGTGTGCCACCTGTGGCACACAGAACCATTTCTGCGGGCATGCAAGCCGCCGCCCTAGGTTGGCTCCAACATGCATGTGCCAGAGGTGGGTTGCTCCCGGTTCTGTCCGGTTCTTTAAAACCGGTAGTAAAAATGGTGGGAGGCTCCGCTCACCCGCCCAGACATCATAATTGACGATCCCGTGTGCGCTCACATTGTGAACCGGTAGTAAAGGTAAGTAGAAGCCACCCCTGGCATATGCGCACGCCTCCCACTGTCCAGCTGAATTTCGGGTCTCAGCCGCATATGTGGGAGATGCGCATGCATGCCCATGCCACCCTGCTCCTCCCAGGAGTCTCCATGTGGCCTGTTTTGGATGCCAGGAAAGTACAGGGCTCGCGCGGAGGCTCTGGGAGGGCGAAAAACAGGCCTCCTGGAAGTCCTGAAACAGGCCATTCCCAGCCTCCAGAGGACCGGGGAAGGCTGTTTTCGCCCTCCTGGAGGCTCCAGGAAAGCCTCCGGAGGGCAAAAAACGGGCCTCCCGAAAATACTGGAAGTCTGGAAACGGACCATTTCCGGCTCCAGAGGGCCTGCGGAGGCCATTTTTGCCTTCCTGGAGGCTTCAGGGAGGCCTGCTAGGCCCAAAATGCGGTGCGGGGGGGGGGGATCGCGACGCCTCCACAGGGAGGAGGGGCAGCACAGGGGGGGGGTTGCACATGCATGTGCAGGGGGCAGGGCGGGATGTGCAGGGAGGCATTTCATTATGGGTGTGGGAACTCACATACGCGCTTTTGGCACCCGAGGAAAAAAAGGTTAGAGAATATAGAATAGAATAGAATATAAAATAGAATTAGAATTAGAATTAGAATTAGAATTAGAATAGAATAGAATAGAATAGAATAGAATAGAATAGAATAACAGAGTTGGAAGGGACCTTGGAGGTCTTCTAGTCCAACCCCCTGCTCAAGCAGGAGAACCTATATCATTTCAGACAAGTGACTCTCTAGTCACTTCTTTAAAACACCCAATGATGGAGCGCCCAGGATTTCTGAAGATTTAATTGTCCTTTCACACTTGAGCAAAAGCTTACACCCACCATGCGGCTAAATCGCTTATTAATTCTTGCAGCCCAAGCCAGGCCTCTTTTAAGATTTATGAGGACTAAATGCTTTATGAAACCTTGAGCCAGACCTAAAGTTTTGTGCCCGGATGTTTTGCAAATGTCCCTTTGCCCAAGTCAAGTTTCACACTCAATTAGATTACTCCCACCCATGACCTCATGTTTTAACCTTTTTTCCTTTTTACAGAAGCGAGCCAGTCATCTGCTTTTCATTTTCTGTTTTACTGCACTTGCACGGCAGCAATAACCCACACCGCAATCTCATTTCATTTTTAAGTGTCCAAAGGATCCCAGTCAACTTTGCTCTCCAACTCTTTAATTCTTCTCAAGATTAACTGTCAGAGAACCCACACGAGCTTTATGAAACGCCAGGCCCAAGAGGGAAAAGTATTGGGGAACAAATTCAGTCCCGCAAACGTGATTCCCTCCTTTGCAAGTCTTCATTTGGTGTGGGAACATGTGTGCAAGAACTGGGCAGGGCTAGTCTAGTGAAGAGAAGGACCAGGGGAGACATGATAGCGCAGCAGACTAATAGCCTGTTATTAACATTCAGCTGCCTGCAATTACTGCAAGTTCGAATCTCCCCCAGGCTCAAGCCTTCCATCCTTTCTAAGGTAGGTAAATTGAGGACCCAGATTGTGGGGGCAATAAGCTGACTTTGTATAAATATACAAAAGTATGAAGGCTATTGCTTAACACATTGTAAGCCGCCCTGAGTCTCCGGAGAAGGGCGGCATATCAATCAAATTAAAAAAAAAATGATAGCATCTTCCAATATTTGAGAGGCTGCCACAGAGAGGAGTGGGTCAAGCTATTTTCCAAAGCACCTGAAGGCCAGACAAGGAATAATGGATGGAAGCTGAACAAGGAGAGTCTAGAATGAATGAAGTACTTTGAATTTTTGTTGGAAAAGTGAACAGCATGAAGGGAGATTTTGTTTGTTGAACATTAAAAAAAAAACAAACCCAAATTTTGGATACAAACACATAGATTAATTTTGAAGATTTTAAAGGTTAAAGTACAACTGAAACCAGAGCCTTTTCTTCTGGGATTAGTGGACAGACAATTAAAAAACAAGTCATGAAACTTTCTTTTTTAGTATAGCAACGTCAGTGCCACGTTTATATGCTCAAATATGGAAAGGTTTGACAAGGCTCACAATGGAGGAATCGTTGGTCAGGATGATGGAATTTGCGGAAATGGCTGAATTGACTTGTTTGATCGGGGAAAAAAAGATATTTATTGCTGACTGGAAATCCCTTATAGGCTCTTTTTGCACAAAATGGGGAAAAAATGCACTTATGCTTTGTGGTTTCATGATTAGAAAAAGAAAAATAATAGAAAAGAATGAGCTTTTTTGTAATCATAGATAAGAGAAATCTATTTATATTTGCTTCAAAGGAAACTGGAAGCTTCTCTTTCCATTTCTTTTTATTCTTTCTTTCTGCACTTTTGCTTTTTCCTTGATTTTATTTTTTGCTTCTTTTACTCTTTATTAATAAACTTTTAGTAAACATTTATTTGTTTTTTTTTTTTTTTTTAAAGATGCCCCTTAAATTGGACTTACTTGGGTGGTGCCTTGTCCTCAAATGGGTTGAAGGCCAGAAGAGACAAAGTTTCCTTCTCGTTGGCCAAGAGTTTTCCGGCTAAGTGAATGACCCATTCGTTCTGTTCATAGGTCTTACAGAGAAAGAGAGGGGAGAAAACACACATTTTGAGAAACAATGCAAATGAAATGGATTTTAAGTCAAACATGTCAACTGGAAGCCTCTGAATAATAAAAGATGAAAGCAATGTATTAATATATACAGAAAACAACCCCCATCCTTCATGCGTTTATTAGAATTGGTGTTGTGACCCAGGTCCAAGTAGTTAGTATTAAATACAAACAGTTTGAAAACAAACAGACTTGATTAGAACAGCTGAGAATTAACTCATTCTGAGTCTAGTCCAAACTAAATTAAAGCAAATTCTTCAAAACACCATTCTTAAGTTTATAACCGACCTTGGCAATAATTAGGCAGACTGCCAAAGGCTTTTCTTGGCAAAAGTTCAGAAGCAGAAGACGCTGACAAGAAATGAATACATTCAAACACGAAGCAATTCTCTCAACATTGTTTTCCGGCAAAGAGGCCAAGAGCCATTGCTGGTCTTTTAAGCCTTATGGGAGTGGCCAATCATCTCTTGGCCCTACTCCTGAGTTGTCCTCTTTGCTTTAGCTGCTCTTGCCTTCTGACAGCTCTTCTCATACGTGCACTAGGAACAGGCTCCTCCTGTTCCTCTGCCTCTCTACTGTCAGCCTCTGGAGGCTCCGAAGTCCACACATCACTCCCCGATGGCCCTGGCCCCATCTCTGCCTCCGACGCAGAGCCCTCATCCGGGCCTTCCCCAGCCTCCAGCACTGGCCCATGTTCTTCCTCAGCCTCATCGCTGTCCAACTCTGCTGCCAGCTCCTCAGACCACAACAGATGGGAGCTATAAATTGATTATAGGTAGTCCTCGCCTTACGACCACAATTGACCCCAACATTTCTGTTGCTAAGTGAGACGTTTGTTAAGTGAATTTTGCCCCATTTTGCAATCTTTCTGGCCACAGTTGTTAAGCTAGTAACAGATTGTTAAGGGAATCTGGCTTCCCCCATTGACTTCGCTTGTCAGAAGGTCGCAAAAGGGACCCCAGGATATGACCCCAGTCATAAATATGAGTCAGTTGCCAAGCATCTGAATTTTGATTGCGTAGCCATGGGAATGCTGCAATGGTCGTAAGTGTGAGAAACCGTCATAAGTCACTTTTTTCAGTGCCGTTGTAACTTTGAACGGTCACTAAATGAACGGTTGTAAGTCGAGGATTACCTATAGACAGGTTAGAACATATGTGTCAGCTAGAAAAACCTCCCCTACCTGGTGTCCTCAGAAGCATTAAAATGTTAATTTTACAACATAAACCGAGTTGAGCAACAGTGTTCCTTCGTATCAGTTCTACACTGAAAACAGGGCTATGATTTGGCAAGTAGAGTATTGTCATAGGGTTGTAAGGATTGGTTGTAAATCCTCCTCTACCATCCTCTGGAGTCCATTTAAGCTCACGCCGACTGCTTCAGTGACTCCATCAAGCCACCTCATTCTCTGTCGTCACCTTCTTCTTTTGCCCTCCATCGTTCCCAGCATTAGGCTCTTCTCCAGTGAGTCCTTCCTTCTCCTTAGGTGGCCAAAGGATTTGAGTTTCCTCTTCAGGAAACTTTTTCTTTTTAAAAAGAAAAAGGGGGTTGGACTGGGAGGCCTCCAAGGTCCCTTCCAGCTCTTTTCTGATTTATGGATTGATTGACTGATTGATGGATTGAAATTCAGAGAAATTCTCATGGAGGCAGAATGTGGTTGTTGTTGATACTGGGTGACAAAACGGCAAAGATTTGCATTATTGTCCGGTCTTTCATGTAGACACATGTCTCTCTCCAGCTATCTGTAACCTCCCTGGTTTTCCCATGCATTCTTGAAATCCTGAGGGGGCTTTTTCAGTCGAAGGGCCACTGTCACTGCTAAGGTTGAGCCCTGTCCTTGAGAAATGGTTGGAGACTATCTGCGTCCCTCAGAGAAATTTAGAGAAGTTTTTCTATCCAATTTCTCTGCCCATAAATTTGGTGAAGATTTTTGAAAGGCCTTTTATGGCCAGTTCTTGCTACTTCAAACATTCATCATAATGAGTAATTCAACTTTCCTCGTGTTCTCTCAAATAAACGCTATGAAGTCAGCACTATTCCTTGTTGAAGTGCCACATGTTAGGAATAAAAATCCTTGTAACTACTGGGATGGAAACTCCCAGATGGTGTTGGAAACAAAACAGAACACAAAGACGCTGAGAGGACATCAGAATGGTTCTCATCCGGAGAGGATACCCCAGTCCCAAGACCCTTCAGCTTCTGACAAGGCAACATCAAAGAACAGCACCTCATCTGAGATATACCACAGAACATAGAATAACAGAAGGAACCTTGGAAGTCTTCTACTCCAATGCCCTGCTCGAGCAGGAGGCCTGATACATTTCAGACAAGTGGCTGTCCAGTCTTTCCTTAAAAGCCTCCGGTGATGGAGCACACACAATTTCTGAAGACAAGCAGTTCCACTGGTCAATTGTCCATTGGTTAATTGATGTTGATATCAGGGTGGAATCCTGGTTCCTTTCCCACATTAGTGACCTGAGTGTCAGACCTGGAAGTGTCGGACCTGGGACCTTTTACAGTTGGGCCTTCAGGCCTGTCACATTTTTCTATTGTGGGAAACTGGAAGGGGGGGATTGCATGGAGTATGGGTGATATGTAGTCAAAATAACATTCCTTTCTCAGAGAGTCAAGGACGCATTGCCCTGGCACATGGAGTCGGATGACTGGGAGGTGTCTCCAGTTTGGACGGTGGATTATTGGACCATGTGATGGACATATGGGTGCTGGGCAGGGACTTGGACTTTCCTTTGGGTGAAGAAAACCTGGAAACTTTCAGATTCGGGTTTTCCCAGATGTGCCAATATGACATCTCTAATAAAATGTAACTTTGAGGAAACTCAAGCCTCGGAGTTTTCTTTTGTTGGGAGTGTTACTTGGAACCCTGACATTGAGCTGAGACCGAGGGCCCTTCAAGCCCAGCAAGGAAGGAAAATTTGGAGGAGCCTTTTTCCAATGCTCTCCCCACAAGGATTTTGGAGGGAAATAAAGAAGGATTTATAGAATGAAAGAGTAAGGTAAAGAAGACCTTCAGAGACCAACTGCTCAAATTATTTCCAACCTCTGACCCCTCACTGAGAACAATAAATTGGTGGAACTAACCAAAGAGAGAAGCCGCCTAGAACTATGGAGAAATTTCCATACAACGAGATCAATGAACCAATGAAACAACTTGCCTCCAGAAGTTGTGGGTGCACCATCGTTGGACGTTTTCAAGAAGAGATGGGACAGCCATTTGTCTGAAATGGTAGAGGGTCTCCTGCTTGAGCAGGGGGTTGGACTAAAAGACCTCCAAGGTCCCTTCCAACTCTTTTATTCTGCATTCCTTCAAAATAGCTGTACTCTGAGTACTCCTGTCCAACCATCCTTCCCTGGAGGTGCTCAGAGTTTTTCTCTGTAGCCCTCAACCAGGATTTGCTCCCTTTTTCAAACTCTGCCTTTCTTCTGCTGACTTCTCCCCCTCCCCCTTCCCTCCTCCAATGGGCTCCTGTTCTGTTCAATTTTGGGAGCGTTTGCCGATAAGACTCCTAAGCCCCTTCACATTATTTCTTTCCAACATTCTGCTGAGTTGGAAAAGAATAAAAACGCAGAGAGTTATTATGTTTGGCTAATAATAAATTAGGAAATGTTTTCTTTGCAAAGTAATGGCATGTTACCCAAAAGACAATTAAAAGCACTTCTGGTATAGAAATTAAGCAATGGCATTTCCCACCCACCCCCTAATGCTCTTTGGAAGTGGGTGATCCAGATGGATCCACAAGTGTATAAAACTTCCGATGTGCCAATATTCAAAAAGTCCTCATTCAACCGTGACAGGCTTTAAGGCCTCCTTTTTCTGCTTCCAGTGGAAATCTGGGCCCTCGTCCCAAAAGAGGAAGTTTTCCTAGGAGCTGCCAGCAGAAGGGACTGTTGCATATCAAGCAGTGAAGAGTTCCTGAAAGCAATCTGTTGTGAGACAGACAGAGGGATGGAAATGGCTTCTCCCATACTTCTTGGTTGCTCTTCAGGAACCAGGGAAGAATCGGATGGGCTCAGTCATTCATTGTCAATACCCCAAAGACCCCAGACCATGCTACTGAATGGAGCCTAGAAGTCATTAGGCATTTTAAATTATGTTTTAATTCTTGTGCTTTTTTTCTATTTTCTTTTATTGATTCTATTGTGTCATAAACCCATTTCAATTGTCCCACCTGTATTGGAAAAATGACCATTAGATTAATAATAATAAAGAAGAAGAATGAAAAGACTGCAACTTAAAACCAATTTAAAAAAGAAGAAGAAGAAAAGACTGCAACTTAAGAGCCGTGGTGGCGCAGTGGTTAGAGTGCAGTACTGCAGGCTACTTCTGCTGACTGCCGGCTGCCTGCAATTTGGCAGATCAAATCTCACCAGGCTCAAGGTTGACTCAGCCTTCCATTTTTCCAAGGTGGGTAAAATGGGGGCCCAGATTGTTGGGGGCAAAAGGCTGACTCTGTAAACCATTTAGAGAGGGCTACAAAAACACTGTGAAGAAGTATATAAGTCTAAGTGCTATTACTATTGCTATATGTAACAGGAGCCTGTAAATCTATATTTCAAATGCTTCTAGTCTCTTCAAGTGGCTTTCTGTCACAGACCACAGGCTCTCCCCTCTCTGAAGAGTCTCTACTTAGAGAAATGCAATAAATGGAGAAACAGTAGTTAGAGAAACATGAGAAACTATACAAAAAAAAAAAAAAAAGGAAAAGTTCTAACTTTGCTCATTATTCTATTGTGCTAGCCAGGCAAGTGAATGTGTTGCAGAAGGAGCTAAACCCCTTGCAATCTTTCTCTGCAGTCACAAGATTTTTATCCTGGGCAGATCTTCAGCATCTGGGATGGATAGCATTGTTTGGATGGGCCCCTTAAACAGCTCAAACAATGTCTCTCCGGAGCAGCCTGGGTAGGGGAATCAGATCACAAATCTTATCACGATCCTTGGGAAATGACGCTAATCTAATTTAAGTGCCAGCAGGGGTGAAATCCAGCAGGTTCTGACAGGTTCTGGAGAACTGGTAGTGGAAAATTTGAGTAGTTCGGAGAACTGACAAATGCCACCTCTGGCTTGCCCCAGAGTGGGGTGGGAATGGAGATTTTGCAGTATCCTTCCCCTGGAGTGGGGTGGGAATGGAGGTTTTGCAATATCCTTCCCTTGGAGTGGGGTGGGAATGGGGATTTTGCAATATCCTTCACCCAGGAGTGGGAAGGGAATGGGGATTTTGCAATATCCTTCTCCTAGAGAGGGGTGGGAATGGAGATTTTGCAATATCCTTCCCCTGGAGTGGGGAGGGGATGGAGATTTTGCAGTATCCTTGCCCTGCCATGCCCACCAAGCTATACCACACCACACCCACCAAGCCACGCCCACAGAACCGGTAGTAAGAAAATTTGAATTTCACCACTGAGTGCCAGATACCCAGTTGGGCCGACTGTTTTCGAGCGGGATACTCACCTGGAAAGCGGCAAACCACATGAGCCAATCCAGGCGGTAATGGTAGGGGCTGATCAGGCAGGGCCGCCTCTGCAGATTCCCTGGTTTACACTTGAATTCATATTCTTCCCAAACTGCAGCAGGATCATTGGGATCCGAGCTGGAAGTCCCTTGGATTATAACCTCGGTTCTCTCTTTGGTTATGCTGCGAGAGAGAAGATGGTGGTGAATGTTTCGAAGCTCTTGAGGATCCGGCCAAGTGGCTTCCAGGGATGCGTTAAGTGCAAGGGCAGAAATATTCCAGTATTTGAGGGGCTGCCACAAAAAAGAGGGGGGTCAAATTATTCTCCAAAGCACCAGAGGGCAGGTCAAGAAACAACGGATGGAAACTAATCAAGGAGAGAAACAACCTGGAATTAAGGAGAAACTTCCTAACAGTGAGGACAATCAACCAGTGGAACAGAAGTTGCCTTCGGAAATCATGGGCGCTCCATCACTGGAGGTTCTTAAGAAGAGACTGGACAATCATTGGTCTGAAATGGTATAGGTCAGTGATGGCCAACCTTTTTGCCATTCTGTGCCAGGACTGGGGGGGGATCACACGCGTGCCTGCCCACACCCATAATTCTATGTGCCCTGCCCCCACGCATGCGCCCCCCTCGCTCCCTCCACTCCTGGCACGCGATGGCACAGTAGGCCCGTTTTTTGCTCTCCTCAGCCTCCAGAGCCTTTCTAGGAGTCTGGGGAGGGCAAAAACGGTCTTCTCCATCCCCCGGGAGACCCTCTGGAGGCCAGAAATGGCCCACTTGCCAATTTCTGGGGGGACCGGAAGGCCTGTTTTTTTGCTGTCCCCAGCCTCCAAAGCCTTTCTAGGAGTCTGGGGAGGGTTAGCAGACGGGACATTTCTGGCCTCCGGGGGGTGGGGAAGGCCGTTTTCGCCCTCCCCATACTCCTAGAAAGACTCTGGAGGCTGGGGAGAGAGAAAAATGAGCCTTCCCCACCCCCAAGGTCCTCTGGAGGCAGGAAACAGCCTGTTTCCCTACTTCTGGTTGGCCCAGAAGGCCCGAAAATCAGCTGGCCAGTGCGCGCATGCACGCTGGAGCTGAGCTTGCATGCCCACCAATATGGCTACATGTGCCACCTGTGGCATGAGTGCCATAGGTTCGCCATCACATATATAGGTTCTCCTGCTTGAGCAAGAGGTTGGACTAGAAGACCTCCAAAGTCCCTTCCCGCCCTATTCTATTCTGTTGTGTTTTCTGTCCTGTCCTGTTCTATTCTCTGTTGTAATTCCCCTTCCCTCCCTCCCTCCCTTCCTCCCCTTCCCTTCCCTTGAGCCAGCATTACTATACGGAAGTCCAACTTTACAACACAGCTTTAGGGGGAGACGAGTAAGGCTTTCTGGGATCCCAGGAAGGGATGATCCAGCAGAGTCCTTATTAGGTCTCAAGATTACCTAAGGCCTTCACAAAATATTAGAACTGAACTATCTACAGGTAGTCCTCAACTTACAACAGTTCATTTAGTGACAGTTCAAAGTTACAACGGTACTGAAAAAGCGACTCATGACCGCTTTTCAGACTTACGACCGTTGCAGCATCCCCATGGTCACATGATCCAAAATTCAGATGCTGGGCCACTGGTTCATATTTATGACGGTCGCAGTGTCCCTGGGGTCACGTGATCCCCTTTTTGCGACCTTCTGACAAGCAGCCAATGGGGAAGCCAGATTCACTTAACAACCGTGTTACTAACTTAACAACTGCAGTGATTCACTTAACAATGGTGGCAAAGACAGGTCATAAAAGGAGGCAAAATTCACTTAACGCACGACTCACTTATCCACATAAATTCTGGGCTCAGACCCATAGACGTACATACTCAACAAAACTGCAATCACTTAACGGCAGGAACTGTAAGCAATTGCTTGAAGAAAACATGTTCTTGTTCTGTTACAACCGACATGGAGAAACGGTTGCTCTGCCTTTTTTGGACCTCTGCTGAAAACTGTAGGAAGACTGCTAAAAAGATCAGCCAGGGTTACAAATCATCAGGGATTATTTTGCATGAGGCTTTTGCTGCAAGTGCCAAAGTTAAAAGCTGCAGGACCGTCGTCTGCCAGAAATGGCCAAACGTGCTTGAAGCCTGGTTGGCTATGTCAAAAGAATTCCTACGCAAAAAGGAAGGCATAGATTTAGTTCATATGTGATGGATTGTTTTATATGATCCTTTTCGAGCAGGAGCTCAAGGCAGCAGGCACAGCTCTGCCCTTTGATGTGCTCCACCACAATAACTCTGGTGGGGAGGCTGGTCTTGAGAGGGCAGGATGGCCCCAAGTCACCGGGTTGAGGATGGAATCAAACTTGGCCTCCTTAGGATGGAAGGATGGAACCTCTAAGACAGGGGTGTCAAACTCAATTTCATTGAGGGCCACATCAGGGCTGTGGTTGACCTGGTGGGGGGGGGGGGGCTGGGGTGTGTGGCCGACTGGGTGGGCATGGCCAGTATGACGCCACTCACTGGGTGTGGCTGACTGGGGGGGTGGTGGTGGCCAGCTTGACACTGCTCCCCAAACTGCTGGCATGTTTCCTCTTTGCATTGGGTAGACTGGATTGAAGTGACGTGGGCCGGCTCCTTACATTTTCCAGGACGGCCCTGTGGGCGGATCTGACCACATCGCAGGGTGGATCTGGCTCACAGGCCTTTATGTTTGACACTGTTGTGGTCCGCAGGCGGCCTGCGAAGCTGGCATCAGAGTCGGACAGTGAGGAGGTTGGGGAGAAACATGGGCCAGTCCTGGAGTCTGGGGAAGGCTCAGACGAGGGCTCTGTGTCAGTAGCAGAGAGGGGGCCAGAACCATCTGGGAGGTACATGCTGCCTCCGGAGCCTCCAGAGTCGGACATCAAAGAGGCAGAAGAACAGGAGGAGCCTGTTCCCAGTGCGCGCATGCGCAGAGCTGCCAAAAGGCAAGAACAGTTAAGACAAGAGGGACGACTGGGGAGTAAGGCTTAGAGATTATTGGCCCCTTCCATAAGACATAAAGGAGGAGCAAAGGCATGTGAGCCTTTGCAGGAAGCAATATTGATCATTCCGGTCGGTTTAAATTCTGAAGCTCCGTTTTGACTCTGTGCTCCGTGTGGCCTTGCAAAGCTAATTGCCAGTTAGGTCTTTGGCAGCGTGTCAAGGGAGATAAAGGTGGGTGCTTATCAGCCTTATCCCAAAGGACTGTGGCAGACTTCTGTTGGACTCTTTACAAACTATTTATGACTCATTACGGGCTGGGAATGAACAGAATTCACAGCCGTTGAAATAAAAAGAGGGTTTTGGGGACTAATCGTGTGCTTTTTACTGTCTCAGGAAGCCTAGGTCAGAACAGACATCCCTGCTCTAAGGTGTTCAGATTCTGTGACTAGGATAGAAGAATGTCTATGACTGGCCACGGCTGAATCCAGATCCAGACTCTGATCTTTCCAACCCAACAGAGAGTTGTGCAAAAGACATAGAACACAGAATAATAGAGAGTTACTTCTATTAGGGACCTTGGAGATCTTCTAGTCCGACCTTAGAGATCCTCTAGTCCGACCCTCTGCTCGAGCAGGAGACCCTAAATGATTTCTGGCAAATGGTTGTCCAGTCACTTTTTGAAAGCCTCTATTGATGGAGCACCCACAACTTCTGAAGGCAAGTTTGTTCCATTGGTTAATTGTTCTCACTGTTAGGAAATTTCTCCTTAGTTCTAGGTTGGTTCTCTTCTTGGTTAGTTTCCATCCATTGTTTCTCGTCTTGCCTTCTGGTGCTGTGGAAAATAGCTTGACCCGCTCGTCTTTGTATCTTTGTAGACAATAAAGAGTGCCCATGATGAAGGAATGTTTTACATCTTTCCAGGCAAGGCTTCTTCCACTGCACTTCCTGGAATGCTTTTGTGACCAGAGTGTCAGGGTTCTGACAGATGTCCTAATTAATTCATGAGCCTCGAGACAAGTTTCAAAAGAAATCCAGTTATTTATTAGGAGCAACATGTCGACACATACCCAAGTGGAGTCAGCTTTTCCCCACGTAATTTACATCCCAACTATGACCCTGTTTCCCCGCTCCTCCCAGGGTGTGTCATAAATCACATTCTCCAATGGGGCACTTTTGTGGGCTGTAGAGAACACACCTCTCCTGCTGGTTCTGGTAACCTAGGCTGTGGCATAGTTGAGCATACTTGAGAAAGGTATGTCTGAAATGCGCTTCTGGTTGCGGCCGTGTTGCTCCATCAGTTTTCTCCTGCCTATGGCAACTCAAGATCAGGCCAGGAATGCTTTACGAGTTGACCCAGAGATGTTCTCCTCCCCTGAAAAGGTCCTTGCCTGTTTGTAAATGGATTTTTTGGTACTGCTCTTTCCTCTTACAAAGTACAGTTTGTACAGGCTCAAAGAGAGATCACGAACACAGGTCAGGCGCACTTCAGATATTGAGGGTCTTACCTTCCAAATGCTCCGTACGTGTTGACGATCCTGAGGGGGTTGTAGGAAGTGTTCATGATTTGCCGGGAACTAATCAGGTTGAGAACCACTGGAATGCTGAGGAAGATGATCAGGGCCCCCAAGGCGACATTCACAGCTTTGCGGATGTAGCTCCCTGAGGAGAAAACGAGATGACATCATATTGCTTTCTGTTTTAAGTGGATTAAGTTGCAGAAGAAAACCCTGTAACCATCTGTGTGAATTTCCCTGACACGATACTCAAAAATATGCCCAGAAGAGACAAATGTGCTGCTTTGACCCTAGAAGAAAAAAACCCACAACACACCGTATTGTAAAGGGCCAACTTTCCCTGCTGCCTCTTCGGTTTGAATCTTCAGGACGTGGGTCTTCAGAGATCCTTTGCTGGAACCAAACAAGATCCCCAAGGAGGCATCATCAAAGCACGCTATGCTGGGCACGATGGTTAACCAGTTGAGGAAGCTCAGATTCCCACTGATGATAAGCAGTACCTAAGAAAGAGAGAGGAAGGAAGGAAGGAAGGAAGGAAGGAAGGAAGGAAGGAAGGAAGGAAGGAAGGAAGGAAGGAAGGAAGGAAGGAAGGAAGGAAGGAAGGAAGGAAGGAAGGAAGGAAAAGTACCAGGTCAGCATTTGAGGGTTACAGACCTTAACACATGAACAACAGTCACCAAGTTTAACTTTAATAGAGCAAACATTGAGCAAAATGATCTGCAGCTCAATGGAAATTTGAGGAAGCAGCAGTCTGTAAGAGGATAAACAAAAATATTACATTAGGGCAGGGGTGGGATTCTACCAGTTCGGACCGGTTCGGGAGAACTGGTAGCTCCGACGATCAGCTGGGAGCGAACTGGTTCAACCCGACAATCAGATGGGCCCATCAGCCCGCCCGCGCTATCTTCCTACCTTTATCTTCTCAGCTGATTCGCGTGGTAGAGTGGATTGCCACGCGAATCAGCTGTGTTACTCCCCTGAAGAAACCAGGAAGTGAAGGTTTCTTCAAGCTGCGCATGCGCGAAACGTGCACGTAGCACAAATCGCACGATCACCAAACCGGTTGTTAAACCAGGAGGATCCCACCATTGCATTAGGGTTGAGGATCCTGTGCTGACTGTGTTAATGGGATAAACTATTGTAACAAGCCATAAAAAAAGAGATGGAGAACTCAAGGCTTCCAGATAGCTTCCATCTATCCTCATTTTTGCAGCTTCTTTGACCTGGCCTCTGAAAATCGAGGATAAACCTGTGTTCTCAAATTATGAAAGCAGCTAGGGAGGTCGCCGCTGGTTGATTCCAAGCTGTGGTGTGAGGTATGTTGAGGATAGTGCCCCCAGCCTTAAAAAGAGGAGATGGTACAACTCCTCTTCAAGAGACCACCTTGGATCCATAGTTTTAGATAACTGCTGCTCTGTGTTTCACCTTCCTGATTCAGGGAAGGTTGTTCAGATGGTGATTGGACTGTCAACTCTGAATTGAACCTGGCTGAAGCCATCTTGTGCTGCTTCACAGTTGCCACGCACTATGGGGGAAGGATGAGGGGGGAACAGCTAGACCGTCTCGTAGACAAAATAAAGAGCTCTCCCATGGGAACTAAGATCATCCCAACAGGTGGCAGTAGTAGTAGTAGGAGCAGAAGTGGTCGACGGAGCCCGCCAACTGCTTTGATTGGATAATTGGATTGGATAATTCGTTGTATGGGTATACTGTGTATATATGTACAATGACAATAAACTTTATATTAAAAAAATAATGTGACCTGTGACACCTGAGGAGGGAAACTTTTGCTCATTTAATTACATGGTAACCGCGGGAAACTTTTAGAGTCAGTTTTCACCGCCTGTGTGCCAATATGATGTGTCCAATAAACATGTTCTCTGTGGAACATTCCTGCCCTGGAGTTCTGATTTCTTTGGATGCGTTACTCAGAACGCTGACAGGGACTGCATTTATAGAGAATCCCGAAGGAAATGGATTATCCTAGACCAGTGATGACTAACCTTTTTGCCCTTGCGTGCCAAAAATGGGGGGAGTGCGGGGGGGGGGTTTGCACGTGCACGTGCCCATACCCATAATTCTATACGCCCTGCCCCACTGCGCATGCATGCACAACTCCTACACGCGACCCCTGCTTTTGGCACGTGATGGCACAGTGGGCCTGTTTTTCACCCTCCCCAGGCTCCAGAGGCTTTCTAGGAGCCTTCAGAGGGCAAAAATGGCCTTCCCCACCCCCCTGGAGGCCCTCCGGAGGCTGGAAACCAACCCCGTTTGCCAACTTCTGGTGGGCCCAGAAGGCCCGAAAATCAGCTGACCGGCATGTGCATGCGCGTCTGAACGGAGCTCACGTGCCCACCGATATGGCTCGGTGTGCCACCTGTGGCACATAGATTCGCCATCATGGCCCTAGACAGTCACTTATCTGAAATAGTATAGGTTCTCCTGCTTGAGCAGAGGACTTGAGTAGACCTCCAAGGTCCCTTCCAGCTCATTCACTCATTCATTCAAAGAGTCCAGTTCCTTGACCATTTCATTTTAAGCGCCAAAATGATAAGGATGCTAATGTTCCTAATATTCCTTAATTTCAGTAGCCACTTTTTCTAAGAAAGCCCGCTTCGCTTAACTCCTTTCATTTCCACAAAATCCACCTTTTGCTTTGCAAACCCGAAGAACATCATTCTTTAGTGGCCTCTCTGAGAAAGAAGCCCATTGCAGCTTTTCAACGCAGCAACTGGGTGGTCGGGCTGCCCCTCATCCCCCGCCTTCTGGGGTAACAGTGCCCCTCCCCTTCTAACCTGGAAGCCAGAAACACAAGACTCTTATTTTATCAGCTGTCAAAATAATAATAATAATAATAAAATAAAATGGAAAGGCTCAAAAAGTAATTACAGATCTAATTTGACTGTGGGTGGACTTATGGACCTGGGAAGCACATGTTGTTTAGCCTGATGTAGGCAGGTCTTTCAAGCAGCTACCGAAGCAGCAGAAGAATGCTTGGGGAAATATCTATGGAGATTCTCGGTCATCCAGGTCATGGTTGTCTCAAAGGTGCTTTTCCAAAAGGACTTCCTTTGTTTTTCCTTGAAGACGTTTCGCTTCTCATCCAAGAAGCTTCTTCGGTTTCTGAATGAATTGTGAATAATTCTACCAGAACTTAATGACCGAAAAACTGAAGAACTAAGCTATGGTTTGTTTTATTGAACAAGCCACTATTAGTCTATGGCAGGGGTCTGCAACCTTAAACACTCAAAGAGCCATTTGGATACATTTCCCACAGAAAGGAAAACACCGGGAGTCACAAAACTCTTCCCGTGCCTGACTATTTCTCTATGTACCATGTTCTATGTCTGGGGACGGCAGTCGTCTAAGGGAGCAAGATGCCCATACCACCATCCTGGGGCCATCTCAATACTTTCATTCTAGAATTCACTGGTTTTGTTGCATTCTGTTCTGCACTGGTCAGATCCCACATGCTGGATATCTCCATCATTTAAACAAACTGGAAGACTGTCAGAGAAAAGCAATGAGGAAGATTTGGTCTGGAAACTGGCACTGAGAAGCTAGAGAAGACCAAGCAATATGGTGGCACTTTTGAAGATACTGAAGAAATCGACAACTTCTTCTTTGTCTTCCAAGCTTATGAGATGCAGCCTAACCATCTGAGGTTACCAGAAGGCAGATTATGGCTGAGTGTTAAGACGCTAGGAAAAAACATCTGAGTAGTAACTCAGTAGAAGTTCAACTGGGAACAAATTTTCCAGAGAAACAGTGGGCTCCTCATTGCTGGATCTGCTGAAGCAGGAGCTATGGCCAGCTCCAAGGGATGATTTGCATGTGGATTCCTGCATGAAACAGCGATTTCCTGTTCCCTGCCCCAAAAAGGCATTTTGAATGATGAGACAGGAAAGAGAGAAAAAGAGGAAAAAACGGATTGAGGAAAAAAAAGGGCTTCAAAACTCCAGCCCTAATGTTGTTGCACTCTGAAGAGTTTCCAAAAGTAATTTAAGATGATGATGGACTGCAGAAAGTTTGGAGAGAGGGAAGTACTTCCAGACAAATAAAAACACATTCTCACTTTCATTCTTGCTCATCTCCTTATGAGGTACATTGATACATTGCTAAAGTCAGTTCTAGGAATCTAGGAAGAAGGAGGAGGAGGAGGAGGAGGAGGAGGAGGAGGAGGAGGAGGAGGAGGAGGAGGGTTTATTGCCTTATCAAAGGTAGAGCTCTTCACCCAAATTCAGCACTTGAGTTTCAAGTTCCCACCTTTGGCTGTCCACACCACCTCTCAGCATCTTTTTCTCTGAACTGTGCTAAAATACTGGTTTCAAGAAATCCCCAAAGTGTCAATATGTAAAGGAAAACAATCAATAGAAACCACATAGTTCTTTGGAAAGGAGAAAATTCCATCTCAGAGAAAATTCTCTGTGGATTTCGTGTCTCAGGCAAAGTTTTCCTTCTTGGCAAACCACAGAAATTGGGTGCAGAATGTTGGCATCCATTTTTCTAGAGGGACTCTATTTCCCTACTTTTTTTTTTATTTGATTTATATGCCGCCCTTCTCCGGAGACTCAGGGCGGCTTACAATGCGTTAAGCGATAGCCTTCATACTTTTGTATATTTTATACAAAGTCAGCTAATTGCCCCCACAATCCAGGTCCTCATTTTACCTACCTTAGAAAGGATGGAAGGTTGAGTCAACCTTGGAATGAACATTACTTGGACCATTGCAAACAAGGAGTAATTAGGCCATGTCTACTACGTTAGGTCCCATCTTTCTCTCAGGGACTAGTATTCTAGTATGAATGCTGTTTCAATATATTTTAAAACCATTTTATTTTCCAGTGCATTTTCAACCTGCCCTTGATTCAAAATAGGATGTGCGCACATTAAATGATGTAATATAGAAATGCAACATTGCAATGTGAGTTGGCAAAACTTCCCATTTGGCCCAAATCATAAGGGCCTCAAAGCTTCTGAATTTTCAGCTAACTTGCAAGCTTTTCAGATTTCGCACCTAAATCACGCAAATTGCAGATGCAAGTGTCATGAGGTTGAGCAGTCTTGCAAGATTTTGACTTTACTTTATGGAATGTAATTGTTGAGTCTGGGGAATTACTGGAAACCACCAAGGGGCACTTAAGAGTAAATCAAGAGAGCAATGAATGGCAAAAGGATATAGTTGTCAGTGGTTTTCCCAAGATTAAGAACAGGTAAAAATACTTATGGTTTGAAGCAAGTAAGACAGAATTTGAAATTATCTAGAATGTATAAAGGCATTCCAAATGCATGCTGGAAATGGGAACAATAGGAAGAGACATTCAATCATGCTTGGTTGGCATGCAAAACCAAAAGCTTAAAAATGGCAGAAATAAATAATAGATTTGTTGCAAAAGCATTGGGTGATGGGTATGAGTATGCGTGTATAAAAATTGTCAAGATGGTAGACGTAGGGAAGTGACTTTGTGATGCCACAACTACATTTTTTCAAATTTAAATTCAGAATAGAGCTGGAAGGCACATAGGAGGTTTTCTCATCCAACCACCTGCTGAAGCAGGAGAATCTATACAATTTCAGATAAGCGATTGTCCAGTCTCTTCTTAAAAGTGATGGAGCGTCCACGATTTCTAAAGGCAAGCTGTTCCATTGGTTAATTGTCCTCACTGTTAGGAAGTTTCTCCTTAATTCCAGATTGCTTCTCTTTTGGTTAGTTTCCATCCGTTGTTTCTTGTTTTACCTTCTGGTGCTTTGGAGAATAATTTGACCCCCTCTTCTTTATGGCAGCCCCTCAAATACTGGAATACTGCTACCGTGTTTCCTCCAAAATAAGACCCTGTCTTATATTTTTTTGAAGCCTGAAATAAGTGCTTGGCCTTATTGCCATGCGCTCAAAAAGCCCGATTGGGCTTATTATCAGGGGATGTCTTATTTTGGGAAAAACAGGGCATCATGTTGCCCCTAGTCCTTCTTTTCATTAGACTATCCTGATGGGCACACACTGGACACCACAATATCTCAGAAGATATTAAAATCAGCCTGCAAGAACTCTTATTGACAACCTGATTGTTCACATATTCACTGAAAAAAATAAGCGGGTCTTATTTAGTCTGCATAACTCTTCAAATCGAATGTCTATCTGGGGCAACAATCAGCCAATATCTGGGCCAAAGGTTGGGAAAGCAATTTTGTTTAGATGGAACTGAAATGATTAGTTTTTAATCAAAGACAGAACAGATTATGGAAAATGGGAAGATCTGGAGGTCATCCTAGACCACAAATGGTGCTGATCCAAGTTCTTTGGTATCTCCAGTAATACAAGAAAGCCACCATCCAGGCAGTTCTCCATTCCAGACATGGAGGGTTATTTATAGTTGCCATCTAAATTTCACTCCAAGCTTGAGTTGCTGAGAATTTTAAAAAGTCTGCCAAGGAGAAACCTAGAAGAGAGTGTGAGGGAAGTTCAAGGATCTATGGTTGAATAAACCGATGATAGATTCACACAATATGCTAAAAACGAAAACCCATGTTAACAAAATCCAACTGCCATATTCACAGAACATTGGCGCGCCCAACCATATTAACCACATAATGATTCATAGAATAATGAAGTTCACCCAACATGCTAAAATAATGGTTACATTTCTACAATGCACTGAACCACAAAATAGCCAACCCTATTTTGGGGGTGAATCCAATTTAACCTTATAAAATTAAAAACTTTTAATCATCCTATGGTTGGGTTTTTAACTATGTGCCTAACCAGGTCAATTTTCTCAAGACGCCCCACATACGTGGTTCGTTTTAAACTTGCTCAGTTTTTCCGTGCTTAGTGTATGAACCCAGAAATCAAACTTATTCAGTAAGTAAAGTAACAAATCCAGCGAAAACGGTCAATTTCTGAGCATTAAGTCTCAATCTTTTTAACTTGCCCCATGCGATTTTATATCTCTTTTTTCATCTGCCCCTTATGATTTGCCATGAACATATGCTTACAATTTTGGGCTTTATCCATGATAAGAATCTTAGAGTTAAACCCCAACAGATCGTTTGAGGGGGTCTGCTAAATGCTAATTTTACATAATTTACTTTTGTTGTTGTTTAGGGGGAAAGAAGTCGAAAGCAAAATTTTATCTCTTGCATTTGAAGTCTGCGGAGTAGAAAACGTGAGAATAAAGGTTTTACTGCTTTTTTGTTTTAATCCAAGTAATGTTGTGTTGGATGAAAAGTCCACAAGCCTACACACACACAATCTACATGTAAGGAATTAGGCAGTGAGGTACCACAAGGTTCCATCTTAGACCCAGTAATCTTCAGTATCTTCGTACATGACTTAGATGAGGGAATAGAAGAGGAACACATCAAATCTGCAGATGACACTAAACTGACAAGAACAGCCAACTCCCCAGAAGACAAGCTCAGGATCCAAAAAGATTTTGACAGACTTGAACAATGGGCCCTACTACCCAACAAAATGATATGCACTGTAGATAAAAGTAAAGATCTACACTTAGGCAGGAAAAGCCAAAGATATGAGTACAGATTAGGTGAAACTCTGCTAAAAAAACAGTACCTATGAGAGGGACCAAGGAATCCCAGTAGACGATGACTTAAATATGTGCGGCAGCAACCAAAAAAGCTAACACAATCCTGGGTTGTATAAACAAGAGGCATAGAATCAAAATCATGTGAAGTATTAGTACTACTTTATAAAGCCTTAGTAAGACCACAACTGCATCCAGTTTTGGTCACCACATTACAAAAAAAGATGTTGAGACTTTGGAAAAAGTGCAGAGAAGAGCAATTAAAATGATTAAAGGTCTGGCGACAAAAACATATTAATTAATTAATTAATTAATTAATTAATTAATTAATTAATTAATTATTTTTTATTTTTATTTTATTTTATTTTTTTTATATGCTGCCCTTCTCCGGAGACTCAGCGTGGCTTACAATGCGTTAAGCAATAGCCTTCATACTTTTTGTATATTTTATACAAAGTCAGCTTATTGCCCCCACATCTTATTGCCTCAACTTATTTTCTAAAGCACCAGAAGGCAAGACAGGAAGCAACGGGTGGAAACTAACTAGGGAGAGAAGCAACCTGGAATTAAGGAGAAACATCCAACTGTATTCTCTAATAAATATACACACATTTTAAAATTGGGGGTTACTTGTTTCTCCTCCAAACTAACAGTCTTTATTTTGGGGGTGTTCTTCCATTAATAAAAACCAGTTTGACATTTCAGTTAAGACATCACGCGAAATTCAATTTTTTTTACTACAGGTTCTGCGGGCGTGGCCTGGTGGGTGTGGTGTGGCTTGGTAGGCATGGCTTGGTGGGCATGGCAGGGGAAGGATACTGCAAAATCTCCATTCCCTCCCCACTCCTGGGGGGAAGGATATTGCAAAATCTCCATTCCCACCCCACTCCTCGGGGAAGGATATTGCAAAATCTCCATTCCCATCCTACTCTGGGACCAGCCAGAGGTGGTATTTGCTGGTTCTCCGAACTAGTCAAAATTTCCGCTACCAGTTCTCCAGAACCTGTCGGAACCTGCTGGATTTCACCAAGTTAGAGACTAGGAGACTGTGAGTTCTAGTCCCGCTTTAGCCATGAAGCCAGCTGGGTAGATCTTAGGCCAGTCATTCCTTTCAGCCCTAGGAAACAGGTAATGGAAAACCACCTCTGAAATCTTGCCAAGAACATTGCAGGGTCTAGTCCAGGTCATCGTAGGAGTCAAAACTGACTCACAGAATTCCTCCCCACCCTCCGACTTAATATGTTGCAGAATTCCAAGGGTGAAATTAATCAATGAAGCTTTTGCAAAGTGATTATGAAAGAGGTGAAATTGTCAAGCTGTATATATTTTGTAACTCTTTTCCCCTTCAAAAACGAAACCTCCCACAAACATTTGAATCGTAGAAAAGTTCAGTCAATTTATAAGGGATGAGGCACAACGTCGTTCTGTATCTGGTAACTAGTGGGAAAATTGTGAAAAGGTCTCGACATCAAGACAAGAGCATTGATGTAGGCGAAGCCTTGGTAGTACAGTGGTTTAATGCACCCTGTAATTAACACAGCTGCCTGCAATTTCTGCAGGTTCGAATCTTACCAGGCTCAAGGTTGACTCAGCCTTCCATCCTTTCTAAGGTAGGTGAAATGAGGACCCAGTTTGTGGGGGCAATAAGCTGACTTTGTATAAAATATACAAAAGAATGAAGGCTATTGCTTAATGCATTGTAAGCCGCCCTGAGTCTCCGGAGAAGGGCGGCATATAAAAAAAAAAAAAAAATCACTAGCTTCTGCAAGACGGATTTTCCTACCTATTTCTGCTCTGGTAAAGTACTAGTACTGCCACTGGTCTATTTTCTCTACTAGCTGAACTCCAACAATGTTAGCACTAGCAGTTGCAATAGCACTTAGACTCATACACCGCTTCACAGTGCCCTACAGCCCTCTCTAAGCGGTTTACAGAGTCAGCATATTGCCCTCCAACAATCTGGGTCCTCATTTTACCCACCTCGGAAGGATGGAAGGCTGAGTCAACCTTGAGCCTAGAGAGATTTGAACTGCCAAATTGCAGGCAGCCTGCAGTCAGCAAAAGTAGCCTGCAGTACTGCACTCTAACCACTGCGCCACCACTTTTCCGCCCTGAGTCTTCAGAGAAAGGCAGCATTTAAATTGAACTAATTAAATTAAATTAAATTAAAATTAAATTTTCAAGGTTAGATTTCATGTCATTCTCAGCCAACATAAACAGAGTCTGGCAGTTGAAGGAAGCCCAATATTCAAAGACCATCGGAACACTGATCAATCTAAACTCAGGACTTTTCTAGCCTGCAGGCCCCAGACGCTTCACTCCTTGCATAAATGGCTGAAAATGAAGCCAGGTTGCTCATCTCTCTCCAGATTTCATTTCCTTCACCTGCTGTGGCGATGGCCTGATGCTTTTTTTTTTTTTTCTTCTTTGACCCTTGTCAGAAAATGAGCATTTTCCTTTCTGGGGGTGGAAACCTTAGAAACACATGCTTTTCATTAATATTTTTATATGAGCCGTGTTTTGCCGAATCCTGCTAATAGTTGATATTTTCCCCTGTGGTGGGGAGGGAAGGAAAGAAGGGAAGGGGGAGGGAATTTGGAAGGAAGGGAGGGAGGAAGACAGGAAGGAATTTGGAAGGGAGGGAGGAAGACGGGAGGGATTTGGAAGGAAGGGAGGGAGGGAGGGAGGAAGAAAGGAAGGAATTTGGAAGGGAGGGAGGAAGACGGGAGGGAGGGAGGGATTTGGAAGGAAGGGAGGGAAGAAGACAGGAAGGAATTTGGAAGGGAGGGAGGAAGACGGGAGGGAGGGAGGGATTTGGAAGGGAGGGAGGGAGGGAGGAAGAAAGGAAGGAATTTGGAAGGGAGGGAGGGATTTGGAAGTAAGGGAGGGAGGAATTGGAAGGGAGGGAGGGAGGAAGAAAGGAAGGAAAGAATTTGGAAGGGAGGGAGGGAGGAAGACAGGAAGGAAGGGAGGAATTTGGAAGGGAGGGAGGAAGACAGGAGGGAGGGAGGGATTTGGAAGCAAGGGAGGGAGGAATTGGAAAGAAGGGGGAAGGAATTTGGAAGGGAGGGAGGAAGAAAGGAAGGAAGGAATTTGGAAGGGAGGGAGGGAGGAAGATAGGAAGGAAGGAAAGAATTTGGAAGGGAGGGAGAAAGACAGGAGGGAGGGAGGGATTTGGAAGCAAGGGAGGGAGGAATTGGAAGGAAGGGAGGAAGGAATTTGGAAGGGAGGGAGGGAGGAAGAAAGGAAGGAAGGAATTTGGAAGGGAGGGAGGAAGACAGGAGGGATTTGGAAGGAAGGGAGGGAGGAATTTGGAAGTGAGTGAGGGAGGAAGGAAGGAATTTGGGAGGCAGGGAGGGAGGGAGGGAAGGAAAGAAGGGAAGGGGGGAATTTGGAAGGAAGGAAGGGAGGGAGGAAGACAGGAAGGAATTTGGAAGGGAGGGAGGAAGACGGGAGGGAGGGGTTTGGAAGGGAGGAAGGGAGGGAGGGAGAGACAGGAAGGAAGGAAGGAATTTGGAAGGGAGGGAGGGATTTGAAAGCAACGGAGGGAGGAATTGGAAGGGAGAGAGGGAGGAAGAAAGGAAGGAATTTGGAAGGGAGGGAGGGAGGAAGACAGGAAGGAAGGGAGGAATTTGGAAGGGAGGGAGGAAGACAGGAGGGAGGGAGGGAGGGATTTGGAAGCAAGGGAGGGAGGAATTGGAAGGAAGGGGGGAAGGAATTTGGAAGGGAGGGAGGAAGAAAGGAAGGAAGGAATTTGGAAGGGAGGGAGGAAGACAGGAGGGAGGGAGGGAGGGATTTGGAAGCAAGGGAGGGAGGAATTTGGAAGCAAGGGAGGGAGAAAGACAGGAGGGAGGGAGGGAGGGATTTGGAAGCAAGGGAGGGAGGAATTAAGGAAGGAAGGAATTTGGAAGGGAGGGAGGGAGGAAGAAAGGAAGGAAGGAATTTGGAAGGGAAGGAGGAAGACAGGAGGGAGGGAGGGAGGGAGGGATTTGAAAGCAAGGGAGGGAGGGATTTGGAAGTGAGTGAGGGAGGAAGGAAGGAATTTGGGAGGGAGGGAGGGAGGGAGGGAGGGAGGAAGGAAGGAAGGAAGGAAGGAAGGAAGGAAGGAAGGAAGGAAGGAAGGAAGGAAGGAATTTGGAAGGGAGGGAGCGAGCAAGCAAGCATCAGCATGATTTCTTTCACTTGGACCAGAAGGAAACACTGGCATCAATGTTTTCACTTAGACACAACCAGACAGCATTATTGGGCCATTAGTGGAGCTGGAGGAAAAGAAAGGAAGGTCCCATTGCGCTTCAACTGCAAAGAAAGCATGAAATGCAGGGCAGAAGGACAACGAGAGAGCAAGGACAAGTTGGAAGCATGACTGTTGCCGTTTCTTAAGTTTCTCTCCCATTTTGGGGGAATTATAGTAGGTGTGGAAGCGGGCGGAGAGAACTTTTATTTTATTTTTTTTAACTAACAAGGCACAAATGAAACCTAAGCCTTTCCATTTTGCTATTTAGTAAGCAGCTACTAAAATATCTGGCTAGCTTCAAGCATCAGTGGAAACGGCAGGGTAAAATTTGGTGAATATCTTTACTTGAAAAAAAAAAAAGATTAGATCAGTGTTTCTCAACCTTGGAAGCTTGAAGATGGGTGGACTTCAACTCCCAGAATCCCCCAGCCAGCGCTGCTGGCTGGGGGATTCTGGGAGTTGAAGTCCACCCATCTTCAAGCTACCAAGGTTGAGAAACACTGGATTAGATGAAGTTCAGAAGCTGAAAAAAAAATTAGGATGGCAAGCCGCCGTGCTACAGGGGCCAGGAAAGACTCTAAGGCTCCGGGGCCAGATCTGGCTCGCGGGGTGCTTAGATCTGACCCTCGGGGCTGTTCTGGAAACAGTGAAGGACTGGCCCGTGGTACCTCTGCCAGCCAAAATGGAGCTCGGGAGGGCCTCCTGCAGCCCTCCCGAGCTCTATTTTCAGTCATGACGGCCTCCTGCAGCCCGCCAGGGGTCCGTTTTTGGCCGCGATGGCCTCCCCGAGCTCCGTTTTCGCTGGCAGAAGGCCGTAGGAGGCCGTTGGCAAATGACGTCGAGCTGGCCACGCCCACCCCCGGACCCTCCCGAGGTCAAACACAACCCACATGCAGCTTACAATGAAATCGAGTTTGACATCCCTGCTCTATATGCTTCATGAATAATAATACGTCATCTCTCAAATCATAGAATATATGCATTTATAATATGATCTGTAATGAGACCAGAAAACACTGAACCGCCGAACAAAATGTTAATTGTTAAGTAAATAAAGTCACTTCTGGCCTTGATCTTAGAAGGAAAACGCTCATCCGCTCATAAACAAGCATTGCAAAGTCGCCCTGTCTGAGTGACAGCAGAGAAGGGGGAAAATGGTGGTGCTGGAAGATGTTTGTTCCTGGGCTTTCCCACCGGACTTTTGCACATCAGGGACCAGAGACATATAAATTTTCAAAGAACAATCAACAACAACAACAATGTTTTAACAGCTCCAAGAAAACCTCAAAGGAGCCAGTCAAAACACAGTTGCCAAGGGGATTGAAGGCAAGTACAACATGTCCCAGTTTCAGCCGGGTCTCTTCGGATTTCCCCAGATTTGAGAGCAAGAAATAAACTAGAAATACTGATTTCTGGGCTACTGAAAAAAACCTCACTGGGTAATCCAGGAGTCTGCAACCTTAAACACTCAAAGAGCCATTTGGACCCGTTTCCCACAGAAAAGAAAACACCGGGAGCCACAAAACCCTTCCTGTCCCTGACTATTTCTTGAGTGGCCACAAAACTAGCATATGTAGTTGAATTAAACATTCTGTTTTCTTCTGAAACTTTTCTTTTCTTGGATTGATCTATGATTGGCCTACCGGGGGTTGAAAAGCTCAATAAATCACGTGCTGGTAGGTGTCGCTTATTGGCAGTTGCGACACATATTTTGTGTGACAGGGAGCCGCAGCAGAGGGGTGAAAGAGCCACATGTGGCTCCAGAGCCACAGGTTGCTGATCCCAGGTTGTAGAAAAAATGGTTTTAAAAGTAAAAAGAGAAATTGGCCACGCCCACCCAGCCACATTAACCCCCACCATCACCAAGCCATGCCCACAGAACCAGTAGTAACAAATTTTAGATTTCACCACTGGTCCACTGGTCTGGTGACATCACTCCTCCTTCTCTTGCCCAGGTGTGAGAACGTCCTTGGTTCCCAGGGGAAAGTCTTTTATTTTGACTACACAACCCCAGCTATCTCCAATCCCCCCTCCCTATCCCTCAGCTCCAGTGTGGCAACACTGAAGCTCCAAGATGGCTTCAGCCAGGTCAGCTTCAGGGCTGACAGCAGGAAGCCTAGTACGATTCTTGGACCGAAGGAAAACTGGTCAAGTGGTTAATACAAAAGTGAGTAACAGCCATTCATAACAATCATAACCGAACTCAAGCAATCCAAACAGGGACTCTGGATGATTTATACAACATCAAAGAGTAAATAATAATAATAATAATCTAGAAGAATCACAACAATAAAAACAATTGTCCTGGGGGAAGACAGACCCTCAATACGCAACGTGTAGTAGGTTCACCCATCATCCCAGTTCAATGCCTGTCCTTCCAAACTTCCCCAGTCAAGCCAGAAATTTGATCCATTGAGGGTTAAGACTTACTAGGACAACTGATAGGAGTTCTCCTAAGGCTCCACGAGAGATCTACATAGATTAACAGAGTTGGAAGGGGCCTTGTAGGTCATCTAGTCCAACTCCCCGCCCAAGCAGGAGACCCTACACCATCCTCAACAAATGGCAGTCCAATCTCCCCTTAAAAGCCTCCAGTGATCAAGCGCCTACAACTTCCAAAGGCAACTTCTGTTCCACTGGTTGATTGCTCTCACTGTCAGAAAATTTCTCCTATTTCCAGGTTGAATCTCTCCTTGTTCAGTTTCCATCCATGATTCCTTGTCTGGCCTTCAGGTTCTTTGGAAAATAGCTCGACCCCCTCCTCTCTGTGGCAGCCCCTCAATTATTGGAAGACTGCTCTCATGTCTCCCCTGGTCCTTCTCTTCACTAGACTAGCCATGCCCAGTTCCTGCAACCATTCATCGTATGTTTTAGTCTCCAGTCCCTCATCATCTTTGTTGCTCTTCTCGGTGCTTTTTCATCTTTTTCGCTCTTTGCTAACTTTGTCTTCTTTAGGGGTCCTACGAGTCGGAGATGGGCCTAATGTTCTTTTCTGATATGGCACAAAGAATCCTTGTCTTACTGTTGATATTTTCGTGCTTGTTCTGAGCCCTCCAAAACACTTCCGCCACGCCTGTTTTTGTTTTGGAAAAGAGAGAAACAGGACACGCTTTCAATCCAATGAGATAGTGCATTGTCCCATTTCAGCCAACCTCTCCTTCAACCAGAGTCCAAAACATCCTGTGCCTTTTGGAAGTTGCCCAACTCACATCGTAAAAAATAAACCACATCCTACGACTCCAACCTCTCCATTCCAAGACCACAACTAGGTTGAGTACAAGTCACAACCCTGGAGAATCCTGGTCAGGCATAGTTCTCTGGTAAAGCACTGCCTAGGGACGGAGGGGTGCAACATGTTTGCTGTGACCCCAACCTGAACAGTGCATTGCGGTGCATCTTGTGCTTTCTCCTCATTCCCTTCCTGACAATGCTAACGTACTTTCCAAATTTACTCTTTTGGAATTCTTCATTCCAAAATGTCCTTCCACACTGATTTGAAGGGTATCCTTCAGGGGTGAAATCCAGCAGGTTCTGACAGGTTCTGGAGAACCGGAAGCAGAAATTTTGAGTAGTTCGGAGAAGCGGTAGCAGAAATTTTGAGTAGTTCGGAGAACAGGTAGCGGAAATTTTGAGTAGTTCGGAGAACCGGTAGCGGAAATGTTGAGTAGTTCGGAGAACCGGCAAATACCACCTCTGTCTGGCCCCAGAGTTGGGAAGGAATGGGGATTTTGCAGTATCCTTCCCCTGGAGTGGGGTGGGAATGGGGATTTTGCAGTATCCTTCCCCTGCCATGCCCACCAAGCCACACCATGCCCACCAAGCCACGCCCACAGAACTGATAGTAAAAAAAATGGATTTCACCACTGGTATCCTTCAGGAATCGGATGAATAAGGATCTAAGACAGCTTTTTCCAACTTGGTCTCATCTCTCAGTGGCCGTCCAGTGTGATGACTGTTCATCCTGACCAGCAACTATAGGAATCTGAGTCCATCAAATCTGGAGGCCCAGCTCTATCTTTCAGGATATTATTCCCAAGTGTGAGCAGGCAAGTGCCTCCAAGGAACAGGCTACAAGGAGAAAATTCCCTTTTGGGGGGGTTTGATGATGGTTGCAATTCTTAAAAAAAAAAAGAAGGCCTTGAACTGATGCCACAATAATAGCAATAGCACTTACACTTATATGCTGCTTCACAGTGCTTTGCAGCCCTCTTTAAGTGGTTTAAGAGTCAGCATCTTGCCCCCCAACATTCTGGCTCCTCATTTTACCGACCTCAGAAAGATGGAAGGAGGAGTCAACCTTGAGCTGGTTAGGATCGAACTGCTGGCAATCGGCAGAATTAGCCTGCAATACTACATTCTAACCACTGCGCCACCACGGGTCTAATGGTGAACAGTCAACTGCCTTCCAGATGTGCGTGGCCTTTTCCTTTTCCTTCCATGGGGGAAAAAGGAGGATGATCTGGATGACTTACAAACTTTGACATATTCAAAGTGGATCAAGCCAAAGGCACAGATAGCTGAGCTTCATGTGTTCACTGACAGGATGGGACATGCCACAGCCAACTTGTCACAGCCAATTCACCGTGGTCAACTCACCACAGCCAACTCAGCATGAGACAATTTGCCGGGGGACAATTGAACAATTCAATTATTTAAAATAATCTAAAATTTATTTTTTGTCAATTCACATTCACATTTTGTCCCTCCTTTGGCATCCTTTCTTTAATGATTCTATTCCACCATTTCTTCGATATGAATGTAACTCTTGTCCTGTGGCAAGTTGGCTGAAGAGAGTTGGCCATGGCGAGTTGTCCTAGATCTGCTCACTGAGGTGCCTATCAAACATTCAAAAAGACAACCTTAAGGAGTAACAAACCTCTTTAGTCTATCTTACTCAGTAAAGGGGGATCAAAAAATGAAATTCAATGTGGAGAAAAGTAAAGTCTTACACTTAGGCAAGAAAAACCAAAAGTACACATACAGACTGGGTGAAACCAGGCTTAATAGCAGTAACTGTGAGAGGGATCTTGGCGTCTTAGTGGACAACCAGCTGAATATGAGCCAACAGTGTGCAGCGACAGCCAAAAAAGCCAATGCAATCCTAAATTGCATTAACAGAGGGATACAATCAAGATCAAGGGAGGTACTATTACCATTCTATAAAGCCTTAGTAAGACCACTCCTAGAGTACTGCATCCAGTTTTGGTCACCATACTATAAAAAAGAAGTTGAGACTCTAGAAAAAGTGCAGAGAAGAGCAACAAAGATGATTTATTTATTTATTTATTTTATTTATTTTTACATTTATATACCGCCCTTCTCCCTGAGGACTCAGGGCGGTGTACAGCCAGAATTAAAAAACATGAAATACAAATATTAAAAACAATTAAAATATATATAAATTTGGCCCAAAATTAAAAATACAAGCCAATTAAAACATTTAAAATTTCTTCTTAAGCCAACCCGGCTTGCTGGAAAAAGTGGGTTTTAAGGGCACGGTGGAACGCACTGAGGTCTTGGATTCTCCTTATCTCTGGGGGCAACTGATTCCAGAGGGTAGGTGCCCCCACAGAGAAGGCCCTCCCCCTGGGGGTCACCAGCCTACATTGTTTGGCTGATGGCACCCTGAGGAGGTCCTCTCTGTGGGAGCGCACGGGTCGCTGGGAGGTCGTCGGTATCAGCAGGCGGTCTCGAAGATAGCTAGGCCCGATGCCATGGAGCGCTTTAAAGATGATAACCAACACCTTGAAGCGCACCCGGAAGACCACTGGGAGCCAGTGCAGCTTGCGCAGGAGCGGTGTTACATGGGAGCGCCATGCTGCTCCCATCACTACCTGCGCTGCTGCATTCTGGACCAGTTGGAGCCTCCGGGTGCTCTTCAAGGGGAGCCCCATGTAGAGAGCGTTGCAGTAGTCAAGGCGAGAGGTGATGAGGGCATGAGTGACTGTACACAGGGAATCCCGATCAAAAAAGGGCCGCAACTGGCGAATCAGGCGAACCTGACAAAAGGTCCCCCTAGTTACAGCTGTCAGATGTTCCTCCAAGGACAGCTGCATATCCAGGAGGACTCCCAGATTGTGAGCCCTTTCTGTGGGGGCCAAAGACTCGCCCCCAATAGTCAGTGATGGAGTCAACTGACTATATCGGGATGCCGGGAGCCACAGCCACTCAGTCTTGGAAGGGTTGAGCTTGAGCCTGTTCCTCCCCATCCAGATCCGCACAGATTAAGGGACCGGAGGCTAAAACATATGAAGAATGGTTGCAGGAACTGGGCCTGGCTAGTCTTGTGAAGAGAAGGACCAGGGGAGACAGGATAGCAGTCTTCCAATATTTGATGGGCTGCCACAGAGAGGAAGGGGTAAAGCTATTTTCCAAAGCACCTGAAGGCCAGACAAGGAATCATGGATGGAAACTGAGCAAGGAGAGGTTCAATCTGGAAATAAGGAGAAATTTTCTGACAGTGAGAACAATCAACAGAAGTTGCCTTCAGAAGTTGTGGGAGCTTCATCACTGGAAGCTTTCAAGAGGAGACTGGACTGCCATCTGCCAGAAATCGTGTAGGGTCTTCTGCTTGGGCAGGGGATTAGACTAGATGGACTACACCCACCGACCCACCCAATTTCCCTAATTAAAAGAATGATGGGTATTCCTCCATCCAATAGTAGGCTCCGAGTGAAGATGTCCCTTCTGTTTCTTTGTCCGGAACCTTCTAGCTTCCCTGGGTGATTCTCCTTTCCAGTACTGGAAAGGAAAAAAAAAACAAAAACCTGCTCCTAGGGCAGAATTGGTGGCCCATGAGAGGCAGCATCCAGATGTTGAGAGGTTAGCCAAGAAGGAAGAGGATGTGTTTTCTGTAAAATCCCTTGCAACATGTTACTGAGGTCTTCTTCAAAACATATGTTGGGGAATCACAGGTGGGAACTGAAGGCAGATGATACACACAGCGTGCAGCATGAGAGAAAGCTGGCTCCTTTTAAAGCTTCCCAATTGCTCTGCCCACCAGGACAGCTGGAAAAAATAGGGCTTCTGCCGCAACTTGGAAGAGGGGTGCTCTGGACCGCCCAAAGTACTATGTAAATCCCATGTTTTGTAACTGGGAGGCCAGGGTTCAGTTCATAACAAGCTATTTGCTTCCAGAGTTTATTTATCAAGGCTTATATGCCCCTCCATCTAAAATGATGCTGAGCGATTTGCATGCGTCATTCCATGAATACGCACAATTAAATTAGGATTGTTGAGTGTCGACAATGCAAAATGAATCCTCATTTTATCAGATATATCCATGATGGCGAACTATGGCACGTGTGCCACAGGTGGCATGCATAGCCATATCAGTGAGCACGCGAGCTCAGCTGATTTTCGGGCCTTCTGGGCCCACCAGAAGTAGGGAAACAGGTTGTTTCCTGCCTCCGGAGGGCCTCGGGGGGGTGGGGGTGTGGGGAAGGCCCGTTTTTCTCTCTCACCTGGCTCCAGAGCGTTTGTAGGAGTCTGGGGAGGGTGAAAACAGCCTCCCCTCCACCCCCGGAGGCCCTCCAGAGGCCAGAAGCGGTCTGTTTGCCAATTTCCGGTGGGACCAGAAGGCCCATTTTTTGCTGTCCCCAGCCTCCAGAGCCTCTCTAGGAGTCTGGGGAGAGCGAAAACGGCCTTCCCCACCCCCCGGAGATCCTCCAGAGGCCAAAAACAGCCCGTTTGCCAACTTCCGGTCCCACCTGAACTGTGAGCTGGTAGCACACACTGATCGAAAACCTTTCTCTTCAGGCATAGAGGAAGGGAGGCTGTTCTTGAAAATTACACTTAGCTTGCTGAATGCCTGCCAGCCACATTTAACACACCGTTCAGTTCCCTTTTTTGTATCACCTTCCATTGAGATCAGTTGGCCAAGGTATATGTAATTTCTCTCTCCCTCTCTTTCTCTCTCTCTTCCTCCCTCCCTCTTTCCCTCTCTCTCCTTCTCCCTCTTTCTCTCTCTCTCTCCCTCCCTCCCTCTCTTTCTCTCTCCCTCTCTCTCTCCCTCTCTCTTTCTCCGTCTGTCTTTTCCTCCCTCTAACAAATATGTTTCATCACATCAACAGAGTAGATTTGATTTTTATTAAGTTTTTAAAAAGCATCTGTTACCAACCCCTTAGCTTCATGGCAGCCTGCAGTAACAATGTGAAAAGTAAAGGAAGATAATTGCCCTGCTGTAGCTAAAGTTAAACTGATGCTCCTTTCTGCAATGATTTTTTTATCATCGTGAGACTGGCAAGACGACAAAATCATCTGGGGAGTATAAAAAAAAAAAGTCAAACTGACAGCCATAATCGCACCATCAAAGCCCACCCCCTTTTTTAACCTGCATTTTATATGAAAAAAAAAAGGGGGGGAGAACTTCACTTGGGGCTGCCATCAGGATTTAGAAACGTAGGGATGGAAGGGACTTCGGAGGTCTTCAGGGGTCTCCAACCTTAGCAACTTTAAGGCTTGTGGGCTTCAACTCCCATTCTGGGAGTTGAAGTCCACAAGTCTTAATTCTGGAAGTCGAAATCCACAAGTCTTAATTCTTGGAGTTGAAGTCCACAAGTCTTAATTCTTGGAGTTGAAGTCCACAAGTCTTAATTCTGAGAGTTGAAGTCCACAAGTCTTAATTCTGAGAGTTGAAGTCCACAAGTCTTAATTCTGGGAGTTGAAGTCCACAAGTCTTAATTCTGGGAGTTGAAGTCTACAAGTCTTAATTCTGGGAGTCGAAGTCCACAAGTTTTAATTCTGGGAGTCGAAGTCCACAAGTCTTAATTTTGAGAGTCGAAGTCCACAAGTCTTAATTCTGGGAGTCGAAGTCCACAAGTCTTAATTCTGGGAGTTGAAGTCCACAAGTCTTAATTCTGGGAGTTGAAGTCCACAAGTCTTAATTCTGGGAATTGAAGTCCACAAGTCTTAATTCTGGGAGTCGAAGTCCACAAGTTTTAATTCTGGGAGTTGAAGTCCACAAGTCTTAATTCTGGGAGTTGAAGTCCACAAGTCTTAATTCTGGGAATTGAAGTCCACAAGTCTTAATTCTGGGAGTCGAAGTCCACAAGTCTTAATTCTGGGAATTGAAGTCCACAAGTCTTACTTCTGGGAGTTGAAGTCCACAAGTCTTAATTCTGGGAGTTGAAGTCCACAAGTCTTAATTCTGGGAGTTGAAGTCCACAAGTCTTAATTCTGAGAGTTGAAGTCCACAAGTCTTAATTCTGGGAGTTGAAGTCCACAAGTCTTAATTCTGGGAATTGAAGTCCACAAGTCTTAATTCTGGGAGTTGAAGTCCACAAGTTTTAATTCTGGGAGTTGAAGTCCACAAGTCTTAATTCTGAGAGTTGAAGTCCACAAGTCTTAATTCTGGGAGTCGAAGTCCACAAGTTTTAATTCTGGGAGTTGAAGTCCACAAGTCTTAATTCTGGGAGTCGAAGTCCACAAATTTTAATTCTGGGAGTTGAAGTCCACAAATCTTAAAGCTGCCAAGGTTGGAGACCCCTATTCTAATCCAAACCCCCTGCCCAAGGCAGGAGACCTTATTCACTTTTATTAACTTTTTGGACCCTCCTCTGGGGTCACCCCTGCAAGAGTGAAAAATCAGGGGATGCACCTTAAGACCCAGAAGACGTTTGAGCTTTTGTTTTCCTCAGAAATGTGGCTGCTTTTGGGAGAGGTTCCTAGCACTTGGGCCACAGGAATGGCCGGCTTGTGGTGAAGAGCCACCCTTGAGGCTGCATCTTGGAGGTAGGTGAATGTTTGCTGAGCTCATCAAACTTATCCGGTGGTCCTTTGTTGGAAACCTGGACAAGTTTCTCCAGAAAAAGCAAGCGAGCATCTGCAGAGGTTTCTCTGTTCTGTGTGTGGAGAGGAAGCCCTGGGTAGGTGCCAAGTTGGACATCCAGTTCGGATGGTGGCCAACTCAGTGACTCATGGAGAACAGCAGGGTCTAGAACTAGGGATGAAAATGCAATTTGTCCAGGGAGAATTCTTTATATAAACTTACTCAATTTACACAAAAAACTAGATTATACGTGAGCACAAGAAAGCAGCATGTTTATGGATATTCTCAGTCATCCAGGTCATGGTTGTCCCAAAGGTACTTTTTCAAGAGGCCATTGGACGTTCTTTGTTTTTCCTTGAAGACGTTTCGCTACTCCTCCAAGAAGCTTCTTCAGCACTTTTCCGTTTTTTGCACAATGGACTACAACTCTGAGGACACAAAAGTGTACTTATAGAACAGAATAGAATTTTTATTGGCCAAGTGTGATTAGACACACAAGGAATTTATCTTGGTGCATATGCTCTCACTGTACATAAAAGAAAAGATACTTCAAAAATCATAAGGTACAACACTTAATGATAGTCATAGGGAACAAATAAGCAATCAGGAAACAATATCAATCTAAACCGTAAGGATACAAGCAACAAGGTTATAGCCATAAGTGGGAGATGGGTGGTGGGAACGATAAGAAGATTAATAGTAGTGCAGACTTAGTAAATAGTTTGACAGTGTTGAGGGAATTATTTGTTTAGCAGAGTGATGGTGTTCGGGGAAAAACTGTCCTTGTGTCTAGTTGTTCTGGTGTGCAGTGCTCTATAGCATCGTTTTGAGGGTAGGAGTTGAAACCGTTTATGTCCAGGATGCGAGGGGTCTGTAGATATTTTCACAGCCCTCTTTTTGACTCGTGCAGTATACAGGCCCTCAATGAAAGGCAGGTTGGTAGCCATTGTTTTTTCTGCAGTTCTAATTATCCTCTGAAGTCCGTGTCTGTCTTGTTGGGTTGCAGAGCCAAACCAGACAGTTATGGAGGTGCAGATGACAGACACAAGGATCTGTTTTAACAGGTTCTGTTCCAAGATGGCGCCGCCAAAGGCTGCCTCAGTGAAATGCTCTCAAAAGTGTACTTCTTAAAGAAAAGCACACACAGAGAGAAGTCTCTTGTTTGTGAAGTCCACATGAAGATGGCTCTGGGTTTTCCAACAGAGCTTTGGCTTGTTGTTAAATTGGATAAACGAAGATCAACGTTGGCAACCACCCAGTGGCCGTTGGAAAAATTAAACTATGCAAAATGCAACTGACAATTTACTGAATCTTAACGTAAACAGTACCACAGAAATCCTAGCATCGTACCGAGGAGTCTCTAAAGACGCAACCTGAAAAACGCCGAGCTGAATGTTTACCATGACAACTCGTAGGTCTGGCTTAAGCCACGGTTGGTGCTTTTTATACGTGATGTTTAAAACCTTCTGAATTGTTTTTTTTAGTGGAGGGATGAAGCAAATACCCTTCCCTCAAACCTCAATTTCGAGTTCTAGCCAGCTGAACGCAAAAGAGTAATCACATTTGATTTCCCTCAGTTATGCTCAGATGCCCATGGAGCTGCTGATTCAGTTCTACAGAGGACTTATGGAGTCTGTCATCTGCACCTCTATAACTGTCTGGTTTGGCTCTGCAACCCAACAAGACAGACACGGACTTCAGAGGATAATTAGAACTGCAGAAAAAACAATGGCTACCAACCTGCCTTCCATTGAGGACCTGTATACTGCACGAGTCAAAAAAGAGGGCTGTGAAAATATCTACAGACCCCTCGCATCCTGTACATAAACTGTTTCAACTCCTACCCTCAAAACGATGCTATAGAGCACTGCACACCAGAACAACTAGACACAAGGACAGTTTTTTCCCGAATGCCATCACTCTGCTAAACAAATAATTCCCTCAACATTGTCAAGCTATTTACTAAATCTGCACTACTATTAATCTTCTCATCGTTCCCATCACCCATCTCCTCCCACTTATGACTGTAACCTTGTTGCTGGTATCATTTGTACCTTATGATTATCATTAAGTGTTGTACCTTATGATTCTTGACTAACGTATCTTTTCTTTTATGTACACTGAGAGCATATGCATCAAGACAAATTCCTTGTGTGTCCAATCACACTTGGCCAGTAAAAAATTCTATTCTATTCTATTCTATTCTATTCTATTCTATTCTATTCTATTCTATTCTATTCTATTCTATTCTATTCTATTCTATTCTATTCTATTCTATTCTATGCTAGTAAACATTTTTAAATTGTAAAAACAAAGATTATAAATTCCCAGCAAAAAAGAAAAATCCAGTGTGCACCTCATTATATATACACAGGCATTAGTGGCGTCTTCTGAGAGGCAAAATGCATTTGCAGGACCAAGCTGCTTGAATCTGATGGATTTAGGAAAAAGCGCCAGGGAAATCAGGAGATCCATGCAGTTCCAATGACTACAGGTAGTCCTTGACTTACAACAGTTCATTTAGTGACCATTCGAAGTTACAACCGCACTGAAAAAAAGTGACTTGCAGCAGTTTCTCACACTTACAACCATTGTGGCCTCCCCGTGGTCAAAATTCGGATGCTTGGCAACTGACTCATATTTATGACGGTTGCAGTGTCCCGAGGTCACGTCATCCCTTTTGGTGACTTCCTGACCAGCAAAGTCGATGGAGAAACCTGATTCGCTTAACAACTATGTTACTAACTCAACATCTGCAGTGATTCACTTAACAACTGTGGCAAGAAAGGTTGCAAAACGGGGCAAAACTCACTTAGCAAATGACTCGTAACTTGAGGACTACCTGTATAAAAGTTTATTGCAAGCTTAAGCTTGCTACAAGTATCTGAACTACTGATAGCCCAAGCAAATTGGCAATAGATAAGAGTCAAGGAAATTCAAGGTGGCTGGATTAGATCTCTTATGGGTGCGAAAGGATTTGAGACTGATGACGCGTTTGACCCTTCCTTCGGGTTCAGCCTGGTCATCTCCTCAAGAGGAGGAGGGTTTTTTTTTTATATAAGTTTTTTTTATTTTTTTACACAAACACACATACGAACATACAATGTATTTTTTCTGAACAGAGTATTTGGCCGGTTCACAAATTCAAACAGTTTTTAATCATTTCAACTAAATTACAATTTCTACCTTTTTGCCATAATATTTATTCTCTCTGTTAGGAAATGGTTATTGCCTAATTGGTTGGTCAGGAAATGTATAAACCAACATTGTATGTTTGTATTATGTGAATGTATTATGTAACTTTAAGAACTGTGCTGAGTCATTCTGCATTCTGATTGGCTGAGCTCTGTAGCCAATGTATTTAAGGAGAGCTAAATTATGGTTAGTGTGGGCTACTACATCATTTTTACCTGCTACTACGCTGTAACTCTTTTTGATCTCTCTATGGTCAATTGTTTGATCATGATTATTTATTTACTGCTTTCTGGTATTTATTGAACTGTTTTTATATTGTTCCTGATTGTTCCTTGTATTTTTCTACAAATTGGTAAGAAGATTTTATATCCCTGGATTGATCTTATATTGCACTTTATATGGCTAAGACTTGGATTGTTAAAGGACTATGAATTTGCTTTTCCCTAAAAGTAAAATACTATAAACCCAGTTTGTCTGTATGTTATTCACAATTACTCTCAAACCGTTTCCGTGCGTAAAACTCTAACGGTACTCTGCTTAATAAGCCACAACTTCGGGTGTAACTCAATAATATCCTTAACACTCTATTTTTTTTAAGACCAATATTACCCATCATCCTAACCTCTAATCTTAACCAAGTTTCAATTTTTCCCTTCCATTCTATATTGTACCCTCAGATTTAAAATCTCACCTAATACGATTCCTAGTACAGAGGAGGAGTTTTGATGGCACTGCCAAGTCATCTTGCCTTTTTTTTTTTTTAACTTCCTTGCTAGCCTGATGATCATGAAACTTTAATGGGAGTTAAGATTAAAAATCACCCAGAATCTTACAGTTGGGAATGGTCTTTTAAGCCAAATTAAAGCATCCCACAGAAATGGGATGCTTTAGAGACTAAAACATACGAAGAACATTCACAGGAACTGGGCATGGCTAAATTAAAATTAAGAATTCTGGCAGTTGAAAAACCACAAATCAGTTTCAACCACACTTTGAAATTCACACATTTCAAGGTTGTCACAGTGGAGAAACATTGCTTTAATCCCTCATTCTTTGGAATGAAAGAAATAACAGGTTTTGTCCTTTCACGTATTTGAAGAAAGCTATCATGTCCCTCTCGGGTATTTTTTCTTGAGGGTAAACAAATCCAACTGTTTTTTTAATCTTTCTTCATCTTTCTACTTTCTAATCTCTGATCCTCACTGCCCTTCTCTGAATCTGTCCCTAATTCCTGAACGTTTCTTGAGTGTGATGTCAGATTATTTCAGGTGGATGCAACTAATTCACCTCTTCTGATTTGAGAAGTATACTTCAATCAATGCAACCTAAAACTGCATTCTGCTTTTTTTGGCAGCCACATCACCCTGCTGGCTCATATTCATTTGACAATCAACACTCTACCAAGCTCAGTATTTTTTTCTAAATATAATATCCCATGCTTTGGAGTTTCACTTTGTTTGTTGAAGAGGTGAGGTGGACCAGTGGCTTAAAGATACTGGAAAAAGTCTGTGGGCAGTTTGAGTCCTAGCACAGCATGACGAGGTGAGCTCATCTCACTTGCCTTGGCTTCTGCCAACTTAGTTGAAAGCATGCTACATGCAAGTAGATTAACAGATACCATTTCCATGGGAAAAATAACGGCGCTTGATGTGACAGTATGAACCCAACTTGTGCCAGACCACCCAAATGCAACACCTGTATGTGAGAGGGATCTTGGAGTGTTAGTGGACAACCAATTAAATATGAGCCAACAATGTCCGGCAGCAGCCAAAAAAGCTGATGCAATCCTAAACTGCATTAACAGGGATCTGCATTAACAGAGGGATCATTAATCAAGATCAAGGGAGGTACTAATACCACTCTATAAAACCTTAGTAAGACCATACCTAGAATATTGCATCCAGTTTTGGTCACCACACTATAAAAAAGATGTTGAGACTCTAGAAAGAGTGCAGAGAAGAGCAACCAAGATGATGAAGGGACTGGAGGCTAAGAACGGTTGCAGGAACTGGGCCTGGCTAGTCTAGTGAAGAGAAGGACCGGGGGAGACAGGATAGCATCTTCCAATATTTGGGGGGCTGCCACAGAGAGGAGGGTGTCAAGCTATTTTCCAATGCACCTGAAGGCCAGACAAGGAATAATGGATGGAAACTGATCAAGGAGAGATTCAACCTGGAAATAAGGAGAAATTTCCTGACAGTGAGAGCAATCAACCCATGAAACAGAAGCTGCCTTCGGAGGTTGTTGGAGCTTCATTACTAGAAGCTTTCAAGAAGAGACTGGACAGCCATCTGTCAAAAATGGTGTAGGGTTTCCTGTTTGAGTGGGGGGTTGGACTAGATGACCTACAAGGTCCCTTCCAACTTTGTTAATCAGTGGAGGGGAAAAGTCCCAGATGACACTGCAGAACACTGTTAGCCATTCTGAAGGCAGAAAACCCTTATATTGTACTTCTGGATAGCGTGCAAGTGTCCAAACGGACTAGCCATCTTAGACAACCAAACAATTACTCTGTATTAACACTGTAACCTCCTGGCTAATGTATTATCGCTGTATGCTAAATAAAGGGCCTGGTGGTTCAGCAGACTGATAGCATTGTGATTAACACCAGCTGTCTGCAATTACTGTAAGTTTGAATCTCACCAGACTTAGCCTTCCATCCTTTCTAAGGTAGGTAAATTGAGGACCCAGTTTGTGGGGACAATAAGCTGACTTTGTATAAATATACAAAAGTATGAAGGCTATTGCTTAGCGCATTGTAAGCCGCCCTGAGTCTCCGGAGAAGGGCGGCATATAAATGAAATAAAAATAATAATAATAATAAAAAATAAACTTGTTTGTTTTTTATTTTTCACTAACCTATGAAGATCAGTTCCAATTTTAACCTTACTTTTTGGGAGTGCATCCTGTCTTCTTTTCACCAGGTATTTCTAAAATTCCATTTTCGCTCTGTCGTTATGGGGTACTGAGTGTAGATTAATGGGGGTGTGGGGTGGGAATGAATTTCAAACAACCGTAGAATCAGATTGCAACCTAATAAACAAAAGTAGCTGACTGCTTTCTGAATGCACCGTATATCATGATTATCCATCCACTTTATGGTTTTTGGTCTGTGGAGGACAATGGCCCGGAAAACGGAGTCAATGCAAAAGTCTCTGGGATTCTGTTTTAGATTACTAATTTCTCTGCCTCATCTGGATAGCAAGAGCGCTGATTTTGGCTTGTCTCAAAATAAGTAAGTAAATAAATAAATAAATAAATAAACTAAGCCAGGTTGGGCTGGGTTAATACTTGGAAGGAAAAAGCACCAGCGAAGCCCAGGGCTGCAGGCTAGATGGAGAAATCAAAGGATTATTTTGGAAAAAGGGCAACGGCAGGATTCCATGTCCCGGCCTAGAAACCCAAATGAAGTCACTTGAGTTTTACTCAAGGAACATTTTACAGCCTTCAATGAAAAGCATTGATACATTCATTTCATTTCAAATGCTGAACCGCACTTGGGATGAAGCTCAGCTTTAGTTAACTGCCCTCCTCCTCCTCCTCCTCCTCCCCCCACCCCAAGTGGTGCCAGCTCCAAATTACAGCTCTGAATGAAGAAAGACCAAGGACACCAGAAATAGATTTTTGAGCAGAAAGACCGTAGCAGAGGTGGCAAACGTAGCCCTGAGCTCAAAATTCTTTTATTTATTTGTTAACTTTACTTATTGCCCATTTCGCTGTGGGGCTACTTTAAGTGAAGAACATTTATCTCACTCCACATTTGGAGTGTATCAGGATTCAAGGAAAGGAAAGGAAAGGAAAGGAAAGGAAAGGGAAAGGGAAAGGGAAAGGGAAAGGAAAAGGAAAAGGAAAAGGAAAAGGAAAAGGAAAAGGAAGGAAAGGAAAGAAGGAAAGGTGCATCAGGAAAAACACCCACCCTATTTCTGTCCATTCTTGAAAACTTCTGTTCTCCCAAAGTGACCAAGCCAAAGCCCTGATCTGAGCCCTTAAAAATGATCCATTTTATTTATTTATTTATTATTTATTATTCATATTTCTATGCCACCCACTCTCCGAGGACTCTGGGCGGCTTACACCAAAGACAGTATACTAAATAGCATATTGCCCCCAACAATCTGGGTCCTCATTTTACCCACCTCGGAAGGATGGAAGGCTGAGTCAACCTTGAGCCGGTGAGATTTGATCTGCTGATCTGCTGAACTAGCAGTCAGCTGAAGTAGCTGCAGTACTGCACTCTAACCACTGCGCCACCTCGGCTCATATTTTTTTGATTTGTTATACGAACAGGGCAGTGGTGGGTTGCCCCTGGTTTGGACCGCCCCCCACCCACCGCCCCGGATGTAGTCATTAGCGATCTACTCAATGATCCCGTTGTGAACCAGTAGTAAAGGTAAGTAGAACACACCCCTGGAACAGGGCTGGTATATCTTTTGTGGAGCTGATCACATCAGTGGTGGGTTTCAAAATTTTTTACTACCAGTTCTGTGAGTGTGGCTTGGTGGGCGTGGCAGGGGAAGGATACTGCAAAATCCCCATTTCCTCCCGATCAGCTGGGACTCGGGAGGCAGAGAATAGATGGAGGCAGGACCAGTCAGTATTTACCGGTTCTCCGAACTACTCAAAATTTCCACTACCGGTTCTCCAGAACCGGTCAGAACTTGCTGAATAGCATCTCTGGATCACATGCCCAAGAAATCCAGCTCCCAAAGTCCACAAGAAAAGCAAAATTAAGCACCTTTTATTCCTCCAATGACTTTTCTTTTTCCTTTTTTCGAAGAGGGTTCCTCAATCGTTAATGGCCGTGCCAGAGCTAACGCACTGGTTGTTTACCCGCCCATTGCCTTGATCCTTTCCAATTAATTGAGCCCATGCCATGATTAAATAAAGCGTGAGTCATATCTTGGTTAGTTGTATTTTTTTTTTTTAAGGCTGAAGGTTTCAGAGAGCTCAGGCCTCCCTTCCTCAATAAATCCCTTTCTCAAACTCTGTTTTTGAGACGTTGAAATGTTTCCATCGCGACAACTAATTCAAGTTTCTTTCAAATTATTTTCATAAGTAATAAAACAATTTGTTTTTTATTGGAGCCTGTCAAGAGTCGGCCCTGGGTTTATTTTGAAAGAAACCAGCAATGACTGAGGGTTGGAACGCCATTAAGGACGTTTCTGGAGGGTTCCCAAAAGGCTTCACGCAACCACAGTCAAAACAGAGTTTATGGCTTCAGGTTGTATAGACACATTTACACAATTAAAACATAAATTAAGAGTAGAAGCAGAGGAGAAGAGGGCCTTACACCAGAAGCGAATGAAATGTTTCATTCCCCTGCCGTCCCCTTGACTTCTGCCCAATGCAACACCCTTCTTGGCAAACTGGCGAGGGAGTTGCACTCACACAATACAACTTGGGTTCGCCTGGATTCTGCCCCATGGCAAAGGGCATGCGGGGAGGAGATGGCTCCTGGAGGAAAGCTCTAGAAGTAAGCTCACAAAGACCTCTTTTACTCAATGGGACTTCTTCTTCTTGTGCCCTATCCATCATCGGACATTGGCCATCATGCTGGCGATCCTATTTTTATCAACAGCCGCACGAAAAAGTGCTGCTGAGTTTTGTCCAAACCATGGATAAAAGAGCTGGGGAAGCTTCTTGGATGAGAAGCGAAACGTCATTAAAGAAAAACTAGAAAGTCCATTTGCCTCTTGAAAAGGAAATGACAGGGGAAAAAATTGCTAGGAAACCTGAACTATTTTTATTGGGAATTATAAAAGAGAAGATTAGGAAAGAAATTTATTACCTTATACTTCACATAATTACGGCTGCCAGAATTTCATTTGCACAAAATTGGAAACACAGATTTGCTCCATCAAATGATCATAAAAAAGGTGCTAGAATGTGCAGAAGCAGATAAATTAACAATGGAACTAAAAGACCGAGAGGAAACAATTTATTATGAGACATGGAATAGATGGTATAACTGGTTGGAGAAAGAATCCAAAATTAATGTATAAATGTATAAACGTAAGAGAAGATATTCAGGGGTGAAATGCTCCCGGTTCGGACTGGATCGCCTAATCTGGTAGCGATGGAGGTGGGTGGTTCGGAGAACCGATAGCAAAAATCCCTGTGCCCCCACCCCATGCCCAGCTGAGTCGCGCGATCATCAGAAGCTGTTTTTTTTACTTTTAAAAGCATTTTTTCTACCACCTCTTCGGCCAAAAAATGCTTTTAAAAGTAAAAAAAAAAAGCCTCTGATGATCGCGCGGCTCCACTGGGATCATCAAAGGCTTTTAAAAGAAAAAAAAACCGTTTTTTCTTTTAAATGCCTCTGACAATCCAAGCTGAGTTGCCTGATTGGCAGAGGCTTTTAAAAAAACCTCTGCTGATCAGGCAACTCAGCTGGGATTGTTAGAGCCTTTTGAAAGCATTTTTTTACAACCTCTTTGCTGAAGAGGTTGTAGAAAAAATGGTTTTAAAAGTTTAAAAAAAAAATTGGCCACGCCCACCCAGTCACATTACCCCACCACCACCAAGCCACGCCCACAGAACCGGTAGCAACAAATTTTAGATTTCACCACTGAAGATATTAGAGAGGAGCGAAATAGTTATTGTGTAATAGATAGGTATAAATTGTAGTGAATATAGAAATTAGTAAGTAATATATAAAATGTATGTGTATATAGTTGGTTAAAAGATAAAATAGATATTATCAAAGATACCGGTATCGGAAAGCTGTAAAAATGTAACAATGGTTGTTAAAGATGTAAATGTGGAATAAAAATTATTTTCATAAAAAAGAAAAAACACTTTTGGGACAGCCATGACCTGGATGACTGAGAATCTCCGTAGACATTTGCCTAATAAATACCTTACAAATCAAGTGGAATATTAACATTAAACTCCATCGCGCCACCCCTCCCCCGGAGCTGAGGTTCTGCCAATAAAAGTCATGGTGAATGAAATAAAGAACAGTAAATAATCAATAAACAGAAGTGTTTATCCTCCAACTGCCAAAGAGCAACACTGGGACTAATTCTTCTTCATTAAGACTCCTTTGGGAAAGAAAGTCAGTGACTAATTGCTGTCCAGCCATTAAATGTTAATTAAAGAGCAATAAGAGGAATCTATTTAGTGGCAGGCCATTACGAACTGCTACTGAAGACAATTTCTCTTTTCAGAGCCGAGCAGATCCTGGATTGTAACTTAGGAAACACCGTAGATGTGTAAACATCCATTTTCAACAAAGAGAAGTCCTGCTTTTGAGCCTCAGAGATTTGGGTTGGTTTGTTCTTAAAACCTTTATTGGCCGATTATTCCCCAGATGGTTTTGCCACGGGCTCCCCATGGAACCACAGCTCAGTAACTTAGGGACGTGCATGTCATATGAAAACCCAAACTGCATTTTGAAAAACAGCATCAGCCAGTGAAAATTCGGTTAGAGGAAGGATCAAAACGGTAGCGAGGTTTCTACGCCCATGACTTCGGTTATGTTATCACAGGTTTTCTCCTTCGCTCAAGGGGGAACAAAAAAAGCACAAAAGGATAAGTTAGAAGCGTAGAATTGTTGGCCGAGGTTGGTTGCTTGCAGATGTTTCATTATCCAACTAGAGCAGGGGTCTCCAACCTTGGCCACTTTAAGGCTTGTGGACTTCAAGTCCCAGAGTTCAACTCCCAGATCTCTGGGAGTTGAAGTCCACAAGCCTTAAAGTGGCCAAAGTTGGAGACCCCTGAACTAGAGAACATCAACTAGCTAACATCGATGTCTGATTCTTGACTAAAGGAATCCGGCTTGTTTTGGCGAGATACCCAGAGGTTTCTGTCTGCGCATGGGACAAACCAAATCGCAGCCCCTCAATCTGCATGATTCCACCACATCAGATTGTCACAATAAGATCACTTTCAAGAGCTTTTTATGAATTAGCAGCGTAAGGTAGATCAAAAAGCCTCCCCTATCCCTTTTGGGGAGGAGTTGTCAAGAGTTCCAAGTAACATACCCATAGCAAACAAAACTCTGAGGCAGGCAATTTCCTCAAAGAATAGGTTTATGGGATATGTCATATTGGCACAGGCTGGTGGAAAACTGACTCTGAATATTCCCGCGGTTTTCCACCTAATTAAAAGTGAAAGTTTGTCACTTTCTCAAAAAAAAAAAAAAATCAGTGACATGGTCCAAACAGGATACTGTCCAGTTGCTAGGTGACCCCAGTTCCCTCCTTTCGAGCACCTGCAGGAATGTTCTTGGTTCCCACGAGAAAGTATTTTGTTTTGGCTACAACTATCCCAACTATAAAAAGGGAAGCGATGGCTCAGGGGCTAAGATGCTGAGCTAGTCGATTGAAAGGTCGGCAGTTCAGCGGTTCGAATCCCTAGTGTTACGTAACGGGGTGAGCACCCGTTCCTTGTCCCAGCTTCTGCCAACCTAGCAGTTCGAAAGCACGTAAAAAATGCAAGTAGAAAAATAGGGACCACCTTTGGTGGGAAGGGAACAGCGTTCCGTGCGCCTTTGGCATTGAGTCATGCCGGCCACATGACCATGGAGACGTCTTCGGGCAGCGCTGGCTCTTCGGCTTGGAAATGGAGATGAGCACCGCCCCCTAGAGTCGGGAACGACTAGCACATATGTTCGAGGGGAACCTTTACCTTTACCTTTATCCCAACTATCTTTATTCCCCCCTCCCTATCCCTCTTCTCTGGTGTGTCAGCACTGAAATTTCAAAATGGCCTCAGTCAGGCCAGCTTCAGGGTTGACAAGGAGGCTTGCTTGCCAGGGGCCTCTGTGGCTGGATCAAATTAAAGCTGGGTGCTGTGACTGCATCATCATTTGGCTATCCTGTCCATCAATCAAGTATCATTTCTGGACCTGACACATACCAAGAGAATCTGCAACCCAACATTTGTTACCTTTTGATTCACACATGTTAAGCCAGACTTATCAAGAAAAAAATCCAGGAGGTAAATTTCAGAATGTAGTAAAACTTTTTTAACTTTACTACAGGTTTTTGGTGTACAGGTAATCCTCGACTTACCACAGTTCGTTTAGTGACTGTTCGACGTTACAACGGCACTGAATAAAGTGACTTATGACCATTTTTCATACTTATGACCGTTGAAACATCCCCATGACAAATTCATCAAAATTCAGATGCTTGGGACATGTGATCATCTTTTGAGACTTTCTGACAAGCAAAGTCAATGAGAGAGCCACTTAACAACCAAGTTACTAACTTAACAACAACTGCAGTGATTCACTCAATAAATGTGGCAAGGAAAGTCGTAAAATGGGCCAAAACTCACTTAACAAATGTCTCACTTAGCGACATAAATTCCAGGCTCCATTGTGGTCGTAATCTAGGACTACCCGTTATTTAGCAGATGGGGCAACCAAGCTTTCTTTTTAGAATCCAGAAAAAGGTTAAATCCAAACCTATGATGAAAGCTGAAGATCTGAAGAGCCCAAAGCAAGGAGCCTTCCTATGCTCTCACCTGGAAGAGGATCTGAAGAACGCCGTGGGCCATGCACATGCGCCGCCCCAGGAAGACGAAGAAGGGCACAACCAGCTCAATGAAATGATTGAAGAGGGTCTCAAATGCATGGAACCACCAAGGCGTCCGATGCATGAAATAGGCCACAGGATTGGGAACAGGCTGGGTCTGGAAGAGAGAAAACAGGAAGTTAGCAATAGCACTAGCACTTAGACTTCTATACCACTTCACAGTGCTTTACAGCCGTCTCTAAGCAGTTTACAGAGTCAGCCTTTCCCCCCCCCCCCCAATAATCTGGGTCCTCATTTTACCCACCTTGGAAGGATGGAAGGCTGAGTCAACCTTGAACTGATCAGGATCAAACTGCTGGCGGTCAGCAGAGTTAGTCTGCAATACTGCATTCTAACCACTGGAAGGGGAAGGAAGGAAGGAAGGAAGGAAGGAAGGAAGGAAGGAAGGAAGGAAGGAAGGAAGGAAGGGCAATAGCACTTAGACTTAACCGCTTCACAGTGCTTTACAGCCCTCTCTAAGCGGTTTACAGACTCAGCATTTTGTCCCCAACAATTTACCCACCAGTCAGGATCGAACTGCTGGCAATGGGCAGTCAGCCTGGAATACTGCATTCTAACCACTGAATAACCACGGAGAGACAGAGAGAGAGAGATAGGGAGGTAGGGAGATAGGTAAGATAGATAGACAGATAAGATAGATCGAGAGATGATAGATCAGTGTTTCTCAACCTTGGTAGCTTGAAGATGGGTGGACTTCAACTCCCAGAATCCCCCAGCCAGCGCTGCTGGCTGGGGGATTCTAGGAGTTGAAGTCCACCCATCTTCAAGCTTCCAAGGTTGAGAAACACTGTGATAGATAAAGAGATGCTAGAGAGATAAATAGCAATAGTACTGAGACTTATATAGCACTTCATAGTGCTTTTACAGCTCTCTTTAAGTGGTTTATAGAGTCAGCCTCTTGCCCCCAACAATCTGGGTCCTCATTTGACCCACCTCTGAAGGATGGAGGGCTGAGTCAGCCTTTAAAAGTCTTGCTTAGCAACATCAATTTTGGGCTCGATTATGGTCCTAAATCGACAAAGAAACAGAGAGACAAGCAGCAGAGAAACCGGGAGCCAAATAACAAAGGCTGAGGCTGTAGGCAATTTTAGCGCATCGAACACAAATTATACTTCTAAACTTTTTTTCCAATCTTCTGACAGCGAAGCAAAAGTAGGTTGAAAAGACCAATGATAATTGGAAGAGACGCAACACATCTTTAAACGGTTTGCAGCAGAAAGGGGGGGGGAAAGAAAAGCAGAAACAACGCGAGGGAAGAGCGTGCGCAAGAGGAACGGCTTCCCCTCCCTCTCCCGAACACTGGAACTAATGCAGCGCCTTTATTAGCATAGCTGGAATTAATCATCTTGTTGCTTTCTATTGGTTTTGGGCTGGATGGAATTCCCTCGGGACAAAAGACCGCATCCTTCCTTCCGCTGACAGAGGGGCAGGACGGAACAAGCTGAAGGGTCAGGGAGCACTGCCGAGGCCCTGCACTCGGGGTCAGGGACAGGGGCTGCCGGCCCCCCACTCCCAGCCCTGACGGGGACTGGTTTGAGTTAGCCTCTGAGGGCGGCTGGGCCAAAGTGTGTGTGTGAGAGGGAGAGGGGTGGGGAGAGAGAGAAAGAGAGAAAGTGAGAGAAAGAAAGAAAAAAAGAAGAGAGAGAGAGAGAAAGTGAGAGAGGGAGGGAGGGAGAGAGAAAGAGAAAATGAGAAAGAGAGAGAGAGAGAGAGAGAGAAAGAGAAAGTGAGAGAAAGAAAGAAAGAAAGAAAGAAAGAAAGAAAGAAAGAAAGAAAGAAAGAAAGAAAGAAAGAAAGAAAGAAAAGGAGGGAGGGAGGGGGAGGGAGAGCAAGAGAGAAAAATGAGAAAGATAGAAAGAGAGAGAGAGAGAAAGAGAAAGAAAGAAAAAAAGAAAAGAGAGAGAGAAAGAGAGAGAGGGAGGGAGAGAGAGAGACAAAGTGAGAGAAAGTGAGAGAAAGAAAGAAAGAAAGGGAGGGAGGGAGAGAGGGAGGGAGAGCAAGAGAGAAAAATGAGAAAGAGAGAAAGAGAGAGAGAGAGAAAGAGAGAGAAAGAAAGAAAGAAAGAAGAGAGAGAGAGAAAGAGAGAGGGAGGGAGAAAGAGAGACAAAGTGAGAGAAAGTGAGAGAAAGAAAGAAAAAGAGAAAGGGAGGGAGGGAGGGAGAGCGAGAGAAAAATGAGAAAGAGAGAAAGAGAGAGAGAGAGAGAAAGAGAGAGTGAGAAAAAGAAAGAAAAAAGAAAAAAGAAAGAGAGCAAGAGAGCAAGAGAAAATGAGAAAGAGAGAGAGAGAGAGAGATGGGGAAAGGGAGAGAGAGGGAGGGAGGGAGGGGGAGAGGGGGAGAGAGAGAAAGAGAGAGAGAGAGAGAAAGACAAAATATGTGGGCTTGGTGCTGCTTTACTCAAAGCACAGAAAGGATACACAGAAGATGCACCCAACCAATAAGGAGAAAATACATTCTAAATTACCCGGAGCTCAGCCAATGTGTTTCTTTCTCTTCCCAAATCGCTTGTGTTTTTGCTCTAACGTGACAGCCCCTCAAGTAGTAGAAGATAATTGTCACCCCTAATCCTACTCTTTGTTAGACTAGACATAACCTAGTTCTGTCAACTGTTCCTCATACCATTTAGTCGCCAGCCCAGAGTCTTAGCATCTTCTTTGGTCAAGGCCAAAACTGAAGACGGTATTCCAAGCATGGTCTTACCGAAGAAGCACAAAGCAGCCTTAAGACTTCACATGATCTTGATCGAGGGGTGAAATGCTACCGGTTCGCTCCGGTTCAGGAAAACCGGTAGTAAAAAAAAAGCTACCGGTTCCTCTGAACCGGTATTTTCAACGATCAGATGTGCAGTAGGGTTTAGCTTTGCTAGAAAGGAGGACAGCTGATCCTCCCCCCTCGCTTCTACTTACCTTCCCAAGCCTCCTTTTGGTGCGCACTGCCCATGCTGCGTGCATTTAGCACATGGCATGAAGGCGTGGCCAGCGAACCGGTAGCAAACCGGTTTGGATTTTACCACTGTGTTGACGCTATCCCTCTGTTGACTGGCCTTGTTGGCAGCTGCCGCACACTGCTGGCCTGTACTTAAGTGATGGTCCACTAGGACACCTCTTAAGCTATTATAGGATAGAATAACCGAGTTGGAAGGGACCTTGGAGGTCTTCTAGTCCAACCCCCTGCTTAGGAAACCCTACACCACTTCAGACAAATGGTTATCCAACATCTTCTTAAAAACTTCCGGTGTTGGAGCATTCACAACTTCTGGAGGCAAGTTGGTCCACTGATTAATTGTTCTCATTGTCAGGAAATTTCTCCTTAGTTCTAGGTTGTTTCTCTCCTTGATGAGTTTCCACCCGTTGCTTCTTGTCCTGCCCTCAGGTGCTTTGGAGAATAGCTTGACTGCCTCTTCTTTGGGGCAGCCCCTGAGATATTGGAACACTGCTATCCTGTCACTCCTGGTCCTTCTTTTCATTAAACTAGACATACCCAGTTCCAGCAACTGTTTTTCATATGTTTTAGCCTCCAGTCCCCTAATCCTCTTTGAAGGATAGTGGGGAAGGAATCTGCAAGGAATACAAATCCTTGCATTCCCCACTATCCTGTCAGAACTTTGTTTTTGGAAGACGTTTTGCTTCTCATCCAAGAAGCTTCTTTAGCTCTGACAGGATAGTGGGGAATGGAAGGATTTTTATTCCATGCAGATTCCTTCCCCACTATCTTCACTGTCAGAACTGAAGAAGTTTCTTGGATGAGAAGCAAAACGTCTTGAAAGAAGAAAAGCAAGAAAGTCCAGTTGCCTCCTGAAAAAGCACCTTTGGGACAACCATGACCTGGATGGTTGAGAATCTCTACAGACTTTTAACCATGTCTAATGCCACTGAAGTATTTGAGACAGCATATTTTACCATGCAAAAGGAATGTTAACATGCAATTTACCTTATTTGCAGTGATTTGCATCATTTACATACTGACATTGCACAAATGATGCCATTAATAGAAATGATACAAATTTGTAACTTAATTTAAGAATATTCCCCTGTTGTGTCTATTAAATCAAGATTTCCCTGTGTCTGGACTGAACCTTAATGGAGTAATTGAGGGTGTTTCAGCCAGCATGACTCAGTCCATGCTGGAACTAAAAGAATTACCAACAACATGGAACCACTTGGAAGATCTTGGTAACTGAGAGAGCCTCCCCCCAATTCTTCCCACACCACAGACTGATTTTCTTGCAGTGCCCCATGATGGGCCTCCCCAGTGTTCCCCCCTTATCGGGAAGATTTCAGAGGGCGCTGCAATATGGCTCCCATTAAGCCTTGAATGTCAAGAAAACCATACACACGATTAGCATCTAGATCAAGTAGGAGCTATAGAAAACAGTGTTCCCACAGTCCCAGATGTTGCCAAAACAGGAACAGCAGTGTTTCCCATGGCTCATTCTCTTCCCCATATGCAGTGGTGAAAGATAGGTGGGTGGGAGGGAAGGGGGGCAAGGGTACTCTGGAGTGGAGTGGAGTGGAGTGGAGTGGAGTGGAGTGGAGTGGAATGGAATGGAATGGAATGGAATGGAATGGAATGGAATGGAATGGAATGGAATGGAATGGAATAGAATAGAATAGAATAGAATAGAATAGAATAGAATAGAATAGAATAGAATAGAATAGAATAGAATAGAATGCAATGCAATGCAATGCAATGCAATGCAATGCAATGCAATGCAATGCAATGCAATGCAATGCAATAGTGGCGTGGAGTGGAGCGGAGCAGAGCGGAGCGGAGCGGAGCGGAGCGGAGCGGAGCGGAACGGAACGGAACGGAACGGAACAGAACAGAACAGAATAGAATGCAATGCAATGCAATGCAATGCAACGCAATAGTGGCGTGGAGTGGAGTGGAGTGGAGTGGAGTGGAGTGGAATGGAATAGAATAGAATAGAATAGAATAGAATAGAATAGAATAGAATAGAATAGAATAGAATAGAATAGAATAGAATAGAATAGAATAGAATGCAATGCAATGCAATGCAACGCAATAGTGGCGTGGAGTGGAGTGGAGTGGAGTGGAGTGGAGTGGAGTGGAGTGGAGTGGAGTGGAGTGGAATAGAATAGAATAGAATAGAATAGAATAGAATAGAATAGAATAGAATAGAATAGAATAGAATAGAATAGAATAGAATAGAATGCAATGCAATGCAATGCAATAGTGGCGTGGCGTGGAGCGGAGCGGAACGGAACGGAACGGAACGGAACGGAACGGAACGGAACAGAACAGAATGCAATGCAATGCAATGCAATGCAATGCAATGCAATGCAATGCAATGCAATGCAATGCAATAGTGGCGTGGAGTGGAGTGGAGTGGAGCGGAGCAGAGCGGAGCGGAACGGAACGGAACGGAACGGAACGGAACAGAACAGAACAGAACAGAACAGAATAGAATGCAATGCAATGCAATGCAATGCAATGCAATAGTGGCGTGGAGTGGAGTGGAGTGGAGTGGAGTGGAGTGGAATGGAATGGAATGGAATGGAATGGAATGGAATGGAATGGAATAGAATAGAATAGAATAGAATAGAATAGAATAGAATAGAATAGAATAGAATAGAATAGAATAGAATAGAACAGAATAGAATAGAATAGAATAGAACAGAATAGAACGTGCATTTAAAATAGTGATGATACCTCGAGTTTAAAATCATGAACAATAAGTACATCTTTACTGGATAATTTTACTGTACGCTCACTTGATTTTGAATATGGGAATGTGCTTGAATGTCATCAAAGTTTCATACAATCTGAAGGTTGTACAGAATCTGAATTACTTCCCTACTTCTATGACAAGCTCATGAACAGAGCATAGCTACCTCCAAAACCTTGGGTGTAGATCCTACGTCCCCATCCCAACCTAAAAGGATAACAAAACAACCTAAAAGGATCACTTTGATTCCACAGCCATAATTAAATTCCACTGTGGCCAGGATTGAATTTGCATCCTAGCCAATTTCTATAAATTGTTTTATGAGCATGTATGTTTGTGATTGTGAGAGACATTTAAGACACATGGACAGACAGGACAGGGAGCAAAATCTATCCCGCTATCCCTTTTTTCCCTACCCTCCTTCATTATTTTCCTCCAACAAAAATTAAAAGTAATCGAAAAGTGGCCCCCTTCTTTGTTGTCTAACTCCAATCTGCCATCACTTTATAGGTGGATCCACAGCTACCATAATAGCAATAGCATTTAGGCTTACATACCGCTTCACAGTGCTTTACAGCCCTCTCTAAGCGGTTTACAGAGTCAGCCTCTTGCCCCCAACAATCTTTGTCCTCATTTTACCTACCTCGGAAGGATGGAAGGCTGAGTCAACTTTGAGTTGGTCAGAATCGAACTCCTGACAGCGAGATGGATTAGACTGCAATACTGCATTCTAACCACTGCACAGCATAGAACGGAGGGAGGGAGGGAGGGAGGGAAGGAAGGAAGGAAGGAAGGAAGGAAGGAAGGAAGGAAGGAAGGAAGGAAGGAAGGGACATGGCACTTAGATTTATACACTGCTTCACAGTGCTTTGCAGCCCTCTCTAAGTGGTTTACAGAGTCAGTCTATTGTCCGCAACCATCTGGGTCCTCATTTTACTGACCTCGGAAGGATGGAAGGCTCAGTCAACCCTGAGCTGGTCAGGATCGAACTCCTGGCAGTAGGCAGAGTCAGCCTGCAATACGGCCTTCCAACCACTGCGCCACCACGGCTCATCTAATGGCCAAGAAGTGACTCCCACCCAGATCCTTCTGTTGTTGGGTTCACTTCCCCTGTTCCTCTGACAAGGTGGAAAGGAAACTGAACCTGTTGCGTTACGTAACACCCTATTTCAGGGGTGGGCAAATGTGGCTCTTTTACAACCTGTGGACTTCAACTCCCAGAATTCCTGAGACAGGCTGTCTCAGGAATTCTGGGAGTTGAAGTCCACAGGTTGTAAAAGAGCCACATTTGCCCACCCCTGCTTTATTTCAATTCAAAGAGAGTGGATGCTGGACAATTTTTCCTCCTTCCTGGAGATACTCTGTTGGTTTCCAATCAGATGAGTTCTAATACAGGGGTCTCCAACCTTGGCAACTTTAAGACTTGTGAACTTCAACTCCCAGAATTCCTCAGCCAGCTTTGCTTGCTGGCTGAGGAATTCTGGGAGTTGAAGTCCACAAGTCTTAAAGTTGCCAAGGTTGGAGACCCCTGTTCTAATATATCCTAATTTTGCTTGCCACTTTAGTGTTTTTGTTCATTTTTAGTGCTATGTATTGTTTTCTGCAGCATTGTGCATGGTTGATGATTTTTGTTGCGTTGCCCAAAATCATACGATTTGATCTGGGCATAAAAATGCTCTATAATATCATTATTTTTCAACCTCAGCAACTTGAAGATGTGTCAGCCGTGCTGGCTGGGGAATTCTAGGGGTTGAAGTCCACACTTCTCCACGATGTCGAGGTTGAGAAACACTGCTCCAAATAAATACATAAACATCACTGGCATAGAAGGATGGCTGAAGTATGCCATGTTTATGCCAGTCGCGACCCATCTCCCACCAGCTCTTGACTGCCTTCCCAACGTGTTCCATGCCATCTTCCCACTCAATTTATTGACACAGTTAGTACAGAAAAAGCTTTGGCAGCCCTTGCTTTGAACAGAGAAACGGCCTTACAAATATCACCTATTTATTCTGGGCATTCCTGGGGGAAGCAGTTCTAAAATTACACCAGGAACCATGGATCCTTTCAGGCTATTTATTTATTCAGAATCCTTGCAAAACATTGAAGTGTTGGCTATAGCTCTGAGATGTTATGACTCCCTGTTCTGCTGTGATCCCCTCCTAGCTTCAACCCATTAACTAACACACCCCAAATTACAGTCGGGGGGGGGGGTTGTCTGTCAATTAATAGGCACCTCAAAGATCTAGGTCTATCTATCGCAGCACCATTGGGAGTGTCCTGACACACGGCATTCTTGCATGGTATGGGAGCAGCTCTGTAGCGGACAAAAAAGCTCTACAGAGAACCATTAAAACTGCCCAGAATATCATCGGGCTCCAGCTACCAGCCCTGGACGACATCTTCGAATCTCGCTGTTTGAGAAAGTTGCATAACATTCTCAGAGACTCTTCCCATCCTGCTTATAATCTTTTTGGACTGTTGCCTTCTGGCAGAAGATACAGAACAATGAAAACTCGGACCACACATTTTCTGAATAGTTTTTATCCCAGAGCTATGATTGCAGTGATTGCACTCAACAATGAACTAAAGGGCCACCATCAGTGAGCTGTTGGACAGTATTACTTGGTCTGTTGTGTGGATGTTTGGGTGGTTTAGGGGTGGGGAATTTGTGGTGGGTGGGAATGTATTTGGGGATTGTTATGTGTGTTGGACCTGGTCTTTGGGTGTTAACTGAATTTCGTTGTATGGGTATACTGTGTATACACGTACAATGACAGTAAAGTTATTTATTTATTTATTTAGGTGTCCTGGTGGACCACCGCTTGAATCTGAGCCAGCAGTGTGCTGCTGCGGTCAAAATAGTCAACTCACTCCTGGGTTGCATCAACAGAGCGATAGCATTAATGTCATGGGTTTCAGCTTTGGAAGCCATATTAACACCGGAAGCTTCCACGCTGCCACCTTCTCGCTCTAGGGAAAATAGGAGGGGGGGATCTAATAGAGGGTTTGTAGTTAGACATAATAGCATTCTTCCCTTCGGTCAAGGTCATGGTGTTCCTGCATCTGGAGGAGGACTGGTTGCAGTGATGGCTCAAGTTGGGACGGATGGTGATTGGGCCATGTGATGGACTGATGAGTGCAGGGGGCTGGATTTGGGATTTTGATTTATTGAGGGAAAACCTGGAACTCTCAGATTCGGGTTTTCCTAGATGTGCCAGTATACCTACAAAAAATAAATGGAAACTTTGAGAAAATGCCTGTCTCGGAGTTTTTGATTGGAGTTGGGTTGTTCTGGAATGCTGACATTGGGATTTTGTTGTTAGTTGCGAAGTCGTGTCCGACCCATCGCGACCCCATGGACAACATTCCTCCAGGCCTTCCTGTCCTCTACCATCCTCTGGAGTCCATTTTTCATGCCGACTGCTTCAGTGACTCCATCCAGCCACTTCGTTCTCTGTCGTCCCCTTCTTCTTTTGCCCTCCATCATTCTCTGTCGTCCCCTTCTTCTTTTGCCCTCAATCGTTCCCAGCATTAGGCTCTTCTCCAGGGAGTCCTTCCTTCTCATTAGGTGGCCATAGTATTTGAGTTTCCTCTTCAGGATCTGGCCTTCTAAAGAGCAGTCAGGGTTGATCTCCTCTAGAACTGACTGGTTGGATCGTCTTGCAGTCCAAGGGACTCGCAGGAGTCTTCTCCAGCACCAGAGTTCAAAGGCCTGTCATGGTATAGTACCACCCAATTCCACCCTGATGAGGCCACATTTGGGATACTGCATCCAATTCTGGTCACAACAACACAAGAAAGATGAGGAGATCCTAGAAAGAGTACTAAGAGAAGAACAACTAAAATGATATGGGGTCTGCAGGATACATTGTACAAGGAACAGTTAAGGGAACAGGTATGCTTAGCTTGGTGGAGAGAAAACTGAGGGGAGACATGATAGACGTCTTCCAATAGTTGAAGGGCTGCCACATGGAAGAGATGGTTGATTTATTCTCCATAGAGATGGAATAGCCTCTATCCTGGGGAATAGTCTCCTATCCCCCGAGGATAGGACAAGCAGTAATGAGTGGAAGCTCATCAGAGGGAGATCCAATCTGGAAATAAGGAGAACTTTCCTGACAGTGAGACTGACTAAGCAAAGGAACGTCTTTCCTCACAGACTTATGGATGTTCCATTGCGGAGGCTTTCAAGGTAAGTTTGGACAACCATTTTTTTCAGAAGGTGTAGGAACTCCGGTCTTGGGCAGGGGGTTCATCTAGAAGACCTTCAAGATCCCTTCCAACCCTATGATTCTATGATTCTACAGGGATGACTCCATTTTGCCAAGGTTTTGGGAGGACAAAGCATGGCAAAAGAAAGGCCACCCCATTGAAATATCCTCCCAACATCTGTTCTGGAGGCAAATAAAAAAGAGTTTCCTCCCAACTACAACTAGATCTACATTGGAAGGACCCACTGAACCTCTGGCCCAAGTTGTGCCTTCAATAAGGACACAAGGGTTCACATTCTAAACTCCCTATTTGGCGAAGTTATTTTAGGTGGGCCTACCCAAGTAGTGAGGGATGCGGTGGCTTAGTGGCTAAGGCACTGAGCTTGTCAATAGAAAGGTCGGCAGTTCAGCGGTTCGAATCCCTAGTGCTGCGTAACGGGGTGAGCTCCCGTTCCTTGTCCCAGCTTCTGCCAACCTAGCAGTTCGAAAGCATGTAAAAAATGCAAGTAGAAAAATAAGAGCCACGTTTGGTGGGAAGGAAACAGCGTTCCATGCACCTTTGGCGTTGAGTCATGCCGGCCACATGACCACGGAGACGTCTTCAGACAGCGCTGGCTCTTCGGCTTTGTAATGGAGATGAGCACCGCCCCCTAGAGTCGGGAACGACTAGAATGTATGTGCGAGGGGAACCTTTACCTTTACCTTTATCGAAGTAGTACAGTATATTTCCTTGAATGTGGCAAAATCTGGTCATATTGTCTACAAAACTCATTGTGTGCCTTGATGGCCTCAATGCTGCAGTTATGTTTCTATTTTATTTATGTGAAACAAAAAGATTTTGTTTTGTTGACTTGCAGAATTCTGTTCAGTGAAAGGTACTAAGCCAAGAAACTACAGAAAAGGGAGCCCCAAAATCTTCTGCAACTGTCAGAATCTATGGCACGGCCAGGAGTATTTATCATTTGTCCCCTATTTTGGTCACCACACTACAAAAACGATGTTGAGACTCTAGAAAGAGTGCAGAGAAAAGCAACCAGGATGATTAGGGGACTGGAGGTTAAAACATACGATGAACGGTTGCAGGAACTGGGCATGGCTAATCCAGTGAAGAGAAGGACCAGGGGAGACAGGATAGCAGTCTTCCAATATTTGAGGGGCTGACCCAGAGAGGAAGGGGGTCAAGCTGTTTTCCAAAGCACCCGAAGGCCAGACAAGGAATCATGGATGGAAACTGAGCAAGGAGAGATTCAACCTGGAAATAAGGAGGAATTTCTTGACAGTGAGAACAATCAACCCATGGAACAGAAGTTGCCTTCAGAAGTTGTGAGAGCTTCATCGCTGGAAGCTTTCAAGAAGAGACTGGACTGCTATATGTCAAAAATTGTGTAGGATCTGCTTGGGCAGGAGGTTGGACTAGATGACCTACAAGATCAACTCTGTTAATCTGTATCTGTATCTATTTTCAATGCTTCCACTCTAATATTAATACAAAAAAAAAAAAGGAAAAAGACATTTTGTGGTTCATCTGGAACAAAATAGCGATCAATCTAGGAGCAAGAGAACAGATCCAGTTCCCTTCACAGGGTTTTCCCCAGCCACTTTCAAAATCCGCCGGACAACCGTTTTCTCTCACTCTGAATTATTTTTTAACAGCTATAAACAAGATGCATGGAAAAAAACAGCCAAAGAATAACAGGGCCAAATATATATATATATATATATTTATATATCAAGGGGATTTATTTAAGGGAAGCTAACGGCTCGTGCCTCTGTTTACACTGCAGCAATTTGGGATCTGGATAATTTTCCCGCAGGAGTTCAGTCAAGAGATGGAGGAACAGCAGGTTCGTTCATAAAAGTTGTGTTTCACAAAGAGCAAATTGTACCGTTAGGAACTTGCTACCTTGTTCAACGCTGGATTCCCTGATCTGGAACACTGCTTAATTTTAAAGTCAACTTGCAAATGAAAGAAGCGGGCTGGGCTTGGCTGAGACAGGGAGCCGAATTAAAAACAAACACTAATTTTAAAGAGGCTTTTCATTCAAATCTAAGGTCATCTTTTTCAAATAAGGCCATTCCAATGGCTGCTGTTATATAAGCAAAGATTTTTTCAATGGAGTTGCTACCCATTTGTAATGTTCACGGGTTGGTTTTAATTTCAGAATTCTCGATACAGCAACACATGTTTTAAAAACCTAGATAAGTCTGTATGAACAGAGCTTGTCTTCGCGTATTTTAGCATACTCAGTGACTATGCAACATTGAAGGGGACTGGAAGACAAAACGAGGAAGAATGAAATGAAGCACCCGCAAAGAACAGGCGCTGCATTCAACTGCAAGATTTTTCTGGAATTCAAAGATGATTAGGAGGCTGGAGACAAGGAATAATGGATGGAAACTGAGCAAGGAGAGATTCAACCTGGAAATAAGGAGGAATTTCCTGACAGTGAGAACAATCAACCCGTAGAACAGAAGTTGCCTTTGAAAGTTGTGGGAGCTTCATCATCACTGGAGGCTTTCAAGAAGAGACTGGACTGCCATCTGTCAGAAATGGTGTAGAGTCCCCTGTTTGGGTGGGGGATTGGACTAGATGACCTACAAGGTCCCTTCCAACTCTGTCAATCTGTTAAAAAAAACTTTGCTAAGCTTCGCTAACAAGATCATTTATGTTAGTGGCCACTCTGATTTTTTACTGTCCTTCCAACCGTCCTACAAGGAATTTCTACGCATTACCCGTGTCTAAGAAAATCAGCTTTTTTACAAGCTTAGACTTATAACCTATTAAATACTTTGGCCTTTGTGAGTTTTCATTGAAGGCCATTAAAGCAGGGGTCCCCAATCTCTGGTCCACAACATGTCAGAAACCGGGCCACGCAAACAAATAAAGCCCCATCCTGTTGTGGCCCGCCAGCGGCCTGTGCGGATCGTGGCTAATCCCGACGAAGAGGAGGCTGGTGTGGTGTTGCGCCAGCAGCCTGCGCAGCCAGTGCTCGCGTCGGACAGCGAGGAGGCTGAAGAGGATGTGGTGCCAGAGACAGAGACTCAGCCAGGGCCTTCAGAACCTCCAGAGGCTCCTTCCAGTGGAGAGAGCGAAGTGGAGGAGCCTCTTCTCAATGCTCGAGCATGCAGGGCTGCCAAGAGGCAGGAGTGGCTACTCAGGAGGAGGAGTTCTACTCAAGAGTAGGGCTTGAGGATAATTGTCCACTCCCTTAGCCTATTTAAGCCACACACAGCTAGTGCTTTCTTGCTGGGAACAACTCGTATTTATTATCAGAGTATTTTGGTTTATAGTATCTTGTTTTCTGGGCTGGTTGCCAACCTTTGCCAGTCTTGTTTATTCTTGCTACTTAATAAATTTGATAAGGACTGTTGATGTGTGTCAATATCCTCGGAAATCCGGAGCTGGGGCAGAACACATCCATGGGATGGAGGCAGCATGTGAAACCAGGGCCCCCCGGTGCCTGGTGCCCAAAAGCTTGGGGGGGTCTCTGCATTAAAGAAGAGTACAGGTAGCCGTTGACTTATGACTACAGTTGAGTCCAAAATTTCTGTTGCTAAGAGAATTTTGCCCTATTTTATGACATTTTTTGCCGCATTTCTTGTTAAGTGAATCACTGCAGATGTTAAATTAGTAAAATGGTTGTTAAGTGAATCTGATTGTCAGAAGGTTGCAAAAAAGTGATCACATGACCCCGGGATATTGCAATCATCATAAATAAGAGTCAATTTCCAAGAGACTGAATTTTGATCACGTGACTAACGAGGATGCTACAATGGTTGTAAGAGTGAAAAAATGATCGTACTGTAAGTCACTTTTTTCAGGGCTGTTGTAACTTTGGTCACTAAACAAACTGTTGTTAAGTCAAAGACTGGGTTAGGAAGGTGATGTAAGAACCACTGGCCCTTGTAAGACAGTGTAACCGAGCAAAACAAAATAACGACGAAAGAGCAAGTTTCAAATCATAAAAGAATGATTCACAAAATCCGAGGATCAAAACATTTGGCTGTTAAAATCTTGAACTTGTTTCAATGGTTGTTCTGTATCACAGAAGCTGGAAGGCCATCCAGCTGGACGGGTAGCAAGAATATAATTACCAGGCCCAATTGTATATTTCCCCAAGAAATTTCATGTCATGCTGCATAAGCCGAGTTATATTTTCCGGGTCCAATTTCCATAAATCAGCATGTTGCATAATTCTCATTCTTCCCCAACTGTTTGCAGGTAATGGCCTTTTTTTTTCTCAGGAGGCTGGCCTGGAGACAAATGACTTTCTGAACCTCCATCAGGGGTGGAGCAAGGGGTTCTCTGCCCGGTTGCTGGGTGGGTATGGCCATGGTGGGTATGGCCTAGTCGGCCTCCTGAACCACAATGGGGGGGGCATTTTTTTGCCCTCCCCAGGCTCCCGAGGCTTTTCTTGAGCCTCCAGGAGGGCAAAAACAGCCTCCCCAGGCTCTGGAGGCCCTCTGGAGGCCAGAAACATTCCTGAACTTCCGGTAGGCCCGTTTTTTGCCCTCCCCGAGCCTCTGCATATGCCCTGCACTTACCTGCATCCAAAACGGGCCCCGTGGGGACTCCTGGGAGGGGTGGGGCGGGGCCAGCCAGGAGTAGGATTTGGGGGTTCTCCGAACTGCACAGAATCTTAGCTAGAGGTTCTCCCAAACCCCTGTGAACCCCCAGCAGCCCACCCCTGCTCCTTGCCCTGACAGGCTCTTTATTAAAATACCACCTCAGTTCCTGTCTGATTTATAATTAAACCAAGGGCAAAATGTAAAACTGCAAAATGAGCCTCTCAGGAAGTTCAAACAGTGCAAAGTTGAGTTTGCAATTAAAAGAAATACAGGCAATCCTCAACTTATAACAGTTTGCTTAGTGACCGTTTGAAGTTAACCACAGCAGTGAAAAAAGTGACTTACGACCGTTTTTCATACTTTATGACCATTGTAGCATCCCCAGGGTCACGTGATCCAAATTCAGAGGCTTGGCCACTGACCCATATTTATGACGGTTGCAGCGTCCCAGGGGTTACGTGATCCGTTTTTTTGCAACCTTCTGACAAGCAAAGTCAATGAGGTAGCCAGATTCACTTAACAACTGTGTTACTCATTTAACAACTGCAGCGGTTCACTTAAAAATCTTGGCAAGAAAAGTCGTAAAATGGGGCAAAACTCCCTTAACACATTTCTCACTTAGCAACATAAATTTTGGGCTCAGTTGTGGTCATGAGTCGAGAACTATCTGTCGTTTAGTGCAGGGAAATCTTTGGTATTCAAAATGTCTTGAAAATAAGTGGCAATGTAGGAATTCAGAAGGGCTCGTAATGCGATCTGGTCTCGGAACTGAAATGCACGCAGCTCAGATTTTCATGATTATTAACGGGAAGTGACTGCAGTTAAATTCTTTAAACTGTCCAGAAGCTGTTGTGGCCCGGCAGCGGCCTGTGCGGATTGTTGCTGATCCCGATGACGAGGAGGCTGGTGTAGTGCTGCGCCAGCAGCCTGTGCAGCTGGCGCTTGAGTCGGACAGCGAGGAGGCTGAGAAGATGTGGTGCCAGAGGCAGGGATTCAGTCAGGGCCTTCAGAAAACTCCAGAGGCCCCTTTAAGTGAAGAGGATGAAGAGGAGGAGCCCTTTCCCAATGCACAGGCACGCAGAGCTGCCAAAAGGCAGGAGTGGTTCCTCAGGAGGAGGTCTCCTCGAGAGTAAGGCTTGGGGCTAATTGGCCATGCCCTTAGCCTATTTAAGAAAGTACACAGCTGGTAACAAGCTGCAGGAAACAACTTTAGTTCGCCAACCATCGTGTTGGGATGTCTCTGCAACCTTGCTTCTGGGCTTTCTGCCAACTCCAGTAAAACTCTGACTATCTTATCTGTGGAATTCTGGCAGGCTGTTAAGAACGCTTATTAACAGCCGGTATTTGCTAAAACTGCGTTATTTGAGTAAACTAAGTTTTGTTCAGAGTTTGTGTGTGCTCTGTTCTTTGGGATCCATAGCTGGGGCAGAACAGAAGCACTGAAGGTAGCAAGGAAGAAAAAAATGACTTTGTCATCCTTCGGAGAACATAGAAGGGCCGTCTTGTGTTTTTGCGAGATCGCACTTCATCCTACAGGCGTGGCTGGGAGTTGCGCAACTTGTCATTAACTGGCCAAAAAGTTAGAAGGTAATAAAACGGCTGCTGTTTCTTTTTCTCAAATTTAGAACTTGCCACATAACACCCGTTGAGGAGACCTTTCTCCTCCCTAAAGACTGCGTGAAGCATTTCCTTGCCACACAAGAGGAAAATAAACAGTCAGGCATGTGCTTTTTTTAAACACATACACACACACAAACAAACACCACACACACATAACTGCTTGCAGAAAATGTTTGCACTGAACACCCACCAGGCGCTGGAGAATATTTTAAACCTGTTGATAAACTTGCATGTGCCAGCAAAGCAGAGGTAGTTTAAAACAATTTATTTTCTTTCTTTCTTTTTCTCTTTCTTTTTCTCTTTCTTTCCTTTCTCTCCCTCCCTTTTTTCTTTCTTTTTCTTTTTTCTTTCTTTCTTTTTCTTTCTCTCTCTCTCTCCCTCTTTTTCTTTTCTTTTTCTTTCTTTCTTTTCCCTTCCTCCCTCTTTCTCTCCCTTTCTTTTCTTTCTTTCTCTCCCTCTTTCTTTCTCTCCCTTTTTCTTTCTTTCTTTCTTTCTCTCCCTTTTTTTTCTCTTTTTTTCTTTCTTCCTCTCCCTTTTTCTTTCTTTCTTTTTCTCCCTCTTTTTCTTTCTCTTTCTTTTTTTCTTTCTCTCCCTCTTTTTCTTTTCTTTTCTTTCTTTCTTTCTTTCTCTTCCTCTTGTTCTTTCTTTCTTCCTCACCCTCTTTTTCTTTCTTTCCCTCTCTTTCTTTCTTTCTTTTCCTTTCTTTCTTTCTTCCTCTCCCTTTTTCTTTCTTTTTCTCCCTCTTTCTTTCTTTCTTTCTTTCTTTCTTTCTTTCTTTCACAATCTTTTGAAAGCAAAAGGACTGCATTGGTTAAGTTGAGGTTGAAGAATGTACCAGAATTCCCTCCCCCCATCCCGGGTTCTCCAGTTTAGACCACCAAATAAATTGGGCAGCAACACAACTTCAAGATGCTGGGAGTTTGACCCATTTAAAAGAAAAATAAACAAACACAGAAGACTGAAAGATCTTTATTCAAAGGCATCTATACATATGTGGATGGAAAAAAAATTCAAAACTGTCTGTTTCAACAGAGGGCTATTGAAATATTTTTGGACTACAACTCCCATCCCTTACAGTACAGGTAGTCCTCAACTTACAACAATTCATTTAGTGACTGTTCAAAGTTACAACGGCACTGAAAAAAGTGACTTCTGACCATTTTTCACACTTACCACCAAGGGGTGGGTTCTACTTACCTTTACTACTGGTTCGCAACCAGAGGGGCTATTCACCATCCACCTGTGCCTTTACTCCTGAGTCGGCCCCTGTTCCTTAGCTGTTTCCTTCTCCTGGCAGCTCTGAGCATGCGCAAATCGGGAACAGGCTCCAGCTATTCTTCAGCCCCACTGATGTCCGACTCTGAAGACAGCTGATAACTGTCGGACGGCCTTGGCCCCATCTCTGCCTCCGACGCAGAGCACTCCTCAGAGCCTTCCCCAGACTCCAGAACTGGCCCATGTTCCTCCCCAACCTCTTCACTGTCTGAGGCTGCCTCCAGCTCTGCTGGCAGCTGGCAGGCCACAACAGCTCTGAGGAGATGGGTGGCACATAAATTTAATAAGCAAACAAAGATTCCGCCAAGAAGTTCCATACCATCTTCTCGATTGAAATAAAGAACAGCACGGGATGGCTTGGAATCAGTCATTCTTTCTTTGCATCGGCCAGTCTGATCCACTGTATGTGGTCGTTATCAGTCGGGGAAAAGTTTCTGAGAAACTCACAAATCAAGTGATCTGCTTCTCTTCCACAACTGCCCAGCCTGTGCCCACTTCCATCCAGCAACCCACTGAAGGCAGTGTAGCTAGACTAGAGGCACAGAGGAATCCCTGCCATTATTTTAGGTTGTTAGCATTACAATACAATATTCTTTGTTGGCCAAGACACACAAGGAATTTGTCTCCGGTGCATAATTTTCAGTGTACATACAAACAACAAACAACAAAATAATAGAATCATAAGATACCACTAGGAGAAAGTAATAGGAAAGATGAGAAGGATAATAGCAATACAGCCCAACTACATGGGTGAAGTCGAGTCGAGTCGAGTCGAGTCGAATAGAATAGAATAGAACTGAACAGAATAACAGAGTTCAAAGGGACTCGTGGTGTGACCAGAACAATCTGGAACTGAACAAACTCAAAACCATAGACTTTAGGAGAAACCCTTCCATACTTCCACTTCTCACAATACTAGACAACACAATATCAACAGTAGAGACCTTCAAATTTCTAGGTTCTACCATATCGCTAGATCTAAAATGGACATCCAACATCAAAAACATCATCAAAAAATGTTCTTTCTGAACCAACTCAGAAAGCTCAAACTGTCCAAAGAACTGCTGATCCAGTTCTACAGAGGAATTATTGAGTCTGTAATCTGCACCTCTATAACTGTCTGGTTTGGCTCTGCAACCCAAAAGACAGACACAGACTTCAGAGGATAATTAGAACTGCAGAGAAAACAATGGCTACCAACCTGCCTTCCATTGAGGACCTGTATACTGCACGAGTCAAAAAGAGGGCTGTGAAAATATTTACACACCCCTCACATCCTGGACATAAACTGTTTCAACTCCTACCCTCAAAACGACGCTATAGAGCACTGCACATCAGAACAACTAGACACAAGGACAGTTTCCCGAATGCCATCACTCTGATAAACAAATAATTCCCTCAACACCGTCAAACTATTCACTAAGTCTGCATTACTATTAGTCTTCTCATTGTTCCTATCACCCATCTCCTCCCACTTATGACTCTATGACTGTAAGTGTTGCTGTATCCTTACGATTTATATTGATATTGTTTCCTGATTGCTTATTTATTCCCTGTGACTATCATTAAGTGTTGTACCTTATGATTCTTGATGAACGTATCTTTTCTTTTATGTACACTGAGAGCGTATGCACCAAGACAAATTCCTTGTGTGTCCAATCACACCTGGCCAATAAAAAATTCTATTCTATTCTATTCTATTCTATTCTATTCTATTCTATTCTATTCTATTCTAGTCTAGTCTAGTCTAGTCTAGTCTAGTCTAGTCTAGTCTAGTCTAGTCTAGTCTAGTCTAGTCTAAACCCAGCTCAAGCAGGAGACCCAATACCATTTCTGACTGATAGCTTTCCAATCTCTTCTTGAAAGCCTCCAGTGATGAAATTCCCACAACTTCTGAAGGCAACTTCTGTTCCACTGGTTGATTGCTCTCACTGTCAGAAAATTTCTCCTTAATTCCAGATTGAATCTCTCCTTGTTCAGTTTCCATCCATGATTCCTTGTCTGGCCTTCAGGTGCTTTGGAAAACAGGTTGACCCCCCCCCCCTCTCTGTGGCAGCCCCTCAAATATTGGAAGACTGCTATCATGTTTCCCCTGGTCCTTCTCTTCACTAGACTAGCCATGCCCAGTTCCTGCAACTGTTCATTGTATGGTTAAGTTTCCAGTTCCCTAATCATCCTGGTTGCTCTCTGCACTTTTTCCAGAGTCTGCACATCTTTTTTATAGTGTGATGACCAAAACTGGATGTAATATTCTCGGTGTGGTCTTATTATGGCTTTATAGAGTGGTATTAGTACCTCACTTGATCTTGACTGTATCCCTCTGTTAATGCAATTTAGGATTGTATTGGCTTTTTTGTCCACTAAGACTCCAAGATCCCTCTTACAATTACTCTGGTTTCACCCAGTTCATATGTGTACATTTGGTTTTTCTTGTCTAAGTGTAAGACCTTACTTTTCTCTACATTAAATTTCATTTTGTTAGATAGTGTTCAAGTCTGTCAAGATCCATCTGGATCTTGAACCTATCATCTAGGGCAGTGATGGCTAACCTTTTTGCCATCGCGTGCCAAAAGTGGGGGCAGCGCTTCCCACCGGAAGTTGGCAAAGGGTCTGTTTCCGGCCTCCGGGGGGTGGGGAAGGCCGTTTTCGCCCTCCCCAGGCTCCTAGAGAAGCTCTGGAGCCTGAGGAGAGCAAAAAATGGGCCTTCCAGTCCCACTGGAAGTTGGCAAACGAGCCTCTCTAGGAGCCTGGGGAGGGTGAAAACAGCCTCCCCCCCCCCGAGGCCTTCTGGAGGCAGGAAACAGCCTGTTTCCCTATTTCTGGTGGGCCCAGAAGGCCTGAAAATCAGCTGATCTTGCGTGCCCACCGATATGGCTCCGTGTGCCACCTGTGGCACACATGCCATAGGTTCGCCATCACGGATCTAGGGCACAGGCTCCCAGAGACGTACTGGTTCTGCCCGTGTTTTGCTCAGCCCTTGGGGCTCTGCGAGTTCTCCTGGCAGCAGCTTTCCCTCTCCTCAATTTCATTTCTGCCAAATTAAAGCTAAGTGCTCGGTTCCCTAACCATGAATGTCATAATTAAGATAAACCAGAGACAAAAGGAGTTACCATCCAGGGCTGCCAAAACCAAAGTCACCACTGCTTAACTCAAAAGTGATTAACGGGGACTTTGATAAGAAGGAGCCCAGTTGCCTCCAGATGTTTCCAATAAATGCAACATTTCCCCTCTCCCCAGTTCAGGCTAATTAAAACCACCCCTTTTCCCATCCTGGCAGCAGTTTGAGAATTGCTGGTTGTCCTCACTTGTGGTTATTTCTTGGCTAGGAGGAATTGGGAACTCATAACTAGCAGTTCTGGTAACTATTGGATGAGGGTGGACTTTTATATAGGACACCCGTTTTTTTTTTTTTTTTTTGTTTGTTTGTTATTCATTGATTTGATGAAAAGGCATGGCCATTCCAAAAAAAAGTCAGTTCAAAAATAAGCACTCTGCAGGTTGCTGATACAGCCAGAAACTGGTCTTTGCTCGAAATGTGAACTATTTAAATCTGTTAAAACGCCAGTTAGGGCGGTACCGCCAGGAGTGAAATCCAGCAGATTCTGACAGGTTCTGGAGAACCGGTAGTGGAAATTTTGAACAGTTCGGAGAACCGGGAGCGGAAAGTTTGAGTAGTTCAGAGAACTGGCAAATACACCTCTGGCTGGCCCCCGAGTGGAGTGGGAATGGAGATTTTGCAATATCCTTCCCCCAGGAGTGGGGAGGGAATGTGGATTTTGCAGTATCCTTCCCCTGGAGTGGGGTGGGAATGGAGATTTTGCAATATCCTTCCCCCAGGAGTGGGGAGGGAATGGGGATTTTGCAGTATCCTTCCCCTGCCACACCCACCAAGCCACACCACGCCCACCAAGCCACGCCCACAGAACTGGTAGTAAAAAAATTTGGATTTCACCACTGGGTACCGCCCAACTTTAAGCTTACTTTAACCTCAATTATGATTCACCAAAAATTCCCCCCCCCCATAACCAGGTTGCTGGAGAAATACAAGCCACATGAATATCTAGAAACTGTGATTTCTAATTAGCCACAATTGTATTAAAATTGTATTAAAAAAGAGCCTTGGTAGTACAAGGGTTTAAAGCACCCTGTTATTAAGCTTATTAAGACCAGCTGCCTGCAATTACTGCAGGGTTCGAATCTCGCCAAGGCTCAAGGTTGACTCAGCCTTCCATCCTTTCTAAGGTAGGTGAAATGAGGACCCAGTTTGTGGGGGCAATAAGCTGACTTTGTATAAATATACAAAAGGATGAAGGCTATTGCTTAACACATTGTAAGCCGCCCTGAGTCTTCGGAGAAGGGTGGCATATAAATCAAATTAAAAAAAAAAAAAAATCCCATCTATGTTTTGTAGAAACAAGCCCGTACTGAAAAGAACAGGATTAATTTTGAAACCCAGCCTAAGCAGTGATTTACTTGTAATGTCAAAACTGCGCCAAGTACCATGTTTCCCCGAAAATAAAACCCTGTCTTATATTTTTTTGAACCTTGAAATAAGTGCTTGGCCTTATTGCCATGTGCTCAAAAGCCCGATTGGGCTTATTATCAGGGGAGGTCTTATTTTGGGGGAAACAGGGTAGTTTAGTTTTAATGAACAGCCAAATGATTGCAGTTACCTAATTTAAGTCTGTAATAATTATTATTATATAAAGAGAAAAGTTTGTTATATAATGAACTGTTTGATGGCAAACAGGTGGCAGTCCTTTCTTTACTGTTCTCTTTCCTCCTTCCTGTTTCCTGTTTCCAGGTATATAGTCTTTATCTTTATCGTCAATGGCATTAAAATCCCCCAGTAAACAGACATGTGGATAATCATATTCTATCAGTTTATTATAGAGACTTTGGAAAAAAAACCTTTCTGGTTCCCGTTAGGTGCATAGATACAAACCAATAAATATTTTTTCTGACAAATTTCTACTTCGATCATTAATAATCTCCCTTCTTTGTCTGCAAAGATTAGTCTGGAACTTAATATTTTTGATTTTGAACATAAATTGCTACGCCTCTTTTTTTTTGTTTTCGCCAACGATATATATAAATTACCCAATTTAGTACAATTCAATAAGTGTAAATGATCTCTTTTCACATGCACTTCCTGAAGACATATTATGTTCAGACCTGCTTTTACCAATTTGTTAAAGATCTTTTTTCTCTTATTCGGACCATTCAGCCCATTAATATTAACTGACCTCAAACGGATCTCCTCCCCCATCCTTTCTCCTTTCTGCTACCCCTACTTGCCCTCTACCTGGAGTTTCTTCCTTGTTTGTCTTGTTTCTCTCTGACTCAGTCCTTCGGCTCCTACCTCTACCTGTACCTGTCCTCTTCCTTTCTTTTTCCCACCTAACTGCTCTGATTCCCCTCTCTCTTCCTCCTCTAATAATTCTTCCCCACTCTTGCTCTCTGATTCTTCCCCCACATCCGATTCTAAGGAGTTAAGATGTCTACTAAGGAAATCTCTGGCATCTCTGAGATTGTTAATCCTCACCTTTTTATCTGCCCACGTAAATTGTAATCATTCAGGCAATAGCCATCTATAGAGCACTTTATGTTTTCTTAACTGGGCAGTTAGAAAGTGGTAATTTTGCTGCAGTTCCCGTACCCGTCTGGGGAGTTGTTTCAGAATTATTAACTGTCTGTCTTTAAATGTAATCTTTATATGGAAAAATATTTCTTTCTGGTAAGGTCTACACTAGATCCAAAACAATATTAATTTATTTGTTTATATAAAGTCCTCATGAGCAAACCTTATAAAAACAGTCTGTAGTAATCACAATATAGGATTAAATTCACTCTCTAAAAAGGATAAATGAGTATATTTTTTTTCCTGCATGTTTATTAGGGGATGCAACTTTTTCTAAGTCTCTCCTAATATTTTCAATTTTATCCTCTCCCAATCTCAGACAAGATGCTGGTTGTCTCATCTACCCAATTGATTTAAGTATTATATTTATTTTAAAGGAGAAATTCCACTTGTTCACTTCTCCCTTCTATCGCCAATAGTTTGGCTTCAATGCACTTAGCAGAGAGGCCCGTTATTCCTTGCTAATCGTCTGCACAAAAATATCTCCACCTACCGATTTGAAATTTGCCACAGAGCTTTGACACGACACGCTCTATTGTTTCTGCGTATTTCATTAACTTCTGTTTCAAAACAAAAACCAAATTAACGGCCTTCGAGTTTGAAAGAGTTATGATTTAAAAAGCCTCCTTCCTCTTTTAAACTTTCTGCAATTTTCATACTCTTCTAATTTTTGAAAGCAAAAATAAATATTTTTTTTAAAAAAACTTGTATTTTTCCATGTTAAAGGTAGGCAGAGGTCCCATTTTTTTTTTTTATCTCTCTGCTATTTGAATTTATATTCTGGGATTCAAACAAGTTGGAATGAGTCTTCTAAAGCAACATTGATCTCTCTCACACACACACGCACACACACAATAAGAATCTAACCCTCAAGGTAGACCAAATATTTGTTCACCCAGAAAATCAGGCTAGGAAAAGAGGCTAGGATACAAATTGTGGAACACACAAATTTGTATCACTTCCCAGTCATTTCAGCCCATCTAAATAAGATCTAGTAGGAAAATCATCCTTCAATTCTCATCCTTAAGGAAGGATTGCCATCAGGAGTCAGGGAGCAGCAGAATAACAGGATTGGAAGGGACCTTGGAGGTCTTCTAGTCCAACCCCCACTTAGGCTGGAGACACTATACCATTTCAGGCAAATGGTTGTCTAGTCTCTTCTTAAAAACCTCCAGTGTTGGAGAACTCAAAATTTCTGGAGGAAAGTCATTCCACTGATTAATTGTTCTCACTGTCAGGAATTTTCATCGTTCATCATCATCGTTCCCACCACCCATCTCCTTCCACTTATGACTGTATGACTGTAATTTTGCTGCTTGGATCCTTACGATTTATATTGATATTGTTTCCTGATTGCTTATTTGTACCCTATGACGATCATTAAGTGTTGTACCTTATGATTCTTGACGAATGTATCTTTTTATATATACTGAGAGAGTATGCAGCAAGACAAATTCCTTGTGTGTCCAATCACACTTGGCCAATAAAGAATTCTATTCTATTCTATTCTATTCTATTCTATTCTATTCTATTCTATTCTATTCTATTCTATTCTATTCTATTCCATTCCATTCCCCATTCCATTCCATTCCGTATTCTATTCTATTCTATTCTATTCTATTCTATTCTATTCTATTCTATTCTATTCTATTCCATTCCCTATTCCATTCCATTCCATTCCATTCCATTCCATTTTCTATTCTATTCTATTCTATTCTATTCTATTCTATTCTATTCTATTCTATTCTATTCTATTCTATTCTATTCTATTCTATTCCATTCCATTCCATTCCATTCCATTCCATTCCTTATTCTATTCCATTCCATTCCATTCCATTCCATTCCTTATTCTATTCTATTCTATTTCTCCATAGTTCCCTAGTCACAAATGCCACATTTGATGACTTGATCTCTGAAGTTGTTATGTTAACTCAACAGAAAGATACCGTATTTTACGTAGCATTTAAAAACTAGCAGATTCTGATAATTCCTGCTGCATTCACAAGTCAATCCAAGACATCATTTGATAAAGCTTCAGTTTCCAACTCCTAAACCTTCACGGTTTTATCTTGGCAGTAGATTCTATTGCACACCTCAACTAGTTTCTGAGAATCTGCCACCAAATAAGCCAATTCCAGAATAAAGGGGGAAAGTTAGCGACAGTTATGATGACCTAAAAGCAGGGGTGAAATCCAGCAGATTCTGACAGGTTCTGGAGAACCGGTAGCGGAAATTTTGAGCAGTTTGGAGAACCGGCAAATACCACCTCTGGCTGGCCTCAGAGTGGGGTGGGAATGGGGATTTTGCAGTATCCTTCCCCTGGAGTGGGGTGGGAATGGGGATTTTGCAATATCCTTTCCCTGGAGTGGAGTGGGGTGGGAATGGAGACTTTGCAGTATCCTTCCCCCAGGAGTTGGGAGGGAATGGGGATTTTGCAGTATCCTTCCCCTGGAGTGGGGTGGGAATGAGATTTTGCAATATCCTTTCCCTGGAGTGGAGTGGGGTGGGAATGGAGATTTTGTAATATCCTTCCCCCTGGAGTGGAGTGGGGTGGGAATGGAGATTTTGCAGTATCCTTCCCTGTCACGCCCACCAAGCCACGCCCACATAACCAATAGTAAAAAACTGTGGATTTCACCACTCTATCCATCCCCTATTAGTAAAAAGGGATAGAAATGACACAGATACTACTGGCTATGGTGTAAAGGAAGCCGCAAGGCAGTTGGAAGTTGAATACAAGAGGCAGCTTGGGAGGCAAAATTAATGTCCCCATTTCTACCCACAAGTCTTTATTCCAATACTCGCCATTCAGCCAAAAGAGTTTACCAAATGTATTCCGTTTTAAGGAAGACACAATATTTCTTAAGAAATAAAAGCAGGGGGAAAAATACAAACTTGTCCTCTGCCATTTAGAATTCTTCCCCTCTTTCTGTTTAGTTTCAAAGTAGAACCAGATGCCAGAAACCCAAAACGGTTCTTATATAAAATAAAAGAGGTGTATTATTTCTAAACTGTTTCCTCTCTGCATAACAAGCCCAGAAGGCAGGGCTGGGTTCTCCCAGCTCCAATTTAAGGGGCGGCTTCGCACACACACACACACACACACACACACAAAAGCCACAAATAAATCAACAAACAGCAAATAAATGCATAATCTGGATTAAGGCAGAAACCCCAGCTGTTCTCCGAGAAGCCCTATCTCTGGCAATGGTAATCCAAATAGGGTGTCTCGGAGAGGTACTGCAGATTCAATCTTATGGTCCTTCTCCCAAAAGTATTTGAAAGTTCTGGTTAACATCAGGAAAAAACGGGAGAGTCAAATTAAACATATACTTGAATTTAGGTTAGGCTGCAGATTAAAACCACCAAAGACGTTGATAGCATCTTGAAGTTTATTAGATTTATGATGACAAAGAACAATTAAAGCCTATCATCACAAGTCTCGAAGTAAGTCCTTCTAACTAACATGGCGGGTGAGGCCATGACTGAATCCACACGCAAAAGACATGTTTTACTGTGGTTTTCGTGCCCGGCTGCAAATGCAGCAAAGAAGTTGAAAATGCCCATCAATAGGAAGAGAAGAAGATTGGCAGCCTCTGAAGGAGAGAACGGGTGAAAATGCCACAGCTCCTCCCAATTCACCCTGAATGCCAACGCTCAAATGCATACCAATTTCTCCAGTGGTTTATTGTTTGTGATAAATTCCCCCGTGGACTTCGAAAAGTCGTTTCTGCATTAAATGGATTCGATCCAGCTTGGGAACAGCAGGGTTTTCTTCTTCTCAAATTGCACAGCAAAAATGAAAAACAGGAAGGTTCTGCACCCCCCAACGAGTAGTTGACGGTTGCAGGATTTGGGTTTGGCTAGTCTAGAGAAAAGAAAAACTAGGGGGGACACAATAGTAGTCTTCCAGTATTTGAAGGGCTGCCACAAAGAAGCGAAGGGGCCAACTTATTCTCCAAAGCGCCAGAAGGCAAGACAAGAAACAATGGATGGAAAGTCATCAAGGAGGGAAGCAACCTGGAATTAAAGAGAAACTTCCTAACAGTGGGAACAATCAACCAGTGGAACAGAAGTTGCCTTCAGAAGTTGTGGGTGCTTCACCGCTGGAGGTTTTTAAGAACTGGACAGTCATTTTTCTGAAATGGTATAGAATCTCCTGCTTGAGTAGCAGGGGGCTGGACTACAAGTCCTCCAAGATCCCTTCCAGCTCTATTCTGGTTCAATAAATCAGTCTTATTGTGTGTTGGACTTCATCTCCAAGGACTTCTATCTGCAGACTTTCTCGACCGTCCTACAGGAGAGGCCGCCATGAGTTCCAGGGGCTATGATGAAGATGGATCTCAGGCTGTAGTAGCCAGAAGAGCAGGGGTGAAATGTTCCCGGTTCGGACCGGATCGCCCAATCCGGTAGCAATGGAGGCGGGTGGTTCGGAGAACTGGTAGCAAAAATACCTGCTCTCCCCCCCCCCATTGCCCAGCTGAGCCGCACAATCATCAGAGGCTTTTATTTTTAATTTTTAAAAGCATTTTTTCTACAACCTCTTTGGCCAAAAAAATGCTTTTAAAAGTAAAAAAAAAAGCCTGATGATCACACGGCTCAGCTGGGATCATCAGAGGCTTTTAAAAGCATTTGTTCTACAACCTCTTCGGCCGAAGAGGTTATAGAAAAAATGTTTTTAAAGAGAAAAAAAAGCCTCTGCCGATCAGGCAAGTCAGCTGGGATCATCAGAGGCTTTAAAAAAAAAGAAAGCCTCTGCTGATCAGGCATGTCAGCTGGGGTCGTCAGAGGCTTTAAAAGCATTTTTTTTACAATCTCTTCAGCCAAAGAGGCTGTAGAAAAAATGGTTTTAAAAGTTAAAAAAAAAAAAAAGTTGCCCACGCTCACTCAGTCATATTACCTGCCCCCCACCAAGCCACGCCAACAGAACCAGTAGTAACAAATTTTACATCCGAGGACACTGCGACCATCCTAAATAGGAGTCACTTGACAAGCATCTGAATTTTGATCCCGTGACCCTGGGGATGCTGCAATGGTCGTAAGTGTGAAAAACGATCCTAAGCCACTTTTTTCAGTGATGATGTAACTTCGAATGATCACTAAATGAACTGTTGTAAATTGAGCACTACCTGTATTTTTTCAGGCATGCCTACTTCACTGGGTTGTTATGTCCAAATAAAATTAAAAGTAACATACACTCCCCACATATGAGTGGTGTGGTGGCCTAGAGGTGGAACTCTCGCCTCACAATCAGGAGGCTGTGAGTTCGATCCTAGATAGAGGCAGATATTTCTCTCTCTGGGCACACTGAGAATGTATCTGCTAAACAAAACTCCGCATTGGAGACAGGAAGGGCATCCGGCCAATAAACACTCAAGTCCATTCAGTTGCCCAGACTCCACTCTGCAAAGGATTATGGGGTCATTAAAAGAAGATGATACACTCCCCACATATACTGCCTTGAGCTCTTTAGAGCAGTGTTTCTCAACCAGTGTTTCTCAACCTTGCTGCTGGCTGGGGGATTATGGGAGTTAAAGTCCACCCATCTTCAAGCTTCCAAGTTGAGAAACACTGCTTTAGAGGAAAGCAAGGTGTAAATAATAACTCAGACTATAAAAGCAATTCTGTAAATAAATGATCCAGAAATAAATACATGGATTTAAATTAAATTCAAATACACGGAGAAGGTTCACCATTTTCTTCCTTTGAGCCTCGCTCATTTCCAACTGATCTTTAAGTCGTTTAATCGGTTCTCATTAAGCATTTATGGAGTCTCTGTCAGCCTCTGACTTACTGCTTTGGCTGCCATAAGAAACGGGTGGGAGAGAATAGACACCCGAATAGATGCCATCCGAAGATCCTCTCCACATAGCTCCTCTGAAAGCAAGAAGGGGCATCTCTGGTGGCATGGGAGATAAAAAGAGGAACATCTCACAGATGGGGCCTTCTACAAGGAAAGGAAGAGGAGAGCGTGAGAGCAAGCAAAGCCCGAGGGAGGAACATCCTCCCCGCCCCCCCCCCGTCTCTCTCTTCCGTTCTGCCCTTAGGTTAAGTCATGTGCAGTTCCTGCTCCGAAGCGCCTGGGGGGTCCCTTAGACACAAAGACCCTTCTTCTGCCACAGAGAGAATCTGCTCCGTGACTAATGCGCTTGGTGGCCGCAATGACTGGAGACGATCTCGTGATCTTGTGACATCGGCTTATTTGCAGGCACTTCTTTCCCCTCCTTCCTGGCACAGGCAGGAAGGCAGGCTGGCATTGGCTCATTACTCCCTGGGGCGTCCATTCACACGAGTGTCCAGGCAGAATAACTCGGATGCAGGGTCTTTTTTTTAAACCTGCAAGGTTAAAGCCAAGCGCTTCCCTTCTTGGGGCTTCGAAGGGACTTTTGCATTTTTATTTATTTTTTTAATATGCGGTGCCCCGTTCAAGACACCCTATCAAAGGCATCCTCCTTAGCAAGATCATGCTCAGAATAAAGCCAATCCTTCGTCACATCTGTCCTAGCTTTTTTCCCCAAGGAGAGAAAGCTTTTATTTGTTTGTTTGTTTATTTATTTATTTATTTATTTATTTATTTATTTATTTGTTTATTTGTTTGTTTGTTTGTTTGTTCAATTTATATATGCCGTCCTTCTCCGGAGACTCAGAGTGGCTTACAATGCATTAAGCAATAGCCTTCATACTTTTGTATATACCTGCTTAGTAGGGCTTTCGGGGGGTCCCTAAGCGGTGTTCTATTTTATACAAAGTCAGTTTATTGCCCCCACAAACCGGGTCCTCATTTTACCTACCTCGAAAGGATGGAAGGCTGAGTCAACCTTGAGCCTGGTGAGAATTGAACTCGCAGTAATTGCAGGCAGCTGGCAGTTAAGTACTACATTAACAGCAGCAGTTTAGTCCACTGCGCCACAAAGGCTCTTAGTGCCTTGGTGCCTTAGTCCCAAAGGTGCTTTTTCAGGAAGCAACTGGACTTTCTGGTTTTTTCTTTTGAGGACGTTTCGCTTCTCATCAACTTCTTCAGCTCTGACAGGACAGTGGGGAATGGAAGGATTGATACTCCTTGCAGACAGCTGGTCATTTGCATCCTTTTAGAGAGTCCTTGAAGCACTTGGAGGTTTACCTGGGTCCTCAGGGTTACCTGAGTGGTGCTCCTGGTTCCTGCAGTCTGCAATTTTTTTCTCTCTGGAAATCCATTCCTACTCCCACACCACTCCAAGGGTGTTCATTCCAAATTGTATAGCTAAGTCTGTAGAGATTCTCAGTCATCCAGGTCATGGTTGTCCCAAAGGTGCTTTGTTCAAGAGGCAGCTTGACTTTCTGGTTATTCTTTGAAGATGTTTCGCTTCTCATCCGAGAAGCTTCTTCAATTCTGATAGGATACTGAGGAATGGAAGGATTTATATTCCTTGCAGACAGCTGGTTGTTTGGGACAACCATTTGGGACAATTCAGCTCATGGGACAACCATGACCTGAGAATCTCTACAGATTTTTAGCTACACAATTTGGGATGAACATCCTTGGAATGGTGTGGGAATAGGAATGGATTTCCAGATAGAAAAAATTGCAGACTACATATACCAGGAGCACCATTCAGGTGATCCTGCGGATACAGGTAAACCTCCAAGTGCTTCAAGGAACCTCTAAAAGGATGCAAATGACCAGCTGTCTGCAAGGAACATAAATCCTTCCAGTCCCCACCATCCTGTCAGAGCTAAAGAAGCTTCTCGGATGAGAAGCGAAACGTCTTCAAAAGAAAAAACAAGAAAATCCAGTTGCCTCCTGAAAAAGGACCTTTGGGACAACCGTGACCTGGATGACGGAGAATCTCTACAGACTTTTAGCCAGAGATTAGGTTGAGGGAGCAAATAGTTCAAAGAACAAAGATTGTGCTCAGATAGAAAGCTCGTTCGTGATTTATTTACTTACTTCAGTGTTTTCTCAGTCTTGGTGGTGACTTTAAGATGTCTTGCTCAGTTGGCTGGGGAATTCTGGGAGTGGAAGCCCAGACAAGCCCAGAGGCCAAGGCTGAGAAACTCAAAATTACTTAATTCAACTAGCTCAATTTTCTGCAATCACAAGCCACAGCAAACCACAAATGAACCACACAGGATGGCCAAGAAGCTGTCTGGATAGATAATGTTTGCACTCTTAAAGTCTCCTTCACTGCTAGAATTCGTGCTCTGAATAACTCCGTGTGTCTTCTCCGGCTGGGATTCAAAATGTCTATTCAATGTTGATTCTGTTTATCTTCCGTGATGCTTTTCTGCCCTGCCACTTTGGTTCACTATCATCAGCAGTACCATGGCTCTCATAACACCTGGCCTTGGACACAACTGCATCACAACGGTCAAAGACACACGTAATTTGATGAATGTCTCAGGAAAGGAAAGAAGAATTCTCATTGAGTAAAGGGGCGGAAATAGCATGATAGCAATGGCACTTAGACTTACATACTGCTTCATAGTGCTTTTACAGCCCTCTCTAAGCGGTTTACAGAGTCAGCCTCTTGCTCCCAACAATCTGGGTCCTCATTTTACCCACCTCGGAAGGAGGGAAGGCTGAGCCAACCTTGAGCCAATCAGTCAGGATCAAACTCCTGGCAGTGGGCAGTTAGCCTGCAATACTGCATTCTAACCACTGGGAGGGAAGGAAGGAAGGAAGGAAGGAAGGAAGGAAGGAAGGAAGGAAGGAAGGAAGGAGGGAGGGAAGCAGGGAGGGAGGGAAGCAGGGAGGAATAGTACTTATGAGTTATATACCGCTTCACTGTGCTTTACAGCCCTCTCTAAATGGTTTACAGAGTCAGCCTCTTGCCCCCCAACACATTTTCTGTAAGCTCGCTAATGAGTAGCATTCTGTAATGGGTGAAAAGTAATCGATGCGAGGCTGAACACTGAAGTGTCAAAGGCTTGGCAGGCAACACCAACCAAAAGAAGAGTTCCCTTTACAAGATTTGATGAGAAGGCATGGAATTGGATTGCAGAAGTCTCAGCAACTGGGTCACGTTCACCTTATAACCCAACACATCTCTCAGTTTGTTCAGCAGGTGCCTTTTTTCCAACAATAGGAATGGATTCTCTGAGTCTGCACCAGGCAGCTAATCCTCTCCCTGATAGCTGAGGAATGTGCAGGTGGCCAGGATGGGAACAATCTTTTCTGAACCAGCTCCCCAAACATGACAAACCCTCTGAAGTGAACTCAAAAGATGCCTTTATTAGGAATGCCGGCAGCCCCGGCAAAAAGTTTCTCTCTCACTGTAGGCTAACAAGTCCATCCAGCCGGAAGATGAATAGTTGTCTGCCACATCTATCCATCTCCACCCCCTGCCTTTTATCCCCAGAGCTAGGGTGGGGCTTCGATAGCAGTGGTGGCTCTTCCGTCTCGAGGACCAGCCCATAGATTTCCACTGCTCTCCTCTCCTCTGCCTTCTGCGCATCCACACGTCAGGCACTGGACCCAGCTGTTCCTCCTCTTCCTCATCAGCCACCTCCAGGCCTGGGGGCTGTTGACTCGCCATCTGAGGGCTGACGGACGGCCCAGGCTCCGCCTCTGTCTCTCTCTCTCTCTCTGCCAACTCCATTCCCTCTTCCCCCTCGGAGATCTCAGGATGCTGACCCTGACTCCCACACCTCCTCCTCCTCTGATTCGGCTGCTGGAGGGGCCGGCGGCTGACAGGCCACAACTGTATCTTTACATTAAGGAACCAGAGATTTGTTTTGAGTTACCTTCATTCCTTAGGAACGGAGGCTCAAAGCATCTGAGGTTTCACCGATACACATTTCCTAGCGGGACTATTTTATTCCAAGCATGAAACAGAACGTATTTCCTCCGCTTTTTCTCCATCCCTGTTCCTGAGCTTCTTGTGTTTCAACGAAGTGAAGAGTTAGAAAGGAATTGGGGGTTTCGGTGTTATTTCTTCCCAAGAGGAGAGAGCCCGGATGTTTGCAGCTAGCCGCACTGCTTCACAACGTTAAAACAAGCTCAGAAGCACCACTGGAAAATAATGGAAAGAAGGTCTCAAAAGACTGAGAATCTGGTAGCAGGAAGAAAGTGTCTCTTTCTCAGATGAGGAATGGAACACTGAAAGCCAGATTTTGGCAGAGAATTAATTAAAACACATCAGAGGTGGCTTCTCTTCCAGGAACTGGGGGAAAAAACACCACTGTCAAAGCACAACTCAGGTTTGGGTGTGCTAGAACATTTTAGAACTCTCAACCATTCCACTGGCCTTGAATTGAATTCCATGAACATCAGACTCAGAATAGAGGTGAAAAGGACCTTGGAGGTCTTCTAGTCCAGCCTACTATTCAAGCAGAAGATCCTACACCATTTCAGACAAGTGATTGTCCAGTTTCTTCCTAAAAAGCACCCATAACTTCTGAAGGGAAGCTGTCCCACTGGTTAATTGTCCTCACTTTTCAATTCCAGGTTTGCTTCTCTCCTTGATTAGTTCCCCTTCATTGTTTCTTGTCTTGCTTTCTGGTGCTTTGGAAAATAAATAATTGTCCCCCTCTTTTTTGTGGCAGCCCCTCAAATACTGGAACACTGCTATCATCTCACCCGTAATCCTTCTTTTCTCTAGACTAGCCAAATCCAAATCCTGCAACAGGATTTAGTCTCCAGGCCCTTAATCATCCTAGCTGCTCTTCTTTACACTTTTTCCAAAGACTCAACGTCTTTTTTGTAATGTGGTAACCAAAACTGGATGCAGTACTTTGGGTGTGGTCTTACTAAGGCTTTATAAAGTGGGACTAATACTTCATTTGATTTTGATTCTATGCCTCTGTTGAAAAATCACTGGGACAGAGATATAAACAGAGAAAACACATGGGAAGGAGCCAATTAATGTTGAGTAGCAAGGTACCACTGTAGTACTATTTCATTTCCCTCTTGTATTTTCACACCCCACAGATATTTATTTATCCTAATATTTATATCCTACTTTTATGTTGTATAACTCAAGGTGGGATCATAACACACCCTCCTCTTTTCCTCCCCAACAAGCATGCCGTGAAGTGGGTTGGGTTAAGGTCAGTGATGGGTTTCAAAAATTTTTACTACCGGTTCTGTGGGTGTGGCTTGGTGGGCGTGGCATGGCTTGGTGGGCGTGGCATGGTGGGTGTGGCAGGGGAAGGTTACTGGAAAATCCCCATTTCCTCCCCACTCCAGGGGAAGGTTATTGTAAAATCCCCATTTCCTCCCAATCAGCCGGGACTCGAGAGGCAGAGAATAGATGGTGGCGGGGCCAGTCAGAAGTGGTATTTACCGGTTCTCCGAACTACTCAAAATTTCCACTACCAGTTCTCCAGAACTGGTTCAGAACCTGCTGAAACCCACCTCTGGTTAAGGTTTATAGTAAATTTTATTTTATGTGGCAGAACCTTCAAAAGACTTAAGGAAAGCCCCTTTATGAACATTCAGGAGTGAGGACAGAAATGTAAAGCCAATTGATGAAGGAAGACTGAACGGGTGGAGACAAAGGGCAAGACTGAATGGACTGATTGAATGGACTGATGAGATCTTCAGGAAAGAAAGGAAAGGATAAGGAACAAAAGGACGTGTGTGGAGCAGTGCACGGATGCAGAGAAAGCAAGAATGATTTTAGCTCTTGTCTTTGCTCCTTCGTATTAATGCTTTGAATTCTGTTAGTATATCTTTCATTATTCCGTTTCTGCACTAAGCATGGCTCTGGTTCCCTCGCGGTGGAATAGCATTTACGTATAGAGACAATCCAATGCTTGGAGTGTGAAACCAAAGTCACGCTGCAATTTGGGCTGGTATTTTGACATGCGGAAACAATATTGCGCTCATAAGCGTGTGTGGAAACCACAACCACAACACTGTTCTTCGTAGAGTCTGCTTGTTTCCAATTTCAATCTTCGTCACTCTCGAAGATGTAACTCTCCGTGCCATCCTCTCTCAAGTGCTAGGATGCCCCTTCCTGTTTTGTGAAAGGTGGCTTTAATGCAGTGGTGAAATCTGAACCGGTTTGCTACCGGTTCGCTGGCCATGCATGCGCGCTGCAAGATAAGTGCACACTGTGTACGCATGTGCAATGTGCACCAAATGTGCACTGCACGTTTAAAAAGCTACGATCCGACAATCAGCTGTGCTGCGTGGTTTAGATTTCCTGCTTTCCAGAGAAGCTAAATTGCGAGGCACAGCTGATCCCTGCCCCTCACTGTTCTACTTACCTTCCGAAGCCTCTTTTTGGCGCGGAGCAAACCGATAGCATTTCACCCCTGGTTTAATGGGATTTAATGGCCCTGGTCAGAAGAGGTCAGAGGCAGGCAGCCTTTTGTGCTAGTCCACACATCTGGAATTTGGAGAAACAGAACGAAGGTGCCCTCAGAAGACCTTTTAAAATGAAATTCCAGGTACCACCTCTGGCCGCCAAAGGGCAGAATGTCTTGGAGAAGAGGCCACGGTCCAATTCAATGAGCATAGGATCAGAGAGGAGAAATGGCAATACTACCATTTCACAATTTAGAACATAGAATAATAGAGTTGAAAGGGACATTGGAGGTCTTCTAGTCCAACCCCCTCCTCCCCAGTCAAGCAGGAGATCCTACAGCATTTCAGACAAGTGGCTGTCCAGTCTCTTTTTGAAAGCCTCCAGTGATGGAGCTCCCACAACTTCTGGAGGCAAGGTGTTCCGCAGATTAATTGTTCTCACCATCAGGAAATTTCTCCTTAGTTCTAGGTTGCCTCTCTTCTTGGTTAGTTTCCATTTTTTGTCATCTTTGGGGTGTTTTGTTAGATAGTTTGACCCCCACATCTTTGTAGGAGCCCCTCAAATATTGGAAGACTGCTATCACATCTCCCTTAGACTTTCATTTCATTAAACTAGACATACCCAATTCCTGCAACTGTTCTTTATACGTTTTACTCTCCAGCCCCGTAATCATTCTTGTTGCTCTTCTCTGCACTCTTTCTAAAGTCTCAACATCTTTTTTATAGTTTCTAATCTCAACTGCTGGCCCCCAACGACACAGAGAAGCGGTGCTGCTAGTGAGGGTTACTTGCCCTGAAAACCTGACCGGTTACAGATATTCCATTGCAAACCTCTGGAAATCTAACCACAGATTTCAGAGAATGCAAGAATGTGAAGACAACTATGCAAGGCAGGGCCATCTCAAAGCAATCACTTCAACCGGTAGGAACTCTGGGTCAGGGCAAGGAGTCGCCCATCTATCACCCAGAGAGCCTCGGGACCAACCTGCCTTGCAGAAGCTTCTCAGGTATCTGCTTGAAGGAAATTGCAAACAGGAAATCCAGCCGGTACCTCCAGGAGGCAAGAGAGCAAGCGTTGTGGAAAAAGAGACTCCCCTGTCAATCAAATGAGCTTCCCTTGTTTTAAATTTATGTTTTATCGACAAAGAAATAAAGTCGGACTAGTACTGATCTAGTTAAAGCCATTTAGCTCTCATTAGGTAGCCATACCCTTCTGGGATTCGAACTCAGGCTATTTACATATTAGGTAGATGTATTAACCTCTAAGCCACAGGCTCTCCTGGCTTTGTCGGCTATACCAAGGGAGAGATTAAGTGTTCTTTCCTCTGGTGGGATCTGTCTATCAGGGCAATCTGGTCTACCCAATTATGGGACGGAGCATACTGCTTCCGCTTTCGCCTTTCAGCCCTAATCCAGGAGCCTTCGCAGGCAGTCAACAAGCTGTCGTGAAAACGATTGCCTGCAAAGACTCCTAGATTGGGGTTGAAAGGCGAATACGGAATATTAGGTCAATATTCTGCAGACATGTTGCCAGGCCTGTTCAGATAAAAGGCACATGTCCCACCAAACTCCGGGTGCATAAGAAGCATTCTTATCCTGGCAATACTGAACAGGAGCGGATTATCTCCTGGCTCTGAGTGGGCCTTTAGACTAGAAGAAGCAAGCTGAGAGAAGACTCGCATAGCATAGCATAGCATAGCATAGCATAGCATAGCATAGCATAGCATAGCATAGCATAGCATAGAATAGAATAGAACAGAACAGAACAGAATAGAATTGAATTCTTTATTGGCCAAGTGTGATTGGACACACAAGGAATTTGTCTTTGGTGCATACGCTCTCAGTGTACATAAAAGCAAAGATAGGTTCATCAAGAATCATAAGGTACAACACTTAATGATAGTCATAGGGTACAAATAAGTAATCAAATCGTATTAGGAAACAGTCAATATAAATCGTAAGGATACAAGCAACAAAGCTACAGTCATACAGTCGTAAGTGGGAGGAGATGCGATAGGAATGATGAGAAGATTGATAGTAATAATAATGCAGACTTAGTGAATAGTTTGACAGTGTTGAGGGAATTATTTGTTTATATGTAGATACTCCCTAAAGCCCCCTTGGAGGGATGAAATTTCATTGACTCAAAATCAGGAATGTCTGAATAATCTAATCTTGTGCAACACAGAAGTGTAGCCAATTGCTATCTGCCAGGGGAAGTTAGTTTGAAAAGGAGAATTCGTAACAGTGACTCATGCAGAGATGCATGAAGCAACCACATTTTGAAGAGGGCACCTTGCACGCATATAAATATTTTTATTTTTTTTGGCACCACTAAGAATTGCCCAGTTTTGAGGGAAGAACCTGAAGTCTGATCATTACTAGGCATTATGGGACACTATACAGAGCGAGGAGTTTCTTCCTAATTCCATTTCATACCTAACAGACTAAGCTGTCGCTCCAGAAAGTTCTTAAGAGCAGAATGTAAATCAGCTTTTACGATTCACCAATTCAAAATTCTCAAACCTATAAATTAGATTAATTGAAAACAAAACAAAAAAAGACAAAGGCTCTTTTATGCAATCCCCTAGCACGGAGGATTTTTAAAATAGTAAGACTGGTAAAGGATTTGTATTCCTAGATTAAAAACTTGGATTGGAATGCATAACGTCCTTAAAAGAGTGCAAAGGATTTTTAATTCCACAGCTTTCACGGATTTTATGAGGAAGAGGCACATGCCAGTCTACAAACGAAGGGGAGCACTTCCAAAACTGGGGGACAAAGAGAGGTACAATCAGTTTCAGCAACACATTATATATAGCAAGCTCTGCTCATACAGGTAGTCCTCAACTTACGACCACAATGGAGGCCAACATTTCTGCTGTTAAGTGAGACATTTGTTAAGTGAGTTTTGGCCCATTTTGCAACCTTTCTCACCTCAGTTGTTAAGTTAAATCACCGCAGTTGTTAAGTTAGTAACGGGATTGTGACGTGAATCTGGCTTCCCCATTGATTTTGCTTGTCGGAAGGTTGCAAAAACGGGATCACGTGACTCAAGGACACAGCAACCGTCGTTAAGTATGAACCAGTGGCCCAGCATCTAACTTTTGATCACGTGACCTTGGGGAATGTTGCAATGGTCGTAAGTGTGAAAAATGGTCGTTAAGTCACTTTTTTCAGCAATGTGACTTTGATTAAATGAACTGTTGTGCATTGAGGCCTACCTGTAAAGCAAATCTTATATTTAAAAGAAGGAGGAAAAAAAAAAGAAGAAAGATTTTAGTTTTGCCATAAAGGTCTTTGGATCCGTTGCTGAAAACCCTGTGGCAAATGATTAATCTGTGTTTTCTTTTTCTTTTTAAAGTTTTTTTTAATTTTTTACACAAACACACAAAAAACATACAATATATTTTTTCTGGAACAGAGTATTGGCCGGTTCACAGATTTAAACAATTTTTAGTCATTTCAATTAAATTTACAATTTATATATTCCCTTTTTGCCATAGCATTTATTCTATTTTTTTTAAAAAAAACCAATTTTAAAACCCTTCATCCTAACCTCTAATCTTAACCAAATTCAAATTTTCCTTTCATCTCTATATTAAACCCCTTAAATTTAAAACCTCACATAATATAAACATCTTAATTCCAATCAGTTAATTATGTGGTGTTACAATCATTCATTTCTTATAAAAATAATAAACCCACTTGTTTTAGACCATACATTTCCCTAAATCTTAGTCCAAATAATACAAATCCAACATCTTAATAAAAAGTCCGTTAGTTATGTAGCCATCTTTTCTCTTTATATAATAATAATAAACCAAATAACTTTCTACTATAGATTTCCTTGAATCTTGTCTAATTTTTTTACGGTTACGGATTGCGTTGTAACCGTAAAAGAAAACACAGATTAATCTGTGTTTTCTTTCAGGGTTGCAACGCAATCCGAACACAGAAGCCCTGGCTAACTTCCTGCAGGCACGGAAAACTCAACCACACATCAAGATTTTCAAATTCAGTAGCGTGAATAGGCTGAAAACTGACGGCACGGTTCCCCATCGCCCTGAGGCAGCAACGAAAATTGCAGTGTAATCCTCAAAAAAAGGAGACAATACAGGTAATTCCTTGACTTAGTGACCGTTCAAAGTTACAATGGCACTGAAACAAGTGACTTACGACCGTTTTTCATACCTACGACCACTGCAGCATCCCCAGGGTCACGCGATCAAAATTTGGATGCTTGCCAACTGACACGTCTTTATGACGGCTGCAGTGTGTCACGTGATTCCCTTTTGCGACCTTCTGACAAGCAAAGTCAACGGGGAAGCCAGATTGATTTAACAGCCGTGTCATTAACTTCAGCACTGCAATTATTCACTTAACAGCTGTGGCATGAAAGGTCGTAAAAAGGAGGCAAAATTCTCTTAAGAAAAAAAAAAGTTTGGGCTCAATTGTGGTTGTAAGTCGAGGACTACCTGTGCACATTTGAAAAAGAAAGAAAAAGCATTGTTCTCCTCAAAACGGGGAAAGAAACCTGTATCATCGTTGTTATATAATCAAGTGATGTTGATTATGAATGCATAATCAACATCACTTCCATTTTATATTGTCATCATCTATCTGATAGTGAAATCCTCTCTCCCGTCAATATTGCTGGGTCTAGGACCTGATTAGCAAGGAATTTGCCAGTCCCTCCTGGGCTTATTGGCACTCAAAGGAGGAGGACAACGCATTGATCTCAAATCAAAGCAGGGAGTGAGAGGGTTGCGGTTCTATGACAATTCGCCAAAGCCAACTCACCACGGCCGCGGCCAACTCACCATGACCAACCTGCCATGGCCAACACACCATGGCCAACTCGTCATGACCAACCTGCCATGGCCAACACACCATGGCTAACTTGCCACAGTCAACTAACCATGGCTAACTTGCCATGGCCAACTCGCCATGACCAACCTGCCATGGCCAACACACCATGGCCAATTCATCATGGCCAACTCATCATAGGTAACTTGCCATGGCCAACTTGCTGCAGGAAACTTGCCATGGCCATCTCGCCACAGGACACCTCACTGCTGGACAAGAGTTACACTAATACCAAAGAAATGGTGGAATGGAATCATTAAAGGAAGGATGCAAAAGGAGGAACAGAATGAAATGTGAATGGCAAAAATTAAAATATTTTATTTATTTATTTTAAATAATTAAATAGAATTGTTAAATTGTCCCGCAGCGAGTTGGCCATGAGTTGGCTGCAGCAAGTTGGCCGTGGTGAGTTGGCCATGATGAGTTGGCTGCAACGAGTTGGCCGTGGCATGTTGGCCATGGTGAGTTGGCCATGATGAGTTGGCTGCAGCAAATTGGCCATGGCGAGTTGGCTCTGGCAAGTTGCCCCATTCCCAAGGTTGCAGCCTTGTCCCATTATGGAAAACTGGACCTTGCAGATCCTCCAAACATGCTCTCCAAATGTTCCTTCCAGCTGAAGCCATCCTTTCTTTTTTTTTTTTTTTACAATCCTTGAAAAGTTTAAATGCTGGTTCACTTTTCATCTTTCTCCCACGAGAATCAAACAGATTTTCTACCACCCACAGCTCCTGTTTCATCCTCCAGCCCATCAGCAGGATAAAAGAAGATTTTGACAACCCCAATTTTCTTGACGGATCTGTCGCTCACCAGCTTGCCAACCTTCCTTCGCCCTCTTACCCGTTTCATCCCCTTGGCTCAGCCTCTTGTTAACAATATTAATTAAGAGATATTCATCCCCTTTTCAAAAAAAAAAAAAATCCCAATGATGGTTGCCAAGTTTCATTAAAGAGTTGCCATGAAAATCCCTGCAATGTAAAGACTGATGTAGAAGAATATCCAAGCCAACAAACACAAGATAAACCTCAGAAAATTGGGAACTCAAGGCAGAAAGATGCTTTTAAACTCTGGGCTTGGAGAAAAGTCTGGAGAACACAATGGACAACCAACAAATCAGTCCAGAGTAGTTACTTAAGATAACAAGCACGAACTGTCATATTTTGGACATATTATGGGAAGATACAATTCAGTGATGAAATCCAAATTTTTTTACTACCAGTTCTGTAGGCGTGGCTTGGTGGGCATGGTTTGGCTTGGTGGGCGTGGCAGGGGAAGGATACTGCAAAATCCCCATTCCCTCCCCATTCCTGGGGAGAAGGATATTGCAAAATCTCCATTCCCACCACATTCTGGGACCAGCCAGAGGTGGCATTTGCCAGTTCTCTAAACTACTCAAAATTTCCGCTACCGGTTCTCCAGAACCTGTCAGAACCTGCTGGATTTCACCCCTGATCCAATTCCTATGTGAGGCTGAAACACTGGAAAAAGTAAAAGGAAAGACAGGAAAATGACCAGCAAAAAAGAGACTGAACAATAGCACCATCAGAATGCCTGAAGGACTAAGTCGCAGGGGCAGGGTATGTATGTTTGTACGTGTGTGTGTGTATGTGTGTGTGTACGTGTGTATGTGTGAGACAGAGAGAGAGAGTATCATCCTGGTGAAGGACTATCTACAGTAGTGGCCAAAATTGTGGAAACCTTTTGGGAAAAGTGTATTTTCTAAAACTAGGTAATAACACCACCTTTTTTTTTTTTTTGGAGTACCATGTTTCCCCGAAAATAAGACCCTGTCTTATATTTTTTTCAACCCTGAAATAAGCGCTTGGATTTATTGCCATGTGCTCAAAAGCCCGACTGGGCTTATTATCAGGGGATGTCTTATTTTGGGGGAACAGGGTAGTACCATAAAATTATATATTAATGGAAAGATAATTTAATCAAGAATGTAATGCAATAACTTTTAGGAAGGATTTGCTATGAGAATAGCAGATACAGTATAAAGAAGAAAAGCAAAACACATAGAAAAAAGGAGATATACAAAAATTATCACTATGTCAGTTAATACTTAGTTGGGGAACCTTTAGCATGAATGACGGCCTTACAACGTCTTCCCATGGAGTGAACCAAGTCTTTGAGTTCTGCAGCTGTTACCATGTGAAACCAAGATTGAAGGATGGCTTCTATTAACTGGGTTTTATTGGTGGGTCGCTTCTGACTAACAAGTTTCTTTAGTCGGCTCCATAGATTTTCAATTGGGTTAAGGTCTGGGCTATTCCCAGGCCATTCCAGCAATGGAATAGGATGATCTTGAAACTCCCCCAAAAAGTGGTGTTATGAGCCATCAAACCTCAAAAATACACTTTTCCCAGAAGGTTTCCACAATTTTGGCCACTACTGTATGTACTCACTTAACAGTCAACCTTGACTTGATGATACATAATCAATCAAGATAAGTAACCACAACACCTGTGATAGGTAAGAACTTCCTTTTCCTCCCAAGCAAGACCAAATTTAATAGGCTTCACTTCTCCCAAATATCTTGGGAACTGAGGTCCAGTAAGGATCTTTGACCCAGGTCTGAAGTTCCCCTTGTTAATTCAACTGAACAACTCAGAGGTGCTGATCTTCCTCCAGGTTATCACAAACTCCAGTCATTGCTACCGAGTTGTCCAGCTAAATGGATTTTAATTGTAAATTAACACCAACAGCTAATGGACGGGAGAAGAGCTAGTAAAATGAGTCAGCTCCATGACAAACTGACTGGTTATTCATAGAAGTATTCCTATGACTAGCATCTGAATGGCCGGGGAAAGGGAGAATGTCCTTTGGGGGAAGACCTTTCCTTCTCTCATTGTTGTTAGTTGCGAAGTCGTGTCTGACCCATCATGACCCCATGGACAATGTTCCTCCAGGCCTTCCTGTCCTCTACCATCACCCAGAGACCATTTAAGCTCACACCGACTGCTTCAGTGACCTCGTTCTCTGCCATCCCCTTCTTCTTTTGCCCTCAATCTTTCCCAGCATTAGGCTCTTCTCCAGGGAGTCCTTCCTTCTCATTAGGTGGCCAAAGTATTTGAGTTTCCTCTTCAGGATCTGGCCTTCTAAAGAGCAGTCAGGATTGATCTCCTCTAGGACTGACCGGTTGGATCACCTTGCAGTCCAAGGGACTCACAGGAGTCTTCTCCAGCACCAGAGTTCAAAGGCCTCCATTCTTTGGCACTCAGCCTTCCTTATGGTCTCTACTTCTTCCCATTTTACATTTGATATGAAATTGGTTGAACTGAACTTCTGTTAGTGACTTGAATGCTTGGCCTTGAACCGATGAAAAAAGGCACAACTATTATGGGGTGGCTCCAGCCTTGGTATTATAGGATTTATAAGGGATTTGTCCCGACCACTGGGGACTACATTTAATCCCCTTTCCAAACCATGAATGGCCAAACAATATAAATCAAAAGAAAGCAACGATCAGGAAGGGAAGATTGAACTCTGAGTGTGACTGAACTCTGAGTGGGTAGAGCTGAGGAGGAAAATAATACCAATTTAAATGTAATTAATTACATATTGTCAAAAAGATTACTCACAGTATATTTAATCATTTCCTTCTTTTGTGTGGAAAGCTAAAATTCAGTAACCGCTAGGGATCTGAATCCTCAGCTTTTGCACCCTGTTGTAAACCCTGAAACTTTTTTCCTTCTTCTAACCTTAGTTGTCAAGAGTGCAGAACGTAAGGTTATTGGCTTCCAATTCACAGCTGCAGATTCTCTTCCAAAATGAATGAATAAATGCAGGAAGCCCTTGACTACTACGACCCCAATTGAACCCAACGTTTCTGTTGTTAAGGGAGACATTTGTTAAGTGAGCTTTGCCCCGTTTTACGACCTTTCCTGATGCAGTCGTTAAGTGAATCACTGCAGGTGTTCAGGTAGTAAGTTGTGAGGGGTCTGTAGATATTTTCTCAGTCCTCCTTTTGGTTCGTGCAATACAAATAAGGCCTCAAGTTATGACCAGTCCCGCTCTCTCAGCCCAACCCACTTCACAGGGTGGTTGTTATGGCTTGTTCGCCGCCTTGAAGTATTATAAAAATAATAAAGACAGAATATAGGTAGTCCTCGACTTACGAGCACAACTGAGCCCAACATTTCCATTGTTAAGTGAGACATTTGTTAAGCGAGTTTTGCCCCATTTTACTAACTTTCTTGCCACAGTTGTTAAGTGACTCACTGAAGTTGTTAAGTTAGTAACACGGTTGTTAAGTGAATCCGGCTTCCCTTTGCTTGTCGGAGAGCAAAACATTCTCCCTTAAATAGAAGCAATATCTTAGAAATGATCCACGGTGGCGCAGTGGTTAGAGTGAAGTACTGCAGGCTACTTCTGCTGACTGCCGGCTGCCTGCAATTTGGCAGATCAAATCTCACCAGGCTCAAGGTTGATTCAGCCTTCTGCCCTTCCGAGGTGGGTAAAATGAGGACCCAGATTGTTGGGGGCAAAAGGCTGACTCTGTAAACCGCTTAGAGAGGGCTGCAAAGCGGTAGGTAAGTGTAGGTGCTATTGCTAAATGACCTGTCCATTCTGGTCCTTCCCTCACTTCAGAAATATTGTGTGGTTCCCAGACACTAAAAAGCTTCTCAGCATCTCAAACATCTGAAGTGCCAGGTATTCGCTCTTGACTCTTTCACTATGGCTTCTTGTGTCATTCTCTTAGTCCAACTTTGGTCCACCTTTCCAGCTGCTCATCTTGCTAATTCATACAGAACTCACCCCAGACCTCATTTTTTTAAAATCAACTTTGACTTCCTAGTAATGATATTATTTTACCGGGGAGGAGAGAAGATGCTAGAAGGTATTAAAAATACATAATATATGACGCAGAATAATTCAATTTCATCCTGAAATTGAAATTCATCTTTGATGAAGAGAAGAAGTAGGGGAGACATGATAGCAGTATTCCAATATCTCAGGGGTTGCCACAAAGAAGAAGGAGTCAAACTATTCTTCAAAGCACCTGAAGACAGGACAAGAAGCAATGGGTGGAAACCAATCAAGGAGAGAAGCAATTTAGAACTAAGGAGAAATTTCCTGACAGTTAGAACAATTAATCAGTGGAACAACTTGCCTCCAGAAGTTGTGGATGCTCCAACACTGGAAGTTTTTAAGAAGATATTGGATAACCATTTGTCTGAAGTGGTGTAGGGTTTCCTGCCTGGGCAGGGGGTTGGTCTAGAAGACCTCCAAGGTCCCTTCCAACTCTGTTATTCTATTCTATTCTAACCCAGTTTCACTTCAGGCAACTTTTGCACATGGGGAGATCTTTCTGACTAATAATAAATATTACCAGTAGCTCTTTATCACTGATCCTCAAGTGTTTCAGAAAAGTAACCTGAGTAGATCCACCAGGGTTATCCAGATGTTTAAGCAGCATTGTTGGTCCATAGCTACCAATTCCATCTTGTAGGACAGAACAATCTTATCTTGCTTCACACATTGTACTAAGCAGTGGTGGGTTGCTCCCGGTTCGGACCGGTTCGCAAGAACTGGTAGTAAAACTGGCGGGAGGCCCCGTCCATTGCCCCGGATGTCATCATCGGTGATCTGCACATGTGCAGAAGCAAGGCGCGTGCGTGATTGAAGAGAGCACACAAGCGCGATCCCATTGCAAACCGGTAGTAAAGGTAAGTAGAACCCACCCCTGGTACTAAGCCATGATTTTTGGAGCAAGATACAGGTAGCCCTCAACTTTTGACCACAACTGAGTCCAAAATTTATGTTGTTAAGTGAAACATTTGCTAAGTGAGTTTTGTCCCATTTTACGACCTTAAGGGAATCACTGCAGTTGTTAAGTTAGTAACAAGGTTGTTAAGTGGATCTCTGGCTTCCCCATTGACTTTGCTTGTCAGGAGGTTGAAAAGCGGATCACATGACCCCAGGAAACCGCCACCGTCATAAATATGAACCAGCTGCCCAGCATCCGGGTGTAAATCATGTGACCATGGGGATGCTGCAACAGTCGTAAGTGTGAAATTTGATAAGTCACTTTTTCCAGTGCCGTCGTATCTTCAAACAGTCGCTAAATGAACTGTTAAGTCAAGGACTACTTTTACACATGCAATCTTCGAAAAAAGCCAACTTTCTTCTTCCAACAAGCTACGGATATTGTAGTCAACTTTCATAAAAAGCATGAGTGTTCTGACTAAGGCTTCCTGAGACAGTAAAAAGCACACGATTAGTCCCAAAAACCCTCTTTTTATTTCAACGGCTGTGAATTCTGTTCATTCCCAGCCCGTGATGAGTCACAAATCGTTTGTCAAGAGTCCGACAGAAGTCTGCCACAGTCCTTCGGGATAAGGCTGATATCTCCCTTGACACGCTGCCGAAGACCTAATTGGCAATTAGCTTTGCAAGTCCACACGGAGCACAGAGTCAAAACGGAGCTTCAGAATTTAAACCGACCGGAACGAACAAAGTTGCTTCCTGCAAAGGCTCACGTGCCTTTTCTCCTCCTTTATGTCTTATGGGAGGGGCCAATCATCTCCAAGCCTTACTCCCGAGTCGTCTTAACTGTTCTTGCCTTCTGGCAGCTCTGCGCATGTGCGCACTGGGAACAGGCTCCCTGTTCTCTGCCTCACTGACGTCTGACTCTGGACGCTCCGGAGGCAGCACATACCTCCCAGATGGTTCTGTCCCCCTCTCTGCCTCTGACATAGAGCCCCCATCCGAGCCTTCCCCAGACTCCAGGACTGGTCCATGTTCCTCCCCAACCTCCTCACAGTCCGACTCTGCTGCCAGCTCCGCAGGCCGCCGGCGGACCACAACAATGAGAGAATGGATCTTTTCAACCTATCAAGGAAGAAACTGTTTGAACGGAATGACCATTTATTCTTTTTAAATATTTTTTCCCTACTTTCCTTTTTCAACAGGAATTTGGCAAGTTCCAGAATGAAGGCATTCATTGCAACCAGTTGAAAAATACAAAGAAGAAAAAAGCACCTCGACAGGCCTCTAAAGAAGGAACAAAAGAATTTGGAATTTGGAAAGCTCACCTCGTAATGATAATTCATGCAGGTCAAGTCCTTCCAGCAACGATCCCCTCGTATTTTAATCATCCCCTGTGGGAAGGAAAAAATAACAGCTCCGAGGTTAGTACTCGCACTTCCATTCTGAGGAAATTTTGAAGAAAATTATACATTAATGTAGTTATTAATATATATTTAATATATTCCGCATTTTGACAGCGTTTCTCAACCTTGGAACTTAAAGATGGGTGGACTTCAACTCCCAGAATTCTTGCTGGGGAATTCTGGGAGTTGAAGTCCAGCCATCTTCAAGCTGCCATGGTTGAGGAACACTGCTTTATGACATATTTAACATATTACATTATACATTAATTACATATTAATGTATTGAATTATATATTGACAATATAGTACTACCTTAAATTATATACTGTATTATATTAACGATTAATATATTTTAGCTTTTCAACAAAAGTATCTATTAAGATTACACACATTCCAATTTCTTTATCCTGCTCGCCAGGGACATTTTCACAGAAAAATCATTTGGAATTACACCCCCCAGAACTTAAGGGAGTGAGGAAGAAAAAAACAACCCAGCATTTTTTATTCCCAAGAAGATTCTAGTGGGAGGCTATCAGGGGAAAGTACCCTATATGTTGGGTCAACATTAGACATGAAGATCAACCAGCTCATTCACTTCAAGATGGCAACCAAAATCCTATGCCATGTATTCTGCAAGGGACAAGGATCCCCAAGTTCTGTGCCCCTCCTCTTCTGTTCATCTGATGCTCAAATCAGGGTGAAATGGACTTAGAAGACTTAGAATAACTGTATTGTCACTTTAAATGTACACTAATCAGCATACATTAAAATGAAATTTCATTGTATACAGCTCTCAAAGGTCACTATCTCCAATATACACTACATAAACATCACACCCACCCACACACACACACACAAGATTATGCATATACTCACATACACAGTCTAGTTCAGTTGTATAAATTGTACAAGGCGAGAAATGGTGTCCTAGGACCATCATGACACACTTGGCATTGTGGTGGCTCTTACTGGATACCTGTGGCTGCAACCCTGGTCATCACAATTAATAGACAGAGAACTGGCCACACATACACATATCACTATAATGGATATAGTATATGTGAGTGTACTCTCTCTGCACTCACACACACTCTCTCTCTCTCTCACACACACACACACACACACAGAAGAGAGAGAGAGAGAGAAAGGTAATGAGAAAGAGAGAGAGAAAGGGAGAGAAAGAAAGAAAAAAAGAGAGAGAGAAAGGGAGAGAGAAAGAAAGAGAGTGAGAAAGGGAAAGAGAGAGAGAAAGGGAGGGAGAAAGAAAGAGAGTGAGAAAGAGAGAGAGAAGAGAGAAAGAAAGGGAGGGAGGGAAAGAGAAAGGGAGAGAGAAAGAGAGAGTGAGTGAGAAAGAAGAGAGAAAGGGAGAGTAAGAAAGAGTGAAAAGAGAGAGAAAGGGAGAGAAAGGGAGAGAGAGAAAGGGAGGGAGAAAGAGAGAAAGAGAGAGAAAGAGAGAGAGAGAGAGAGAGAGAGAGAAAGAAGAGCGAAAGAAAGGGAGAGAAAGGGAAAGAAAAAGAGAAAGGGAGAGAAAAAGAAAGAGTGAGGGAGAGAGAAAGGAGAGAGAGAGAAAGAAGAGTGAAAGAAAGGGGAGAGAGAGAGAGAGAGAGAGAGAGAGAGAAGAACGAGAGAGAGAGAGAAAGAGAGAGAAATTAGAGAGAGATTAGAGAGAAGGCAGCCAAATGGGGCATGAAGCCAAAGAGCACTGGCAATGGTGGCACTCAGGGCACCATGTTGGGACACAACGAAATGCCGACACCTTTCTAAATCTTGCCTCCCCCTTTGCCAAACACTTCCACGTGTCAGAGCAGCCGCAAAGGAAGTTTGGCGATTTGCATGAACGCTCAAAGTAAATGCACACCCACAAGAGACTCCCTTAATTGTCTCCACCACTGCTGGAAAAATTCTCCCAGGAAGAAGAGGGAAGAAGGAATGGAAAGCATTATCAATGGTGTTATTTTCCAGGCCGTCCTCATCTTATGACCACAGTTCAACCCAACATTTCTGTTTTGAGTTTTGCCCCCATTTTACGAACTTCCTTGCCATAGTTGTTAAGTGAATCGCTGAAGCTGGTAAGTTAGCAACCCGGTTGTTAAGTGAATCTGGCTTCCCCGTTGACTTTGATAGTCAGAAGGTTGAAAAGGGAATCATGTGACCTCAGGACACTGCAACTGTCATAAGTACATGCCAGTTGCCAAGCATCTGAATTTTAGTAAGTGTGAAACAGAGTCATAAATCAGGGTTGTTGTTTTTTTTCAGTACTGGAAAAACTCTCCCAGAAAGGAGAGGGAGTAAGGAATGAAAAGCATCACTTCCAAGTCACTGCCAGAAAAATCAATGGAGTTATTTTACAGGTAGTCCTTGCCTTACGACCACAATTGAACCCAACGTTTCTGCAGTTAAGTGAAACATTGGTTAAGCTTGCTTTGAATTTTGATTCCGTCATCATGGGGATGCTACCACGGTCGTAAGTGTGAAAAATGGTCATCGATCACTTTTTTTCAATCCCGTTGTAACTTCAAACGGTGAACTGCTGTAAGTGGAGGACAGGTTTTTGTGGGAAACCTGTGACAATCTGGTTCAGGTTCAGAAGCTAAATCAGAAGAGATCTGATTAAGACTGGAATGGAGGCCAAATTGGGAAATAATCCGACTCTTGGCCAAGTTGGGAAATTGGGAGGAAACACGGTGCTTCTCGCTTCTGGCTGCTGCCAAGAACACCGCATAGATTTGCCCATGAGGTCACCAGGCTTCATTCAATGACGGATATATTACTTTATTGTGCTTTGAATAACAAACAGTCGGAGACTCCTTTGTTTTAGACAAGAGGCCATGTGAAATTCCCAGCTATGGGAATATGGCCTTCCAACTGCTCTTTTGCCTTTTTATTATTCTTATGGTTGCTCGTATAGCCAGCCAGATGTTTAGACTGGATTTGGCATTTTTGTCCACCTTATCGAGTACTTCACAGAATGGCAGATGGTGCTGCTTGATGGTTTCAAAAGGATTGTCTGAATCGGGATGTAAGCATTTCCAAAGTAAAGCTGCCTTTTGCAATTGACCAATGGTGAATTTGTCAATGCCAACAGTGTTCAAGTGGTGCTCCAATTGTTCTGGGATTGCACCAGGGGTGAAATCCAGCAGGTTCTGACAGGTTCTGGAGAACCGGTAGCAGAAATTTTGAACAGTTCGGAGAATTGGCAAATACCATTTCTGGCTGAGTGGGGTGGGAATGGAGATTTTGCAGTATCCTTCCCCCAGGAGTGGGGAGGGAATGGGGATTTTGCAGTATTCTTCCCCTGGAGTGGGGAGGGAATGGGGATTTTGCAGTATCCTTCCCCTGGAGTGGGGAGCAAATGGAGATTTTGTAGTATCCTTCCCCTGCCACTCCCACCAAGCCACGCCCACAGACCCAGTAGTAAAAAAAATTGGATTGGACCACTGGGTTGCACCCAAGGCGCCTATGACTATTGGTACCACCTTTGCTTTCTTTTGCCACAGTCATTCTATTTCAATTTGCAGGTCTTTGCACTGTGTCATTTTCTCCTCTTCTATTTGCTGTCCATCTCAGAGTTCGAAGCAAATCTGGCTACTGAATAATCCTGTTGAAAATGGCCCTTCAGCCAGGCTTTCATCAAAAGGTACCTCTGTCCTCCAAGGGTTTCAGATACTTTTCTCTGTTAATAGTTTAATCAGTAGCGTAGCGTCTCTTCTCTTCTCTTCTCTTCTCTTCTCTTCTCTTCTCTTCTCTTCTCTTCTCTTCTCTTCTCCTCTCCTCTCCTCTCCTCTCCTCTCCTCTCCCCTCCCCTTCCCTTCCCCTCCTCTTCTCTTTCTCTTCTCCTCTCTTCTCTTCTCCTCTCCTCTCCTCTCTTCCTCTTCCCTTCCCCTCCTCTTCTCTTTCTCTTCTCCTCTCCTCTCCTCTCTTCTCTTTCTCTTCTCTTCTCCTCTCTCTTCTCTTTTCTTTTCTCTTCTTTTCTCTTCTCTTTTTCTTCCTTTCCCCTCTTCTCTTTCTCTTCTCTTCTCTTCTCCTCTCTCTTCTCTTCTCTTTTTTCTTTTCTCTTCTCTCCTCTTCCCTTCCCCTCCTCTTCTCTTTCTCTTCTCTTCTCCTCTCTCCTCTTCTCTTTTCTTTTCTTTTCTCTTCTCTTTCTCTTCTCTCCTCTTCCCTTCCCCTCCTCTTACTCCAGGTATTGCCATATCCACCATTCACACTTTCTTGTTTTTCTTATTGGCAGTTGTTAAGACTAGGGTGTTATGTGACAAGTTCTTGGTTTTTATTATTATTATAAATTATAATAAATTATCATTATATCCCACCTTCTCCCTCACATAGATACACACACACACAGCAGCCTAATAATCATACTCCTAATATTTCTGACTTTTATTTTCCCCATTACTAACAAGCAAGTGAGGTGGGTTGGGCTGAGAGAGAAAGCAACTGGCCCAAAGCCCCCCCCTCCCCCCACTCTTAGGCTTTATGCCTAAAACAGGTCCAGAACTCGCCCTCCCCTGATTTCTTAATTAATGTTTCCTAATCTACCCCCAGGCCAAGCCGTTCAGCCTCACCCCTCCTGCACCCCCCACCCACCCCAGGAACAATGGAGCTCTTTCCTGCCTACTTTGCCTTGGATTCAAATCAGCCAGCTAGGCAAACAGCATTTGCAAACCTCACTTTCCGCAGCCAAGTGACAGTTACGTGGTGGCGTTCTCCTTGTCCCAATGCAACCATTTCAGTGGTTCTCCTCTACCTAGGATGGATCTCACCAAGCACTGATGTACGTTCGAAATCTCCATCTACACAATGCCCTTAAAGCAGGGTTTCTCAACCTTGGAAACTTGAAGATGGGTGGACTTCAACTCCCAGAATCCCCCAGCCAGCGCTGCTGGCTGGGGGATTCTGGGAGTTGAAGTCCACCCATCTTCAAGCTTCCAAGGTTGAGAAACCCTGCCTTAAAGGCTGTTTGGTCACCCAAGAGTGCTTTAAATAAATAAACTATTATCCTTCTCATCTTTCTTACTACCTTCTCCTATTGATACCTTATGAGTTCCTGCACAGGCAGGAAACTCTATATCAGTGATGGCTAACCTTTTTGTCATCACGTGCCAGGAGCAGGGGTAACGCGTGGGGAGCGTACGCGTGCCCACACCCATAATTCTATGTGCTCCGCCCCCACACATGTGCGTGTGACCTCCCCCTCCCGCCCAGCTCCTAGCACGCGATGGCCCAGTGGGCCCGTTTTTCTCTCTCCCCAGGCTCCAGAGCCTTTCTAGGAATCTGGGGAGGGCGAAAACGGCCTTCCCACCCCACCCCCGGAGGCCGAAAACGGTCTGTTTGCCAACTTCCGGTGGGTCCAGAAGGCCAAAAATCAGCTGGCCGGCACACGAATGCATGCCGGAGCTGAGCTCGTGTGCCCACCGATATGGCTATGCTATATCATATCAGACAAGTGGCTGTCTGGTTTCTTTTTGAAAGCCTCCAATGATAAGAGCACACACAACTTCTGGAGACAGGCCATTCCACTGATTAATTGTTCTCACTGTTAGGAATTTTTTTCTTTAATTCCAGGTTGCTTCTGTCCTCTATTAGTTTCCATCCTTTGCTTCTTCTTTTTTTTTTTATTGAAAAGTTTTTTTAAAAATTTTTTACAAACTATTTTCCCATCCCTTCTCCCCCCTCCCAACCCAACCCTCCTCCCCCCCCCCCGGACTTCCCAGAGCAAAATACAGGGTATAGCATTTAATAAACATAAGCTAACATATGCAAACTATCTATAAACTCCTATCTCCCTCTTGCACTTTAACTTCCCTTTACATGACTGAATATAAGAATTCCCTTAAATATCTTTTTTTTTTCATTCATAAGCTATTTGAAACTTTTTAGTCCCATATTTATTTTGAATATAGTCAATCCACCTTCTCCATTCCAATATATATCTTTCATTTGAGTGATCCTTCAAATATGCTGAAATTTTAGCCATCTCCGCTAAATTCACTACTTTTAGTGTCCATTCTTCAATAGTAGGTAGATCTTCCTTCTTCCAGTACTGCGCCACCAAAAGTCTGGCTGCGGTTATTAAGTTCAAAATCAAATTAGTCTCTATAACCATACAATCTGTAATTATACCCAATAAAAACAACTGCACATAAAAAGGTTGTATAATATATTGATAGAGATAGACTCAGAAACGGAGTTAGTCAAAGACTGTATGATAAAATGGGCACAAAATATTGAGGAACCAATAATGAGGGAAACGTGGAAAAAAATATGGGTTAGAAACGTAAAATTTACGCAAGCCCAAAACTTGAGAGAAAATTTTTATAAAATGTTTTATAGATGGCATCTAGATCCTAAAAAGTTAGGTTGTATGTATCCAGGTTTACAATCCAAGTGTTGGAGATGTAAGTGTGATGATGCCACGTATTATCATATATGGTGGACATGTAAAAAAATCAAGGCATTTTGGATTAAAATTTGGTGGATTATGCAAAATATTCTTAAAAAGAAGATAAAGTTCATCCTTTGCTTCTTACACCTGGTTCTCCCAGCCAATAGTCCACAACCTGCCCCACTGCCCACCCCGTCTTCCCATAAATATATTTCCAGGTGGCTCAATTCGGCTCTGCTCTGCATCCTTCCCCAGGTTTAAAAAGTCCCACTTAATTTTTCTTCTGTTTAAATAGCTCCATTTTTACCTACTGTGTTCTCTTGTTTTGATGGATGGCCTTACAGTGGCAAAATGAAGATTTGCTTTGGAATTTACCTGGCTGGGAAATTTGGTTTCCAACTGATGAGTCTCCAAGGCCATTTTTTAATTGAATTTCATTTACCGTGTTTCCCTGAAAATAAGACCGGGTCTTATATTAATTTTTGCTCCAGAAGACACATTAGGACTTATTTTCTGGTTAGGTCTTATTTTTGAGGAAATATGGTACTAAATGCATCCATCTGGCTGACACTCTTAACTGGGGTTTATTTTGGGGGTTGGGCTTATATTACGAGCATCCTGAAATATCATGCTAGGACTTATTTTCCAGTTGGGTCTTATTTTCAGGGAAACAGAATAGTTTTAACCATCCAGAGTTGTTCTGTGTAGGCTGGTGGAATTTTTAAATAAATAAATAGTTTTAAAGTTATTGATAACGCTATTAACTGTTTTACATTTAATAAACAAATAATTTGTTTTTAAAAATATCACTGCCTTAAGGCCGCTTAAAACACTCAAAGTTTCTAAAATGTTCAAATAAAGAAAAACAATGATGTAATTAATGGCTTTGGAGAAGATCAGAAGTATAATATAAATCAATCAACGAACAAACTGAATACGAAGGGAGATTAAAAGGTCTAATGGCTCCTCGCAGTGCTGTTTTATATTATATTTTATTCTGACATCTGTCAATCTCTGTCACCACAGACCTTTGAAAAGTCTTTTGAGACCCACTCGTTTTCCACCAATTTTTTTTGAGCTGTGATCTTACAGATTGCCATAGTTTACTGGTGCCAATCTGTTAAAGGAGAGAAAAATATCTGCTTCATTGTTGTCACACATTAATTATTTTTACTTGTTTGCATTTTTATTTAAGTATGCTAAATAAACCAAGACTGGGACATCTTACTGTATCAATCAGAAAGGAACATTTTCTTCCCTAAATAATTAACTTAAAAAAAAAAAAAAAGCAGGGCCATCTTAGATTTGTTGAGAATAGGTTCCAGGAGGCAGGTACATTACTTTTTTTTTTATTTATTTATTTATATGCCGCCCTTCTCCGGAGACTCAGGTCGGCTTACAGTGCGTTAAGCAATAGCCTTTATACTTTTGTATATTTTATACAAAGTCAGCTTATTGCCCCCACAAACTGGGTCCTCAATTTACCTACTTTAGAAAGGATGGAAGGCTGAGTCAACCTTGAGCCTGGCAAGATTCGAACTTACTTTAATTGCAGACAGCTGGTGTTAAATTACAGTGCCTTGTCTGCAGAGCTATCCAGGATCTTCTTTGCATACTTCCTTTTCAAGGATCTTGTCTAGGCTTTGAAATAAGGCAGGGTGGAGTTTGATTACGGCTTGGATGGGAGGCCACAAGGAAATCCCAGGCAGAGTGGGATAACAGGGGAAAAAATCCCAGAAATATAAATGGTGAACCATTTCTACACGGAACCATAGCTGAGAAGATTTACAGATTTACAGATTAGCAGAGTTGGAAGGGATCTTATAGGTCATCTAGTCCAACCCCCCCGTTCAAGCAGGAGACCCTACACCATTTCTGACAAATAGCAGTCCAATCTTTTCTTGAAAGTCTCAAGTGATGAAGCTCCCACAACTTCCGAAGGCAATTTCTGTTCCATTGGTTGATTGTTCTGTCAGAAAATTCCTCCTCATTTCTAGGTTGAATCTCTCCTTGCTCAGTTTCCATCCATGATTCCTTCTCTGACCTTCGGGTGCTTTGGAAAATAGCTTTACCCCCTCCCCTCTGTGGCAGCCCCCACAAGTATTGGAAAACTGCTATCATGTCTCCCCTGGTCCTTCTCTTCACTAGACTAGCATGCCCAGTTCCTGCAACCATTCATCGTATGTTTTAGCTTCCAGTCCCCTAATCATCTTGGTTGCTCTTCTCTGCACTCTTTCTAGAGTCTCAAGATCTTTTTTATAGTGTGGTAACCAAAACTGGAATGCAGTATTCTAGGTGTGGTCTTACTAAGGCTTTATAGAGTGGTATTAGTACCTCCCTTGATCTTGATTGTATCCCTCTGTTAATGCAATTTAGGATTGCACTGGCTCTTTTGGTTGCCGCTGCACACTGCTAGCTCATATTTAGAGACTACATGCCTTGGCAATCCTGTCTGTGGTGGGGGTTAGTAAATTTATTTTAAATATGGAATACCTTAATTTCACAACTGTGTTGCAATTGCAAAGAATCTGACGATGTACATAGGAATAATTTCCTTTTCTCACACATTTGTTTTGTGGTGGAAATACGTCCATTTCTAGCCCTGACATTTGGGGGAGAGGGCTATGTTTCTTAAAACTGATCCCTCCATCACTTCAGCTGTACCAAAGTATTTCTAATCCCCTTCCCTGGAATGCCTCATCCAAATATAAATTGGCATCTTTTCCACTTGTGAGTCCCCCCTTTCAGTTACTGGGGGGAGGGGGGGTAGCCTGGAATTTTAATGCCAGCCCTATCCACAAGTCTTAAAGTTGCCAAGGTTGGAGACCCCTGAATTAGGAGAAAGTGATGGAAGAAATAATTCGCGCTTTTCAGTCTTAAATAAATTTCTGCCTTGGAGATAGAGAGCAGAAGTGAACGTTATGGAAATTTAGAAAGCTCCCAGAGGAACCCAGATGTGCCATTTTTAATACCGGTAGATAGAAATGACTTTTAATAAGCTCAAACACCCGTCGTAGAGCTGCTCAAACATCGTGAGGAGGAGACTTTATTCTGCAGGGTTGAAGACGAAGGCAGTCGAATTTAGCGGCCTGTCATCAAGGTGTCACCTGTTCTGGTACTCTGACATCCCAGAGTCGATGCACAATTATCTTTACATTTTGACTTTGCTTATCACGGGAATCTAGGCGGTGATCATCTCCAGCAAAGAGCTGTGAGCCACCAGTTAGCGCTAAGAGAAGAGAGTCAGTCCAAGGCTGGCTGGAGAAACATCACTTTCAGAAAAGAGCCCATTTTCCTTTGGTCTCTTCCGACTCCCTGCCTTCCTTGAACTTGCATTGAAGAGCAACAGCTCTTGAAGATGCCACGTATTATCATATTTGGTGGACATGTAAAAAAATTAAGGCATTTTGGATAAAAAATATGGTGGATTATGCAAAATATCCTTAAAAAGAAGATAAAATTCACACCACAGTTTTTTCTGTTAGGTATAATTACAGATTGTAACGTTATCGAGACTAAGCTGATTTTAAATTTAATAACTGCAGCTAGACTTTTGGTGGCGCAGTATTGGAAGAAGGAAGATTTGCCTACTATTGAAGAATGGACATTAAAAGTAGTCAATTTAGCAGAGATGGCCAAAATTTCAGCGTATTTGAAAGACTATTCAAATGAAAGATATATATCGGAATGGAGAAGATGGATTGACTATATTCAAAACAAATATTGGACCAAAAAGTTTCAAATAGCTTATGAATGAAACTTATATTTTCTTTTTGAAATATGATTCGATAGTGGTAAGGGGAGTTAAAGACCAAGAAGGAGTTTGGAGACTATAGAAAGTTAGCTTATTTTAATTTACGTTTATTATGTTATACCCTGTTTTTGCTCTGGGAAGTCTGGGGGGGTGGGTGGTTGGGGGGAGGGGGGTTGGAGGGAGGGGGGTGGAGGGGAGAAAATTGTTGTATTGATTAAAACTTTTTAAATAAATAAAAAAAAAGAGCAACAGCAATAACACTTAGACTTACTGTATATACTGCTTCACAGTGTTTTACAGCCCTCTCTAAGCGGTTTACAGGATCAGCCTATGGCCCCCAACAATCTGGGTCCTCGTTTTACCAACCTCGGAAGGATGGGAGGCTGAGTCAACCTTGAGCTGCTCAGGATCGAACTGCTGGCAGTGGGCAGAATTAGCTTGGAATACTGCATTCTAACCACTGTGCCACCACTGAACTTACATCGGCCTTTTCTCCCATAATAAGCGGTGCCTTCCTCCTTCAAAGTCTTGTTTAGCATGACCAAGGCTGCATTTCCTTTCTTTTCAAAGAAATTCTACACAGCTTTAGCCAATATTGAAATGGATGTTTCTTTGTTTTTTTTTCCCCAATTGCCTGAGGAGTAGGGTACTCTGGACAGACCATGAAATGATTGGGAACAATGACACCATCAAATAAACACTTAGTAAAAGACATAGAACAAGAAGAATGAGCCAAGAAAGAAAATATCTCTTAGCCACTAACCCAGGGGTCTGCAACCTTAAGCACTCAAAGAGCCATTTGGACCCGTTTCCCACAGAAAAAAAAAAAACACTGGGAGCCACAAAACCTGGTTGGGCGTGGCCAACTCCACATCACTCACTCCCACCCAGTCACATGACTCCCCTAGCCACGCCTACCCAGCTGGTTATTAGGGCAGAGAACCGGTTGTTCTCTCCCTCTCTCTGTCTCTGTCTGTCTGTGTCTCTCTCTCTCTCTCTGTCTCTCTCTCCGCCCTCTGTATTCTCTCTCTCTCCCTCTCTCTCTTCCCTTCTCTCCCCCTCTCCCTGTATCTCTCTCTCTCTCTGTATCTATGTCTCTCTCTCCCCCTCTCCCCCCCCCCGTATCTCTCAGATTTCCAAGGCCAGGCAAGGAGTAACTGGGAGGGGAGGGTGAGGGGTGGGACCATCCAATGATGGGACAGGAAGCTGCAGCAGAGGGGCCAAAGAACCGCATGCGGCTCCGGAGTCGCAGGTTGCTGACACCCACAATAACCAGTGTAATGTAGCAACTTAAAATTCCAACTAACTATGAGGTTCTGTCCTTAAGAAATGGCTGTGGAATTTCTCCTTCCTCTGGAAAAATCTGGAGGAACTTTGGCAGAAAAATTCTCAAGGAGATCCTGGAAATAAGGAGGGATTTTCTAACAGTATGAACTATTAAGCAGTAGATCAGGTTGCCTTTTGGAATTTGGGGGCTCCGTTGCTGGAGGTTTTCTAGAAACGGTTGGAAGGAAATGATTGTCCCAAATGGTTTGAAGACTTTGGGAGGAAGCTTGGACTAGAAGACTAGAAAACTAGACTAGACTAGAAGACTTCCCAGTTTTCCCAGTTGCAATGTACGGCTGGGAAAGTTGCACCATAAGGAAGGCTGAGCGCCAAAGAATGGAGGCCTTTGAACTCTGGTGCTGGAGAAGACTCCTGCGAGTCCCTTGGACTGCAAGGCGATCCAACCGGTCAGTCCTAGAGGAGATCACCCTGACTGCTCTTTAGAAGGCCAGATCCTGAAGAGGAAACTCAAATGCTTTGGCCACCTAATGAGAAGGAAGGACTCACTGGAGAAGAGCCTAATGCTGGAACGATGGAGGGCAAAAGAAGAAGGGGACGGCAGAGAACGAGGTGGCTGGATGGAGTCACTGAAGCAGTCGGCGTGAGCTTAAATGGACTCCAGAGGATGGTAGAGGACAGGAAGGCCTGGAGGAACATTGTCCATGGGGTCACGATGGGTCAGACACGACTTTGCAACTAAAAACAACAACAGAAGACTTCCAAAGTCCCTTCCAGTCCTATAATTCTATGGTATGTTCCCCGTCAGATGGGAAACGAAGAGATGATCCCTAGCAGTTAAGAACATTTGATTTCCTGCTTCCAACTCTGAGAGCAACACAGGTAGTCCTCGACTTACGACCATAATTGAGCCCAACATTTCTACGGCCACGTGAAACATTTGTTCAGTGACCTTTACAACCTTTCTTGCCATTGTTGTTGAGCGAAACACTGCAGTTGTTAAGTTAGTCACACAGTTGTTGAGTGAATCAGGGTTCCCCATTGACTTTGCTTGTCAGAAGGTCGCAAAAGGGGATCTGGGACACTGCGGCCGTCATAAATATGAGAGTGTGAGAACTGTCTGAATTCACATGAGTCGAAGGCTCTCTTGAGAGTTATCTATTTCGTGAATAAAAGAGATCCATCCCTTTCTCCCCATCGGGCATCGTTTTCTTTTTTTCTTTTTAAAACAAAACTTTATTAAACATATAAAATATACAGATGACAATACATAAAAAGAAAAAGTGACTTTGGTCACATGTCCATTATCTTATTAACGGTGCATATTTGTTAATTATTATTATCGTACAGAATTTTACATTTACTCTCATTTCTACGAGTTATCCAATCATACCACTTATTCCACGCTATATGACATTTTGAGCCTACCTTATCCTTCATTTCAAATGTTAGTTTGTCCATTTCCGCACAGTTATAGATTTTTTGGATTAGCAATTAATCTGTTGGCAGTTGATCAGTTTTCCGACATTGGGCGAGCGCCAATCTGGCTGCAGTGACTATGTGTAATATTAAATACTTTATTTCTTTCCTATAGTTTTCTTTAATCATCCCTAGTAGGAAAATCTCTGGTTTGAGTTCTATTTTTTCCAATGGTTTATTTATTTATTTATTTATTTATTTATATGCTGCCCTTCTCCGAAGACTCAGGAAGGCTTACAATGCGTTAAGCAATAGCCTTTTTTTTTTTTTAATTTGATTTATATGCCGCCCTTCTCCGGAGACTCAGGGCGGCTTACAATGCGTTAAGCAATAGCCTTCATACTTTTGTATATTTATACAAAGTCAGCTTATTGCCCCCACAAACTGGGTCCTCAATTTACCCACCTTAGAAAGGATGGAAGGCTGAGTCAACCTTGAGCCTGGTAAGAATTGAACTCGCAATAATTGCAGGCAGCTGGATGTTAAATGCTGCCTTAGGAGGCATTAGCCTCCTACGCCACTCAGGCTCCTACTACAGCCTTCATACTATTGTATATTTTATACAAAGTCAGCTTATTGCCCCCACAAACCGGGTCCTCATTTTACCTACCTTAGAAAGGATGGAAAGCTGAGTCAACCTTGAGCCTGGTGAGAATTGAACTCACAGTAATTGCAGGCAGCTGGAAGCTAAATACTACCTTTAACAGTAGCATTAGTCTGCTGCGCCACTCAGGCTCCTTTCCAAATTCTTATTTTTCCCTCAATATTTCCTAATTTCTTCCACGTCTGGTGGCTTTGCCCAAAAATTAGGAAATATTGGGCATCGTTTTCATGCCTCCGGCAAAACAATTCCTACCATGACGGACTTACCGCTCCAAGCATGATTCTGAAAATAAGCCAACGATAGGCCCAGATGACAATAAAGGAAGGAGGGGTATCCTTGGCCACCCGGGAAAGAGTCCACAAAGGACACAGGAAGATTGCCAAAAACCCGGTTTCCAGAAGCTGCGATTCCCAACCTGGAAGGAATGATGGAGAGTGCATCAGACTGCTGCAAACAATAAGGCAGGTTATTGATGTGGGGTAAAAAAAGGCATCTTAAAGCAGCTGAAAGAGGCACTTTGCAAAGCACGTGGGAAGGGTCCCTCTTTGGAGTTTGAAAGCCACAATGGCATTTGAAGGCGAGTGGGACTGTTTGCATG